>NC_134017.1:71154986-72439986 GCF_040712315.1 Castanea sativa
AACATTAAACTAACAAGCAATTGAAGGCCATAGAAAAGTGGCTTGGATATCACCATATATTATAAGAAAATATAGATAATAGAAAATTGATATAGGAAAGCAGAAGCGAAAAAGAGAAAATACAAGGGATTATGTAGTACAATCTAGTGTACTTATGTCGATTTAGCGGATAGATCTTTATTGTAACTAGTCGCTAAGCGGATAGATCTTTATTGTAACTAGTCGCTAACCCGTGCTATGCACAAGAACCTATATATCTGTGAGGTAAACTAAAATAATTTTATAAAATCTTAAATTGATTAAAAACTACATCATTGCATAATTTGCTCTTGTATGACTTTAATTTGTGTAATAATTTGATGAAGAAGTCATTGCTTGAATGTCCAATAGTTTACAAAAAATTTGTCAAACAATTTCAAATACTGCAAAAAAATAATAATAATAACTCAAAAATTCAAATATTAAAACTTCTTAAAGACTAAAAAATATTAAAGAATCAAATAATTCACTGCTTAGAAATTTTTGAAAAAAAAAAAAAAAAATATATATATATATATATATATATATATATATAAAACTAAACAATAGAAAAATATAAAAGAAAGATAGGTTATATTCAAAAGAATAATTTCAATTATTACAAACTTTTTTATCTTGTAAAAAATGGCTAAAAAGAGTTTGGTAGTTTATGTACGAAAATTACTTTTTAAAGAAGTTGCAGTAGAATTCTTCTATTATCCAAAGAAGTTGAACTTTATCAATAGTTGATGATTTTTATATCTATCCAAATAAAGCCATGTCTAGGATAATCTTAATATAGGATTTATTCAAGTTTTTTTTTTATCAACATTTAAGGTTGAGTTTAAGTTAGACGTGTTAGAAAGATAGAATTTCACTTTGTTAAATTTGGACTAAAAAAAAATAATTTTGTTAAAAAAAATGTCAATGATGAGTTTGAGTTTAAGTTAGACTTGTTAGAGAAATAGAGTTTCACTCCTTACTAAATTTGGACTAAGCAAAAATAACTTTATTTAAAAAAATGATAAAAAAAAATGTGTTTGAGTTTAAGCTCGACTTGTTAAAGAAACAGAATTTCACTCCTTATTAAATTTGGATTAAGCCAAAATAATTTTATTTAAATAAAATGATAATTTTATTTAAATATTGTGCTGATGTGAAAAATTGTAAGAGTTTTAGAAACTTCAATTATATATAAATTAATGGTAAGTTACAAAAAACCTTAAGCAATATATATGTATAGAGATTAGGTTAATTCTAGTTAGGCCTACAATACACGTGGCCTTTCGGGTCATTACACATAACAAAATAATGTGATTATTGGAAAGAAATGAATATTATTTCTAACATATGGACTAATTTTTCAATCGAGCAGAAAACTAATTTTTTCAAGATAAGCATCAATAACTTCATTTTATGACCGGGAACAAAGTCAGAATTTCATTCTGACAAGTTTTGGATGAAGAAAAAAAATATTAGAACCTTCATTCATTATCTTCTTCTTTCTGGTTTGTTTTTTCCTCGTCACGTGCTGAATAGTCAAAGCCGTCGTGCTTTAGGGGGGACCCTCCTAGTTCGTTTTGTTAGGTAATTGCTCATTATCTTTTTTCCTCGTTATCTTTTTTGTTTTGGTAGGTAATTGCTAAGTCATCTTTTCTCCATCTCATTTTATAATATATTACCTAATGCACGAACCAAGACTACAATAAGTAGATGAAAATATTGGTAAAGTGGAGCTACTGATACAGTGATACTTGCAAATTGAGGCAAAAATGGCCGACTTCAAAATTCCCATATCTCTGTTGTTATTATTAAGCTTGCTTAACCTGTTCAGCAGAAGTGAAGGAGCACCAACTTATGCCGCTCATTACTGCTCCAATTCAAGCTTTTTCACTCCCAACAGTACTTACCAAGCCAATCTGAACCTCCTCCTCTCTGATCTATCTTCCAACTCCACACGCCTAGATGGGTTCTACAAAACCAGTGTGGGTCAAAACCCTCCAGACGTGGCCTTGGGTCTTCTTTTCTGCCGCGGTGATCTCACCCCAGCTGCTTGTAAAGACTGCATCTCTACTGCAACAAAAGACATACGAAACCGCTGTCCTTTCGACAAAATCATCCTAATCTGGTACGATGTGTGCACGTTGCGTTACACCAACGAATCAGACCTGAACAACTTAGTTCCCTTTCAGAACTTTAACACTACAGCCCAGAATGTCATCGAGCCAGACCGGTTCAACGGGTTATTAGCAAGCACCATGAATTCATTGAAGCAACAAGCTGCCAATTCCCAATCGGACAAGAAATTTGCAACGGCGGCTGTAAAGTTTACGAGCTCGATGACACTCTACTGTTTGGTGCAGTGCACACCGGAGCTGTCTGTCAGTACATGCTTGACAGTTTTGGAAAGTGCCATCGGTTCTCTTCCCATGTGCTGCACTGGAAAACAAGGCGGAACAGTTGTGCTTCCGAGCTCTAATATTAGATATGAACTTTATCCATTTTTTAATTACACGGCATCAACTACTCCAAATCCTCCTCTGCCTCGAGGTACGCTATATATAATTTTTCTTTTTTTACATAAATAGCATCATTAATTTTCTCTAAGATTTTTAACGTTTCTGGCTTCAATTCAACGAAAAATTATACTGTGGACCACGCCAATTGTTAACTATTTTACTAAAAGACTCGTCTCTGTTTAAAATTGCTGAGTAACATAGTCAATCATAAATACCATTAATTTGTCCAATTCATGAGAGTTATAGATGTATAGTTAGTATTTGGTATGCTAGTGTTAGCACAGAGAACTCAAAATTGTTATTATGCATGAATATTTCTTGTCCATTTTGTTGAAGGTATTTATGGTCAGTAAATATTGCCTTTTGCTTAATCCCCTTTTTGTCTCCATCTTAGATCAAATTATCACTTCTTAATATTTTTAAAAAGAGACCTTCAGTTCAAGTCTCTCTTTCTCTCTCTCTAAATATCGAATTATAAAATAATAATAATAATAATAAATTAAATTAAATTAAAATTTTCAAAAATAAACTAACTTGTTTCTTGCTATCACACCTTTTTATCAAATAACCTACTAGAAATACTAGTATACCAAACTTAAAACTAGTATACCAACTTTGTCGTAGGCTCGTAGTAATAAAGTGGAAGACATCACAAAAGCAATGGCAATTGCTTTGAGTTCTCTGTACTAACAGCCTGTTAGTAATGGGGGTTAAATATTGATACCTAATGAGCACAAACACTTAAAATTTCTCTGATGTATTCGTGTTTGACAGGTGTCTTTGTTACACTCGTTGGGAATAGTTGTTAAGATATATATATTTTTAATGATTTTGATAGTTGTTATTTATTTTAAAATATGACTATAAAAAAAATATAATATATACCTAAAGATTCATATTGATTACTTAATTAGTTGTATCTCCACCGTATATGGCCTAATTTTTCAAGAATTGTAGTGTAGGAAAAGAATAGATGATAAACTTTTTACCAATTAAGTTTTCAGTACATACCCATATACATATGGCTTCCTGTGGCTCACACTTTTTTTTATTGATCTGATTGGCCAATTGCTAACCACTTATGTAACATAACCTTACAGAAAACAGGCCTTGTACTACTCTCTTAGCTACATGGACCTTTAATTCCCATAATGGACCATCAAAGTTTTTGCCAAGTCAATGATGTGGTTAATTGTTTTTACAGGAAAAAGTAAGTCATCTACAACAATTATTGCCATTGCTGTCCCAATTTCTGTTGCTATGGTGCTTTTTGCCATTGGAGTTTGCTTCCTGCGCAGAACAAGCAAGAAATACAATAAATTTCTGGAACCAAATGGTAAAAAATAGTTGTCTGATCATCATATATATGTCATTATCCTTAAACATTTGTCCGTAAAATTTGTCATTTTGAGAATTCAATATATTTAATGTTTGGTTGTGTAGATGGAATTGAAATAACAGCCTTAGAGTCCTTGCAATTTGACTTGGTTACAATTGAAACTGTCACGAACAAGTTCTCGGATGATAATAAGATTGGTAAAGGTGGTTTTGGTACGGTTTACAAGGTAGGAATATAGTTATATATATATATATATATATATATATATTAACAAATAGTTTTTAATTAGATGGCATTATAGTACATAAAGTTACACATAGCATAAGTTATTCCTAACCCTATATATTTCCAGGGTACTTTTTCCAATGGACAAGAAATAGCAGTGAAGAGACTATCCAAAAGCTCTGTGCAAGGTGCAATAGAATTTAAGAATGAGATTGTACTGGTTGCCAAACTTCAACACAGGAATCTAGTGAGACTCTTGGGATTTTGCTTGGAAGGAGAAGAAAAGATACTTATTTATGAATACGTGCCTAACAGAAGCCTTGATTACTTTTTATTCGGTTTGGCCAATCTGAACTCGTTCTTGATCTATTTTCAATTTTGTAAATGCATGGTTACCTAAAAGTTTATACAATGACATACATGATACATCACTTTAAAATCATCTTAAGGCACAAATGTTTAAATGATCTGCTTGTCATGAACTTTCCACAAGCTGAATACTGCTAATTAACAAGCTGAAAATTTACAAAATAATGAGAATATGTAAAGTTGATCTTTTGAATTGAATCGAATAATTTTATCATCCTATTGAGTCTCATTCATTTCTGAGTTGAATATTTGATTTTAAAAAATAATAATAATAGACTCAGGGAGGCAAGGGCAACTGGATTGGTCAAGTCGTTACAAGATTATTGGAGGGATCGCTCGAGGGATTCTCTATCTTCATGAAGATTCTCGGCTTAGAATTATACATCGTGATCTTAAAGCTAGCAATGTTTTGTTAGATGCAAATATGAATCCAAAGATTTCCGATTTTGGCATGGCAAGAATATTTGTAGCGGATCAAGCTCAAGGAAATACAAATAGAATCGTTGGAACATAGTAAGCTTTTAATTGCTTTATTCGACCTTACTTGATCTAAATCAACAAAATCACTTATTGTCTTTTGTAGTATGTTAGAACTATGGAAAAATGAAAGATGTGTAACTTTTAAGGTGATTGATGGCTTGAAAAACAAAAGACATTATGCTATTACAATTGGTTTCCAAAATCTTACTTGTTGATATTGTCGTATTGATGGTACTCGTTGGTAGTGGTTACATGTCTCCAGAGTATGCAATGCAAGGACGATTCTCAGTAAAGTCTGATGTGTTTAGTTTTGGCGTCCTGATTCTAGAGATTATAAGTGGCAAGAAGAACAATTGTTTCTACCAGTCAGAACACGATGAGGACCTCTTAAGCTATGTGAGTGTGGATCAAATTATCTTAATTTTGTGTTAAACTTTCTGAATGCCAATATTATCAGTTCCAACTGCTCAAGAGAAAAAATAATTGGGGTGGTTCTGGCTGGCCAGGGTCCACTAAATAAATTGTAATGATTTTGAATATTATCTTTGCAGACTTGGAAACAATGGAAAAATGGGACACCCATTGAATTGCTGGATCCAACTATAAGAGGTTCCCATTCAAGAAATGAAGTCATTAGATGCATCCATATTGGGTTATTGTGTGTTCAAGAAAACCCAGCCAACCGACCTACAATGGCAACGGTAGTTCTCATGCTTGACAGTTATTCTGTTAGCCTGCAGTTACCTCAGCAGCCAGCATTTTTGCTTCGGAATAAAGCAAACAGGAATATGCCAAAAAAGGAGCTGCAACATGAGAGTTTTTCAAGCCAGTCGGTGCCATGGTCAGTTGATGGAGAACCGATCACTGAACTGTATCCTCGATAGTGTAAGGAAGCAAGCTGTTATCCAACTTTAATTACTTTTTTTTTTTTACCATGTGATGAAACTAGAACTTATAGCTACACATGGCTTTGGTTGGTTTAAGGAATGTATAGTGTTGAATTTAGGACAATAAGTCTGAGTTACAAGTCCTTTAGTTCTGGAATAAGTACATACATGTTGGAATCTCTTCATTTCCCTGCCCATTTGGCCAAAAACTCAATTATAAAGGAAAAACGTATAACTTGTAAGTGCACATATTGTGGTCGTGACATATGTGAATGCTAATTGGGCTATTTTCTGGGCTAATACAAAACCAAGAGTAGAGGACAGGCATAAATTACATATGGTACATGTAGTATTCAATGAGCTTGGACACTCTGGCTAAGCTTGAACCACCTATCAAAAGAACTGTCTAGGCTTGAGTTTTCAAGGGTAGGGAATAAAGGAATACAATTTATGGGAATGTTGATGATTAAAAAGCCTTGGATGTAGAATGAACCCGATAATCATGTGAGAGATGGGAATTTGTGAAACCTAAAAAAAGAAGAAGAGAGAGAACGTGATTTTTACTCATAAATCATGGACATTTGGAATGTGATTATTGACACACTAATGAAAAGACTATTTTTTTCCTCTCTTTTTCGAAAGGTGAAACGAAGTTTTTATGTTCAGCATATTTACAAATAAATTACAATATGTAATTAAAAAGTAATTTGTGTACTTTACTGAAATGAAAACAATAAAAGTTGCTATATATTGAAAGATTTATGATCAAAAATTCGATAGACGAGATAAATTTAGATGAGAAATATTAAAATTTATCCTAAGTATTAAAAGATATATTTCTTCTTCATAGGAATTGCAATTTATGATCTAACCTCTGTTGTTGTTTTCTGTCTTCTTTTCTTTTTCCTTTTTTTTTTTTTTTTTTTTTTTGGTGGAGAAATAACCTTTCAGTTATTTGTTGCAAGATGATAAAGATCTTGAGACATAATTATAGTCGGACAAGGGTTGTGAGACATAAGGCCTACACTCACTTTCATTTTGTGGGGTGTTATGGACAACTTTGGTTGGGTGAAAACAGGAAGGATGGAAAATAATGAGATAAAAATAGGGTGAAAAATAATATTTTTTACTATTTGGTTGAGAGGAAGAGGGGGAGAGAAAAGTGGTGGGGCTCACAAGTTTTCTCTCATTTCCCTTCAAAATACAATCTCTTCAAATTGGAGTGAAAAGTGAAAAAAAAAATGACAAAATTGCCCCCACTTTTTTTTTTTTTTTTTTTTTTTTTTTTTTTTTTTTTTTTTTTTTTTTCCACTTATCCACTGTAACGTTTCTTTATTTCTTTTGACTTTCCACTGAATCGTTGGGTTTTTTTTTTTTTTTTTTTTTGGTCAGGTGGTGGGTTCTTCTTTTCTTTCTTTTTTTTCTCTTAATTTTTTTTAAGAAAACACTTTTGGATAATTTCTTATGCTATTTATTTGAAATATCCACTTTCATTTATACACAATTTTTTAAAAAAGTACAATGTATTACTTTCTTTTTTATTTAAGAGGGACATGATGGTAAATTTATGCAAAACTTATTTTCAACCAAACCAAAAAATTTTCCATCCCTCTACTTTTCCACCATCTCAACCAAGCACAACTGAGAAAAATTAAAAACTTTTTTATCATCCCATTTTTCCATCCTTTCTCTATTTTATATCCTCTCACTTTTCCATCCTCCCAACCAAACGGACCCTAAAGGTTCTAATAACAGCGTGTACATCCATTTATCTCTATCCTAATTCTTAATTTGTCATGATTCAAGAAAATATTAAAGAAAATAAATTCACTTGGATTAGGTTGGAAATAAATAGGATTTTCTTGGCATCTCTCTCCATTATAGTGACAGAAATAGAGGGGGTGTTTGGGAGATGAGTTTGAGTTATGTTGTTGGGATGTTTTTGATATATATGTAGGTGAAAAAGTGTGTAAAAATGCGTGTAATGTTGTTTAAAATGTAAAAAAATGTGTTAGAACTAATCTACCAACCACTCCCAAAATAGTTAAGTCGCTTTTGTTGTCCTGCATCAAGAGGTCCCATATACACCACCCATGTCCTCATCATACCTTTATCCCATCGAGCAATATATTATCCTAACAAAAAAAAAAAAAAAAATTAAACTGAACAAGGATTGGGTAACTGATCAAACCCTGCCTAAACCTTGCAATTTTTAAATTTATCCTAAGTACTTCTCCCTTTCTCTCTCCGTTCACTACAATAATGTTGATTGTATTTATGTAGCTTTTATATAATATATAATGTATGGCAGGTATGAATGAATGAATGAGTGACTTTTACTTTCTATTTACCATTGAATGAGTAGATTGAATTCGCCAGGGTTGATATGATATTTTGATTATAAAAATATAAGTGTTGATTGTTGAAATATAACATATTTTATAATCTTTTCAAACAAAAAAAAACTAATATTTTATAATAATGCCTTTTGTTTTGTTTTGTTTTTTTTTTAATTTTTATATGGAGTTATTATTTGGTTAATAGTTGAAGGTACTAAGATAAAGTTTTCTATTAATGTACCTAGGTTGTGTTTGAGAAAAGCTCATATTATCAGTTTCCTTTATTATTTAACTTATTTTTCTACCATTTATGTGTCTTATTGCATTTTTTGGTACTTTTTATAGGTCTCACTAGTTAACTTTTGCCTTTATGCACAGTATTTTTGGCAAAAAGTTTTCAGTTTCGACTAAATAAATTATTCTCAAATGGACCCTTAAACGTAGTTTATACTTTGCTGATCACAAATTGTAAGAAACTTGTCTATAATTGACGCAAAGCAGGAAAAATATTCAATATTTAGAAACTAGTGTTCAATCCTTTGCCTCAATTGTTAAATCTTTAGATATAGAACTCTCTAAAAGGGCTAAAAAGTTTATTATTACTCCTGTAGTTGCAACCATTTCCATAGAATGTGTATTTTCAGCCATGAAACTTGTCAAAATGAAATTTTGTAACAACATAAAAATGAGTTTTTATTTTTTATTTTTTTAGTGATTATTTAAATGTGTACATAAAAAGTGTTTTTTATAGAAAATTTGGTACCATGAAGGAACTAATGACACAACTTTAATCAATTATAGTTAACTTATAAATCAAGTATTTTTTTTTTCTTTGTACATAAGATTTTTGTTATAGTCATCTTAGATCCCCTGGAAATATTTTTGGCTTTGCCACTGGTGCTAGACAAGATACTAAAACATTGGTTGAAAAGTCTAATTAATCTCAACTTTCCAAAATAACTTTTCCAAGATAGAGACATTGCTAGTAATGAATGGTTGAAATGAGAAATTTACAACTACATTCAAAGGAAAAGAAAGGAAACAAGGGTCAAACAACCCTAGAGATTGACATGCCAAAAGCATGTGACAAAATGAGATGGAATTAAATCATTGTTATGATCAAATTAGTAGGGTTTTAGCTGTCTCGGGATACACCTACTAACACAGTGTTTCACTATAGTCACTAATGAATTGTTAATTAATTAATGGGGACAATCACTTCATCCTAAAAGAGCTTTATGACACAAAAACCCACTTCACCATTGGCTTTTCAATAGCCTAGTCCATATTTAGGGCGGCTCTTGCTTTAGTCTAGTTAGGCAACCGCTTAAGGTCCTCAAATGGAAGAAGTTTCCCAAATTTTAACCAATTAAGTTAGCTTTTTAGTTAACAAAAATTAAACATGTGAAATTTGAAAAATGAATAAATTAAACCCAAAATTATAGCAAAAAAAAAAAAGAGGAGAAAAAGAGTCAAAGAAAAAAAAAAGAAAAGGAAAGAAGGCCCCATTGTAAGAGTAATAAATTATATCCGAAATATTTTAAAAATAAAAACAAAAATGGTTAATTCTTTTTGTGACTAGAAGCTGAAATCTCTCTCTCTCTCTCTCTCTCTCTCTCTCTCTCTCTCAACAAAACAAAACAAAAGTTTGAGCTAAAATATGGGCCAAATTTGAGTCAGAATTTGAGCAAGCTTGCTTATCATAAGTTTCATCATTGTTGTGCTCAAAATAGTAGGGTTTAGCCATAAAAATACACTTGCTAACATAGTGTTTCACTATAGTCACTTATATAGAGTGGATTAATGGGGCAACCACTAAACCACTAAATCCTTTGAACCCAAATCCCAAAAGAGACTTGAGGCAAGTGAGTCTCACCTTATCTCTTCGTTCTAGCCTCAAACCTTTTGTCACAGGAACTTAGAAAACACGTCTAAAATGGGCTTGAACCTTGTGATGTGTGTTGTTGGACCTATAATTAAGCTATATTAGTTTTGGTAGGGATTAAGTGCTGTTTGGTTAGAGATTTCTAGTATCGTTGTTTAAGTGTAGTGAAAATACATGTGGGTTGAAAAGTGTTGTGGAAATACATGTTTCAGTGTTTAAATACTAAAAACTGTTGTTTAAAATCTAGTATCAAACAGCCCCTAAGACTCTGGATATTGGTAGGTATAAATTGGGGTGTCTACAGTTTTTTAAAAAATAAATAAATATCAAATAACTAAAGAGACAAGTGCATGGTGACAAAGACATTTATTTTATTTTAATTTATTTTATTTTTGTTTTTAATGTTGATCTCTAATTCTCTAGTGATTTGGAATGTGATTAACGAAAATCTGGATATTTTTTTAGTGTATTTGGAAGACCATAGGCTGAGGAAATGTCCATCAATTGGGTATTTTTTTTTTGAGAAGTGTTACATTTATAATATTTTCATAACAAATTCTTGTTAGTATTTTTTTATTGATTTTAATTTGAACCTCTTATTGAAATTAATTTTTTTACCCACCATTAACAGCAAATAATAACTTATCACATAAAATTTGTTGTAAAAATGTTATGAAATTATTTTAATTTTTAAATTAAAAGTTATAATGTAAAAAAAATCACTAAAACACAGATAAAAAAAATGAAGATTTTAGGGCCTTAGCGAAGGAATTTGCACGTAGGGCAGCTGCAATTTTGGACACGAGGTTTGCTCCTAATGCTATTTCCCTTCATGTCACCAATTTTTGCTCAATATTTTTACAGGCTTTGATGATTTTTACTAACACTCTTATACTTTTTGAATTTCTTGTGTAAATTTTGCAGTTTTTTCAGTTCATTAAAAGCCTATATTGTCTGTACTACGTCAATTACGGAAGAAAAAAAAATGGTAAAAATTCTTTTAAACGAATGGTAAAAATGGTAAAAATTTATTAAAAACCTTAAAATTTATATATAAAAAATTTTAAATCTAACTTTAAAAAAATTCAAATTGAATAAAAAATGATAGGAAATTTTTTATTTTATGACATGATGGCTGATGTGATTAGATGCAAATATAACTTATGTAACTTGTGAGATGATATGAGATGGTCTCCGAAAACAAATTTTTTGCTACGACACGTAAACTTGTAGACGTGACTCTCTCTAACCAACTCACAGAGACTATTCCACCCACAGAAGCACCCCTGCCGAAAGGTTCACTTCTGTCCCCATCTACCGTAGCGTAAGATTTGTGATACTACTGTCATCCTCGTTACTCTTTGGTCTTTACCTCAATGACGACAAAGTCAGTAGGAAAAAAAATAATAAAAATCAAGGTGGCTCAACTGCGGCCATAGGAATTTTTTACAGGGTAAAAAAAAAATTAATACAAAGGAAAAGATCTTGAAATATATTGAGCTGTCCAAAAAAAAAAAACACACACACAAATACATGAAATTTTACAATTTTTTTCTACAAGTTTTTATATTTTAAAATCGTCTTATGATAGTTTATTATTAGTTGTCATAATTTATTGTCAATGTAAATATAACTATTTTATTTTGATAAGTTTGTATAATATTTTTGTTTTTATGTAATTGTGGTTATATATTTGTTATTTTTTATATATAAATATTTTAAATTAAATGACAAAACTCAATCCCACCTGCACTGTATAATTATTAACCCATACGACTAGACTCTTTATATATAAATAATACGTTAATTTGTCGTTTGATCATAGGATAAACTAATATAGGATGAGGGTGTACAAGATTTGAACTAGGGTATGCAAAAATATTTTTATGAATAAACTAAATTAATAAAGTAATATTTTATATATATATATATATATATATATATATATATATATATAATTTTTTTTTTCAAGTCAGGGGTTGATTTGAACCCCCTGAAGTGAATGTGCAGCGGCCCCCTGTTGGCTTGACTAATTCTTTTATTGACTAGCTAGTGTTAAAAGTTTCTTACTATGGAAAACATTGTAGTACGTTGCAGAAAGCACAAGAGGTTGAGTTGATCATGATAATGGGGTTGCCTCAGCCTTGCAGATTCAACCTGTGCACGACCCTTTTGGTCCTCTACTACTTTCGGATCAGCTTCCTCAGCCATACCAGAACTGAGGCCGTTGCAACTTACGTCCATCATAAATGTCCAAAAACCACCATTTTCACCACCAACAGTACCTACCAATCCAATCTCAGTAACCTCCTCACATACCTCTCATCCAACGCCACACGCAACATTGAATTCTACAATGCCACTGCCGGGAACTCCGTCGACACTGTGTACGGCCTCTTCGCGCCGATACCTGCCAAAGCTGCATAGCCGACGCAACCAAAGACATAGCCCAGCGCTGTCCCACGGAGAGAGAATGTGTGAAACCTAAAAAAAAATGCTTGAGAATGTGATTGTTACTCATAAATCACGGACATTTGGAATGTGATTATAAAAGGCTTTTTTTTTTCTTCCCTCTCTCTCTCTCTCTCTCTCTCTCTCGAAAAGGTGAAACGAAGTTTTTATGTTTAGCATATTTGCAATTTATTCATCTAACCTCTGTAGTTGTTTTCTTTTTCTTTTTTCTTTTTTTAATTTTTTTGGTGGAGAAATAACCTTTTGAGTTATTTGTTCCAAGAAGATAAAGATCTTGAGACATAATTATAGTCTGACTAGGATTTTGAGACATAAGGCCTAAACTCACTTTCATTTAGTGGGGGTGTTGTGGATAACTCTAGTTTAAAGGTTCTAATAACAGCGTGTACATCCATTTACCTGTATCCTAATTTGTAACTCTTCACGATTCAAGTAAGATTTGCTTTATTATTGTCTTATATCTCAATAAAAACATTAAAGAAAATAAATAGGATTTTCTTGGCATCTCTCTCCAGTTTGTAGTGAGTTGGGCAGAAATAGAATAGTCAAGTCGCTTTTGTTGACCTACATCAAGATGCCCCATATGCACCACCGATGTCCTCATCATACCTTTATCCCGTTGAGGAATATATTATCCAAAAAAAAAAAAATGAAACTGAACAAGGATTGGGTAATTGATCAAACCCTGCCTAAACCCTGCAATTTCACATATAAAGTGGTCTTTAAAGTTTAAGAGTCACAAGCGGAAATGACAACACAAACCCAAACCCAATATTAACCATATCTTCTCTAATATATATATATTAACCATATCTACTAATGAAAAAAAAAATCATTACCTATATCTGGCCCATTCCTCCAACCGAGGCCATTCCAAAGTTCAAATACAAAACCTCTCTCTCCTTAAACAAATCCCTAAATTACAAATAAATAAACCCAAATCTGTCTTTTTCAACCAATTCCTAGTCACCAATTACAAAGAAAAATAATCCCAAATTTGTCTTGCGTTGTGCTGCAGTCTCCTTGTTGCCTCCCTAACTCGAGGAGCTGCTTGCAAGGCATCTCACCGAACGGTCCACACTCACTTGTAGGCTGTAGCT
This sequence comes from Castanea sativa, assembly GCF_040712315.1. Lineage (NCBI taxonomy): Eukaryota > Viridiplantae > Streptophyta > Magnoliopsida > Fagales > Fagaceae > Castanea > Castanea sativa. Next base: position 71,168,620 of record NC_134017.1, read on the forward strand.
AACCACTAGTACTTCATCCTTTCTCTCTCAGTTCACTACAATAATGTTGATTGTATTTGTGTAGCTTTTATATAATATATAGGGTGGGTTTGGATAGAGAGTTTTGTATCCACGATTTGGTTTTCACGTTTCAGACTTTTTTTTTTTTTTCTTACACACAGGTTTCAACAGGGGACAAAAGATACTGTTCACTATTGTGCGGTTACTGTTTACGCACAGTGGCACACTATTTATGTACTATTTCAACCACTTTTTTTTATTAAAAATGAGATCCGTGATTCTATTCATACATTTAAAAATTATTTTACAATAGTATTTTCAGTTTTGCTTTTAGCTGTATCCAAACGGACCCATGTATGACTAGTATGAATAAATGAGTGACTTTTACTTTCTATTTACCATTGAATGAGTTGACTATATTCGTAAAGTCATTGTTGATATGATATTTTGATTATAAAAATATAAGTGTTGACTGTTGAAATATAACTTATATTTTATAATCTTCTAAAAAAATAATGCATTTTTGGTTTTTTTTTTTTTTTAATTTTTGTATGGAGTTATTATTTGCTTAATAGTTGAAGGGGCTAAGATCAAGTTTTCTCTTACCATACTTAGGTTGCGTTTGGGATAAGCTTATACTGAGCAGTTTTTTTATTGTTTAACTTTTAGCTTTATCTACAGTAATTTTAGCAAAAAATTTTTAATTTCGGCTAAATAAGTTATTTCCAAACGGACCCTTAAACGTAGTTTATACTTTGCTAATCACAAATTGTAAGTAACTTGCCTATAATTGACGCAAAGCAAGAAAAATGTTCAATATTAATATAGAAACTAGTGTTCAATCCTTTGTCTCAATTGTTAAATCTTTAGATATTGAACTCTCTAGAAGGGCTTAAAAATTTATTATTACTCTTGTAGTTGCAATCATTTCTATAGAATTTGTATTTTCAGCCATGAAACTTGTAAAAACGAAATTTTGTAACAAGATAGAAATGAGTTTTTTTAGTGATTGTTTACTGTGTACATAAAAAAAGTGTTTTTTTAGAAAATTTAGTACCATGAAGGAACTAATGACACAACTTTAATCAGTTAAAGTTAACTTATAAATCAAGTATTTTTTTTTTCTTTGTATATAAGATTTTTGTTATAGTCATCTTGGCCCCCCTGGAAAGATTTTTTGGCTCTGTCGCTGGTACTAGTCGTCAAGAGACTAAAACATTGGTTGAAAACTATAATTAATCATAGCTTTCCAAAATGACTTTTCCTAGATAGAGATATCGCTAATAACAAATGGTTGAAATGTGAAATTTATAGCTACATTCAAAGGAAAAGAAAGAAAACAAGGGCCTGCAACCGTAGAGAGTGACATGTCAAAAGCATGTGACAAGATGAGATGGAATTAAATCACTCTTGTGATCAAATTAGTAGGGTTTTAGCCATCACAGGATACACCTACTAACACAGTGTTTCACTAAAATGTTAATTAATTAATAGGGACAATCACTTCATCCTAAAAGAGGTTTAATATAATTGAATAGCCACCTCACCTTTGGCTTTTTAATAGCTTAGCCCATATCCAGGGTGGCTCTTGCTTTAGTTTAGTTAGGCAACTGCTTACGGTCCTCAAATTGAGGAAGTTTCCCAAATTTTAGCCAATTTAGTTAGTTCTTCAGTTTAAAAAAGTTAAACAAGTTAATTATGTAAAATAAATAAATAAAACCCAAAAAAGACTTGAGGCAAGTGAGTCTCACCTTATCTCTTCATTCTAGCCTCAAATCTTTTGTCACCAGAACTTAGAAAATATGCCTAAAATGGGCTTGAACCTTGGGAAGTGGGTTGTTGGGCCTAACATTAAGCTATATTAGTTTTGGTAGGAATTAAAGGATGTTTGGTTAGAGATTTCTAGTATCGTTGTTTAAGTATTATGGAAATATATGTGAGTTAAAAAGTTTTGTGAAAATATTTGTTTGTGTTTAAACACTGAAAATTGTTATTTAAAATCTAGTACCAAATAGCTCCTAAGACTCTGGATATTGGTAGGTACAAATTGGAGAGTACAGTTTTTTTTTTTTTTTTTTTAAAACACCAAGGGTTTGTTTTGGATCCTTTTATTTTATTAAAATTGAAATTTTTTTGCTGAAAGTATTGTAGATAAAGGTAAAAGTTAGTTAAAATAGTACAATGAGACTCATAAATAGTAGCAAAAATAAACTGTATAGTAAAATAAGTTGGCAAAATTAATTATGCCAAATGTACACTAAATATCAAACAACTAAACATCTGTCTTAGTGAATCGTTGGCTGGTGGATTTTTTTTTAACACGTCAGAGATTGAACCTGGGTAAAATTAATAAAAAGATCAAGGTGCATGGCTTGACTTATTATTTTGTTGACTAGCTATTGTTAAATGTTCCATCACCCCCTTGTGTAAATGTTTCTTACTATAGAAAACATTGTAGAACGTTGCAGAAAGCACAAGAGGTTGAGTTGATCGTGATAATGGGTTTGCCTCAACCTTGCAGATTCAACCTGTGCATGACCCTTTTGGTCCTTTACTTTCTGATCAGCTTCCTCAGCCATACCAGAACTGAGGCCGCTGGAACTTACGTCCATCATAAATGTCCAAACACCACCACTTTCACCACCAACAGTACCTACCAATCCAATCTCAATAACCTCCTTACATACCTCTCATCCAACGCCACACGCAACATTGAATTCTACAACGCCACTGCCGGGAACTCCGTCGACACAGTCTACGGCCTCTTCCTCTGTCGTGGCGACCTCCCCGCCAACACCTGCCTAAGCTGCATCGCCAACGCAACAAAAGACATAGTCCAGCGCTGTCCCACGGAAAGAGTAGCCGTGGGTTGGTACGACGAATGCATATTGCACTACTCTGACAAGTATTTCTTTGGCAGCATGGTCACTGACCCTTACAGAATCTTGTCTAACCCACAAAATATTTCGGACCAAACCCGGTTTGATCAGCTAGTGAGAGCAACAATGAGCCGTTTGGCAAGTGGGATTATAAATCTGAGTACCGGGGCAAAGAAGTTTGGGACGAACCAAGCGAATTTCACGGCGCTGCAAAATGTGTACACACTTGCCCAGTGCACGCCGGACCTGTCGGGTTACGATTGCACCAGCTGTCTTCGGTTAGCAATTCAGAAGCTGCCGAGTGGAAATAAAGGGGGAAGAGTTTTGTTTCCCAGTTGTATTGCTAGGTTTGAAATTCACCCGTTTTATCTCACGGGTAACACATCGGCTCTGCCGCCAATGCCTGTTCCCCCGCCTCCAACACCGAAAGGTAAAGTTTCCTTTTTCTTTTTCTTTTTAAAATTTTTTAATTTCACTTCAGTAGATCAAAAGTTGTTGTCGTCATGTCGTGGTTTCGTTCGCACTTTTCAGTTTCATCAAATATTTTACCCTTTGACTGCCTTAACTTATATATTTATTGTTCGTTTCAAAAGATTGAAAAATTAGGTGCAAATACAATCACTGGCAAGTCGCAGAAATGAAAGTCATGATGAGTAATGTGTACTTATAGACCTGGTATTCACTTTCAAAAAAAAAAAAAAAAAATTTTAATTCCTTTGATATATATGAGTTTTGAGCCAACGGATCCAAAATTTTTTAAAATTGATTTATTTTGTACTTAGAGCTAACTTAGTATATAAACATTATTATGCCAATTAATAATTTTTTCTCAGTTTTCTTAGGAATTAGGTTGATTTTAGAAATTAAATTGGTCAGTTTTGAAAAGTTTTAACGTAATTAACATAGACCCAAATCTTAGAATATAATAATGAAATTTTCCAAAAAAAAGAAAAAAAGACCTGGTAAAAATAGACGAAATGGGTATAATATGTTCTTTTCACAATAAGCAGTAATATGTGAGCATTTAATATATATATATATATATATATATATATATATATATAATTTTATACTAACCTAATTTAAATGTATGTGTAAGAAACTCTTTTTAAGAGAGTTGAACCTCAACCTTTTTTCAATTCATACTTTACAAGTACTTATATTTGTAGAGTGATCATCACACTAAATGTGAGTCTGTAATATCTAATATGTGAGTGATTCTAGTGAATGATCATTTGTATAAAGAGCAATTATTGATAGGACATTTATATGTTTACATTGTAATTACAATGTAAATTTACATTTATCCCTACAAAGTAAAAGAAGAATTTCTCTTATTAATATCATTTTTATTTGTTTCCTATACATTATTTTAAAAGTTATGAAGAAAGTTATAGAATTAGTTGCGCTCCTAGGCTTCCTTCTTGATACGTGAGCTCATAATATGTAAGTGGTGAATAATTATTTGTATATGGAGCCATTATTATTATTATTATTATTATTATTAGATGAAAGATAGATATTTTACTACTTCAATAAGTATAAGAAACAGTACAGCACTTAGGCTAAACAACTGCACCAGGGAAAGAAGGCCACACGAAGGAAAAACAAATACCAAAGAAACAGAAAAACATCACCACGACTACAGAGTTTTCAAAATAGAGACAAAGAGCATGCTTGGATGAGGATGTTTTTGGATCATATCACTCAGTTTCCACAATTGAGTTCTCAAAACACATGGGTCCCACAGTTTTTTTTTTTGGCTTGCTTTTCAACCCTTGTTTCCATCACTCAATGATCTGATTTTTGATTGATGAGTTATGAAAACTAAAAACACATTTTAGGTATTTTCAAGTTATGGAAATAGAGTTATGATGACATTTTTGTAATTAAACCCACATACTCAGCCGCAATGTTTGACAAACGAACTGATTTTTTTTTTTTGGTGAAACCCAGTCGCAACTTTTTACTTAAGTTTTAAAAATGGGTCTGTTTTTGAAGTTGAAAACTGGGTCTGAGTTAAGGTGCCAAACAGGGGGTTTGGAAAATTGGGGTATTTTAAGTGATGAGTGATATGTGATAAAAATTGAGTGATGATAAATTACAAACCAAACGGGCCTTAAGAATTTTTCAATGCTACCATCAACCTCTGATACTCTGCCAGAATTACTTTAGGATGTTGCTGAACCTTTCAAAGTTATATTTATTTCTAGCATTCCATAATGCCCATGATATCGTTGCCCATCTTTCCAACTCTAACTATGGAATCCAATCAACAAGCGTCCGGAGTAGTGCAAAAAACTCCCTAACATCATGGAGACATTTGTGAATTTACCTTGGCAAAGCGCCCGCACGTTTCTTGCTAAAGGACATTCCCATAGAAGATGGCCAATGGACTCTGGTTTTTTACAACAAATCTCACACCACGGGTCAACCATAACCTTCCTCCGATGCCAAATTTTTTCTCACTCACAGATATTGGAGCAAGCACGCCACACAAACATACGAACCTTGGGTGGAACATTTAGTGCCTAAATCTTTTTCCAAATGGCCCAATTAGAGTTTGCTCTTAAGTGCTCGATCTGGGACCTCTCCTTTAAGCGTAAAGTCACCTGGTATGTAGTCTTTACTGTAAAAATGTTTGTAGAATTTTCCTTCCACACTAGAGTGTCTCATGAACTAGTCTTGGATGTACAGTGGAATTGCCAATATTTCCATTCTAATCTAATGAGCAAAGAGGTCAAAAACATTTTCTCTATCCCACTGCATTGTAGTAGCATCAATCAAATCACTCACATGTAGGCTAGGCCGATTCTCCCCCAAGAAAACAGGTTTAAGAGGCAGCCACTTATTGGGTTGATACTTCAATATACCAACCACCCCCCACCCTCGACACTGGCCCTTCAATGATGACATCTCTTGCTACCATCAGACTTCTCCACACATACGATGGGTTATTACCAAGCCCTGCATCCATGAAAGAGCGATTTCGGAAATACCTCGATTTGTAGACCTTATAGAATAAAGAGTGTGTATTGTGAATCAACCTCTATGATTGTTTAGCTAGTAGTGCTAAATTAAAATCTTAGATATCCCAAAAACCCATCCCACCACTCCTCTTTGAGGTACATAATTTCTTCCAATTAATCCAGTGGATTTTTTTCTCGTCCTTTCTCTGCCCCCACCAATATTAGCCAAAGTAGAATTAATTGTATCATATAAAGCCTTTGGGATTCGAAAAATACCCATAAAGTAAGTAGGAATGGCTTGAGCAACTTTTTTGATAAGGATCTCTCTTCCTGCTTCAGAGATGAATTTTTCTTTCCATGGAGTGGCTTGGTAATTTTCTCTTGCTAGTCTTTAAAGTTATACTCCTTTGATTTTCCACCCACCATTGGGAGGCCAAGGTATTTCTCACAATTCTTTATAACTCTCAACCCCATCAATGTCTGGATATTTGCTTTGACCTCTAATCTTATGTTTGACTAAAGAAAATGGACATTTTTTGTCTATTTATTGCTTGACCTGAAGCCGCCTCATAACAACCCAATAGTTGAAGAAGGTGCTAACATTCCACCACAGTAGCTTGATCGAAAATAAAGCTATCATCGGCAAATAGAATGTGAGAAATACAAACTCCATTTGTGCATGACAAGATACCATGTAAGTGTTGTGATTCCACCGCTTTTCTAAGCAAAGATTAAAGGCCATCTGCACAAAGGAGGAAAAGTTATGGAGATAATGGATCCCCTTGCTTTATCCCACACGATGTATTGATAAACCCTTTAGGTTCACCATTAATAAGCACAAAGTATGAAGTAGTACACACTGTTTTCATGGCTAGTTGGATCCACCATCAACAATGCCTAATTTAAGCATAATCTACCTTAGAAACTCCTATTCTATACGATCATAAGCCTTGTTGATATCAAGTTTGACAGTCATCTACCCTTTCCTTCTTGTCCTTTTGTTCCTTATCTTGTGTAAAACCTTAAAAGCAACATTAGTATTATCAGTAATTAGACGATGAGGAACAAAAGCATTCTGTGAATTAGATATGACATTAGGCAAGTTGAGTTTTAGTTGATTTGCTAAAACCTTAGAAATAGAGACACATTAGAAATACTAATTGGTCTATAGTTGTACATTACACCAGCCAAGGCACATGGCACATGAGAGTGTTGGCGTGGCTGGATCCAGACCATACATGTGGAGCAACTATGGGCAAAGGAAAAAGAACGCTAGCTAAAGGAGGGGATCTTTAGTCCGTGCCAATAGTGTGACCATCTTGGGGAAGGGTGAGATTTGCAACTGATATGGACACCTATCACTTGCACAAAAAGGAGATAACGACCTCCTCTAGTCAGATGCTATAGAACACCCCTTATTGATTGAGCTTGTGGTGGCGAGATAGCAAGAAAGCAATAAAGGCTTCAAGTTCATAAGAGTTAGAGTTACCTTCTCCCACGACGAAGTCTGTGCCCCTTTTGAAAGAGTCTGAGTTGGCTTCTTCATCCATGTCAACAACATACTCCCTCTAGAAAAATCTAATCCATCCCCAAAAGTTGGCCCTAGAACCTTTGTCACCACCCACACTAGTATCTTCTGGCACTTCCTTACTAGGGGCTTTCCCTTTCATTGCTGCCTTCAAGACTGGCTTCTTCAAAGTTTTCTTTACTGCGTCTTTAAGGAACTTCACAGCTTTGGCCTCATCAGGGCACAAGAAAATGTTGTCTACTGCCCCATCCCTATAAAGGGGAAGTCTCAGTATCTCATAAACATCTTCTAGAGAAGGGGAGACTTCTTGACACCCTGTAAAGAAGGTATGGGTGGTCGAATTCCATCGGTACAAGAGGGAGAGAAGGCTTTCACTATCTTTGCTAATGTCCAGGCTAGAGAACACCAAGACAGTGTGCACAAGATGTACCGTTTGTAGGATATCTATGAAGGGAGGATGCGTCAGCACCTTTCGACACTAGCTCCTTCAGCCTTTGGAAAGCATAGGTGTGAGATTTGAAAGCTACATCGTGGTGGGAGAAAAATCTCCTCTGCAAGTGCCAAGCCAATGAATGTGCTTCAATTCTAAATCCATAGTCAAAAGATTGTCAAGCTCTCCGCATGTTGTGTAAGGAGGATCCGTAGAACAAGAAATAGACTCTCAATCAAAACTTTTATCGAACAGGTAGTCTTCGAAAAAGGAAGGGATGATCCATTGCTCCTTTATGGAAGGATTCTCTCCTCCCCCTAGTAGTGGCCTATTCATCTTAGGGGTTGGAGTTCAGTGATCTTTGAAGAACTAGATCTCAGGCTATGTTTGACACCCATGGTTTTCATGCTTGTAAAGGTTTTTGAGATTTGGGTTCGGAAAAGAAGAAGAGAAATATGGGGAGAAGAAGGCAGTTTCTTTTTCCTTTTATACTTTTTTCATTTTACTCTTTTCCCTCTAAAAAAAGCCATTCAAAAGTGAGACATCTTTTCAAAATAATTGACACGTCTCAACAGAGGGAAAAGCCAGAATCTCTAACAGAGTTAGTTAGCAAAAAAAAACCAAAGAAAACCACCTTTGCAGAAAGGGTGAAAAGGTGTGACCCTCATCAACATGTTTAATCCTACACTTTGTCTTGTGTTTTGATTAACTAACATGTTTGTATGTTGTTCCTTTGTGCAGAAGTACAATAATAAAAGAACATATAAATACACATTAATATTTTTGAGCAAATTATATAGTGTGTATATATATATATATATATATATATATATATATTACAACTACAAAACAAAAACCTACAACCTAAGGCCAATAACATGACCTTCGTATAAAAATAAAAATAAAAAGATTGTAAGTTGAAGGCGAACAACCTAAAGGGAACGAAGCTTGTAGGCATCCGAATCTCTTCCTGAATTAGAGTCTTATTGGGGGTAGTTCGGTGCCAAGTTCTCCTCCTTTTCCTCATTCTCTTCATCCTCCTTTTCACCCTCTCCATCTCTAGAGTCCAAGCCATCAGAAGAATCTAACTCCTTTGAGTCAGAGTTAGAATCGCTGGAAGCTGTTGTGTTGGAGTCAAAGCTTGTTTGGAAAGCTCTGTGCCTTCTCCTATGCCTTGAGGATTCCCCCATGAAGGTGTCATAAGCCTTATCCTCAGCGTCTTCTTTGGCCTTCAACCGAAGCTCCTTTGAGTTCTCCTCTTCTTCTTCTTCACTGCTTTCCCACGGTTGAACCTCTTAAGGAAAGAAGACTTAAGGGGGAAGGGGAAAGATTTGAAAGGTTAGGGAAGGAAATGGGGGAATGAAGTTCGGGCTAGTTGGTGGTGCATTGCCAATGCTCAGAGAACCCAAGTCACCACTAGAAGAACTTGAACTGCCCATGGGAGTGTTGGAGCTTGCAGATGAAAGGTTGGCCATTTTGTTGACAATGGAGGGTTTTTCTCTGAGAAGAAGAAGGAAATTCAAGAATGCAAAAAGAATGAAGAATAAAGGCAAATCTTTTCCTTTTTAAATCATAACCAGATTCAAGTAAAGAGACATGACATTTATGAAGAGTAATGTCTGTCTGCAAAGTGCGGGAAACGAAGTGACACCAAAATGGCTAAAAACACCCACTAATGCCACGTGTCCTGACTTTGAACATCACAAACATCACAAGGCATGATTACACGAGCATTGAAGTCTGATACGATGTGACTGTCAAAGGCTTTGATCATTAACGCCATTGACAGTTAGGGGGCTAATGTACATTACACCAGCCAAGGCACGTGAAAGTGCTAGTGTTGCTGGATCTAGACCGTACACGTGGAGCAGCTGTGAGTAAAGGAAAAGGAGCGCTAGCTGAAGGATAAGATCTTTAGTCTGTGCCAATGGCATGACCATCTTGGGAAATAGTGAGATTTGCACTTGACATGGACACCCAACACTTGCATAAAAGGGAGATCGCGATCTCCTTTGGTCAGATGCTATAGAATATTCTTTATTGGCTGAGTTTGTGTTGGACCACTATTGGAGACACGTGTGTCACTTTTAGCATCCCTGATGTCCCTTTCTTTGTCCAAGGCTTGCTCCCAACGGAGTAGCAGAGCCGCCCTTAGTTCCACTACCCTGACATTAGCGTGCTTTCTCTCTCCTCTAGCTGTTGCATAGTACAATAGTTGTATTAAGATTCAAATGGAAGAATCACGATTTGAAACCTGTCCTTATGTATCTGGCAACATTTCTTGTACTATAAAAGGAACATGTTGCTGAACCATTATGGCAAGAACCTAGAGAAACCAAGAGAAAAGTGAGAAAGTTTAGGTAGGAAAGTGAGGTAGAGAGAAAAGACCTTCTTTTGGAAAGAACATCACCATTGTACAAAGACTTTCATTTTCTTTACATAATAGAAAACATAAAAGAGTAAAGGAGATTCCCCTTGGTCACCCGTGGTTTTTCATCCCATCCAAAGGGTTTTCCTTGCATTTCCCATGTCTTCTTTACTTTTCATGTTATTCTTTCTTTTTTCACTTGACATTAAAGTGTTAAAACTTTCATTTTTAGTGTTTTTAGGCTTTTTCACTTAAATGTACTGTTAGATCTATCACCCACTCTCTTATACAGTTTGATAATCTAACTTGCACGTACAATAGTCAGAGACATATTTTGGATCATTCATCTTGGGTATAAGGACAATATGAGTATGATTCATCTTATGCAAAAAATGGCCAGAAGTTAGAACAGATAAAACCGTTTTAGTAACATCATCACCAACTATATGCCAATATTTTTGGAAAAAGAAAGGTAACATACCATTTGCCTTGGAGATTTTGATGGACGTATTTGAAATAGTGCTCGCTATACCTCATTCGGAGTATAATGTTGGAGGAGTGTGTTATTCATATCTGGTGTAACTACCCTCTCCACCAAATCCAAAACTGGCCCTATGACATTTGGATTTGCAATGGAGAAAAGTTTTTGGAAATATGTCTTAGCCACCCTCTCTTTATGCTCGATCTTCAGAAGTGCACATCTTTCATCATCATCCTCAAATCCTGCAATATGATTATTTTGATGCCTTTGGCTAGCCCTTTGATAAAAGTATCTTGTATTCTTATCCCCGCAGGTAGCCAAATAGATCTAGATCGCTATCTCCAAAATAGCTCATCTTAGAATAAGATGGAATTAATTTCATCTCTCACCTTTCGTATCTGGACAAGATTATCAAGATTATTCATAGCCGTGAGCATCTCCAACTCTTTATATTTCTCATCCAACATAGACTTTGAGTTTCCAAGGGTTCTACTCCACCCAACTAAAGACTTTAGACATTGTCTTATCTTATTGAACAAACTATACATTGGGCTTCCTGAGTTAGTCTCTCTATTCCAAGCTTCCAAGATAATATTTTCACATTCTGGATGGGTGGACCACTTCTCCTTAAACTGCCTTGGGATCTTCTTTCTTCTAGAAATTAGGCCGGTCTCTTGGGTTAAGAGCAAGATCGGGTCATGGTCTGAATAGGCAGTTGGAGGTGACGAACCTTTGCTTGTGGGAACAATTCCCTCCATTCAAAGTAGCACAAGCTCGGTCCAATCTTATTCTTCACTTCTCATTATATATATATATATATATATATATATATATATATATATTCTTTTCACTTCTCATTCTTCTTCTTTTAACTATGAGTAGTGGGTTAGGCTGAAGCCAATAACAAAATTGAGAACACAATGGGTCCATTTGCTTTGGGTGAAAAACGGAGATGCTGAAAACTGAGAAGTGAAATAATGTAGTGATTACATTTTCTCTTTCTTTGGTAGACAAGAAAACTCAATAGAAAGAAAAAGGGGCGGGGAGTATTTTATCCTTTGACCCTGTTTGTGAGAATACAAACTATCTTGAAAAGAACTACTTGTAAGACAAAACTTCACACCAGATTCGTGGGCTCTGCCACTGCCTAAACTAATAGAACTTCAAAAGTACAAAATATTCAACAAAGAAAAATAAGGGAACAAGCAATGTTATCACAATATGTAGATATTTTATTTTAGAATTCAAGTTAATACAAATAAGAAAGATTCAAATCACACAAACTCCTAAGTTAAATAACAAAAACTATCTTTAGACAATTCATGTGAGGCAAATGTATTTACAAACATGAAGTTATCTTTCCGTTGACCGGGTATGTGAATCTAGTTTGTCAGATCTTTTTTGTTGTGTCCTAATAATACCTTTAATCTCTATTTATAGTGGACAAAAATAGTTACTACACCCCTCTTCATATTTTGGTAACTTCTATTGCACTGACTTAGTAAATGACTGACTCACATGCTCACATGTGAAATTTTTTCTACTTTTTTATTTTCTTATTTTTTTTATTTCTAGCCTAACAACCCCACAAAATATTTTCCCTCCGAAACGGAGAGAGCACAGAGACTAAAACTTCCGTCGCTAAGAAAAATAAAAGACAAATTTACAATATTGTCCTATATCTCTCAAATGATTAATATGGTGTAATTTTAAATAATTCTTTTAATAATTTTTTTTCTTTTTATATAAAACAAATGAATAGAGAAAATGAAACAATATAATATATGTGATTCTTCTGCTTTTATATGTTGTCATTCCCTTTTACAAAATTGATTGATTACAATTTTTTCTTATATAATAATTAATGAAAATATTACTCCTTATATGTAATATTACGCAAAATGGCATAATAGTAAACAAATATAAACCATCTTTTTCGTCCTCCTAATAACTAAAGAAAAGTTATATTTGTTTTTTTTGTTATGAGTTTAGTATTGGTTGATTCCTTGACATGTGTTTGCAGCTGAATTGGTGGCTAGAGCTTAGATTAGGTCTAATTCAAGTGTTGGATGTAATTGCGTTCAATTGTCATGGTTAGTTAGAGTTGGTTAATTCTAGCATAAATTAACACATTTACGTTTGTTAAGATCAATTGGGAGCCTCATTTAACACATGTTAGTGACCATCATGTCAAGGATGGACAATGGTCACTCTATAAGTACAAAGTCTTTGTGGAGTGGAGAGCAATGATCGGGTTTCAAGTCTTCAAGATGAAACTTCATACACACATGCTTTATTCTTAGATGAGGTTAGAGTAAAATTTGTATCTTGTATTAAAAAAAAAAATTATGTTAGTCAATGTATATAATCTCAATTCTAAATGCTAAAGCTCAACAAGTAATGTATTTTGTCCTTTTCTCTCTTAATGTCTCTCTCAATTTCGGTTCTCTCTCTTTTCTTGGAGGTTTGGTTCCCTCAAAGCAGTCCCTAATCAGCTCTTTTAATACCCATTCATTCCGCACGCATAAACTTCTTCACCATTATCAATCCCACACAAACCTGAAACCCTATCTTGAATTTTTTTACACGCATAGAAAGTCATCCTAATTAACTCACTCAAGAAAGAAATCCACACTTGATCTTGTCAATTCAAGTTGATCTTTTAACCTCCCTATATAGGTCACCTAGTGGATGAATTTTCAACGAGAGGATAATACAGAGGTTGTTGCCTCACAGTAATAAACAGAAAATCTGTGCCCCTTTCTTCTATGTGCTCAACGGAAATATTTGGGATACTACCCACCTCTTGTGGTCCTAAAGAGAGTGATGTGAGGTTATTTTGAAACCACATAGATCTTTTCCAACAAGTTCATTACAGAAAATCTTCAAGAAGATCCTAGGAGTGCTAAAGGTTCAAGTTCATTTAGACAAGCTTTGTTTGTGGAGGAGATTCTGTTAGGAAGATTTCAAAGATTCTACTGTGGTTCAGTGGCAGAGCTAGGATTTTAGTCTAAAGGGGGCAAAATTAAAAGACGATATTAAAAGTAAAATTTATCTAAAAAACATTAATCAACAATAATAACAAAATAAATAAACGATGGTAAGCAAATATGAATATATTTCATATTATTAAAATAAATAAACAAAAACAACCAATTCATAGCTACTAAAAAATTTACAAACTGATGGAGTAAAAATATGATTAGTGTTACTTAAAATATAATGAATAAATGTTTGAAATTATTTTTTGTGATTGATAACATGCCAATTTGTAAGACATAAGTAATAAAATTTGTAATATCTCTATCATCATTCAAAGATAAAATGCTGTGAAAAGTATCATAAATAGTAAAAATTGTGTAAATAATGATATAAAATAAAAATAAAAAAATAGTGAAATGGGTGGTTTGGTCACTTTCAAGTTTCAACGAGTAGAAATATTTTTTTTTCCTCCATGTGACTACTAATACAAAAAAAAAAAAAAAAAATTAGGAGTCATGGGGGGCAGGTGCCCCCCTCGCCCCCCTCTGGCTCCGCCAGTGCTGTGGTTGGGAGGCAAACATGATTATTGCAGAGGCTATAACACAGTTTAGATGTGCAAAAGTTTTGTGAATAGACTATTTGTAACTTTTTTTCCTATAATGAAATATTTATGGGATTGGACCCTAGAGTGGTTTTTCCATTGAAGAGGTTTTCTATTGGTTTTACACTTCGATACCAAATCATGTGTTCTTACTTTTACTGCTTCCATTTTTTTTGCTGTATTCGATTTGGTACTTGGTAATTGTGGTTGAACTGGATTCAATATAAAATAATTTGTGTAATAAATCACTAACTTGTTGAATCCGCTGCCTAGATCACATAGGGGTCTAAACTAAAATTTTCATTTTCTATCCTCCTACCAAGCACGCAGGAAGAAAACATTAATATTTTCTTTCCCCTTACTTATAAAATCAAATATTCCATGTCTATATCAAAATAATGGTTGGGAACCGGCCATCATATTTAACTGAATTGAGCAAAAAATACAAAGCTAAAAGGGGAAAATTTTGGGTTTGTATCATGGCAAACATCGAAGATACTATTCGACCAAACAAAGAAGAAAGCATTGCTGTGTGCTACAAATTGTGGTTACTTTATTCGTTGGCTACAGCTTCCTTCTATTTTCAATTTTAGAATATAAGTTATTGTTCTCGTAGCTCTTAATCAAGAGTGTCAACTGGTTAGTATTCAATCAAAAAAATAATATTTATAATATTATTTGAATAGCGTCACTAATTATAAAGATATAAATCATATTATTGTTTAGCAAAAAAAATAAATATAAACCATTCTATTGTGTAGCTTACCAATGAACCAGAATATTGTTTATGCAGGAAAAAGTCATATCTCATCACTGACAATTGTTGCCATTGTTGCTCCCATAATAGTCTCAGTGGTGTTATTCTTTATGGGCTACTGCTTCCTTATAAGAAGGAAAGCAAGCAAAACTATACAGGAAGAAAATGGTAAAGAATAAACTGTTGGATTTTATAAATTATATTCTCTAATGTCAAACTTGTAGTGACTTACGTTTACTGTTTTCTTCTGCAGCTGCTAATGAAATTTCGATTGTAGAGTCCTTGCAATTTGATTTTGCAACCATTAAAGCTGCCACCAATAAGTTCTCAGATGATAACAAACTAGGTGAAGGTGGATTTGGTCAGGTTTACAAGGTACATGACAGTTTTTCATTATTTGGTTACTTTTCGTTGATAATTCTACTCATTTATGTATAGTTAATTCAGAGCAAGCTAAATCTTTTGTATTATTGAATTAGAAAGAGGTAAATAATTCTAAGTTGAAGTATATTTTCAGGGCATACTTGCAAATGGACAAGAGATAGCTGTAAAGAGGTTATCACGAAGCTCTAGACAAGGTGCAGGAGAATTTAAAAATGAGGTTGTATTGGTAGCCAAGCTTCAACACAGAAATCTTGTACGACTTTTGGGATTTTGTTTGGAAGGAGAAGAAAAGATACTTGTCTACGAATTTGTGCCCAACAAAAGCCTTGACTACTTTCTATACGGTCTGTTCCTTGCAATCATATTTTTATTTTTATTGTCTTAGGAAATGCGAGATTAAGTTTTAACCTCAACAAATCCATTCAATAAGGGTCTAGCTTGCAGTTTACTTAGCTATTTAGAAATTCATCATGGTCTTGTGTGACATACAGGAGATGAAAGG
The DNA here is from genome assembly GCF_040712315.1 of Castanea sativa. NCBI lineage: Eukaryota > Viridiplantae > Streptophyta > Magnoliopsida > Fagales > Fagaceae > Castanea > Castanea sativa. The sequence goes on from NC_134017.1 coordinate 71,184,501, forward strand.
ATTAAATTTCTTTTCTATATATGGTTTTCAAAAAAAAAAAAAATTCTGAAGTTAATTGAATTAGTTGAATGTGTATGTGAATTTAATCGATTATTCTAATTAGAATATGGAATTTTGATGAATGTGTAGAACCTGAAAGGCATGGAAAACTAGATTGGTCAAAACGTTACAAGATTATTGGTGGAATTGCTCGAGGAATGCTTTATCTTCATGAAGACTCACGGCTTAAAATTATACACCGTGATCTTAAAGCTAGTAATGTTTTATTAGATGAGAACATGAATCCAAAGATTTCAGATTTTGGAATGGCAAAGATTTTTGCTGTTGACCAAACGCAAGCAAACACTAGTAGGGTTGTTGGTACATTGTAAGTTCTGAATTCATTTGATCATCCTACAAATAATATACTTATGAGGCAAAGAAGTTGAGGAAAAACAAAATCAAATAATTTAGATTTTGCGTAGTAACTCCAAACTTCTGTTGCAACAGCTTGCATATATTCATGGAGTAATGTTATAAGCCGTACTACACACATAACATTGTTTACATAATTGCATTAGCATGTCTAATTACTTTCTTTTTATCAATATTAATGTGTATTGATGTGTTGTTTTGCAGTGGTTATATGTCTCCAGAATATGTTATACATGGGCAATTCTCGGCGAAATCTGATGTGTACAGCTTTGGTATATTAATTTTAGTGATTTTAAGTGGCAGGAAAAACAATTCTTTTTATCAATCAGATGGTCCAGCAGACCTTTTGAGCTTTGTGAGTATGAATAGATCTTATGTTTTTGCAAATGTCATCATATCCAATTGAGAGTAAAGAACGTAACTTTCTAACATTACCTTACCAATTGGCGTAGGCTTGGAAACATTGGAATGACAGAACACTACTAGAATTTTTGGATCCCACTTTGGGAGATTCTTACTCGAGAAATGAAGTGATTAGATGTCTTCAAATTGGCTTGTTATGTGTACAAGAAAATCCAGTTGACAGGCCCACAATGGCTTCAATAGTTCTCATGCTAAACAGTTACACTATTACTCTGCCATCTACTCAAAATCCAGCATATTTCCGAACAGAGCGAAACATGCCATTGTCTATCAATGAGGCATCCATTACTGAAGTATACCCTCGATAAAGGGCTTCACTTGAATTAGTCTGTTCATTAGTCATGGAAGCTTGAACTTTGAGTTGCATAAGACCGTTGTTTAAAGCTCTGAGACTTCACGATGATGCAGGGAGCATTAGAATTATCTAATATTTTACTTTTGAAATTAAAATTAATTTCGTTTTTAAAATTTGAATTTCATTTTAATATCGAGGGTTTTAAGGGATTTGATTAGATGTTTTGCATATTAGTATAATCTCTAAAACATACTTAATTGGTACGCCTGTAATGATGAATGGAGATGATTTTGAATAAGAATTTTATGATGAGTTGAGAATGTCTCCTATTTTTGTTTTGTGTGTTTGGTGGTGATGTTAAAAGCCCCTAGGTGGTGAGGCCTAGGGTTTGCAGATTCTAGGTGGTAAAGCCTACGATTTGTACTGTTGTTTCTTTTGTTCTTCTGTTATCTCTATTTTCCTGCTATGTTCTGTATCACACGATCTGTAAGAAGTTTGCAATTTAATACGCATAAGTGATTTAACAGATAAGAAAGATATTTAGAAGACCAAGTTGTACTTCCAATTTTGAATTGCTTAGAACATGCCTAGTTTATTGTATTACCATGGCCTTGGTGGTTTGACATAGTAGGACAGTGTCTTGCTATTTACTGACATTTTAAGGCCTGATGACCCCTACGTTTGTTTGGATAGATTCCCTCAACACCAAATATTTTACAACATTTTACAGAAGATTTTATGCTTAACGAAAATCAGTTTTAAGTTTGACCAAAATTTAAAATGAAACAAACGTGGTAAAATGCTGAAAATATTTTGGATAAAACATTTTACAGCAACAAAGTGCAATGAGGTAAAGCTTTCAACAAATCCCACGGTTGCTGCCAATGCTCATGCTATTGATAGTTCTGACTTATGAGACATGAAGTGTTTGTTTGGTATGATTAATTTTGCCAATTTATTTTACTATTTAACTTAGTTTTCTACTTTTTATGGGTCTTACTGCACATTTTGGTATTATTCACAGGTCCCACTATACTATTTTAGCTAATTTTTACTTTTATTTACAATACATTAAAAAGTTTTTAGTTTCAATAAAATAATCGAATTCCAAACAAACTCGAAGTAAGAAAAAAGTGGGAAAATAAGACATGGGAAAGAGTAAAGAGAGCCAGAGAAGAAAGACAAAAGTAAGGGAGGTGGGTGTGGGGTTGGGATGAAAGTATATGCGGTGAGGAAAATAGTTAAAAGAAAATTAGAGAGAAAGGGAAGTATGTGAGGTGAAAGTATGCGGAGAAAAAAAATTATGTAGAAATTATTAATAAAGTGTATTGAGTTGACCTTTTTTTTTTTTTTTTTAATGTACAGAACTTATCTAATTAAAAATAAATTATGATCACTTTTTTTTAATTTAAGTTTTTTTTTTTTTTTTTTAATTTTTAGAAACAAGGGAAATTTAAGTTGATATTAAAATTTGAAAATTTTATTTTTTGAATTTTATGTATGGATTAGAATTCTAATATTTCTCAATTTGATGTGTACAGTATATTTATAAGTTACAATTAATTAATTTTTTATTATAGTTATTATAATAAAAAAGAGAAATGCTATGTTGAGTATATTTTTATAAAAAAAATTCTAGGTGCTAGGTTTTTAATAATAGAAAAAAAAGTAATTTAAATGGTTAATTCAATTTAAAATGAGTAACAACTTTCCATTTAAAATTTGTTGTGAAAGTATTAATAACGTAACGTATATCAATAAAAAATGTTCAAAGATACCAAACATGCATTCCATACTTTTTCAAACTAGACAAAATTCAATTAAATAATTCTTTAAGTCAATTTTTTTTTCTTATTATATAAAATAAATGAAAGAGAAAATGAAACAATATAATATATATGTGATTCTTCTGCTTTTATAAGGTGTCATTCCCTTTTACTAAATTGATTGTTTACAATTTTTCCTTATATAATAATGAAAATATTACTCCTTATATGTAATATTATACAAAGCAAATAGTTTTTTTTTTTTAATGAAAAAAATGGCATAATAGTAAACAAATATAAACTATCTTTTTCGTCCTAATAACTAAAGGAAAGTTATATTTGTTTTTTTGTTATGAGTTTAGTATTGGTTGATTCCTTGACACGTGTTTGCAGCTGAATTGGTGGCTAGAGCTTAGATTTGGGCTAATTCAAGTGTTGGATGTAATTGCGTTCAATTGTCATGGTTAGTTCGAGTTGGTTAATTCTAGCACATGCATGAATTAATTAACACATTTAGGTTTGTTAAGATCAATTGGGAGCCTCATTTAGCACATGTCAGTATATCTGCACATTCTTAGCATGATGATCACTTTACAAGTAAAAGGTTCTTGTGAAGTAAGGAGGCAAAGATTTGGTTTCAAATCTCTAAGAGGAAGTTTCACATACAAATACTTTTAGATTAAACTAAATTAGAATTTTTATCTTTTATCAAAAAAAAAAAAAAGTGTTAGTCAATGTATATAATCTCAATTCTAAGTGCTAATTTTGTGCTTCTCTCTTAGTGTTTCTCTCTCGATTTGGGTTCTCTCTCTTTTCTTGGAGGCTTGATTCCCTCAAAGCAGTCCCTAATCAGCTCTCTTAATAACCATTCATTCCGCACGCATAAACTTCTTCACTATTATCAATCCCACACATACCTGAAACCCTATCTTCAATTCTTATCAACCTCAGCTCAAACACGCATAAAAAGTCATCGTAATTAACTCACTCAAGAAAGAAATCAACACTAGATCCTTTCAATTCAAGTTGACCTTTTAACCTCCCTATATAGGTCACCTAGTGTATGAATTTTCAACGAGAGGATAATACAAAGGTTGTTGTCTCCCAGCAATAAACAGAAAATCTGTGACCCTTTCTTCCACGTGCTAAACAGAAATATTTGGGATACTACCCACATCTTGTGGTCCTAAATAGAGTGATTGCAAGGTTATTTTGAAACCACATTAATCTTTTCCAACAAGTTCATTATAGAAAATCTTCAAGAAGATCCTAGGAGTGCTAAAGGTTCTAGTTCATTTAGACAAGCTTTGTTTGTCGAGGAGATTCTGTTAGGAAGATTTCAAAGATTCAACTGTGGTTCGGAGGCAAATATGACTGTTGCAGAGGCTATAATAGAGAGTTTAGATGTGCAAAAGTTTTGTGAATAGACAATTTGTAACTGTTTTTCCCATAATGAATTTTTTATAGGATTGGATCCAGAGACGGAGCCAGGATGTTCATTGGAAGGGGAGGGGGGGGGGGGGGGGGAGCATTAGAAAAACTAAAATCAACTTTTTCAAATGTAAATGTTGTTGGAGAATTTTTTGAAAGTTGGATATCAAACATTTTCTGAAATATGAAATATTGACAAATTTTGGCATTCAGATATTGAACACAATTAAATTTTTAACTACATAATTAATTATTTGCGTGACATTATGCAATTATTTATTAACTCTGAAATAAATTTATTTGTTCTTATTATGCAATAATTTGCATTACACTTTTATTTCATTATGTAAATTTTGTTTTTTTGTTTTTTTTGAAAAACAATTTCATTATCTAATTAAATATTCAACTAAACTAAAAGATGAAACTCACCCACGCTCTAACTTAATTTCTTTAAATGGTATGTGAAAGAGAGTAAGAGAATGATCCAATGCATGTGTGGCTAATAATTGTCCACGTTGCAAGCTAAAGTACTGCCAAGATTACAAAACATAAACAAAGACATCTATTAAACTTTGAAGGATTAAGATCATGTGCAATACTTAGAGTATTGTACATGATGCAATTGGTATGGATGATTGAGATTTAAAGTGGCAAAAATCAGCTTTAAATTTCAACCACTAAATATATAAAAAAAAATAAAAGTAAAAAAAAAAATAATAAAGGTAAAAAAGTAATAAAAAAACAAAAGTAGTGAGAGGATTAGGTGAATTGTACTGTGCAATTGCATTGGATCCCAGTATCACTTTGAAATACTTGCAAGCTACTAAACCCCTTTTAACATTATTAATTATAATTCAAAATTACACGTAAATGGCTAAAACCAACAACACAGACTGTCACAGATCCACTCACGAGTCACCCACATGACTACACTCTCTAACTTGAAAGTACTAACTTTACCACTATTCCAAAATATAGATTACAGAGTAATACAGTCAGATGCACAAACATTAAGGGTATGTTTTTTTGTGGGACTCATCACTAAAAAACTTGTAGCTAATCAGCCAACTGACCTAAATTGGTAACGGTAGTTCTCATGGTTGACAGTTATTCTGTTAGCCTGCAGTTACCTCAGCAGCCAGCATTTTTGCTTCGGAATAAAGCAAACAGGAATATGCCAAAAAAGGAGCTGCAACATGATAGTTTTTCAAGCCAGTCGGTGCCATGGTTAGTTGATGGAGAACCGATCACTGAACTGTATCCTCGATATTGTAAAGAAGCAAGCTGTTATCCAACTTTAATTTTTTTTTTTTTTTTTACCGTGTGATGAAACTAGAACTTATAGCTACACATGGCTTTGGTTGGTTTAAGGAATGTATAGTGTTGAATTTAGTCAAGATACTAAAACATTGGTTGAAAACTCTAATTAATCACAGCTTTCCAAAATGACTTTTCCTAGATAGAGACATGGTTGATAACAAATGGTTGTGTAGAGTTTGTTTAGACCCCTTAAACCATAATTGGATTAACCTAGTTAACAAGCCAAGTTATTATTTAGTCCAAATTCGAGATCTAGATTAACACAATCATATCAATGTAAAGTGCGGAATATAAAAACACAAAGATATGATGACCTAGGAAAATCAAACCTGTAAAAAACCTGGGGAGGATTTAACCTAGCTATTCTCAAGGTAAACCTGAATCCACTATAAAAGAATCGAAATGTACAATAGCGACTTAGACCACTAACATCCTATTGCTACCCACCAGTAGAACTTATTGACACGACCACGTGCAAGTTTCGAGACCACGAACTCCTTCTTTCTTGGATTCTCCAGCAAGTACAAGCACCACCGCTTGTGTATCTTTAAGCTCTTATGCCAGCAACTAAACGATTATCAAGCTCTCCTCTCGAAGAAATCTCCTTCTTGATAATCCCAAGCTTGTGTAAAGGCAAGCAGCTCTCTGATCTCACAAAAGATTCACACAAACATCAATATGAACAACAAAGACTCTAGAGAGCTTTTGGGTACAAACCCTAAAAACAAAAAGAGGCATACTTTTCTCTCTCTTAGAAGCCTTTAAAAATGTGTTTAGGGTTTCCTTTATATAGTGGGAGAAGTAGATCTGAAACCCTAATCCTTAATGAGCTTGAACTGTGTTTGGGCCAACTTAAAATTCAGCAGAAAATTCCTAATACACGATTCTCGATCAATCGAGTCTATTCTTCGATCGATCGAGCTGTGCAGAAATAGAACAGTAATTTCCTGCAACTACTCGATTCCAAACTTACATTAAACCAAACTTTGAGCAAGTATAAACCTAGACTAAATGTTTTGATCATGGTTTGCCAACACAATACAAATTGAAGTTCTAATACATTAATCCCTAAGGTCTTAGAACCTAACAGGTTGAAATGCGAAATTTATAGCTACAATGGAAAAGAAAGAAAACAAGGTCTGCAACTTTAGAGATTGACAAGTCAAAAGCATGTGACAAGATGAGATGGAATTAAATCACTATTGTGATCAAATTAGTAGGGTTTTAGCCATCATGGGATACACCTACTAACATACTGTTTCACTATAGTCACTAATGAAATGTTAATTAATTAATGGGGGCAATCACTTCATCTTAAAAGAGGTTTAAGACAAGAAAACCCACCTCACCTTTGGCTTTTCAATAGCTTAGCCCATATCCAAGGTGGCTCTTGCTTTAGTCTAATTATGCAACTACTTAAGGCTCTCAAATTGAGGAAGTTTTCCAAATTTTAACCAATTTAGTTAGTTCTTTAGTTTAAAAAAAAAATTAAACAAGTTAATTTTGTAAAAGGGGAATAAATTAAACCCAAAATTATAGCCAAAAAAAAAAAAGGAGAAAAAGAGTCAAAGAAAAAAAAGGAAGTAAAGAAGACCACATTGTAAGAGTAATAAATTATACCCAAAATATTTTAAAAATAAAAACATAAATGGTTAATTCTTTTTGTGACTAGAAGCGAAAATCTCTCTCTCTCTCTCAACAAAACAAAACAAAAGTTTGAGCTAAGATATGGGCCATATTTGATTTAGTTTTTTAGCTAGTTTCCTTATCATAAGTTTCATCACTGTTGCGCTCAAATTTGTAGGGTTTAGCCATCAGGATAAACTTGCTAACATAGTGTTTCAGTACAGTCACTTATATAGTGTTGATTAATAGGGCAACCACTGAACCACTAAATCATTGGAACCCAAATCCTAAAAGAGACTTAAGGCAAGTGAGTCTCAACTTATCTCTTCATTCTAGCCTCAAACCTTTTGTCATGGGAACTAAGAAAACATGTCTAAACTGAGCTTGAACTTTGGGAAGTGGGTTGTTTGGCCTAACATTAAGCTATATTAGTTTTGGTAGGGATTAAGGGTCTGTTTGGTTAGAGATTTTTAGTATCGTTATTTAGGTGTTGTTGAAATACGTATTTCAGTATTTAAATACTGAAAACTGTTGTTTAAAATCTAGTACCAGACAACCCCTAAAACTCTAGATATTGGTAGGTATAAATTGGAGAGTCTACATTTCCATTTTTTTGACACTAAATATCAAATAACTAAAGAACCTATCTGAGTGAATTGTGTCCTTGTGGATTGTTTATGTTAAATCCTTCCCAGATTTTTTATCTTGAAATTGGATTGTTTCATTGGTTTTCATGAGTCATCATATCATTGTGTTCTTTACTTTTCCTCTGTTTTGATATGATTGATACTTGTTTAACCAAAATATATTTAATTGAACTAAGTAACAACTTCACTCTAAATTAGGTTAAACAATATGCGTTTTCAAGGATCTAAATTCTAACAATTCTGGCTGGCCATTGGGATAGGGAGTTGACAACCATGAGCTAACAACAAGGTGATTGGTGGAGCAAGGGACAAGTGCATAGCACACACATAGTAACAAAGACATTTTTATTTTATTTTACTTTGTTTTATTTTGTTTTTAATGTTGATCTCTAATTCTCTAGTGAGTTGGAATGTGATTAACGAGAATCTGGATATTTTTTAGTGTATTTGGATGACCATAGGCTGAGGAATTGTCCATCTATTGGGTATTTTCTTTTTGATAAGTGTAACATCCACAATATTTTCAAAATAAATCGTAAGTGGTAGTTTGTTATTGATTTTAATTTGAATCTTCTATTGAAATTACTTATTTTTACCCACTATTAACAGCAAGTAACAACTTGTCACTTAAGATTTGTTGTGAAAGTGTTATGAAATTATTCTGATTTTTAAATTAAAAGTTACAACGGAAATAAAAATAACTAAAAACAGAAAAAAAAAAAAAAAAGAAGAAGAAGAAGAAGAAGAAGAAGAAGAAGAAGAGGATTTTAGGGCCTAGTGAAGGAATTTGTGTGAAATGCGGCTGGGATTTTTCCCTTCATGTTGCCAATTTTCGCTCAATTTCGTTACAGGCATTGATGATTTTCACTAAAACACTTTTATACTTTTTGAATTTCTTGTGTAAATTTTTGCAGTTTTTCAGTTCATGAAAAGCTTATATTGTCTGTTCTATGTCAATTAAGGAAGAAAAAAAATCTTAATTACATTAAAAATCTTAAAATGAATATATAATGATTTTAAAATCTAATTTAAAAAAAAAATCAAATAGAATAAAAAATTATAGGAAATTTTTTATTTTATTATGACATTATGGCTCACGTGGTTAGATGCAAATATAACTTAGGTAACTTGTGAGATGATATGAGATGGTCTCCTAAATTACATTTTTCTATGCAATTGCTGCTACACCTAAACTTCTAGACGTGACTCTCTTTGACCAACCAACGGAGACAATGCCGCCCACAGAAGCACCCCTGCCGACGGTTCACTTCTGTCCCCATCCACCGAATCGTAAGATTTGTGAAGAGTTGTCATCTTCGTTACTCTTTCGACTTTTCCACAATGACAACAAATTCGTGGGGAAAAATTAATAAAAAGATTAAGGTGGCTTGACTTATTATTTTGTTGACTAGCTATTGTTAAATGTTAATTCAGCCCCTTGTGCAGGGTCAGTCCCAGTCCTAGGCTACTTAGGCCCCAGCCTAGGCCCATAAGAGGAAGACCCCAAATTTTGGGGCAAAAATTAATATATTTAAAAAAAAAATAGAGATATAAGAAAACAAATAGTTTTATAATTTTTTTCTACTTATAAAAAATTCTAAAGTATTGAGTAATGCTAGAGACAACTTTAAAAACATGGGTCTTACAAATAGAGTAATATTATAGTTTTACAAACTATTATTGTGAATAACTTCTTACTAGTTCTCATCTGAGCCCACCGATAACATCATTTTTTTATTTATCTATAATCATTCACAACATCATTAGTTTGTAAAAGTTTTTGTAAAAGAGTTTGTATTTCTATCATTTTTCTTTACAAATATATGTGTCACTAATCGCAAGAAATAGTTTAGATAGATGTTAGAAATATTATTAAGTTTATTTGAAAGCTTTACAAATTGATGTGACAATTAATATAATATGTGAATGTCAATATTCCTTTTTAATGCATTTTTGAATTATTTGTTGTGATTAATGATACATCTTGTAAGTCTTATATTGTAAAATTTATAATATTCCTAATATCATTCATTTAAAAACTTGTTTATTATCTTCTTGAAGTATCACTAATCGCATTCATTTCTACAATGTTAGAAAGTTTTTTTTAGTAAAATTTGTTATATCTTTAGCATTTTTCTAAAAAAAAAAAACATATTACAAAATAAAAATATAGATTTTTGTTATAAAGGAATTATGATAGTAAATAATAGTTAAATATTATTTATGTGAGGACCAAAATGACCATTTAAATATACCACCTTCCTCCTGGAAATTTGTTGGAACGGCCTTGTGCAAATGTTTCTTACTATAGAAAACATTGCAGGACGGTGCGAAAAGCACAAGAGTCTGAGTTAATCATGATAATGGGGTTGCCTCGGCCTTGCAGATTCAACCTGCGCATGACCCTTTTGGTCCTTTACTTTCTGATCAGCTTCCTCAGCCATACCAGAACTGAGGCCGCTGCAACTTACGTCTATCATAACTGTCCAAACACCACCACTTTCACCACCAACAGTACCTACCAATCCAATCTCAATAACCTCCTCACTTACCTCTCATCCAACGCCACACGCAACATTGAATTCTACAACGCCACTGTCGGGAACTCCGTCGACACTGTATACGGCCTCTTCCTTTGCCGCGGCGACCTCCCCGCTGACACCTGCCAAAGCTGCATCGCCAACGCAACAAAAGACATAGTCCAGCGCTGTCCCACGGAGAGACTAGCCGTGGGTTGGTACGACGAATGCATGTTACGCTACTCTGACCAGTATTTCTTTGGCAGCATGGTTACCGATCCTATCCGAATCTTGTATAACACACAAAATATTTCGGACCAAACCCGGTTTGATCAGCTAGTGAGAGCAACAATGAACAATTTGGCAAGTGGGATTATAAATCTTAGTACCCGGGCAAAGAAGTTTGGGACGAAACAAGCGAATTTCACAGCGCTGCAAAATGTGTACACACTTGCCCAGTGCACGCCGGACCTGTCGGGTTACGATTGCAACAGCTGCCTTGACTTAGCAATACAGTATCTGCCGAGTGGAAAGCAAGGGGGAAGAGTTTTGTTTACCAGTTGTATTGCTAGGTTTGAAAGTTACGAGTTTTATCTCACGAGTAACACATCGGCGCCGACGCCAATGCCTGTTCCCCCGCCTCCAACACCGAAAGGTAAAGTTTTCTTTTTATTTTTATTTTTAAAATTTTTTAATTTCACTTCAGCAGATCAAAAGTCGTTGTCGTGGTTCCGCACTTTTCAGTTTCACCAAATATTTTATCCTTTAACTGCCTTAAATTATTTATTTATTGTTCGTTTCAAAATGCTAGAACATATATAGAATTTATTATGAACATATGTCATTTAGAATGGACTAATCTTTTGATGAAATGCACTTTACTTGAAATTTGGTAGATCTAGGATAGGTTTAAAGCTTCAAGAATCATGTTGTTTAAATCAAGTATTAAAGTCATCAAGATTGGACTAAGAAATAAGTGTAGAAAAACTATTCATTAAAATTGAACAAATTCTCAACAGCTGATCGATAAATACTATCTATCAAGAATTAATGAATCTCGACAGATAGCTCGACAGTTGTATCTATCGAGAATTACAAAATTAGAATTTCTAGATCTGATTTTCGGCCCATGCTAACATGTATGTGTAGGGTGTTTTTTCTCACAACCCTAGACATATATAAAACTTATTTTAAAAGCCATTACAAAAGAGAATACAAGGAAAACACATGCAAAAGGTGACCGATGTCTTAATCTCTCTGAAAGAAACTACTGCATCTTTTCACCTTAGGGTTTTGTAACCAAGTGCTTCTTGATCTTCATTGTTAACGAAGTGAAGAACTTTGCAGCTAACAATCTTCTTCAAGTTGGTAAGTTAGTCACGAACTAAGAGCCGTGCATTATTAGTAAATCACGTATTGGAATCCGTGCAAATGGGTAGCGTTCATATATTGAAAAGTTCAGAGGTTCTGAAGTAGTATAAGGTTTTTGCTGTGAATTCATTTACAGGGATTGTAGAGTCTAGAGATAAAAGTTTTGTACTAGATCTAAAACTTCTCTTTACTATAATGAATTGATTTTCGGAAAGGTTTCTCCCTAAGTTTTTTATTGTGAAACTAGTTTGTTTTATTAGTTTTTTTGAGTCATCATATCTTGTCTTATTTACTTTTCCACTATGCATGATATTGATATGATATTGATATTTGTTTGTTTTAATAAGTTTTATACATAATAAATCTAATTAATAACTTGGGTTTAAAACTTGTTAATTCTATTAATCAAGGTTTAAATTTCCCAACACAAAAGATTGAAACATTAGGTGCAAATACAATCACTGGCAAGGCGCAAACATAAAAGTCATGACGAGAAATGTGTACTTATAGACCCGGTATTCACTTTTGAAAAAAAAAAGTTTTAAATTCTGTACTCGTTTGGAGGCTGAGTCTGTGTTCCACGTCTAGCGTTTCACTTTTTTTTTTTTTTTTTTAGAAGAGCATAAACTGAGTTCCATTGGGTCCTGTGCACTATTTACGGGACCCACAGATCTATTTTTTCAACAAAAGTTTCATTAAAAATAGGTTTTATGACGTTATTCACACAATTAAAAATTATTTTGTTACAATATTTTTAATTTTCAACGGTATTTAAATGGACTCATAATGCCTTATACATAATTATTGTATCGAGGCAGAGTTAAGTAGATATGCTAGACCAAATCTCACTCTACGACCCTTTAATATTTAAGTTTGACAAGTCCTGGCCATGATTGGCTACCATGGCATAGCTAGGAAAAGGATCGGTGGCTTCCTGCCTAATTAATCCTATGAAAAAGAAATCTTTTCGATTTTGCAATGAATTTTGCAGAGCATAGACTTTCTACTCTTTGATCATAACACCAACTCTATATTGACTGCCCCAAACTAGTTCACCATCCTTCATAAAGCTTCTATGCATTAATCTATCCATGTTACGTAACACATGGCAGTGAGTTGTTCATATTGTTCATACTCATTTCCCAAGCCACTGCTCAGCCAAACTTCCTAGACCATATTCCTGTTTAAACAAGGGTAACTACACCACTAACAGTACCTACGAAGCAAACCTCAACGATGTTCTCTCCACCATCTCCTCCAACAAGAAAATTGAAAATGGGTTTTATAGTTTCTCTAATGGGGGTCTATGCAATTGGTCTTTGTAGAGGAGATGTTAAGCCAGACATTTGTCGTAGTTGCCTCAATGACTCTAGATATCGTCTCACGCAACTCTGCCCAAATAAGAAGGAGGCAATAGGATGGAATGACAATTGCATGTTACGCTTCTCAAACCGCTACATATTTGGCATCATGGAAACTCGGCCATTTTTGGCACTCATTAACACTAAGAGCGTATCAGACTTAAATGGGTACGAGCTACTACAGCCACTATTTGATAGCATCAAAAGTAAAGCCGCATCTCCAGTTTGCAACGAGAATCTCAGTCGCCTCAGACTTGAGCACAATATATGTGCTTGCACAGTGCACTCCAGATTTGTTCGAAGCTGCCTGCAGTGACCGTTCAGGTCATATCTATCAAAACATTCCACGAAGTTGTGTTGGAACTAGGGACGGACCCACAGGGGGTCAAGGGGCCCCGGCCCCCTGGCGCAAAGAAAAAAAAAAGATTTTTTTTAAAAGATTTTATACATATGTTTTCTAGAGTTATGTTTTACTCTTCCAAAAAGTTACACTCCTTCCCTTTTAATTAGCCTAATCCAACTAGCAATTACTCAATTTGAAAACTTAACAAAAACAAAGTTTTAAAATAAAAAATAAAAATTATCAGTCAGCCCAGTATTAAAGTACTAGCATTAGATGATCTAAATGGTAAATATTTAGTATTTAAAATACCAAAAACACTACTGTATAAGACATTTCAAATACTATATTAAAGTAGCAAAAGTAAGTTTTGGTTTATGAAAATAATATATATATTGTGACAGTTAATGCTTTTAAGAAACAATATTTTTTTGTATTTTTTGTCTCTATTGGTAAATAATTGCATTTTAATGCATTAAGAAACAGTAATTTTGTGTATTGATCTTACTTGATAGTTTATTAGTACTATATGGATACATATTTAGATTTTTTTTTTCTCCTTATACTTCAGCCTCCAAGCTTGAAATCTTAGGTCCGCTCCTAGTTGGAACTAAAGGTGAGAGATTTTATACATCTAGCTGTAATTATAGGTTTGAGTCCTACCCTTTTTTTTAACGTTACAGCTTATGTGTCATTGCCACCACCACCACTTTCTGCGTCTTCTCTTCCTTCTCCGACAATTACTCCTACAAAAGGTAAAAAGAAATTATCTCCTTTTTTTTATTCTTAGAGAAATATTATAGGCATCGAAAAATGACACAAAATTTAAATACATTCTTACAGTTCACAACACATGGGCGATGGGCCTCCACAATACAGAAATAGTGATTTTGGACTTTTCTGTTTATTTATTGTTTGAACTTTGAATATTGACTTATGTCAATTTCATAAGAATTGGCCTAAGAATTGTCATTATGAAACCAAAAATTTTCAGTTAGATCACTCGTCCAATCTAGAGTTTTTGACGATCTTATAACATCTGCAAGATAAAGAGAGTTGATCGAAGAGACCATCGAGTTGTGCCCAATGGAGAGCCTCCAATGCTTGAGTCAGTAACAGCCTATATTTTTCGTATATAAATAGTAGTTTTGTAGTAATTTTTGATGTACTTCGAAAGTGAGATAGATTGTCTCCTTTATAGGTGACTTAGGTAGTTGTTGTATATAAATGAAGGTGATTATTACTTTGATTGTAACGTTTGTTGTCTTGATAAGAGTTTAAGACATTTGATGGTCGTTATTGAGTGTGTTGAGCGGTAATTCATCTTTCTTTGATGGCTTGCTAATGATGCAATGGCTAGGGGTGTGCATGGGTCAGGTTGGGTCGAGTTAAGAGGATTTTTTGACCCAACCCACCATGGCAGGTCAAAAAAAAAAATTCAACTCAATCCAACCCATCAAATAAGTTCAACCCAACCCATGCGGGTCGGGTTGGATCGGGTTGGGTTGAACCCATGGGTTGAACAAATTTTTTATTTTTATTTTTATTAAATTGAGTAGAAAAAAATATAAATATAAATATATTTTAAAAACTCAAAGATTAGTATCAATGTAATTCCTTAAAGACAAACAGCACTAAAGACTAAACAACAATAGTAATTTACTAGAGTTTGTCTGAACTAATTGGTTTTTATATAGGATAGAAATAGTTAGTTATTTTAAAAAAATTATTAATTATATAATATATTTTAAATAAACATATATATATATATATATATATATATATATATATATATATATATATATTAAATATATGGGTGGATCAAGTCGGGTTTGGTGTGTTTGGAATCTTATGACCTAAACCCAACTCGACCCGTTATCAAAAAGATTTTTGTAACCCAACCCACCAATTTTTGACGGTTTGACTGCACACCCCTAGCAATGGCCGTCCATTAAGATGTACGAAATTAATGATTTTTATGGACTCATCAGGCATCATGGCATAAGAATTGTCATTCTGTTAAATAAATTTGTCTTTTTGTAGCAAATCAAAATATAAGTTTAACATTTTCTCTAACTCTCTTTTCCGAATCAAAATTTAGGGAATTGCACCCAATACAATAGCTAAAATATTTCACCCAGTGTAATTACCCTCATTCCTCTCACAAATATTTTTTACTATTATAACTTTTTTTCTTTTTTTTATTCAACAGTTGAGATTTAATGTTATTTCTTTTCAACTTTAAACCTCACTCATTCATAATAATTATATCAAGTGCAATACCTTACCTGATCTCTATCCCTCTTTTACCTTGTTTTATTTCTTATTTTTGTTGTGTTAGTGAGCCCACATATGGGCCTCTTGGTCAATTACACAACATACGTACAACAAACTAATATTTTTAACAGCTATTTTACAATATTACAATAAGTCTATTAGAGCATTCACATCAAAGATGTGAAAAGTGTTAAAATGCTATTTCATAACTCAAAACACTAAAACATGCTCTACATCAAAGGTGCCAAATCTGAAAAGTTGTTACAATTAACACCTTACTTTAGCAAATTGCTATATATATATATATATATTTTTTTTTTTTCTCTTTCTTTGTCACCCTCTTTCTCCAGGTCTCTTTTTATTTTTCTTTCTCTCTGCCATTCTATCTCTCTCAGCCTCCCTCTTTCTCACTGAGGTTAGTGATAGCCTACCTCATCGGAGCCACCGTGGCTTGCACTCTTCAAGATCCCCTTGGCCCACCCTGTCTCCACTCGCCAGATCCTCTCAGGAAAAACCATCAACGAATGGTTGCCGATACTCAACTCCTTCAGCAAGCCTCCATAACCAATGAAGAAGGTGAGGTTGTCCACCACAATTACAGCAGTTGGGTTGTTTTGTGATTTTGTGGTTGTGGGTGTGGGTTAATCGGGTCTGGGTTGTAGAATTGGGTCAAGTCTGTGGGTGGGTTTCGATAGCCTTGGGTGGTTTTCCTAGGTCGTGTGTAGGGTTGGCCATGGGTAGGGTATGGGTATACCCGATCCATACCCTACTCGAATAGTTTACCCATGGATACCCGAATATCAATTTCCATTAGTATCCATACTCCAATCTTACCCGAATTATTATTCATGGATATCCATACCCTACCCGAAACCCATTTATTATTATTTTTTAATCCAAATCATTTTAACTTAAAAACTAACCAATAGCTTTATCTTAAAAAGGAAAAAAACTAATCAATAAAAAATTAAAAAAAAAATTTATTGATTAGTTTGTATCTGCTTCTTTTTTTTTAGAGAGATATAGTTTCTTCCACCCTGCTAGTCTCTTCTCCATTTTCTCAGTGCGATTTCATGCAATATGAACTCTAAATGAAGATTCCAACAGCAAACCTAAATAAGCCAACTGCAGTGACCTCACCTAAAGTGTAACACTGTAGCTAAAGCTTCCACCTCCAGTACGACCCCCTCAGAGTACCATCTCACTCTTAGGCTCACCCTCAAACTTGCCAATGCCTCAAAGCATGTAAAAACATTGCAAGAATCTGATGTATGCCAATTTGGATCACAAATAAATTGTGGTATCATCAACAAATAACAGGTGAGAAACAGTCAAAGAACCCTTGTTCCTCCCATCCATCATAAAACCAACATTTTTCTTATCTATCATTCCACTACAAACCTCCATATCTAAAATAAACATGAGCAGAGACAGCAGGTCTCCTTATCTTAGTCCCTTAGAACTTGAGAAAAAATTAGCAGGGCTACCATTAACTAGAATTAAGAACCTCTTAAACACCATGAGGCTATAGAAGTAAAGTTTGGCACAATAAATAATACTCTGTAACACATTGATACCAATGAAAATCATTTTACATACTGGTCAAGGGCATTTAGTGATGTAAAAGAACAAATCTGCAAGTAGGGATCTTTCATTGTGTAATATCAACGATCCAAAGTATCCAATTCATAACTTAAAAATTCATCCACAATTTTAGAATATAAAAATTCCATATCACAGATGGTGTAGCCACTTGTGAACTTATAGCACAGTTGGAAACAGAATTTGAGATACAGATTGAAATTTTATTAGATAAACTGAGCAATATTTTCCTCTACCTCTTCAGTTGTTTGTCAAGCAAATGCCAACTCCTAAAATAAATTTTACAAAATCCCTTAACATGAAGGTCCATGTACACTAAATAAAAGTCATCTAAACTCTATTACATACTATCATCACTAAATACTACTATTTCCATGGTAGTGAAGATCAACATGTAAAATTGCATCAAAACTTAGGTTTATGTTTTGCAAAGTCCACGTCTTCTTAAAGTTGCTTCCTACATTGTGAATACCAAAAATTTGCCAGCAGTCACCACAAATTCACCAAAAAGAGTTCTTAAAAAAAAAAAAGCAACGGAGAAAACAAAGGTAACAAAGGTAAACAGAGAACATACCAGTAATGTTCTTATCCCTTGGAACATCAACTAATAGTGCAAGACCCGTCAAATTTGTATTTTTGAGCTTATGAATTTGTCAATTTATGTATAAAAAATGTACTTCAATAATTATTATTCAATTTATGTATAACAAACTTAGGTCTATGTTCAGATTTCTGTAGCATGCATTACGCCTCTCTCTAATTAGCATATCATTCTAACTCTACCTAAGCTAAAGTACTAGTTTCCAAACACAGACCAAAATCAAGGAAAATAATACCTGTCCATTAGTTTGAAAGCTCCATGGTATGACTTTCCTCCACTTCATTTTCTTCATAATCATTAAGAACGGTTTGAATGGTAGCATGTACACCTTTAAGTTTGCTCCATAACCAACTCTGCCTACACATCAATGCTTCTAAGGTATCATGATGAAGATGGCTATGGTGTGGACTCAACAATCTCCCGCTAGTGCTAAAAGCCAACTCTGAGGCAACTGTTGTCATAGGAATAGCCAAAATATCCCTTACAATGTGTTCCAAGGTAGGATACTTACTACCATTTTGCTTCCACCAACCCAAAACATCAAATTGTTCAGTTCTAGGGGACACTTTCTCACTAGCATAAAGTTCAAACTCCGATATAATATCCCTAATCCTTTGGCCTATGTTAGTAGTCGCATTACTAATAGACAAATCATAGTCCCTCATTGTATCATCATGTTCATGTGTAGCACTTGATGTAGATGTAGAAGATGAAGCTTGAGAAAAAATGACTCCTCTATCAATGTTTTCTATGTCATACTCCGCAAATAACTCAAAAAGAAGGTTCTTAACCTTGTCAATTTCTTTGTTAGCCTTACTACCGTACATTTTATTAAAATAAAATATCAATAACATCAATTTATATCTTGGATCTAAAACAATAGCCAAACTCATGATGTCATGAACGTCACTCCAATATTTATCAAACTTAGCTAACATCTTTGCTACCATTTTCTTAACCAACTCATCTTCACTTGAAAGCCACTAATTTAATTTCATCTTCAACCGGAAGAACGAAGGAAAATAATGATTAGCCGTAGGGTAGGCAGTACCAGAAAGCAACTCAGTAACTTTATGAAAGTAACCCAACTTCTCACAAACAATTTGTGCTACTTCCCAATCCCTATTAGTTGGAGCAGACTGATACTGAGGCTCACAACACAATAAGCAGGGAAATACATCTTTATAAATCAAGGCAGTTGAAAGCATCAAATATGTGGAGTTCCAACGAGTCCTACAATCAAGTACCAATTCCTTAGTACTTGCAATATGTGATTGGCAAGATATTTTTTCAAAAAATTCTGTTCTTTTTGGCGATTATGTCCTAAAATATACACTACTTCGAACCTTCTCAATACCATTACCAATTAAATTCAAACCCTCTTGAACAACCAAATTCAGAATATGTGTTGCACAACACACATGCAACAATTTTTCACCTAAATAAAGTGAACTAGCTTGAAGCTTATTCGAAACAAGTTTCATCATGCCATCATTGTTGCTAGCATTATCTACAGTTATGGTAGATAACTCCAAATCAATGTTCCAATCAAAAAGACACTCCGAAAGGATTTTAGAAAGAGAATACTTATCATGTGGAGATGGCATACGAATAAACCTAAAAAAAATAAACATAAATATGGTTAACTAAAGAAAGCAGAAAGTTAATAAGCTTGCTTGAGAATTTAAAAACTAGTACAACAAAATTAACCCAAAGAAAAAAAAATACCTTATAACTCAGCTTTCCAAAGTCTAAGAGTCATTTATGTAGTGCACTGTGATTACCATGAATGACCTCTTATTGTTGTTTGCAGTCTACAAGTCCGTTGTGATTGCAACTTTACTTGCATTCTTATCAATTTCTACCATAGTCTTCTGCTTCTTTTCATTATAATTTTTTTTGATATCTTACTTCAATGTGTTTCTTCCTACTATCTTAAAATTTGGCCGAAGGCCACCAACAAAATCCCAAAACCCAACATGATCAATGATTGCAAGAGGGTACTCATACAAAATGACCATTCGAGCAAGATCCCTCCTTGAAGCCTTCTGATCCTCTTCATTAAGAACACTAGGGCTTAAGATCCCTTTACTTGTCCTATTGTGTTGTTTGACAAGAACTTACTTCCTAATATCTGTTACTTCCCTCGGAGCACTTGGACAACTTTTTGCTATATGCAGTTTTAAATGAGTCGTCCCTGATGTACTTGCTCCAGCCATAAGTCTTCCACAGTAGTTGCATTGGGCCTTAACTAACCCGTCAATATTCTTTTTCCTAAAATGATTCCATATGTCTAAAGTTGTTCTTCATTTAGTGCATTGTTGTGGATTCTCAACCGGAACGGACTCAATTTCCTCTCCAAACAACGATTGTGATTCTGATGTCGTGCTAGTTGGGGGCTGTGGGGCTGGGGTTGAGGCAGAGGATGTTGCGGGCAATTGCACAGAGAGAGAGAGAGAGAGAGAGAGAGAGAGAGAGAGAGATAAGATGAGGTCAATAAGATTAGTTCAACCCCAGCATACTTAATTATATGGGTCATACTTAACTATACTATGAACGTAAGGCTAATTTGTGGTTTTTCAAAAGCAACACGAAAACTACAAAATAGCATTAAAGTTGTCCAATTTGATTGCTTTTCAAATGTGTATAGAGTACAGACTATTAGTGTTTAAAGAAAGGTTCAGCCATTGAACAAGAAATTGAAAATGGTTGAAGAATTACCAAGTCTTACATGCTTCATTTGTGAAAAAACTTAGACAGATTCACTCCTCTCTATAAATAGACATATCCCCATATAGAATTAAACACCTTAATGCAATCAAAAACCAAATCTAACACATACCTAGTTGATAAAATTCAATCAAAAACCAAATTCGACACATACCCAGTTGAATTCAAACTCTAAAACCAAAATCTAACACACACTAGTTGACAAATTCAATCTATATAAGTAAACAAAAGTTAATAAGCAACAGAACCCAGATACCCACAAAAACGATTTTCTTTTGAAACCAAACTAGCAAAAGGAGGAGAAAAGAATGAGTCATTTACCTGTGCAAGCGGGCGGTAGAAAAGACCAAGTGCAAAACAGAGAGAGAGAGAGTGACGGTGAGGAGAGGCATAGAATAGAGAGCTCTGAGAGTGAGAGTGTCGGTGAGGATGAGGAGAGGTAGAGAAAGTGTCTGAGTGTGAATGACGGTGAGTGAGACTATGAGAGAGGTTTAGGGTTTTTTTTTTTTTTTTTTTAAAAACGGGTCAAGTTTGGATAATATCCATACCCTATTCGAATAATTCGGGTAATATCCATACCCTACCCAGTTAAGCTCTACTCATGAAGAACCGGGTATTACCTAGAACATTTGCATCGAGTAGGGTTGGATATCCATTACCCAATGGGTATGGCTATCCCTAGTCGTAGGTGTGAGTTGATTGGGGTGGCTTTGGGTTGTGAGTGTGGGTTGATTGATTTGGTGGTTGGTTGTAGTTGTTTGTTGTGGTTATGCCGTATGTTGAGGCTATGAGTTGTAGGGTGATAAGGCGCTCCAGAACTTCTATTTGATCCTCAAATGCGCCGTCGAGACTTCACATGATGATGGTGCTTGCTAAGGGCTTCAATCCTAGAACGACTCGCAGATTCAAGCTGTTGCTTCAATTGCTTCTACACTCACCTTCGCTTCTCGCTCTCTCTTTTGAAACCTCTCTCTGGTGGGTTTGGGTTGATTGATTTGTTGGTTGGTTGTGGGTGGTGACATTGATCGCAAATTCAAGCTGTTGCTTCGATTTCTTCTATGCTTGCCTCCGCTTCTCTGCTTCTCAATCTCTCTTTGGTGGGTGTGGGTTGATTGATTTGGTGGTTGGTTATGGGTTTGTTATGGGTGGTGACATTGATCGCAGATTCTAGCTGTTGCTTCGATTGCTTCAGCGCTCGCCTCCACTTCTCGATCTCTCTCTGGTGAAATCTCTCTCTAGTGGGGTGTGGGTTGATTGATTCGGTGGTTGGTAATGAGTTTGTTGTGGGTGGTGGCTTGGGTGATGAGGGTCAATGGCGGTGGCTATGAGGGGTGGGTTGGTTATTTTTGCTTGGAGAAGAGAGACACACACAGAGAAAGAGAGAGAAAGAAATGTCTCATGGAGAATAAAAAGGAATTATAAATAACAAATAAATAATATTTTAATGAAGTGGTAAAAAAATAAAACATTTAATATTTGGGGTATTATAAAATGGAGTGTTAAAAATGTATTATAAAGTGGAGTGTTAATATAGATAAAGTAATATTTCGAGATGCTAAATGCTATATTTTTTGACTTGTTTGATGTAAATGCTCTTAATGGGTTTTTATAGTAATTATATCTTAGACAAGCTAGTGTTAAAAAACAAAGTTACAATAGAAGTAAAATTATGATTTCTTTATTTGCTCAACTACGATTGAATTTAGTTTTTTTATTTTTTATTCATTGGACGACTTGGGTCTTTTTTTTTACATTGATCAGCATGGGACTTGCTTTTAAATTCCACCTAGAGAAGGGGGAAAAAAAAAATCCAAGTATAGGTAAAGAATCTTGTAACTGAATTGATACTAATAATTCCAATAAAAATGTTTAGGATTTAAATTTTCACTCCTCCATTGTAATTGTTGAATTAAAACGAAGAGATTTGTGTATCGAGTTTAGGAGTACTCAAAATTTCCTACATCCTTGCTTGGATTTGCTTAATTTACTAGTCTGTTTTGGGTCTGATTTCATCTAGAAAAATAATGGTCCATCAAGTGTTCGCAGACTTCATGTCTCTAGCTTTAAAAAGCTTTTTTTTTTTCTTTTTTTTTTTTCTTGACTTATTCCGAAAAAAAAAATGTCATGAGTTCAGAAATAAAGTGTGCGCTTGCATAGCACTGAAATTATTTTAGTGCTGCGTTTTGCCTTTTTTTGGGGTCCTATGGTACTGTTCATAGACCAACAAACTCAGCAAAACGCAAGTTTCTAGGTAAATTTAGATCTCACAGCATTATTCATACATTTAAAAAAATTATTTTGCTACAGTATTTTCAGCAATAAATTTTTAGTTTTCAATAAATAAGCGACATTCAAACAGATCTAAAAAGTCTTAAAAGCACGTACGCTGACCAAATAATTACTTAACATAATTCTTTCTTCTCGAAAATAGAGTTAGGTTAGGCATATGCATGATCGACCAAATTCATTCCACGACGCCTGCAAAATATAATATATATACCCGTGAATATTTTAGTTTGACATGTCCTGGCCAAGACTGGCTTTACATGACATAGGAAAAGGATCAGTAACTTCCTAGCCTAATTTAATCCTAAGAAACTTATGAATTTTCCAATTTTAACATGAATTCTTCATATGAAATACTTCTTAGTTTTTACTCATTGAGCGTGGCACCAACACAAAATTGATTGCCGCAAACTAGTTCACCCTCCTCTATAAAGCTTCTAGGCATGACTCTAACCATGTTACTTTAACTTATGACAATGATTTCTTCAGCACTACTTTTCTTCCTATCTCCCATCTTCAGACTTATTTCTCATGCCACTGCCCAGCCAGATTTCCTATACCATATATGTTTATAGTCTTTAGGCAGTCAGGTAACTACAATGCTAACAGTACCTATAAGACAAACCTCAACGTTCTCTCCTCCATATCCTCAAACATTGAAGTTGAAAATGGCTTTTACTCTGACTCCAATGGCGAAGACCCTGACAAAGTTTAAGACACTGTTTGATAGCATGAGAAGTGAAGCTGCTTATCAGGTGGTTCTCTCAAATTAGCAACGGGAACCCCAATCGCCCCGGACTTCATCACAACATATGAGCTTGTGCAGTGCACTCCTGGTTTGTTGGAGCAAGATTGCAGTGATTGTTTAGCAAATACCTCTATGTTGTGCTGGAAGGCAAGGTTAGAGAATTTGTTTAACAATTTAATTTTTTACCTTTCAAACTTCTTTCTCTCACATTAAAGGTAAAATTATGTAGTGCAATAGTCCTATCGCATCAAATCCAAATCTTCATCTCCGAAATGAAAAAAAAAGTATTCACCAATTTTTTTATTTGAGTATGATCTTATAACAATTTCATCAAGACTTGCATAAGAATTGCCATTTTGTTTAATATTGTTGAGAAATTTAGACCCCAGTTGATAGAATTAACAAGTTTTAAACCCAAATTGTTAATTAGATTTATCATGCATAAAACTTGTTAAAACAAACAAACATCAATATCATGTCAAATATAAGTGTAGCAGAAAAGTAAGTAAGACAAGATATGATGACCTAAGAAAACCAATAAAACTAACCAGTTTTACAGTAAAAAACCTAGGAGGAAACCTTCCCAAAAAGCAATCTACTATAGTAAAGAGAAGTTTCAGATCTAGAACAAAACTTTTGTCCCTAGACTCTACAATCCTTATAGATGAACTTACAACAGAAACCTTCTACCGCTTCAGAACCTCTGAACTCTTCAATATATGAACGCCACCCTTTGATGCACAAATCCTAGTACGTGACTAATTCCTTTACACGAATCTCAGTATGTGACTCACTCACCAACTTGAGAAAGAAGAATGTTGGCTGCAAAATTCTTCATTTCATCAATAATGAAGATCAAGAAGAACTTGGTTACAAAACCTTAAGGCGCAAAGACGCAGTAGCTTCTTTTTGAGAGAATAAGGCTTCGGTCACCTTTTACATATGTTCTCCTTCTATTCTCTTATGTGACGACCTCTAAAATAAGCCTTATATATGTCTAGAGCTGTGAGAAAAGAAACCCTATACAAATACATAAACTTGGGCCGAGAATCAAATCTAAAAATTTGAATTCCCGTAACCTCGATAGATACCTCGATCGATCGAGAAGCTGTCGAGCTACATTAAACCTCGATAGATAGAGGTATTGAGCAGCTATCGAGCAGTTGTCCGCAAGTGTCCAGCTATCTGTCTAACTTTAGTGAACACTTTTTCTTTACTTGTTTCTTGGTCCAATCTTCATGGCTTTAATACTAGACTTGAACAGCATGTTCTTAAAGTATTAAACACACCAAATACAAGTAAAGTGCGTTTTGTCAAATGATTAGCCAACTACATAAAATATATCCTTAACAATCTCTCCCTTTGGCAATCCGTGACAAAACTACAACAAACAAATGAACATATGAGAGAAGTCATAAATCACTTAACTCATACTCACTTGTTGACTACAATAAAATCAACCTTAACACAAACTCTTGAAAAACTTTGCAAGAAGAGAGCTCATGGCATGGAAGACTTTGACAACCTATATTTCTGAAACATTTTAAACAAAACTCATCAAGGCATCTTAGTGTGAAGTAGAAATAATATATTGCATACAAATAAAGAAACATGTGTATAAAGATAGAAAAGAAACAACACATGTAGAGGTAGGTGAAGAAAACATACATCATCACATATATATCAAAGATAAGCACAATGTATGTAAACATGGTCACAAGACCTAAAGTAGCTCTTACAATAACAAGGAGGTGAACACTCCCCCTAACAAGATGAAACACATCTCCCCCTTACAGAGGCATGTATTTCTCCCCCTAACTTGTAGAATCTTAAAAAGAAACCACAAATTCTCCAATTTCTCCCCCTTTTGGTCATGATTGACAAAGGGTATAAGAAGCTAGAAAGCTTCACCCAAGAAACATAAAGATGATCAATGATGATCAAGGGGGTACAAAGAATCCATAAAAATGCATAAATGTAATGAAACAAGATGCTATAAATGACAAGATAAGAGAAACATGCAAAACGTGTGAAAAACAATGCATGCAGAGGATTTCAATGGATCAAGAGGTGTCGAGTCATCTGTTGAGGAATGTGTCGAGAAAATCAACGTCAATAGATAGAGCTATCAAGAAGGTGTCGAGAAACAAAGCAAAGAGACGAGAATAAAAGCTCGATCAATCCACTAAGTGTCGAGAAGCTATCGAGAGGACAAAAGTTTTCTCAATCGATCCACCAGGTGTCGAGATTGCGATAAGAAAAAGCTAAGAAACTCGACAAATAGCCAGGTATCGAGGAGGTGTCGAGGAGGTGTTGAGCTAGCTTTTAAAAGCAGTTTTTCGAGAAGGGAAAAATACAAACGTGAATGCAATCACGCATGCAACTCAACCAATGATCCAATCAACATATTAGATTCTCAAAATCATCTTTCAACAACAATTTTAAGCACATGGATCCCAAAACGCACACACACACACACACACTAAACAAGTCTAACCGATTTTATATTTCAAAAACAAGTTAAGACAGTTTAGTGAGTATACATCAATATATGTAAACCTTGTGAGGGCCAATTCACATTGTACCTGCACATGTATCAAAAGTAGTAAAGAATATTGCATGTTTTGTGTGAAAACATCGTAAGAATGCATAAGTGTCTCTATGTTATGACAATTTGAGATATGAGAAAATCACTTTAAATCACACACAATCATAACTGTTTGATGGGGATTATCACCTTCGAGGTACATTCTATAACTCCCACATCTCCTAGAGAACACACTTGCAATCATATTTAAAGCATTTTGTTCTTTTTGCTTTTATTTTCTTTGCATATTTTCTTTTTATTAAGCAAACTATGCATGGGTATACAAAGGAGAGAAAAGAAATACCCAATTATGTTAAGTTTTTGACATTACACTTTTGTTATGCCGAAGCATACAGATGTCATTGACATTGCACTTTTGCTATGTCGAAGCATATAGATGTCATATCATGATTGGCAGGTAACAGTGGTGAGATTGTTATTTATACATTTCTCTTAGGATTTTCTAGTCCTTATCGTCAAAAAGAGTGATACGAGTGTTAAGTACAAGAAATCACTTAACCTTGCTCATCACAAATAAAGAGCCACAAAGCTCACTTGCTTAGTTTGTGCATAATAATGCTCATCTAAGTTACAAGAGATACAAAGTTTAGAAAACTCTGTTTCAATGGCTATTTTAAGGCTCACAAGAACCGATGTACACAAACACACACTGTTTTTGTATTTTTCTGATTTTTTCTCTTTTATTTTTATTTTGAAAAAAAACAAAATAAAAACTAAACAACCAAACAAAAATAGACAAACAACATGAGAACATAAAAGAAAGATGTAAATGCATGAAGGCATGATAGAAAGGTGCAGATGCATGAAAGCATGATTCCAAAAGCAGATAAGAAATCAATCATAGAGAGTCTTACTTTAGATAGAAAGAATTAAAGCAGAGGGAAATAGAAAAGACAATTAAGTTTTAGGTTCTTTCTCACCCACACAGCACGAGTCTTTGGCCGTGAAGATGAAAAGACACGTGTCCTAGTATGTTTACTAAAGGATATAGAAGAATTTAGATTCTCCTAAAATTGAGTTAAAAAGCTCAAGACTTTTAATAATTCTCCAAAAGTTTCCATGATAATGGGGGTCAAGGATCACACTCAGGAAATTAATCCAATCAGAGTGTACTCGCTTTGATACCACTTATTGGGAAATTTAGACCCTAGTTGATAGAATTAACAAGTTTTAAACTCAAGTTGTTAATTAAATTTATTATGCATAAAACTTGTTAAAACAAAAAAAACGTCAATATCATGTCAAATATAAGTGCAGCGGAAAAGTAAATAAGACAAGATATGATGACCCAAGAAAACCAATGAAACTAACCAGTTTCACAGTAAAAAACCTGGGGGAAAATCTTCCCGAAAAGCAATCCACTATAATAAAGAGAAGTTTCAAATTTAGTACAAAACATTTGTCCCTAGACTCTACAATCTCAGTAAATGAACTTATAGCAAAAAGCTTCTACCGCTTCAGAACCTCTGAAGTTTTTAATATATGAATGTTACCCTTTGATGCACGAATCTCAGTACGTGATTAACTCCTTTGCACAAATCCTAGTACGTGACTCACTCACCAACTTGAGAAAGAAGAATGTTGGTTACAAAATTCTTCACTTCATCAATAATGAAGATCAAGAAGCACTTTGTTACAAAACCCTAAGGTGCAAAGACGCAGTAGCTTTTTTTTTTAGAAAATAAGGTTTCGGTCACCTTTTGCATATGTTCTCCTTGTATTCTCTTATGTGATGGCCTCTAAAATAAGTCTTATATATGTCTAGGGCTGTGAGAAAAAAAAACCCTACACAAATACATAAACTTGGGCCGAAAATCAAATCTGAAAATCTGAATTCCCGTAACCTCGATAGATGCCTCGATCGATCAAGAAACTGTTGAGCTTCATTAAACCTCGATAGATAGAGGTGTCGAGCAGCTGTCCGCAGGTGTCCACAGGTGTCCAGCTATCTGTCTAACTTTAGTGAACACTTTTTCTTTACTTGTTTCTTAGTCCAATCTTCATAACTTTAATACTAGACTTCAACAACATGTTCTTTAAAGTATTAAACATATTCTAGATCTACCCAAATATAAGTAAAGTGCGTTTTGTCAAAAGATTAGCCAACTACATGTAATATGCCGTTAACAAATATATTTGTCTTTTTGTTGTAAATCATATTTTATGTTTCACAATACTCTCTCTCGTTTTCCCTTCTTTATTTCCTATTTGCGTGATATGATTTCGTTAAGTAGGACCAATCTACAGACGGATGAATAACTGTATTCAACAATTTACATGATTTTTTTTTTTTTTTTTGTTTAAATATATTTGACGAGACGCTTTTGGTTTTCTCAGGAAAGGAGAGAAAGAAAGCTCGAACTGCTATTATCATTGCCGTTCCATCTGTTATTGCTGTGATGCTTACTATCAGTACTTGCATATTTCTTAGAATGAAGAAGTCAAAGGATAATTTTGAAAGTAAGTCACTTACAATCAATTAGTTTCAACGTTGCTAGCATGTTATCCACTTATCTGAGAGGTGTTTTACTATATAAATCAAACAGTTAGAGATAATGTACTTATCGCAATATCACTGAACATGCTTGTTCTAAAATGATTTTTTCTTTTAAATAACAAACTTTTTATAGTATGAAAGTTGTGAAGTCCTTTTGATAGTTCGAATATATATATATATATAGCAAAGAAATTTTGCATAGGAGACACATTTACTATAGTTTTGACTCTTTGAAGAAATATTACTATTTAAAGAAAGTACTTAAATCGTTTGATTGTGTATTACTTGTTTCCTTTTAATTTAAAGCTGTGGAAGGAATACAAAGTGTGGAATCCCTGCGATACGACTTTAGCACCATTAGAGCTGCGACAAACAATTTTTCTGATGCAAATAAACTTGGGAAAGGTGGATTTGGGATAGTTTACAAGGTAGGAAAACATTATGATATGGAGAGATATTAAGTTTCTGTCAAATTATGTTAAATCAATGTTTTAAATTCAATCATAGTGATCAACTTAAATTTTTTAATTTACACATTATGCAAATAATATCAGGGAAATCTTTTAAATGGACAAGAGATAGCTGTGAAAAGGCTATCAATAAACTCTCAACAAGGAGATTTTGAGTTTAAGAATGAGGTTCTATTAGTGGCCAAACTTCAACACCGGAATTTAGTTAGACTCCTTGGATTTTGCTTAGAAGGGAAAGAGAGACTTCTTATATATGAATTTGTGCCTAATAGAAGCCTTGATTACAACATTTTTGGTATTGTTACATTCTTACTTCAATTTATATTATGTGATCATAATAAATTCTTTTGAATTTCATGGTATATGACTAAAGAATATAATTTCATGAATATATAGATCCAATGAAGCGTGCACATATTGATTGGGAAAGGCGATACAAAATCATAAAAGGCATTGCTCGAGGACTTCTATATCTTCATGAAGACTCACGACTTCGGATTATTCATCGTGATCTCAAAGCTAGTAATATTCTTTTGGATGCAGAAATGAATCCCAAAATTTCAGATTTTGGCATGGCAAGAATGTTTGTACTAGATCAAATTGAAGGCAGTACAAATAGAATTGTAGGGACCTAGTAAGTATAATAAGATGCATTAGTTGATGAGAAGTAATATTTATGCATGTCTTATATACTAGATTTTAGTAGTTGGCTTTTCTCAAATTGAAAATAGATTTGTTAATATTGAAATGCAGTGGATATATGGCACCAGAGTATGCAATGCTTGGACAATTTTCAATAAAGTCAGATGTCTTTAGTTATGGTGTGATAATTTTGGAGGTTTTGAGTGGACAAAAAATCACTCATTTCTATGATGGAGAAAACTCAGTGTATCTTCTAAGCTATGTGAGTATGACTACAAAGTATAGAGTAGGCATTTCCTTTTTATACACACAAAATCATGAATTGGAAAGTATATAATCGAACTTTTTCTATTAGTTTGTTTGTGCATAACGAACTACTTTTGCAGGCTTGGAAAAATTGGAGGGAGGAGACAACTTCAAATCTCATAGATCCCACATTGAGAGGTGGTCCAATAACTGAAATGTTGAGATGTATCAAAATTGGACTACTATGTGTTCAAGAAAATGCAAGTGACAGACCAAGTATGACTTCTGTTGTTCTCATGCTTAACGGAAATTTGGATCCAATTCCAACACCAACACAACCTGCATATTTTATGCAAAGCAATATTGTATCATCCACATTAGTAGAGAATGACAAAAGTTCCAGCATAGCTAACAATGAGGCTTCAATAACTGAATTATGTCCAAGATAATGGTTTGTGAATTGAGGCTACAATAAGCATATTTGTTTAGGAGTTCTACTTGGAACGATTAATATTGTAAATTATTCAATTACACGACAAATTCCACAATTTGAACTTCTTGTATGTATTGTTATGCCCTAAATTTATAATTTCACATTTCTTTTCAAATTCTAAGTTGTGATAAATTTCTTTATTTACTATTGTGTCCATTAAATAATTATTTCATAGAGACTGATAAACACTTTAAGCGTGCTCGTGTACTTCACACCTTCCTACAGCATAACCTAACCTCCAAATTATTGATGTAATATTGCAGAATATTTTAGCTCTTTGTAATTTGTTTGATGATGTTATTTTTTTCTTTTGTGAAAAGAGAGTAATTTTCCAGCTCATTTGTTAGCCCTTTGGGCTGTTTTTTGTAACAACTCTGGGCCTGTCTCCATATCTGATCAATCCTTGTTAGTGGCTCAAGCTTTGGAAAGAGATGGGAAAAGGCCCATGAGTTCCTTGTTGTACCACTCGTGGATTCCTTTTGTGAAATAAAGATGTTTATTCAGCAAAAAAAATAAATAAATAAAAGCTTCGAAACAATATATTTGTTTTACAATAAGTGAACCACATACAAAGACTAAAAACTTCACAATCTCGTTGAAGATAACAAATGGACGTTCATACACTTCTCTATCTATCTATCTGGAAATGTCACTCGGTTTTTCCTCTTTTTCGTCACCTTTTCTCAAGGTAAGGGAATGGGTTAGGGTCTAATTCTACCACCCCTATAGTTCAGATGACTCATTTAGCCTGCGTTTGGATACTAGGTTTGCGTTCACGTCCAGCATTTCACGTTTGTTGTTTGTTGTGTTTTTTTTTTTTTTTAGTTTAAGTGGGTCTCGTTGACTGTTCACGAGACCCACAAACCTCTTTTTCAAAAAAAAAACTTTCATAAAAAATGGGTCCTACGACTCTATTCACTTAATTAAAAATTGTTAGGTTCTAAGTACTTAGGAACTAATGTATTAGAACTCTAATATGTATTGTTGGCAAACCATGATTAAAACAGGTGTCTAGTTGTGTCTTAGATTTGCTCAAAGTATGTGATTTATGTAAAGTTAGAATCGAGTTAACTGCAGAAGTTATTATGCATTTCTGCCTGACTCGATCGATCGAGAATTAGACTCGACCGATCGAAAGTCGTGCAGATTGTTTTTTCTGCAGATTTTCCAACTCAGCCCTAAGCCCATATGACGTGTAGGGTTTTATGTTTTTCCCTAGGTATAAAAGGCAAACCCTAGTCACGATTTTGAGGTCGCTCACATTGTTATTTGTGTGAATCTCTTGTGAGATCTGAGAGGTGCTTACCTTTACACAAGCTTAGGATTATCAAGAAAGAGATAGCTTCAAGAACTTGATGATCATTCAGTTGCTGCCATAAGAGCTTAAAGATGCATAAGCGGGAGTGCTTGTACTTGCTAGAGAATCCAAGAAAGAAGGAGTCTGTGGTCTCGGAGCTTGCATATGGTCGTGTCAGTAAGTTCTACTGGTGGGTAGCCATAGGATATTAGTAGTCTAAGTTGCTATTGTACACTTCGATTATTTCATAGTGGATTCGGGTTTATCTTGAGGATAGCTAGGTTAAATCCTCCCTAGGTTTTTTACTGATTTAGTTTTCCTGGGTCATCATACCTTTGTGTTTTTATATTCCGCACTTTGCATTTATATGATTATATGATTGTGTTAACCTAGATTTGGAATTTGGACTAAGTAATAACTTGACTTGTTAACTAGATTAATCCAATTGTGTGTTTAAGGGGTCTAAACAAACTTTATAAGTGGTATCAGAGCGGGTAGCTCTTGTGTGTAGATCTTTTGATCTCTGAGCTGATCCTTGACCCCTGTTGTCATGGAACACGGACACTCTCCTGTTATTCCTCCTCACTTTGATGAGAATAATTATGCTTATTGGAAAGTAAGAATAAAAGCTTTCCTGAAATCCATTGATGAGAGAGTTTGGAACTCTGTTGAATACAGATGGGAGAAGCCCACTACTCTTGTGAGTATGTGGCAAACTTCTCAGAAAGAAGTAGCAGTCTTCAATAGTAAAGCTATGAGTGCTATCTTTAATGCTGTTTCTATAGAGGAATTTAGAAGAATTTCTAATGTTGAGGTTGCTCACGCTACTTGGAATATCCTCCAGACTGTGCATGAAGGCACAAAGGCAGTTAAGATCAATAAGTTGCAACAATTAACAACTAGATTTGAAAGCATTAGGATGTCTGATGATGAATCTTTTGATGAATTCTATGCTAAGCTAAATGATATCGTTAATTTTGCTTACAACTTGGGTGAAATCTATGATCAACCTAAAATTGTTAGGAAGATTCTTAGATCTTTGACTGAAAATTTTAGACCTAAAGTGACTGTCATCACTGAAAACAAGGATGTGGACTCCATTCCTGTTGATGAACTTGTAGGATCTCTTCAGTCCTATGAGTTGGACCTACCCAAAACTAGCAAATCCAAATCAATGGCTCTTAAGTCTGTTGATAATGTTGAGGCTGGTGGATTTGATGATGATCTCTCTGCTACAGGGATTGCTTATCTTGCCAAGAACTTTAGAAATTTCCTTAGAAATAGCAACAGAAGGGCAAGAGGTAAAATCACTGATGAACCTAGAAATTTTAGGAAGAATGATCCCACTAAGGTTAACAAAATAGAAAAACCTAGAGAAAAAGTAGGTCAATCTTCAAATAATTCTATAGGTCCTCAATGTTTTGGATGTCAAAGGTATGGTCATGTGAAATCAGAATGTCCAACTTTCTTGAGGTCTAAGGGTAAGGCTATGGCCGTAACCCTTAGTGACGATGAAGTTTCTTATGATGAGTTTGGTTGTAATGAGGATGGAAACTTCATTACTTTCATTGCTACTGCTGTAGTTAATAAAAGTGTGACTGTTAAAGAGAACCCTTTTGATGGGGAACCCTTTTGATAGGGAACTCTTTGAGAATGTAGATCTTCAAGAAGCCTACAATAAACTTTGCAAAGTTGCAGCAAAGGATGCTATGAATGTTGAATTAGGCTTAAAGAAAATTGCATCTCTTGAGCTTGACAAGAAACATTTGCTTGTGAATTTGTTTGATGCTACTGAACTTTTGAATAATGTGAAGACTGAGAACATGCTTTTGCTTGATAAAGTTAAATCCTTGGAACATGAACTATTTGTTGCTAGAGAACAAACAAATAGGTCTGCTAGTTCCAAACTTGATCAGATGTTAAGTGTTCAAAAGTATTCTTCCGACAAAATTGGGTTAGCTTTTGTAGAGAGCATCAATGTGTCTGCACCAAATTCCACAATCTTTGTTCCTTCATCTTCTTCTGAACCCCCTGTGTGTGAGGTTGTCAAACCCATAGAAGTTTCTCCTCTCAAGAAGATTAGGGTTGATCTGAAAGAATCTAAACCTAAAGAGTCTACCCTTTCTAGGAACAGGACACATGAGAAGTCTACTTGGGCGTGTCATTTTTGTGGAAAGTCTGGGCACATTCATCCAAACTGTTACAAGCTTCAAGATGCTAAAAGAGCAAACAAACCAAAAGTACTTGTGCCTCAAGCGCATGATCCTATGGTACTTATTGGTGAGTTGGTAAAGGCTCTAAACCTTTATTCCAATTCTGGAGTTGGAAATCATTCTAATATGAATAAGAACTCAAATGCTTAAGGTGCATCTAAAAGACTTTGGATGCAAAAGGCTCAATCTGAGTGAGTCTTTCTGACATGGTCCTTGTGCTTCATTGTTGTACTCTTTGTGACCATTTTTTTTTTCTTTGTTTTCTAGGATTTGCATTGCATAACATTCATACATTTCATTCTAAGAAGTTTTTGTTTATTTTCATTAAATAAAAAAAAAGGGGGAAGCAAAATATGTTTTTGCATTTATTTTCTTGGTTTTTGAAAACAAGGTTGGACAATTTATTTTCATATAACATGTCCATGTACTCTGTTTAGCTTGGATAAGCTTATTTCTTGCACTTTACTAGTTAAAACTTTGTAGTGCATGTTGAGTGGGAAGATATTTGTAGTTTTTGACTACTTTGTCGTGATCTTAAAATCACAAGTCTTTGACTGTCGGACTTGAACCTTTTGAGAAATGCATAAATAACCATCTCACCACTGTTCACTAGTCAATCATGAACACCTTAGTGCATATCGTAAGATTTTGTGCTCGAGAAAATGTAGCACAAGTACAAAAAGAATATAAGGTGTATCCTCGGGTTAAGTGCTTAAAATTGGTGTGTACATTATTGGACTTAATGCAAAAATCAAATACATGAAATTGGTGTGTACGTTATCCCGGCTTTTATTTAATAAGTTTCTGAAAATCTTAAAATCTGTGTGTACATTATGAGGCAAACTTAAGAAACTTACATGACTGCAAGCTTATGATCGAAGAGATGTGAGAGTTATATGATGTAACACTTTAGGTGATAGTCTCTTTTATATTCTTTGTGATGAATGTTGAAGACTTTGTGGTTGATTTTTACTTACATATCACCTCACATGTTTCTTAAGCTTTTGCTAATTGCACACACTACACAAGTTATTCTTTGTTAAACTTTGTACATGTTATTGTATATGTTTTTGGTCTGACCAACCAAGTTTGAAAATACCTGAGAATTTTGCAAAACCATTTTGATGCTTGAGAATTCAAGGAAATTGTTTGGAAAATCTATATATTTGGGAAACTGGGTTCGAAACTTGTGTTTTTGAAAAGCATTTCATCTCATACTCATGTATTTTATTCATAAAAATTCAATACTTTGAGGAGTTTCTGCATAAATATGTTTTCTTTTTTCAAAAACTGAGTTTTCCAGATTTTCGACCAATCAAACATGTTTTTCAATCGATCGAAATTGCGATTAAATGTTTGGTCAGCCACTGTCTGTTTCAATCGATTCTCGATTGGTTTTCAATCAATCGAAGCATTTTCGACCGATCGAATCTGTTTTTCGATTGATTGAAAATCGTATAGAAACTTTTTAAAAAGAGTTTTCTTTTCACGTGTTCATCCACTTTTCAAAAAGTTTTTCAACTTTTCTCTCTCCATACGAACCGGTCAAGGCTACCATCCAATTTTTTGTCGTTTTCCTCTTTTTTTTTTGCAAGGTTTTTCTCTCCAAAGGCCAGTAAGACCTTTATGCCCTTCCTTTTGCATTTTATTTCATGTTACATGCATAAATTTATGCATTTTAAGGGATATTTTCGGACTAAGCAATTTTTGGAATTTTTGATGATTCAAGTCTTATTTTTTGAAATTGATTGATGAGTTTTTGTCCTATAATGCTATAATCATGATCCATAATGTTTAATTTGATCAATTTGGTGTTTTATGAAGAATTGAAAATTCTAGGGCTTGTTTTGTTCCGAATTGGGGATTTTGTTCAATTTAGGTTGAATTGATGAAATTAGCTTGTTGATTTGATGTAGTTGATCATTATAAACTGTTTTCTATGTTGTATGATGGTCAATTGAGTAAAATTCTACAAGTGGTTTTTGAAAATTTTAGAGTTTTTTTTTTTTTTTTTTTTTTTGTTTAAACTCTATACTCAAGCCAATTTTGTGATTCTAACCTTAAATTAGAACTTGTTGTCATTGCATCAGAGCATGCATCATGACACTTTTTTGTTCATGCATCATATAGATTTATTTTGTTGTGCTAACTTGCAGTCTGCCCTTATGTTGTTTTTTGTTCTTTCTCTTGTGTCTCTGTTTATTACTCTAGCACCATGCCTAGGAAGACTAGAGCCAATAGGTCATCCACCTCTTCTTCTGACCCTTCCTTTGAGAGTGATAGGTTCTTGAGTACAAAGCACCAAGAGACTTTTGAGAATCTTAACACTAAGAGAAAGATTTAGGCTGAGCATAGGGTTCTGTTAAATGAGATTGATCCTGCCATTAGAGCAAACTTTGAGCGTCAAGGCTGATTGTCTCTTTTGGATTTTAATGCTCCTCCTCCAGCCATCTTGATTAAAGAGTTATATTCGAACCTCTCTGTTCACCCCTATGATTCAGGCACTCTTGTAAGGAGTTGGATTCGTGGTGATGAGTATACCATTACTCCTTCGGTAGTGGCTAATGCTCTAGGGGTGCCTCTTGTTCAGCATCCTGTTTACCCCTATGCTGTGTCTCCTCCCCTAGACGACATCATGTCATACATCACTGGTACTTCTATCCAGTGGAGTTCTGATCTTCGGATCACTTCTGCTGAGCTTACCAAGTCTACCTATCTTATCTTTAGGATAACGTGTCATTCCCTGTGGCCTATTTCGCATCTGCACACCATTCCTTTAGAGTGATGTGCATTCTTGTATGCTCTGGTTATGGATGCTCCTATTAGTTTTCCTCCTCTGTTTCTTCGTTCTTTGAACGAAGTGTATAGGAGTTCCTCTACTACTCATGCTCTTTTTCATTCTATTTTCATTAATAGGATTTTGTTGTTTTTAGGTTTGTTCGACTTCCCCGTGTCTGAGCCCGTTCATGTTATTGCTCCCATTGGTACCACTTTCCTTAGGCAGAGGGCTGCCCAGATGAGAGAGCGCTCTAAACTCCCTCGAGCTGAGTCTTCTAGTACCATTCCCCTTTCTTCTTCTATAGGTATTCCTTCGGGTGAGGAGCCTGCTAGTCTTGTCGGAGATACTGCTGCTGATGTTCCTCTGCCATCGACTTCGGATGACTTTGACATTCGTCATACGTTGGAGTCTATCGTGACCGTTCAGGTGGCTCATGGTCAGATTTTGGTGGACATTCTAGATGAGATCCATGCTTTGCCAGCAGATTTGGCGCTTCTTAGACGCTCGTCTTTGCTGCCTCCTTTTGATGATGGATTTTGATTTATTCTTTGGCATTTCGTCACAAAAAGAGGGAGTAGATTGAGGTTGTATATCCTAGGGGGAGTTTTTTTTTTTTTGGAGAGCTTGAGACCCTATGGAGATTAGATTGTATCTAGGTGCTTCATTGTGTATTTTTTGTTTTTGGCTCTTGATGTATTAATGATAGGGGGAGTTATATTGTTTCTTGTTTCACTACTTATAGACTTATGATTATGAGTTACTTATGACTATGAGTCATTCATTGATATCATTGCTTTTTGTCTATATTTTGTGTTCTGTGAAATCAAGAATGTTATGTTTATTTACTTGTATTTTTCACACATACGTTTATGCTTTTTGTTTAGTGTTTCAGGAAATATTCAGGTTGATTCAATTAAGCTGTTGTCTACACTTGCAATTAATGGATAGTAGTTAGGATTGGATTTGTTCTAATGGGCATTTTTTTTTGTAAATGGCTTTTCTTTGTAAACTTTGAACTTTTAGTTGTGTTTTGTCGCGGATTGCCAAAGGGGGAGTTTGTTAGGTTCTAAGTACTTAGGAACTAATGTATTAGAACTCTAATATGTATTGTTGGCAAACCATGATCAAAACAGGTGTCTAGTTGTGTTTTAGACTTGCTCAAAGTATGTAATTTATGTAAAGTTGGAATCGAGTTAACTGCAGAGGTTACTGTATATTTCTGTCTGACTCGATCGATCGAGAATAAGACTCAACCGATCGAAAGTCGTGCAGATTTTTTTTTCTGCAGATTTTTCAACTCAGCCCTAAGCCCATATGACATGTAGGGTTTTATGTTTTGCCCTAGGTATAAAAGGCAAACCCTAGTCACGTTTTTGAGGTTGCTCATATTGCTGTTTGTGTGAATCTCTTGTGAGATCTGAGAGGTGCTTGCCTTCACACAAGTTTAGGATTATCAAGTAGGAGATAGCTTCAAGAACTTGATGATCATTCAGTTGCTGCCATAAGAGCTTAAAGATACACAAGCGGGAGTGCTTGTACTTGCTGGAGAATCCAAGAAAGAAGGAGTTCGTGATCTCAAAGTTTGCACGTGGTCGTGTCAGTAAGTTCTACTAGTGGGTAGCAATAAGATGTTAGTGGTCTAAGTCGCTATTGTACACTTCGATTCTTTCATAGTGGATTCAGGTTTACCTTAAGGATAGCTAGGTTTAATCCTCCCTAGGTTTTTTACCGATTTGATTTTCCTGGGTCATCATATCTTTGTGTTTTTATATTCCGCACTTTGCATTGATATGATTATATGATTGTGTTAACCTAGATTTGGAATTTGGACTAAGTAATAACTTGGCTTGTTAACTAGGTTAATCCAATTGTGTGTTTAAGGGGTCTAAACAAACTCTACAAAAATTATTTTGTTACAATATTTTTAATTTTCAGCAAAATAAACGGTATCTAAACACACTCTCAATATATAATGCAAGGTAGCTATCAATAGGTGGCAGCATTTAATGCAAATGTGAAACTGAGCTGGGGAGAAATGTGCTTGCGTCAAGGCTTTTATTTAGAAATAATGCTTAGGAGACTGTCCCAATGAAGCATCTGCACAACCTTGGTCTGTAATTTGTGTCGTGGGCCCTATCCATCTTCCCTTTGACCAATGGACAATTTGGGGTGGGAATGATAATTTGAGATTGGAATAGCAGAGTGATAGCTGCTGTGTCTATGCCCCTTCCATGAAGATACTCTATTGAGGAAATTGAAGCAATTGCAGTTGAACAAGATTTAGTTCTGGCTAGAGAACTTGGCTTGGAGAAAATAATTATAGAGTGCGACTCCCACTTGACTGTCCAAGCTGTTGAACTCGTGGATGTTAGGAGGGTTAGTGGTCACATTATAAAGGGTATTGGTCAAGGACGTAGCAGGTTTCAAGAAAATAGCCCAAGAACTCGCCCAACATGCCAAAAAAACACAAAAAAACTAGAGAAAAATCTGTTTGGAGGAATGAGATCCTAGAATTTTTGTTTGACCTCCTTAGATTAGAGGGCTCAGTGTAGGCAGGGTTTATCTGTTTTTGGTCTATGTTGCTACTGTTCTGCTTGCTACTAGCGTGTTTGTTTGCTCAATGTATTTGGTTTTTCTCCATTGAATGAGAATTCAGTCTCTTTTCAAAAAAAAAAGTCAATTGAAAACGTTTTCAGTTTGATAAGTATTTCAAGTGGTTCAACATAGTCGAAAAAAGGTTGAGAAAAGTCAAAAAAAAAAAAAATTACACCAAAACAAATTACCACAGCATACCATTGATGCGATGGTCACTCTACAAGTATAAGTACTTGTGGAGTGTGGAGGGTAAGGGCCGGAGTTCAAGTTTTCAGGAGAGAGCTTCACACACATATACACTTAGATTAGACTAAAGTGGACCGGAGTTTAAGTTTTCAGGAAAGAGCTTCACACACATATACACTGAGATTAGATTAAAATAGAGTTCTATCTTGTATATATATATATATATATATATATATATATATATATATATATAACAAGTTGTCAAATGATTACTGAGATAATAAAAACGCATGGAATTAAAAACCCCCCAACCACTACTTAACATTGACATTAGCGTTTTTAACACCAAGACTTTTCAAAACCATGACTTTTCTAATCCCTTCCACAGGGACCTCTGGTGGGCAAAAGTACACCAATTTTATCACAACGTTAAAAAAATAATAATAAAAAAAATAAATCTCAATTATCTCCACTCAGCAGACTATGACAATTAACTGACTGAGGTCAACACGGGTTAATCGCCGAGTAGACATAATCTTGAACACACTTTAAATACTACTTATTTTATTAAAATTAAGAAATTATTATTAAAAGTAAAATTTAGTTAAAATAATATAATACGTTAATTAATATGTATCAAAAAATACAATAAAATTTATAAATAATAAGCTAAATAATAATATAAATTTTATTTTTCATTTCAAGGCACACTTACTTTTACGTGCGAGGGATAGAGTATCGTCCCGTCCGGGAAGCAATAACAGCCCCTATAAAGCTAATCCCGAAGTAAGAACAAAATACGAGACACAAAAAAGTAGGCATGGTTTCTTGACCATCTCCATGGTAAATCTGGTCCTTTTTTGGCTCAGCTTCCTCAGCCTTACTAGTGAAGCAGTCCCAAGCTACCGCTTTCATATCTGTTCAAACGAGACCACCTTCATCCCCAACTCCACCTACCAGTCTTACCTAAAAGACCTGCTCTTTTCCCTTTCCTCCAATTCCACGCGTGATAATGACTTCTGCAACAACACCGTTGGCCAAAACCCAGAGACCTCAGTTTACGGCCTCTTCCTCTGCCGTGGAGACCTTACCCCAGATGCCTGCCAAGACTGCGTGTCAACAGCAACAAACGAGATTGTTCAGCAGTACTGCCCCGTAGAGAAGGTGGTTGTGATATGGTATGATGAATGCATCTTACGCTACTCCAATCGATCAATCTTCTCTGTCGTGGAAGACCAGTCAAGAAAGTATCTGTGGACCGTGTTGGATATAACAGAGCCAGATCGCTTCCTTAAGCTAGCGCAAACAACATTGAGTGACTTGGTGCCTCTGGCCGCAAACGCTTCCTCC
This sequence comes from Castanea sativa, assembly GCF_040712315.1. Classification (NCBI taxonomy): domain Eukaryota; kingdom Viridiplantae; phylum Streptophyta; class Magnoliopsida; order Fagales; family Fagaceae; genus Castanea; species Castanea sativa. The sequence goes on from NC_134017.1 coordinate 71,225,634, forward strand.
GGTGCTAAAAAGTTCGCTATGGAAGAAGTCAATTTTACGGTATTGCAAACGATGTACAGCCTTGTACAGTGCACTCCTGACCTATCCAGCTTTGATTGCAATAGGTGTCTTCGAGAAGCCATAACAAACGTGCCTACGTGTTGCAGTGGAAAGCAAGGGGGTACAGTTATGTATCCTAGTTGTACCATTAGGTATGAGGTTTCTCCGTTTTATCAGACACAAGCTGTTGCTCCACCGGTACCAGCACCAGGACCAACACCTATACCATTGCTTCTTCCTCCTCCACCAGGTGCAAAACTTATTTTCCAACTTTTGATTTTACGTGCTAGTGTCGATTAAGCTCCAGAGACCATGTTTTTAAACAAAGAACGACAAAACTCTTATTAGTATTATTATTGGGTTGAGAGCAATATCGGGTCATGGTCTGAATAGGCAGCTTGGAGGTGACGAACCTTTGCTTGTGGGAACAACTCCCTCCATTCAAAAGTAGCACAAACTCGGTCCAATCTTATTCTTCACTTCTCATTTTATATATATATATATATATATATATATATATATATATATATATATATATATATATATATATATATATATATATATATATATTTATATCTTTTCTTTTTTCACTTCTCATTCTTCTTCTTTTAACTATAAGTAGTGGGTTAGGCTGAAGCCAATAACAAAATTAAAAACACAATGGATCTATTTGCTTTGGCTTAAAAACGGAGATGCTGAAAACTGAGAAGTGAAATAATGTAGTGATTACCATTTTCTTTTTGTTTGGTAGACAAGAAAATTCAGTAGAAAGAAAGAGGGGCAGAGGGAGTATTTTATCCTTCGACCCCACAAAATATTTTTCCTCCGAAACGGAGAGAGCGCAGAGATGAAAACTTCCCTTGCTAAGAAAGATAAAAGACAAATTTACGATATTGTCCCATATCTCTCAAATGATTAATATGGTATAATTTTAAATAATTCTTTTAGTCATTTTTTTTTCTTATTATATAAAATGAATGAATAAAGAAAATGAAACAATATAATATAAGTGTTTCTTCTGCTTTTATATGTTGTCATTTCCTTTTACTAAATTGATTGATTACAATTTTTTCTTATATAATAATTAATGAAAATATTACTCCTTATATGTAATATTATGCAAAATGGCATAATAGTAAACAAATATAAAATATATTTTTCGTCCTCCTAATAACTAACGAAAAGTTATATCTGTTTTTTTGTTATGAGTTTAGTATTGGTTGATTCCTTGACATGTGTTTGCAACTGAATTGGTGGCTAGAGCTTAGATTTGGTCTAATTCAAGTGTTGGATGTAATTTCGTTCAATTGTCATGGTTAGTTAGAGTTGGTTAATTCGAGCACGTGCATGAATTTAATTAACACATTTAGGTCTGTTAAGATCAATTGAGAGGTCTCATTTAATACATGTTAGTACCACTGCCCATCCTTGGCGTGATGGTTACTCTATAAGTACAAAATTCTTGTAGAATGGAGTAGCAAAGGTCAGGTTTCAAGTATTTGAGAGGAAACCTTATACACATACTCTTAGATTAGGTTGGAGTATAATTTGTATCTTGTATTAAAAAAAAAAAATTGTATTAAACAATGTATATAACTCAATTCTAAATGCTAAAGCTTGACAAGTAACGTATTTTGTGCTTTTCTCTCTTAATCTCTCTCTCAATCTTTCTCTCTCAAATTCGGTTCTCTCTCTTTTCTTGGAGGTTTGGTTCCCTCAAAGCAGGCCCTAATCAGCACTTTTAATACCCATTCATTCCGCAGGCATAAACTTCATCACCATTATCAATCCCACACATACCTGAAACCCTATCTTGAATTCTTATACACGCATAGAAAGTCATCCTAATTAATTCACTCAAGAAAGAAATCCACACTTGATCTTGTCAATTCAAGTTGATCTTTTAACCTCCCTATATAGGTCACCTAGTAGATGAATTTTCAACGTACGAGAGGATAATACAAAGGTTGTTGTCTCAGTAATAAACAGAAAATCTGTGCCGCTTCTTCCATGTGCTAAACAGAAATATTTGGGATACTACCCACATCTTCTAGTCCAAAAGAGAGTGATGTGAGGTTATTTTGAAACCATATAGATCTTTTCCAACAAGTTCATTACAGAAAATCTTCAAGAAGATTCTAGGAGTGCTAAAGGTTCATTTTCATTTAGACATGCAAGCTTTGTTTGTGGAGGAGATTCTGTTAGGAAGATTTTAAAGATTCAGCAGTGGTTGGGAGGCAAACATGACTATTGCAGAGGCTATAACAGAGAGTTTTGATGCGCAAAAGTTTTGTGAATAGGCTATTTGTAACTTTCTTTCCTATAATGAATTTTTTATGGCATTGGACCCTAGAGTGATTTTTCCATTGAAGAGGTTTCTATTGGTTTTGTACTTCGATACCAAATCATGTGTTCTTACTATTACTGCTTCCATTATATATTTGTTGTATTAGATTTGGTACTTGGTAATTATGGTTGAACTGGATTCAATATATCATAATTTGTGTAATAAATCACTAACTTGTTGAATCCGCTACCTAGATCACAAAGGGGTCTAAACTAGAATTTTCATTTTCTATCCTCCTACCAAACACACAAGAAGAAAACATTAATATTTTCTTTCCCCTTACTTATAAAATCAAATATTCCATATCTATATCAAAATAATGGTTGGGGACCGGCCATCATATTTAACTGAATTGAGCAAAAAATGCAAAGCTAAAAGGGGAAAATTTTGGGTTTGTATCATGGCAAACATCGAAGATACTATTCGACCATACAAAGAAGAAAGCATTGCTGGGTGCTACAAATTGTGATTGGCTTGTTCGTTGGCTACAGCTTCCTTCTATTTTCAATTTTAGAATATAGGTTATTGTTCTGGTAGCTCATAATCAAGAGTGTCAACTGGTTAGTATTCAATCAAAAAAATAATATTTATAATATTATTTGAATAGCGTCACTAATTATAAAGATATAAACCATTCTGTTGTGTAGCTTACCAATGAACCAGAATATTGTTTAAGCAGGAAAAAGTCATATCTCATCACTGACAATTGTTGCCATTTTTGCTCCCATAATAGTCTCAGTGGTGCTATTCTTTATGGGCTACTGCTTCCTTATAAGAAGGAAAGCAAGCAAAACTATACAGGAAGAAAACGGTAAAGAATAAACTATTGGATTTTATAAATTATATTCTCTAATGTCAAACTTGTAGTGACTTACGTAAACTGTTTTCTTCTGCAGCTGCTAATGAAATTTCGATTGTAGAGTCCTTGCAATTTGATTTTACAACCATTGAAGCTGCCACCAATAAGTTCTCAGATGATAACAAACTAGGTGAAGGTGGATTTGGTCAGGTTTACAAGGTACATGATAGTTTTTTATTATTGGCAAAAATGCACTTTTCGTCCTTACATTTTGGGCTGATTCTCATTTTAGTCTCTAAATTGATTTTGCTACTAATGTAGTCCCTAAAAAAAGAAAATCAATTTTATTTTGGTCCCTAAATGTCAGCTTACATCAATATTTAAAAGAAAAAAAAAATACAAACCGATTATTGGAAACAAAAAACCAATCTCATATTTTATTTTATTATTTTATTTCGACTGGTAAGAAATTGACACGTCAATAATTGTGAAAATATTGTGAAATTTATTATGTCAATATAACAATATAAATGTCAGCTTACATCAATATTTAAAAGAAAAAAAAAAAACACAAACCGATTACTAAAAAAAAAATAAAGACTCACTAAACCAAATCATTGTTGCAGCTATAGTGCTGCACAGTGTTTTGCACTGGATGCCCAGTGCCAAGGCACTGTGCGCGCATTCATGCTTTTATTATATAAAAAAAAAATGACTCACTTTAGATTTCAATACAAAGAAAAAGAAAAAAGAAAGACTCAAGTAAAATTTAAAAAAAAAAAAAAAACTAACGTGTGGTCTTTTTAAAAACTAAATAGTGAGACAGTCCTAACAGGAGTCTCTCTCTCTTTTTTCCTTCATCCTAAAGGTTTTTTTTTTTTTTTTTTTTTAAAGGACACACTTTAGGTTTTAAAAAAAGAAGAAGAAGAAAGACTCATGTAAAAAAAAAAAAAAACCTTTAAGATTAAGGAAAAAAGAGAGAGACTCTTATTAAAGAGTGTAATGAAAGATTAATTCTTAAATTTGAAATCTAATCGTTGGAGTTGAAGAGTGTAATGAAAGCCTAATTCTGGTAAATTATGGTCACATTCACACGGTCGGATTTAGAGAAAAGCACAGTCAATAACTTATTATTGAATGTTACACCAACTAATAACTTATTATTAAATTCATATTCTGAAAATCCAACCATTGGATCACATGTTCTACATGTTCTTAACATGCATGCCAATTTTCATACTAATCGGATGTAATTTACCATTTGATCTTTAAACTCATATTTTATACGTTATTTTAAACCACAAAAACTTGAATTTAAACAATTGAGTGATGACATGACTATTAATCTTTGATCACATTGAAATTTTGTAAGCATGAATATAAAAAGATAATGTAATCTAACGGTAGATTTGTCAAAATTCAAATTGAATTAAGAAATATAGGGTTGGATTCAAGTTACACTTGATGTAACTCTAAAAAATGTTACACCAACCAATAACTTATTGTTGAATTCATATTTTGAAAATCCAACCGTTGGATCACATTTTCTATATGTTCTTAATATGCATGCCAATATTCATGCCAATTGGATGTTACACTTGATGTAACTCTAAAAAATGTTACACCAACCAATAACTTATTGTTGAATTCATATTTTGAAAATCCAACCGTTGGATCACATTTTCTATATGTTCTTAACATGCATGCCAATATTCATGCCAATCAGATGTAATTTACCACTTGATCTTTAAACTCATCTTTTATGCGTTATTTTAAACTACAAAAACTTAAATTTAAACAATTGATTGATGACATGACTATTAATCTTTGATCACCTTGAAATTTTGTAAGTGTGAAAACTATATGAAGATAATATAATCTAACGGTATATTTTTCAAAATTCACATCGAATTAAGAAATATAGGGTTAGGTTCAAGTTACACTTGATGTAACTCTAAAAAATATTACACCAATCTATAACTTATTGTTGAATTCAAATTTTGAAAATGCAACCATTGGATCACATTTTCCATATGTTCTTAACATGAATGCCAATTTCCATGCCAATTGGATGTAATTTACCATTTGATCTTTAAACTCATTTTTATGCATTATTTTAAACTACAAAAACTTGAATTTAAACAATTGATTGATAACATGACTATATATCTTTGATCAACTTGAAATTTTGTAAGCGTGAAAAATATGTGAAGATAATGTAATCTAACGGTAGATTTGTCAAAATTCAGTTTGAATTAAGAAATATAGGGTTGGGTTTAAGTTACACACGAGGTAACTCTAAAAAAATGTTACACTGCCAAATAACTTATTATTGAATTCATATTTTGAAAATTCAACCGTTGGATTACATTTTTTATATGTTCTTCACATGCATGCTAATTTTCATGTCAATCGGGTGTAATTTACCATTTAATCTTAAAACTCATCTTCTGTGCATTATTTTAAACTACAAAAACTTGAATTTAAACAATTGATTGATAACATGGCTATTAATATTTAATCACCTTGAAATTTTGTACGCATGAAAAATATATGAAGATAATATAATCTAACGGTAAATTTTTCAAAATTCACATTGAATTAAGAAATATAGGGTTGGTTCAAGTTACACCTGATGTAACTCTAAAAAATGTTACACCACCAAGTAACTTATTATTGAATTCATATTTTGAAAATCCAAATATTGGATTACGTTTTATATATGTTCTTAACATGCATGCCAATTTTCATGCCAAATATTTTTAAAGATAGGGGTAAAAGCCTATAATCCCCTCGTCTTTTATGCCTTATTTTAAACAACAAAAACTTGAATTTAAACAATTGATTGATGACATGACTATTAATCTTTGATCACCTTGAAATTTTGTAAGCATGAAAAATATATAAAGATAATGTAATCTAACGATAAATTTGTCAAAATTCATATTGAATTAAAAAATATAGGGTTGAGTTTAAATTACACTTGATATAACTCTAAAAAATGTTACACTAACCAATAACTTATTATTGAATTCATATTTTGAAAATCCAACCGTTGGATAACATTTTCTATATGTTCTTAACATGCATGCCAATTTTCATGCCAATCGGGTGTAATTTACCGTATGATCTTAAAACTCATCTTTTATGCGTTATTTTAAACTACAAAAACTTGAATTTAAAAAATTGATTGATGACATGGCTATTAATCTTTTTGATCATCTTAAAATTTTGTAATTATGACAAATATATGAAGATAATGTAATCTAACGGTATATTTGTCAAAATTCAGATTGAACTAAGAAATATAGGGTTGGGTTCATGTTACACCTAATGTTACTATAAAAAATGTTACACCAACCAATAATTTATTATTGAATTCATATTTTGAAAATCCAACCATTGGATTATATATTCTATATGTTCTTAACATGCATGCTAATTTTCATGCCAATCGGGTGTAATTTACCATTTGATCTTTAAATGGGAAGTCGAAAAAAACAGAGGGAAATTTTGGGGTTGGGAAATTCAAAGGTCTATTGCGACGGTCCAACCCGCTGTTATAACTAAGGAAAAGCGCCGCAAAAAGGAGTACATATTGTGGCAGTCGTCTCGCCGCCACTATAACTTACATATTGCGGCGGGTTTCTATATTGCCGCTATAGAAAATGCGCAAAATGATATATTTTTTGTGGCGGGATTTTGGAGCACCGCTATATTGTAGTTACTGCCGCTAAAACATGTCTATGGCGGCAGTTTTATGTCCCGCCACTATAGGACGCTGCAAAAAACCCTACTTATAGTGACGGTCACAAAAAAACGCCGCAATAGATCACATGTATAGCAGTGGGCCGAAAACGCGCCACAATAGGCAACATATAGCGGCAGTTTTTGCACCCACCGCAATAGCTCGTTTTTCTTGTAGTGTAATACCCATTGATTCCGCACGCATAAACTTCTTCACCATTATCAATCCCACACATACCTGAAACCCTATCTTCAATTCTTATCAACCTTAGCTTAAACATGCATGAAATGTCATCCTAATTAACTCACTCAAGAAAGAAATCCACACTTGATCCTTTCAATTCAAGTTGACCTTTTAACCTCCCTATAGGTCACCTAGTGTATGAATTTTCAACGAGAGGAAAAAACAAAGGTTTTTGTCTCCCTGTAATAAATAGAAAATCTATGGCCCTTTCTTCCACATGCTAAACAGAAATATTTAGGATACTACCCACATCTTGTGGTCCTAAAGAGCGTGATTGCAAGATTATTTTGAAACCACATTGATCTTCTCCAACAAGTTCATTATAGAAAATCTTCAAGAAGATCCTAGGAGTGCTAAAGGTTCTAGTTCATTTAGACAAGCTTTGTTTGTCAAGGAGATTCTGTTAGGAAGATTTCAAAGATTCAACTATGGTTGGAAGGCAAACATGACTATTGTAGAGGCTATAATAGAGAGTTTAGATGTGAAAAAGTTTTGTGAATAGACTATTTGTAACCGTTTTCCTATAATGAATTTTTTATAGGATTGGACCCATAGACGGAGCCAGGATGTTGATTGGAAAGGGGGAGGGGGGAGCATTAGAAAAATCAAAATCCACTAATATCAACTTTTTGAAATGTTGTTCGAGAATTTTTTGAAAGTTGGATGCCGAACATTTTCTGAAATATGGAACATTGACAAATTTTGGTATTCAGATTTTAAACACAATTAAATTTTGAACTACATAATTAATTATTTGTGTGACGTTATGCAATTATTTGTTAACTATGAAATAGATTTATTTGTTCATATTATGCAATAATTTGCATTACACTTTTATTTCATTATGTAAATTTTTTTTTTTTTGAGAAACAATTCATTATCTAATTAAATATTCAACTAAACTAAAAGATGGAACTCACCCACGCTCTAACTTAATTTCTTTAGATGAAATAAGAATACAATGGGATGTAAAAGAGAGTAAGAGAATGATCCCAATGCATGTGTGGCTAATAATTGTCCATGCTGCAAGCTATAGTACTGCCAAGATTACAAAACATAAACAAAGAAATCTGTTACACTTTGAAAGATTGAGATCAGGTGCAATACCTAGGGTACTGTACATGACGTAATTGGTATGGATGGTTGAGATTTAAAGTTGCAAAAAACAACTTTAAATCTCAACCACTAAATATAAAAAATGAGTAAAAGTAAAAAAAATAAAGGTAAAAAAGTATAAAAAAAAAATTGTGAGAGGATTGGGTGAATTGCACAGTGCAATTACATTTAGCAATTGCATCAGATCCCAATATCACTTTGAAATACTTGCAAGCTACTAAACCCCTTTTAACATTGATGATTATAATTCAAAATTACATGTAAATGGCTAAAACCAATGACACATATAGTGATAGACCCACTCACGAGTGACCCGCATGACCACACTCTCTAACTAGAAAGTACTAACTTTACCACTATTCCAAAATATAGATTACAAAGTAATACAGTCAAATGCACAAACATTAATGGCATTTTTGGTTTGAGCAAAAAATGAGTGTATTTTGTATTGATTTTTAGTTTTTTGTGGGACCCATCACTAAAAAACTTGTTTGGCTCTACATTTGTATTCAATTTTCATTTTTAGTATAAAAAATAGGATTTGAATACAAAAACTAAATACAACTTTTTGGTGTTTTTATTTTCTTGCAAATGAATATAGTGACATTTTCATAAAAAAAAGCCATTATCACTGACTTATCACAACAAAAAAACACACAATCTCTTTCTATTTATTGGGGGTTATCATAAAAAGAAGTGAAGGGGAAGACAAAGTAGAAAATGATACCAAACAAAAAAAATAGATGGAAACAAAAAATAAGTACAAGATTTGAGTAGAGAAAATGAATACAATCTTAACACAAACCAAACAGACCCTAAGAATTGAGAGAGAGCAATATTAAATATGCAAGAAGAGAGATTATACAAGCAGATCAAACGACTATGTGAAGGAGGCGTCACTGCACGATGATCGGCCAGTTGGCAGAAGTGGCGTGGTGTCTTGTACAACATTGCATGAAGATCTGTTTAAATGGTATTTTTTTTTTTTGAAAGGCTTAGAACTGGGCTTCTTGTGAAATGTTATGGACTATTGTTTGATGTTATTATATGCTATTTTTTTTGGTCAAGGGGTCAAGGGTTTTTTTTTTGGGGGAGGGGGAGAGGAGTTTAATTTTCTTGGTCCAAATTTTAAATGAACTTGAAGTGTACCTGTAGAAAATTTATTCCCAAAATTCAGGGGGAGGGGGGCATTGCTAGACATGGCAAAACAAGTCAAAATTTTCTAACCCGATTCAACCTGACTTGAACCTGATTTTTTTTTTACCCAAAACAAAAACAGGTTGACTCGTGACCCGACCTGTGTTTTTTGCTGGTCAGCTCGGCCCGATATCGAACCCTAACCTGAACCATTTTTTAAAACTTTTTTTTGGTAAAAAAAAATTAAGACAATATTGGTTTAATTATTTATTGTGAGCTTTAAGGAAACAATTGAGACTATCATAATTGCATGCAAATTAATTGAAAGATGCATAGTTGAGCATTTTGTAATGAGATAATCTAGTTACAGTAGACTAGTTAAAAACATGAATTTAAAATTGTAGATATGTGTGAGAAACATTCACAAGTGTGAAAATAGTGAAGCCAAAGGATCAAATTAACATAAATTATAAATGCTTAGACCTATTTTTTAACAATTTATATCCAAAATAAATAGTTTTTCAAAATAAATTATAATATTTCCTAGAGTGTGTTTTGCTTAACAATGATATGATATTCATAAAGTAGACCATGAATAAATATGTAAACAATCAAACTTTAATGTATATCTCAAATTGAAATAGAGTGTCAACCACAATTGATAATAGATTATAAAATTAATTTTCAAGATTGTAAATTTCTTATATGTTTTTATTCTTTGTCAAATGAGTTATCTAATAAGTCATTTGTAATATTGCTTTATATTTTGGGATGTTGATATTGTGTAGAAATAAAACTTGTGTATTTGTTTTACTTATCTTTGTGTTATTTTGTTTTAAATAACAATGTTAGGATTTGTATAATTTTAAAATTATTGCATAAGTATTAATAAGTTTAACTGAGTTCATTCTTGATATAAGTGATGGATTAATAGTAATACATTTTACATCAAACAATTTGTTACATGACTTTCCAAATGGAAAATACATATTTTCTTTAAAAAAAATAAAAATTCATGTGACAAATATGGATCAACCCAATCCAACCTGTATCCCGATTGACCCGAACTCATTTTTAACCCACTTAAAATGACCTCGTTTTTTTACCCGCAATCCATTTGACTCGATCCGACCCGCCCATTTTGCCATGTCTAGCCATTGCTTCCCAAGGCCAAAGAACAGCTCCGTACCTAGTTGGACCCTAGAATGATTTTTCCACTAAAGAGGTTTTCTATTGGTTTTATACTTCGATACCAAATCATGTGTCCTTACTTTTATTGCTTCCATTATATTTGTTGTATTAGATATGACACTTGGTAATTGTGGTTGAACTGGATTCAATATATCATAATTTGTGTAATAAATCACTAAGTAGCTCGCTGAATCCGCTACCTAGATCACATAGGGGTCTAAACTAGAATTTTCAGTTTCTATCCTCCTACCAAACACACAAGAAAAAAACATTAATATTTTCTTTCCCCTTACTTATAAAATCAAATATTCCATGTCTATATCAAAATAATGGTTGGGGACCGGCCATCATATTTAACTGAATTGAGCAAAAAATACAAAACTAAAAGGGGAAAAGTTTGGGTTTGTATCATGGCAAACATCGAAGATATTATTCGACCAAACAAAGAAGAAAGCATTGCTGGGTGCTACAAATTGTGGTTGGTTTATTCGTTGGCTACAGCTTCCTTCTATTTTCAACTTTAGAATATAGGTTATTGTTCTGGTAGCTGTTAATCAGGAGTGTCAATCAAAAAAATATTGTTTATAATATTATTTGAATAGCATCACTAATTATAAAAACTAGTGTATTACCCGTGCATATGCACGGGTACAATTAAAAATAATCGCAATTACACGATTCAAATTATTCATAGTATTAACTTACACATTTTTTAAATCATACATTTAAAAAAATATTTAATTGGATTTAAATTTTTCGGTTTTTGTATCCAATAATTCTCTTGGACATGTGACACAAATTTGGACATCAATTGGATTTGGACTTTTTGATATTTACACTTAATTATTAAGTTGACCCAAAAATTTAAAATTAGATAAGATACATTACGCAAAATCAAGAATCTAATTGAATTTTCTCTAAGCTTAATTTAGATTAAATATTTTGTTTAGCTAATGTCATAAAATTTATAAATTAAAAAAAACACTTATTAAGAATATCATATTGAATATGTAAATAACTATCACAATCAAATTTATAAATCATTGAATTATAGTTTTTTTTTTAATGATATTCGATAACTATTAGGCTGAAAATGTACATATATATTTTTTAAAAATTGTGGTTCTTTGGAAGAACCAACTTGAATCAATTTTTTTTTTTTTTGAGATATAATTCTACTCTGGCTATTGATAAGGAGGAGATATGAAATAGAATTTTAATAACATTAATTAATTAGAGATTAATAATAAATAGTTTTAGAAGAGTCGTATAATAACGCTTTTAATTTCCATCAGAATATGATTCTCACAAATAGATTTCTTTTAAGAATTTTATAAGCAAATAAAGTGAATGGTAGCTTTTTCTCAAAAAAAAAAAAAAAAAGCTATTGGTAACATCCCTTGTGATGAATAAAAAATATTTCTAGCAATTAAGGTGAAAAAAAATCCCAGCTAAAAGAGAATCTGAGAATATCCTTAGAAGCAATTGGGTAGAGAATTATGGTTGCAGTCGATTCATGTTCTTTGTCTTAATACTTCTTCATCTAAAGAATTTGATCAAATGAGGCTAAGTTAAAGCCACAAAAGAGTAAAAAAATCAATTTTAGCACCAACATTGATACGACAATAACAACTATAAAAATTGTTATTGGAAAAAAAAAAAAAAACATAATAATTATAGCCCATCATCGAGAAAATTTCCTCAAAAGCAAAATTGTTTTAGAAACCACTTTAAAGAAACTATAGAGAGCATTAATTTCACAATACTTTATTCAAGAAACTCACTTCCAAAGGTGATTTCTTTCCTGCTCAAATCTCCACAATTGCTTACCCAACAAAATTGGGTTAAAAGTATCCAACTTTCTTGCCCATAATCTTTCATTCCAAGCAATCTCAATGACTATAACTACAACAAAAAAAAAAAAAAATGATAAATAGCACCAACATAAAGAATAACTTAGAAATCATAAAAAATAAATAACTCAACATAAGAAAGAATTTAGCCTTTTGTGAGAGAGAGTAACAATTAGACAGCAAGACCCAAGGTCATACACAAACCCAATTGGCAAACACAAATTAAATATACCAATATGAATATGTATGTTGAGCATATATAGGCCAATCCCACATACATATACCTATATAAAACCACAATATTTAAAAAGAAAACCAAATTTCCAAAGAACTAATCTATAAAAATTATTAATCTTAACGAAATATTGATATCACAATTCAAAAAAAATTTAAAAGAAATCTGTTAATAACATTGTACGTGCATAAACAATTGGGTTCCACACATCCAATCCAAAGTTCAGTTTAAGCATTTCTTCAAACACTGGAGTTCCAATAATAATCTGCCATAATTGAAGACCCAAAAGGAAAAAAAAAATGAAACAACGGTGTTCCATTGCCGAAAAGAGAGGGAGAAAGATTAGGGACTGTCGTCTATGATGCACCTTTCTTCATATTCATCTGGCCAATCTGATTGCTAAAGAGCACAATGTCAACGCTGTTGAAGCTCTTTGTGATGAGCTTTTCAATTGTGTAGTCATGGCACTGCAAGGTTGAAAGATAAGTGAAATGGAAAAATTAATAACAAAACTAAAAGATACATGGAGACCATATCATTTATCTTAAAATCTTTAGTTCATACCTGGAGTTTTGTGAGTTCATTTGAACAATGGTGTAATTGTTAACATCACCGCAAAAGATTGATTCATAATCTATGTACATTGCAGCTCTGGTTGTCCCCATTTACCCAAAACTGCTATTGAACTTCTATCTTAGAAGACCCAAAATATCAAACCTTCCCCAAGCTGCCAATGACTAAGATACATCAGTAAAAACTATTTAATCTACAATATATTAAACACAAACTGATATTAATAGAAAAGGATGAAAAAGAGAGATAGAAATATGCGTTCATAATAGCTAAACGAACTCTCTAAAAATTGTTCAAACACAAACCCAACGAAAAGAATGACCTAACATACAAAACCCATGACCAACATCTACATATGTAAACATATTACTTCAGAATATTTAGAATTGAAGTTTATTTGAGTTGAGGTAAAAAACAATAACAAATCTTATGAAATTTGCAGGTTTAGCTATGAACGAATTAGGTTTAGAAAATATAGAGATCAATTTTTTGAGTCCCATATTGTTTTTTTTAATGATTTGTAAAATTTTGAAAAAAAAAAAGAAAAAAAAAAAGCTAGTTTATCCACCATTCTAAGACTTCAATAACAATGATTTTTGTATTGGGTTTTAAAAAAAAAAAACTAATTTAACAGATTTAGGTATTTAATTGTAGTTTAGAAATAACATCAATTTTTGTTAGGTTTCTGCAACTGGATAACAGAGCCCATCTTTGGTAGTAACTCAATTAAATACACTTTCCAACCTCAATCCTAAATCCAAAATAAAAGAAAGCCAACAAATACAAACTATTCTAAGTATGAATTAAAAGCAATGAGAACAGAGCTGAAGTCTAGAACCACATATTTACTCCACTCTTGACAAAGTGATCCCCCTTAGCCAAACAAAAAATCTTAAATATTTACATCTCAGCACCAACAAACCAAACAAAGAAAAATATTAAATATTTCTTATTTATATTTCTGAGATCAATGATTAAACCCATCAAATTTCCTGTCATGCATGGGCTAGAACACAATTTCAAAAAATCATACACTCGAAACTGGTCCTTGCAGTAATAAAAATCTGATAGTGGAAGAACATTAGAAAATTCTATATGGAGCTCAACCATGAAGAACATCTCCTCCAATGCCTCAAGCAATCTCTTCCCTATCTTCAACACTACCAACCACTACAACAACAACCATCAGATTGATAACCTCTAAATAATTGCTCTCTCCATGACCACCCTAAATCTCTTTCACACCATGTTGCTAGCACTGCAATGCTATCCATCACCCCTAAATCTATCACCATAGCTATTATCATTAATTTAACGCTTCTCTTATTTACACATGTGCTGAAGAACTATGATTTGTTTTATGCATTGAAACAAAAGGCAAACAAATAAAAATAAAAAATAAAAAATTTCAAAAGGGTTAACTAACCGGTGCCTTCACAGAATCTTACCTTTGTGTTGCAAAAAAAAAAAAAAAGTGCAATAGTAACACCCTGTAAAAGAGAACTGAACAAAGTAAGGCAAAATGACATATCACACCATACAAATGACATTTTGTCATAAGAAGACTACTTTTAGCTCAGCCCATATAGGCGTCAGTACACTATTATTATTGTTATTGTTATTGTTATTATTCCTAAATAATATACGCCAGAAACATCATTAGTTCCAGCTAGAATTTCATGATCTTGGCTTTGTTTAAAAAAAAAAAATCCAAAATCTTTATCACATAATTAGGTTTTGAATTGTGAAAGATAGAGAAAGAATACAACATCGAAAAAAGTTTCTCTTACACAATATTAGGATAACTCTGATAATCTTTTAAAACAACTTTTAAAAAAATCAAAACATAATGCAGCAAAAAAACTAATTGAAGGAATGATACATGTTTTTGATAAAGATGTTCACAAAGAAAAACAATTGAAGGATGATTCTTTCATATCCAAGTGGGAAGCATTTAAGAAACAGGGCACCGAATGTCCAGGACAATATTTCCTAACAACTACAGTGGAGTAATGAAACTGGTGCAATCAATCATATAATTTGTACCATGTTTCTCTGCATATTTTCAATAGATTTTAAAAAGGGACCATTCAGAAACAACAGAGACAAACTCAAAATCAAAGTGACCCAAATATGTAAAATTGATTCTAGATACCTAAAACCAATTTATGCCAAGCTAGCTAACCTAAACAAAATTTCTAACCAAAATCCCTTAATCAAAACTAAATCTAACCCATCTATTTAAACTAATTAAACAAATCCACAAATATTCACTCTGCAACAGAAACATCAAACAAAATCTGTCATAGAACTAATCTATCATAGGACTACTTTAAAATAGATAAAAATTGAATAGAAAACTGTTAACAATTAGTCATATGCAATAGAAAATTTTAAGAACTTAACAAAATTATTTTTTCCTATAATTGAAGCAGTAATTATATGAAAAATTAACAATCAAAATCAAATTTTTTTTAAAAAAAAAAATCAAACTTCTTCAATCTCCCTCATGCTCTCGAAGATGTTTGTTTTTCTGTCCTCTAAATTGTATTTAAGAGTGTGGTTTATACGAAAAAAAAGTAAAAAAGGAAGATAGATCTTGAGTCAAAATCAATTCAATTAAATACCCAAACCTAAGACTAAATCATCTCAAACGTTTAAAGCAATATTAAAAAAAAATACCAATAAAGGTTTCTGGCGTTCTGATAGGAAGATGTTTGATTTCTCTTTACCAATGCTCTTTCTGAATAACGAACTCACGTTCTCTCTTATTTCTCTATCTTTGCCCTCTCCAAACCTAAATCATATATAACCCCAAATTTCAAAAAATGAAATCAAAACCTAATGTAACCCAAATACCTAAATTAAAATCAATCCAACCAAATTTCTCAAAACTAATTCATATTTCATACCCATACCCAGATCTAAGAAAGAACGAAAAAGAAGAAAAACTTACCGGTGGTAGTTCTCTCTATGTCTGTATCTCAATTCCTGCATGTACCTTTCGGTTACCAGTGCCGATTCTGGTGGCATAATTTTGGCAAGGGAACGGACGGTGGCGGGTACGAACTCTGTCTCCTTCTCATCTCTGTATTGCAAGGTTTTTTTTCGTCCTCTATCTCCGTATCGCAAGCGTTAGTGTTAAGAAAATTCAAAAGGAAGCGAAAATAGAGAGTATTCATAAGAGGAGAAACTGAAATTAGATTAAGTTTGTACTTTTGATTAGGAATACGGTGATGGCAAAAGATCTGGGTGGTGCCCTTCTCTCTATCTCTGTGTCTCTATTTCTCTCTCTTTTTCTGTCGATCTCTCTCTCCTTTCTGTGTGTAACCCTTCTTGGTTTTTAATTGTCAGACGTGGCAGGGTTAAAAATCCAACCATTGTACCGTACGGCTTTTAAAAAAAAAATTGTATACGTGTCTGAATTTTAAATAGGTAGTTATCCTAATTGTCAACACGTCCTTAAATTAAGGAATCAACTTTCTCTCAGCTTCCTCTATTATATATATATAGATATAGATACAAACCATTCTATTGTGTAGCTCACCAAATGAACCAGAATATTGTTTATGCAGGAAAAAGTCATATCTCATCGCTGACAATTGTTGCCATTGTTGCTCCCATAATAGTCTCGGTGGTGCTATTCTTTATGGGCTACTGCTTCCTTATAAGAAGGAAAGCAAGCAAAACTATACAAGAAGAAAATGGTAAAGAATAAACTGTTGGATGTTATGAATTCTTATATTCCCTAATGTCTTCAAATTGGCTTATTATGTGTACAAGAAAATCCAGTTGATAGGCCCACAATGGCTTCAATAGTCCTCATGCTAAGTGATGATGCTGGAAATTGTCAATAAGCCCACGGTCTTCACGTGCTCAACACAACATAACACCTGCACAACACCAAAAGAGAAGACTTTAAGAGAGTATCGGTGTGGTACCGGTCAAATACCATCTGAAAGTTAAGTCAGAAAACTGTCACAACTCTAAAGTGCCAGAGTTGGGTAAATTATGCGTACCTTTATCCTCTTTAGCTGCCCCCTCACTCTATGGATCCGTCGCCATGTTTACTAGATGGACCCATAGAGTGACAGTTTAACACAACTTTTTAGGAGATGTATCTTGATTAAACAGGCTAGATTGGTGCATTTAATGTAGTAGGGGCACGTGGCATGTTCCTATTGGTTAATTGCTCGTACCGATGCGTCCTTTTATCTTCCGTGCCGTTCCCTCTATATATGTGTGTGTGTGTGTGTGTGTGTGTGTGTGTGTGTGGCCTGCCCCTCTCATTTTTACATTTTGAAAATTTTTTAGAACCAGAGTGCCACTGTCTACTTTCCATTTCAACATAGCCTTTCTCGTCGCATCTTGGAGACTGTCCACCACTTTCTTCCGTCAGTTGCTCGGTGCCCGTCTCCCCTTCTAATCGTCAGTAGGTAAGCATTCGTTGCCCCTTATTTTTAATTTCATTTTTTAGCTTAAATGTTGTTGGCTCGTCATCTTCATAGACCTGTAGAGAGTCTTAAGGGTTTACCCATCACGTGTAGGTGACAAATGTCTAGTGAGGCATCGAGTGATCAATCGTGGGTCTGTGAAGGAGCGGGCTACAATGAAGTGTACCTGTCTAGTCATGACGACCTAGGCACATCTTACGATGAAAGGGATCTGTCTGCCAATTCTCCTACAGAGGAGGATAAGGATGTGGAGGTGGTCGGATCAGAAGGAGGTTGAGGTGGTGACTCGAATAGTTCCAAAGTCATCTACATTGATCCTCCCATCCAGTCTGTGATAGGCCTAGACGGCCTCAGGGAGTTTATCCTCCTTCTTTTATGGACAGTGAATGATTTTAATTCGTCCATCAAGAAAAGACATTTTGAAAGCCTAAAGGAGAGGTACCAAATCCCTGCCAATGTTCCCATTCGTCTACCTTGCAAGTCCAAGAAGTGCTACTACCACTGGGTCAAGGAAGTTGGTGAATATGAGCAAATGTTTAAGGTTGGACTTTGATTTCCCCTAAGTGCTCTACACCATCGCCTTCTCCAGTACCTCAGAGTTTCCGTCACCCAGATCTCTCCAAACGCTTGGAGGGTCTTCCTTGGAGTAATTGTTAAAAAATTTATCAAAAAAATTGATAGGAAAAATGGATAATGAAGTGGCCACTAATGTAGCTCAATTAGAACGTAATAATAATAAATTATACGCTTTATTTTTTAGATATATATAGATAGATATAGATTTTGTAGCAAGTGTCCTTACATGTAAATTCATCAATACAAGCGAAGAAAATATAAAAGACTCAATTAGAATTTATTATGTTCTATGTAATATTATGAATATATTGAATCAGTTGCTTATACACTTTAAAAACTTGTTGGAGTCTCTTCAATAGATTTTCATAAAAAAATGATTTTTCATAACTTATTCTTAAAAAATAAAAAAAAAATAAATAAATAAAATTCATAGTTCTCAACAAAAAATTTACTTTAAAAACTAAGTACATAAATAGTTCAGCAGACTACCTTTTTTACCTTATAAGGTTTTGAATTTTTAAGTTGGAAAATTTATAAAATAAAAAAGGAATATATTAATATATATATATATATATATGTATGTATTTCAGTATTAATATATTTCATTTTTAATTTTATTGTGTGATTTTTAATAGGTCAATATTAATATCTTATTGTATCACTCTTAATTGTAAGAGAGAACACATGAGATTAAGTGGTTCAACCAGTCAGCCTACATCCATAGAGAAAGCTTTTAGAGGTTACATTTTTACCATAATGAATGGTATGTTACAAAGAACTCTAAGCTGGGTATATATGGGGATCAGGTTAACCCAAGTTGAGCCTAAAATCTATTACACATTATAAACTCATTTTTTCAACCATTCCTCTCAAACTCAAGGTAAAGACTTACTGATTCCTTGACTTTGAAATGTAAGCTTGTGAAACTCTCTTGAAAACACCTTAAAAGTTACCATGAATGATCGAATCCGATGGGGAATGGATTGAGCATAGTGTGGAATGAATACATGAGTGAGTTTGTTAGGTTCTAAAGATTTAGAATTAAATATTTAGAATCATTAATGTATTGTGTTGGTAAACCGAGAATAAAACATGTCTAGTCTAGGTGTTTAGGCAATGCTTAAATAAGGTTGTTTCAAGTTTTGAAGTCCAGCTGATTGTAGAAAAGAAAAGTGAAGTTCTGCCTTTCTCGACTGATCTAGAATTAGGCTTGACCGATCAAAAATTGTAGGCACAGTTTTCTGCAAAATTTTTAAATAGGCCTAAAGCCTGCGAAAACGTTTAGGGTTTCATCTAGACTTCTCCAAATATAAAAGAAAAACTTTAGCCACATTTTTAGGGTGCTAAAGAAGACTTGTGTGTTACTCTTTATGAGATTTGAAAAGTTTTGTACCTTTTAACTACACAAGAATCTATCGGAGCCAAAACTACAATCAAGCATTGGTAGAACATAGTTACTGCATCAAGATCAACAAGTGAAGGTGATCGGAAACCTTTGAGTGAGATCTCAAAGTCACAAGTAAGGCGGCTTATGTTGTTGTAAATACAAGAAGAGAAGGAGTCTGTGGATTCGAAACTTGCACATAGTCGTACCAGTAAGTTACTACAGGAGGTAGTATTAAATTTAGAGTTAAATCTTTAGTAAAAACTTTAATTCTTTTATAGTAGATTTGATTTACCTGGAGAATAGTTAGGTCAAATCCTCCCCAAGTTTTTACCTTAAAATGGTTAGTTTCATCGATTTTCTTAGGTCATCATATCGTGATGTTATTTACTTTTCCGCATCTTTGCATGATATGATTTATTTTTGTTTAACCTAGATCTGAAAATTAATCTAAGTAATCACGTGGTTAATAAATTAAGTTAAACTATCTAGTTTAAGGGTCTAAACGAATATATAGAGTTGGTGAATTTTGTTTATGTTAACTAAAAAACAATTGATAAATGTTCCAATTTGAGTGACTTTGGTGCCTCATATGGGTAAATAGACCCCAAAATTAGAATCTACATGAAAAAAAAAAAAAAACATAAAGTAAGATATGCCTGATTTGAAAAAGTCAACTTTGTCAAAGACATTTGGTCAAAAGTCAATGTTTCAAATTTAGTCTACCAGTTTGGTCCAGTTTGAATCAATGGTTTGACCAAAGATCGGGTTCAATGTTTGAACCAAGTTAGGCCAGCTTTCTCAATCATGGTTGGGTTAGGTAGGACCTAGATTCTGCTAAGTGGTAATTATGTGTCACTGACATGGCGATGGTGTGGCAATGACATTGTGGTGCTACAATGATAAGTGATGTGGCACTAACATAGTGTTGAAGTGTCTAATGATGTGGCACATATGTGCGTAAGGAGCTTTAGCAAGCACCTGTGCTGTGTGAGTGACCCCAATGGCACTGTTGAATTATCAACTTATGGTAGGAGACTTAGGACAATTGTTAGAGCACTTGGGTCCTTGTTTTAGGTTGATTTTTTTGGTTGCTGCTTTGGTTGTTGAAGGCCAAGGAATATCCAAGTGTGGTGTGTGACAAGAGTTCTTTCGCTTTCGATCTATGATGGTTGTAGCCAGGGCCGGCCCTTCCCTTAGGCAATTGCCTAAGGCCCAAGGGGAAGGGAGGCCCCCAAATTTTAAAAAATAAGGGGGAGTAGGGATAAAAAAAAAAAAAAAATAGTATCAGATTAAAAAAAAAAATTAGTATCAGATTTAAAAAAAAAAATTAGTATCAGATTTAAACCAAAAAATAAATAAAATAAAAATAGTATCAGACAATCCAAAAATCCGGTTAACCAATGTTATCCTCTGGACAAACCAAAAATCAAAACTACAAATTCAGTCTAAGAGATTAAACAAAAAACAATCACAAATCAAAACAAATAAAACAATTCAAACCCTAAATATTTTACATTTTACCTCTCTCTGCTCTCCGCCTCTCTTTGTCTCTCATTCTCTCTGAACTCTGATTCTCTCCAAATCTTCAAGCAACTGAACTGAAGCAAGCAAGGCAGCAGCTCATCAGTCCGCCTCGCCAGTCAGTCCGCCTAGCCAGTGGCCGCAATGTCGCATCGCCGCCTCTCTCATTCTTTCTCCGCCACCCTCATCAGTCACTTGCTGTCTGCTCATGGCTCACCACTCATGGACTCACCAGCCGTGATCTTCATCTTCAGGTATAATTTATAAAAATTTGAGGTCCGGTTTGAGTTTGACTGATTGAGAATCTGAGATGGCAAGCACACTAAAATATTTGGGGTCCCGTTTTGAGAATCTAAATAATTTATATTGACTGATTGAGATAATGAGATTGGGCCTGGTTTTGTAACAGTTTGGGCCTTCCAGTTTTTGTTTTGTTTTGTTTTTTTAATGATTCAGCCCCTCTCTTTTTTTCAATGATTCAGCCGAGCCGTATTCCTTTGACCTTTGTAATGATTCAACCTTCCTTTTCTTTTTCTTTTTCTTTTTCTTTTTCTTTTTTTGGTTATAGATAGGATTTGTTTTGTGTTTTGTTTTTTTTTTTTTTTTTTTTTTTTTTGTGGGTATTATAAATTAATAAGCCTAGTGTTATAGTTGTGCTTAAATTTTTGTTATGCTTGTGCTTTTTAAAAAAAAAAATTAATCTTGTGTTTATATATATATATATATATTTATATATATTTTAGTTAGTGATAATATATTAAATAAGTCTTTATTTATGCAGATTGAGATTGCTAAAAACTTGTTATTGTTCGGTGAAACTATAACAATAATTTCTATATAAACCAAGTTCTATTTCTCATTTGCTCTACACTTAAAAGTTATTTTTTTTTTTTTGGTCTTTATAAATATATTGTTTGATTAGAAATGTCTATTAGAAAATATGCATCTGGAGCTTCTGCAGAAAGAAGTTTTTCAAAATTAAAATTAATAAAATCATATCTAAGATTGACAATGTCCCAAGAAAGATTAAATGAATCAGTTATATTATCGATTGAAAAGGAGATGTTAAAAGAACTTGAATACAAAAATTTAATTAGTCAATTTACATCTCAAAAGGCAAGAAAAATAGATTTTAAATGAAATATATTATAATATAAAAATATTAAATAAACATTAATTTAATTAATATATAGATATAAAAAAAGGCCCATTTTTAATTCTCGCCTAAGGCCCCAAAATGTTTAGGGCCAGCCCTGGTTGTAGCGGTGGCTTGAGAAGTTTGAGTGAAAAGACCATAAAAACAAAAAAACATATATATTGATTGGGAAGCTCGACTAGGTTGTCTTAAATTGATTTGGGCTTTTGTTGATGGTTGTAGCAACTAGGGTTTTTGGATTTTTTATTTTCTGTCTGTTTCATTGAGACAAATGATTCTTGTCGAAAACAATGGTCTTTAAAACATTAAACTAAAAAGCAATTGAAGGCCATAGAAAAGTGTCTTTGATACCACCTTATATTATAATAAAATATAGATAACAGAAAATTGATATAGGAAAGCAGAAGTGAGAAAGAGAGACTACAAGAGATCACGTAGTTCAATCTAGTGTGCTTAAGTCCATGGAGGAAGCATTTAGCGGGTAGATCTTTATTGTAATGAACGGTGAGTTATAAAGAACTTTAAGCAAGATATATGTATAGAGATTAGGTTAATTCTAGTTAGGCCTACAATACACGTGGCCTTTCGGGTCATTACCCGTAACAAAATAATGTGATTGTTGGAAACAAGTGAATATTATTTGCAACATGTTTACTAATTTTTCAACTGAGCAGAAAACTAATTTTTTCAACCTAACCACCAATAACTTCATCTTATGACCGCGAACAAAGTCAGAATTTTATTACGAATAGTTTTGGACGAAGAAAAAAAAAATTAGAACCTTCATTTATTATCTTCCTCTTTGTGGATTGTTTTTTTCCTCATCACGTGCTGAATAGTCAAAGCCGTCGTGCGGTAGGGGGACCCTCCTACTTCATCTTTTTCGTTTCGTTTGGTAATTGTCAACTCATTTTATAATATCTTATCTAATGCCTAAACCAAGACTACAATAAATGCCCTATCAAAAAAAAAAAAAAAAGAAAAAGAAAAAGAAAAAGAAAAAGAAAAAGAAGACTACAATAAATGGATGAAAATATTGGTAAAGTGGAGCAACTGATACAGTGATACTTGCAAATTGCAAGCAAAAATGGTCGACTTCAAAATTCTTATATCCCTTAAACTTCTTTCCCTGTTCCTCTTATTAAGCTTGCTTAACCTGTTCAGCAGAAGTGAAGGAGCACCAAGTTACTTCTTTCACTCCTGCTCCAATTCAAGCTTTTTCACTACCAACAGTACCTACCAAACCAATCTCAACCTTCTCCTCTCTGATCTATCTTCCAACTCCACACGCCTAGATGGGTTCTACAAAACCAGTGTGGGTCAAAACCCTCCAGACGTGGCCACGGGTCTTCTTTTCTGCCGTGGTGATCTCACCCCAGCTGCTTGTAAAGACTGCATCTCTACTGCAACAAAAGACATACAAAACCGCTGTCCTTTCGACAAAATCGTCCTAATCTGGTACGATGTATGCACGTTGCGTTACACCAATGAATCAGACTTGAACAACTTAGTTCCCTTTGTGAACTTTAACACCACAGCCGAGAATGTCATCGAGCCAGACCGGTTCAACGGGTTATTAGCAAGCACCATGAAATCGTTGGAGCAAAAAGCTGCCAATTCCCAATCGGACAAGAAGTTTGCAACGGCGGCTGTAAAGTTTACGAGCTCGGTGACACTCTACTGTTTGGTGCAGTGCACACCGGAGCTGTCTGTCAGTGGATGCTTGACAGTTTTGGAAAGTGCCATCGGTTCTCTTCCCACGTGCTGCACTGGAAAACAAGGTGGAACAGTTGCGCTTCCGAGCTCTAATATTAGATACGAACTTTACCCATTTTTTAATGACACGGCATCATCAATTCCACTTCCTCTGCCTCGAGGTACGCTACAAGTACACTTTTTTTTTTTTACCTCAATATCATTAATTTTCTCTAAGATTTTTAACGTTTGTGCCTGCAATTGAAGGAGAAATTATACGGTGGGCCACGCCACTTATCAACTATTTCACTAAAGATTGCATACTGATTAAAATTGTTGAGTGCTGTAGTCCACCATGAGTACGATTAATTTGTCCAATTCCTGAGAGTTATAGATGTATAGCTAATATTTGTGTTAGTTCTAAAACCTTAGGGACTCATTTATTAGAACTTCAATATGTAATGTGTTGGTAAATTATGGAGTCTAGGTTTAGGTTTGCTCAAAGTGTGTTTAATTGTAAAATTGGAATGGAGTGATTGCAAAAATTATTGGACAAAATCTGCAAGACTCGATTGATTGAAAATTAGACTCGATCGATCGAATCACGTGCAGATTTAATTTTCTGTAAAATTTTCAATTTAGCTCAAGCTTGTTTGACGTGTAAGGTTTTATATTTTACTCTAAGTATAAAAGAAAATACCCTAGCTACGTTTTAGAAGCTTTTTGAGTGTTGTGTGGTGAATATTTTGTGAGATCTTGATGTGTTTATCTTCATACATACACAATAGGGTTATCAAGATTAAGATTCGTATCAAAAGCTTGATGATTGCTTCCATTGCTGCTTAAAGAACTTAAAGAAGATCTGAAGCCTTTGAGTGGAGTCTCAAAGTCACAAGTAGGAAAACTTGTGGTTGCAGTAGATCAAGGAAAGAAGTAGTCCGTGAACTCAGAGCTAGCACGTGGTTGTGGTAATAAGTTTTCTACTCAAGGTAGTAATAGGATATTAGTGGTCTAAGTCTTATTGTACAAACTTCAATTATTTCTTAGTTGATCTATTTTTTTACTTTGAAGATAGTTAGGTTAAATCTTTCCCAGGTTTTTTACCAGTTAGGTTTTCCTGGGTCATTAAATCTTTGTGTTCTTTAGTTTCCGCATTATATTTATTTACACATATTTTTTTAACCTAGTTTTAATTAACAAACTTGTTAATCAATTTGGCTTAATATTAGGTTAAACATATCGTGTTAAAGGGTCTAAAACTTTACAATTTGAATATAGGAAATTTATAATAAAAAAAATGGTAATGATCCGCATAATTGTTATTATGCATGAATGTTTCTTGTCCTTTTTGTTGAAGATATTTATGGTCTACATATTTTTCGGCCACTCTGTTTGCCAGTAAATATTTATCCTTTTGCGTAAATCCCCTTTTTGTCTCCTATCTTAGCTCAAATTGTCACTTCTTCATATCATTAAAAAAAAGTCCTTTAGTTCAAATCCTTTAAAAAAAAATCCTCTCCCTACATATCGAATTATTAAAAAAAAAAATTATTGATGCCTAAAATCGTCAATATGTTATTTGTCCAATGGAGCCAACGTGTTCTTTGGATACCTGCAAAATAAAAGAGAGACTTTGGTGGAGAAAACACCAGTGGGGTGTTTTCTTGAAACTCTCCGATGATAAAGTCAGAATCCGCTCAAATATATTGTATATAGATAGTGTTTTTGTATTAGTTTTTGACGTACCTTAGCAAGTGAGACGGATTGTCCCTTTTATACGTGATTTGGATAGTTATTGTGTACATAAATGTCTTATGTACATAATTACAGGTAATTATTTCCCTGTGCGTAACGGTCTATCTTAATGGGAGTTTAAGGTCAATGAGTAACGGTTGTCATTAATTAGGCTTTATTGCTTTTGTAACATATCAAATGATTGGGCTCATCATCTATAATAATCAGCGGTTATAGAACCTGTTGAAGGTTTTGCACATTTACTGTTGTTTGGACAATACATTTTCTAGTTCATGCCTCCCTTATTTCGAAATAGTTTGTCTAGAGGAGGATGATTTTCTAGAAATTTTGTTTATGATCGTCGCTGGGAAATCATCTTTAGATGGCATGATCGTTGCATGTTGCTAGACAACGATTAATGAATCGGTTTTGTTTGTGATTGTTGCGTGTCGCTGGGCAATCATCTTTAGATGGCATGATCGTTGCATGTTGCTGGACGACCAATGCATCTGTTTTGTTTGCGATTGTTACGTGTCACTGGGCAATCGTCTTTTGATGGCATGATCGTTTCGTGTTATTGGACGATCAATGCATTTTTTTTGTTGTTGCGATTGTTGCATTTCGCAGGACAATTCGTCTTTTTTGATGGCATGATTGTTGCATATCGCAGGATGATCAATGCATCTTTTTTGTTTGCGATTGCTGCGTTTCGCAGGGCAATTCGTGTTTTGGTTTACAATTTCTGCATTTCACAAGGCAATTCATCTTTTGGTTTGCAATTGTTGCGATTCGTAGGGCAATTCGTCGTCTTTTGGTTTGCGATTGCTGCGCTTCGTAGGACAATTCGTCTTTTGGTTTGTCGTTGTTGCGCTTCGCAGGATAATTTGTCTTTTGGTTTGCGATTGCTGCGTTTCGTAGGAAAATTCATATTTTGGTTTGCAATTGTTGCATGTCGCTGGGCAATCGTCTTTAGATGTCATGATCATTGCATGTCGCTAGACGATCAATACATCTTTTGAGAGAGGAATCCTAAGATCACTTCATTTTTTTCTAAAGAGAAAGCTCAGGATCTTGTATTCAGGGTCTTTTACCTGAGGGAAACCTTTATTCTGTAATGATATACAAAAAAGGATGATAAAAAATAGAAAAGTAGGAAAAACAGGAAAACACTTTCTAGTGTATTTTTTTAGGTGCTCAACATTTCATGGACAAGGTAGATCTATCCCATCCATATTTGTTAGGCGATAACTTCATTCTCATGTGGCTTTTCGTGATCCCTTTAAAGGCTAAGACATCCTCTGCATTCAAGTACTTTTGTGTTTTGAACAATAGGTCGGCCATGGTTGCTGGTGAGTTCTTGGTTATTGAAAACAAGAAATCTTCTGATCTTAGTCTCGCCTGGAAGGACGTGAGCAA
The DNA here is from genome assembly GCF_040712315.1 of Castanea sativa. Lineage (NCBI taxonomy): Eukaryota > Viridiplantae > Streptophyta > Magnoliopsida > Fagales > Fagaceae > Castanea > Castanea sativa. Next base: position 71,252,854 of record NC_134017.1, read on the forward strand.
CACCTGATCCTCTGCTTTGTCCACTTGTAGGACTTCTTTGTTAAATCTTGTCACATACATTCTTAAGGATTTTCCTGCTTCTTGTCTCACACTTAACAAATGCGAAGTGGGTTGTCTATACGTTTGGCTGCCAATGAAGTGAAGGATGAAAGCCTCACCTAGTTTGTTGAAACTTCTGATTGTCGAAGGGGGAATCTTGCTGAACCATACCCTAGTTGCTCCCTTCAGAGTAGTTGGAAAAGCTCTACACATGATCTCGTCCGGGGTTTTCTGCAGGTTCATTAAACTCTTGAAGGATTCAATATGGTCTAGTAGGTCCTTCAAGTGGTCAAATGAATCAAGTTGTGGGAGCCTAAATCTCTATGGTAGCGGTAGGTCCAGCACAGCTACGAGAAAGGGTTACACAGTTTGTCTAATCATTCCATCCAAGTTCCTCTAACCTTTTCCCTTTAGTGCAATATTCAACTCGTTCATCCACTTCTTCATGTTTTGGAGTTCTTCTTCCATCCTCCTTGATCGTTCAGTTCCATCAGAATGGTCTTTTCTCTAGTTGTTCCATTTGTTATTACTTTGTTATTCCTTGTTCTCTATTTTGTGTGGGGCGTTGTTGCTTCTCTTCCTCAGCAGCTCATTTCGCCTGGTCAGCTCTTCAACATTCGTAACAAGGGTTCAAATCTACTCTTCCATTTGGCTTGAAGAATTGGGATCCATTGGAAGGATGAAAAACTTTTGTAGCAAGTTAGAGCACTAGTTTTAGATATGTCTTTCCCACAAACAGCGCCAAATTGATGATGCTTGAAATTGTTAGTATGTTACTCGTCCAATGGAGCCAACGTCTTCTTTGGATGCTTGCAAGATAAAAGAGAGACTCTGGTGAAGAAAACACCAGTGGGGTGTTTTCTTAAAACCCTCCGATGATAAAGTCGCAATTAGTCCATATATTTTGTATACAGATAGTGTTTTTGTATTAGTTTTTGACGTACCTTAACATGTGAGATGGATTGTTCCTTTTATAGGTGATTTAGATAGCTATTATGCATATAAATGTCTTCATGTACATAATTGCAGGTAGTGATTTCCCTGTGTGTAACGGTCTCTATCTTAATGGGAGTTTAAGGTTGACGAGTAACAGTCGTCATTAACTAGGCTTTATTGCTTTTGAAACGTATCAGATGATTGTGCTTATCATCTTTAATGATCAGCGGTTACAAAACCTGTTCAAGGTTCTGTTCATTTACTATTGTCTGGACAATACATTTTCTAGTTCATCAATAATAATAGGGCAAATTACAACATACCTACCTGTGGTTTGGTTGAAATTTAAGTTGCCTACTTGTGGTTTAAAATTTGATACTTTACCTACTTGAGGTTTGACCAAAATTTAAGTTGCCTACCTGTGGATTAAAATTCCTTGATGAAAGTGTTCAGATGGTTTTTTATCTTATTTAATCTTATATTTTTATGTTTATTGTGTTTTTGGAGAAGAAAGACATAAAAGTGAAGCAAAATTACATATTTAGCTCTGTTTTTAATAGAGATGAGTTATAGAAATCTAACTGAGCTAAACTCAGGTGGGTAAAGTGTCAAATTTCAAATCACAGGTAGGCAACTTAAATTTTGACCAAACCACAGGTGGGTAAATTGTAATTTGCCCATAATAATAATAATAAATTAGATTAAAATTTTCATAAATAAACTAACTTTTTTCTTTCTATCTCACCTTTTTATTAGATAAGGTATTAGAAAAACTAGTATACCAAACTTAAAACTAGTATACCAACTTCGTCGTAGAAACACAAACACTCAAAAATTCTCTGATGTATTCGTGTTTGATATTTGTCTTTGTTAGACACGTTGGGATAGTTGTTAAGATATATTTTTAAAGATTTTGATGGTTGCTGTTTATTTTAAAATATAACTATAAAAAAATATGATATACCTAAAGATTCATATTAATTACTCAATTAGTTGTTGTATCTCCACCGTATATGGCCTAATTTTTCAAGAATTGTAGTGTAGGAAAAGAATAGATGATCAAGAGACTCCTCTTCCTGCCCTGTTACGTGTCATATCATCTTTAGTGTATACTATGGTAAATACATCAGAAATGGGTTTTAGTTCTTGATTTCTCATAAACATTTTTACCAATTAAGTTTTCAGTACATACCCATATACATATGGCTTCTTGTGGCTCATACTTTTTTTTTATTGGTCTGATTGGCCAATTGCTAATCACTTATGTAACATAACCTTACAGAAAACAGGCCTTGTACTACTCTCTTAGCTACATGGACCTTTAATTCCCATAATGGACCATCAAAGTTTTTGCCAAGTCAATGATGTGGTTAATTGTTTTTACAGGAAAAACTAAGTCATCTACAACAATTATCGCCATTGCTGTCCCAATTTCTGTTGCTATGGTGCTTTTTGCCATTGGAGTTTGCTTCCTCCGTAGAACAAGCAAGAAATACAATAAATTTCTGGAACCAAATGGTAAAAAATAGTTATCTGATCATCATATGTCATCATCCTTAAACATTTGTCCATAAATTTTTTGTCATTTCGAGAATTCAAAATATTTAATGTTTGGTTGTGTAGCTGGGATTGAAATAACAGCCGTAGAGTCCTTGCAATTTGACCTGGTTACAATTGAAACTGCCACGAACAAGTTCTCGGATGATAATAAGATTGGTAAAGGTGGTTTTGGTACAGTTTACAAGGTAGGAATATAGTTTTATATATATATATATATATTTCAATAAATAGTTTTTAATTAGATGGCATTATAGTACTTAAAGTTACACTAAGTGTAAGTTATTCCTAACCCTATATATTTCTAGGGTACTTTTCTCATGGACAAGAAATAGCAGTGAAGAGACTATCCAAAAGCTCTGTGCAAGGTGCAATAGAATTTAAGAATGAGATTGTACTGGTCAGGGACGGAGCCAGGATTTTAAGTTAAGGGGGGCGACTTTGACCTCTAGTTTGGCAGCTTCTTAGTTGTGGAGTTTTTTTTTTTTTAATTTTTAATGTGTGCATTTGCTAGGTAAAGACAAAATTATTCTATTTAAAACTTTTTAAAGGGCAATTATTTATTTGAGTAAAATTGGTTAATTAGACTTAATTTTTTTTAGCTTTGCTATTGGTGATTTTTGTTGTTGCACAAATGTTTTTGGGCTAGTATATGTTGTTTTAGATTTTAGATCTATAAAATTTTAATGGCCTTTAAAATGAGAAAAGTGCTAGAAGTATATTGATGATATAGTGAGTGATTATTGATAAGTAAAAAAGTTATGCAAGTAATAAACCCAGATGCGAACCAATAAGAATTTGTATTTCAACAGTTTATAAAAATATTGTAAATAAGTTTGTATCTTTAACGTTACTCTAAAAAGATTCAATAATATTGTTAATAGGGTAAAATGTAATTTTATAGAATAAAATTGCTAAAATTAATGCATATATATATATAAATTTTTTTTTTTTTAAATTAGGGGGGGCCACTGCCCCCCTTGGTCAATGAATGCCTCCGTCCCTGGTACTGGTTGCCAAGCTTCAACACAGGAATCTAGTGAGACTCTTGGGATTTTGCTTGGAAGGAGAAGAAAAGATACTTATTTATGAATACGTGCCTAACAGAAGCCTTGATTAATTTTTATTCGGTTTGGCCAATCTAAACTGTTCTTGATTTATTTTCAATTTTGTGTCAAAGGAAATGCATGGTAGGCTAGAAGTTTATACAATGACATACATGATACATTACTTTAAAATCGCTTGACATCTTAAGGCACAGATGTTTCAATGATCTGCTTGTCATGAACTTTCCACAAGCTGAATACTGCTAATTAACAAGCTGAAAATTTACAAAATAATGAGAATATATGAAGTTGATCTTTTGAATTGAATTAAATAATTTTATCATCCTATTGAGTCTCGTTCATTTATGAGTTGAATATTTAATTTTAAAGAAATTAATAGACTTAGAGAGGCAAGGGCAAATGGATTGATAGAGTAGTTACAAGATTATAGGAGGGATCAGTTGAGGGATTCTCTATCTTCATGAAGATTCTTGGTTTAGAATTGAACAACATGATCTTAAAGCTAGCAATGTTTTGTTTGATGCCAATATGAATCCAAAGATTTTAGATTTTGTCATGGCAAGGATATTTGTAGTGGATCAAGGTCAAGGAAATACAAATAGAATCGTTGGAACATAGTAAGTTTTAAATTGCTTTATTTAACCCTACTTAATCTAAATCAACAAAAACACTTACTATCTTTTGCAGTATGTCAAAGTTATCAGAAAAGGAAAGGTGTATACTTTTTAAGGTGATTGATTGCTTGAAAAACAAAAGACTTTACAATTATGCTACTATAATTGGTTTCCAAAATCTTACTTGTTGATATTGTCGTATTGATGGTACTCGTTGGTAGTGGTTACATGTCTCCAGAGTATGCAATGCAAGGACGATTCTCAGTAAAGTCTGACGTGTTTAGTTTTGGTGTCCTAATTCTAGAGATTATAAGTGGCAAGAAGAACAATTGTTTCTATCAGTCAGAACATGATGAGGACCTCTTAAGCTATGTGAATGTGGATCAAATTATCTCAATTTTGTGTTAAACTTTATGAATGCCAATATAATTAGTTCTAACTGCTTAAGAGAAAAGATAATTGGGGTGGTTGTGGCTGGCCAGGGTCCTATAAATAGAAAAACGTAATGATTTTGAATATTATCTTTGCAGACTTGGAAACAATGGAAAAATGGGACACCCATTGAATTGCTGGATCCAACTATAAGAGGTTCCCATTCAAGAAATGAAGTCATTAGATGCATCCATATTGGGTTATTGTGTGTTCAAGAAAACCCAGCCAACCGACCTACAATGGCAACGGTAGTTCTCATGCTTGACAGTTATTCTGTTAGCCTGCAGTTACCCCAGCAGCCAGCATTTTTGCTTCGGAATAAAGCAAACAGGAATATGCCAAAAAGGGAGCTGCAACATGATAGTCTTTCAAGCCAGTCGGTGCCATTGTATCCTCGATAGTGTAAGGAAGCAAGCTGTTAACCAATTTCAGTTACTTATTTTATGTACCATGTGATGAAACTAGAACTCATAGCTACACATGGCTTTGGTTGGTTTAAGGAATGTATAGTGTTGTCTTTAGGACAAAAAGTCTGAGTTACTAGTCCTTTAGTACGAGAATAAGTACATACATGTTGGAATCTTCTCTTTTCTCTGCCTTTTCGGCCAAAAACTCAATTATAAAGGAAAAACGTGTAACTTGTAAGTGCACATATTGTGGTCGTCACATATGTGAATGCTAATTGGGCTATTTCCTGGGCTAATACAAAACCAAGAGTAGAGGACTGGCATAAATGACATAGTAGATTTAGTATTCAATGAGCTTGCACACTCTGGCTAAGCTTGAACCACCTATCAAAAGAACTGATCTCTAGGCTTGATTTTTCAAGGGCAGTGAAAAAATAAATACAATTTATGGGAGTGGTGATGATTAAAAAGCTTTGGATGTAGAATGAACCAGATAATCATGTGAGTGATGAGAATGTGTGAAACCTTCCAAAAAAAAAAAAAAAAAAAAAAAAAAAAACAGATTGAGAATGTAATTGTTACTCATAAATCATGGACATTTAGAATGTGCTTATTGACACACTAATGAAAAGACTTTTTTTTTACTCTCTTTTTCGGAAGGTGAAACGAAGTTTTTATGTTTAGCATATTTACAATAAAAGGTAATTTTAGTACTTTATTGAAATGAAAACAATAAAAGGTGCTATACAAGATAAATTTAAATGAGAACTAGTAAAAGTTTATCTTAAGCATTAAAAGATATATTTTTTATTCAGAGGAATTGCAATTTATGCATCTAAACTCTGTTGTTGTTGTTGTTGTTTTCTTTCCTTTTTTTTGGTGGAGAAATAACCTTTGAGCTATTTGTTTCAACAAGATAAAGTCCCTTTAGTGGGGGTGTTGTCGATAACTCTAGTTTAAAGGTTCTAATAATAGTGTGTACATCCACTTACGTCTATCCTAATTCGTAATTCTTCACGATTCAAGTAAGATTGCTTTATTATCGTCTTATATCTCAATTAAAATACTAAAGAAAATAAATTCACTCGGATTAGGTTGGGAATAAACAGGATTTTCTTGGCATCTTTCTCCAGTTTGTAGTGACTTTTAGTGGAGGAATTAATAGAATAGTCGAGTCGCTTTTGTTGTCCTGCATCAAGAGGCTCCATATGCAATATATTATCCGAACCAAAAAAAAAAAAAAAAAAGAAACTGAACAAGGATTGGGTAACTGATCGAACCCTGCCTAAACCTTGCAATTTCACATATAAAGTGGTCTTTAAAGTCTAAGAGCATCTCTAGCAGATTTACCAAATTTTTGTACTGTTTGGAGAATGAACAGTGACATTTAGCTACCCACTTTTTCAAATACACTTTCCAACAGATTTTCTATTCCATTCTCTTTCTCATTTAAATATTATTTATTCATTCATTATTTATTCTTTTTTTTTATCATCATTTATTTTTCCTATATTCATTTCTAACAATTATATTTTTCAATGAAAAGTATTATATTTACAACACTTTTCGCAATACTTTCACAACAAAATTTATGTGAAAAATTCTTACTAGTTCTAATTTGAACCCACCACTGAAATTATTTTTTTACTCACCAATATTAACTAATTACAATCTGTTACTTAAAATTTATTATGAAAATATTGTGAAAATATTGTGGTAACATCTCTAAATTAGGATTTTTTATATTATTTCTCATTTCCCTCATTTCATTTCATCCAGACGTTTTTTTTTTCCTTTTTTTTTTTCCTTGTTTTTCTCCTCCACACACGTCTTCCTATAATCCTATCTCTATCCGGCCTCCACTCTTTTATTTTCTTTTTCTCTCTCATTGATCAAGAACATTCCAGTAGCTCTTCTCTCTTCTTTTTTTCTCCATCTCTCTCGCTTTTTTTTTTTTTTTTACTTGATTCTAGAACATTTGTCCCCAACACAATTCAAATGGGTCATCTTCATCCCAAAGCAGTTGGCCCAGCCTGGAGCCGTCACTCATCTTCGTCCCCAATGCAGTCCAGATGGGTCAGATGGCTTTTGTCCTTTTTTTTTTTTTTTTTTTTTTTTTTTTTTTTTTTTTAAACTTGATTCCAGAACATTTGTCCCCAACACAGTTCAGATGGGTCATCTTCGTCCCAAAGCAGTTGGCCCAGCTTAGAGCCGTCGCTCATCTTTGTCCCCAACGCAGTCTAGATGGGTCAGATGGCTTCTGTCTTTCGTCTCTTTTTTTTTCTTTTTTTTTTTTTGCTTTTTTTTATGATTTGATTAATTTTAAAATTGTGTTTTGGAGTTTGTATTCTAATAATTTGATTATGCTTGAGTTAAGAGATTTTTGAGAGAAAGATTGTTGTGTACGCAGAGAAAAAAAAAAAGCAACGTAGAGAAAAAAAGAAGCATCGACAACGAAGAGAATGAGAGAAAAAAAAAAGAAGCAACGGAGAGAATGAGAGAAAAAAAAAGAAATGTGGAGGAGAGAGAAAGAATTGATATAATAAAGGACCGGTATAATTTTTTAATCCCAACTGGGATTGCTAATGTAGAGTAGCCCATCAGATTTGATGAGCTTCTGTTCATGAGCAAAAAAAAAAAAAAAAATCCAGGTATAGAGAATCCATTGGAGACCAATTTTATGGTCTCATTCTCTATTATAGAGAATATTTTGCCTTTAGCTACACCATTGGAGATGCTCTAAGGTGCTAGTCACATCTAGAATTTGGTCTCCTAAAAATGAAAATTTTGAACCTTCAAGTTTTTCATCTAGTCCAGAAAGCCCCAAAATAATTAAAATGACACAACAAACCCAAACCCAATATATTAACCATATCGTCTCTAAAAAAAAACAATATATATTAACCATATCTTCTAATGAAAAAAAAATCATTACCTATATCTGGCTTATTCCTCCGAACGAGGCCCTTCCAAAGTTCAAATACAAAACCCCTCTATCCTTTAACAAATCCCTAAATTACAAATAAATAAAGCCATATTTGCCTTTTTCAACCAATTCCTAAACACCAATTACAAAGAAAATAATCCTAAATTTGTCTTACGGTTTCCCATTGTGCCACCATCTCCTTGTTGCCTCCTTAACTCGAGGAGCTGCTTGCAAGACATCTCGCCGAACAGTCCACACTAACCTGTAGCTAACCACTAGTACTTCTTCTTTTCTCTCTCAATTCACTACTATACGTTTTTAGACCCTTTAAACACAACCAGTTTAACCTAGTTATTTAGCCAAATGATTAACTTAGGTAAATTATGCAGATCTAAGTTAACACAATTATATCATATCATGCAAAGTAGCGGAAAAATAAATAACACAATGATATAATAACCCAGGAAAACCAAACCGGTAAAAAACTTGGGGAGGTTTTAACCTAGTTATCCTCAAGGTAAAACTGAATCCACTATGAAAGAATTGAAGTTTACACAATAGCGACTTAGACCATTAACATCCTATTGCTACCTCGAGTAGGAAACTTATTACCACGACCACGTGACAGCTCTGAGTCCACGGGCTAGTTCTTTCTTGAATTCCCAGCAAGCACAAGCACTCCCACTTGTATATCTTTAAGCTCTTGAATCTGCAACTGAATTGATCATCAAGCTCTTGACATCAATCTAGATCTTGATGACCCTAAGTGTATGTGAAGGCAAACATCTCTAGATCTCACAAAAAATTCACACACATAGCATAAAGAGCATCCCTAAAATGTGGCTAGGGTTTTCCCTTTTATACCTAGGGTAAAACATAAAACCCTACACATAAAACGGGCTTGGGTTGAGTTGGAAAATTCTGCAGAAAAAAAATCTGCACGACTTTTGATCAATTGAGTCTAATTCTCAATCGATCGAGGCAAGCATATTTGCACAGTAAATCCTGCAGCAACTCAATTTCAATTTTACATAAAAGATACATACTTTGAGCATGTCTAAACAAGACTAAACCATTTTGATTATGGTTTGTCAACATTACGAATTAGAGTTCTAATACATTTAAACCTATAGTCTTAGAACCCAACAACTACAATAATGTTGATTGTATTTGTGTAGCTTTTGTATAACATGTAATGTATAGCTAATATGAATAAATGAGTGACTTTTACTATATGTTTACCATTGAATGAGTGGACTGTATTCATATAGTCATTGTTGATATGATATTTTGATTATAAAATTATAAAAGTGTTGATTGTTGAAATATAACTTATATTTTATAATCTTCTAAAAAAAACTTATATTTCACAATAATGCTTTTTGGTTTTTTAAATTTTTTTTTATTTTTTTATATGGAGTTATTATTTGCTTAATAGTTGAAGGTACTACGATAAAGTTTTCTCTTAGTATACTTAGGTTGCGTTTGGGATAAGCTTATATTGGGCAGCTTTCTTTACTATTTAACTTATTTTTTCTACTATTCATGGGTCACACTGTATTATTTCAGCTCACTTTTAATTTTATTTACGGTACTTTTAGGAAAAAGATTCCAGTTTCGGCTAAATAAGTTGTTCTTAAATGGACCATTAAATGTAATTTATACTTTGCTAATCAAAAATTGTAAGTAACTTGCCTATAATTAACGCAAAGCAGGATAAATGTTCAATATTTAGAAACTAGTGTTCAATCCTTTGTCCCAATTGTTAAATCTTTAGATATTGAACTCTTAGAATGGCTTAAAAGTTTATTATTACTCTTGTAGTTGCAACCATTTCTATAGAATTCGTATTTTCAGCCATGAAACTTGTCAAAATGAAATTTTGTAACAAGATGGAAATGTGTATTTTTTTAGTGATTGTTTAAATGTGTACATAAAAAAGTGCTTTTTTTAGAAAATTTAGTACCATGAAGGAACTAATGACACAACTTTAATCGGTTAAAGTTAACTTATAAATCAAGTATTTTTTTTTTCTTTGTACATAACATTTTTTTTTATAGTCATCTTGGCCCCCTGGAAAGATTTTTTGGCTCCACCACTGGTGCTAGTCAGTAGTCAAGATACTAAAATATTGGTTGAAAACTATAATTAATCACAGCTTTCCAAAAATGACTTTTCCTAGATAGAGACGTCACTAATAACGAATAATTGAAATGCGAAATTTATAGCTACATTCAATGGAAAAGAAAGAAAACAAGGGTCTACAACCCTAGAGATTGACATGTCAAAAGCATGTGAAAAAATGAGATGGAATTAAATCACTATTGTGATCAAATCAGTAGGGTTTTAGCCATCACGGGATACACCTACTAACATAGCGTTTCACTACAATCACTAATGAAATGTTAATTAATTAATGAGGGCAATCACTTCATCCTAAAAGAGGTTTAAGACAAGAATACCCACCTCACCTTTGGCTTTCAACCGCTTAGCTCATATCTAGGGTGGCTTTTGCTTTAGTCTAGTTAGGCGACCGCTTAAGGCCCTCAAATTGAGGAAGTTTCCCAAATTTTAACCAATTTAGTTAGTTCTTTAGCTTAAAAAAGTTAAACAAGTTAATTTTGTAAAATAAATAAATAAAACCCAAAATTATAGCCAAAAATAGAGAGAAAAAGAGTCAAAGAAATAAAAAAAAAATAAAGAAGGCCCAATGTAAGAGTAATAAATTATATCCGAAATATTTTAAAAATAAAAACAGAAATGGTTAATTCTTTTTGTTACTAGAAGCTGAAATCTCTCTCTCTCTCTCTCTCTCTCTCTCTCCAAAACAAAACAAAACAAAAGTTTGAGCTAAGACATGGGCCATATTTGAGTCAGTTTTTGAGCTAGCTTGCTTATCATAAGTTTCATCACTATTGTGCTCACATTAGTAGGCTTTAGCCATCAGGATACACTTGCTAACATAGTGTTTCACTACAATCACTCATATAGTATTGATTAATGGGGCAACCACTGAACCAGTAAATCCTTTGAACCCAAATCCAAAAAAAGACTTGAGGCAAGTGAGTCTCAGCTTATCTCTTCATTCTAGCCTCAAACCTTTTGTCACAGGAACTTAGAAGGAAGTGGGTTGTTGGGCCTAACATTAAGCTATATTAGTTTTGGAAGGGATTAAGAGCTGTATGGTTAGAGATTTCTAGTATCGTTGTTTAAGTATTGTGGAAATATGTGTGGGTTAAAAAGTTTTGTAAAAATACTCGTTTTAGTGTTTAAACACTGAATATTGTTGTTTAAAATCTATTACCAAACAACCCCTAAAACTCTGGATATTGGTAGGTATAAATTGAGAGTCTATGGTTCTTTTTCTTTTTTATAAACACTAAATATCAAATAACTAAAGATCATATCTTAGTGAATTGTTGTCTTGTGGATTGTTCTTTTCTTTTCTTTTTTTTGTTAACACGTGAGAGATTGAACCTGGGTAAAATTAATAAAAAGATCAAGGTGGCTTCACTTATTATTTTGTTGACTAGCTATTGTTAAATGTTAATTCACCCCTTGTGTAAATGTTTCTTACTATATAAAACATTGTAGAACGTTGCAGAAAGCACAAGAGGTTGAGTTGATCATGATAATGGGTTTGCCTCAACCTTGCAGATTCAACCTGTGCATGACCCTTTTGGTCCTTTACTTTCTGATCAGCTTCCTCAGCCATACCAGAACTGAGGCCGTTGCAACTTACGCCCATCATAAATGTCCAAACACCACCACTTTCACCACCAACAGTACCTACCAATCCAATCTCAATAACCTCCTCACTTACCTCTCATCCAACGCCACACGCAACATTGAATTCTACAACGCCACTGCCAGGAACTCCGTCGACACAGTCTACGGCCTCTTGCTCTGCCACGGCAACCTCCCCGCCAATACCTGCCTAAGCTGCATTTCCGACGCAACCAAAGACATAGCCCAGCGCCGTCCCACGGAGAGAGTAGCAGTGGGTTGGTACGACGAATGCATGTTGCACTACTCTGACCAGTATTTCTTTGGCAGCATGGTCACCGACCCTTATATAATCTTGTTTAACACACAGAATACTTCGGACCAAACCCGGTTGATCAGCTAGTGAGAGCAACAATCAACGATTTGGCAAGTATATATATATATATATATAAAAGACAAAACTCTACATTATCTAATCTAAGTATACAGGTGTAAAACTTTTTTTGAGAGACTTTAATCTCAACTCTTGCCGACTTTACACTTCACAAATATTTATATTTTTAAAGTGATTATTGTGCCAGAAGTATGCCTATAATATCTAATAAGTGAGTGGTTTTGGTGAATAATCATTTATACAAAAAGCAATTATTGATAGGAAATTATATATTTATATTGTAGTGGTTCAGGTGAATAAATTTACACTTTTATTTGTTTCCTATTCGTTATTTTAAAAGTTGTGAAGAAAGTTATAGAATTAGTTGCCTTCCTTGGCTTCCTATTTATTATTTTAGCTTCTCGTTCTTCATTTTCCTATTTATTATTTTCACTTCTCGTTCTTCTTCTTTTAACTATAGGTAGTGGGTTAGGCTTAAGCCAATAACAAAATTTAAATCACAATGGGTCTATTTGCTTTGAGTGAAAAACGGAGATGCTGAAAACTGAGAAGTTTAATGTAGTGATTACCATTTTCTCTTTGTTTGGTAGAGAAGGAAACGCAGGATGGGTTTGGATACACGTCGAGGCTCCAGCGCGTTTTCAGCTTCTTTTTTTTTTTTTTTTTTTTTTTTCAGCCACAGTTGTTGACCAATTCTCCCGTAAACAATGCATTTGTGCACTGTTCATGGGACTCACAACTTCACTTTTCAGCCAATTTTTCATTAAAAATAGGTCACACAGCACTATTCACACATTTAAAAATTATTTTGCTATAGTGTTTTCAGTTTTTCAGTTTTTAGTTTTCAGCAATAAGTTCTATCCAAGCGGACCCTCAGTAGAAAGAAACAGTGAGCATTTTATCCTTCGACTGCACAAAATATTTTCTCTCCTAAACAAAGAGAACACAGAGATGAAAAAAGTAAGTCTCCTTGAGTTTGTAGTGTTGGCTGGCAAACTATGACAAAAGTAAGTCTCATTGAGTTAGAATAGTGTACTTTCAAGTCCAAGAAAAAAAAAAAAAAAAAACTCAAATTTAGGATGAAAAAAGTGAGATGCAACATGATTCTCTCAATTGCTCTCAATTGTTGTTCGATCGGTCAAAAGTTGCAAATGAGCAAATGTAAAAAGCCTAAAACTTGACCGTTTTAAGCCCAAACCATGATCTGTTTTTTGCAATATTTAAATAACATTATAAACTAACCCTAGGTAGGGGGTTTTTAGAGAGAGAAGAGTGCATTGCTATGTGACTGTTTGTGTTCAACAAATTTTGAGTGGAATCTCAGAGTCACAAACGTGGGTGTTTGTGTTCAACAAATTCAGATAGAAGAGTCTGTAGATTCGGAGCTGCGTGTGGTGATGTGAGTAAATACTACAAGATGTAGCTTTAGATTTTAAGAAGAAAATATATTGTAAAACTTTCATTCTATCATAGTGAATTTGTTGCCTTGAAGATTGTTTAGCTTAAATCCTCTCTAGATTTTTTACCTTGTAACTGGACGATTTCATTGATTTTCTTGAGTTATCATATCGCTTGTCTTCTTTACTTTTCCGTATGTAGTGATATTATTGTTTCTGTTTAACTTAGATTTGAATAATAAAGCTAAGTATCAACTTGGTTAATTAATTAGGTTAAACAATTTGAGTATACGGGGTCATTAATTCCAAATCAAAAAAAGCATTGCTGGGTGCTATAACTTGTGGTTGGTTTATTCGTTGTCTACAGCTTCCTTCTATTTTCAACTTTAATTAGAATATAGGTTATTGTTCTGGTAGCTTTTAATCAGGAGTGTCAACTGGTTAGTATTCAATCAAAAAAAATATTATTTATAATATTATTTGAATAGCGTCACTAATTATAAAATTATAAACCATTCTATTGTGTGGCTTACCAATGAACCAGAATATTGTTTATGCAGGAAAAAGTCATATCTCATCGCTGACAATTGTTGCCATAGTTGCTCCCATAGTAGTCTCGGTGGTGCTATTCTTTATGGGCTACTGCTTCCTTATAAGAAGGAAAGCAAGTAAAACTGTACTTGAAGAAAATGGTAAAGAATAAACTGTTGGATTTTATAAATTCTTATATTCCCTAATGTTAAACTTGTAGTGACTTTCGTTTACTGTTTTCTTGTGCAGCTGCTAATGAAATTTCGATTGCAGAGTCCTTGCAATTTGATTTTGCTACCATTGAAGCTGCCACCAATAAGTTCTCAGATGATAACAAACTAAGTGAAGGCAGATTTGGTCAGGTTTACAAGGTACATGGTAGTTTTTTGGGTAAATTGGAAAATATATTCTTGAAGTTTGAAGTTGTTTGGATTTGTTTTGATTTTACACCCTAAAGTTTGAGAAATTAGATTTTGCACCTGAAGTTTCATTCCGTTAGCAAAACCCAACCCTCCGTTAGTGACTCACCTATGTGGCTGTTAAACAACATGCTAGAGCTGATATGTAAATTTCTTTTGCCAAACCACAGCTCCAAAATGAGTTTGTTTCGCATGTATTTGAATTCGAAAACACCTGGGTTAGTTTACTGATCTACGCTGTTTTGGCTCAAAATACAAAACAAGTGTTGTGTCGCTGCTTCCCCATAAATCAAAAACCAATTCCCAAACTTGCTGATGCTCCGCACTCACCCAACTCACCCAGCCCTCTTTAGTTCATCCTCTTCGGCCAACTTCTTCTCTTGTCAGAATATAAACTAATTGATATAATTAGAACCATATAACAACACTATGACCAAAAATTTAAGCAGAGAGGCCAACAATTTCACAAGTTACGAAGGGTATTTTAGCCCTTAAGGCTGCCATTTGTACCCAAAAAAAAAAAAAAAAAAAAAAAAAAAAAAACGGCATTACTAAAGCAAGTACCTCCATTGAATTCATCTCATCCAGCAAGCTCTCTTTTAGAATCTAAGGTTCTGTTTTCTCTACTTTGAAGAATTAGAAATTTGAATTACTAATAGTTATGCAAATGCTCCCCACGAACCCCCCTCGTCACCCACAAAACCTCTCCATCTTGTTTGTTCCAGCTCGCCCGCGACAGTGAGAGATTTGCTTCAGGACAGTGATGATTTGGAAATTTAGTTTTGGTGAAACAAGGTCATTGCTTGCTGATATAGTGGTTTGTTTTCATCCCAAAACATCACCGTTTTGGAAGCAGCTAGTAGTGTTTTTGTTTTTATTTTTAATAGGCCAAAAACGTATTGACCTCTTGTGATGGATTAAGTTGATTAATTAGTCAAGTTCAATTAATTAATCAAGTTAACATGCAAACGCGTGGTAGTACAAACAAATAACCAATAAACTAAAGTATGCAGCGGAAATATAAATGACATAGTGATTTGTTTACGAATGGGGAAAACCTACACGGCAAAAACCCTACCGGGTGAATTTAAGGTCACTACTCCCAAAACTCTACTATTATCACAACAAGCGGTTATAAGTAAAGGAATTCCAAGTACTTTACCAACCTATAGTTGAACCCTTGCCCCAATACCATTTGGACTTGTTCTGTAGTGACAATTTCTTCTTTTGATGCACCGCTCCGAAGTACGTGATTAACCAATGCGCAGATCCCAGTACACGACTTCAATCACCAACTAGAGAAGATTTGTTCGCTGCAAAGTTCTTCAATTCATCCACACTATGAAGATCAAGAAGATGCTTGGTTACAAAACCCAACGGTATAAAGACATAACAACTTCTTCACAAGAGAGATGAACTAGGGCAAGAATTTCGTCTCAAGTAACAATTTGCATGAACAAGGATTTCTCAATACTTGTGTAACTTGCCACACTTTGACGACCCTTGAAATAATCCTTTTATATGTCTAGGGTTAGAAGAAAAGAAGTCCCAAAGACATATCCACGGATTAGAATTAAAACATGACTAGGAATCTGTTTTTCATAAATCTCGACAGCTACAGGTGTCGATGTGCTGTCGAGCAGTTGTCGAGCCTCGGGGCAAAACAACTTCTTAAATCTTGATAGATGCAGCTCTCAAGTTAGCTGTCGAGCTTTAATGAAAAACATTTCTCAACTTGTTTCTTGAACAGACTTGCATGACTTTAACACTTAACCTTGAAACCTTGTTTCTTGAAGCATTAACCACATCCTAAATCTACCTAATTACAAGTAAAGTGCTTTTTGACAAAGGATTAGCCAATTACATAAATAATGAATGACATGTGTTCTAAACAAGTGAAACACATATGTTCTAACAATCTTCCCCTTTGGCAATCCGTGACAAAATCACAACCAACAAATGAATATATGAGAGAAGTCATAAATCACTCAACTCATATTCACTTGTTGAATACAATAAAATCTATCCTAACACAAACTCTTGAAAAACTTTGCAAGAAGAGACTTTATGACAAGTTGACTTTGACAACCTGTATTTCTGAAACACTTTAAATAAAACTCATCAAGGCATCTTAGTGTGAAACAGAAATAATAGATTGCATAAAAATAAAGAAACATGTGTATGAAGGGAGAAAAGAAACAACACATGTAGAGATAGGTGAAAGAAACATACAACATCATATATATATAAAACAAAATGAGCTCAAAGTATGTAAAAATGGTCACAAGACCTAGGTACAGGAAGATTATGTATCTAAAGTAGAGAAAAAAAAAATACAAGTAATCCTCACTACATCCCTCAGCACTCAACACTCCCCTTAACAAAAATGTCCCTATACAAGCTCTCCCACTAAGTATGACTACTCTCATAACCCAAAACTACTTCCCCTATTTGTCACGAGTGACAAAAGGGTAGAGTGTCAAGTAGACATCTCATCGGTAGAGCTAGCATCTCCATCATCATCATCATTCGAAGCATCATCGTCATCACTAGCATTATCCCAGACGTGGAAGCCATAGGAGGTGGTGGAGGAGAAACCTCTAGAGTAAAACCACCCATGGTCACCTGTCACCTAGCAATGCGACCAACACGAACATTCACTTGATACAACTCTGTAGAGAGCGTATCCAGGCGAGCATCCATGCGCTTAAGCTGGTCCATGATATCTCCTAGTAACACATCGCTTGAAGAGGAAGTGGGAGCGGATGAAGCACAAGCAGATCTGGATGGAGTAGAACGAGAGGAAGGAGCTGCCGAACTTGTCTAACGCGACCGAAATTGTGCCTCACTACGTTTTACAGTAGCGGCATCTATGGCAACCATAACAAAAAAAAAGGGTCGGAGACAGGAAAAGGGATAGAAAAATGGTGTAAAATCCTCGTGATAGCGGAAGGAAAGATGAGCTTATCACGGGTAGCCGTATCCTTATACACATCTATGACAGAAAGAATGAAATGTGAAGGAAAGTCAATGGTAAGATCCTCAATAAGAGACAACATAAAACGTGCACAGGCTCTGTGATAGAGTTGTAGTGAGAGAGAGGATGCAAGACAAAAGTCATTACCATGTTTAAGAAACGAGGACCTTTAGCAAAAGATTGACATGACGTATACTGACGCTCACCCCAAACAGAAGGGCGCTCACAGAAAGCAGAAATCATCTCGTCTTTGGACACAGTCCGTAGACGCTCACAACCAGGGTAGTCAGGATGCGCAACCCTCGGAACATGAAGCACATCGGATACCAACTCCAGTGTGATGAAAATGCGTGTACCTCGAATACGAGTGACAAAGAGAGGTACTGAATAATTAAATCCATGCATGTTAGAGTAAAACTCCTGAATCAGCACGGAAGGACAAGTGACCGGGATGTCACACAATGACTCCCATTCCCATTTGTGAAAGACATCGAGAAGGTCAGTGTCGGCAAAGTCTGCCAGAACAACGCGACGTTCCGAATGAACACCTTGCTTAGAAAAGTTATCCAAGAAGTCCTGATGGGCTTTCTCATCACGAAACCGAATAGAGATAGGAGTGGAATTAGAAGATGAAGAGGCCCTAGAAGGAAGAGGGTTCTGGGTCAGAATAGACTTACGTTTTGGTTCCATAGACACTACTAATGCACACAAAAAGAGAGGGGGAAGAAAGAAACACTCAGAAAAGTTCCAACACAATTCAAATATAACAAGTATATTGAAAAGATAGAACGTATGCATGGGGAATGCATGAACATGTGACATGCAATATGAAAAACATCATGTGCTCAGCCCAATCCAATCCTATTAGCACACAGACATATTTCACACAACTAAATGCATGAGAATATTGTTAGAGTGCGACTGTAATGCAATGCATGGAGGTTTTAAGATCAAAACTTCAAAACCCATCCCAAAAATTTAACACAAACTCATCAATTTTGAAAAAACCTAAAATTTTTCAAAAACCCCCAAAATCTAGGCTTCAAAAACGTGAAATGCATGTAGAATGATGAATAAGAAGCTTACCAAGTGAAAAAAAAAAAAAAAAAAAAAAAAAAAAACTTGAAGAGGCTTTGAGAAACCTTGAGAAAAAGATTTGGAGTGAAAGAGAGAGTTTGAGAAGTTGAAAAGACAAATCTGTCGAGAGAGAGATCAAGAGAAATGAGAACCGGATCACGCAGAACCTTTAAATAGAACCTCAGTAAATCTCGATAGATGCAGGTATCGAGAGGTGTCGAGACATCTGTCGAGGTAGGTGTCGAGAAATACACGTTGACAGATACAGCTATCGAGAAGGTGTCGAGAACCAAACACAAACAAGAGAGCTGAAGCTCGATCGATCCACCAGGTATTGAGAAGCTATCGAGAGGACATGAGGTTTCTCGATCGATCTAGAAGGTGTCGAGAAGCTATCTAGATTGTGATAAGAAAAATCTGAGAAGCTCGACAGATAGCCAGGTATCAAGGAGGCGTTGAGAAGGTGTCGAGCCAACTTTTCAGAACAGTTTTTTGAGAAGGGAAAAACACAGATATGAATGCAATCACGCATGAAACTCAACCAATGATCCAAACAACATATTAGACCCTCAAAAACATCTCTCAACAACAAACTTGAGTACTTGGATCTCAAAACACGCACTCACACACTAAACAAGTCTAACCAATTTTATATTATAAAAATAAATTAAGACAGTTTAGTGAGCATACATCAACGCATGTAATCCTTGTGATGGCCAAATCACATTGTACCTGCACATGTATCAAAAATAGCAAAGAATATTGTGTGTTCTGTGTGGAAAGATCGCAAGATTGCATGAGTGACTTTATGTTATGACGATTTGAGATATGAGAAAAACACTTTAACTCACACACAATCATAACTGTTTGATGGGGACTATCACCTTTGAGGTACATCCTATAACTCCCACATCTCCTAGAAGACACGCTTGCAACCATATTTAAAGCATTTTTGATCTTTTTTCTTTTATTTTCTTTGCATATTTTCTTTTATTAAGCAAATCATGCATGGGTATATGAAAGAGAGAAAAGAAATACCCAATTATGTTAAGCTTTTGACATTGTACTTTTGCTATGCTGAAGCATACAGATGTCATTGAAATTGCACTTTTGCTATGCCGAAGCATACAGATGTTATTTCATGATTGGCGGGTAACAGTGGTGAGATGGTTATTAATGCATTTCTCTTAAGATTTTCTAGTCCTTCCCGTCAAAAAAAGTTATACGAGTGTTAAGTTCAAGAGATCACTTAACCTTACTCATCACAAACAAAGAGTCACAAAGCTCACTTGCTTAGTTGTGTATAGAGATGCTCATCTAAGCTACAAGAGATACAAAGTTTAGAAAAATCTGTTTCAATGGCCATCTTAAGGTTTACAGGAACCAATGTACACAAACACACACTGTTTTTGTATTTTTCTAATTTTTCAATTAAAAATTTTTTTTTCTTGAAAAACAAAATAAAAAAAAATTGAAAACACACAAACAAAAACATGTTAAACAAAGCAAACAATGCATAAAAACTAGATGCAAATGCATAAGGAAGGAGAAGGATGGAGATTAATCCATGGAGATGACACCGATGTTTTACAAAGGAATTCAAAACGCTTACTGTCCAGAGGTTTGGTGAACAAATCAGCCTTATGGTCATCAGTGTGAATAAACTCAAGAGTGAGAGTACCATCTTTGCCAAGCTCTAGAATGAAGTGATGTCGAATCTCTACGTGTTTAGTTCGAGAATGTTGAACCGGATTCTTAGAGATGTTGATGGCACTGGTATTGTCACAGTAGATGGTAAGATGCTATTGAAAAATACCGTAATCATGGAGGAGTTTTTGCATCCATAGGAGTTGGGTGCAACAACTACCAGCAGCAATGTACTCAGCTTCAGTAGTGGATAACGAGATGGAGGTTTGCTTTTTGCTCATCCAGGAGACAAGATTATTATCCATAAAGAAACAACCCCCGAAAGTGCTTTTTCTATCATCAGCATTCCCAGCCCAATCAGCGTTAGAATATCCAGCTAAGACATCATTTGTCTCCTTGTTGTACCACACACCAAAGTTGGCAGTAGTTTTGACATACTTTATGATTCTTTTCAAAGCAATCATATGTGACTCTTTGGAATTAGCTTGATATCTAGCACACACCCCCACACTGTAACTAATGTTAGGTCTACGAGCAGTAAGGTAAAGCAGACTACCTATCATGCTTCTATAAAGTGAGGAGTCTACACTTTTACCTAACAAGTCAATAGTGAGTTTAACATTTGGGCTCATAGGGGTTCCAACAGAACTAGCAGATTCTAAACCAAACTTTTCACAAGATTCTTAGCATATTTAGATTGAGAGATAAATATACCTGAATCTTGTTGCCGAATCTGCAATCCAAGGAAGTGAGATAGCTCTCCAATCATGCTCATCTCAAATTCTGCCTGCATGAGTCTTGAGAAATCATGAGCAAATTCATCCTTAGTTGATCCAAAGATGATTTCATCAACATAGACTTGAGCAACTATCAACTCGTCATCTTCCCTCTTGATGAAAAGAGTCTGATCAGTCTTTCCTCTTGTGAACCCATATGACACCAAATATTGAGTTAACCGATCATACCAAGCTCTAGGTGCTTGCTTCAATCCATACAATGCCTTCTTGAGATACAACACATGATTTGGAAAGTGTGGATCTATGAATCCTTTTGGTTGAGCCACATACACATATTCTTTGAGAAGTCCATTTAAGAAAGCAATCTTCACATCCATTTGGTAAAGCTTGAATTTTAAATGACAAGCTAAGGCAAGGAGAATTCTGATGGACTCCATACGAGCAACTGGGGCAAATGTTTCATCATAGTCTATTCCCTCCATTTGAGAATATCCTTGAGCTACTAGTCGAGCCTTTTTGCGAATCACGTTGCCCTCCTCATCAGTCTTATTGTGGAATATCCACTTTGTGCCAATGACATGCTCACCTTCTAGTCTAGGAACTAAAGTGCAGACATCATTCCTCTGAATTGAAGTAGTTCATCATGCATTGTTTCAACCTAACTTTCATCCTGAAGAGCTTCCTCAACTTTAGTGGGTTCAACTTGTGACAAATAACAAGAATAAGACACAAAGTTAGCAACGCATTTATCAACTGTACGTTTTCTTAATGTGAGTTCATTCATGTTTCCCACTATAACTTCTGGAGGATGATATAATTTGGTCCTAGAGGAAGGTTTTTTTTCATCATGAGATTCAGAATCTGGTAAAGCAGGCATATCTGCTGATTCTTCCACAACACTTGGAGTACCAGGAGTACTAGGAGATGTGGGCTCTTGTTCAAAAAGTTCTTGAACTTCCTTAGTTTCAGGAGGAAGAATTTCTTTAGGAAGTTCCTCATTAACTTTATCAGAACAAGAATTTGAAGACTCATCAATAACGACATTCACCGTTTCCATAACCTTCATAGTTCTTTTGTTATACACTCGATAAGCCTTACTTGTATAAGAGTACCCCAGAAATATCCCTTCATCGCTTCTGGAATCAAACTTTCCCACATTCTCTCTATCCTTCAGGATGAAACAGGTACTTCCAAAGATTCTGAAATATTTCACATTTGGCTTTCTCCCTTTCCATAACTCATATGGAGTCTTCTTGGTGCCGGGCCTAAAATACACTCTATTGACTGTATGACATGCAGTGTTAACGGCTTCTCCCTACAAGTTTCTGGCCACATCCTTACTGTGCAACATGGCTCTTGCCATCTCTTGTATAACCCTGTTCTTCCTTTCTACTACACCATTCTGTTGAGGAGTAATAGGAGCCGAGAATTCTTGAGATATACCTGATCTTGTGCAGAAGGATCCATATATGAGTTCTCGAATTCTTTACCATGGTCACTCTGAATTCGGTCAATTTTCAGACTCTTTTCATTATGCAATCTTGTGCACAAAGCTTCAATGTGCTCAAGAGCATCAGACTTGGATCGTAAAAGAATAACCCAAGTGTATCTGGTGAAGTCATCTACTACAACCAAGATGTATCTCTTACCTCCAAGAGACTCGGTTCTAGTTGGACCCATAAGATCCAAATGCAGTAGCTCCAATGGTCTGGATGTTGCTAATGTCCGAGTGCTTGGATGCTTGGCTTTTGTCTGTTTCCCAAGCTAACATGGTCCACACACCACATTGCTCATTCTACTAAGCTTTGGCATCCCTAGAACTGATTCATTCTTGGATATAGTAGAAAGATGTTTGTAACTAGCATGTCCTATTCGTTGATGCCATAGATCTTCATTTGGCAACCGAATGCTGTTGCACACAATATTAGCATTAGGAACCAGTCCATAGTAGTTGTCTAAAGTGCGAACACCACTTATGAGTTTCTTTCCGAACTCATCCATGACAAGACACTTTCCTTTGGAAAATAGCACCATGAAGTCTTGATCACATATCTGACTTATACTCAGCAAGTTCACCTTCAGACCTTCCACATATAGAACATTTGCAATATCAAGTAGACTAGGTAAAGAGATAGTTTCTTTCCCTTTTATCTGTGATTTGCTTCCATCACCAAAAGTGACATTGCCATCTTTCTGAGACTCGAAGACTTTGAAGAGAGATTGGCCTCCAGTCATATGTCTTGAGCAACCACTGTCAAGGTACCACAAGCATGTATCCATGACTTTAAATGCGGACTTCATCATAAAACACACTTCGTGCTTAGATGATAGATCAGTGGAATGGTATTTTCTCTTATTTGTCCTTTTTGAACCAGACATTTAATTTTCACTCTTCTCAGACAAACTCCTTTGCACATTTTCATTCTGAGACAGTCTAGTTTCTTCTTGTTCAAACTGAGATCTTTACCAATAGTCATCATAAGAGAATTCAAATATCTTTTAGACTTGTATTTTCTGAGACACTTAAACAAATAAGGATTAGAAAAACAAGATGTATTTGAAAACAGTGATCTCTTCAAGTTGGTTACAACCATGACAACAGGGGTCAATGGATCACACACAAGGATTAAACCCTAATCAGAGTGTGCCTGCTTTGATACCACTTGATAGGCTAAAAATGTATTGACCCCTTGTGATGGATTAAGTTGATTAATTAGCCAAGTTCAATTAATTAATCAAATTAACATGCAAATGCGTGGTAGTACAAACAAATCACCAATAAACTAAAGTATGCAGTAGAAAAATAAATAACATGGTGATTTGTTTACGAATGGGGAAAACCTACACGGCAAAAACCCCACCGGGTGAATTTAAGGTCACCACTCCCGAAACTCCATTATTATCACAATAAGTGGTTACAAGTAAAGGAATCCCAAGTACCTTACCAACCTACAGTTGAACTTTTACCCCAATACCCAATTGAACTTGTTCTGTAGTGACAGTTTCTCCTTTTGATGCACTGCTCCCAAGTACATGACTAACTAATGTGCGGATCCCAATGCGTGACTTCAATCACCAACTAGAGAAGATTTGTTGGCTACAAAGTTCTTTAATTCATCCACACGATGAAGATCAAGAAGATACTTGGTTACAAAACCCAACGGTGCAAAGACACAGCAACTTCTTCACAAGAAAGATGAACTAGGGCAAGAACTTCGTCTCAAGTTACAATTTTCATGAACAAGGATTTCTCAATGCTTGTACAACTTGCCACACTTTGACAGCCCTTAAAATAATCATTTTAGATGTCTAGGGTTAGAAGAAAAGAAGTCTCAAAGACACATCCACGGATTAGAATTAAAACAGAACTAGGAATCTATTTTTCATAAATCTCGACAGCTATAGGTGTCGATGTGCTGTTGAGCAGCTGTCGAGCCTCGAGGCGAAACAACTTCTTAAATCTCGATAGATGCAGCTGTCGAGCTTAAATGAAAAACACTTCTCAACTTGTTTTTTGAACAGACTTGCATGGCTTTAACACTTAACCTTGAAACCTTATTTCTTGAAGTATTAATCACATCCTAAATCTACCCAATTACAAGCAAAGTGCGTTTTGACAAAGGATTAATCAATTACATAAATAATGAATGACATATGTTCTAAATAAGTGAAACACATATGTCCTAACAATGTTTTTGACATGTCAACTGCCAACGTGTCACTTAACAACCACATAGGTGAATCACCAATAGAGGGTTGGATTTTGCTAACGAAACAAAACTTCAGGGCATAAAATTCAACTTCTCAAATTTTAAGATGCAAAATCCAAGTAACCTCAAACTTTAGGGGTGTACTTTGCAATTTACCATAGTTTTTTCATTATTTGCTTACTCTTCATTGATAATTCTACTCATTTATGAATAGTTAACTCAGAGCAAGCTAAATCTTTTGTATTATTGAAATAGAAAGAGGTAAATAATCCTAAGTTGAAGTATATTTTTAGGGCATTCTTCCAAATGGACAAGAGATAGCTGTAAAGAGGTTATCACAAAGCTCTGGACAAGGTGTAGGAGAATTTAAAAATGAGTTTGTATTGGTAGCCAAGCTTCAACATAGAAATCTTGTACAACTTTTGGGATTTTGTATGGAAGGAGAAGAAAAGATACTTGTCTATGAATTTGTGCCCAACAAAAGCCTCGACTACTTTCTATATGATATGTTCCTTGCAATCATATTTTATTTTTATTTTGTCCTGGGAAATGTGAGATTAACTTTTAACCTCAAAGGGAAGGCCAATTCTATTCAAAAAGGGTCTAGCTTGTAGTTTACTTAGCTATTTAGAAATTCATCATGGTCTTGTGTTACATACAAGAGATCAAAGGATTGAATTTCTTTTCTATATATAGTTTTCAAATTTTTTTTTTCTGAAGGTAATTGAATTAGTTGAATGTGCATGTGAATTTAATTGATTATTCTAATTGGAATATGGAATTTTGATGAACATGTAGAACCTGAAAGGCATGGAAAACTAGATTGGTCTAAACGTTACAAGATTATTGGTGGGTTTGCTCGAGGAATGCTTTATCTTCATGAAGAATCGAGGCTTAGAATTATACATTGTGATCTTAAAGCTAGTAATGTGTTATTAGATGACGATATGAGTCCAAAGATTTCAGATTTTGGAATGGCAAAGATTTTTGGAGTTGACCAAACTCAAGTAAACACTAGAAGGGTTGTCAGTACATTGTAAGTTCTGAATTCATTTGAATGATCATCCTACAAGTAAAATACTTTAAAGGCAAAGAAATTGGAGAAAAGAATCAAATAATTTAGATTTTGCTTAGTTACTCCAAACTTCAGTCACTACAGGTTGCATGTATTCATGGAGTAATGTTATAAGTTGTACTACACGCATAACATTGTTTACATAATTGCATTAGCATATCTAATTACTTTCTTTTTATCAAAATCAATGTGTTGTTTTGCAGTGGTTATATGTCTCCAGAATATGTTATGCATGGAAAATTTCCAACGAAATCTGATGTGTATAACTTTGGTGTATTAATTTTAGTGATTTTAAGTGGCAAGAAAAACACTTCTTTTTATCAATTAGATGGTCCAGTAGACCTTTTGAGCTTTGTGAGTGTGACGTCCCAGTCAGACCCAAAAAAGAAAAAAAAAAAAGGTTAGATTTTTTATTTCCCACGTGCCCCACCTAACCCCCTTCCCCACCACTCATTTTCACCCGTCTCTCTTCTCTCTTTTCCCCGGCCATCTCTTTCCTTTCTTCCATTTTCTTTCTTTTCTCTTTACTTAAACACACACACTCACTTCCACACTCACCCACTGGACTTCACTCCATGACCACACCATCTCACCATCATTTTTTCGACAAGATCACCGGAAAAATCCTTAGGAACCCCTAAGCATCTTCATCCTACTATTTGAGGTAAAAATTTCTAATATTTTTGGTGAGTTTTACACTTTTGCTTGAGGTTATTTTTATCTAAGCTTTAATAATGATACCCATGTGATTTATGAGCCTTAGAAGTGATATTTATGTGTTTTTATGTATGGGTTTTGTATTGGTGGAATTATTTGATGAGTGGGTATATAATTTGTGCTAATAATGAATACTTAAGGTTTATGTATGGTGGAAAATTTAGGAGTTTTAAGTTATAGCATGTGACGGTTGGTAAATTTAAATTTTCCATTGTCATTTGGTTTATTTGGAATTAGTTGAAGTCCTAAATTTCTTGTCTTGGAGGATATTTTGATTTTGCTTTCATGGGTCTCGTAATGATTTAGTGTAATTTTTATGGAAGCTAGTCATAATGTTGGAGATGATATTAAATGGGTTAACTTTATAATTTGGAGTAGATGCCTTGCGAATAAATTTGTTGAGAAACTTTGGAAGTAGAATATATTATTGATGAGGTTAAATACTAGGCTTGCCTAATTAAGTGCTTATTTGGCAATTCCTAAATTGTAGCTAGATACAATTTCAATCTTTATGTTTATTGTGATAGGTTTACTTGATATTTTTTAGGTTCTAGCTAATCTCCTTGAAGCTTGGAGAATTAGGCTTTTGCGGTTGCGAGGTAAGTAGCTTCTTAATGGGATATTTTTGAAAAATAACCATGTTTCTTAAATGATGTTTTTGGGTCAAAGACATTTTAGAAAATTATATATGGATATATGTTTTCTTAAAAGTGTTGTGTTGTGACCCTATTATATATTATTATATATGAAAATGCATCATATTTGGTATTGCATTTGGGGAAATACATAAATTGTTGATATGGAAAATATGAGCATCTTTGATTTAATCTTTGATAAGGAATTCATTGATTTTATGGTATATTGAAAAATTTAAAGATGCTTATCTTGTCTTGTTATTTGAGAAAAATATAGAAAATCTTTTTGACAAGAATGAAGTTGAAAACCTTACAAACTTTGTGGAAGTAGATTATTTAAGATTTTCTGAAATTACCTAGATATAAATTATGTGTTTCAAAGTATATGTAACCTGTGAGCTTTATGTTGCTTTAGCCCTATGCCATGTGTGATTTCCCGGTGATCACCCGATTTGGTTTTCGTAGTCTTTGTGACAACGGAATCAAATCTAAGTCAATGCTCTTTCACTTTGGATGACGTGTTCTTCTCTGCTGCCTGTGGGGGGAAGAGGTTCCTTGATTGTGTGTGGGTGAGGTTGCTACCAATGGGGCCAAGAGACCACATGTAGGAGAGGTCTTATTTGATGCACTCTCTCTGCTGCCCATGGTGGAAGAGAAAAACCTTGAGGGTATGGGTGAGACAGCTATCCATGGGGCCAAGAGTCTGCATACCAGAGAAGACAATATCATGCCAGTTGTGAATGGGTGGATCCCCTAACCGGTCTATGTGATAGTGTGGTATATTTGTGATAATTTGTCTTATGTTAGATATTATGGCTTTGGAAATTATATTGTTGGTGCTCACTGATTATAGTATATAGTTTCAAGGTATTTACTTTAAGAAACTTTGTGTTTCATTACTTAATCATTCTTGTCATATTATTATTATTGAAGATGAAACTTGCATTTTCCACACCCCCATTAATTATGCTGCTTACTAGGCTCTGTCTCATTCCATTATTTTATAAACTTTTCAGAGTAGGTAACAATCTTTTGAGACAGTTTTTTGGTGGCCAACAGTAGTTAGACTAACTACTAATGGAGGCTGAACTTTTGTAATGGAGATATTAGATGATGAATATCTTAGAATAGACTTGACTCATTCTTTTGTATATTATAGTGGTTGTGACATTATTTCTACTGATGGGACAAGCTGATGATATGTAATCATTTATTCATACCTCTATTCTTTTGTGGCTAATGGTCCTTGTAATTATTGCTTAAAGCTCTGACTTACTTTGAGAGTATATTCAATGGAATTATTATAATAATTCTTGATGTTGGTACTTGATATGATTTATGTGAATTGAATAGTCAAAAAGGAAAAAAAAAAAAAAATCTACAGGTACTTTGAGACGTTTTTCTCATGCTTTAAACCTTTTGGGGTTCGGGGTGTGATAGTGAGTATGAATAGACCTTATGTTTTTGCAAATTTCATCACATCCAATTGAGAGTAAAGAGTGTGACTTTCTAACATTACCTTACCAATTGGTGTAGGCTTGGAAACATTGGAAGGACGGAACACTACTGGAATTTTTCGATCCCACTTTGGGAGATTCTTACTCGAGAAATGAAGTGATTAGATGCCTTCAAATTGGCTTATTATGTGTACAAGAAAATCCAGTTGACAGGCCCACAATGGCTTCAATAGTCCTCATGCTAAACAGTTCCTCTATTACTCTGCCATCACCTCAAAATCCAGCATATTTCGGAACAGAGCAAAACATGCCCCCTGTGGAATTGGAGTCGGATAAATCTAAAAGCAAATCGATGCCATTGTCTATCAATCAGGCATCCGTTACTGAAGTATACCCTCGATAAAGGGCTTCACTTGAATTAGTCTGTTCATTAGTCATGGAAGCTTGAACGTAGAGTTGCATAAGACCGTTGTTTAAAGCTCTGAGACTTCATGATGATGCAGGGAGCATTAGAATTATCTAATATTTATTTTTGAATTTAAAATTAATTCCGTTTTTAAAATTTGAATCTGGTTTTAATAATTAGGGTTTTAAGGGATTGATTAGATGTTTTGCATATTAGTATAATCTCGCCTGTAATGATGAATGGAGATGATTTTGAATAAGAGTTTTATGATGAGTTGAGAATGTCTCTTATTTTGTTCTGTGTACTGTTGTTTCTTTTGTGCTTCTTTTATCTCTATTTTCCCACTATGTTCTATATCACACTATCTGTAAGAAGTTTGCAATTTAGTGTGTGTTTCGCATGACTTAATTTTGTTAGATTATTTTGCTATTCAATTTATTTTTGGTATTACTTATGGGTCTCACTGCATTTTTCGTACTATTTATGAGTCTCACTGCACTTTGGTACTAATCATGGGCTCTACTGTACTATTTCAACTAACTTTTATCTTTATCTACAGTACTTTCAGCAAAAAGTTTTCAGTTTCAACAAAATAACCGGATTCCAAACAGACTCTTAATATGCATAAATGATATAACAGATAAGAAAGATATTCAGAAGACCAAGTTGTACTTCAATTTTGAATTGCTAAGAACAAGCCTACTTCATTGTATTACCATGGCCTTGGTGGTTTGACATAGTATGACAGTGGCTTGCTATTCGCTGATATTTTAAGGCCTGATGACCCCTACGTTTGTTTGGATAGATTCCCTCAACACCAAATATTTTACAACATTTTACGGAAGATTTTATGCTTAACAAAAATCAGTTTTAAGTTTGACCAAAATTTACAATAAAACAACATGGTAAAATGCTGAAAATATTTTATATAAAACATGTTACAGCAACAAAGCGCAACGAGGTAAAGCTTTTCAACAAACACCTGGCTGGCTGTCAATGCTCATGCTATCAATAGTTCTGAGACATGAAGAAAGAAAAAGGAGGGGAAAATAAGATAAGGGATAAGAAAGACAAAAGAGAGGAGGTGAGACATGAAGTAAGAAAAAGGAGAGGAAAATAAGATAAGGGAGAGAGTCAAGAGAGGCAGAGAAGAAAGACAAAAGTAAGGAGGTGGGCGTGGGGTTGGGGTGAAAGAATGTGATGGGGAAAATAGTTTTTTTTTTTTTTTTAAAAAAAGAGGGAGAAAGGGAAGTATGTGGAGAAAATATTTATGTAGAAATTATTAATAAAGTATATTGAATTGAATTTTTTTTTAATATACAGAACCTATCTAATTAAAAATAGATTAACGTCACTTTATTTATTTATTTATTTTTTAGAAACAAGGGAAATTTAACTTGATATTAATATTTGAAAATTTTAATTTTTGAAGTTTATGTAATGGATTACAATTATAATATCTCTCATTTTGATGTGTACAATATAAGTATAAGGGACAATTAATTAAATTTTTATTATAGTTATTTAATAAAAAAAAGAAATGCTATATTGAGAATATTTTTATAAAAAATTCTAAGTATTAGATTTTTACTAATAGAAAAAAAAGTAATTTAA
Organism: Castanea sativa; assembly: GCF_040712315.1. Lineage (NCBI taxonomy): Eukaryota > Viridiplantae > Streptophyta > Magnoliopsida > Fagales > Fagaceae > Castanea > Castanea sativa. The sequence continues at coordinate 71,283,351 of NC_134017.1, forward strand.
ATCATTAATTCAATTTAAAACTATTATTTAAATTTTGTTATGAAAGTATTAAGAAATTAACATATATCAATAAAAAAATGTTTAAAGATACCAAACATGCATTCCATACCTTTTCAAACCAGACAAAATTCAATTCAACATAATTACTTTATAGTAAAAGTTTCAGTACGTATCATAACAAATGTAATTTTCTAAAGAAATACATTATGTCATAATTCATTCTGAAACATTTCCACTGAGAAGTCGTTCAAAGTTCAAACTTCAAACAGGACGTAGAATAATTTGAGTTGCTTGACTTGCTTCGTTGACGAGAGTCAATGAACTTCGTATTTGTTTATAACTGTATTTTTCAACATTGGCTTGATCTATATCTAAGCAATTCTCTTGCTGGAAAATTGTTCAATCTTCTGAAAATCGAATGGTAGCAAGAAACAAAGAGGTTGGTTCGGTCATGATTGACGGGACTGACGAGCTCACATTCTATAGATGACATCACACTCGTCTACCTCAACAAGGCATGGACGAGCACAAGCATATCAATAATAAAGAGTACTTAATACCTCATACGGTTACCGATCAGATGGCAGACCGTTGGAATCTCATTGAATTCCATAATCATAAGCCCCGGGGCATTACAAGAAGAGCATTAAAACCACAATCAAGGTCCCAATGGCTAAAAACCCCAGAGACTATATATATACGGTCATTAGAAGCACAAAAGGTACTCAACTCTAACAAAAAGACATACTTTTACACTTCTCATTTCATTTTAAAAGGATTTCTAGTCACTAACTTAAGCATCGAAGACGTTGTGGCTGGCGCCACACCGGTGTCTACCTCAGAGGAGTCTGTCCCATTTTGCAGGAACAGTGACGAGGTCTCGACATCATCTGGACAAACGTAAACAACTGACAAATAAACTTCATTAGTTTGGCGCCGTCTGTGGGAACGACATTTTTGTACTGAGATTCAAGAATACAGTTCCAACCATTCTTAACAATCCAGATGGAGTCTAACTCAGACCATACTTTCAGGCGAACCCCATTTTGGTAATGACGGACCAACCTATTAAAAAGTCCATGAACAAGCCTGAGGCAGCTGGGAGAATAGTCCAGTGGGCAATAAAGCTTAGCCAGTTCGACATTGAATACCACCCCAGAACAGTAATTAAGGCACAGGCTTTGGCAGACTTCATTGCCGAGTTCACCCTCCCAGACAAGGATAACCCCTCTGACGACATAAAGCGTTGGACGATACAAACTGACGGTTCATCTGCCCAAAAGAGGGGAGGAGCAGGGGTTGTCATCATCACCCCAGAAGAAGAAATGCTTAAATATGGGGTCCAGCTGAAATTCCCAGCCACCAATAACGAAGCTGAATATGAGGGAATATTGACAGAGCTAAGGGTCGGGAAAGCACTAGGAGCAAAAAACGTGTTCCTCTAGAATGATTCTAAGTTGGTGATAGGGCAGATAAGGGAAGAATATGAAGCAAAGGAACAGAGAATGCGAAAATACCTCAGGCTGGCGAAGCATTTAACACAAGAGTTTGACAAAGTGGAATTTGTGCAGATCCCAAGAAGCGAGAACATGGAAGCAGATGAAATCGCAAAGCTAGCATCGTCAGAAGAAGATTCAACGAGCATGGACTTGAAAGTGGAAGTCCAAAGACACTCTAGTATTGAAGAAGTCCCTACATTTGTAATCCAGAGTACAAATAGCTGGATGACCCCGATCATATCCTTCCTCTAAGACGGGAACCTCCCACAAGATGCCGAAAAAGCTAGGAAGGTTAGGAAGAGAGCAGCCAGATTTACGATTCCTGAATGATGCCCTGTACAAAAGAGGCTTCTCTATGCCCTATCTAAAGTGCATCAACGAAGAGGAAGCCAAGTTCATTCTGGAAGAGATCCATGAAGGGGTTTGCGAAGACCACGCAGGCCCCAGGGCCTTGGTAAGCAAAGTTATCTGAACGGGTTATTTTTGGCCTACTATGTAGGTAGATGCGAGGGAGCTCGTCAAGAAGTGCGATAGGTGCTAGAGATTCGGGAATGTCCAACGCCTTCCAGCCGAGACATTGACCACGATAGCCTCCTTATGGCCATTCGCATAATGGGGAATTGACATCGTCACTCCGTTGCCACGAGGTAAGGGGCAGGTAAAATTTTAACTAGTCACTATTGATTACTTTATGAAGTGGGTTGAAGTAGAGGCTTTGTCAACCATCATCGAAGCAAAAGTCCAGAACTTCGTATAGAAGAATATAATATGCAGAATTAGGATTCCACGGATGATTGTATCAGACAACGGACGACAGTTCGATAATCAAGGCTTTAGAGACTTTTGCTCAGGCTTGGGAATTAAGAACCAGTAATCATCCTTGGGATACCTATAGGTGAACGGACAAGCAGAGGTGACCAACCGAATACTTCTCAAGATCATCAAAACCAGACTGGACGTCGCTAAGGGGGCCTGGCCTGAGGAATTATCCAATGTGTTATGGGCCTACCGAACTACAGCAAGAACTCCAACTGGAGAAACTCCCTTCAGACTTACTTCTGGCACCGAGGAAGTAATCCCGGTCGAAGTAGGAATAACTAGCGTTAGACGAGAGATGTTCCACGAAGAGAGCAACAACGACCAACTGAAAGTAAACCTAGACTGTTTGGACGAGGTTAGAGATGAAGCTTCCAACAAGATGACAAAGTATCAGTAGAAAATGGCTGAGTACTACAACAAAAGAGTAAAGCTAAGGCGATTGGACATTAGGGACTTGGTCCTACGCCAGGTCACCCCGGTGACCAAAGATCCAGCCCATGGGAAACTCAACCCAACTTGGGAGGGACCCTACCAGGTCATCCATCCATTACTCTAGACAGGGTAGCTATCACCTGGAGACCTTAGATGGGTAGAGACTATCACGACCATGAAACATTGAGCACTTGAAGAAATATCATCAAAAGATGCAACAGATACTTGTATTCATTTCTGAAAAGCAATAAAAGGACTATTCAGCCAATGGCCTAATGCAAGCAAACCCAGTAGCTTAAAAGTCACAAAAAATGGGCTAAGTAACAAGATTCCGCACTGACGAATGTAAGTTACTGACGAAGCCAAAGGATGACAAGATCCCTTAAATGGTTATAAGTCACAAAAAATGGCTAAGTAACAAGATTCCGCATTGACGGATGTGAGTTACTCATGAAGCCAAATGATGACAAGATCCCTTAAATGAGTGTAAGTCACAAAAAGGGCTAAGTAACAAGATTCTGCATAGACGGATGTAAGTTATTGGCAGATAAAAATGAGTGACCAAATCCCATAAGTAAAGGTGAATCACAACAAATGACCAAGTGACCAAGTTTCACTTGGACGAATAGAAGGTATTGACAGATCAAAACCCCTCCAATGAAAGCGCAAGTTACAGAAAGAAATAACTAAAGGAATGAGGTAAGCAAAGATCACACAAATGCAAGAATATAGACAAGTAAGTGCACAATTACGAATATAATTAAAGGCCCAAAACAACGGGCACCATTGTTTTTATACTAAAATTAAAGACCATAAACACTGGGCTAAGAAAACACTATTCTAGAATTAGAGATATTGTTCTCAAAATAGAATTAAAAAGCCCAAAACACACCGGGCACCCAAAAGAAAAAACATAAAAAAATATATATGTGAGAAAGCAGGATCAGACATTTGGAGGAGGCAGAGGGGCGTCCACAAGAGCATTTTCCTCATGAGCAGCAGATTGTGAAGCCTCGTCAGCTGCCATCTCTTTGTCCATGTCCTCGAGGTCAAGGTTCTCTAAGTTCACTTTGGTTGGGTGTTTGACGAGGTACCGCCTTAAGAGCTCTAAGCCTTTAAAGTACCAGCTGAAGAGGACGGTGTTGTACTCCTCTGTCGTCTGGAAAGCTTCCACAGACTTTGTAGCAATCGTCTTCAGCGTTTCCCTCACCGCCAAAAGTTGCTCGTCCTTCTCCGCAACCAATTGTTTTTCCACCCTTAGCTCGTCAGAAAGGCCCATGACCCGCTCCTTCATGGTGTTGGCATCTCCCATAGCAGTGATTAAATCTTTTCTCAGCTTGGAATTCTTGGTCCCCAAGGCCTTTACCTATGATATGTATGAGAAATCCGTGCTTTGAGCTTTGATTGGAATAAAATGTTGACAAAGACAATCAAAAACTTATCATGAGAGAGAGCGAGAGAGAGAGAGAGAGAGAGAGGCTGAGACTTTGATAGGATGACTGCATTACCGAAAAAATATGGGGAAAGAAAACTGAGGACTGAGGAGCAAAAGGAGTTTGAAACTTTGAATCCGATTTGAGGGGTAGGTGGTAACGTGTTGTTATAGATTTAAGGGGGAAAAAAAAGAAGAAGAAGAAGAAGAAGAAAGAAAGAAAGAAAGAAAAAAGAAAGAAAGAAAGAAAGAAAGAAAGAGGAGAAAACTAGAGTAAACGTGTGACTAGGAAAGTGGGAATGGGAATGAATGACTTGTCTAGTGATATTTTGGACTTTGGCTTTAGTTTTTTATATAATAAATAGTTAAAAGTTAACGTTAAACTATTAAATGATTGTTTATAATATATATAAATTATATATATATATATATATATATATATATATATATATATATGAAACTTAAATAGTGAATTATAATTTGTGAGCAATTATTAATTAAAAAAAAATGAAGAATAAGAAAATTTTCAATTTTTTATATTTTCTTAATATAATTTATGAAAAATAAAAATTCACATAAAACTTATTTAAATATTATAAATTATATTAATTATGACATCATTGGTTTGACCATTTGTTTGACCCGGTCAAACCAACAATTGATAATCGGACACTTTTTCAGTCTTTTGTTCATTCTAGTTTTAAACCATGCTCTCGATAGCTCGAAAAGACCAAAAAATACCAACCATTTGAACTATCAGATTCTTGAACTCTAGTCAACCACTTTTACAATACATCTTAACGAATGTACGTTCGTATTGATACAACATAACAACATGTGTTTACGACTAATATCAAACCTGTAACTTGTTTGAATTTTAGAGTCCTTGATTGAAATACCAAAATACGATTCTGCATACTAATAAAACCTCATCCTCATCGTATCTGTTGACTGACTTTAATTTTCCAATACTGTATCAGTTTGAAAAGTGGGCAAGTGGCTTGACTTTTCATTGAAGATTACCATTATCTCATTATTGACCAAAATTTTGTAAGAAATAAACAAAAAAATAAATGATAAAAATGTTTATCTTTTTTCCATGATCCTAATTCCTGAATCCGGTAGGTGTGAGCAAGAAACTGATCATACGACAATGGGCCTTCCTTCAGTGGCCTCAATCTCCTTGCTCCTACTGATCCTTTTCTTACTCAGTTTCGTTATGATAGTTTAGGGGTTGATTAAAGATGCAAGAAAACTTATTTCTCAAATAAAAATTGTTTCTAATTAACGGAGGAAAAAGTAAAAATGTTTCCTTACAAATGAATATCTTACTAAAAAGATTATAAAATACAAGAAATAGAAAAATAAGATAAAAGCTTTTAGAGATAAGATAATATATAAACTTTATTCATTAAGTGGTCATCCACAACATTATTAATAATTCTTGAATAAATGCATGTACATTTTCATAGGGGTTAAAATGTAATGCATACAGACGCTCTTAGAGCATTTGTTAATGTAAAGTTGTGATTTACAACTGTTTTGTATTGACTTTAATTTCATGCCAAATTTGATTGTAATTTTATTCAATCTTTTATACCCTGTATTTTATGTGGGATTTTATTGTAAGAGTTGTATGCTAGAGATCGAGAGAGAGAGAGAGAGAGAGAGAGAGAGAGAATGTGGAGACTCAAGCTTTTGAAGGCAGAAGAATTCTCGCGACTAAGCATCCCACGAAGTGATGCATGTGCCCTACACATGACCGGAATGCGAAGAGTCATGACAGATGGTGACAGTTGGTTTTTACGAGCGTCTCGCGAGTAAAGCCTTCCCACGAGACACCCGCGAAACAGTCTGTTTTGCTATTTTGTCCTATCTGCCCCACTACATTCTCAACCACACTATATATACCATCATTACCCACAAATTGAGTAGAGAGCTTTTTAGAAGAGAAAAACCCTACCCTCCACCCTTGAGAGTGTGCGATTGTCATACCCACAATTCTTCACACAATCCATTGTGGTTTTCCTCTACTCTTACCTCTTCATTTCTAAATCCTTGAGAAGTTGATAGCCCAAACACTTACCACACCCTTTTAGAGTGTCAAGTGAGGATTTGGTGCTACTGAGAAGCATTGGAAGAAGCCAAGCTTTGGCGGATGCAACCGGGCATATTGCGGGATCCGGAGAGCTAGACAAGACACAGTTCTGAGTAGTCTTAGTGGAGTAGGAGCTTGGAAGGCTTAGGTACATCGGATAGATTAGGCTTGGAGGGTCCCTTGCTAACCCATGTATCCCAACTTATTGTCTAGTGGATCGATTACCGCTTGGAGGGTGGCGGAGAGATTTTTCGCCGAGTTCTTCAGTTTCTTCTTCAATAACACATTGGCGTGTTATCTTGTGTTTGCATCTTTCTTCCCTACTCTTTTACATTCCATTATACTGTTGTGTTGCTATGATTATGGATTAGAGTAGCTTGTTTGTTTATCCGCTCGCATTTATACTATTCCGCACTTAGTATTAAGTTAGTGTAAAATCAATCGAGCCATAGCTTTAATTCTGGGGGTCTAAATAGCTTTTGTGTTTTTAACACAAATCCGAGTTTTCAGTTAACAAGTTATTTTTATAAAGTTTTGATATTACTTTCATATGAAATAAAAAAACAGTCAATTTTTTTTTTCTTTTCCTATAAATTTTTTAAAAAATATTTCTCAAACCAATATCCTTTAAAACATTTCTTAATGTAAATCCATGTAGCTTGTTTGTTTGTTTATCCGCTCTTTTTCGCCGAGTCCTTCAGTTTCTTCTTCAATAACACATTGGCGTGTTATCTTGTGTTTGCATCTCTCTTCCCTACTCTTTTACATTCCATTATACTGTTGTGTTGCTATGATTATGGATTAGAGTAGCTTGTTTGTTTATCCGCTCGCATTTACACTATTCCGCACTTAGTATTAAGTTAGTGTAAAATCAATCGAGCCATAGCTTTAATTCTGGGGGTCTAAATAGCTCTTGTGTTTTTAACACAAATCCGAGTTTTCAGTTAACAAGTTATTTTTATAAAGTTTTGATATTACTTTCATATGAAATAAAAAAACAGTCAATTTTTTTTTTCTTTTCCTATAAATTTTTTTAAAAATATTTCTCAAACCAATATCCTTTAAAACATTTCTTAATGTAAATCCATGTATTTAAGATATTACTTCTCACAAAGCTGATAAAACTATTGGCAACCATTTAATGCGGAGGAACATGTGAGACTTTTATAAGAAACTTCCCACAAAGATCTCATTCAACCCCTGAGGCACCCACTTGCACCCATTATATCCCCCAAGGGGCTTCGTCAATTCCCATTCTATCCTCGAACCACCTTACTCCTCGGGCCATGGATGCTCCTTTTAGAGGAACAATTGAAGGCTACAACAGTGCTTCCCATCTTCGGTCCTCGGATCTCCACAGCTACGATTATACTGGTTCTTGTATCTGAAGAAAAAATAAGAAGACAAACTAAAATAAAATGGTACAAACTTCTTACACTTGCACTGAAATTAAATTGGGGAAAATCTCAGATCTGTGGAAGAAAATAAAATGAAAGAGATACTTCTATTGGATGATATGTATGAGAAATCCATGCTTTGAGCTTTGACTGGAATAAAATGCTGACGAAGACAATCAAGAACTTATCATGAGAGAGAGAGAGAGAGAGAGAGGCAGAGACTTTGACAGGATGACTGGATTACCGAAAAAATATGGGGGAAGAAAACTGAGGACTGAGGAGCAAAAGAAGTTTGAAACTTTGAATCTGATTTGAGGGGTAGGTGGTAACGTGTTGTTATAGATTTAAGGGGAAAAAAAGAAGAAGAAGAAGAAGTAGAAGAAAGAAAGAGAGAAAGAAAAAGGAAAAAAATGGAGTAAACGTGTGACCAGGAAAGTGGGAATGGGAATGAATGACTTGTCTAGTGATATTTTGGACTTTGACTTTAGTTTTTTATAATTATTTTTTATTTTTTATATATATAATAAGTAGTTAAAATTTAAAGTTAAGCTATTAAATGATTGTTTATAATATGTGTATATATATATATATATATTAATTTTGAAAAAAAGGAAGAATAAAGAAAATTTTCAATTTTTGTTATATTTTCTTAATATAATTTATGAAAAATAAAAATTCACATAAAATTTATTTAAATATTTTAAATTATATTAATTATGACATTATTGGTTTGACCATCTGTTTGACCCCGGTCAGACTAAAAACTGATAATCGAACACTTTTTCGGTTTTTTGTCTATTCTAGTTTTTAAAACCATGCTCTCAATAACTAGAAAAGACCAAAAAAATACCAACCATTTGAACTATAAAATTCTTGAACTCTAGCCAATCACTTTTACAATACATCTTAACGAATGTAAGTTGGTATTGATACAGCATAGCCACGTGTTTACGACTAATATCAAACCTGTAACTTGTTTGAATTTTAGAGTCCTTGATTGAAATACCAAAATACGATTCTGCATACTAATAAAACCTCATCCTCATCGTCTCTGTTGACTGACTTTAATTTTCCAATACTGTATCAGTTTGTAAAGTAGGCGAGTGGCTTGACTTTTCATTGAAGATTACCATTATCTCATTATTGACCAAAATTTTGTAAGAAATAAACAAAAAAATAAATGATAAAAATGTTTATCTTTTTTCCATGATCCTAATTCCTGAATCCGGTAGGTGTGAGCAAGAAACTGATCATACGACAATGGGCCTTCCTTCAGTGGCCTCAATCTCCTTGCTCCTACTGATCCTTTTCTTACTCAGTTTCGTTATGATAGTTTAGGGGTTGATTAAAGATGCAAGAAAACTTATTTCTCAAATAAAAATTGTTTCTAATTTACGGAGGAAAAAGTAAAAATGTTTCCTAACAAATGAATATCTTACTAAAAAGATTATAAAACACAAGAAATAGAAAAATAAGATAAAAGTTTTTAGAGATAAGATAATATATAAACTTTATTCATTAAGTGGTCATCCACAACATTATTAATAATTCTTGAATAAATGCATGTACATTTTTATAGGGGTTAAAACGTAATGCATACAAACGCTCTTAGGGCATTTGTTAATGTAAAGTTGTGATTTACAACTGTTTTGTATTGACTTTAATTTCGTGCCAAATTTAATTGTAATTTTATTCAATCTTTTATACCCTGTATTTTATGTGGGATTTTATTGTAAGAGTTGTATGCTAGAGAGAGAGAGAGAGAGAATGTGGAGACTCAAGCTTTTGAAGGCAGAAGAATTCTCGCGGGTATCTTGCGACTAAGCATCCCGCAAAGTGATGCATGTGCCCTACACATGACCGGAATGCGAAAAGTCATGACAGATAGTGACTGTTGGTTTTTGCGAGCGTCTCGCGAGTAAGGCCTTCCCACGAGACACTCGCGAAACAGTCTGTTTTGCTATTTTGTCCAATCTGCCCCACTACATTCTCAACCACACTATATATACCATCATTACCCACATATTGAGTAGAGAGCTTTTCAGAAGAGAAAAACCCTAGCCTCCACCCTTGAGAGTGTGCGATTGTCATACCCACAATTCTTCACACAATCCATTGTGGTTTTCCTCTACTCTTACCTCTCCATTTCTAAATCTTTGAGAAGTTGATAGCCCAAACACTTACCACACCCTTTTAGAGTGTCAAGTGAAGATTTGGTGCTACTGGGAAGCATTGGAAGAAGTCAAGCTTTGGCAGATGCAATCGGGCATATTGCGGGATCCGGAGAGCTAGACAAGACACAGTTCTGAGTAGCCTTATTGGAGTAGGAGATTGGAGGGCTTAGGTACATCGGATAGATTAGGCTTGGAGTGTCTCTTGCTAACCTATGTATCCCAACTGATCGTCTAGTGGATCGATTACCGCTTGGAGAGCGGCGGAGAGGTTTTTCGCCGAGTTCTTTAGTTTCTTCTTCAATAACACACGGCGTGTTATATTGTGTTTGCATCTCTCTTCCCTACTCTTTTACATTCCATTATACTGTTGTGTTGCTATGATTGTGGATTAGAGTAGCTTGTTTGTTTATCCGCTCGCATTTACACTATTCCGCACTTAGTATTAAGTTAGTGTAAAATCAATCGAGCCATAGCTTTAATTCTGGGGGTCTAAATAGCTCTTGTGTTTTTAACACAAATCCGAGTTTTCAGTTAACAAGTTATTTTTATAAAGTTTTGATATTACTTTCATATGAAATAAAAAAACAGTCAATTTTTTTTTTCTTTTCCTATAAATTTTTTTAAAAATATTTCTCAAACCAATATCCTTTAAAACATTTCTTAATGTAAATCCATGTATTTAAGATATTACTTCTCACAAAGCTGATAAAACTATTGGCAACCATTTAATGCGGAGGAACATGTGAGACTTTTATAAGAAACTTCCCACAAAGATCTCATTCAACCCCTGAGGCACCCACTTGCACCCATTATATCCCCCAAGGGGCTTCGTCAATTCCCATTCTATCCTCGAACCACCTTACTCCTCGGGCCATGGATGCTCCTTTTAGAGGAACAATTGAAGGCTACAACAGTGCTTCCCATCTTCGGTCCTCGGATCTCCACAGCTACGATTATACTGGTTCTTGTATCTGAAGAAAAAATAAGAAGACAAACTAAAATAAAATGGTACAAACTTCTTACACTTGCACTGAAATTAAATTGGGGAAAATCTCAGATCTGTGGAAGAAAATAAAATGAAAGAGATACTTCTATTGGATGATATGTATGAGAAATCCATGCTTTGAGCTTTGACTGGAATAAAATGCTGACGAAGACAATCAAGAACTTATCATGAGAGAGAGAGAGAGAGAGAGAGAGGCAGAGACTTTGACAGGATGACTGGATTACCGAAAAAATATGGGGGAAGAAAACTGAGGACTGAGGAGCAAAAGAAGTTTGAAACTTTGAATCTGATTTGAGGGGTAGGTGGTAACGTGTTGTTATAGATTTAAGGGGAAAAAAAGAAGAAGAAGAAGAAGTAGAAGAAAGAAAGAGAGAAAGAAAAAGGAAAAAAATGGAGTAAACGTGTGACCAGGAAAGTGGGAATGGGAATGAATGACTTGTCTAGTGATATTTTGGACTTTGACTTTAGTTTTTTATAATTATTTTTTATTTTTTATATATATAATAAGTAGTTAAAATTTAAAGTTAAGCTATTAAATGATTGTTTATAATATGTGTATATATATATATATATTAATTTTGAAAAAAAGGAAGAATAAAGAAAATTTTCAATTTTTGTTATATTTTCTTAATATAATTTATGAAAAATAAAAATTCACATAAAATTTATTTAAATATTTTAAATTATATTAATTATGACATTATTGGTTTGACCATCTGTTTGACCCCGGTCAGACTAAAAACTGATAATCGAACACTTTTTCGGTTTTTTGTCTATTCTAGTTTTTAAAACCATGCTCTCAATAACTAGAAAAGACCAAAAAAATACCAACCATTTGAACTATAAAATTCTTGAACTCTAGCCAATCACTTTTACAATACATCTTAACGAATGTAAGTTGGTATTGATACAGCATAGCCACGTGTTTACGACTAATATCAAACCTGTAACTTGTTTGAATTTTAGAGTCCTTGATTGAAATACCAAAATACGATTCTGCATACTAATAAAACCTCATCCTCATCGTCTCTGTTGACTGACTTTAATTTTCCAATACTGTATCAGTTTGTAAAGTAGGCGAGTGGCTTGACTTTTCATTGAAGATTACCATTATCTCATTATTGACCAAAATTTTGTAAGAAATAAACAAAAAAATAAATGATAAAAATGTTTATCTTATTTCCATGATCCTAATTCCTGAATCCGGTAGGTGTGAGCAAGAAACTGATCATACGACAATGGGCCTTCCTTCAGTGGCCTCAATCTCCTTGCTCCTACTGATCCTTTTCTTACTCAGTTTCGTTATGATAGTTTAGGGGTTGATTAAAGATGCAAGAAAACTTATTTCTCAAATAAAAATTGTTTCTAATTTACGGAGGAAAAAGTAAAAATGTTTCCTAACAAATGAATATCTTACTAAAAAGATTATAAAACACAAGAAATAGAAAAATAAGATAAAAGTTTTTAGAGATAAGATAATATATAAACTTTATTCATTAAGTGGTCATCCACAACATTATTAATAATTCTTGAATAAATGCATGTACATTTTTATAGGGGTTAAAACGTAATGCATACAAACGCTCTTAGAGCATTTGTTAATGTAAAGTTGTGATTTACAACTGTTTTGTATTGGCTTTAATTCCGTTCCAAATTTGATTGTAATTTTATTCAATCTTTTATACCCTGTATTTTATGTGGGATTTATTGTAAGAGTTGTTTGTTAGAGAGAGAGAGAGAGAGAGAATGTGAAGACTTAAGCTTTTGAAGGCAAAAGAATTCTCGTGGGTATCTCGCGACTTGCATCCCGCGAAGTGATGCATGTGCCTTGCACATGACTAGAATGCAAAGAGTCATGATTGATGGAGACAACTAGTTTTTGTGAGTGTCTCACAAGTAAGGCCTTCCCGTGAGACACCCGTGAAACAGTCTGTTCAGTTATTTTGTCCTATCTATTCCACTACATTCTCATACACACTATATATACCATCATTACCTACATATTGAGTAGAGAGTTTTTTAAAAGAGAAAAACCTATCCTCCACCCTTGAGAGTGTGAGATTGTCATACCCACAATTCTTTACACAATCTATTGTGGTTTTCCTCAACTCTTACCTCTCCATTTCTAAATCCTTGAAAGGTTGATATTCCAAACGCTTACCACACCCTTTTAGAGTGTCAAGTAAGGATTTGGTACTGTTGGGAAGCACTGGAAGAAGCCAAGTTTTGGTGGATGCAATCGAGCGTATTGCGGGATCTGGAGAGCTAGACAAGACACGGTTTTGAGTAGCCTTATTGGAGTAGGAGATTGGAGGGCTTAGGTACATCGGATAGATTAGGCTTGGAGTGTCTCTTGCTAACCTATGTATCCCAACTGATCGTCTAGTGGATCGATTACCGCTTGGAGAGCGGCGGAGAGGTTTTTCGCCGAGTTCTTTAGTTTCTTCTTCAATAACACACGGCGTGTTATATTGTGTTTGCATCTCTCTTCCCTACTCTTTTACATTCCATTATACTGTTGTGTTGCTATGATTGTGGATTAGAGTAGCTTGTTTGTTTATCCGCTCGCATTTACACTATTCCGCACTTAGTATTAAGTTAGTGTAAAATCAATCGAGCCATAGCTTTAATTCTGGGGGTCTAAATAGCTCTTGTGTTTTTAACACAAATCCGAGTTTTCAGTTAACAAGTTATTTTTATAAAGTTTTGATATTACTTTCATATGAAATAAAAAAACAGTCAATTTTTTTTTTCTTTTCCTATAAATTTTTTTAAAAATATTTCTCAAACCAATATCCTTTAAAACATTTCTTAATGTAAATCCATGTATTTAAGATAGTACTTCTCACAAAGCTGATAAAACTATTGGCAACCATTTAATGCGGAGGAACATGTGAGACTTTTATAAGAAACTTCCCACAAAGATCTCATTCAACCCCTGAGGCACCCACTTGCACCCATTATATCTCCCAAGGGGCTTCGTCAATTCTCATTCTATCATCGAACCATCTTACTCCTCGGGCCATGGATGCTCCTTTTAGAGGAACAATTGAAGGCTACAACAGTGCTTCCCATCTTCGGTCCTCGGATCTCCACAGCTACGATTATACTGGTTCTTGTATCTGGTTCTTGTATCTGAAGAAAAATAAGAAGACAAACTAAAATAAAATGGTACAAACTTCTTACACTTGCACTGAAATTAAATTGGGGAAAATCTCAGATCTGTGGAAGAAAATAAAATAAAAGAGATACTTCTATTGGATGATATGTATGAGAAATCCATGCTTTGAGCTTTGACTGGAATAAAATGCTGACGAAAACAATCAAGAACTTATCATGAGGGAGAGAGAGAGAGAGAGAGAGAGAGAGAGAGAGAGGCAGAGACTTTGACAGGATGACTGGATTACCAAAAAAATATGGGGGAACAAAACTGAGGACTGAGGAGCAAAAGGAGTTTGAAACATTGAATCTGATTTGAGGGTAGGTGGTAACGTGTTGCTATAGATTTAAGGGGAAAAAAAAGAAGAAGAATGGAGTAAACGTGTGACTAGGAAAGTGGGAATGGGAATGAATGACTTGTCTAGTGATATTTTGGACTTTGACTTTAGTTTTTTATAATTATTTTTTATTTTTTATATATATATATATAATAAGTAGTTAAAATTTAAAGTTAAACTATTAAATGATTGTTTATAATATGTGTGTGTATATATATATATATATATATTAATTTAGAAAAAAGGAAGAATAAAGAAAATTTCAATTTTTGTTATATTTTCTTAATATAATTTATGAAAAATAAAAATTCACATAAAATTTATTTAAATATTTTAAATTATATTAATTATGACATCATTGGTTTGACCATTTGTTTGACCCCGGTTAGACTAAAAACTGATAATCGAACACTTTTTCGGTTTTTTGTCTATTCTAGTTTTTAAAACCATGCTCTCAATAACTAGAAAAGACCAAAAAAATACCAACCATTTGAACTATAAGATTCTTGAACTCTAGCCAACCACTTTTACAATACATCTTAACGAATGTAAGTTGGTATTGATACAGCATAACCACATGTGTTTACGACTAATATCAAACCTGTAACTTGTTTGAATTTTAGAGTCATTGATTGAAATACCAAAATATGATTCTGCATACTAAGAGCATCTGCAGTTGGAGGGCCAAATGCCAAATGTAAGGTAAATTTGGCATTTAGGCCCAAAATGTGATCAGCAGTTCAAAGGCTAAAAGTGGGAAAGTATAAGTTTTTTTGGCATTGTGCTATAGTGCCATCTAACATGTAAGATGGCATTGTAACACTATGCCAAAAATAATATTAATATTTTATTCCACCTTTTTTTCTCTCTCATCTCTAAACTCTCTCTGTCTCTCACACTTTCCACTCTTTCTCCCTCTTCTCTATCACACTTTCGGTCCATCTCCAATGCAAGGTCCAAAAACCAGACGTCATGGATTTCGATCCGTCGCCGCTGTTGAGTCCGTGCCGTCGCCGAAATGGGTTGCGATCCAATTCTTCACCAACATAAAAATACTTTTTTTTTTTTTTTTTTTTTTTCCGGTCTGACTCACTTCTCTCACTCTTTTTGCTCATCCTCTCTCTTCTTCTTCTCTGTCTATTGGCATGATGGCTTTGCTGCCATGGTTGTTGGATTTCTAGATCAACAACAGCAAGATCGGTGGTGGTTTTTTGGGGGTTTTTCTTGGTGGTCGGTGGCATGGGTTTCTCTCGTGGTTGTTGGCGTGGGTTTCTCTTGGTGGTCATTGGCGTGGGTTTCTCTCGTGGTTGTCAGCGTGGGTTTCTCTTGGTGGTTGTCGGCCTGGATTTCATTGTAGCTTGTTGGCGTGGGTTTCTCTTGGTGGTTCTTGTGGTGGTTTCTTTTTTGTGGTTTTTTTGTTTTTTTGGAGAAACTTTTGTGGTTGTTGTTGGTAGTGGGTTTGGTGGTTTTTTTTAATGGGTTTTGGTGGTGGCTACTATGATTATGATAGTGGTTGTTGGCCGGTGTTGTGGTGGGTTTACTTGGTGGTAGCTGGGTTTTTTTCCTTAGTGCCATGGCTGGGTTTGTTTGGTGCCATGGGTAGTGGGTTGGGTGAGGGTTTTGTAGTGGTGTGGGCGGTGGTTGTAGTGGGTTTTGTTGGTCGAGGTGGTGGTGGTGGGTTGGGTTGTGTTTGGTTTTGTATTTTAGTGGATATATTATTTTATTGAGTAGAATAGGAAAATAAAAGTTGGGATGTTGGGTGTATTGTAAAATGGTATTATATAATTAATAAAGTTGCATGTTGGGATGGTCGTGTGATTAGGTGCAACCCATCACGTATGTAATTTATGATACCATCAAAAATTGTCTCGTAAGATAAGTTTTATAAGCAATTAAATACTACTATTACTCACATACCTTTTGCTAAAAGTCTTGTAACTCATATTTACAATATAGATGTCCAATATTTAAATTCTTACGAAGCTCGAGTTTTGTCTTTTTTTTTTTTTTTTTCTTGTATGGTACTCGAGCTTACCAAGCTCGAGTTCCTTATTATTTTTATTTTTTTGATAATCCACAAATAAACTTAAAACATAAAAATAAGTAATTTTTTTTTTTTCATTTGAATGCACAAATATATGTTTTATTTATTTAAATAAAGCATTGTAAAATATAGAAATTTTAATTTCAACATATTAATTTTTAAATACAAATTTGTTTTGAGGTGTAAAATATTAAGATTTGTATTTAATGAAAATACAAATCAGTTTTGAAGTGTAAAAAATACAGACCGTGAAAAGGTGTGCTAAATTCTGAGATCCAGCCTATATTTATAGATGTACAAAAAAAATCTTTCACGATCTGTATTTTTTACACTTCAAAACTAATCTGCATTTTCATTAAACACAAATTTGAATTTTTTACACCTCAAAACAGATCTTTATTTAAAAATTAATATGTTGAAATTAAAATTTATATATTTTACAATGCTTCTATTTAAATAAATAAAAACATATATTTGTGTGTTTAAATGAAAAATATTACTTTTTTTATGTTTATGTTTATTTGTGAATTATCAATATATATATAAGGAACTCGAGCTTAGCAAACTCGAGTTCCATATTACAAGGAACTCAAACTTTGTAACCTCGAGTATTGTGTTGCATGGAACTCGAGTTTACTATGCTCGAGTTTCACGTGGCGTTTCTTCAATAAGAAAATCCACGTTAGCAACAGTTTTTTGATAAAACTTGAGTGTTAAAACTCGATTTACATAGCAAGCTTGAGTTTCATGATCTTGAGTTTTAAAAAAGTGGTATATTGCTACTTATTTTGCAAACACTGGTATGTTACTAATAATTTGCACCGAAAGTGGTAAATGACAGATTTGGCCCATTCATGAATCACAAAATGTGGAAAATGAAGTCTCCGTTGACTGATTTAATTTTTCGACACTTTCATCATTTGGAGAAGTCCACAGGCAAATGGCTTGCCTTTCTTCATTGGAGTGGAAATAATGAGCTTTATCAGTTTATCTTATTATATACCAAATTTTCCAAGAAAAAACAAGAAAGGAAGAATAATTTTTTATTATTTTTTTTTAATTTTTTTTTTATATTAAATAGGCCTTTTCCATGTCTTGCATCTTGAAGAATAAGCACAAGACTGATCAAACGACAATGGGGATGCTTTCTTTCAATGTCTCCATGTTCCTACTAATCCTTTCCTTACTCAGCTTCCTAAGACTGAACAGTGAAGCAGCCCCAGAATACCGCTACCATTACTGTTCAAACCAAACCACTTTCACCCGCAATAGCACCTACCAGTCCAACCTCAACCGCCTCCTCTCTTCCCTTTCCTCAAATTCCACACGTGAAAGTGGTTTCTACAACACCACCGTTGGCCAAACGCCAGAGACCAGAGTCTACGGCCTCTTCTTCTGCCGTGGAGACCTCACACCTAATGATTGCCGAGACTGTGTGTCAACCGCAACCAAAGTCATTGTTCAGGAGCAGCACTGCCCCGTAGAAAAAGTGGCCGTGATATGGTACGGTGAATGCGTTTTACGCTACTCAAACCAGTCATTCTTCTCCATCATGGATGAAGCTCCCCTCATTTCTATGTATAACATTCAGAATATTACAAATTCAAGCCGCTTCACACAGCTACTTGGAACTTCAATGAATGACATAGTAACCAAAGCATCAAATGCTCCGTCTGGTGCAATAAAATTTGCAACAACAGAAGCCAACTTTTCGGAATTACAAAAACTATACAGCCTTGTCCAATGCGATTCTTTGATATCCAGCTCTGATTGCAATAGGTGTCTTGGGACTGTCATAGGAAATCTGCCAGCTTGTTGTGCAGGAAAGCAAGGGGCTAGTGTTTTGAATCCTAGTTGTTTTGTCAGGTACGAAATATATCCGTTTTACAACGTACAAGCTGTTCCGTCACCATCACCAACACCGGTGCCTTTTGCTCCTCCACCTTCAAAAGGTACGTACCGGTATTTATTTGAAGCAAATGCATTATGATTCAAATTAAATATTATATTAATAGAAAAGTGATAATTTAAATTTTAAATGATAAATAAAAAATGAAGAAACCGGCTTTCAGATATTATTCAGTTCAGTTTATGTTTTGATATTTTTGGGTCCTCCTCCTCCATTGCTTAAGGACAGGATGGCTGATGAAGTGCAAACATTTTTTTTTTTAATTATTCAATTATTTTCAAGATAATACCTGATTTGAACTGCCAAAGCATTTACAGCAAAGTTATTTTAGGACCCAACACACTAAAAATACCTACGACAGCGAAGGTGTTGTATTTAAAAAAAAAAAAAAAATTTAACTCAGCTCATGTAGCTGAAAGTTAAACACAAATATATTAGTTTTTTTTATATCATTCTCCCTGCTCAGTCTCTCTCTCTCTCTGCTCCCTCTATTCTCTTTTTTGCTGAATCTGCTCCCTCTCTTTCTCGTCCCTTTCTCCTCTATTTGATTGGGTAGTAGTGGTTAGGTTGGTGGGTCACACCTTGGGTGGTGGGACTTGGTTGTGGGGCACACTTGAGGTTGACGATGAAAGGGTTGCTATGGGTTTTGGGTTTTGGCTTGAGGTTGAACATGAGTTCTTCCATGGTGTGCTAGAGGAGTATTAGCTTTTGGCTTAAGGTTGAAGATGAAAGGGTTGCTGTGGGTTTTGGGTTTTGGCTTGAGGTTGAAGATGAAAGGGTTTATAGGGATTGTATTTTGCTGAGAATTTTTCTGGTTTTCAAAGTAATTTTATGGGGAGAGTTGTAGATGGTGGCTTGTTAAAATTGATGTTTGGCTGTGGGTATGGGTGTTCTATGATCCTGGGTGAGTGTTTGGTTGTGGGTAGACATGGCAAAATAGGCGAGTCTGGTCGGGTTCAGGTTGGGTCAATCGGGATGCGGGTCAAACGGGTCACGGGTAAAAAATGGGTAATTTAAAGTGGGTTAAAAACGGGTTCGGGTCAATTGGGTTGTAGGTCGGGTCAGGTTAACCCATATTTTCACATAATTTTTATTTTTAGTTTTTATATTTACAAAGAAAATAACATGTATTTGTCATTTGGAAAGTTATGCAACAAATTATTTGATGTAAAATGCATTATTTTGAATTCATCACTTATATCAAGAATGAACTCAATTAAACTTATTAATACTTATTCAATAATTTTAAAATTATACAAATCCTAACATTGCTATCTAAAACAAAATAACACAAAAATAAGTAAAACAAATACACATGTTTTATTTCTACACAATATCAACATTCTAAAATATAAAACAAAATTACAAATGACTTATTGGATAACTCATTTGATAAAGAATAAAAACATATAAGAAATTTACAATCTCGAAAATTAATTTTGTAATCTATTATCAATTGTAGTTAGCACTTTATTTCAATTTGAGATATACATTAAAATTTGATTGCTTACTTATTTATACATGATCTCTTTTATGAATATCATATCATTGTTAAGCAACACACACTCTAGGAAATATCATTATTTATTTTGAAAATCCGTTTATTTTGGACATAAATTATTAAAAATAGGTCTACACATTCATAATTTATGCTAATTTGATATTTTGGCTTCACTATTTTCATACTTGTGAATGTTTCTCACACATGTCTACAATTTTAAATCTATATTTTTAACTCTACTGTAACCATATTATCTTAGCATGTACTTTGTTATTTGATATCAAAAAATCTTTACTCATTACAGAATGCTCAATCATTTATCTTTCAATTAATTTGTATGCAGTTATGTAAATGTATCAATTGTTTCCTTAAAGCTCACAATAAACAATTAAACTACTATTGTCTTAATTTTACTTTTTTTTTTACCAAAAAAAAAGTTTTAAAAAAGTGATTCGGGTTCGGGTCAGGTCGGGTTGACTCGCAAAAAACACGAGTCGGGTCATGGGTTAACCCGTTTTTGCTTTGGGTCAAAAAATCGAGTTCGGGTAGGGTCGGGTAGAAAAATTCTGACCAATTTTGCCATGTCTAGTCGTGGGTATAGATGTTTGTGGGCATTTATGGGTAGAAATTGTTTGATAACATTATTCTAGAAACGTTGTTTATATTTGTTGGAAATATATATGGATTAAAAAGTGTGTAAAAATATGTGTAATGTTGTTTAAAAACTGAAAATTATTGCTCAAAATCACGTTCCAAATGGCCCTAAAATTTTTAAAGTCATTGTTGTGAATGCTTAAAAGAATTAAAATAACTTTGTTTAAAAAAAATTATTTTAATACATTAAAAATTTATTTGACCGGTTTTAGCATTCCATTTAACAATTCACTTCTGTCACATTTTTTTACTTTTAACACATCATCATTAAAATAACTTAAAATAAAATTAATTTTTTATTAAAAAAGAAAAAAAAGGAAAAAACCCCACCACACAAAGTAGAACACACGTTAAAAAAGAAAAAAAAAATTCAACTACAAAATAAGAGACATGACATTACATGACATGACATGTGAGAGAAGAGAAAAAGAAAAGAAAAAGAGGGGCGTTTTTTTTTTTGTTTTTAAAATTTTTTTTTTTTAATGTTTGGTGTGTTAAATGCTAAAAAATTAGCATTTAGCACACCAGATACTTTAATAGGTTAACCCAACTATAAGTTTAAAAGGAATGTTGAATCATGAATGTTAAAAAGGATGAGACATAGTAACAGCAAGAAAAAAAAGAACTTACCTGGCCACGATGGAATTTGCTATATTTTACTATTAAGTATAATATTTTACAATGAATCCATTGTATTTATAAGAGGCTAAGAGCACTTGTAGCAGTGGAGCTAAATAGCTATATAGCTATTTTAGCTCCACCAAAACACCAAAAAGAAACATACAGCAGTGGAGCTAAATCTATATTTTTTTAGCTCATTGCTACAGTGCACATCTATAGATAGATGTGCACTATTCATGAGAGCTAAAAAAAAATTAATTTTTTATTTTGTGTTCACATTACCTGCCTAGTCTAATACGATTATAAGAAGCACAATACAAATAGGATTGCACTTGGGGATGGGCTTCACCATGATTGTGCCTTCATATCCTTAACATCAACCATTGTAATGTTTTATAAAAATCTTCTTGATCTATGCAGGAAAAAGCAGTAACTCATTGTTAATATCGCCATCGTTGCTCCAACTGTTGTCGCTATATTGCTACTCTGTGTTGGCTACTACTTTCTATGTGGGAGGGGCAAAAAGAAGTACAATGCTGTACCTTATGAAAATGGTAATTTATAAAATTGATTCTGTACAATGTTTAATTTCCTTTTCTCCCTATCAAAAAAAAAAATATATATATATATATATATATATCTTTTCTCAAAAAAAAAAAAAAAAAAGTTTAGGGGCTGTTTGGTTTTTAAAAAACCATCACTCCTCACTTAATTTTTGTTACTCATCACTTAAAATACCACAATTTTTCTAAACCCCACGCGTTTGGCACATATTTTCAGCTTCTCATCACTCAAATTTTCTACTTTTGTGGGACCCATACTTGACCCACTGCCTGAGCACCATACCCGTGTATACATCCCATTTTCTCCTTTTGTTTCTTTTTTTCCATCACTCTCCCCTAATACCTAGGCACACAGTTCTCTCTTCCGCTCCGAGTACAAACAGTGCCGAACTTCACCCAGCACTGATCTCCACCTCTGACGGGCAGCAATTGCGCCGATCTGTGGGTATATTGTTTTGGTGCTTGTAATCTCTAAATGGGTTTGGTGCTTGTAATCTATGGGTATATGGGTTTCCTTTGTATGGGTTTGGTGCTTGTAATTTCCTCTTTGATTGATGTTGATGTTGGTTGAATTGTAGTGGTCGGGTCTGACTTGATATGAATTGGATGGTGTTAATGTTAAATTGAATGTCAAAATTTGTTCTGATGCATGAAGATTATGTTGCATTTTTGAATGAAGGTATGATGTTGGTTTTGGATATGAAGCCAGGTTTTGTATTTTTCGACTCATAGTGTTCAATATTAGACTTAATCAGTGCAACGGCGCCAGGACCCAGAAACCCAATGTGAAAAGGAAAGAAAAGAAGAAGGAAAAAAAAAAACCCAAGCCCAAAAACCCAGTGAAAATGAATGGAAACAAAAGAAAAAAAAATGCAACCAAACCTAGAAACCAATGTGAAAAGGAAAGAAAAGAAGAAGAAGAAGAAGAAGAAGAAGAAGAGAATAGAGAAAGGTGATCTAGACCCAGTGTGAAAGACAAAAAAGAAAAGAAAAAGAAGAAGACAAATGTGTTGGAGAGAGCAAAAGGTCTAACCGTGGGTCTCTCAATGCGTGTGTATTTACAAAAATACTATCATAACTCTATTTTCATAATTTGAAAACATCTAAAATGTGTTTTTAGTTTCCATAACTCATCATTCAAAAATCAGAGAATTACGTGATGGAAACAAAACTTGAAAACAAATCCAAACAGGCTTCTCTCCGTGGATCCCACCATTTTTGGGTGATGAGTGATGGAAACACAAAAAACCAAACAGCCCCTTAATTTTATCATCTTTGCAAACTCCTATTCGAGGAAAATGGGGCCATAGGCCCCTCAATGATCATTAAAAATTTAATTGAAATGTATTATTAATAATTGTTTTTTTTGAAAGCAAAATGTATTATTAATAATTAATACATTATTATGTTGTGTTTTTCCATTTATATTTTATTAATACTAAATAGATAGTAATTTTATTTTTTATATTAATTTAGTATATTTCTTATTTTTGAGTGGTAAAAAAAAAATTTTGGTCTCTTAAAGATGAAAATCTTGGTTTCGTGCCTTATGTTAGATGGCAATTATCGAAATTCATATATTAATTCTATAGTCTGTATAAGTGTCTAGAATATCTTAAAGCTGAAAGGAAATTAATAAAAAAAATCACAAGAGTTATGGTTAGCTGATATCATTTTCATTTATATATGTCATTAATAAAAGGCTTCTAGTCTTATCAAAATAATAATAATAATAATAGTAGTAGGCTTCTAGTATTTAAGCATATTTATACATTTTCATGTATAGCTTCCCAAGCACCCACTAAAAAATAAAAGCATTTTCTATATGCTTCCAAACAGAGCATTTAATTTGCCAGCAACCTTTAACCCATTGTCGTGCTTATATTTCAATAGCATCATCCGGTGAAATTACAACGGATTCCTTGCAATATGATTTGGCGACAACTGAAGCCGCGACAAACAACTTCGCAGATGATAAGCTGGGTAGTGGTGGCTTTGGTGAGGTTTTCAAGGTATGGAAACTTTTGGTGTAAATTTATTTTTATTGTTATTACTTTTTCTTTTGAAGAAAGTACTTTCCCAAACTAATAAATGAGAGAGTACTCATTTAGGGTTTGTTTGGTTGGGAGGATAGAGAAGATTTTAAGTTCTCTCATTTGTGTTTGGTTGGGAGGATGGAAAAGTGGAAGGAAGGAAATTTTTTTTATTTAATTGAAAAGAAAGTTTGTATAAATTTACTATCATATCCCTATTAAATAAAAAAAAAGTAACCTATTATATTTTTTAAAAATTGTGTATAAATAGACACTTCATTAATGTTAAAAAAAATATATTATAAGAAATAAACCCAAGACTGTTTTCTTAAAAAACAAAAAAGTAACAAAAACAAAAACCAACCAAAATTGATGAGAAAATAAACATATATATGAGCACCCAAAAAAAGAAAAAGAAAAAAAAGCTACACGTCCTGCGAAAATTAAAGAAAAAAAAAAAAGCCAACAGGTTAGTTAGTTACAAAGAAAGAAAAAAATCAAAGGAAAAAAAAAAAAAAAAAAAAAAAAAAAGAGGAAGCCAACACATAACAGAGAAAGAAAAGATCAAAGGCAAAAAAGAAAAAGAAAGAAGCCAACATGTTGGAGACTTAGAGGTGAATTTCAAGATAAAGAGTATTTTTGAAAGCTCATTACATGAGTCTTCTCCTCCTCATTTTCTTCCCATTTTGGGAAGAAAACTTTTTGGTGGGTTCGAAGAGAAAACACTTGGGCTCCACCATTTATTTTCCTTACTCCCTACCCAACCAAACACACTCCAAAAAAGTTTTTCGCTCTATTTTCTCTCCAAAGTTTTCCATCCACTCTATTTCACCTTCAAACAAACACACCCTTAGTATTATGAACTTAACGCTTGGGAAATCCAAACAATTCAAAATTCAGAAGTGTCTAAACAAATGTTTGGTACGTGTGTTTAAACAACAATTTTCAGTTTTTTTTGGAAATAAATGTAATGTTGTTTAAAAACTGAAAACATGTGTTTAAACTTGTGTACCAAACAGGCCCACAGACTGTGTGAAATGAATTGCTCTAATTGGGGTCAGTATACATCCTCAGGGTACACTTCCTAACAAACAAGAAATAGCAGTGAAAAGACTCTCGCAAAACTCTCGACAAGGTGCTGAAGAATTTAAAAACGAGGTCTTGTTGGTAGCCAAACTTCAACACAGAAATCTAGTTAGGCTTTTGGGATATGTTTGGAAGGAGAAGAAAAGTTACTTGTCTACGAATTTGTGCCCAACAAAAGCCTTGACTACTTTTTATTTGGTTAGTCACTTCTAAGCTAATATATATATATATATATATATATATATATATATATATATATATATGTATGTATGTATGTATGTATGTATGTATGTATGTATTTTAATATGATAATTGATACGTTTAATCTAACATGAATACTGAATTTTGATGTGTGTAGACCCTGAGAAGCAAAGCTTATTGGATTGGTCAAGCCGTTACAATATTATTGGAGGAGTTGCTTGAGGAATCCTTTATCTTCACAAGGATTCTAGGCATAGAATTATACATCATGATCTTAAGGCTAGCAATATATTGCTAGATGCAAATTTGAATCCAATAATTTTAGATTTTGGCATGGCAAAATTTTTTGGAGTTTACGAAACCCAAGGGAACACTAGTAAGATTGTTGGATCATTGTAAGGACTAGATTATATAAAGAATTTATCAACTTTTTTTCCATCCTAACAAATTAATCACATGAAAATGGGAAACACAATTCTTAACCTCGTAAATTCTGTATCAAGTCATTTATGGACAATCTAGAGATGCATTGTAACTACAACATTCCCTGCATCATAATTAGATATAATCCGTGCAATACTTACATGTGAAAGTTAGCTTTATATGTAACCAATGATCGATATACAATTGTACATTTAAGTACTAGATAAAGTCTTAAGGTTTTATAGTCTCTTTATAAAATTACTAAGCTGATGATGCTGGTTTGCAATGGTTACATGTCTCCAGAATAAGCAATGCACCGGTAGTTTTCTGTGAAATCTTATGCATATAGTTTTGGTGTCCTTATACTGGAAATTTTAAGTGGCAAAAAAATTAGTGCATTAAGTCAGTCAGATTTAGCCGAGGACTTGTTGAGCTATGTGAGTGAAACACATATTCTAGAACTCATTTTCTGTTATTATTTCCTATACATCAACTCTAAGTCAAAGGGAAAGGAAATTGATATTTTAAAAGTACTCACCAAATTGATGCAGGCTTGGAAACACTGGAGCAATAGATCATACTTGGACGTGCTAGATTCGGATATGAGAGATTCTTGCTCGAGAAATGAAGTTATCCAATGCATCCATATTGGCTTACTTTGTGTTCAGGAAAATCCTGCTGATAGACCCTCAATGGCAACAATAATTCTTGTCAGCGTTGGAGCTAGGATTTTTTGTTTGAGGGAACTAAATTTTGGTACTAATATAGTAGTCACGAGTCAAGATAAACCATAACACACTTGCGTAAACGCACATACATATATATAAACATTAATATTTTGATACTAAAATATGTTGTAATTTATAAATGTATTGTATATAAAATTACCAGTTTTCAAATATATATTCACAAGAAAAATTTTTAGAGGCAACTCCAATTAGTATACAAAAGCTGTCTAGTTCAATATTAAACATGTAAAAAAAACAAATTTGAGAAAACAAAAACTGCCTTGTCTATATAACTAATAGACCAATTGACAAATTTTATTGGTTTTTAAGAGCATCATTGGACTAACTCAAACATTTGGAGGGGCCAACTTCTATTTTTGTAGCTAATACTTATACATAATATAAAATAATTTTTTTAATTTTTTTTGGGAGGGGGGGGGGGATGGTATAGCTCCGCCCCTGATTCTTATGCTTAACAGTGACTGTTACTTTGCCATCACCTCAAAAGCCACCTTTTTTCCTTCATAGTAGAACAGAGCAGAACATGCCAACAATAGAGGTGAACTCAGATAAATCTTCAAGCACATCAGTGCAATGGTCTGCCAATGAAGCATCAATTACTGAACTGTACCCTCGATAGTGTTTGTAGTAAGGAATTCTCCAAAGCTACTCTCTCTTTTCTAACTCATGGAACTTGAACACTATAATACACATGACCGTTCTCTAAGAAATTGAACCTTCATGTATGGTAATAAACGTTTGCTATAATTTGTGACATTAATTATTGAGAAAAGAATACAAAATAATGCTACCCTAGTTGTACTCAATTTTTATTGCTACAAGACTACCACAAACAGATTTAGTTTGTGGCTATTTGTCATGATGGCGTCGCTATTTCCGCTCACTATTTGCGAGCAATAGTTTACTCTTTTGTAGTACATCTCTAGCAGAATGTCGACACATCTTAAACACCTTATCTTTGTATGAGACTGCATCGGAGCTGAATATTAACAATGAGAAGACCACCATGTTCTTTAGCAATTAATACACAAATTGAGAGATTGTTAAACTCCATTAAAACAGCGAAGCAAGTTAGTAGTGAGAAGGAATATGATAGACGACATTTGGGCCTACTAGCTATATGGTGGGACGTAACAAATGCTCTGCTTTTGTAACAATTAAGGAACTGGAAAAAGTTGTAGTTGGGAAGGAGAAACCCCTTTCACAAGTAGGTAGGGAGATTTTGATCAAAGCCGTGGCTCAATCTTTCTCAATTTATGGCATGAGAAATTTATTTATTTATTTATTATTATTTTTTAACTAGAAAACTTTGTAGGCACCACACAAGGATGATGAGCAGCTTTTGGTGGGGGCTAATGATTTGAGGAGAAGAAACTTCACTAGTTAAATTAGACCAAATTGTGCATAGGTTACAGGGGGTATATGGGATTTTGTGATTTCATTGTTTCAACCTGGCAATGCTAGCAAAGCAGGGATGACCGTTACTAAAAAAAAAGAAAAAACAGTCAAATTCTCCATTTTTAGATTCTCATATTCCTCGAAATGGTCATTTTTCTTAGAAATGTATCTTGGCGTAAAGGACCATGTTAGAGAAGGTACTAATATGTTAGATGGCAAAGGAGACAAAATTGGAATTTGGCATGAGTATTATTGGTTGCCTACGCACACTTACTTTAAGGTTATCTCCCCATGTACAATGCTCCCTAGAATAGCAAAGTTGGGGGCCCTAATTGATCTCGATTCTCACTACTGGAAAGTGTCTTTCAATGATCAATTTTTTTCCTCATCAAAGGGATTTCATTGAGAAATTGGGACTCTATTGACGTACTAATTTGGTTAGTTAATAATTCAGGCCAATATTCTCCTAAAAGTGCTAATGCTGTGCTTTGTTTTCAAATATTCTAGTAGCATTCTTAGTTAATCCTAAAACATTTCATGACCCTACCACTTATTGAGAATTTTGGAAATTTCAAGTACCCAACAGAATAAAGCTATTCCTATGGAAGGCATGCAATGACCTCCCATGCTCTATGGTCTTGCTCGGTGACTGGCGAAACATGTTGTAGAAGTTGCTTGTGTGAAGCATGCTTAAAGCTTCCCAACCTCCTCTTCTTTGATGTCACTGTTTAAGTGTCTGGCCTCCAGAGTAAACTTGACTTGTTAATCTGGACTACCAGTTGGTTTTTATGGAATCGTATAAATGAGACATGCTTGAGACTTTGTAATATGTGTTCGTCTCTGGACACTTTTGACTCTGAAAGTAGCGAACTTTGCGGTTCATCTCTGCTAATGACTTTTCTATGCTTTTTTTTCTTTTACTTTTCCACATTTTTGATTGGGTCCATCCACAACTCCTTTCGTTTGTTTTTTCTTCCTATGATATGATCACATTCGTAAGGCTAGCAGTTTCTTGAACAAAAGTCGCTTCACGCGTTTTCAATTATTGATTATCATCGAGGGCCAGCTCAACAAATTTGGGGCCTAGGCGAAAGCTTTAAACGGGGCCTTTTATTATATTTAATTATAAATTCATTTATTATTTTCAATTAAAATTTATTTTTGTTGCTTTTTGAGAGACAAAATTACTAATTAAATTTTTGCAACCAAGTTCTGCTAACATTTTCTTTTCAATCGATAATATGACTAATTCACTTAATCTTTCTTGTGACATAGTTGATCTTAAATAAGATTTTATTAATTTTAATTTTGAAAAACTTCTTTATGCAGAACCAACTGTAACAGGTATAGTTAGTAATATTCTAAAAGTAATACATGCATTTGGAAAAAAATATTCTAGCCTCTTTATATAATTTAGTTCATTAATTGGAGAGTTTTAATTTATTTGCAAAACTTCTTTTAAAACTTTTAGTTCTGAAAACAAATCTAAACCATCAATATCGGAATAAGTTTCATGTGTGAGAAAACATTCAAGATTAAGACAATTATTTTTCAAACTATCATCATCTAGTGATTTTAGTTTTTCAAAATTAAATAAAAAACCAAAAATATTTTCATATATTTGAAATTGTTCAAATATACTTTTAATTGAAGAAATAGCTTGATCTACTATATATAAAAAATAATTAATTCTAAAATATTCTTCAGTGGATTGTGTTGTCGCATCATTGACATTCTCATTAAACTATTTCTTCCTACGAATTATACGTTTTTCACGAAATATAGGCTCTATTTCCATTTTGGTGGCAATTTCTTTAGATGAATTCATAGCAGATGTAAATCCATCTTCTCTATATTTTTTTAAAAAAGACATGAGACATTTTAATTGATCTATAGCAACATCAATATGCATGTTTTTCGATTGTAAATTTTTACTAACAGAGTTAACAGCAAATAATAGGTCATACCAAATAGTCATAGCTAGTAAAAACTCAAAACTTTCAATCTCATATGTTGCTAAACAATCAGCTTCACTTTTTGTTTTGGGATCTTCACTTGTTTTTGCCAGTTGTAACAAAGCATCTCTTATTTCTAGAACTTGAAATTTTATTGCTTTCACACTTTCAATTCAGCTTTCCCAACGTGTTTGTGACAATGACTTAAGAGTTAAACCTATTACATTATCTTGTAAAATTTTTCATCGCTTTGTGGAAGAAAAAAATAGTGTGTATATATGTTGTACTACTGCAAAAAAAGATATAGTTTTAGGACAAGAATTAGCCATATTACATAGGACAAGGTTGAGATTATGACAACCACATGGTGTGTAAAATGCTTTAGGATTTATATCAAGAATTCTTTTTTGTACCCCTTGTTTTTTCCCTTTCATATTAGACCCATTATCATATCCTTGTCCACGTACATCATTAATATCAAGTTCAAGATTTTTTTATTGCATTTATAATTTCATTGAAAAGACCTTTTCTAGAAGTATTATCTACCTTTAAAAATTCCACAAAATGTTCATCTATTTTTATCGGACTTATTGAAATATCCACACATCTTAGTATGAGAGTCATTTGTTCTTGATGACTTCATCGGGGGTACAATCAAGTATAATTGAAAACTATTTTGTTCTTTAATCTTTTTTATAATTTTACTTTTAATTTCATTTGCTAATAATTGTATCACTTCATTTTGTATATTATGTCTAAGATAATGATTATGGATTGTACCATGTTGAATACGTTGAACATGTTCTTGCATTACTGGATCAAATTCTGCAATCATTTCAATTATACTTAAAAAATTTCCGTTAGTAATATGCTCATTGGTTGTTCTAAATCATTTCAATTGTTTTATTCTTCAATAATCTTAGTTCTAAATCAATCAAAGTATTCATATTAGTAATATGCTCATTGGTTGTTTCGTGATTTTTAAGAATAGAACCAATATTTTTTCAATCCTTAGTTCCTCCATTAGCTAGTTGATTTGTATTAGATTTTTTTTTTTTGATCAGAGATTTGTATTAGATTTTGAATTAAACAATTTGCAACAAAAACAAAATACTTTATCTAGGTCTTTCGAATACACTAACCATTTCCTATCATGCTTCTCCCCATTTGGTAATTTTTGAATATAATGCGTAGTAGAAAAATGTCTAGAGTTCTTATCTATAGGAAAGTTTAGATCATCAACTCTTATTGGACCATTTTCTACTAACAAATCTCTTAATTTTATATCAATAGTTTTCCATTGACTTGGATAAAAAATATTTGTAGGAATATAGGTTCGCACTCTCATTATTCATGTCTAAGTTCCTTGCAGGTCTCATTATTGGCAACCACTTCTTTTAACAAAACTACCAAAGGTTCAAAGAAATTTGCCTTCTTTCCATGACCCCAAAGTAAGATCAAGAGGTTGATATCAAAAGGAATTTGCCTTCTTTCCACGTCTCGATGATTACCCTTGTGCTCCTTTCCTTGCTTAGCAGCATAATTAGCGAAGCAGCCCCAACTTACCAATACCACTACTGTTCAAACGAAACTTTCACCCCCAACAGCACCTACCAGTCCAACCTCAACCTCGTCCTCTCTTCCCTTTCCTCCAATTCCTCCATTGAAAGTGGTTTCTATAACATCACAGTCGGCCAAAACTCTTCCAACAACACAATTTACCGCCTCTTTCTCTGCCGCGGCGATGTCAGCACC
This sequence comes from Castanea sativa, assembly GCF_040712315.1. NCBI lineage: Eukaryota > Viridiplantae > Streptophyta > Magnoliopsida > Fagales > Fagaceae > Castanea > Castanea sativa. The sequence goes on from NC_134017.1 coordinate 71,314,597, forward strand.
GAAGTCTGCCAAGTCTGTGTGGCCACAGCTGCCAAAAACCTAGTCCAACAATACTGTCCTAGAGGAAGATGGGTCGTGATATGGTATGACGAGTGTATGTTACGCTACTCAGAACCAAACTTCTTCATTATTATGGATGATCAAGTTTTTATGAGTGGGACAACACCACTGTAGCTGAATTAGATCGCTTTAATAAGCTACTAGCAACCATGTTTGATGACTCAGTGACACGAGCCCAAAATGCTCCCCTAGGTGCTAAGATGTTTGCTACTAAAGAAGCCAAGTTTTCTTGTTCGCTAACGCTGCATAGCCTGGTTTAGTAAACGCCTGACATCTCCAGCATCGATTGTAGAAAGTGTCTTCGGGGAGAAATAGTATACCTGCCGACTTCTTGTAGTGGAAAGCAAATGGCTAGGGGTTTATATCCTAGTTGTAATGTTAGGTACGATATGCATCCATTTTACCGGATCATTCCTTCACCACCCCTACCACCGCCACCTCCAGCTCCACCTGGTTTGGTCACGAGAACCAATAATTGTAATAGCAAAACTCACTACAGCATTACTTAGACTAAATGCTAAAAATACTACAAATGTTGGAAATAAAACAAAATACTGATGAGCATTTCCTCACTTACTCTCACAAACACTCACACACTACTTGGTGTATAGAAGAGACCCACACTCACAAATTACATAAAGGGAGAGAGAGTGGAGAGGGAAGAGTTAGAACTCTTTAAAACTTTGTATTTCTCTTCAACTCTTACTTAAAACTTGATGGATGAATGAGTTTATACTTTATATAGTACACCATCCAACCTTTTACTCTTACTATATTTATTTTCTAACTCTTACATTCATAAATCTCACACATAACTTCAATAAAGTTTCCACTACATTAACTTATGAAACTTACACTTATTTACGAAAGATTAATTAAAAACAAGTTTAACTTCTAACATCCCCTCTTAAACTTGTTTTCTTGATTACACCAAGTAAGGCTCGCAGCTTATTGAATGTGTCATACTTGAGTAGTTTAGTGAGTATATCTGCAACCTAATCATGTGACTTCACAAACTCAAGATGAACTTCCTTTCTTGCAATACATTCTTAAATAAAATGATACCTTGTGTCGATGTGCTTGCTTCGGTCATGAAAGATTGGATTCTTTGTAAGAGCTAGTGCTGAGTTATTGTCCAGAAATATTTTTGTAGCTTCTTCTTGAAACATCTGCAACTCTTTCAATAAACTTCTATGCCAAATTGCATGACAAACACCGGAGGTAGCAGCAACGTACTCAGCTTCACAACTGGAAAGCATCACAATTTGCTGCTTTTTGGACGTCCATGTAAATGCAGTATCACCTTTTAAATAGTGAAGAATTCTCTTGGCAATCTTCAAATGAGTCGTCGTTGGTGCTTCCATGTAACGACTAACTAGTCCAATGCCAAAAAGAATGTCTGGTCTTGTACATGTTAGATACCTCAAACTTCCGACCAAACTCTTGAAGAATGTTGGATTAACCTTCTCTTCATCGTCATGCTTTGACAACTTCACTCCACATCTACAAGGGTGCTAACTGGATTGGAAATCCCATCCTCAAGAACATCCTTCGCATAACCTTCTTGGGAAATAAAAATCTCATCTTCCATTTGCTTCACTTCAATGCCTAGATAATAGGCCATAAGTCCAATATCTCTCATTTCAAACTCCTTAGCATTGCTTTCTTGTAGTCTTCAAACATACTTGGATTGCTGCCTATAAAAATCAAATCATCTACATACAGACAAACAATAAAGATATCTCCATTTTTATTCACCTTACAACAAAGCACATGTTCATGTGGGCATTTAAAAAACCCATTAACCTGGAAGTATTTGTCAATTCTACTATTCCAAGCTCTTGGTGCCTGTTTCAGGCCATATAGAGCTTTTTTCAACTTCAAAAATTTATCTTTCTGCCCTTTTACAACATAGCCTATAGGCTGCTCAACATAAAGTTCTTCCTCAAGGTAGCCATTCAAAAATGCAGATTTTACATCGATTTGAAAAATTCTCCATTAATTCTAAGCTGCTAAAGAAATTAGCAATTGTATAGTTTCCAAATGAGCAACTAGAAAAAATACCTCATCATAATCAATACCTTGCCAGTAACTATAGTCTTTCACCACCAGTCTTGCTTTGTATCTCTCTACCTCTCCTTTTGCATTCTTCAACTTGTACACCCATTTTACACCAATTGTCTTCTTTCCAGTTGGAAGAGTTGCAAGCTCTCATGTATCATTCTTCTTTATTGCCTTGATCTCTTTGTCCATCGCATTTCTCCATTTTTTGTCTCGTAACGCTTCTTCAAATCCTGGAGGTTCACAATCAGCAAACAGATGAAAAAGTGTTACATTATCTGTAATCTTTGTTGAATCATAGAGATCTTGGAGACTTCTCATTTTTCTTGGTCTTTCACTAGAACTTCCTTCTAGTAAAGATGATGATGATGGACTTTCATGAATGGAATCTGATGCTACTGGTGATGGAGGTGGAGTGATAGGCTCTTCGTGAACTTCATTCCCTTGATCTTCCTCTTCAGATAGAGGAAAGAAATTATACTTCTCCACATCTTGGCTAACAATGACTTTTCCAGTGCTCGGATTATAGAGCTTATAGCAATTAGAGCTTGGATCATAGCCAATGAACACATACTTCTTGCTTTTATCATTTAGCTTGGATCTCTCGTGATATGGTACATGTGCATATGCAATGCTCCCAAACACACGAAGATGAGAAACTGTAGACTTCTTCCTACTCCAAGCTTGTTGTGGGGTTTTTCCTTGTACACTTCTTGTGGGGCAACAATTGAACAAATACATTGCATAATCTATAGCCTTAGTCCAAAATTCTTTAGTCATTTTCTTACTCTTCAACATGATTCTAGTCATATTAAGAATTGAACGATTCTTTCTTTCTGCTACACCATTTTGTCGTGGTGACCTTGGAACTGTTTGAGGGCGGCGAATCCCATTTACTTCACAAAATTCTTTGAATTCATTTGATGTGAATTCACCTCCTCTATCAGATCTTAAAGCCTCAATTTCATGGCCACCGTGCTTTTCTACAAATGCCTTAAATTTCTTAAATGCACCAAATGCTTCAGATTTCTGTTTCAAAAAATAAACCCTCTTTTTCTACTAAAATCATCAATAAACAGAAGAAAGTAGTTACTTTTACCAAGTGATGATGGCTTGATAGGTCCACACACATTAGTATGAACAAGTTGCAATGGTTTGGTTGCTCTTGTACTAGCTTCTTTCGAAAAGCTCTTCCTTGATTGCTTGCCAAGGAGACATCCTTCACAAAGCTAGTTAGGATGCACAATGGAAGGCAGTCCTCTCACCACCTTCATCTTTGTCAACAACTGTAGTTCTCCAAAGTTTAAGTGCCCAAATCTTAGATGCCAAAGCCAAGAAGAATCTTTAAAACAAGCCTTCAAACATCTTGAAAGCTCAGATTTGTGTTAAAAACACAAGAGCTGTTTAGACCCCAGATTAAAAAATTACCGCTCGGTTGATTTTACTTTAACTTAAACTAAGTGCGGAATAGAGTAAATGTGAGCGAACAAACAAAACTACTACTCTAAGCTATATGCAACAAATCATAGTAGTAAAATGAAAGTTAAAAGAGTAGGGAAGAGAGATGTAAACACAAGATAACACTCCTATGTGTTATCAAAGAGGAAACCGAAGAACTCGGCGAAAAACCTCTCCGCCGCCCTCCAAGCGGTAAATCGATCCACTAGACAATAAGTTGGGATACACAAATAGCAAAAGGCCCTCCAAGCCTAGTCTACCCAGTGCACCTAAGTCCTTTAAGCTCCTACTCCAACAAGGCTTCCCAGAACCGTGTCTTATCTAGCTTTTCGGATCCCACAATGCGCCCGATTGCATCCGCCAAAGCTTGGCCTCTCCCAATGCTTCCCAGCAGCACCAAAACCTCACTGGACACTAAGTATGGGTGTGGTAAGTGTTTGGGCTATCAACCTCTCAAAAATTTGGAAATGGAGAGGTAAAAGTAGAGGAAAACCACAATGGATGGTGTAGAGAATTATGGGTATGACAATCTCACACTCTCAAGGGTTTGAGGCTAGGGTTTTCTCTTCTAAAAAACTCTCTACTCAATATGTGGGTAATGATGGTATATATATAGTATGTATGAGGATGTAGTGAAGCAGATAGGACAAAATAGAAAAACAGACTGTTTTGCGAGTATCTCGCGGAAAGGCCTTACCCGTGAAACACTCACAAAAACCAACTGTCACCATCTATCATAACTCTTCGTATTCCAGTCATGTGCTAGGCACATGCCTCACTTCGTGAGATGGCTAGTCACAAGCTACCCGCGAAAACTCCTTCTGTCTTCAAAAGATGCCTTGAGTCTTCACACTCTCTCTTTCACACACAACCCTTACAAATAAATCCCATATAAAATACAGGGTACAAAAGACTGAACAAAATTACAATCAAATTTGACATGGAATTAAAGTCAACACAAAATAGTTGTAAATCACAACTTTACATATCCAATAACATCAGTTTGAATATTTAACAAGAACATTCTATTTCTTGTCATAGGCACATTAGCTATCACATTATTTCGATGATCCCTTCTTAAGCAACTACAATCTGTTAACTAGATATCATAGTCTTTCTCGAGGAGTTTTCCCAAGCTCAAAATATTAGTTTTCATGCTTGGCACATAATATACATCATATATAAATTGATGTTCTCCATTCTTTAAACGAATAGGAATTTTACCTATTCCCTTTACTGAGACTTTGGATGAGTCACCAAAGATAACACACCTGATCACCGATTCATCAATCTCCATAAACATCCTTTTATTCCCACACATATGGTTGCTAGCACTAGAGTCAAGATACCATGCACCATTTTATTCTTTGTCTTCTCCTTTGTATGCCAACAACAAAGTCGGCTCCACTTCTTCATTTTTATCTTCAACATAGTTAGCTTTCTCCTCAATAGTGTTAGCAGCATTTTTACATTCAAAAGCATTGCCCATACTTTTGACAATTATAACATTTGATGTTAGACTTATCATACCTTCTTCTATATGGTCATGAGAAACTTCCTCTTCCACGATCTCTTTTGGATTGTGAACTTTGATCCCTCTATTCATAATTGGGAGAGTTTTGACCATTCCTTCCTCCAGATCCTCTCCCTCTACCACGTCCATGTCCTCGGCCTTTTTGGCTACTTTCACACCAACCTTTCTCATTCAAGGTGAGCTTTGCTTGTAGGACTTGCTCCAAAGGCTCTTGCTTCTTCTTATTAAGCCTTTCTTCATGGGCTTGTAATGATCCCATGAGCTGTTCAATGGTCATTGACTCCAAGTCTTTTGATTCCTCAATTGCTATAACGATATAGTCAAACTTAGAAGTTAATAACTGTAGGATTTTTTCTACCACACGGACATCATCCAAGTTCTTGCCATATCTCTTTAATTGATTTACAATTGCCAACACCCTTGAAAAATAATCTGAAATAGATCTAGAATCTTTCATGTCCAAACCTTCAAACTTGCCTCTCAATGTTTGAAGGTGAACTTTCTTCACTTTATCAACTCCCGTTAGAGAGTTTTTAAGAATCTCCCATCATGTGACTCCACATAACCTTACTCCACAACCTCCCATATATCTTGGGATCCGAGCAACACCTTCATTCGGATACTCCAATTTTCAAAGTTTTGTTTGATAAGTCAAGGAAATTGGAACGACACCATCCCATTAGCAATAGCTATTCTCACCATGAACCGATGGCTTTGATACCACTTTGTTGGAAATAAAACAAAATACTGATGGGCCTTTCCTCACTTACTCTCACAAACACTCACACACTACTTATTGTATAAAAGAGACTTACTCACAAATTAAATAAAGGGAGAAAGAGTGGAGAGGGAAGAGTTAGAACTCTTTAAAACTTTGTATTTCTCTTTAACTCTTACTTAGAACTTGGTGGATGAATGGGATGATATAGTACAGCATCCAACCTTTAACTCTCACTACATTTATTTTCTAACTCTTACATTCATAAATCCCACACATAACTTCAATAAACTTTCCACTACATTAACTTACGAAACTTACACTTATTTATGAAAAATTAATTAAAAACAAGTTTAATTTCTAACAGAAAATTGGTTTATTTGCGATTGGTTATACTTTAATTTGTAATTGGTGTGCTCTCAAAAAAAAAATTGTAATTGGTCTTACCACACAAAATGAATGTAGCATCACAATAAATAAATTTTATTAAAATTTTTAACATTTGAATGCAAAATAAAATTTATAGTACTGTTTGTACAGTTTTTAGACCCCTTAAATACAAATAGATTAACCTAGTTATTTAACCAAATGATTAACTTAGGTAAATTATCAGATCTAGGTTAACACAAGTAAATCATATCATTGACAAGTGCGGAAAATAAAGAACACAACGATATGATAACCCAGGAAAACCAAACCGGTAAAAAACTTGGGAAAGATTTAACCTAACTATCCTCAAGGTAAAACTAGATCCACTATGAAAAAATTGAAGTTTACACAATAGCCACTTAGACCACTAACATCCTATTGCTACCTTGAGTAGGAAAGTTACTACTACGACTACGTGGAAGCTCTGAGTCCACGGATTACTTCTTGCTCAGATCCACAGCATTTACAAGCACACCACTTGTATTTCTTGAAGTTCTTTATGCAGCAACTAAAACGATCTCCAAGCCCTTGACATTAATCTTGATCTTGATAACCTTAAGTATGTATGAAGGCAAACACCTCTAGATCTCACAAGAGATTCACACACACAGCATAAACAACTCTTTTAAAATGTGGCTAGGGTTTCCTATTTATATGAAACATAAAACATAAAACCTACACATCAAACGAGCTTGGGCTAAGTTGGGAAATCCGCAGAAAAACAATCTGCATGAGCTTCAATCGATCGAGTCTAATTTTCGATCGATCGAGCCCTGCAGAAAGTGAACAGTAATTTTCTGCAATTACTCGATTCCAACTTTACATTAAACATACTTTTAGCAGCCTAAATCTAGACTCTAAGTTTTGATCATGGTTTGCCAACATTACACATTGAAGCTCTAATATATTTAGATCCAAAATCCTTAGAACCTAACACTTTTAATAATTTTAATTTTTACATCAAGACTGTTTAGTATATTGAGTAACATTCTTTGATTTTTTTTTAAAATAATTTTTGCTGAACTCACACACACACACACACACACACACATATATATATATATATATATATATATATATATATATATATATTTGTTGAGAAAGGGGGCTGTAATATTTAATAAATGTTAGCCATGTCGGCTAAAATTATAGCTAAAAGTTAGGGGGAACATCCTCCATCCACACCAACTTAGAGCTAACATGTCTAGCAGGTCTAGCTAAATGATGAGTGGCAAAATTACCTTGCCTTCTAACATGAGAGAAACTACAAAAAGAAAATAAAGCAGAAAGGAGTTTTGCTTCTTCCACTAGGTGTTCGTGACCTGCAAAAGAGATGTCCTCACTGAGCAATGCCTTAATCACAATCTCTGAATCACCCTCCACCACAACAGAAGAGATGCCTAATTCAGCAGCAAAATTGAGAGCCATAACTGCTGCAGCAGCTTCAAGTGCAGCAACGGAATTGGGAAGTGGAACTTTTTCAGCCATAGAACCAATAATCTAACCTTTCTCATCGCAAATAATCACTCCAACACCAGCCATATTATCCTCTCTAAAAACAGCCCCATCAAAGTTTACTTTGAGGCAGTTAGGATCTGGGAGCTTCCATTTGGTGTGCAGGGGAGGCCGTGTCTCACAATCTGGGGGCTTTGGGGGTATTGCACAGATGAAGGCAGACAAAGCAGCTAGCGCATCAGGTATTACATGTGCCACGGGGAAAGGTTTGGTACTAGTCCTCAGTTGGTTTCTATGGAACCAAATGGTCCAAGAGATTTGTGCAAACAGCTCTAAGTTCAGGCCTTCCTTGCTCAGATAATGTGCTAAGTCCCCAAAACTTGAAAACTGAGTTGAAGCCCGGAAATTCCAGCAAGGATTTGAGTTCTAAACGGGATCCAAAAGAGGGCATCGCCAAAGAGCATGGAGGACATGTTTATTTCCTTTTCCTTCTTTAAAAATTATTAATACTATTATTCTTATTATAGGACACTAGAGCTCATGAATCTACATTGAATTGACACTATATTAGGGAGTCAGAAATTCCATTTGGTTACGCTCATTTACAATATCTTAGGGATTATACAGGAAAAAGACAAAGCTCATCGGTAAGGATCATTGCCATAGTTACATCCATTGCTGTCTCTGTGGTGCTATTAACTATGGTGTACTGCTTCTGCGGTAGGAAATTGAAAAAGAAGTACAAGGTTAAGGAGGAAGATGGTAATTATAGACATTTTTATTGATTTCAACAAATGTGTTTTTCTCTCATGTCTGTACGTGTTGCTTTTGTAGAGTATTTCCTTACGTTTACCTTTTGGGTGTGTAGCTGCTAAGGAAATTGCAGCTGCAGTGTTTAATATTTGATTTGGCTACACTTAAAGCTGCCACGAACAATTTCTCAGATGAAAGCAAGCTACGTAAAGGAGGATTTGGTGTGGTATACAAGGTATTAGACTAGTTATTTTTTCCCCTTGAAAATAGTAGCAAATTTAATGTATGCAAATCTGAACAGTTCTAAATTCAGAAAACTTTGGCTTTGGGACTTTCATAACTTGTACAAGCTGTTCTAAGAGCTGCATAAAAGCATTTTACTGGGCACACTTCTGGGTGGACAAGAGATAGAGGTGAAAAGGCTCCCAAGTAGCTCTAAACAAGGTGTAGAAGAATTTAAGGATGAAGTTTCATTGTTAGCTAAGCTTCAACATAGAAATCTAGTGAGGCTATTGGGATTTTGCTTGGAAGGAAAAGAAAAAATACTGGTCTATGAATATGTGCCCAACAAACGCCTCGACTATTTTCTATTCGGTCAGTTGATTCTAACCATTTGTCTAATTTTCTTGTGTTATATGAAATGCATGATTTCTGTTGAGATTATAAGCATCAAGTTGCACCAAATTTATAAATTCCTTTTACTTAGGACAGGATGAACTTGCAAGAGAGAAAAATATTAAATTCTTAATCTGTATTTGTCTTTTTAAATTGAATCAAATTGTATATTTTAGCATGGAGATTGACTTTAATTCATGTATTTTAACTTCAAATTTAAATTTTGTGATTTTTTAGATCCTAATAAGCAAAGACTGTATTAGATTGGTCAAGCCGATACAAGATTATTGGTGTGGTTGCACTAGGGATTCTTTATCTTCATGAAGATTCTTGACTTAGAATTATACATCATGATCTTAAAAGCTAGCAACATATTACTAGATGAAGAGATGAATCCAAAAGTTTCAGATTTTGGAATGGTAAGAATTTTCGGAATTGACCAAACTCAAGATAATACTCGCAAGATTGTTGGGACATAGTAAGTACCAAATTATAGACCTTTCGTAACATTCGTTTTTTTTTCATGTGGAAATAAATACCATAAATAGAAGTAAAAAAACAGTCTTTTCATAAAAAAAACACCTTGAGGAGGGGTATATCTTAGGAACTTTTCAATGGGATACAATGCTTTAGAAGTTTAGAACCCAATTGAAATAAGCAATTCTGTCTTTGTTTAGCTTGATCTAGATTGATGTATTATTCCAACCAAATAAACACAGAAAAAGAGGTAAAAAAATCATTCTAGCTCCTCGCAAATTACATATCAAGCTATCAGCTTGAAATTTAGAAATGCACTTGGTCCAGTTATACTATGTAGAATGCATTTGTGCTTATATTCTTATCAGATAGACAAAGTACGCTATCCTGGATTCCAGTTAGTCTGAATGTAACTAATACTTCTAAGGTTTCATATCATATTTTAACTGTGTACGTTATACTTATAAGGCTTTAGATCATATTTTAACTTGGTATTGTTTTGGTGATGTTGATTTCTAGTGGTTATATGCCTCCTAGAATATGCGATACGAAGTCTGATGTATATAGTTTTGGTGTCCTAATATTAGAGATTTTAAGTGGGAAGAAGAATAGTTCATTCGGTACATCAAGCACTACTGAGAACCTCTTGAGCTATGTGAGTATATATTGAATATTGCGAATTTTTTACTTTTATTTTTGTTAATAAGTGTTAAGTATTAGATAGGTTGTACATAGCTTTGTTATTTGTATTTTGTACATATAGGAGTAAACTACAGTAGCTTAGTGTAGTTGATGATATATTGCTGTCGTTTAATACTGTAACAGAGTTGATGAGTTAGTTAGGTTAGTTACAGATTTAATACACGTGTACAGCTGAATATTTCTGTTACTGTTTACACCTCTGATTCTCAATATATAAGAGAACAGAGTCTGATAATTTAATACAAGAAGTTCATTTTACAAGTTTACTTTTCTCTCTCTCTGGTTTGTATTTCCTCCATTGATAGAACCTTCGAAGCTTGTATGTGATTCAATATGGTATCAGAGCAGAACTAGCTCAGAGATCTTTCAAGTCTGGTAATCTCTGATTCTTCCTAGTTCAATTACATTCTTTCTTGTTTTCTTAATGCTTCTTTCAGATCAACTAGAAATTTTCTTCATCGTGTTTCTGTTGATTCTTGCATTAAGATCATCATCTTCTTGATTCTGTTTTTCTTGTTCATAATTGAAATTGAAATCTTCGATCTTAGGGTTTCAATTTCCAATTTACAATTTTCTGTTGTGAACTCATCAAGATTGCGAATTGCATCTTGATTTCTTAGGGTTTCAATTCCCAATTCATACCTTTCTGTTGTGATCTTAGCAAGATTGTCAATTGCATCTTGATTTGATCTAGTTTCAGTGTTCGTTTCTTGAAGAACTCTCTAGAAAATCAATTCTTGATTTTCGATTCTTTTCCTAATTCTTGCTTGAGACTCTGAATCATCATCAATTTTGCACTAAGTATGTCTGAAAGCACCTCTAGTACTACTGCTCCTACTGTCCAGCCTTGGGAAAACACCTCTAGTCCCTATTTCCTGTCTAGTGGAGATAACCCAGGTGTTTCTTTGGTAGTTCAACCTCTCACTGAAGAAAATTATAGCACCTGGAGTAGGGCAATTCTCATTTCTTTAGATGCCAAGACCAAATTGGGTTTCATTGATGGCTCTATCCCTAAGCCCCAATCTGTTGATCATCCATATTACAGAGCTTGGTGTAAGTGTAACAGCACAGTCTTAGCTTGGTTGTTTAATTCTGTTTCTAAGGATTTGCAACCAAGTATAGTTTATTTCAAGACTGCCAGAGATGTATGGGTTGACTTACAGTACAGATATGGCCAAGGAAATGGACCTAGAATCTATGAATTGAGGAAAGAGATTAGTACCCTGACCCAAGAAGATTTAACCATCAATGCATACTACACCAAATTCAAGGGACTTTGGGATGAATTTTCAAATTACAGGACATGTACATGTGGTCATCAAATTGAGGACTGCACTATGTCTTTTCTGATGGGGCTGAATGAGACATATGCAGCTATCAAAGGACAGATTCTCCTTATGGAACCTGTGCCTCCTCTAAGCAAAGTGTTCTCTCTTTTGCTTCAAGATGAGAAGCAGAGAAAGGTGGGTTCTGGTAAGAGAGTCTTGGTTGATACATCAGCAGCTTTAGCAGCTCTAGGATCAAAGTCTGGTAATACCAAGAATTTTACTAAGCCTAAGAGTGGTAGACCACAATGCACTCATTGTGGAGCCATGGGACATGTTGTTGACAAGTGTTATAAACTGCATGGCTACCCTCCTGGGTACAAGTTCAAGAACAAGGGTGGTCAGCCTTTTGCAAACAATGTCATTGCTGCTGAAGATCATGCTAGTGAACCTGTCACACTCACCAAGACTGAATATCAGCAATTGATTGGTTTATTGAACTCTCAATGTCATTTTGGCACTCAAGCTCCACCAGAGGCATGTTTGAACAACACTCCTCAGGTTGCTACTGTCATTACTCAGCCTTCACTGACTGTTTCAGCCCAAGAGTTATCAGGTAGTTGCCTTTTACCTTCCCTTGAGCATTCTGTCTTCCCTTCAAGTGTCAATATTTGCTTTTCTCCTTCTCTTGAGCATTCTGTTTTTTCTTCAACTGTTAATACCTCTCATATTAGTTCCTATGATTGGATTCTTGATAGTGGTGCAACTGACCACATGGTGCATTCCATTCATTTTTTTACTTCTATTACTTCTTCTGTTCAGATTTCAGTTAGACTTCCTAATGGTGACATGGTTCAAGTGACTCATATTGGAACTGTTAAAATTTCAGCAACTCTAACTCTAGAACATGTCCTTTGCATTCCTAGTTTTTCTTTCAACCTTATTTCCATAAGTAAACTCACCCAAAATTCCTTTTGCTGCTGTGTTTTTCTTTCTCATTATTGTTTTCTTTAGGACTTACAGCACTGGAAGATGATTGGGTTGGGTAAGAGACATGGAGGACTGTACACTTTGCAGAGCATTAATTCCATCACTTTACCCTCTTCTGTTTCAGAGGTTTTATCTAGATTACCATCTTTTCTTTGTAATAAAAGTGTCAATGCATGTGATCTTGGCTCTTCTCATGCTATTGTTACTTCCAATAATGTTGTTAGATTGTGGCATTACAGATTGGGACACCCCTCTTCACAAAGATTAGCTTTGTTGAATTCTATTGTACCTGATTTGACTTCTTATAATAATAACAATTCTTTTGATTGTTATGTCTGTCCTTTGGCCAAGCAACACAAATTACCTTTTCCCAAATCTACAAGTGTTTCTTTATCTTGTTTTGATTTGGTCCATGCTGATATTTGGGGACCTTATTCTACCCCTTCATTAAATGGCTCAAGATACTTTCTTACTTTGGTTGATGATCATAGTAGATGTACTTGGGTTTATTTAATGAAACATAAATCTGATGCTTCTTCCTTAGTTCAGAATTTCTTTCAAATGATCCTTACTCAATTCAAGGTTCCAATTAAGGTGCTTAGGACTGACAATGGTCCTGAATTTGCCCTTTCTTCATTTTATGCTTCCAAGGGTATTTTACACCAGCTATCTTGTGTTGAAACACCACAACAAAATGCTGTTGTTGAAAGAAAACATCAGCATTTGTTGAATGTTGCAAGAGCCTTGAGATTTCATGCCAATTTGCCTTTAAAATTCTGGGGGGATTGTGTTCTTACAGCCACATATCTTATCAACAGACTTCCTAGTCCTCTTCTAGGTAATCTCACACCTTATCAAAAACTTTTGGCTCATTTGCCATCTTATCATCATCTTAGATCTTTTGGCTGCCTATGTTATGCCTCTACTTTGGCTAGAAATAGATCCAAGTTTGATCCTAGGGCTAAGGCATGCATATTTCTTGGGTATCCTTTTGGAACCAAAGGGTATAAGTTGTATGATTTGTCCACCAAATCTGTTTTTCTTTCTAGAGATGTCATTTTCAAAGAGTCTATCTTTCCTTTTAAACATTGGTTGTCTAAATCTGTCCCTAGTCTTTCTTCTACTTCTCCCAATATTTTTCCATGTCAACCTTCACTTCCTGAGTCCATTTCTCCTTTTTCTGCTGAGTTTTCTCTTCCTTTCAGTCCTACTGACCCTGTTGTGCCTCCTGATGAGTTTCCAGATCTTGTTCATCCTGATCTGGATTCTTCTCAAGCTGTTATTGTTGTTCCACCTGACCCTCCTGTTCTTGCTGTTCCCTTACCTGATTTACCTGTTGTTAGAAGGTCTAATAGGTCTCATAAACCTCCCTCATACCTTCATGATTATCACTGCAATTTAGCTTCTACAAATATTTCTAGTCTTCACTGCAATATGGCCTCACTCATACCTTCCCATGATTCCATGTTTACTGACAGTCCAGGTATCCTTTATCCACTTTCCTCTACTCTTTCTTATACTAAGTTGTCTACTGCACATAGAGTTTTTTCTGTTGCCTTGTCTGTTGCCAAGGAACCTACTTCCTATGCTGAAGCTTTACCTAATCCCTTGTGGCAAGCTGCCATGAAGGCTGAGATTGATGCACTTCAGGCCAATCAGACTTGGGTAATGACCAAACTGCCTCCTGGTAAGGTGCCTATTGGGTGTAAGTGGGTGTACAAAATTAAGCTTAAAGCTGATGGTTCTATTGAAAGGTACAAGGCTAGACTTGTTGCTAAGGGCTTCACTCAGACTGAGGGAATTGATTACTACGAAACTTTCTCTCCTGTGGTCAAATTTGTAACTGTTAGAACTCTTTTGGCCATGGCTGCTGTGTATGGTTGGCATCTCTCTCAATTGGATGTTAATAATGCATTCTTGCATGGGGATTTAAATGAGGAAGTGTATATGGTTCCTCCTCCAGGATTTGGCAGCAAGGGGGAGGTGTGCAGACTCACCAAGTCTCTTTATGGCTTGAAGCAAGCAAGCAGGCAGTGGTTTGCTAAGCTCTCATTCACTCTTCTTAATCATGGTTTTACTCAATCTAAGTCAGACTATTCTGTCTTCACTAAGGTCAGCAAGGGTTCAATTCTCATCTTACTAGTTTATGTGGATGATATCCTAATAGCTAGCAATAATGTGGAGGCAGTCAATGCTTTCAAGGTTTTTCTAGATGACAAGTTCAAACTAAAAGATCTTGGTACCTTGAAGTATTTCTTAGGCCTTGAGGTTGCAAGGACTGTGAAAGGCATTAGTTTGTGTCAAAGGAAGTTTACTTTAGAGTTGCTTTCTGATACGGGTCTGCTAGCAAGTAAACCAGCTAATGTGCCTATGGATCAAACAGCCAAGTTTAGGAGCTCAATGGGAGAGGATGTTCCAGACCCATCCTTATATAGAAGAATTATAGGGAAGCTGCTCTATTTAACTCTCACCAGACCTGACATCTGTTACTCAGTGCATAAACTGAGTCAGTTTATGAGTTCTCCTAAAATTCCACACCTGCAAGCAGCCTACAAAGTGCTTAAGTATCTAAAGAAGACACCAAGACAGGGCTTATTTCTCTCTGTGAGTTCAGAATTAAGACTCAAAGCCTACTGTGATGCTGACTGGGCAGCTTGTCCAGACACCAGAAGGTCAGTTTCAGGATTCTGTGTTTTCCTTGGTGATTCTCTCATATCTTGGAAATGTAAAAAAACAACAAGTGGTGTCTAGATCATCAGCAGAATCAGAGTATCGAGCAATGGCTACTGCCACAAGTGAGATTGTTTGGTTGTTGACCTTGCTTAGAACTTTTGGTTTAGATCACAATCAGCCAGCCTCTTTGTACTGTGACAGTAAGGCAGCTTTATATATTGCTGCAAATCCTGTATTCCACGAAAGAACGAAGCATATAGAGGTTGACTGCCACTTTATTCGAGACAAAATTCAAGCTGGAATCATTAAGACATTCCATGTTCCTACTCGACATCAAATTGCTGATTTCTTCACAAAGGCACTTGGATACAAACAATTCTACTTTCTTCTGTCCAAGATGAACTTAATCAACATTTATAGTTCATCTTGAGGGGGAGTGTTAAGTATTAGATAGGTTGTACATAGCTTTGTTATTTGTATTTTGTACATATAGGAGTAAACTACAGTAGCTTAGTGTAGTTGATGATATATTGCTGTCGTTTAATACTGTAACAGAGTTGATGAGTTAGTTAGGTTAGTTACAGATTTAATACACGTGTACAGTTGAATATTTCTGTTACTTTTTACACCTCTGATTCTCAATATATAAGAGAACAGAGTCTGATAATTTAATACAAGAAGTTCATTTTACAAGTTTACTTTTCTCTCTCTCTGGTTTGTATTTCCTCCATTGATAGAACCTTCGAAGCTTGTATGTGATTCAATAATAAGATCAAGAGAAGGCTTACGAGAATATTTGGGCAATTGATGCAGGCTTGGAAACTCTGAGAGATTCTTATTCAAGAGATGTATCCATATTGGCTTAGAATGCATTCAGGAAAGTCCAACAGAAAGACCAACTATGGCATCGATAGTTCTCATGCTAAATAGTCACTCTGTAAGTCTACCATTGCCTCAATGACCGGCATTTTTCCTTCATAGCAGAACAGAAACTGGCATGCCAATAAAGGAGCTTGGGTCAGATCAATCTACAAGCAATGGAATTCCATCTTTTGTTAATGAATCTTCAATAACCGAAGTATACCCTCGATAGCGTGATTATTCAAGTTTTTACATAATGCAAGTATCTATTTGAGTGAAGAAACAAACCAAAATGGATCTGGTCTGATAAATCTTCAAGCCAATCAATAAGCATAAAGTAGTTCCCAGGTCGGATTAGGCAGGTTAAGCGAAACCTTTTCAACCAAACCACAATTAACAGGTTGGAAATTAACATTCTAAACTACGGCCGACCTAGCATTAGCAACTTCCAAAACTGGTGGGGTAGTTGAAAACTTGGGTTGTTCGACTTGATGGATTGGGCATGTTAGTTTTAGTTATGTGTTGTAAATTATATTTATCCTTAGAAATTATTTTACAAATTATGAATAAATTTCAGAAGTAAATATAAATTATGAACAAATTGTGAATAAATTATTTTGGAAGAATTTTAGTTTATATCACAACACAATCTTGGCTATGTTAATTATAGATCGGTGTTCAATCCATTTCGGTCCACTTCATCTATTTGATCCAGTTCGGTCTACTTTAGTGTACTTCAGTCCAATTCGATCTTTCTTTGGTCCACTAGTTCAATTGGGTCTATTCGGTCTACTTCGAATAATTCAGTATAATTCAGTCTAGTTTAGTCCATTTACTTTACTTTAGTCTATTTTGGTCCATTCAGTCTACTTTGGTCCATTCCATCTAATTCAGTACAATTTGGTGCATTAGGTCCACTTCGGTCTATTTAGTTTTTTGGTCCATTCAGTTCACTTAGGTCTACTTGGTCCAATTTGGTTTATTCAGTCCACTTTAGCCTAGTTGGTCCATTTGGTCTATTTCAGATCACTTTAGTCCAATTTGATGTACCTACTTAAGAATAGAAAAATACAAGTTTGGGTTGAAAGTACTATTAATTATTTGTGTAATATCAATTGTAATTATATAATAAGCTTTGATTATCATAATAATTTCCTTAAGAGAATGAGAAATTTGAATAATAACTTTAAAACTTAAAAATTTTAATTGTACCAAAAGAAACTAAGAAAATATAATGCATAATAAAAATAGTTAGAAGAATATGGACCATTTAAAAAATAATAATAATATCAATCAAAAAGTAATGACTTGAAGGTATAATAAACCATATGCAATTCATTCAAAAGTAATGACTTTATAACATATGAGTTATTTCTCTAAAGATTAGATTTGAATATTCATAGCCTTCATGTTTAGAAAGACTTTCACTTAAAATTTAACTAGACAAAAGTGAACTGAAATGCTACGTAAATATGGCTTAATAAAAATGTACCATCAATAATTTCTACGGCTAATATTTTAGATATTACGAGTTTGATATATATATATATATATATATATATATATATATATATATATATATATATATATATATATATATTTTAATAAATTTGGATTTAGAATAGTTGCTCTCAACTAAGGGAGTCAATCTCGTACTGGAGGCTGTACCGGTTTAACCAGTGAAATGATATATTTTGGTATCGGTTAATACCGGTGTATCGTTTCGAGTTTACCGTTATTTTTTATATTTATAAATGAATATGTGTGTGTGTGTGTGTGTGTGTGTGCGCGCGCGCGCGCGTATTATTATAAATATAATTTTACCATAAAACATTTCCTTAATTCAGAACAAATTATTCATGATTTTAGACTTTAGCATAAATTTTTAAAAAAAAACACAATATAAAAAAATAGAAAACTTTATTGTTCATTGCATTCTAAGAAAACAAATAATACTAATAAGTTAATGCAAATAAGTTACCATTCTGTCTTAACAAAATTCAAAAATTACAAAGAAAAAAAAAAACTTTTTTCTTTATCAACCGGTATTGTTCAAAATTGGTCAGTATGACAGGTACATGGCCGGTATTTAAATCGGTACGAAACATTGACGCTTTGATACCAATATACGTACCAATACAGTATATACCGGCCAGTACCAGTATGGTATTGACTATCTTGCTCTCAACCCAAAAATGTTTTTCTTTATATGTAAGTGCACAAAAATGGACCGTAGTAGACAAAAAGGGCCCAAAGTGGTTTGCATGGACCGTAGTGGACACAAATAGACTAAATTGGACCAAATGGAACAAAGTGGACCAAATGCACAGAATAGTATTGAATAGGAACAAGGTGGACGGAATTGGACCATATAGGACCAAAGTGGACTAATGTGTACCTAAAAGAAATGAAGGGGGCCGAATAAGAACAAATGGACATATTAGGACCAAAGTGGACATAATTGACTTAGGATCGTAGGGGACCAACATGGACCGAATAGAACCAATGTTGACTGAATAAGACCGAAGTTGACAAAATAGACCAAATAGGACCAAGGTGGACCGAATACGACTAATGTCGACACAATGTACCAAATAGGACCAATGTGGACTGACTAGACCTAATAGGACCACAATGGACTGAATAGAACCAAAGTAGTCCGAAGAGGACAAAATGGACTAAATAGGACCAAATAGAACTTTTGAATATTTATCATTTTCATTGCATTTTTCAGGCTCATATTTCTAATTTCTATGTCTATTTTTTATATATTTTTTTACTCAAAACTAAAGAGTTTAGCTCAAATTTAATAAAATTTCATATATTCAACCCATTTTTAAAAAACAATTGAGCTAAACTTGAAAAGGAAACCTATAAAAAGAATCAATTTAAGGCCCAATTGATCCAAAATAGACCGAAGAGGACTGAAATTGATTGAGTGGACCAAATTGGACCGAATGAGACCGACGTAGACCTAATTCGACCGAATAAAAATTGTTTAACTTTTAGGGAGAACAAATTATCTTCAACAAATTTTAGAGAAAAAGTTATATACTATATTACAATTACAAAATAATTATTTATTTCCACACTCGCGTGGGTTTGCGACTAGTCTATATATATATATAACTGAAACCTCTGAAACTCTTACAATTTTCCACGTCAATACAATATTTAAATAAAATTATTTTTATTAGTTCAAATTTAACAAGGAGTGAAACTATATCTCTCTTCCAAGTCCAACTTAAACTCAAATTCATCATTATCAGTTTTTTAAAACAAAATATTTTTCATGTCAGTACAATATTTAAATAAAATTATCATTTAAAAAAAATATTTTTGTTTAATCCAAACTTAGCAAAAAGTGAAACTCTATCTCTCTAACAAGTCCAACTTAAACTCAAACTCAAATATCGATAATTTATCTCCAAATTTGGGAGTTTAATCATGAACACTATAAAAGCAAAGCAAAGCCCAATATTTTTTTTAAAAAAAACCGAGTAATAGTATGAGCTCTTCTTATGTTATTTTCTTTTCATCTACTTTGTAAAAAAAAAAAAAAAAAATTATTTTATGGTTTTTTATATATTTTTTAAAAAGTTATTTTCATACATAAACTATCAAACTCTCTTTAGCCGTTTTTTACAAGATAAAAAAGCTTGCAATGATTGAAATTATTCTCTCGTATGTAACCCATCTTTCTCTATTGTTAAGTCATATATATTTTGTTTTCTTTCAATAATTTCTAAGCCGTGAATTATCTGATTCTTTAATATTCTTTGGTCTTTCAGAAGTTTTAATATTTGAATTTTTTAGTTATTTTTTTGCATTATTTGAAATTATCTGACAAATTTTTTGTAAGTCATTACATATTCAAGCAGTGGCTTCTTCATCAAATTGTAACACAAATTGAAGTCACACAAGAGTAAATCATGCAATGATGTAGTTTCTTAAATTTTTTATAAAATTATTTTAGTCTACCTCACAAATAAGGTAGGTTTCCGTGCATAGCACGGGTTAGCAACTAGTACTATATAATAATAAAAGCTTTCCAATAAATTTTACAAAGCTCCTCTAGCACCATGTCATTAGCATCCTTTCTTATTTATTTATTTTTTTTGTGCAATTTTCACTTTGTTTGATGTTTCATCTTCTTCAACTATTGTCTAGATATAGATCTTAAAGTCTATAGTTATTATTAGACAATGCTTAAGGTGATTCGAGTCAAGATTTAAGAACATACAAGCTATAGAAAGAAGAATTCAGAAACTGCCTAGTTTGATCAATCAAAAGACAAGCTCAACTGATCGAAATACGGGTTTGCAAAATTTTAAATTCGGCCTAACAGCAGTTCAAACCCAAAAATGATTAGGGTTTCAAATCTACTTCTTCTAGTATATAAGGAAACCTTAAGCAAGTTTATAGGACTTTTTAGAGAGAGAAGAATGTGCATCTTTTTTATCTAGGGTTTTGTACTCAAAAAGCTCTCTCATATCTTTAACCGATGTTATTCCTTGAAGAATCTCAAGATCCGGTGTTGTAGAAGTTGCTGCATTCTCTAGTCATCAAAGGTGCTGATGATCTAAACTTTTAAGGGTGGTCTTGGAGTCACAAACAAGAGAGTTTGTGTTGATAAACTTTTGAGAGAAGTCTCAAAGTCACAAGTGTGGATGTTTGTGTTGCAAAGGCCTAGAAAAGAAATAGTCTGTAGACTCGGAGCTATCATGGGGTTATGGTAGTAAGTTCTACGTGTAGTAGCAATAGGATGGTAATGGTCTAAGTCTTATTGTAAATTTCAATTCTTTCTAGTAAATTTACTTTTTATCTTGAGGATAGTTAGGTTAAATCTTCTCCAAGTTTTTACTTTGAAATGGTTTATTTCATTGGTTTTCCTAGGTCATCATATCATTGTGTTATTTATTGTTTTGCATGATATGATTGTTTTGTTTTAACCTAGATCTAAATAATAAACCTAAGTATTCACTTAGTTAATTAATTAGGTTAAAAAAATCTAGTTTACAAGGGTCTAAAGCCGAACAAAAAGTTTAATACTCTTTTTCCATATCTTCAATTTTGTTTCAATTTTGGTTGATTTCTTTATTTATTGTTTTAGTCATTCCATTTTGATTCATTTAGTCCACTTCAGTCAAATTTGGTCGCTTCAGTCCCCTTTTTTCTACTTCGGTCAAATTCTGTCCATTCGGTCCATTTCAATTCAATTTGTCTACTTTGGTGCATCTGGTCCACTTTGGTCCCTTATGTTCATTTCAGTCTACTTTGGTCCATTTTGGTCCACTTCGGTTTCCTTTGTTTCCCTTCGATCCATTTTAGTCCACTTTGGTCCATTTCAGTCCATTTTGATCTGTTTAGTCCACTTCAACCCTTTTTGTCCATTTCCGTCAATTTTGGTCCTTTTGGTCTATTTCGTTCACTTTGGTCCATTCATTTAGACCACTATTGTCCATTCTAGTCCATTCTTTCTAACCTGTTCCACTTCGGCCTATTCCAAACCATTTGGTCTGTTTTGGCCCACTTCGGTCAATTTAGTCCATTTTGGTGATGAGTTAGGAGGAGAAGTCTGTATAAAAAGAGAATTTGTTTCATAGACAATTATGTTACTTCAGCGTAATATTGGTAGGTTCTTAATAAAACTATATTTTTCTTATCTCATTAAAATCTTTTATTTTATTTTATTTTCTAATATAAGTGATAGATTTGCTTATATCTACTTTTTCTGTAAGCCATTCAAGATGTATAGAGAATGAACCATTCGTAAAGAGTACTAGAAACAAACTCCAACCACATGTTACATTATTTACAAAATACCTCGCACTTGCTTAAGACTTCAAAAGTGTATTTAGTTTCCTTTCATTTAGTTCTAACAAAGCCCAAAGCCAAGCTGTTGGTTAATTTTAGTTTCACATCTTGGGCATTTTGAGGGTTGAGGATGAAACTGATTATTTTATCATTAATTTTCTTTCATTTACCAAAAAAACTAAGTGAGGTGGTGTTGGTGTTTGATTTGTTTCTCTTCTCCCGTTCTAATCATTTCTTTTCGTCTTGAATAAGCTATGCTTGGTTCATTATGGCAAATACCAGGTACAAAGGGCGGGCTAGTTGTTACTACACGGGCTAGGCTTTTGCTACACGGGTTGGGCTTTTGCTGTTGGGTTTTGGTGCTTGTTCTTTTCTTCACGATAATAAGCTTGTAACATCTAGAACGGTAGAACCTAACATAAACTTTACTGACCTCGTGAGGACTATTCGTTATGTTTTTTCAGGATATTTGATAAAGGTTATAAAATTTTGGAAGCAGTGCAGAATGTTGGAGCTGAAGACAATAGCATTTGAAGCAAATGTAAAGGTGAGTAATTCTTAAGTATTCCTTGAAAATGAAGAATGGTACTCTTTCATCTTATATTTATGGTGAAGTTTATTCATTAAATTTATGGTAGGATCTATAATAAACGTGAAAGGAAAGAGCATCATTTTTCTGTATTTCGAGAGTACCTAAATTTTTTCAATGTGAATAAATTAATTTATTTTTTTCCCTTAATAGCTAGATATCAAGAAATTGCTTCCTAATTTAAGCCTTTATCGGAGGTCTTGTCCTCTCCTTGCCTCATCTTGCGTTCAATCACCTTTTTTTGTGTTTGATTGTCGTTCTTGTTTACAACTTGTGGTTATGTTATGTCTTGAATCAGTGCATGAAGGTCGATGACCTATATGCCTCGCGAGAGGCAGCAATTTGCACGATTTCAGACCCGACATGATCAAGTTAGTTGGTGGGCTAACCCCAGATTACATAACCTTTATAGACCCATGGACAATCCAACTTTTAAGATAAGTGGAAATTTTGATGCTCTAACTCGGAACTTTTGGTAGAATCTGAATAAAATTTGGCTTGGAAGGCTTGGGACAATATATTAAATATGTCTATCTAAAAGGGATGGAGGACTTGGCTTTAAACAAGCAAAGAAGTTCAATTTAGCTTCTGTTGCAAAACTAGCTTGGATGATTGCAAAAGTATTATTTTATCGGATCATTCTACTGTACCCTTTCTATTTTTTGGGGTACGGTACCCATACAAATCTTGACCATCAAATCTAATGGTTTTTAATCTTGACCGTTTATTCAATTTTAGTGGGATACCAGTTACCGGTATAGCAAGTTAGCATATAAAACCAAAAACAAAAGAACCAAATCCTTCTCTCCCCATGTTTCTCCAAAAAAAGAAAAACCTTCTCTCCTTGTGTTCTCAACAACAGATCTCCGATAGAACGATCTCCTCAAACTCTAAGGTACAAAAATCGCAAAGCCTTCGCTTTTATCTTCTTCTTCTTCTTTTTTTTCTTTTTTTCCTTGTGAAAGGTAATTGCTTTATCATATCTGATATATTGCTTATTAAAAATTAGGTCTTTGTGTTTGTTTTATGTGTTTGGAAACGTGGGAGTTAGGGTTTTTGATTGTTTAAATAGGGATTTTGGATATGAAGGTTTAGTAGAGGGGAAACAAATATGGGGGATTGATGTTAATTAGCTTTCTTTTACTGACCTGTGTTTGGTTGCTAGGAAACCTGCTCAATAGAAAAGAAAGTTGATTTTTTTTTACTTTATTCTGATTGAGAAGATTGCGTCGGTTGAGTTAAATAGTTGCATTGAGAGTGAAGTTTAATCTTTTGAGGGATAAAGAAGGGGGGTTCAAATCAAAGTTGCTTTTGGAAAATTTATATTTTTTCTTAGTTTAAAAATTGGGTATTTATGGGATGAAACCTTGTTTCAGTGTTGTTTTCATCTGGAGTTGCTTCATTCAAATCTAAGAAGCTGCCAAGTAGCAAACAAGCCAAAGGCTACAACTAGAAACTACATCAAAGTAACAATGGAAAAACACCTGAACAACAAGTCAAGTGCAAACCAAAACCAAAACTCAAAGAACGCAACTAGGTGCAGGTTTGCACGATACAATCTATTTACAAAAAAAATTACAAACATACTTCACAGCTAACTAGGACTAATCTACCAACAAGTAATAAATAGCTAGCCAGAATTCTGCCTTTCCAATCAAATACTTAGACTTGAATACAACATCAGAAATACCCCACCTAATACATATTTTGGTGTTGATACTAGACCTAGGATATGGTCCTTTACTTTCAATCCTTGCCTTCACTTGTTTACTTATAAGACCAGCAATTTGATCCTCTGTTTTAATAATTCCCAAATGCTTTATAGCATTTCTTTGTACCCATATGTGGTATATACATGATTTAAAACCCAATATGCT
The DNA here is from genome assembly GCF_040712315.1 of Castanea sativa. Taxonomy (NCBI): domain Eukaryota; kingdom Viridiplantae; phylum Streptophyta; class Magnoliopsida; order Fagales; family Fagaceae; genus Castanea; species Castanea sativa. Next base: position 71,338,931 of record NC_134017.1, read on the forward strand.
GCAGTCAACACTCAACCTTTTACTTTTCCTATTTGTTGCAGCACAATTGATAAGATTATGCTAGTCTTCATCAAGCCTATTTTGATAAGACCATTTCCTAATTTTCCTCCAAAGTCTTTAGAAAGGGGCACTTAAAGAAAAAGATGATCTCTACTCTCAAAGCTTCCTCTGCATAACAAACATAAAAGATCACATGTTATTCCCCAACTAGCAATCCTATCATTGGTAGAGACACTGTCCCTAATAGCCAGGCAAGTGATGAAAGCATGCCTTGGAATGGCTTTGGTGAACCATACAATCTTCCACCAACTAACACTAGGTTTCTTTTTTCTAATTTGATCCCAAGCACTTGAGATAGAGAGCAATATAAACACTGAACTACTTGGACTTGTGCAATGACTGGTTTTGTTGAAATATCTGTATGCAATTTGCCCATGTTATTTTCTTTGAATGGTTATGCAATTAGTTTTGTTTGAGGAAATTATTTCAAGATTTTCCTCATGTATGCCTTTGGTTTCATCTTTTAGAATAAGGAAGTATTTCAAGATTCGGCTCCTTCCTTGCAGAATTCATTTTGTACTATTGCTGCACTTATACAAGTATGCCTAATAAATTTATGTTTGTTTCTTTTTTCTATTTTAGAAGAGAGAATTATATTAAGATTTGGTTCCATTGTTGCGGAATACTTTTTAATTACATGTCTAGTTATTTTGTAGGAGGACTTGTTGGAACTTTTTCGATACAAGTTGGCAACAGAGCTAGTGCTTTCAAAGGATAATAAACAACAACGTTCTAAATTGTTTAAAGCGCTAAAAAATAGAGCTATCGGATTTTGTAATTACACTATGTAATGATGCAAGAGTTATCAGTAGATTATTGTATTGGTTTCTTATATTATTTCCCAAAGAATTGTGTCAAATCTATAGCATTATTGTAAACAGTTAACCACATATTGAAGGTTTATGGTTGGTTTCATCAAAGCTCATTGAGCTCAAAAGCTGTGCTAGGTCATGAATTATCTTTTATATCCTTTTGATTTAATTTCTTACGTTTGCTTAAGGATTTTTCTGGGCATAGAATGATGAAACATATTTTGACCCATTTGCACTTTAATTTTATTATAAAAGAAATAGATAATATAAAGCATTTCTCTAACCCTAAGACCACAATGCTAATATTTTGGAACTTATATGAAATCTCAGTCATTGGATTTATTAAAATTGATAAATAATGACAATATGAGCCATTGATGCCAAAGAATTACTTGGAAAGGTAGAGAGAGTGAGAGACCAATAGACATATTTTTACATTTTAAACAACTTTACACACATTTTCACACACTTTTTCACCCACATAAATTTCAAAAAACTACAAAAATCTCATCTCAAACTACTCTACCAAACACCCCCTAAGACTCTTAATACAATCCAATATTTTTTTTATTATCAAAATACGAAATATAGAATTTCAAAACATATTAAAATATCTCAAATGCAAAGAGGGCAAAAAGGATATGAAGACTCAGTGAGAGAAAGAGAGAGAGAGAGAGAGAGAGAGAGCTTACCAATGAAAAAAATTCAAATCAACATTTTTTTCATTAAAAAAAAGTTTACCAATGAAAAAAAATTCAAATCAACATTTTTTTCATTAAAAAAAAGTTTAGGTTACATGGCAGATTGGTAGTACATGTGGCATCCTAAGTGTCATATATGATGTTGGAACTGCACAATGTGAAGATGGAACCGTCAAATGTAAGAAAAAAGTAAAGGAACCACCCAATATGACAAAAGAACTGTCACATGTGATGTTGGAGTTGCACAATGTGAGGATAGAAGCGTCAAGTGTGAGAAAAAAGTAAGAGAACCACCAAATATGACAAAAGAATTGTCATATGTGATATTGGAACCGCACAATGTGAGGATGGAACTGTCAAATGTGAGAAAAAAAAAGTAAGGGGACTACCAAATGTGAGAAAAAAATTGTCACATGTGATGTTGGAACTGCACAATGTGAGGTTGAAACTGTCAAATATGAGAAAAAAAGTAAGGGAATCATCAAATGTGAGAAAAGAACTGTCACATGTGATGTTGGAACTGCACAATGAGAGGATGGAACCATCAAGTGTGAGAAAAAAGTAAGGGAACCACCCAATGTGACAAAAGAACTGTCATAACCGCACAATGTGAGGATGAAACCGTCAAATGTGAGAAAAAAAAGTAAGGGAACCACCAAATATGAGAAAAGAACTGTCACATGTGATGTTGAAACTACACAATTTGATAATGAAACCGTCAAATGTGAGAAAAAAGTAAAGGAACCACCAAATGTGAGAAAAGAACTGTCCCATGTAATGTTAAAACTGCACAATGTGAGGATGGAACCGTCAAATGTAAGAAAAAAGTAACTTGGTGTAGCAGGTTACCTACTAGTAGGTACCGTACCCCCCTTTTTTTTTTTGGAGTACCGTAGAATTACTCTATTTTATTAAGAATAAAATGTACAAGTTATACCATATATTATTATAAAATATTTACAAACTAACCTAACAATGAATCTAATTGATATCTCTCAAAAAAATTAATCTAATTGATGTATTAGCGGAAATCAAGCAGTCAGATTAGTCTCAAAATTACCATATTCGCATAGTCTAGTCAACCACCTTTCCTAGTAAGGAAATAAATAATCACACAACTTCAAGCAATCATGTCCTCAAAAAAGAAAAAACTTCAAGCAATCACTCCCTAGATAACAAATATTGTCTTTGTCAACAATCATTACTAATTACTATTGACAGATGAACTTGAAACGCTTTTCAAGTTGAGAATTTTTCTCTAGGAATAATCTTTTGAATGAAGGGTGTATAATTTCATAAGAAAGTTTACCAAAGATCAAAGTCACACCAACTAACTGACAGACATCTTACCAATCTTACGTTTATCATAAATCTTGAAAGCTCCCTTAACACAAGAAGTTCTCAATAACCTTCTGACAATAAACATATTTCATTGAACTTTCTCTAATTCACAAAGTTAATTGAACGTTCAGTCTTCCACTTCAATCCTTATTAATGGAATCACTACAAAAAAATCGTCCTATCCCAGCGTTTTTTTCCCGACGTTTTTCAAAAACGCTGTAATAAATAAGCTTGTATCAGCACTTTTTGAAAGCGCTGGTATAGGAAACCCTATTACGGCAACTCAAAACCGGCGCTTTATAAATCGCTACAATAGGAGACCTATAGCGGCGGTTTCCAAAAACGCTGGTATAGGATGCCTTATTGCAGCGTTTTATAACCGCCACTATAGGTTAGGGTAATCCTTTTTTTTTAATTAATTTAATTTTTGAAATTATCCTATCTCGGTGCTTCAAAAGCGCTGGAATAGGATGATCCTATTCCAGCGCTTCAAAAAGCATTGGGATAGGGTCACTCCATAAGGGAATCGAGAGAGGCCTATCCCAACGCTTTTTGAAGCGCTGGAATAGGGTCACCTTATTCCAGCGCTCCAAAAAGCACTGGGATAGGGTCACTCCATAAGGGAATGGAGAGAGGTCTATCCCAGCGCTTCAAAAAGCGCTAGAATAGGGTCCACCTATTCCAGCGCTGGGACAACCCCTTTTTTTGTAGTGAATCCAATTATCCTCATTTTCCACAAGACAAACAAGAATATTTAACTAGGCTTATTGCATTTTATGGGATCAATTAAGGAGGATGTGACGAATTTTGTGTTGTTCTCTAGTGATAATAATCTATTGTGATATGGTGTGAGTAGTGTGGTTGATTAAGGATTGAAGTTCCACATTACAACTAATGAAAAAATGAGTGGTTAATATAATATAGTTAAACTCATACTCATGGATTTAAGCTTCTTATGTTAAGCGGTGTTCCTATATATATATATATAATATTTAAAATTTGATATCTTGAAAATTAAGATTCCCAATTCTCAATGGATTGATATTACAACACAAACATATGTTGCATAGTCAAGGATTTGGCAACACAAATTTAATTCAAAATCAAAGGTATGAATGATCTGTTAATTGTTGTGTAAATGTTTTTTGGAAAAATAAGGGTCGGTTTGTTACCGTTGTTTAAATAACAGTTTTCAGTGTTTAAATAACATTACACGTATTTTCACACTTTTTTACCCACACGTATTTCCAAAAAATACAAACAACGTTACTAAAACAACATTACCAAACGGGTCCTAACTCATTTTTCTAATAATATTTTTTGAAAAACTACCTCATTTCTTGTGTTTTGTAGCAACATTAAAAATAAAGTAGAAAATTTTTTTTGGAGTTTGATATGCACATAAAATCATTATAATAGGCATTATGTTAAAAAAAAAAAAAATCAAAAGATGAGACATGGTTGGCTACTTCTTTACACTAGATAAATAATGAGTAGCTTCAACATAATATTAGGACAGAAAGTAAGTCTTCAACAACAAACACCATTGGTACACCAACCAACTGAATTTACCACAAAAGATAACTTCCTTAAAACTGACATGCCTGCCTTAGATCTCTCCATTACTTTTGTACTCCTTACCTTGCTTAGCCTTGACCGAAAAGCAGCCGGACAATATGTAAACAGTGTCTGTTCAAACGAAACATTCACTCCCAATAGCACATACCAGTCCAATCTCCATCAACTCCTTTCTTCCCTTTCCACCAACACCACACATGAAGATGGTTTCTACAACACCACCGTAATAGGCCGCAACGCTTTCGACACAGTCTACGGCCTCTTCCTTTGCAGTGGCAACCTCACCACCCAAGACTGCCAAAATCGCATTGCCACTGCAACTCAAGAAGTTGTTAAGTAGTACTGCCCCATGGCAAAAGAGGCCATCGTCTGGCATAAGGAGTGATATTGTAAGGGACCGCAAAGGACAGCAGGGAGTATATTTTTGTGGGTTATTATTTGGTAAGAAGGACACCAAGAAAGAAATGCGACCGAGTAGAGGATCAAATTGGTAAAGAATAACTTGATTTTGTATGGCTACTTTATTTCCTTGTCTACAATTCTCTTTGCTCAGACAGTGTAATCCGATAAATTAACTGTTTGGTTGTCCCGCAGCGAGTGAAGTTTCAACCTTAAAAAAACTTATGGAGTCCTTGCAATTTGATTTGTCTATGATTAAAGATGCCACAAACAATTTCTCAGAAGATAACAAGCTTGGTACTGGTGGATTTGGTTAGGTTTACAAGGTATTAGACTAGTATTTTATGTTTTCTGTTTCAACTTTTAAGGACAGTAGCCATTTAATTTCAGCAAATGTATACCATGCAAAATAATCATAAAATCAAAATCCTCTAGTGCTTTTTATTGTAACACTACCATAAAACTTCTAAATTCTTGATTATTCATTTATAAATGAGTGGTTTATATTTCACCCAACTATCAACAACTTAAGAGTTACGATACATCTAATATATTTTTATAATAAGTCCAAAGTAACAAATTGTTTTTGGTTCTGATCTAAGTCTACAATTAATATCACTTTTTTACCCATTAATTATAGTCTACTTCCTAAGATTTTTCATATACTTATAATAAAAATCTTGTGAACATAGCATTAATCATAACTTAAAATATATGCCAAACAAAAATGCACAGTGATCAACCCATACAAAATCATTGGAATTGATTAATGAAACTTAGTCATATTTGGGCAGAGATCCATTTCCATTGAAGTATCCAATTCCCTCTCATTTTTAATTGGATGTGAGATATATGACATTCATTTTTAATACCATATACCATATATATATAGGTAAAATTAGAGGATTTGACGACAGAGAATCTTATGATATTCTTATCACCTTCTTGATCTCACCTTCATTAATATATCAAAAAAGATGAGGTAACCCACACACCCGTACCAAAGCAAACATACACATCGTTAACCCATCAACAAAACTGACATAGAATGCTAGAATACCAACCTACAACCCCAACTTCCACACTAGTAGCACCCTAATAGCCTGAACGTTCACCCAATCAACCCACACAAATAGCAACCCGCACCAACAAAACTTAAAAACCTAAAGTGACCCACTTATCCAAAATTTAACCAATTGCAAGAGCTAAATTACACTACGTGCCTGTTCAAAGAGATTTTATTTTTCCTCATATAATAGTGAAAGCACAACATAACTTAACAAATAACATTGCTGGAAAAGCATTCTTTCCTTTTAATGCTTTCCACAATCCTTGCTGCGCTAATAACACATGCACCTTAGCACGCCACAAACCTGATAGCTATTGGAACAATTGGTTGCTTGAATAAAGAACCCAAAAGCAAAACTGGAGTAGCCCCTCAAACCAGACAAAATAAATAATATTGGGTTTGTGCAAAAGAGAAAAGACAATCACACAAAAAAAAACAAAGACTTATGTGGTTTGGCCTTAGGCCTATTTCAACGGATGGTGTTGAGAATAAATTTTTCACTGACAAAATAGGGAAATTACAAAGGTTGTACAAAAGCACTCTTACAAAACCCAAACTCCAAATACACCAAAAGAGCTCTCTCTCACCAAAAAACACATGACAAAAAAACTTGAATTTCTCTAAACCAAAGTCATGACTTAGAACTCTGAATGTTGTTGTGCCACCAATGAACAAAACCACCTATTTATATATGAAAGGTTATTGCACATCAATGTCGATTGGGACATTGGTTTTCCGAATGAGAAGTACTTAAACCTTAAACATCTCAGTTAAACATACGAGGAGGTGTAAGTTGAACTACAACACCCTTAGCAAAATAGATATAAGCTACAAAAGGGAAAAACCTTATATAATTTTAACACCATGATGCCTTAAAAACCAATCCATTTAAGTAAATTTTTCTAGGTCTTATGTACTCCTCCTGTCTCTTTTAAGTAGTAATGTAAGGTGAGCAATCTCTGTAGCAAAGAGCTCATCATCAAATCCATTCCCTTCTACATCATCAACTGACTTAAGAGTCATTGATTTGAATTTGTTTGTCTTGGGTAGGTCTAACTCATAAGACTGAAGAGATCCTACAAGTTTATCAACAAGGGTGGAGTCTATATCCTTACTTTCAATAATAGCAGTCACTTTGGGTCTAAAGTCCTCAGTCAAAGATCTAAGTATCTTCCTAATAATCTTAGGTCATTCATAGATTTCACCCAAATTATAAGCAGAATTAACAATGTCATTAAGCTTAGCATAGAATTCGTCAAAACTTTCATCATCAGACATCCTAATGCTTTCAAATCTAGATGTTAACTGCTGCAACTTATTAATCTTAACTGCCTTTGTGCCTTCATGCACAGTTTGGAGAATGTTCCACGCAGTATGAGCAACCTCAACATTAGAGATTCTCTTGAATTCCTCCATAGAAACAGCATTAAAGACAGCATTCATGGCTTTGCTGTTAAAAGTGGCTGCTTCTTTGCCACTCACTAACTGGAGTAGTGGACTTCTCCTATCCATACTCAACGGAGTTCTAGACTCTCTCATCAATGGATTTTAGGAATGCTTTCATCCTTACTTTCCAGTAGGCAAAGTTGTTCCCATCAAAGTGAGGTGGGATCACAAGAGAGTGACTGTGTTCCATGACAACAAAGGTTAAGGATCAACTCTTAGATCAATGGATTTAAACACTAGAGCTAACCTGCTCTGATACCACTTGTACATTTTTAGACCCCTTAAAATACAAGTTGTTTAACCTAGTTAGGTGATTACTTAGGTAAGTTATTCAAATCTAGGATAACACAAACAAATCGTATCATGTAAAACAATGCGGAAATATAAAGAACACACGATATGATAACTCAGGAAAACCAAACTGGTAAAAAATCTTGAGAGGATTTAACCTCGCTATCCTCAAGATAAAACAGGATCCACTATGAAAGACTTGAAGGTTTACATTAGCGACTTAGACCACTAACATCATATTCCTACCTCGAGTAGAAAACTTACTACCACGACCACATGACAGCTCTGAGTCCACGAACTACTTCTTTCTCAGATCCACAACATCCACAAGTATACCACTTGTATTTTTTGAAGTTGTTTATGCAGGAACTAAAACAATCACGAAGCTCTTGACATCAATCTCGATCTTGATAACCCTAAATATGTATGAAAGCAAACACCTCTAGATCTCACAAGAGATTCACACACACAGCATAAACAACAACATAAAAATGTGGCTAAGGTTTTTTCCTTTTATACTTAAGGCAAAACATAAAACCCTACACGTCAAATGGATTTGGGCTGAGTTGGAAACAATCTGCACGAGTTTCGATCGATCAAGTCAAATTTTCGATCAATCGAGCCTTGTAGAAAGTGAACAGTAATTTTTTGCAATTACTCGATTCCAACTTTACATTAAACATACTTTGAGCAGCCTAAATCTAAACTCTAAGTTTTGATCATGGTTTGCCAACATTACATATTAAAGTTCTAATACATTTAGATCTTAAATCCTTAGAACCTAACAAGATCTATTTACAATAATCATATAGATGTCAAGATTTTTCCCACAATGATATGAATGCATAAGGAACAAGCTACACTTGTAAATGCATAAAGCCATTTGTGCGAAGACACAAGGCAAAACATGTGTGTGACAAAACACAACAATGCCGATCAAACTTTTTGGATTTTCTACTTTTTATGTGTTTTTGAATTTTTGACACAAAAACAAGTAAAGATTGATAAAAAATTAAAAAAACAAACAAACAAACAAACATTCATAGCTTTAAAAAAAACACAAAAAAATAGTAAAAACATGTTAGAATGAAAAACATAAGCATACAACCAAACAATGTCACAACAAATTGGAAGAATTAATGTATGGACATGTTTTAATGTTTATGCATGTGTACCCTTCTTCACCCACACGACACGTGCATTTGGGGTGATATCCTAAGAGGATTGGATACTTTAGTTGCGATTCTCAAACCTTAGAGTGAAGTTTGCCAAACAAGAAGTGATGGTGTCGAATAATCATCTTCATCACATCACCAATATCGGAGTCAACTTCTCGCCTTTTTGATTATTTGAGATTTCCTTTGTCATTTCTTGGTCCTCTTGGCCTTTGATAACTTGCATTCTTCAATGCTTGAAGCTTGTGGCAATTGGGTCTAGGGTGTCCCCAGATTTCACAATGATGGCAAAATTGTTGAGTTTATGGACCTCTTTGTGACTTTGAAAGAGATTTCCCTTTAGCCTTAGGTTTGGCCACAAATGGATTTGGAGGCTTTATCACAACCTGTTGAGCCATCACATTTGGCTTCTTCTCAATCTTCACTTTTTCAACAATTGGAGTTGCTACTATTGGTTTCTTCACTTTAACAAACTTCATCTCCTTAGACACATTGGTGCTTGAGCTACTTTCTCCAGTGTATCCTAAGCCCCTTTTATTAGAAAAAGGGCTTTTGATGTGCAAGCACTTCATCAAGTTTCTTAGAGGCAACACACTCCACTTTGACATTAGCTTGATTCACTTCAAGCTCAAGAAACTTGATCTTAGAATAGGCTTCGATTAGTTCTTCATTTAGCTTTTCAACTTCACACTTTGTTTCTTTATACCGCACTAGAAGACTTTTGTAATCTTGCTCAGCTCTTTTCATTTTTCTTATGGCCGCTTTAAACACTCTAGAATACTCTCCGGACTTCTCAAGAAGAGAATTATAAGTTTCTTGCAATCCCTTTGTTTCTTCATCTTCATCATCGAATTCCTCTCCAATCCCCATAGACTCCACTTTGGTGTGCTCACTAAGCTCTTCTACTAGAGTGCTCAAATCATCCAAAGAGTCCACAGGAGCAATAGCCATAAATGAAGAGTAGTTTCCTTCTCTGTCATTCTTCTGAATCCGAATTGGAGCTGTCCGAGTCACTAAGGGTAGTGTCAAAGACTTTACCCTTTGCCTTCAAATAAGTGGGGCATTCTTTCTTCACATGTCCATGCCCTTTGCACTCATAGCACGTGACTGCTTGAGATGGAGAAGAATCTTTGGAATCTTTCTTCTTGAAGTCTTTCTTATCCTTCTTGAAATTTGAGACTTTCCCTTTCTCAAAAGACTTCCCATCCCTCTTGAATTTTAAGAACTTATGAAAGTTCTTGGCAAGGTACGCCACTTCCTTTTCAACCTCATCCTCATCCAAGGAGTTTGGAGTTTCCAATGTCTCATTGATTGTCTTGAGAGTAAGTGATTTGCTCTTCCTTTGTGATGGTAGAGACAACTCATAAGTTTGAAGAGAACCGATGAGTTCTTGAATTTTAATCTCATCAAGGTCTTTGCTCTCTTCAATAACAATAACCTTAGCATGGAAGCTCTCCGGTAGGGACCTCAAAATCTTTCTCACCACCTTAGCATCTTCAATCTTATCCCCGAGATTGAGCTTGGCGATCACTATCTCATTGAGTTTCCCATAGAATGAATCAAACGACTCATCGTCATCTTGAGCTCTTCAAATCGACTAGTGAGCATTTGAAGCTTAGTGTCCTTAACCTTCTTGGTACCTTCATAAGTAGTCTCAAGGATGGTCAACACTTCCTTGGCGGTCTTCACATGCGATATCTTGTGAAACTCATCAATAGACACACCACAAAAAATAACATTAATCGCTTTGCTATTGGCATTTGCCAAAGCAAGGGAAGCCTTATCCCATTGAGGCTTGGTGGTAGCAGGTTTAACATACCCATTCTCAACGGAATCCCATACTGTTTCATTAATAGCACAAAGAAATGCCCTCATATGTACTTTCCAAAATGCATAATTACTCTCATCGAAAGATGGAGGAGCATTAAGCAATTGAGATCGATCTATCTCTATTGGGGTCCAAGATCATACTTAGGTAATAAAACTGCAACAAGTGCACCCGCTCTGATACCAATTGAAAGCTTAATTAGTGTATAAAATACTAATGAATGTTTAGACCCCCAATTTCAAATTTAACCAACACAAGCTTATACCTAAACAATAGATGTTCATAATGAAATGTATAAGCAAAAACCCAAACAAATAAACTACTCTACACCATAATTAAATACAACACAACAATAGTTAAAGGTAGAGAGTAAGGGCTAGAGAGATGCAAACAAAAAGATAACACAGGCACGTGTTATTGAAGAGGAAACCGAAGAACTAGGCAAAAAACCTCTCCGCCGCCCTCCAAGTGGTTAAATGATCCACTAAAGAATAAAGTTGGAGTACACGAATAACAAAATACCCTTCAAGCCTAGTCTACCAATGTACTTGAGCCCTCCAAGCTCTTGCTACCAACTGGTTAAGCCTAACTGTGACTTCTCTAGCTTTCCAGATCCCGCAAAAAGCCAATTGAATCAACTAAATGAATTGGTCATCTTTGAACTGCTTCCCAAGTACCAAAATACCTCCTCACTAATATGGGTATAATGAGATAAGGATTTGGCTAATAAACCTCTCAAGAGTATGTCAATGGAGAGGGTGAGAGTAGAGGAATTTGGAGAATCAAAAGTCTAAGATTGTGGATAAGTCAATTTTGGTTTTCTTTAGGGTTTCTCTCTCAAAATTCTCTTTGGAAGCTCTCTACATTTCCTGGGTATAAGGGTATTTATAGTAGGGTACGTGAGGAATGTGAAAAGTCATTTTTCCGCAAAACAGAGCATTCTAGCGACTCACTCTCGCCACTGGAACGAGTTGCAAGTTTGAGTCGCAAGTTAACTGTCAGGCCAGACTATACTTTTTGTCCTGTAGTGCTTCATCTATTGTGACTCTTCAGCTTCCTGCATGCTTCACATGTGTGGCATTTTGGCGAGTTGTCAGTCGCGAGTCAATCGTGAGATCCAGTCACGAGACTCTTCCAATGCACACACTTTTGAATTTCTTTACACTCTTTCACATATAGCCCTTACATTATTCCCACCTATATACACGGTATCTAATTGCTGAAATTACAAGCAAATTTAATACGGAATAAAGCCAACACATAGTTGAATAAATTCAACCTTACAATATCAAGTGCAATACCTTACCTGATCTCTATCCCTCTTTCACCTTGTTTTATTTCTTATTTTTGTTGTGTGAGTGAGCCCACAATTGGGCCTCTTGGTCTATTACACATCCTACATATAAAAACTAATATTTTTGACATCTATTTTACAATATTACAATAAATCTATTAATGGGTATTTATATTAGTCTAATAACATATCAATAGAATAACATTAATTTAGTCATGCTCACAATAGAATAACATTATATTATTATATGCTACATAATGAAATTAGATAACATCTATCAATCCAAGAAAAAAAAAATTAAATCACAAGCAAATCGAATAAATCCCATAAAGCAAAAGTTCAACACAAAATTCATCAACCTAAGTAAAATGCAATAAAGAATTAAAAATCCACTGAGAGAGAGAGAGAGAGAGAGAGAGAGAGAGAGAGAGAATTTTAATCTTTTTGTGTGAAAAAAAATGGATTGAATGAAAGAGATCGTAACAATTTTTTATAGTAAATAAAATAGAGAGAAGAAGGAACAAAGGTTTTTCTCGAAACTAGTTTGAAGAGAAACTCTTCAAATTCCTTCTATATCTTTTTGTTAGATGTGAATTTTGAAAATCTAATAGTTGAATTGCATGTTCTTTATATTTTTATTATACAAATATCAATTTTCGTTCAAATTTGGATGTTATTTACTATTCGATCATTAAACTTATTTTTTATGCATAATTTTAGATTACAAAAACTTGAAATTTAAACATTTGATTGATGATATAGTTATTAATATTTTTAATTTTTCTTGAAATTTTGTAAACATGGAGGACATAATAAGTAAATACAATTCAATAGTTAGATTTTCAAAATTCACATTCAATAAAAAGATATTGACTAAGTTTGGAGGTTTCTATTTAAATTAGTTTGAAGAAAATTTTTTTTGAGAAGAAGAGTCAAAATAAAATAAAAATGAATAAATGGAGGTATTGTAACCTTCAGATATAAAATAGTTGCAAGGTAAAAGTGTAAAATTGAGGAAATTTTGGGAGGAAGTGTAATTTTAAAGTAAAAAATTGAAAAAAGAAAAATAGTTAAAAATAAGGGAGAAAGTCTTGAAAATTGGCATAACAACAATATATACTACTATTTAGACTTTGATATTAATATAAATAGATAAATATAGATGTTATAAAAATTATTAAAACTGCCACTTTACTCGTATCGAAATAATTTCTCAATTGTCTTGGCCTCCTTCCTCTCCTCCTAAACCTTATAACCTTAATTTCACTGAAAAGAAAATATAAAATAAAATAAAATTGCCTGAAGTAAGTTTTCAAAGTCAACTAAGAATATTTTGGTTCTCAATACCAACTTTGGATGTAGGAGGTGGGGGTGGGTTTGAGTTCCGAGTCCTTGGTTTCATTTCATATGTGATGGGACAATTTTTTATTATTTTACAAATGGGAAACTCGGAATGGAAACTGGAAAAAGGAATGTGTGTCAAAGTGAGGCGCTGGAAAATACACGTGGCATATATTAGACCATGCAACATGGAAAGGAGCACAAAGTGTACGTTGACATATTGGCCTACTATGCATTTTTATTTTTATATTAACCAAATTCATTTGACCACTCATTAATAATTTAGCTTTACGCACCTGCCAAATAGGAACTTGTCATATGTATTTAGGAAAATTATTTTTTTAGGAAAATTATTGGTAGTTTCCACTTTCCTAGCTCAGTTCCAACATAGAAAACGACATGTGCTTAAAATTCAACCAAGATTTTTCCTGATCGCCAACTTTCTATGATTTTCAACACGGCAGACAAAATTGATTACATTTACATCAAGCTATGTTATCTTCTCCACAAACCTTCAAGCCTTCATGATTTCAACAATCATTTTGCCTAAAACATGGCTTTGATTTCATCACCACTACTTTTTTTCCTTTCTACAGCGTTCATGCTTGTTTCTCAAGCTAATGCACAGTCAAACGTCTCCCACTTCTGTTTATACGATCGGGGTAATTGCAGCACTAGAATCCCCTACGAGGCAAACCTCGATCAAACCCTCTCGGACTTGGTCTTCTCCACCAACGAAACCAATATTAGAGATGGCTTTTACCCTTACTCTTACGGCGAAGAGATCTCTGATAGAGTTTATGCCATTGGACTCTGTAGAGGAGATGTTAAGCTAGACCTCTGCCGTAGTTGTCTCAATGACTCAAGAATTGCTCTCAAACAGCTTTGTCCCAATCAGAAAGAAGCAATAGTATGGTACGACAATTGCATGTTAAGGTACTCCAATCGACTTTTATTATGTATCATGGAAAATCAACCTGCTTTCTCGCAATGGAACAACAGTACTCAGAATGTATCGAATGTAGATGGGTACAGCAAGGTGATTAAGAACTTGTTAGATGGGATGATAAGTGAAGCTGCCTCGGGTAATTCTTACAAGTGTGCCACAAGAACCTTAGTCGCACCAGACTCATCCAACACCACAATATATGCCCATGCGCAATGCACTCCCGATTTGGTTGATACGGATTGCAGTGCATGCTTGAAAAATATTTCTGGACAAATTCCACAATGCTGTCTTGGAAAGGAAGGTGGGAGATATTACACACCCAGCTGTAATTTTAGGTATGGGACCAACGCTTTCTTTGACCTCACAGCTGATGCATCATCGCCAGAAGGTAAGATAATCCTCTGAATACTTCACTTTCCTAAAAAAATTATTTGTTCTTATTAGAGAAGTTCTCCCTTCTCTCACGGGAGATGTAGGTCCTGTCATGGGTCTCCTCTTATAGGAGTGAATAAATTCTTCCTTTTCATTGAATGGGAAAATCTTTATTTCTTGCTCTTAGGGTTCATGTTCTTCTTACAAGGAATACAAATGTTTTAAAATGGAGAAAGTAAATTTTACGATTTAAATTTTATTTTAGGGATCTATCATATCATGTAAAATTCTAAATAAGATTGCATTGAACACACTTTTAGATTGCTGTATTGAGGAAAAGTTTGTGTATAAAATAGAGGAAAAGTTTATATTGCTATATTTATTTATAATAGTTTCTTTTTTGCTGGCAATCCAAAGGTTATGTTGCAGTGTATGTTGTTTGTTTTATCTTTATTTCTATGGATTATTTCTTAATATATTAAGCTTTGCATATCAATTCTTCGCTTTTTTTCATAATTTTTCTTCAGTAGGTCCAGTTATCCAAAGTATATGTTAAAGTATTGTTTTTTTCCTCTGGAATTACTTCATAAGTATGTGGTAATAAGTTGTGATTTGTGTGTCAACGATGACAATTGGACAATTCCTCCCACTCTATATGGATGCCTCAAATTCAGAAAATAGATGTCTCAAATTAATAGCAACATGCTTTTGGTTTTTGCAGGAAAGCAGAGAAGTACAACTCGAACTGTCATCATCATTATTGTTTCGACGGTTATAATTACTATGATGATTGTCACAAGTATTTGCATCATTTTGAAAGTGAGGAGGCCAAAGGATAAAGTTGAAAGTAAGTTCAATTATTGCTTGTAATTTGAAAGCTATTCTTTTATATTATCAAACAGCTTTAAAATGTTAAGCATAGGATTGCATGAATTTTGTGAGTACTAGGCAAATTTGTGAGCAACAGTTGATCCCATGCCCCATAAATTTGGCATGAGGGAATGGGAAGATATACATTCTTACATATTTGGAAAATTATTTCTTGTGGAACAAACTTTCTATGGTGAGATATATATGCATAAGGTCTATTTTTAAGAATATTCTCATGCAAAGTTGGAATAGTTGTTCATAATAAAAACGGAAATTGTCTTTAATTTTGAATCATTAAGAGAGAAAAATCACTTAGCTATGTATATGCAAAAGGGACATGACTTATGAAGGTTGCGAAGGGAAAAATATGAAGTGGAACACTTAATGGGACAAACGATTTTTATTATATTTCAAGAATAAACTAGAAACCATGGCTTTGTTTTTGAAAGAACTCTTGGTTAATAATTTCAAATATCTTTGTAAAACAAGATTGTGAACTTTGCTGCAAAGATTTTGATTAGCCCTTTTCCGTAAGTAACCTTTCACCCACTACAGCGTACGATATATCGTCTTCTTCCTCTTATGAAGCTGGGGATGAAATAGCAAGTGTGGAATCCTTACAAATTGATTTCAGCACAATCAGAGATGCCACAGACAACTTTTCCGACGCATTCAAACTTGGGAAAGGTGGATTTGGGACAGTTTATAAGGTAGGAAACCCTCAGGGTATCAAAAGAATTTTCAATAATCCACTTAAACTTGCAAAACTATTTTTTTAAAATTTTTTTTGGAAGTTGATTTTGATTGTTTTATTTATGTATTGCGCTCACATATATTCAGGGTAAGCTTTCCAATGGACGAGAGATAGCTGTGAAAAGACTATCAAAGATGTCTAGACAAGGAGATCTACAATTTAAAAATGAGGTCATGTTAGTGGCAAAACTCCAACATCGAAATTTAGTTAGGCTCCTTGGATTCTGCTTAGAAGGAGATGAAAGACTTCTTATCTATGAGTTTGTGCCTAATAGAAGCCTGGATCGCTACATATTTGGTACACTTGCATTTCTACTTTTTTTTTGTTCTTGTATATTGTAATAAAAATGATTGCATTTGGATTTTAAATTTTTTCTTCATTCCCCAGAGTAAATTTAAGAATATTTCTTGTATAATACAATTTAATGAATATGCAGATCCAATGAAGCGTGCACATTTAGATTGGGAAAGACGCTACAAAATCATAAAAGGCATTGCTCGAGGACTTCTATACCTTCATGAAGATTCTCGACTTCGAATTATCCATCGTGACCTCAAAGCTGGCAACATTTTATTAGATGCAGAAATGAACCCTAAAGTTTCAGACTTTGGCATGGCAAGGATGTTTGTATTGGATCAAACTGAAGGCATTACAAATAGAATTGTGGGGACCTAGTAAGTATGATGACAAGTTTTTAGAGCTAATGACTAGAATTGTGCATGATTTTTAAAAATTATTTCAATGGGCTACTTGTGTCGGAATGACACCAAAATAAGCCATAACAAAGAAAGAAATAAAAAATAAAAACTCATAAATAATCATTAAGAGTTTTACTGCCATTCAAATTGATTATTTGATTTATTGCTTTGATATGTAGTGGATATATGGCTCCAGAGTATGCAATGTTTGGACAGTTTTCAGTCAAGTCAGATGTTTTTAGTTTTGGTGTGCTAATATTAGAGATTTTGACTGGCCAGAAAATTACTCGTTTTCATAACGAAGAAAACAATGAATACCTTCTAAGCTATGTGAGTATGAATGTCAAAGTATACATATCCCTTTTCCTTTTGAAAAAATATGATAAAAGTTAAGATGGAAAGTAAAACAATTTTTTCATTAACATGCTATGTGCACGTTGATATTTCTACAGGCATGGAAAGTTTGGAGGGAGGGTACAGCTTCAAATATCATAGATCCCATGTTAAAAGACAGTCCAATAACTGAAACGATGAGATGTATCAACATTGGACTGTTATGTGTTCAAGAAAATGTAGCTGAAAGACCAGACATGACTGCAGTTGTTTTCATGCTTAGTGGCAATTGTAATACTCTTCCTGTACCAACACAACCAGCAAATTTTATGCTCAGCAATGATATATCAACCACTTTAATACAACATTACAACAGTTCCAGCGGTGCCAAGTACGAGGTTTCAATAACTGAATTATATCCTAGGTAATGTTTTGTCATTGGGGCTATAAGCGATTTTGTCTATAAATTACGCTCGCTACTGTATATCTGACTATATTTTGTCTATAGTTTTCCTGGCATTATCTAGAAAACTATATCGTTTGAATTGTAAATTGTATATACAGTTTTACTTTAGAAAATTTTGAAATTAATTATAAATTCTTAACAAATTAATCAAGATTCACCACGTATATTTTCAAAACGCAAACATATAAGGGGGAAAAAATATCTAAGCAATTTCCAAGGTCTTGAAAAATATTTAGTGGTGCCTCATCCTTAAAGAAATAATTTTTTATTTTCTTGGTACTCACACACGCCATATTGTGCTCTGTTCTCGCATTACATCTGTGTCCACACATACACAGGAAAAAAAGCAGATTTGATCCCTATAATATGGGATTCTTACATTATCCCCGTGTTAGAAATACTGAATGATTGTATTGTATTTCTCAACTAAAGAATATACATGTGTGCCTTTATATAGGAGGCATAGGAGTGTAGTACAAGAATGTGTGCTAGACAAGTAATCTAGTTGGGCCTAAAGCCCATAACACTATACACGTTAACAACCCCCCTCAAACTCAAGGTGGATGTGAGACCAACTTAAGGTTATCAGCCAAAGTACGAAGGCATCCCTTAGGATGTGACTTGGTGAAGATATCTGCAAGTTGATCTGTAGAGGAGACTGAGATTAGCTTGAGAACACCATAGACAAGATGATAACGGATAAAATGACAATCGATCTCGATGTGTTTAGTCCGTTTATAGAAGACATCATTGTGAGCAATATGAATGGCACTCTTGTTGTCACAATAAAGAGGAGTAGCAGAGGATGTAGACACACCTAAGTCTTTGAGAAGCCATCGTAGCCAAAGAAGCTCAGATGTGGTATCAGCAAGGGCACGATATTCTGCTTTAGTACTGGAGCGGGCCACAAGAGTTTGTTTCTTGCTTCTCCAAGAAATCAGAAAAGAACCAAGAAGAAAGCAATAACCAGTGGTGGACCTGCGATCAATGAGATCTCCTGCCCAATCAGCATCAGAAAAGGTACGGAGAACAAGAGGAGACTAAGTAGAGTAGAAAAGACCATGGAAGAGAATGCCCTTTAGGTACCGAAGAATGCGCAAAACAGCAGCATAGTGAGTCGATCGTGGAGCAGACAGATACTGGCTCACCTGATGAACAGCATAAGAAATGTTTGGACGAGTGATAGTGAGATAAACTAGGCTACCAACTAAGCTTCTGTAAAGAGAGGGATTAGACAATGGTTTCCCTTCTGAGGGAGTCAAATGCGTATTAAGCTCAACTGGAGTGTCAACAGTCTTGCTATCAGCAAGTCCAGCTCGAGACAAGAGTTTAGAGGCATACTTGGCTTGAGTAATGTAAAGTCCATCTGTAGAATGAGTGATTTCAAAACCCAAGAAGTAGCTGAGATGTCCAAGATCTTTCATCTCAAACTGCTAACTGAGAAAATCCTTGAGTTCTTGAATGCCACTAAGGTCATCACTAGTTATAATCATATCATCCACATACAGGAGAAGTAAAATAGTGCATTTGTCAGTGAGACAAAGAAATAAGGCAGAATCATAATGACTGGCCATGTAACCCAAGCGAGAGATAGTAGAGCTGAATTTGGCAAACCAAACTCGTGGAGCTTGTTTAAGGCCATAAAGTGCACGCCGAAGGTGATAAACCTTGTTTGCTTCAACAGAGAGACTAAGAGAAGATTGCATATAAAATTCTTCACTTAAATTCGCATTAAGGAATGCATTTTTGACATTCATCTGAAAAAGGTCCCATTTATTGGCAGCAGCAACAGCTAAGAGGGAACAAACAGATGAGATACGAACAACCGGAGCAAAGGTCTCTTCATAATCAATCCCATACTCTTGTATAAAACCTTTTACAACAAGACGAGTTTTGTAGCGCTCAATGGACCCATTAGAGCGAGTCTTAATCTTGTAGATCCACTTACAACCAACCACAGATTTCCCAGGTGGGAGAGTGACCAAGTCCCAAGTATGGTTTTTAGATAATGCATCAAGTTCCTCTTTCATTGCAAGCTGCCATAAAGGGTCAGTGGAAGCCTCACGATAGGTGTAAGGCTTATGCAGTGTAGCAAGAGCAGTGTAACAATAATAGTCAAGTAAATGTGCGGGAATGGATCTTACCCGAGTTGAGTGACGAGGTGGAATGTCTTGAGCAAGATCTTCAGGCGGAGCAGGAGCAGGGGACCCAAGCTCAGGGTTAGGTAGCTCGCTTTCAACCAGTTCATCTTCCACCTGTTCATTAAAGGGGGAACTAGGAAAGGGATCAAGGATATCTGGTGGTTGGATAGAAAAGTCTACAGGAGAATCAGGAGAAACTATAAGAGGATCAGGACCAACTATAGGAGGGTCAGGAGCAGCTATAGAAGAAATATGTGCCTCATCTGGAAATAGATATAAGACAGAGGAGGAAGATAGAGAAGCACGAAAGTGAGAGAGCTCGACAAAGAGGCGATGTTCCCAAAAGACAACATTGCGGGAGATACAAAGACGATAAGATACAGGATCATAACACCGATACCCCTTTTGAGTTTCTCCATAGCCAAGAAAACAATAAAGTCTTGACCTAGGCTCAAGTTTGTTATGCTCATGTGGCTGAAGAAGAACGAAACAGGCAGAACCGAAGGAGTGAAGGTGGTGATAGTCTGGAGGTGACCCAAAAAGGCGCTCATATGGAGTTTGATTTTGGATGAGAGGACTGAGAATGTGATTAATAGCATGAACAACATAAAGAGCAGCTTCGCCCCAAAAAGGAGTAGGAACTTTGGCAAAGAGAAGAAAAGCACGAACAGTGTCAAGAATATGACGAAGTTTTCGTTCGGCTCTTCCATTTTGCTGAGAGGTACCTGGACAAGTTAGTTGATGAACAGTGCCATAGGAATACAAAACAACTTGGAATGCATATTGAGTGTACTCAAGAGTATTATCAGATCGAAAAATTTTGATACATTTGGAAAATTATATTTCAATCATTTTTACAAAATTAGAATATACTTGCAATAATTTAGAACGATGTTTAATATTAAAAATCCAGCTATAGCGAGAGTAATCATCAACAAAGACAACAAAATACCGAGATCCACCAATACTAGAGACAGAAGAAGGTCCCCAAACATCAGCATGAATAAGGTCAAAGATATCAGTGGATATTGATTCACTAGTATTGAAAGGCAAAGCTGGTTGTTTTCCTAACTGACATGAAACACAATCAAAATTTTATGTAGACACTGAACCTAACAAACCTCTAGAAGCCAATTGTTGTACTCAAGAAGAAGATGCGTGGCCAAGTCGAGCATACCAAAGTGCAAGGGAAGGAATAGAAGAAACTGCAACAGCTGCTGCAACAGAAACAGGAGCAACAAGTGGAAGACGAAGGTTGTCCATAGGAAACATACACCCAAGTCTGGGACTGGTCCCAAGCTCCTGCCCCGTCCTTGGATCCTGCACAATACACCCAGAGTAATAAAATATAATGCAATAACCCAACTCAGCTAATTGTCCCACAGAAAACAAATTGTAAGAAAGGTAAGGAACATTAAAGACCCCAGGAACTGAGAGGTTGGAGGTCAAAACGAAACCTATATTATGACCAGACATTGTGGAACCATTTGCTGTGTGAATATTAAGAGGGTGTGGTGCAAGTTTAAGTTCAGAAAATAAGGATAAGTGAGGTGTCATGTGATTACAACAAGCAGAATCCATAAGCCAAGAGGAAGGAGACATACCAGATAAAGCTAAGAGAGAAGAGGAATAAGATGCATTACCAACCATCCGATTGACATTGGCGATGATATTTTTAAGGTCATCTGTGGACATGGTGAAAGTACGACCTGAAGACTTAGAGTGTGAAGAGACGGGAGTCATTGGTTGGACACTTTCAGTGTTAGCAACAGTAGTAGCAGAAAGTGAAACAGCTGATTTGTTGCAATGATAGCAAGTCTCAATATTGTAGTCAAAACGTTTGCAAAATTTGCAAAAATGTTTGCTGGATTGTCGGCAACAATTATTGCAACAAGAAGAAGACCTGTCCTTATTCTTCATTTAGAAGCAAAATATGCAAAAATGAAATCTACGCGAAAAACTAGGTAAGGAGCACCTAGACTGCAAAAGTCAACTCTGGTCAAAGTCAACGGTCAACCTCGTCAAAGTCAACTCTAGAGTCAACGGTCAACAGATGACGTCAGCATGCTGACTGTGGATGACGTCAGCGAATGGTAGGATGCTGACGTCAACTAGAGCTAACGTGGCTGACAGTTGGCACGTGAGGCATGTGGCGCACGTGAGGTGCGTGAGGCATGTGACACGGGGTAGGGTATACTGGCGGTGTGTGGGAGCCTGTGACCAATCCAATGAAGCCGATGCTTTTCCGAAGTTGTAGATTGGAGAAAGACGATTCCGAAGGTGGTGGAGGCTACAATATCGGAGCAACCCTAGTGGCACGTGGGGCGCGTGTATTATTTTGCCGATACTTTAACCGGCGTGTGGCAGCGCGTGGAGACTCCAATGACTGTCAGGATTCCACCAAGGAGTAGATCGGCGAAGGACGATCTCAGTGGTACCTGCAAAAAGTTGATCGGAGCAGGATTCGTGGTGGTGTGAAAAAGGCAGTGGTCTGTGTGAAACTCCTCAACGGCGGCTGCGACAGGTCCGGAACCCA
Organism: Castanea sativa; assembly: GCF_040712315.1. Taxonomy (NCBI): domain Eukaryota; kingdom Viridiplantae; phylum Streptophyta; class Magnoliopsida; order Fagales; family Fagaceae; genus Castanea; species Castanea sativa. Next base: position 71,361,385 of record NC_134017.1, read on the forward strand.
AGGATGATGTCTGGAAGACGTCGGAGGTTCAACGGCGAAAGGTTGTGGCAGTTGCTGTGACGGCAGAAGCGAGAATGGAGTAACACTAATAAAGACAAGACTGCTAAGGAAAATGTCAAAGCAGTGGCTCTGATACCATGTTAGAAATACTGAATGATTGTATTGTATTTCTCAACTAAAGAATATACATGTGTGTCTTTATATAGGAGGCATAGGAGTGCAGTACAAGTAAATGTGTAGTACAAAAATGTGTGCTATACAAGTAATTTAGTTAGGCATAAAGCCCATAACACTATACACGTTAACACCCCGTAAATTAAATTGAGTTAATAACTTAATATATTCCCTAGGTCTCTTGACAGATGATCTTTGTCATCATGACATCATCCCCTCAACGAAAAATGTTTATACGTTGCTGGACACATAAAAATGCACACTTCCACCAATCACAACTTAACACATGGCAAGTTGTGGCATAAAATTGTGTACTTTTATGTGTCTCAAGCATTACTTTTATATGTTTAACGGACTGCTTACACGTCACAAAATTAAAATAATAAATTATTTAATTAATATAAAATAAAATGAACACTTCTTTTTTTACAAAAAAAAAAAAGGAAAAAGAAATTCTAAGTAGTATGGGTCCACTATTCAAATTAATTTTTTTGCTTATCAAGGTTAGAAACTATTACATATTTTATTATGAACATATACAATACTTTTAAAAAATTTACATGTATGGGTCATAGGTGGAATAAGTGCCTGTTCGTTTCGGCTTTTGTAGCCCAAAACGCGCTGTTTGAAACCCCTAGCCCAAAAAGCTCGTCTGGTTAGGTTCAAAAAGCAACTTTTTGTTAAAATTTGCATTTTGGGTTTGTGAAGAAAACGTGCATTTGCAAAAAGGAGCTTAGAGCTGCAGTTGCAAAGCGCGCAAACACGTTTTCTCAAAACATAAATATTACCGTTGGTAGGTTTCTTTTTTTCCTAAATTGCCCATAGTTTTTTTTCACTAAAAAATCACAATGGTATCAACAGAACTATTCTTGATCTTTTCTCTCAAACATCTCTAAACTTAGTCTCAATCAAACATTCACAACAGCTACATTCACAACAATCATTTCTCTTAAACATCTCTAAACTCAAGCATAATCAAAATACAAACTCAAAAACACAATCTTAAAATTAATCAAATCATAACAATAAAAAAAAAAAAAGAGACAAAAGCCATCTAACCCACGGTGGAGCAAGCAAGCAACCCAAGGTGGAGCAAAAAAGAGACAACGCTTGCCTGTGTCCTTCTATCAACGGTGGAGCATGCAATCGCTTGTTCTTAACTTCTCTGTTTCTTATCATTGCTAGAAAGTGTTCAAGTAGAAATAGAAAAAGTTAAAGAAAGAGAGAGCTAGAGAAAGAAAGAGAGAGTTGGAGAAAGGGAAAGTGGGATTCAGAATGCACTAGAAAAAGAAAAAGAAGGGTAGATAGAGATGGGAGTGGGGTAGGTGTGTGGTGGAGAAAAAACCAAGAGAAAAAAAAAATGAAAATGTATGGATGTAATTAAGTTTGGAAAAATAATATAAAAATAAGAAATGACAATTAAGAAATGCTACCACAATATTTTCACGATAAATTTTAAGTAATAGATTGTTATTAGCTAATATTGGTGAGTAAAAAAATAATTTCAGTAATGGGTTCAAATTAGAACTAGTAATAATTTTTCACATAAGATTTTGATGTGATTCTTATGGATATAACATTTTTCATTGAAAAATATAATTGTTAGGAATGAATATAGGAAGAATAAATGATGATAAGAAAAAAATAAAGAACGAATGAAGAAATAATATTTAAATGAGATGGAGAAAAGAATAAAGAGTCTGTTGGAAAGTGTATTTGAAAAAGTAAGTAGGCAAAAAGTAAAATGTACTGTTCACTCTCCAAACAGTACAAAAATTTGGAGAGGCTATTGGAGATGCTCTTACAACTTTTTTTTCATAACTGTGATGTTATAAAGTATGTGGTGGAGAAAAAATTGTGAGTAATAGAACAACTCATTTAAAAGATAAGTGTTAATAAAATTTTATTTTACAAAGATTAATTTTAAATTAGTATTGTGAAAATATTGTAACATTTAATTATATTTCTAAACCTTTTAAGTTAGTACTATTTTTCTTTAGAAAAAAATAATACTATTGACATAATATTTTTATAACAATTTCATAATAAAGTTTACATAGTAAGTTGTTATTAGTTCTCATCTAGACCTACTAGTAACATTTTTTTTTCCTACCATTAACAACTTGTTATATAGACTTTATTGTGAAATTTTTGTGAAAATATTGTGTCCATAACTTGCATTAAAAGATGAAATTAAAACAAAGAATTCTCTTTATATAGACATTGTCCTTTTTAGTAATTTATCATTCAAACTGCCACTTTTATAAGTGCTAGTCAAACACTCAGCTTTTTCAAAAAGCACTTTTTAACAGTTTTTACTAAACACTCAGTTTTTTAAAAAAACATTTTTTCATACTGTACTTTTTGAAAAATCCACTTTTTCAAAAAGCTCAGTTTCCAAAAGCTGAACCAAACCCACCCTAAGTCAACATAGCCATGTCACCTAACCTTTTTTTTTCCCTTTTTTTTTTTTTTTTTGGGTTCTTCTTACTTCAATTCCACTTCCACGATGACCATTGACCTTTTTTTTTTCTTTTTTCTTTTTTCGTTTTTATATAACTTTTTGTGTAAGTAACCAAACAGTTAAGAAAACGAATAAAAAAAATACAGAAAATATCAGTTTCGCAGTAACCCAACGGATAAAATTAGAAATTTTTGAAAGTCAAATAGATTATAAAAAATATAAAGAAAAAACAGAGGATTCCAAAGCAACTGAAATTACTAGCTGATCCCTACACTTACGGTATATTTGGATACTATTTATTTTGCTGAAACTGAAAACTTATTACTAAAAGTACTGTAAATAAAAGTAAAAGTTAATTGAAATAGTATAATGGGGCCCATAAATAGTACCAAAAGATGCATGTACAGTATCGTGGGATCCACCATTTTTTAGCAAAACGCAAAAAATTTTCATCCCCAATGCAATCCAAATGCACGATTAGTCAAATGATCAAAATAGAACAACCACTAAAAATAAAAAATAAAAATAAAAATAAAAACCTCAAATCAAGGCAATAAATAAATAAAATTAAAAAAGAAAACAGAGATTGAATCTTTGTTAAAGTTTTTCTTATTTAATTAAAGACCCAGATCCTCATCATTTTCTACTAGACAATTTTCAACGGACACTTTAAGATGAGTGTCTAAAAAGAAAGTTAATAGAGATATTTATCAATCATCGTGGTTTGTGATGCTTAGGGGGTGCTTGGTCATGTGTTTAAACAATAATTTTCAGTATTTAAACACTAAAACACATATTTCTACAACCTTTTTTAACCTACACATATTTCTATAACACTTAAACAACAATACTAGAAATCTCTAGTCAAACAGGCCCTTAGCCAAAATGAATGAAGATACTAGATCAGCAGCAAAATTGAAAACCAAGTACAAATGAAAGATGCACATCTCTATTGAATATGGTTGAAATTGCCAAGATTAGGGGTGTTCACCAAACCACAAAAGTTGCACCAAAACCATTCACAAAATGGCATAACTGCACCACACCGCAAGTAATAATGCACTGCTAAGCACCACACCCTCTATATATATATATATATATATATAACCCTAGTTTTCAAAAAAAAAAAGTTTAGTAAACCCTAACAAGTGTTGATTAAGAAAGTATACTCAAAATAAAGAAAAACTAACTCAATAGTTTAAAACTTGACCCAAAATAAAGGAAAAAAAAAATCAGTTTTGGGCTAGGCATGAAAAGCCCAAAATTTGCAAAACATATTGGTTTCAAACCGTTCAAACCGTATTTTATATACTGCAACACACATGTGATTGCAAAAATAAGGTGCAGTGCAGTTATGGTTTTGGCTAAACTCTAAACCGCACTGCATCACACATGTGGCCGCAATAATGAAATACGATGTGATTATGATTTTGGTTAAACTACACTGCAAAGTGCGGTGCTAAAAATGACCTAAAACCTCACTGCGAACACCCCTAGCCAAGATCATCTTGTGAAATAATATCATATCTGATAGAAGACCCATATAAGGTTGTCTGAATCCTTTTGAGTAAAAGAGTAAATTGGGATGATTTTACATAGTGATTGAAAGAGACGATGAAAGGAGGAACATGGACCTAGCGTATCAAGATCTTGATTAATATTAATAAAGGCTGCAAATGTTTAACTTTGATAATTAATGGTGGTCATGGGTGATTAACATTGAATTAACGTGGTTAATTTAGTATGATGGCTACATCCATGAAGTGATGGATGAAAGCCCTTAATTTAGATTTTTTCTTGTTTTTTATTTTATTTTATGATTTTATTTTTTTATATATAAACACTGATGCGGATTTTTTAAATAGAAAATTATTTTTTATCATTATTTAATTGGTTACATAAGAAAAAGTCAATTGTCCATGCTGTATGCTACGACATAAACAATTTTTGTTAGTAATTTAATGATAAAAATCAAATTGGCTGCTAATTAAAAATAACAATGGCCAAATTGAATTCTACTAAAATGTGGCAAAAAGAAAAGGGAAATTAACTGTTACTTCAAAACATGAGGGCAAAGATAATATTTTTGCCTATTTTCTACTAGGCTCTTTCTATTACAATAAATCTACTACAATTTAGGTATTTATCGTCTATCTAAATATATCTTATTCAAACAAGTATTGAAATACTTGCAATACAAGTAAATTCAAGATTTTTTTTGCTTACACATAAAGGACTTGTATTTAAGATTATAAGTCCTCCTTACATAGGAAAAATAAATCCCAACATAAAGTTCATATAGTCAGAGTTCACGAATTTTAAGAATTTTCTTCATTCTTTCTTTGCTTTTATTAACCAATAATTCTAGGAACCTTTCTTTGCCAATACTCTTCGCCACAACTTGTTTTGTTGTTGACTAGTGATTAGAAAAGTAATCAAATCACCCAAGTTGTGCTAAGGGGTCATCCTAGAATTACTGTTTCTGTACACACTCGTCTGTTTTGGGTGTAATTCCTTCTAGAAAATAATGGCCCATAAGTTGTTCTCTTGTTACCTTTAATTTACTAGCTTAAAGAAGCTAATTTCGAAGTAAATAAACCTTTGACATAGAGTTCAGAAATAAAAGAGCTTGAAGGGTGTGGGGGCCTTTTTGAATATCTCTCCTCCTACAAATGTGCACAAGTAATAGAATTTTCCCCTCTATGAATGGGCACAAGAGTCATATAGAAATGACAAAACTCTCCAGTATACTCTCCCCCTTTCTGACACGAATAGACAAAGGAGTCAAGGAGAAAAGAGGGCAAGAGATGAAGGTATGAACAAGGGCAATGATGCATGAGGGGTGCAAGATGAATGAGAAATGAAGCTCAAACAAAAGACAAAATAAAATACTACAAAGCATAAGGTAAACATGACATGCTAGGATGAAGAAAAAAGGTATAGACCAATGCATGAGGTGGCTATGTGCAATGCATAACCAAAGCATGGAAAATACACATGTGGGGCAAGGTGTGTTAATTACACAACAATTGATCCAAACATATTCCTAATGAGGAAACATCAGAAACCCCAAAGTTTAATTCTCATCGGAATCCAGACAAATGAGATAATGCTTAAAATGCATTTTATCAAACATCTAGTGTGCACACTATGAACAACAATGTAAAATAATGCATGAACCTCATGAAATCCACACTTAATACATGTTCTTTTTGCCACAAAGGGTCCAACATCCAAAGCAAACCATCAAAAGAAACCAATCACATACAAAAATTTGACAAAAATTAAGTTTTCCCAACCCCTATAATGAAAATCCCAACAAAAGAACAAAACTCTCCAAAACATAATCTAAGGATCCAAATCAATGAAAAAAGTTTAAAATTACCTTAGAGATGTTAATGAAATGAAAAATCATTCAAATTGATTGGGTTTTTATAAAAATATTGATATAAAAATAACAGGTTTCCCACAAAAAAGCTCTTTCAAAAGCTATCTTTGGGCATTTTGAGACTGGCAAGTCGCAAACCATTCTGTGTAAACTCGAGACTAGATTTTGCGACTAGGCAAGTCGAAAAAATGAGTAGCCAAAACTTGCTACTCGCGAGAGTAGCCAAAAATTCTGACACCTGTTTTTCAACACAAAACTTGCTTAAAACAATGAAAAACAAAGTAAATCGAATAAACTTGCTTAAATATGAAAACAAAGAGTGATAAAAATCACTTCGAAATACATATAAAATAATCAAAAATCTTTTTGGTTTGATCCATATATAGATGAGTACACAAATATCACATTTAAACAAGTACAATCGAATAAATGAATAAGACATTCATTGAACATTAGGCATGTGTGTTATGTGTGTGTATGAAATGTGAAATAGTCCTTAGTTTAGAGTGAAACTTCAATGATCAATTTAATCAAGTCATACACAACTAGTACTAAGTCAAGTGGTCTATCTCAATTATTGAAATGAACATATATGACCTCCCACAAAAAATGATTACATATCTTTGAAGCATTTCATTTGTCTTTTTACAATTCATAATATTTGATCATTTTTTATCTTTAATCTCTTTTTGAGATCAATGCCTAAAATTTTTTATATTTCAATTTGATGAACAAGCCTTTGGCTTTTTGGGCATCATACATTTTAAATACATGTCGCTTTCCCTTTTTCCTAGTCAAATATTAGTTTGTACGATGACTTTTGCAGCTCATTATCTCTTTTTGAGATTTGACATTGGTTGAGCTTTTTAAGAAAAAATATAAAAGAGTGAGAAAATATATAGGTACAAGTCTATGCATGTCTCAAGATCAACAAAGATAGATGTGCATATATAACAAGCTAAGCTCATAAATGCACAAAGCCATTGGTATGGAGGTACAAGGCTAAACTCACATATGATATGTGCTCAAACATATACAATCAAACTTTTTGAATTTTTCACTTTTTATGTAGTTTTGGATTTTTTTTACTCACACATAACTAAAACATAAAAGTAAGATTAAAACAAAACAATGCATATAAAGAAATACAAGATGCACAAAATGCATGAAGATATGACATTCAATACATGAAGGGTCCTACAAAGATCGAAAGAATTAGATCAAGGACCAAAAAAGCAAAAGCTCATCCATAGGAACCTTTCCTCGTCTAAACACAACGATTGTTTGAAATGAGTATCTCATGATAAGTGAGACGAAGGTTGAAAGAATGAGAACCAAAAACGCATATAGACAAGGAGTTAAGAGCATTAAACAATTTCTTTAACAACATGTTATTTTCACTCAAATCCGGTTTACCCTTTTTGGCACAACTTTCAAGAAGCTCAAGTTTCTCTTTTCTTTTGATTCTTTTAAGGGCATGAAACTTAGAGCAATAAGGTCTTAAATGACCAAAAGCACCACAATGGTGGCAAACAATGTATTTAGGTCCACTAAGTTTTTTGAGAAGGGATCTAGCAACATGGTTTTGTTTTCTCTTCAACTTATGACATTGAGGTCTTATACGACCAATCACACCACAATGGTGATAAGTTGGAACAAATTTAGATCCATCCAAAACCTTAGGTTAAGACCTAAACAGAGGCTTTGGCTTAAGAGTCTTTCTCTCCACCTTTTGATTTCTTTTGTATGGAGGAATGTATATCGATTTGTCCTTTGAGGTAGAACACACAATAGGCACAAAATTGTGTACCACAACATGATTGCAACAAATATTATCATCATTTTTAGCAATAGGTTCAGCAATCACACACCTGGCATACATCTTAAGAGATTCATTTTCACATTTTAGCTCATTAACAAGTTTGTTAGACAAAACAAGTTTAGCATCCAAGTCCATATTAAAACATTCAAACTCCTTTAGTTTTTCAAGAGAATGTTCAGCAAGTTTCTTATACTTTTCAACCAATTTATTGGATCCATTGAGCTTAGCAATCAAATCATCATTTTTACAAATGAACTTGCTAAAATTCTCATGAAACTTCTTAGCATTTTTCTTCAAGAGTTTGACATTTGGAATATCAACAACACTCAAAGAATCAAGTAACATGTCATCACAATCATGAGGGTTAACACTCATATAAGCATTTTCAAAAACACATGGCATGTTACAATCATAAACAAACAAAGAAGCATACAAAGTACTATCCATGGCAATAAACACAAGGGGTCAAAGATCACACTTAGGTAATGAAACCACACAAGTGTACCCGCTCTGATACCAATTGAAAGTTCAATTAGTGTGTAAAACACCAATGAACGTTAAAACCCCTAAATACAAAAATACTAACACAAGTTTAGACTCAAACAATAGATGTGTGGAATGATAAGTAGAAGCAATACCCAAAATAATAAACAACTCTAAACCAAAATTAATCACAATATAGCAGCAATTAATATGTACGATTAAGAGAAGAGAGATGCAAACACAAAGATAACACTGCAATGTGTTATCTGAAAGGAAGCAAAAGAACTCGACGAAAGACTCTCCGCTGCCCTCCAAGCGGTAAATGATCCACTAGAAAATCAGTTGGAATACATGAATAGCAATAGACCCTCCAAGCCTAATTTACCCAATGCACCTAAGCCCTCTAAGCTTCTTGCTTCAACAGGGCTATGCTGAACCTTGTCTTCTCTAGCTTATCAGATCCCGCTATAAGCTCCATATTGCATCCGCCATCCTTGGTATCTTTCAATATTTCACAAAGCTCGAAAAACACTCTCAACATTCTAAATGGGTGTGAGTAGTGTTTGAGTACAAATCTCCTCTTAATGGGTATAACAATGGGAGAGGGAATGAGAAGAGTCTACAAAGATTTTTCTCTAAGAATGAGTAACTCTCTATAATAGGGTGGATGTGTTGTAGAAGCCTCTCTTAGAGTTTTTCTCTCAATAGTCTCCTCTATCAGCACATTACATTTCGTGGGTATAAGAATATTTATAATATGATATGAGATGAAATGTGAAAAGTCAGTTTTCATCCAAACAGGACATTTTGGCACTTGGCATCATGACTGGAACGAGTCGCAAGATAACTTCCAGGCCAAACTGTACTTTTTGTCCTCTAATGCTCTAGCAGTCGTGACCTTTCAGCTCCTTATATGCTTCACATGTGTGCCACTTTGGCGACTTGCCAATCACAAGTTAGTCATGAGACTCCTCTTGAATGCACACAACTTAAGTTTCTTCACACTTTCTCATACACAACCCTTACATAATTCCCACCTAAATACAAGGTTTTTACATGCTGAATTATAAGCAAATTTGGCACGGAATAAAGCTAACACATATGGATCGAAGAGCTATCAAGAAGATATCAAGATTGCGATAAGAAAAAGCTGAAGAGCTTGATAGATAGCTTAGCTGTCGAGAGGTGCCGAGGAGCTGTCGAGATTTCTTTAAAAACAGTTTTTCATGAAGAGAAAAACACAAACATGAATGAAATCAAACATACAACTCAACCAAGGATCCAAATTTTTTTTTTAATCTCTCAAGAACATCTCTCAATCAAGAAAAATGTAAGCACATAGATCCAAAAACACACACTAAACAAGTCTAACCAATTTTATATTTTAAAAGCAAGTTAAGACAATTTAATGAGCATATATTAACACATGTAAACCTTGTGATGACCAAATCACATTGTACCTACACATGTATCGAGTAGTAAAGAATATTGCATGTTGTGTGTGAAAACATCACAAGATTGCATAAGTGTCTCTATGTTATGACGATTTGAGATATGAATAAATCAATTTAACTCACACAATCATAACTGTTTGATGGGGACTATCACCTTCGAGGTACATCCTATAGCTTCCACATTTCCTATAATACAAGCTTGCAATCATGTTTTACATCATTTTGTTTCTTTTGCTTTGATTTTTTTGCATATTTTTCTTTTATTAAGCATATCATGTATGAGCATACAAGAGAGAGAAAAGAAATATCCAATTATGTTAAGTCTTTTGACATTACACTTTTTGCTATACCGAAGCATACCAATGTCATTTTATGATTGGTGAGCAATAGTGGTGAGGTAATTATTTATGCCTTTCTCTTAGGAATTTTTTAGTCATTCCTGTCAAAAAGAGTGATACGAGTGTTAAGTACAAGAAATAACTTAATCTTACTCATCACAAACAAGAGCCACAAAACTCACTTGCTTAGTTGTGCATAGATATACTCATCTAAGCTACAAGAGATACAAAGTTTAGAAAACTTTGTTTCATTGGCCATTTAAGGTACACAAGTACCAATGTACACAAACACACAATGTTTTTGTATTTGTCCGATTTTTCAATTTTTTTTTTAATTTTTATGAATGAAAAACAAAATAAAAACAAAACTGAAAAAAACACATAAACAAAAACATGTCAAACAAAGCAATGCATAAAACCTAGACTATCTCAAAATAGGAAAGCAAAACACACAAGTAATGCAAACACAACAAAAAGAGGGAGAGAGAGAAAAGTGACTGAATCACTTAGAGCTTTTTTCCTTCCACACTTTCGAAGAGTCTTTCCTTTTGGCGAACCCTTGAATTGGTGGAGAGGGGGAAGTATTGCAACCATTCAAATTCGTAAGGAATACGAGGGCTTTCAGGAGCTGTCCAAAAGAAGCAAGAGAGGGTGGATACTTACTCAAGTTTCCTAATGAAACTATGTTGTTGCTCTGTTGAGTGATTGCCACTTGTAGCAATTTGGTCGAGTGTGTCCAGCTGCTCTATAGTGATGACAGAGATGCTGCTTCTTCTCTTTGGACTTTTGAGCATTATTCTTCTTAGCCCTAGGGTTTTTGGTTTCTTTCTTAGCAAGTTTAAGGGGTGCTCCTAAGATAGATTTACCCTTGTCTATGTTCTCACTAGCCATTATAGTTTTAGCATCATTTTTCTCAAAATCAATATTGTTAGCAGGAGAAAAAAAAAACAATAGCACTAGAAGAAACAATATTAGGAGAAGAGAAATTATACCCTAAACTGGTTCGATCGGAGGCAGATTTTTGCATGCTGAGCATCTCATCAGGCTTTGCACTTGAGGTCCTCTCTAACTAAGCTCTAACTTGGAACAATCCTGCTTCAAGCTTCTTAGTCTTCTCAGCCAAGAAATTGTTTTCAAACCTCAGTGCTTTGATGGTTGGATTGGCTTCATTGAATTTTGTGGAGAGTTGCTCTCATTCAAGCTCTACATCACTTAGCTTCTTGGTGGCCAATTTATACAACGTCTCATGCTTTTCAGAGACCTTATATAACTTTGCATAGGCAGTGTGGATGTGATCTTGTTCATCTATCTTCTTAAATTATGATTCCACCAAGTTTTCTTCTTTATCCATATCTTCTACAATCCCCTCAATAGGATTAACAGTGGTGGCGAAGGCATCTAGAATTCCGTCATCTTCTTTTTCAAAATCATCCTCAGGTTTGGTGTCACTCAAGGTAGCAGCAAGTGTCTTTTTTCTTTTTTTTTCCCAATGGACTTGAGATAAGTAGGACACTCTTGTTTCATGTGACTGAATCCTTGGCACCCGAAACACTTGGGTCCTGAGGGAACAGTGTACTAACCGACATCCCTAGCATCCTTTTTCCCTTTGTCTTGGTTCTTAGACTGAGAAGAAATTGATTGCCAACGGTCCTTGCCGAATCCCTTTGCATTGGCATTTTTCATGAATTTCTTGAACTGCCGGTGATGTAGGACTTCATTTTAGAATCTTCATCGTCGAAAGACTCATCCGTGTCACTGCTTTTGGCCTTTAGTGCCATGCTCTTACCCTTACTTAACTTGCCAATTCTTGTCAAACCTAACTCATAAGTCTACAGGTTACCAACGAGTTCCGTCGAAGGAATCTTGTCAATATCCTTTGATTCCTCTATCATGGTGATCTTGGCATGAAATTTCTTGGGCAGAGATCTGAGCACCTTTCTCATAATCTTGGGTTTGGAAATGGTTTCCCCAATATTGAAAACTGAGTTCACTATGTCGTTGAGCCTGGTATAGAACTCATCAGATGACTCATCCTCCTCCATCTTGATTTCCTCGAAGCTAGTAGTGAGCCTCTAAAGCTTCAAATCTTTGACAGCCTTGGTTCCTTTGTAGGTTGTCTAGAGAATGGTTCAAGCTTCCTTCGCAGTTTTAGTGGAGGATATCTTCTAGAATTCCTTATTTGTGATCGTACTAAATAAAACATTCAATACCCTGCTGTTGAAGTTTGCCGCCTTGATCTTTGAACCATCCTAGTTGGCCAGCACTTCCTTCGGCTTGGTCCAGCGTATCTCCACAGCTTGTCACACTTCCAATGACTGTAAGAAAGCTCTCATGCATACTTTCCAATATGCATAGTTAGTACTATCAAATAAAGGAGGTACAATGAGTGATTGTCCTCCATCTATGACAAACAGGGGTCAATGGATCACACAGGAAAGATTAAATCCTAATTAGAGTGTGCCTACTCTAATACCACTTGATAGGCCAAAAACATATTGACCCCTGGTGATGGATTAATTGATTAATTAGTCAAGTTTAATTAATTAATCGAATTAACATGCAATATACGTGGCAGCACAAACCAATCACCATCTAACTAAATATGCAGCGGAAAATAAATTGACACGATGATTTGTTTACAAATAGGAAAAACAATAGAGGCAAAACCCCACTAGGTGAATTTAAGGTCACCACTCTCGAGAATCCATTATTATCAAAACAAGTGGTTACAAGTAAAGGAATCCCAGTACTTTATACCAACCTATAGTTGAACCCTTACCCCAATACTCAATTGGATTTGTTCTGTAGTGATAATCTCTCCTTGTATTGCATGGCTGCCAGTACGTGACTAACCAATAGATGTGCGGATCCCAGTACGCGACTTGATCACCAACTTAAGAAGGATGTTGGCTGCAAAGTTCTTCTGTTCATCACACGATGAAGATCATAAAGTTTCTTGGTCACAAAACTGCTTCTTCAAGAGAAAGATGAGCTAGGGAAAATTTAGCTCATCTTGCTCTTGTCACAATTTGCATGAGCAAAACTTTGCTCTATACTCGCGCAACCTTTGACGGTCCTTAAAATAATCCTTATATATGTTTAGGGTTGTGAGAAAAGAAAGCCCAAACATACATTCATGGATTCGATGAAAATCAACTCTGAAAAAACTGAACTTCATATGTCTCAACAGATACCCTAGCTGTCGAGCCACGGGCTGAAACAACTCTTTTAAACCTCGATAGATACTAGCTGTCGAGTTTTAATGAACAACACTTCTTCACTTGATTCCTGGACAGACTTGCATGGCTTTAATACTTGAACTTAAAACCTTGTTTCTTGAAGTATTAAACACATCCTAGATATACTCTAAATACAAGTAAAGTGCGTTTTGTCAAAGGATTAGCCAATACATAACATGTTGACATATGTTTGTAACATGAATCACATATGTCCTAACAAATTCAATACCTCCACAAACAACCAACCCCCCCCCCCTCCCCCGATGTCATTTGTGACAAAATTAACTCCCAAATTAGATGGTTAATTGTGCACTCCAAAGTTTTGGGGAACATTATAAATCAATTAAAGATTTGAGTAAGTTATAAAAAACTATAATTTCCCCCTTAAATATACTTACCAATAGTATGTAATAAATATGTAGAAAGTGTTAAATTACCGTCCCAAAAACTTAAGCTTTTAACTTAAGCTAAAAGCTTAAGTTATTGGGATATGATAAATTTAATATTGAACTTCAACTACATACTTTTAACACTCTCCCTCATGTGTAGATTGAAACTACCTTTTAATAGGTGAGGTTCAACACGTGGTATTTTAAATGTGAGGTAGAGGGGAAGAGATAATGATTGAACTTAAAACCTCTTGATCGAGCTAAAAATTTCGTGTTCAGATACCGTGTTAAATTAACGATTGTCTCAAAAGCTTGAGCTAAAAGTTTACACTTTTAAGATATAGTTAATTTAATTAACCACCTATTTTTGTTGTTCAATATTTCATAATTAAAGTAAATAAATAAATCCACGTATATATTCAAACGTGATCACATCTATGTGAACCACGTAGGAAATCACCTTTTTAAATTGTATTTTGCCCTATCAATATTCAGTATTTACTCACGTCTTCACCAACAGTGTATTATATTTGGTTCAGAGCTTTCAATTGGCCATAAAATAAAGAAGTTTCCAACACCTTAGTCAATGTAGAAAGTAGATATATGAACTGATGAAAGTATAGAACGAGAATGACATAACTGAATAATGAAATGCATCCATGTTGGGTTACTTTGTGTTCAAGAAAATGTATATAAGAGATCAATCGCGATTCAAGTGTGATGGGTTCAAACCAATCTAAAAGTAGATCTGTTCAAGTCTCACTAAATGATGTTTCAATTAATTACTTAATTCTTTTTTGAGAATCATTCAATTACTTAATTAGATCCACAATAGCGTTGATGGAAGTTACATTTCAGCAATCTTGTTTTTCCAGATCAATGCACCATATGTTACATTTTACAAGTCAGAGCACTCCCACCAATTAGTGCAAAATACACTGTTGTCAATTTTACGCATTGTTACCAAATAACTATTCACATTAGTTTGTGTATAACATTGTTCATATACACAATTGTGCTATAGTAACCATGTAAAAATATATAGTTAAGAGCATTCACATTAGTTTGTGTATAATAAAAAATGTGTAGAATTTACACAGTTTTGCCTAAAATAACCCATATCAGTTCGTGCAAAATTGTATAATTTACAAGTTTGCTACATTAACCGTGTAAATTTACACTAATACTATTCATTTTGCATTTCGTTGTTTATTCATTCTTTAGATATCTTGAGGATGGAAGAAGAGAGTGGATGGTAATTGTAATGTGTGAAGAAAGAGAAACAATTAAAAAAAATAAGAAACAGATATTTTAATGAATGGTATAAAAAGCAGCAGTAGAGAAAGAAGAAGAAGAAGCACTGGCAGCAACAGCTGAAGAAGAAAAAGAAGAAGAAGCAACGATAGCAGAAGCAACAGAAGAAGAAGCAGTAGCAAGCTGGCTATAGCAGAAGAAGGAAAAAGAGGTTCTACCTTGGAGGTTCGCCTTTGTGGTGGTCATGTGAGCTTCGGTCATGACCTGGAGGTCCAGCCATGGAGGTTTTGTGGTGGTCAAGAGAGAAGAGAGCTGAGAAATGAGAGAGAATGTGAGAACACAATATATATATATATATATATATATATATATATATATATATATATATATATATATATATATATATATATAATTGGTGAAGTTGAGAGAAATTCAAATTAGAATTCCAAATTAGAGTTTCAATTTTGCGCCATGTGTCCTAAATTATTTATTCTTAAAGGGTTTTATTTCTTAATTTAGAATAAAATGTGGGATCACATCATAAATATTTATCCCAATGAGTTATTAAGTACAAAAACCAAAGAGTTTAGAATAATAGAATTGTAAAAAAAGACTGCTTCACAATAATAAATAAATTAATAAATATGGACAATTTACATTTTATACCTAATAATATCTTTACAAAATTTTTTAAAGAGTTAACAAAATATAAAAATGACTATCAATAGTATTTAAATTTTATATATATATATATATATATATATAAGAATTATATTATGCATCTTATTATATATCTTTAAGTGTATTTATACTTATGCATGGAGTTACAAGCTAGTAATAATAATAAATGAATGAAAAATAATTATTTAAATAAAATAGCAGGTATATAATAGAAACTCTGATGTGAATGTTTTGTAAAAGAAGTTTTGCAAAATAGAAAATATAGGTTGTTATGCTAAAAAATAGATAAAAAAATTTAAACAAACTAATGTGAATGCTCTTCATGAATATTCAATTTGCCATAGACAAATTTGGTTTGCCATGGACATTTGATTTTCATTTCACAAAAGTCATGAACATGCAGAGCGTCTTATAAGGCTTAGCATAACACATATTTTGCTATTTCCAACGGCATTTTGGAGAGACATTTATGGGGATGGTATCTTATGGAGTGGCTATATGTCATCACTATCTCAAAGGATGTGAGATTTATTTTATATGTTGTGTGGGCCCAACAAAATTCTCCGAGAATTAACCATTGTACCTCTTGAAATTATGATTTTTCATGCTATCGATCGAAACAATTACTAAGGTAGATAGGACATCACGATAAACAGAACATTCTGTTTATTGAAAAAAAAAAAAAAAAACTTGTAAATTCACAATGGATTAGTAGTGTTTTCATGGGGAAAAAGAAAAAGACTAAAATGCGCACCAGAAATTAGTTGAGGTAAATCAAATCTCTCTATAAATTTTAATAATCGAGGTCCCCCCCCCCCCCCCACCCAATATTATAATCACTAATTTATATAGAAAAAATATTTTAAAAAAGAAAAGACTAGAGAAGTGTAAAGGAATCCAAATTGCCACGATACTTAAATAATCACTTACAAAAAACAAAAAAAAAAAAAGAAGAAGAAGAAGAAGAAGAGAGAAATTACTAGGTCTAGCGGGAGTATTTCTAAAGTAGCCATTCCGATCAATAAAACACTACCACCTATGCAAACGTAATGAGTCAGCTTCCTAATTAGCAAAAAATAAAAAATCAAAATGAACACATCATATGATGTCACATTTGCATAAGTGATAGAATTTTATTGGTTGGGACGAATAAGGAATGTCACTTTAGTAATTCTCTAATGGACCTAATAATTTCTCCAAAAGAATAAATGACAAATTATAATTAGTGAAGTATAAATTAGAATAGAAAAAGTGGGAGGATGGATTTTATTCAAATATATACCAGTCATTACAAAAAATAAAATAGAAATCTTATCCCATTGCTCATCATGCCCAAGTCATTGCCTTTCTATGGACCATGAACAAGTCTTAATTATTAGCTCCCTAGTTTCACGTGTTTGGATTAAATCATTTACACATAAGACCAATGCATATAATTGATGAAAATGAAATTATTATGCATCAATTACAAATTGACATTTAGTCATTTTATAGAAAAGTAATATTACAGTTATAAATTATTTTACAATATTTTTATAACTTATTAATGTGGCCAATTCTAATTGATTCTCATTTGAGCCTATTAATAATTAGCATCTATTTTTTATTTATCAACAACCATTAACCACATAAAAATTTTGAAAAAATACTGTAAAATTGTTTGTAACTCTAATATTTTCGGTTAAGAATTTGGATACTGTTTTTGGTGTCTCAAGAGTTTTTCGAAATAAAATCCGTGCTTTCAACATGGCAAGCGTAGGAAATCGCCTTTTTTTATTTCAATTTTTTCCAACCACTATTCACTCACGTCTTCGTCAACCATATGTTATTCGGTTCAAAGCTTTGAATTGGTCATAAAGTTATAAAAGTTTCCAACGCATTAGTCAATGAAAAAAGTAATACAAGCAGGAGAGTATAGAGCAGGAATGATATATTATTGCAAGACTAAAATAAAATGCTTCCAACCTACAACTAAAGAGGAACAATATGAAAATGGGCTGTTCAAGACTACTATTTTTCATGTATGTTGCTCTCATTCAGCTTGTTATTCCCACATCTGCCCAGTACTGTTATAACACCGGTAACTACACCAGTAACAGTACCTACAAGGCAAACCTCGATAGTCTCTTGGCCTCCATAATTAACGACACCAAAATTGATTATGGGTTTTTCAATTTCTCTACTGGTGAATCTCCCGATAAGGTATACGCGATTGCACTTTGCAGAGGAGACACTTCGCCCAGCGTATGCCGGAGTTGTATCAACGGGACAAGAAACGACCTATTACGGTCTTGTCCAAACCGAAAGGAGGCTATTATTTGGGGTGAAACATGTTCACTTCGATACTCTTTCAGATCAATATTTAATATTATGGAAGCTAGGCCTCTAATAGCAGCTGCCAACACACAAAACTTCTCAGACGTAGAAAGTTTCAACGACGTGCTAAGACCCTTGTTAGATAGCCTAAGAAACCGTGCTGCATCAGGGAATTCTACTCACAAGTTTGCTCTGAAGAGTGTTGCTGCCCCAAAGTTCCAAACCATATATTCACTTGTGGAGTGCACTCCTGATTTGAGCGAGCTGGATTGCAGCAGTTGCCTGCAGCAGCTTCAGGATTATATTCCCCAATATTATGATGGAAAGCAGGGAGCGAAATTTGTAACACCCAGCTGTGATTTAAGGTATGAGATATACCCATTTTATGCCTCTTCAGCTGAGCCACCACCATCGCCACCACCATCGTCGCCTCCACCACCGCCACTAGTCCCATCAGCATCCCCACCACCAGATTTGCCTACATCTACACCAGGTATGGCACTGATATGTTTCATGACTTAGAACTTATAAGTTGACTTATCTTGTTGGTTTAATTTTTATTTTTTTTTTGCTGAATGTTGGTTTAATTATTTATTTGTACGTGTTTTCGGTGGAATTGTTATTATTATTTTTTTTTTTATTTTTTTTTTTTTGTAGAAACATATAATAGGCAAAGTTGTATTATTGAAATGTTTGTGTGTTTTTTTTAATTATGGTTGAAAACAACTTATTTTCATGGAACATCAAAATAATATATTGCCTGAAAAGTAAATTCTGTTTTCAGATTAAAGAGGAACAAAATCATTGAAACGCCATATTAACTACAAAAAAATAAAAATAAAAATATTATGTTCTGAACACAGTATTTGAAATAGTATACTTTTAGACCACATAAGTGAACAAGCCTTTGATCCTTGATTGTAATAGCTAGTAGGGTACGTAAAAAAAAAAGTAGTGAGAGGTATATTGGTAAATTGCAAATCAACAATTGCTTACTGAAATAAATATGAATTTAGGATGAAATTATTAGAAGTTTAGGATACAAAAAAGAAAAGTTTAATTCAAACGATTAGTTGAGTAGCCTTCCGGTTTTGAATATATCCGAATTAGTTCTTACTTTTCCCTGGCTATTTATGATTCTGAGATTACATCCTCTCTAAATATTCAGCATGGATTTGTCTCACACTAAATTCTTTGTACACATCATGTTTCACTAGCCGTTAAATTAAATTTACGCATTCTTAAATGGGCAATGAGATTCTTACACAGTTTTTTGGCATTCTATTTTTACAGATAAATCATAAATCGTGGATATTGATATAAATAAACGAGTATAAGATAATATATATTTCCACTTCTTTAAAAAAAAAAAAAAGACAGTTGACGTAAAAGTGTGGACGTTATTATATGTACTTCAAAAGAGGGCGAAACAATCATTTTTTTTCCGATTTTTCCGAAATTAACCCAAAGAAAACGCTTTACTTTGTCTGTGCTAGGAAAGTTCAACGACTGTCACATTTGTTTATTCGGTGGAAGTCCATCTGGTATTGAAGGAAGAAAAATGGCCTAGTTGGCGCTGCCTCACCACTTTTCAACATTGACAATTACATTCTTTATGTTTATTATATACTCAATTAGCTTTCAAAAGTATATATTTTCAACTGTGAACAGTGAACTCCCAGGTCAACGTAGACCGAAGAAACTATATTATATTTATGGTATGTTGGTGTCATTACCTTCGCGCCACTTTTGATCTCAGAATTGAATACTAGGTTGTTTCCAAAAAAAGATATTTCCTTAACATTATTAAAAACGTACCACAAAATACATATAATAAAGATGCAAAATAGTATAAAACATAAATAGAAACAAACATATATATATATATATATATATATATATATATATATATATATATATATATATTTCCCTCTGTCCCGAAATTGAACACTTGCAATGTTTTAATAAAAGCAGAATTTCGGATTTTGCAGGAAAGGAAAGTAACTCATCTCGAACTGTAATCATTGTAGTAGCGACTACTATTGCTTCTGCTGTACTAATCATCTCTATCAGCATCTGCATCTATTTAAGAGCGAGGAACCCAGTGGATAAAGTTGAAAGTAAGTTAGAAATTGGTTAACCTTTCCTTTTTGCTAAATGATAAGTCAATCATTACTATAAAAGCAAGAAAAATTACCATATCCCTACAATTTTTATGTAGTGGTGAATGCATTGTTTAGAGAACTAAGCAATATTAGTGAAAATAAGATTCCGCTATTTCAGGTATTATTTTCTCCTTATCATTTTAAATGAAATAAAAACATAATCTAGAGGCCATTAATTGGATATTAAATCGGATTTAGTAGAAACTACCCTACTGCAAGAGTTGTACTAAACAAATACAAGAATATTACATAGAAGACATTTTTAGTTCCCTCAAAATTCAAGAAGAAAGGATTTCAGTAATTTGTTCTGCATACCCCTTGTTGTTTTTGTACATACATAATTGCAATTTCGATTCAGGCAATACTTAGTAATCTAACTCAGATGTATTGGCTTATTCTTCAGTTGATACTGATGATCAAATTAGTGTTGTTGAATGCTTGCAATTTGACTTTGGCAAAATCAGAGTTGCTACACAGGACTTCTCTGATGCTAATAAGCTCGGAGAGGGAGGATTTGGTGCTGTTTACAAGGTAATGTGACATTATCGAGTGGAAGAATGTATCATTTTTTTTCACATAATATGTTAAATCCCAAATTTTGAATTATTATGGATTACGCACACATATATATATATATATATATATATATATATATATTCTTTTTTTTTTCTTTGTTCTTTTTTCAGGGTAGGTTCCCAAATGGACAAGAAATAGCTGTGAAAAGGTTATCCAAAAATTCATCACAAGGAGAAATAGAGTTTAAGAATGAGGTCATGTTAGTTGCTAGGTTACAACACCGTCATCTTGTAAGACTTTTAGGATTCTGCTTGGAAGGAGATGAGAGGCTTTTAGTCTATGAGTTTTTGCCAAATGCAAGCCTTGACCGCTTCATATTTGGTATGGTTTCACTTCCACTTAACCTTCATATTCTCTTTGTAGTAATTTCTTATTAAAATAAGTATTGTTGGGTTACAAGCACTTCCACTTTGTATTTATTTATTGGAAATAAAAACTTACATGAATTTGTAGATTCCATCAAACGTGCACAATTGAATTGGGAAATGCGCTACAAAATTATAGGAGGTATTGCTCGAGGACTTCTTTACCTTCATGAAGATTCACAGATTCGTATTATTCATCGAGATCTCAAAGCTAGCAACATTCTACTGGATGCCTATATGAACCCCAAGATTTCTGATTTTGGAATGGCTAGATTATTTCAACTAGATCAAACTCAAGAAAATACAAATAGAATTGTGGGGACCTAGTAAGTATATATACACCCAAGTTTTTACTAATAATCACAACATTGCATATAGTCATAGAAATAATGAAGAATTCCTAAAATATATTTTTTCACCATGTCCCACAAATATGATGAAATCAAAATAAAATTTTACAAATATGATATTAAAAGTTCTATTTTCTTTCACAGAAACTAATCTTACTTTTATTCACGTTCAGTGGTTACATGCCTCCAGAGTATTTGTTACATGGCCAATTTTCAGTAAAGTCCGATGTTTTCAGTTTTGGTGTATTGGTTTTGGAGATGGTGACTGGACAAAAAAATAATACTTTTCGTGGTGAAGACAATGGAGAAGGCCTTCTAAATTATGTGAGTTCTAATATCTTTACCTACTTTCTAACTCATTTATGCGACTGCTAATCCATATGATTACCTTATGCTACTAATTTATATGATACCTTCTGTTAAAACAATATTCTCTTTATTATTGTGTTATAACTATTTTAACATGCAGGCCTGGAAAAAATGGAAAGATGGGACAACTTCTAATCTGATAGATCCCACAGTGCGCACTGATTCAACAACTGAAATAATGAAATGCATCCATATTGGGTTACTTTGCGTTCAAGAAAATATGGTTAAGAGACCAACCATGGCTTCAGTTGTTCTCATGCTTAATAGTGAATCTATGACTCTCTCAATACCCTCAAGACCTGCTTTTACAATGGATTGCAATACTAGATCCAGCGTGCTCCATGTGGAGCGTAATTCAGGGGTGATGGGGTCAACACAATCCAGAAGTAGCTCTGTCCAAGCCTCAGTAAATGATGTTTCCATTACTGAATTAGACCCTCGGTAGTGTTAGATGGAAGTTGTATTTAAGAAAAATGGGTTTGCAATATAATTACATGGGTTCATGATTCCTTTTTACATTTGAAGATTTCTTTTGTTTGGCTTGATAGATATATTTGTTTGGGTTCAGTCTCACATTTCCATTTCCATCATGTATCCTTTTACAAGTCATGTACGGTAGAAAAAAACAATTTTGGTTTGCCATAGACTATATATTTTCATTTCACTAAAGTGATGCACAGCAATCGTGATCGTGCCCATCTAAAATGACATGTACTACATACGTGCGTCTTGTAGGGCATTACTTCCGCACATAGCTAGCATACATACGTGCGTCTTATATGACAGTAGTTGAAGGAAAATTTTAATACAAACGATTATTTGAGTTGATTTTTATTTTTGGTTAAATGCAAATTAGTTCTTATTTTTCCTTAGCTATCTAGGATCTTGAGATTACAACCCCTCTTAAGTATTATGCATGAATTTGTTGAGTTATTTTGAATATGACCATATTATGACCTAATATGACATGAGTACGCGACTATATTTGTTATGTGGCAATTCATGAGTAATGAAAATAAAATAGTGAGTCCATGATTTCACCACTCACGAGTCACCATAATTTTTTTAAAATATATTAAATTAGTAAAAAGAGGAAAATTAGTAAAATAGCCAAAATAAGTACTAAAATTTTTCTTTTAAATGTATTTTTATATCATAACTTACATAAGATAAATACGAAATATTAAATTATAAGAAAACATAAATTAGATATCAAGTTTCTTAATCAAGGGAATTAATAACATAATGGAAATTGTTTTAATTTAATGAAGAGATGGAATATATATATATATATATATGTGTGTATATATATTCATGGACAAATGGCCCACTGGACGGCGCCTAGCCATTGTACAACTAGCGTGTGAATATATATATATATATATATATATATATATTCATGGACAAATGGCCCACTGGACGGCGCCTAACCATTGTACAACTAGCGTGTGAATATATATATATTCATGGACAAATGGCCCACTAGGCGGCGCCTAACCATCATACAACTAGTACTGCCAGAATGCGTACTAGTTTTTACAAAGACATCATGTGGTCCATGTTAACACAAATACTCTTGGTTTCGTGGACTGTTCTCGAGCACTCGTAAATGAATGGTTGTAGCTCCTGTTTTGAATAAATCTGAATGAGTTCATACTTTTCCTTGGCTATCTAGGATTTTAATTGTCTCATATACACCATCCCTATTTATAAACCCAATCATGCATATCATGAATCTCGGATATCTAGTGTGTCTCACCGATTAAATTTATGATGGAACCTATTATTTCAATTAAATCTATAATGAGATCTATTATTCATGTGAAATTAGGAGATACACCATTATTGTACTCTTGCATGTTGTATAATTTTCCCTTTTCTAAGATAATCATCAACAAACTTTTCTCCAAAAGCTAGAGCTGGCATTCATAAATTAATGCCAAGGCTTTTTATTTTATTTTATAAATATATACAAAATAGAATTATACTCTAACTTAATCTAAGTGTATATGTGTGTGAAACTCCCTCTTAGAAACTTGAACCACAGTCCTTACCCCTCACACCCCGCAAGCACTTATACTTGTAGAGTGACCATCATACCAAGAATGTGCGGTGGTTAATGTCCGTGCTTAATTAGACAAATTTGTGGACTTGTTAGTCATTAAAAAAAAATTCACTTATTAGTTATTGTTAAAATTTTCACCTAAAGGGTAGGTATTACAAATTAATGTCAAGGATTAAACATGCAATTTTATGGACTCATGAATCACATTAAGAGTGGGCTAAAAAAAAAAAAAAGAATCACATTAAGAGTAATTTTTTTCTCAAAAAAAAAAAAAAAAAACATTAATAGTAATCTGTTAAGACTGAAGACTGAACCATGTTTAGTGCAAAATTTTGGAATTAGTCTACTATACATATGTTTTTTAATAAGTTAAAACTTGTAAGTGTAAACTGTTAAGACTTAATCACATTAATTATTTATGTTCTCTCTTCTCTCTCTCACATCTGAAAATCACATCCAAAAGCCATAAGTAGAAATGTGTAGCCATGCTATTATAATTACGACATAACAAATTATATGTAGACTATTTTTAGTGGTGTAATGTTCTATCTAAATTATTTTTGTGTACGCATAATTACAATTTTAATTTAGTCAATACAGTCATCTAATTTAGACGTATTGACTTGTTCTTTGGGAGAAGGCGAAGCTGAAGATAGTGCTGTTGAGAAATTTGACTTTGGCAAAATCAGAGTTGCAACACAGACCCATTCGTTAATTCAAAATAAATAAATCCGTGTTTTCAAATTCAGACCCGTGCACATGTACGTGGCCCACGGAGGAAAAGACCTTTCTGAATTCTATTTTGTCCTATTCGTCTTTAACTATGACTATTCAGAATCCACTCACGTCTTCCTATGTAAACCGTGTATTTTTCAGTTCAATGCTTTGAATGGCTCATAATTTAAATGAAGTTTCCAACACCTTAGTCAATGTAGAAAGCAGATACATAAACTGATGAAAGTACAGAACAGCAATGACATAGGAGTCTAATGCTAAAATTCTTCCAACCTAGCCACAACTGCAGAGGAACAATGAAAATGGGCCATTTGAGACTGCTGTTATTCTTCTATGTTTTTTTTTGCTGAATATACTTCTATGTTGCTCTCATTCATCTTGTTATTCCCACGGCTGCCCAGTACTGTTATGACACTGGTAACTACACCAGTAACAGTACCTACAGGGCAAACCTCAATACTCTCCTGGCCTCCATGATTAACGACACCAAAATTAATTATGGGTTCTACAATTTTTCTTTTGGTGAAGCTCCCGACAAAGTATACGCGATTGCGCTCTGTAGAGGAGACACTTAACCCAGCGAATGCTGTAGTTGTTTCAATGGAGAAATTATTGGGCCTCCTAGAGGACCACTGATGTGGTCCTCCCAGGTCCCAACACCCAATTAAAAAATGTCACCTAGCCATTTTTTATTACTCAGCTCCACGTAACCATTGATGCCATTAACTTAACTATGGTTAGAAAATCAAACCAAGGTTAAAAACTCAGCTCTACTTACCCACTTACCCTGTTACCCACAGCCGAATTTAACCCAAAATCAACTAACCAGATTCAAAAAATTTCTCAAACACAACTCTATCTGCCTCTCTCTCTCTCTCTCTCTCTCTCTCTAACCTTTTTTACCCAATATCTCTCCAGAGAAGATATTGGGCAAACCCAACCGAAAACAATCTGTGATTATGCGGGAGATGCGGAGCCCAGATGGGTGGCTCGTCGGATTCGTGCAAACCGGGAAATGTCCTCAGAAACCATCACCGGCGGCCAAACCAACAGCGATCCAGAGAGGAGTGAAGATGAGAGGAGTGAAAGCTGTAGGAAATGTTATTTTTGTATATTGAAGGCAGTGAAAATAGGCTGATTTTTAGGATATGTTAGAATACATTCCTTTTTGTATATTTTCTTTTATTATGCCTTCAACAGTGTTCTTCATCCAATTGAATATAACTAATATAAATGAAAAGTATTTTCATTTCAAATGCGCTTATAAGCAATTTCTTGTGAACTGTAAAGGTGTTTCATTGTTTGGTATTTGTGTGTAAAGGTTAAAGGTGTTTCTTCTGTGTTTCATTGTTTGGTGCCAATAATAAATTGTGGGTGATGTTTGATTTGTTGTAGACTCATAGTTGTCTCTGAATTTAGTCCTATTTTGTTGTTTCAATAAGTTATTTTTCCCTGTGAGTTTTTATTTTAACATTTGAAACTTGTAGCAAATTTTGATCACTTCTTGTAATAAAGTTGGCTGGACAGGTGTAGGACCTGCAAAGAAGTATGTGGGTACTCAAATTTGATATGTCTCTAATATTAAGCTTGTATATAAATACAGACACACACTTGAAGATTGAAACTTGAAAGTGTGGTGTCTTCTGGTCCATTTGAGATGAGGAAGGGTGGTGGCAATGCTAAAAATCCTATTGCTAGTACCTATTCATGCTATAGTTTAAACATTAGAAGTACAGAATATGTATTAAGCTTCTTTATATTGCGCCTTTAGAGTAGATGAATGTGAAGTTTGACACGGCCTTGAGTTGAATCATGCGTGCATACTAAAATTCTATATTAGGTTGTGTAATTTTAGGTACACGGATTCATGGAACGATAGTAAAAAGGTATGGTTGTTAATGTATACAAACTGCAGAAGAGAGGTACAGATTCGTATGTTTAGCTATTATGACTTAATTAGGCTATGTAACTGAAGATTCAAAAAAAATGGGGGAATGTAACTAAAGATGCAGCTGCCATTTGACCAAAAAAAAAAAAAAAGTGCTGGTTTTGCTGTTTCTCAACTCATCTGCTTGCTGCCTAGGTCCCAAAGCGGGGCTCTGTTTTTTCTTTCATTGTTTTGGCCTTGGAAAATGTAACATTGGGTTGTAATGAAACTTGTTGTGGCCTTCATGTGCTACCCAGATGCTCATGGCCAAAGGTTTTGTAATACAATAGCTCTATGTCAATAAAGTTTCTAACATTTCTCTCGAAAAAACATCACTAATAGTCTACCAAATGAGAAATTTTATTTTCAAAATGAACAAAATTTACAATGAGATCCAAACACCAAAACAAAAAGATGAACCTCATCTATAAACACAAAAATTATTTGCAAATACAATAACTAAAAGCTACAATTCACATCAAGACAACTATACCAAAACCACATAAACAATTCACATCAGAACCAATTCCTCCAAGTTAGCAGCAAGCCTACAACCAAATACCACTAATACAATCTTTATTCAAAACTTTGGGACATCAATCTTTGCAACATCAACAACAATGTTCAAATGCAAAAATCATGGAACCCAGCAACTAAATGACTCACAATCACAATCTTCCTCACATTAAAAATTGGAAAGAACTTAAAACACTTGTATGCCTTCATCTCATCAGTGGTCCTTCAAGACATTTTCGACATCTCCAGCCTTTAAGATATGGAAAAAAAGGACAAAGAATAGGAGTTGTCATTGAAATACCTCGTATTCGGCATTGTCGGGTCCTCAAAACTCTGGACTTGTCGCAAGGAATTCGTGAAGCTCTGGATCACTGTTGTTGTTGCCACCGGTGATGGTTTCTGAGAACATTTTTCGGTTCCGCTACACGAATCCAATGGGCCACCCACTGGCTTCGCATCTCCCGCATAATCACAGAGTGTTTTTGGCTTGGTTTGCCCAATATCTTCTCTGGAGAGATATTTGGGAAATAGGGTTAGAGAGAGAGAGAGAGAGGCAGATAGAGTTGTGTTTGATAAAATTTTTGAATCTATTTAGTTGATTTTGGGTTAAATCCGGCTGTGGGTAAGTGGGTAAGTAGAGCTGAGTTTTAAACCTTGATTTGATTTTCTAACCATAGTTAAGTTAATGGCATCAGTGGTGATGTGGAACTGAGTAAGAAAAGATGGCTAGGTGGCATTTTTTAATTGGGTGTTGGGACCTGGGAGGACCACATCAGTGGTAGTGGTCCTCCAAGAGGTCCCAAAAATTTCTCGTATCAATGGGGCAAGTTCCAACCTATTGAAAGCTTGTCCAGACCAAAAGGAGGCAATCATTGGGCTTGATAAATGCTCACTTCGATACTCAAACAGATCCATATTAAATGCTATGGAAGCTAGCCCTCTTTTAGCCTTTTACAATATAGGAGTCGTCTTAGACGTAGAAGCTTTCAACAACGTGCTATTACCCTTGTTAAATAGCCTAAGAAACCGTGCTGCATCAGGAAATCGAAATTCTACTCACAAGTTTGCTCTCCAGAGTGCCCCTGCCCCAAACTTCCAAACCATATATGCACTTCTTGAGTGCACCCCTGATTTGAGCAAGCTAGAATGCAGCAGTTGCTTGCAGCAGGTTCAGAGTTTTATACCACAATGTTGTAATGGAAAGCAGGGAGGTAAATTTGTAACACCCAGCTGTGATATAAGGTTTGAAGTATACTCTTTTTATGACCCTTCAATTGAGCCACCATCATCACCCCCGTCGACATCACCATCACGGCATCACCACTGCCACTAACCGAGATGAAAACCGATTTTTTAAGCATAAAGAACCATATTTTTAGTTAATTTCATGAACACCTAAAACTGGGGTTGGATTGCACGAGCCGGTGTCAAGAACCGTGCAGTCCAACCCCTTAGCAATTTTTATTTTTTATTTTTATAAAAACAACTTAACACAATTGGGTTAGGTTTTTCTTTTTCCACCTCCTTTAAATAGGAGCTTAATGGGCTCTCCTTAACAAATAGGTTTACACAAACCTTGGGCAAATCTAGTCCAATTAAATTATACAAACCCATAAACAAATAGCCTTTTAGAATAAAAACGTTGTTGGCTATAGTCTAAATCCCGTAAGCTCGATAAATCAAGACATGTTTCGAGCTTTAATGAATCTCAACAGATCGAGCTTCTGTCGAGGAGGTATCGAGACCTACCGATTGCACTTTTCTTGAGCAGTTCTTGAGTAATCTTCATGTCTTCAATTTAACCACTTGTAATGATCATCTTGAATCTATTTAGATTTACCCAAATACAAGTAAAGTGTGTTTTGTCAAAAGATATGTCAATTACATTAAAATATGTCCCTAACACCACGTACACAGGCCGTTGCCTACATATGTGGGCCGAGGGCCACTTTGGTAATTTTATTTCCAAAAATAGATTTTTGCTCATTTAAAGGTTATATTTTCCATTTTAACACCCTTTAAGTCAATATGATACATGATTTGGTTTTAAACTGGCCTTAGACCTTAGTGTTTAAGAATCATTGAAGAACGGGGGCCCAAGTCGTAAGGGGTACAAAATGCGGTGTCCACACACACTTGCTCAAGCACTCTCTAAATGCTTCCATTTGCTTCACATCTCTATCCATCCAACCAAGCTTCTCATGAGGGTGTGAAATCTCATTGAAATCCCTAAATACCGTCCATAGCATGTCACATTGGGCTTGTAGTGCTTCCAGTATTTGCAATGAGATATGTCTTTTCTTCGAGTCTGGTTGACTGTAAAAGCTCGTGGCTTGCCATGGATCTATTGTAGGAACTCTATGGACTACCACATCAATATGTGAGTTTGAGCAGCTCCTAAACCTGACATCAGTGCCTTCCTTCCACAATAAAGCTAGGCCACCGCTTCTCCCATCACTAGGGACAATGATCCCCTAAGTATAGTTGAGCTTATTCTGAATACCTTTCATTTTGTTCACTCCGGCCTTTGTCTTCCCAAGGAAGACCAAACTTGGGTCTTTTTCCTTCACCTCGTTGGTGAGGGTTTGAACCACTAGGGATGAACCTAGACACCAGAAATTCCAGGCTAAAATGCTCATTGGGCTCGATGATGCTGCAAAGCGGCCACTGCCTCACCCCCATTCTTTTGATTCTCCTTTTCTAGGGTTGAGTTTTGTTGCTTCTTTCCTCTTTTTCTCTTTTGATCAATAAAGTTCACGTCTAGTTCTTGTAATGGGATTAGGCCTTCTCTTTTCTCACCATTTGGGTCTATTTCTTTATGGATTGCGCTTGGTTTTGCCTCCTATGTTAGTCTCTTATGCCCACTTTTTAGGCCCAACTTTTCTATTACCCATCCTTCTTTTGGGTCGTAGGTCATAGCCATTGGGCCCAACTTATTGTTGGGGCCCCCTAGGCCCTCTTTTGGATTGTTGGGGGTTGTGCTTGGTGCCAAACTGAATTAAAAAATGAGCTCGTCAACCTGATTAGTCACTGTCTCCCACTGCATCACCTTAACTTTTTCTGCCTAGGCTGTGGGTAGTTCTAAGGATGTTTTGCCAAAGGGGCTTTCTTCTCCTCTAACTTTCCCACCAACCCTTTGACCTTTCCATTTTCTTGCAATTCTCGCGCTAGGTGTTTTGAGGAGTCTGACTTTGTTATCTCCTACATTGGGTTTCTATCATCCAAGTTTGGTAGTGCAAGCACGTGTCCCCAATCTACCCTTGTCACCTTGCTAGGCATATGGTTTTTCTCTGCTATTCTCTTCGGTCCTGTTCTGGTTGTCCCATGCCTGATGTCAAAGTCACCCCTCACTCCGGAGTTTCTTGGTTCTTTTCCGCCTCTTCTTGATAGTTTACCCCTTAACTAGGCTCTATACTGCATGCATTCAACCTCAACATGGTTGTTGTTATCTAGACCTTCCAAGCAGTCTTTTAGAGGAAAAATTTTTGTATGCACCAGCCACATGAGCCGCCCCTCTCACAGACATGTGGGCCCACAAATGTGGGGCCCACCTATCTATGAGAGAGATGTCTCATGTGCTTGTTGCATGAGATACTCTCTTTTTAGAGCATGGCTAAGCAGACCACACCTGTAGCAGAAGTTAGGAAGTCTTTCGTACTTGAAGTTCACCCATCTACTCTCTCCCCATTCTATAGTGATTTTCTTCCCTCGAACAAGTCTTTTGGTGACATCTATCTGAACTCGGACCAGTAGTCATTTCCCCTATTGAACCCCTATTTTTAGGACCTCTACCTCCAAAACCTCCCCTAACTTAGAGCCAATTGCCCATCCCATTTCTTTAGTTCTACTCTTCAGGGGAAGGTTAAAGATTTGGATCCAAAAGGGTGACCACTTCAGGATTATCTCTTTTGGGGCTAGTTCCCCCTCAAACTCTTGCATGAGCACTAACTGTTTTTTGTAGCTCCATGGGCATATGTCTAGTATTTTCTTTATATCCTTTCCATCTCCAAACTCAACCAGAAAAAGGTCCTCCTCCATCTCAGAGATTTGGACACCTTTGTTAGGCTTCTACAACATTCTCATATTTTTCCTTAGAGCATCTAAGCTTAAACTTCTATGGGTTAGAACCTTCATCACTACACAGTTCATCCCTAGTTCTCTTGTTGCCCTTGTACTACTGCTTCAAAGCTCTAGACTTTCGTCCTCCTCTTCCGTGAAGGAGAGTTTACTTCAGAGCTTCTCGAGCTCCTTTGCCATAGAGTTTACTTCAGGTAAACACCTCGACCCACTGACCTCATGTAGGGGAGGTCACTTCAACTCTTGCAAGACGCTGTAAGACACACTACTTCTTCCACATGCACTTGGGCATGAGAGCACTTCTTGTGGACTCAATGGATGAACTGAAACATCCAAGTTCTAATATTGGATTTTTATATAAATATATACCACTGCTCATCATTAGAAAACAAAAATAGAAATCATTTATCTCATATCATTGCTTATCATGTCCAAGTAGTCATTACCTCTTTATGGACCATGAACAAGTCTTAATTATTAACTCTCTAGTTTCATGTGTTTGGATTAAATCACTTACCCATGAGACCACCACATATAATTGATGAAAATGAAATTGTTATGCATCAATTACAAATTGACATTTAGTCATTTTATAAAGGACTAATATTACAGCCAAAAATTATTTTACAATATTTTACAACTTATTGATGTGACCTACTCTAATTGGTTCTCATTGAGTCTATCATTAATTAGCATTGATTTTTAATTTATCGACAATCATTCACAACATAAAAAAATTTTAAAAAAATATTGTAAAATTGGTTGTAACTCAAATATTTTGGGTTATGAAATTGGACGTTGATTTGGGTGTCTCAAGTGTTTTTCAAAACAAAATCCGTGAATTCAACATGGCCCGTGAATTCAAAATTTTCCTTCCACCATTCACTCACGTCTTCGTCGACTGTATATTATTCGGTTCGAAGCATTGAATTGGTCATAAAATTATAGAAGTTAATTTCCAACGCATTAGTCAACGTAAAAAGTAGATACATGCATAAGATCAGTACAGAGCAGGAATGATACATCGTCTCCTCCACCACTGCCACTAGTCCCATCAGCATCCCCACCAACAGATTTGCCTACATCTACATCAGGTATGACACTGATATGTTTCATGACTTAGAACTTATAAGTTATCTTATCTTATTGGTTTAATTATTTATTTGTACGTGTTCTCGGTGGAATTGTTAATATAATATAGAGCAAAGTTGTATTATTGAAATGTTTGTGTGTGTGTGTGCGTGTTTTTTTTAATTATTGTTGAAAACAACTTATTTTCTTGAACATTAAAATAATATATTGCCTGAAAAGTAAATTCTGTTTTCATTTTAAAGAGGAACAAAATCATTGAAACGCCATATTAATTACCAAAAAAAAAACTTTATGTTCTGAACACAGTTTTTGAAATAGTGAACAAGCCCTTTGATCCTTGATTGTAATAGCTAGGAGGGTACGTAAAAGGAAAATAGTGAGAGGTATATTGGTAAATTGCAAATCAACAATTGCTTACTGAAATAAATATGAATTTAGGATGAAATTATTAGAAATTTAGGATACAAGAAAGAAAAGTTTAATTCAACGATTAGTTGAGTAGCTTTTCGGTTTTGGATATATCCGAATTAGTTCTTACTTTTCCCTGGCTATCTATGATTCTTAGATTACATCCTCTCTAAATATTCAGCATGGATTTGTCGATTATTTTGAATATCACCATACTCTTGATCTCACATGCTTTAATTTTCTCACACTAAATTCTTTGTACACATCATGTTTCATTAGCCGTTAAATTTACACATTCTTAAATGGGCAATGAGATTCTTACACGGTTTTTTTGGCATTTTGTTTTATTACATATAAATCATAAATCGTGGATATTGATATAAATAAACGAATATAAGATAATATATATTTCCTCTTCTTAAAAAACAAAGACAGTTGACGTAAAACTGTGGGCGTTATATGTACTACAAAAAAAAAAATATATATATATATATATATATATATATATTTTCCTATTTTTCCGAAATTAACGCAAAGAAAAATGGCCAAACTTGGCTTTCCTCGGAAAGTTCAACGACGGTCACATTTGTTTATTCGGTGGAAGTCCATCTGGTATTGAAGGAAGAAAGATGGCCTAGTAGGCGCTGCCTCACCACTTTTCAACCCTGGTATTGACAAAGTACATATATTCAACTGTGAACAGTGACTGGCAACGTAGACCGCAGAAATATATATATTTGTTGGTTTCATTAACTTCGCACCACTTTTGATCTCAAAATTGAATATCGGGTTGTTTCCAAAAAAAGATATTTCCTTAACATTATTAAAAATGTCCCACAAAATACATATAATAAAGATGCAAAATATGCTAAAGAACATGGACGTACGTATGGCATAACCAAATAGAATAAAACATAAATGAAAACAAACACCCATTCAAAATATATATAATTTTTTCCCCCCTGTCCCGAAATTGAGCACTTGCAATTAATGTTTTAATAAAAGCAGAATTCCGGATTTTGCAGGAAGGAAAGTGTCTCATCTCGAGCTGTATTCATTGTAGTAGTGAGTAGTGACTACTATTGCTTCTGCTGTACTAATCATCTCTATCAGCATCTGCATCAATTTAAGAGCGAGGAACCCAGTGGATAAAGCTGAAAGTAAGTTAGAAATTGGTTTACCTTTCCTTTTTGCTAAGTGATAAGTGAATCATTACTATAAAAGCAAGAAAAATTACGATATCCCTACAATTTGTATGTAGTGGTGAATGCATTGTTTAGAGAATTAAGCAATATTAGTGAAAATAAGATTCCCCTATTTCTGGTATTATTTTCTCCTTATCATTTTAAATGAAACAAAAACATAATCTAGAGGCCATTAATTGAATATTAAATTGGATTTAGTAGAAACTACCCTACTGCAAGAGTTGTACTAAACAAATACAAGAATATTACATAGAAGACATTTTTAGTTCTCTCAGAATTCAAGAAGAAAGGATTTCAGTAATTCGTTTTGCATACCCCTTGTTGCTTTTGTATATACATAATTGCAATTTCGATTTAGGCAATACTTAGTAATCTAACTCAGACATATTGACTTGTTCTTCAGTTGATGCTGATGATCAAATTAGTATTGTTGAAGAATGAGGTCACGTTAGTTGCTAGGTTACAACACCAACATCTTGTAAGACTCTTAGGATTCTGAATGGAAGGAGATGAGAGGCTTTTAGTCTATGAATTTGTGCCAAATGCAAGCCTTGACCGCTTCATATTTGGTATGATTTCACTTCCACTTAACATTCATATTCACTTGGAACACTAGTTTCCATGACTTTACCTGTTCTTTTGTTTCATATGTTGTAGACCTTGTTAGAGGATGAATAACCAAGAAAGGAACCTTCATCAATTCGAGTGTCAAACTTTCCCACATTTTGCCTATCTTTCAAGATGAAGCAAGTGCTACCAAATATTCTGAAATATTTAATATTTGGTCTTTTCCCTTTCCACAGTTCATAGGGAGTTTTCTTTGTTCCTGGTCTGAATTACACCCTGTTTATAGTGTGACAGACAGTGTTCACAGCTTCATCCCACAAATTGTTTGCAACATCCTTGTTGTGTGTTAGGTTCTAAGACCTTGGAGACTAATGTATTAGAACTTCAATATGTATTATGTTGGTAAATTATGATCAAAACATTTAGTCTAGGTTTAGACTTGCTTAAAGTTTGGTTTAAATTAAGTTTGGAATTGAGTAATTACAAGAAATTAATATTCAATTTCTGCAAGGCTCGATCGATCGAAAATTAGATTTGATCGATCGAAAGTCACATATTAGCAAAAATCAGCAAACATAAAAATGCCATAACTTATTCGTTTGAAATCCAAATTGCAATCCATTTTTTCAATATTTAAAGGACGTCATAAGCTAACCCTAGAGAGGGATTTTCATAGTTTTTTAGAGAGATTAGAGTGCATCTTGTGCCTCTTTTGTAGATCTAGGCTTTTGTACCCGAAAGCTCTCTAAAGTCTTCTACCGGTGTTATTCCTTGAAGAATCTCAAGATCTGGTGTTGTAGAAGTTTCTGCATACAAGATCAATGTCTAAGGAGATCCAAAACCTTTGAGTGGAGTCCCAAAGTCACAAGTGTGGGTGCTTGTGTTGCAAAGGCCTAATAGAGAAGGAGTCCGTTGATTCGGAGCTTGCACGTGGTCGTGTTAGTAAGTTCTACATGTGGTATCAATAGGATGTTAGTAGTCTAAGTCTTATTGTAAACTTCGATTCTCTATAGTGGATTTGCTTTTTACCTTGAGGATAGTTAGGTTAAATCATTCCCAAGTTTTTTACCTGTTTGGTTTTCTTGGGTAATCAAATCTTTGTGTTCTTTACTTTCCACATTATATTTCTTTTACACATATTTTTTTAACCTAGTTTTAATTAACAAACTTGTTAATCAACTTGGCTTAATATTAGGTTAAACATATTATGTTAAGGGGTCTAAAAACTTTACATTGTGCATCATAGCTTTGGCCATCTCTTGGATGACTCAATTCTTCCATTCTATCACTCCATTTTGTTGAGGAGTAATTGGAGCAAAGAATTATTGAACTATCCCAACTTTAGTGTAGAATTGTTCCGACTGAGAGTTCTCAAACTCTTTTCGATTATCACTCCAAAGATGATTTATACATACCCCATTTTCATTCTGCAATCTTTTGCACAAGATTTCTATTTGTTGAGGTGCTTCAAACTTAGACCTCAGAAAAGTTGCCCATGTAAATTTGGTAAAGTCATCTACCACAATCATGATATATCTCTTGCTTCCTAGAGATCATGTTCTTGTAGGACCCATGAGATCAATGTGAAGGAGCTCAAGTGATCTTGATATGGCAGTTAGGGGTGTTCGTAGTGCGATGTGTTGGGGTTTTGGGCCTTTTTTAACACCGCACTTTGCGGAGTGGTTTAGCTAAAACCATAACTGCATCACACTTTATTTTTGCGGTCACATGTGCGGTGCGGTGCGGTTTAGAGTTTAGCCAAAACTATAACCACACTGCACCTCATTTTTGCAGTCACATATGCGGTGCGGTTATAAGATGCGAATTAAAGTCTGTATAATTTTTTCAAATTTTGGGCTTTCCTACCTAGACCAAAACTAATTTTTCCCTTTATTTTGGACCAAGTTTAAAACTATTGAGTTAGTTTTTCTTTATTTTGGACTGGCTTTCCTAGTCAACACTTGCTAGAGTTATCAAACTATTTTTTTTTTGAAAACTAGGGTTATTAAACTATTAATAATATATTTAATATTAAAAATAAATAAATATATTAATATATTGAGAGGATGTGGTGCGGTTTGTGTGGTTTTATTATTATAAAACCGCAAGTCACATTGTACCCTGCGATGCACTATTACTTGCGGTGCGGTGCAGTGCGGTGCGGTTATGTCATTTTGCGGACAGTTTTGGTGTGGTTTTTGCAGTTTGGTGAACAACCTTAGTGACAATGGTAAATGTTGCCTAATGATGAGTTCATGTTTGTTTTCTGAGTTGACATGGTCTACACACAGTATTGTCAAATTTAGCCATCTTGGGAATGCCTAACACTGCTTCCTTCTTAGATATAATATACAGTTATTTGTAGCTTGCATGTCCCATTCTTTTATGCCATAATTCTTCATTAGGCATCCGAGTATTATTGCAGACTATCTCAACATTTGGAACCAAGCCGTAGCAATACTCCAAAGTACGGACCCCACCAATAAGCTGTTCACCTATTTCATTAAGTAATAGACATCTTCCTTTGGAAAATACCACCATGAAGTCTTGATAACAAATTTGAATTATGCTCAACAAATTTACTTTTAGTCCTTCAACATATAGCACATTTGCGATATTAGGTAATCTAGTTTCGGAAATAATTCCTTTCCCCTTTATCTAGGATTTGCTTCCATCCCCAAATGTAACATTGCCACCCCTTTTTGGCTCAAATGTTTTGAAGAGAGACCAGTCCCCAGTCATATGTCTTGAACATCCACTATCAAGATACCACAGACATGTATTTATCACTTGAAGAGCAATATGCATCATAAAGCACACTTCATGCTTATTAATCAAGTTATATGGCTGAGTTCTTTCTTTGTGACCTCTACTGGACAACCTCAATTGTTCCTTCATCTTTCTCTTGCTTGTAGCCCAATGTATGCACCTTTTGAGACAGTCTAGTCTTCTTTTGCATTTCTCAAGAATCAACAGTTCTTTTACTTGAGCTGATTTCATCAACATATCCATATGCAAGCCTTTTTCAATTAACAAAGATATCAGTCTCAAATAAATTTCAGACTTGCATGTCCTGAGAGATTGAAACACATTATTGTTAGAATCACAAGAGGTATTATAAAAAAGACTTGCTCATGTAATTTGTATCCATGACAACAGAGGTCAATGGACCACACAGCAAATATTAAAATCTAATCAAAGTGTGCCCGCTCTGATACCACTTGTTAGGTTAAGATATATTGATCCCGGTTAATTAATACAATTACCCAAGCTAATTTGACCTTTCGATCCTCAAGTAAAACAAATCCACAATTGAGAATCAAAATTTTTACAATCAGATTTAACCCTAGATCTATTATTGCCTCTTGTCGTAACTTACTGACATGACCATGTAAAAGCTCCAAATCCATGAACTCCTTCTCTTTTGGATTTGCAGCACACAAGTACCTATGCTTGTGACTTTGAGATCTCACTCAAAGGTTTTAGATCATGACTTGTTGATTTTTGCCGCAACTAGATTCTACCAGCACTTTATTGTAGATCTTGTTCCGGTAGATGCTTGTAGAATTAGAAGGTACAAAACCTCTCAGATCTCACAAGAATAACTCACAAGTCTTCCAAGAGTCTTTAAAATGTGGCTAGGGTTTTTCACAGGCTTGGGCCTGTTTAAAATTCTACAGAAATTCTTTTTCAACTATTTTCGATCAGTCGAGCTTCACAATTTGATCGGTTGAGCTTCACAGAAAAATAATTCTTTTTCCTATAGTTTGTACATGAGTTTTAACATGTACAACTTTGAGTAATGTCTAACACTTATTTTAAATATGTTTTTGTTCTTGGTTTACCAACACATACAAGTTGAAGTTCTAAAAATTTAATCCTATATCTTTAGAACCTAACAAATAATAATAGTTATTAACATGTAATAGGCTTGTATGCTTTAGGTCTACTTTACTTGTCTTTTTTAGCACATATATTTGTATGACACACTTGCTTCCTATATAAAGACACTCTTGAATATGTTATTACTTGAGAAATATAATACAATTATTCAGTATTTATAAAAATAGTAAATAAAACACTTCAGAACGCGTTTTAATTAATACTCTACCATGTAAGGATTCAATTTTCCCTAAAATACTATCCAAAACAAGGAATAAAGAGTAGATCTATACCAATCTAATCATTTTAAAGGAATAGAAATCATTTTCCCATATAGTGCATTCTACTTTGCGCTCCATCAAATGCAGTATTCCATGTGTATAGTATGATTTTGTTTTTATTTTAAACTTTAGTAATTTTATAAGAAAAGTGACAACAATATGTTACAAGACCATATGCTCAAAAGTTGAATCTAAATTCTCTTAATTATTTTTCATGTTTCATAGATTTTTTGAGATGATGTGGGATTTAGGGTTGGGGAGTGGTGGGGTAACTAACATGTCCTCTTCTTTTTAGTTTTGCTTAGCATTTGAGTGTCATTATTCTCGATCAGTTCAATCTTCTTCTCTTTGAATTCTTCACCAATTTCTTGGGAAAAAAAAAATCATGGTTCAACTCATCGATTTGTTGTATAACTTGATAACCAATACAAGTTTTTTATCACATCTTGGTCCTATATTGTTGACTCCTAATATTTATATATTCTCTTGATGGTTGAATATAGAACATAAAATGTTATGTTCCTTGAGTATAAACTTTTTGGCTAGTAATCTTGCCATAAGAATAAAAAATATTACATTATAATTCAAGGCAAAGAAATTCCATTGGATGCATCTTTTTCATTTTGTTAGGTTCCAAAATTTTATGAATTAATTGGAAAACATGTGAACACAAACTTATCTAGATATAACTTTTAGACTCTATAGAATTGATTAGACAATATTCAAAAAGTTGGTATTCAGTGTGCAAAAATAGGAAATAAGCTAATTCAAGAATCTGAATATTTAACAATTAGCGGTCGAAATTCAACCAACTGAAATTCATTTTTCAGAATCGGTCCTTCATCCCATCAACCTATTAAATGTCTAGAGTTTCAGACCAACTTCACTAAGTATTTAAGGAAAACTCTGAGGAACATTTTATGAGACTTTGCAGCAGCTCAATTTGAGATCTAAAGGTTTGTGCCTACTACTCTTTCAAAGTCACTACCGGTGATCATTCACACTCATTGAACTAGTGGATTCAAGTTGCCAATCTTTAGCTATCTAGTGTACTAGAGATTCAAATCTTCAATGAGATTTTGAAGTTCATGGATTGGAGGTTCATGTTGTAGCAATTTACTGTAAAAGAAATCTGTGGAATTTAGAGCTCAGTTCAGTAACTGAAGTTACGTTTACTACGAATAGATTATTATGATTGAAAATCTCCAGCTTATAGTGAAATCAATACCTCTAGATTGATTAGGTCAAGTCCTCTAGGAATTTCCTTTAGAACAATTTGTTTTATAAGGTTTCTTGGGTTATCATATCCTGTGTCACATTTATTTTCCATTGTGCATGATATATATGCTTGCTTGTTTAACCTAAGGCTTTAATAATAAATTTAATTAACTGCATGACCTTAAAACTAGTTAATTAAACATTGCTTGTCGCAGGGGTCTAAAACTTACACATTCTTTATCATGAAAGAATTTTGTCTTTTACCTTTTTGGAATTCATTGAAATTGAATTCATCACACTAACTTAAAGCATAATGATTAAGTTCATATAAAAATAAAAGAGTAAATTGCAAATTACACCCCTAAAGTTTAGGAGTGCTTGGATTTTACATCTTGAAGTTCTAGAATTTGGATTTTACTCCCTAAAATTTGGGGTGTTTGGATTTTACATTCTGACATTTCAGAACTTGGATTTTACCTCCTAAAGTTTAGGATTGTTTGGATTTTACACCTCTAAATTCAAAAAATTTAGGGTGTAAAACTAAAATTCAAACCCCCCAAAACTTTAGAGAATAAAATCCAAATACTTTTAAAATATAGGTGGTAAAATCCAAATTTTGAAACGTCAAGATATAAAATCCAAACATCACCAAAATTCAGGGGGGTAAAATTCAAATTTTGAAACTTCAAGGTGTAAAATGCAATCACCCCCAAACTTTAGGGATGTAATTTGCAATTTACCTAAAATAAAATAAAATTTTAACTTTTCTCTCCTCAACCAAAACCAAATAGTCAATGAAATCTCCTTGATGAAGTAACTGGGGAACAAAAATGGTAAAGTGCTAAATTATACTTTGAAATTTCATAATTTGGATTTTACTCCCTGAAGTTTTGGATATTTAGATTTTACATTCTAACATTTCAGAATTTGGATTTTACTCCCTAAAGTTTGGATTTTGATTCCTAAAGTTTTGGGTTATTTGGATTTTACACCCTAATATTTTAAAATTTGGGAGGGTAAAATTCATGCACCCCCAAACTTTAGGGAGTAAAATCAAAATTCTGAAATGTTCATAAGATATTAAAATCTTCCACACACACACACACACATATATATAATTTGTTCATAAGATATAATCAATGTTAATAGTATAAAAAGGAAACATGCTTATTAATAAGTTTCTATTTTAATTCTTAATTATTTCATAAGATCTTGACTGAGATATTCATTGTTAATAGTAGGTTGCTTCAGAGCTATATTTGATATGCGATCATTATGCTTATAATTTCCACAAGCATGTCAACGTCGTGGTCTGTTGTGACGGGCTCTAGATAACGTTGGCTTTGAGAGATTTTTGTACATTATATACCACCTCCGTAATTGGGGTCTGGTTTCTCAAAAAAAAATATACCACCTCCCGTTTCAGAAGTAGGATCTCGTCCATTTTCTATTCAGTGGACAGTCAGTTTTAATTATTCTGTGCTTCTAATATGTTATATATTGTAGCATCCAAGAATTACCATTATACAGGGAAATTGGCATCATTCTTATACTATAGCATTTCTTTTGGCCCATAAGAATCTATCTTCCTCTAGGACACACAAGGAAAGGTATTCCCTCAACTCCCATTTCTTATACTCTAATTTTAGATTATGCTCATGTTTTGAAACAGGCACTTGCTTCCGTATCCATGGGAACCTCGAATCCCACTGTGATTAGCAACATTGGAAATAAATCTTTGTTAAGCATTTTTTTTCAAGATTATTTGGGTGGACTTAATTTATGGGCTTTCCTTGTGTGATCTTTACTTGTGATGCCTCTGACTACACGTACCTACCTTGTTCTTGCTCCAACTAGTAAAGGGACATGTGCACAACTCTAATTGAGTAGTTAATATAATCTATAATAATATAAGTTAATCTAAAAGCTTAAGTTAATGTGTTTGGGCTAATTATGTTATATTAATCATTCACGTTTCTTATTATTATTCAATGCAGAACTTCACTCACACCTGTATATCTAACAATCTCCCCTTTAGGGGTGAGTTATCGCTTCTCTTTAGGTCCTGAATAAGTCCGACTAGCTCCCCACTTTCACATGTTTGGGGACCAAAATGGGCAAATGCCCTTTTCGTGCCAAAAAAAAAAAAAAACAGCATTATGCCCCATTTCCCAAACTAATTAGGGAAACTCTCCTCTTTTGAAACTCAATTTTCTCAAAATCGAGTTAAGTCCTGTAGCGACGTTTTAAGGAGCCTATAGCAACGTTTTAAAGAGTCTATAGCAGCGTTTTGAAACTTGAGCTTCATGAAATCGAGTTATAGGTAAAAAAAAAAAAAAAAAAAAAAAAGAAAAAAACTTGCATGGAGCTCGAGTTCCAAAACGCCGCTATAGGCTCTTTAAAATGTTACTATAGGCTCCTTAAAATGTCGCTATAGGGCTTTAGAATTTTTTTTTTTAAACTCGATTTTGAGAAAATCAAGTTTCAAAAAAGGGGTATTTTCCTAATTAGTTTGGGTATGGGGGCATTTGCCCTTTTTTTTTTTGCGCGAAATGGGCATTTGCCCATTTTTGCCCATGTTTGAGCGTAAACTTGTGAATGAATTATATCAGATATACATGAATCCACCATATGTAC
This sequence comes from Castanea sativa, assembly GCF_040712315.1. Taxonomy (NCBI): domain Eukaryota; kingdom Viridiplantae; phylum Streptophyta; class Magnoliopsida; order Fagales; family Fagaceae; genus Castanea; species Castanea sativa. The sequence goes on from NC_134017.1 coordinate 71,403,822, forward strand.
TTAGTGGAAAATGAAATTATTGTGCACCAATTAGAAATTAACACTTAGGCATGTTATATATGAAATTGGATACTAACTTGGGGTGTCTTTGGAGTATTCAAAAACAAAATCTATGTTTGCCAAAGAGTTGTTTTTTTTACACAGTTTCTTTTTGGGGTATGTGTCAAGTCACAATTTTAGTTTCTTTACTAGTAAAGAGACTAAAATAAAAGATCTTTAACCATTTTCCAAATGAGGTCAAATCTATATCGTGCACGAAGGAAAAAAAATTTATTTTTATCTATATTATTATTTAAGGAGATTTTCCTGTTTGGATTTCACATTTTAGATGTCTAAATTACCCTTATCATATCCACTTACAAGTTTTCAACTAACGAGTATAAATATGTAAATTAAAACTCCTTCACTTTAAAACCCATAAACTCACTTACGTTAGCAGTTTCTATCTCACTTTCTATCTCTCATTCTTCTTCAGATTGAAGACATTTAGTTTAGTTCTACACCCTCCTTTCTTTTTCTTCAAATTAAAGACATTTATTGTCAGAGGCTCCAACAAATTTTCAAGTTCTATCTTTTGCAAGTTCCTCTTTGTTTTCTTTTCTTTGGTTTATGATTAATTTTCTTTGAGCTCTACTTTTTTTTTTTTTTTTTTTTTATATGTATCACATTAACTCTTTTTTTTTTTAAAATGTAATTTTGAAATGAATGGTTCCTTCATATACTCTACCACTGTACTTCTTAATGAATTGTCATTTCATATTGTAGGTATTGTGATCCAAAGATAGGGATGCCTTATACTACAAAAGAAGCATTCAACCAACAAATTTTCAGGTTCTATCTTTTATAAGTTCCTCTTTGTTTTCTTTTCTTTGGTTTATGAATGACTTTCATTAAAGTTTTTGATTCTAAAAAATCTTTATCTTTTATTTCCTCACTTTTTTTTTCCCTTCTACTTATTTTTTTTTCTTTTAAATTTTTTTTTTTTACCTTCATTATATATGTTTTTGGTGTTAATTTTTTTTATTTAGCTATTTATTTAAATAGTTGATGATGTGGTGATTAGATTTTAAAGAGTGAGTTAAATTCTAAAAAATCTTTATCTTCTATTTCCTCACTTCTTTTTTTTTTTTTTTTTTCCCTTCTACATATTTTTTTTCTTTTTAAGATTTTTTTTTACCTTCATTGTATATGTTTTTGGCATTAAAGTTTTTTAGTTTTTTTTAACCATCATTGTATATGTTTTTGGCGTTAAATTTTTTTTATTTAGTTGTTTATTTAAATAGTTTATGATGTGGTGAGTTTTGCTAAAACATAATGAAAGTTTTGCTAAAACATTGTCACAATATTTAAATTTTCATAATGAAAGATGTTATATGCTACAATTAAACTTGTAGGGACTCAAAAAATATAGGCCCAAGCCCACTTAAGTTAGTGGTATCTTGTCCCTTAAATCAAACTTAGACAATAGAATTTTTAAGAGAGTGAGTAACTAACTCAAATGCAATACTAGGGTAAGTCCAAGTCTAAGGCCAAAAAATCCAAAGTAACGGACAAGTGCAATTGGAACAATAATTTAGGATTATATCCTCCTCGGGCAAATCCGAGGATTAATCTCTTATATATAAATTTAGTTCTGGTTCTACACAAGGCAATTCATAATTCTCTTCATCGTTCTCTTGGTACTTAGAAATTGTTCCTCCTCTTTTTCTAGGAGGTTCCCTTCTTTTTATAGTCTATTTCCTTGCATCCTAATCCTCTACCTGTATGTCCTAGGGCATGTTTTAGGATACTTGTTCCATCAAGACCCTTCTAGAGGTGGTAGAAAGAGTTGCTAGTTGTGAAGTAACTGCTCAGGGGTCATTTTCACATTAATGCAGATGATGAGGTTGGTGTTGGGCATTGAATGCGAAGGTGGGAGGTGTCTCCCTCTAGAAACTTCCTCCTGCCAACCTTGTTCCAGTTGCATCTCTTCTCCTATCCTTGGGCTTCTGAGGGATATCAGTTGTCCTAATTCTCTTGCTCTCCTCAAGTAGGTGGAGTCCTTGGGGTTTGCTTACCCATCTTGTCCCGGATTGGGTAAATTAATCCTCGGCCGGGATTCCTTGGTCCTCGGACCCCCCCACAAAACCCTTTCATCAAATTCCTTCAACCATACACAATGAAATTTTTTTCATTCATACTTTCTTCTTTATCATTCTATATGAGTCTAGGTACAATGTTTAGTTAGCTTAGTTTTTAATGAACACCCATTTTAGGCAAGAAAAAAAAAAGATAACAAAAGACATGTGTCTTGAATTTTCTATTAAATAAATTATAAGTTTCTAATCATTATTACAATCTAAAACTCAAAATACGTGAGAAAAATTTTTGGAATGTTAAAATTTAGTGGGAGCATTTTAGACATTACACAATGTGATATTTTAAGAATCATAAGCTTTCATTAGGGTTTAATTGAGAAAATAATAATATGACATATTTGCTCTTTTCCAAAATACTAAGGGGAGAATAGCTTAATTTTAAAGTTTAAGGAGGAACTGTGAACTATCCAAAATATAAAGGATGAAATGCATTTTTATCCTAGTTTTTTTATTATTATTTTTTTGGTGTAAAACTATGTGTTTTTTCTTAAAATTGTGCGAAAAGATAAAAATACAATAAAAAAAAATGACAAAATTTAGTTACAAAATTAGTTGTAGCTTTTAGCTACAACTTTACTAAATATGTTTTTATTGGAGGTGAGTTGTAGCCTTAGGTTACAACATTATTCAATAAAGTAAATATTACTATATATTTTGAAAATCTAACCGTTGAATTGCATGTTCTTTGCGCTTTTAATACATATGTCAAATTTTGTGCCAATCGGATATTATTTACCATATGATCTATAAGCATATATTTTATGCATAATTCTAAACTACAAAAACTTGCAATTTAAACAATTTATTGATGACATAGCTATTGATCTTTAATTTTCTTAAAATTTTGCAAGTATGGAGGATATAAGAATAAGATGTAATCCAATGGTGGATTTGTCAAAATTAATCTCCAATAAAAAAATATTGAGTAAGGTTGTAGGTTAAGGCTACAACCAATTTTGTAGTTACAACTAATTTTGTAGCTAAACTTTGTCCTAAAGAAGAAAAAACAAAATGTCAATTTAAGAAAATTGTACCTGAAATAGTGAATTTTGGCTAAACAAAGTTGGCTAAACCAAAAATAAAAAAAAAAATTCTAGAAACACAACATAATGATACAACATTTTTGTAATACGATAATTTTGTTATATTTTATTTTAATTCATAAAGAATTGATACTTTAGCAATTGCAAATATATTATGATGACAACAAATTGTCCTAACGTTTTCACAAGAGAAATTTCATGTTTACAATATTTTCATAACAAATCATAAGTAGTATGTTATTACGGGTTGTTATTGATGGACAAAAAAGTAATTTCATTGGTAAGTTTAAATTAGAATCAATAACAATTTACCTCCTATGATTTTTTATAAAAGTCTTGTAAAAAATGTTATGGATGTCGCACTTTTTTTTTTTTTCTCAATACCTTTATTTTTAGTTGTGGTTAGTTCCAATATAATATTTTATTATTTTATTTTGGTTTATAAGAAATTAACACCTTAACAATTGTGAAAATATTGTAACAATTTATTGTGCTAATATTTTATTTTTTTAGAGTAGCTCATACGTTTATAAAAGAATAAAATATAAAAAGCGTGTTTAATAGGCCATTTTACCACCAAAAAAAAAAAAAAAAAAAGCAAGTAAATGCATTGGATAAACCAAATTTACTGTTTGTTTGGCATTGACACTTTTTATATGTAGAGTTAATGAAAAATCTTCTAAGTCAATTAATTTTACGTCCACAATGAATTGACCCTAACGAGCTAGTCCTCTTTGAAATTCTTTGACGGATCACTAATTTGAACAGAAGAATGAGAAAACAATAGTCAAATGATTAATTTAGCCAATCAAATTCCTACGGCACCACCTTAATATAAATCCACTTGCTTAGATTTATAATAAAAATATAAAAGTAAAGCAAAAAAAGGAAAAGAATATTCATTAAAAATTTATCAACTTGCCCCTCTTATTAAAACATTTAATGAAATTTGGCAATATTTGAATACCATGGGCTTTCACCGGATAACCATCTAGCAAGTTGTACCACTTGCTGCTAGAAGTTCATACTGTTAAATCAATCCTAGATATTCATCATTACTTTAAAATAAAATGTACTCCATTATTATTGCTTCACTTTACTCCTTGTCAGGACGGTTCCGAACCTAGCATTCTATATTAAATCTTCCCATTAATGCAAAAATACAGAGAGACAATAATAATGAGCACTTCAAGATTATCACTTTTCTTCTTCTATGCCATTCTCATTATCCTTGTTAATCCCACCATTAATGCGCAGAGAGATCCCTACGTGCTTCACGAGTGTTCAACCACTGGTAACGTTACTAGTAACAGTACCTTTAGAGCAAACCTTAATACTCTCATCTCCACTCTTTCTTCCAACACCCAAATCGATTATGGGTTCTACAATTTCACTGCCGGAGAGGGTACCAACAAAGTTTACGCCACTGGGCTTTGTAGAGCTGATCTTTCACCAACTAATTGCCGTAGTTGTGTCAACATGTCAGCTCACGAGCTCTTACAGTTGTGTCCAACACAGAAAGAGGGTGTCATGTGGTACATGAATTGTACAGCTCGATACTCAAACAACTCGATATTTGGTGTTATGGAAACTAAACCTACTCGAGCTCTTACAAGTGGTGATGTCTCGAACTTGACTGAGTTCAACGCGGTGTTAGAACCCTTATTTTATGACCTGAGAGTTAGAGCTTCAGCTGGAGGTATTTTTCGCAAGATTGCAGTTGGAACTGCGTACTATAAAAGTGACAACTATACGATCTATGGGCTTATGCAGTGTAGTCCTGATTTGTCAGAAATAGATTGTAGTAATTGCTTAGTTGTTGCTCAAAACTATATTCAAGGTTGCTGTAGTGGAAACAGTGGACTCAGAATTCTTGCACCAAGCTGTAATTTAAGAATAGAGACCAACCAATTCTATGACAGCACTCTTGTTCAATCTCCACCGTCATTATCTCCTCCACCTCCTCTTTCTCCTCCGCCTTCAAAAGGTACGTTTCTCAAAAGGACATCTTCTCAATTGTTCTTTTATATAAGTATAATATCTTATACATTAGATAATTAATAGAAAAAAAAATCTAGGACCACATACTTTTAAAAATAAAATTATTAAAAGTGTGTGAAACGTTAATTATGTAAACAATTATTTCTTAAATTTTTAAAAAATATATATATATCTATATGTTACATGACTTTAAAAAAATATCAGCATTGAATAGTTGTTTTTTTTTCTTTTTTTTTTCCACTTATGTAATTTCTTTCACTAAATAAACACTTAATTCATGGAATAAGCTAATCCAATATTATAGGAGGCATTAGCAAGGACCCATTAAGTTGATGTAGCTTCACAAATTTTTATTTGTAATAATTGGTACTCGATAAATTTGCACATGAAAAGTGTTTATTCGCTCATCTTTTTTGCCACCTCTCATTTTGTACTATTGATTTTAAATTAAATTTTATAGATGTTACAATTGAAGATAATTTAAACAATATAGATAAGAGAAATTCTTAGAAAGTTTTCATAAGAAAAAATACTTAGAAATTAAGTAGCTAGAATAAAAAAAACGCTTTTTTTTTTTTTTATTAGTGGGGAGATAAGAAAAATCCTGTATTTTTTTACTCATAAAAAGTGGGGTATATATAATTTTGTATGTTCAAGTAATTTAATCAAAGTTTGAAAGTTGTTCTGCCTGTACGAAAACACATGCTTTAGTTTATAGCGAAGGAAATTAGCTACTATACAAGCGACAGTGTAGATTTATTAGAATATAGGACGACTTGCATAGACAAGTACTGGGAGTGTGAGATCGATAAATCATAATTTATCATATAACTCCAGTTTTTGATTCATGATTTTCTCCACTTTATGCTCTGTCTGATTGTGGTGAAAATAAAGAGGATAGAAATTTTGGGTGGAAAAGTTGGTGAAAAAATAATGCTTTCTATTATTCGATAAACGAGGAAAAACACTCAAAATAAAGGGAAATTATTGTGTATTCTTGAAATTATTGTGTATTTTCGGAATATCATAATTATGTACTTCCTCCTCTCATATGAATGGTAGATTCTACTAATTAAATTCATGGTGAGACCCACCATTCATGTGATAGGAGGGAATACACGTTTATGGTATTTCAGGAGTACTTAATAATTTTCTCAAAACAAGAGGGAAAATGATGGAGGTAAAGTGTTTTTCACCGGAGCCCACCAAATTGGGGGAGAAAATTTGACTAAAACTGAATAGTTAAGTCAAAATAATTTAACTATTTAAATACGTGTGGGTGAAAAAGTATGTGTAATGTTGTTTAAAATGTAAAAATGTGAGTTTGTAATGGGTACCAAACAACCACTAATTGTCCTTTTACATCGCATTTTTATTTTTATTTTCTACCCACCAACTATCATTTTGGTCCTATCCAAATCTTCTTCTTTATTGTTCTAATGTAAATTTATACCAACTTTAATTGTTTATTGCTCTCATTTTCTTCTCCACCAGACAAGGCAAATTTATATTTATTTTCCACCGTCTGAATTTTTTAATCTCCCAACCAAACATACAAGAGCACAAATCATAAATAAGTAGGGAAATTAGACATATGATTAGTTGCGTTTCTAGAATTATTTTATTTATAATCCTACTTTTCTATCATCACAACATTTTTCATCTCCCACTTTCTCAAACTCTGCACCAAAGGAATACTTTAAGCCTTTTGCTATCTACGAGCACGTGTTTACCTTTAAATTTAATAGCCATCAAAGTATAATTAATGGCGTTAATTTCTACGGTAGCTTTAGCATTTTTCGTTGTGAATACATGCTTCTGCTTGAGGGTTCTATGGGTTGCTAATTTTTAACCAGTTCGTTATCTCAAATTGAGATTCATGATCATTATTCTGGACTGAAAGTTCAAACCAAATATATATATATATATATATATATATATCAGAAATAACGACATATCATTGGTGTGACTATATAAATTTGGTGGATAGGTTTTGTTTATGACTCTCTTACACTGCAGTGTCCTTAATATGGATATAAAATCTTGTGGTTAATTGTGATAGGACTGCTTGCTCATATGCAGACAAAATGATCAACTTCCATGACCTGAAGAATAGTATAATACAAAAATAAAAAGCCCACCCCACTTGTCTTAGTGGGTTGTTATGTGGGGAATGGTGATGAGTTGTGCAGCATGGCAACTTGTCCAAGTGGGATATCTTTTCACACCTCACAATATTTATCATATTTCTAGGTCACCAATGTTTCTTATATTTTTAATCAAGCATATCCTTTATTTCACACTTCAACTAGTTGATGCCTAATAAGTTAAGTGTCAGTAATAAATTCATGTGAAAGTAATATTGTTCGAGCTACTTTAATTGTGTTTCATCATAAGTTGATAACTCAACATGGTGATAAAATGAATGTATATTGTTGATTTCTAATTAATTATTCATCCTTTCAACTTTTGTTTTCAATTTTTAACTTTTTTTTCTCTAATAATTTTAATTTCAAATTCAAGCTTGGAATGTTTTATTGAGTAAATATATCTGATTTTTACAGGAAAGGGGAGTAACTCATCTAAAACTATCATCGCCATAGTTGTGGTGGTGGTCATTCTCGTTGTAATAATCATCTGCATCTGCATCTCTATAAGGGTGAGGAAGCAAAGAAAGAAAGCTAAAAGTAAGTTGAAAATTGGTTTGTTGTTCCTATTTTTAAATATATAATTTCTTTAAAATATAAGAATAAATTAAGACAATAAGTGTGTGTGTTTATATATACATATATGACGCTTTATTTATAGGCAATACTAGTGACAATTGACTTTCAAGTCATAAATTTTTCCAATAGATTTATAGGTAAAACGGAACATGAAATAATGTGGGATATTTTCCATGATTTCTAGTTCAGATTATTGGGTCACCAGATAATAATAACATTCAATCCTGATTGCTATCTATATCTCCTCCTATTTTGTAGCTTGGTGACATGATTTAGAGATAGGCTTGATCTTTATATCCGGTGGTGATTTAATAAAGATGACACCTTTTGCTTTTGTGAGAGAGATAAAATATGAGGTGGTGTGTTCATGATACTTGTTTGTCTTATTATAATAGAAAAAAAAAAATAGGGGTACCTACAAAACAGAATTAAGCTACCATCGTTTTAACATTAAATCAATTTCTCTAAAAAGATAAGCTATTGAAAGAGCTAGTGTTCCTCTGGAAAACATTATGTGTGCATTAGTAGTTCCCTACGATTACTTCAGTAATTAGTGTTTGCGAATCTATTAATGACGTATGCACATAATTTATATTGCATCAATCATTTTTAAACATAAAAAAAAGAACTGCTTATCTAATCCTGATGTATTTACTGGTTCCACATGTGAAGCAGTGGATGAAATTAGCAGTACTGAATCCTTGCATTTCGATTTTCCAACAATTAGAATTGCTACAGATAACTTTTCTGATGCAAATAAACTTGGGCAAGGCGGATTTGGTGTTGTTTATAAGGTAATTTGACAATTCCATATGGTCAAGTATATCAATTGTTTGCCATAAGTTAAATTCACAATTTTTTATTATCATCAAGGGTTGCATATTGAATATTTTAATGTGTCTATAGGGAAGGCTCTCCAGTGGACAAGAAATAGCTGTCAAAAGGCTATCTCCGGGTTCTGGACAAGGTGATTTAGAATTTAAGAATGAGATATTGTTAGTTGCTAAGCTTCAACATCGAAATTTAGTTAAGCTACGAGGTTTCTGCTTGGAAGGATGTGAAAGGCTTCTGATTTATGAGTTTGTGCCAAATGGAAGCCTTGATCAAGTTATATTTGGTATGGTTGCAATTCTACCGTAAATTCTGGATTTATTCATAATATTTTATAGGTTGCATGTATTCTCAGATGCACTTGGATGTGTCATTTTTCAATAGACTCATAGTTTAAATGAATAATCTAGATCCCGCAAAACGTGCATATTTGGATTGGCAAAGGCGTTACAAAATCATAGAAGGCATTGCTCGAGGTCTTCTTTACCTTCATGAAGATTCTCGACTTCGCATCATTCATCGTGATCTCAAAACTAGTAATATTCTGCTAGATGATGAGATGAATCCAAAAATTGCAGATTTCGGCATGGCAAGATTGGTTATACTAGATCAAACCCATATTAATACAAATAGAATCGTCGGAACGTAGTAAGTATCCTAGCAAGTAAAATTTATAATTACTTTAATTTTACATGTTTTTATCGTCAATTACAAGAATTATGTTGCGTTGTAAAAACAAGTCCCAACAAATATTGAACCATCTCCAATAAATTAGAGAAAATTAATAGAATTTGAAAATGAGTGTTAAGACTTAAGAGCCCTGTTGTCATTTAAATTAGACTAATGTTACTAACTTCCATATGCTGTGAGTAATATAAAGTTATGTTATGAATTTTCTTATGTAGTGGATATATGGCTCCAGAGTATGCGTATCATGGACACTTCTCAGTAAAGTCTGATGTCTTTAGTTTTGGCGTGTTAGTTCTTGAAATGATATGCGGACAAAAAAATGGTCACTTCCGTAATGAAGAAAATGGGGAGGATCTTCTTACTTATGTAAGTATAATATCAATGTATAGATTTTCCTTTTACCTTAGACTGGGCTCTAATTGTACGGTGATACTGACAAAACAAAAGAAGTTATATGCTGAATTTTTGTGTGCGCCATTTAAATCATTTTGCAGGCATGGACAAATTGGAGGAACATGGCAGCTTCAAACATTATAGACCCCACATTAGGGGTTGGTTCAACAACCGAAATAATCCGGTGCATTCACATTGGATTATTATGTGTTCAAGAAAATGCAGCTGATAGACCAACCATGGCTTCAATCGTTCTAATGCTTAATAGCAACTCTATCACTTTATCAGTACCTTCACGACCTGCATTTTTTATACACAGCAACGTTGAACCAGACTCGCAGTCAGATCAATCTATTCTGCTAGCCTCGACAAATGATGCTTCAATTACTGCATTACATCCTCGCTAAGGTTTGATCAAAGTAACTAGAGTTCTTTATATCAGTTTTGAGAAAAGATTATTTATGGAAGTTACCACGTTGAATACTTTTGAGGCCTATACTACCAACCTTTCATTTGGCGGTCTGAGCTGCTACTACGTGATTATGCAGCAACACATTATGATGAGTATATTCACTTGTGTTCAAGAGTTACGCACTCCAAATATTCTAAAGAGTAATGCTACAGTCATAAAATATTCTACAATATTTTTACAAAATGTTAATGTAGCTAACTTTTTATTAGTTTTCATCTACGTCTACTATTAATATCACTTTTTTATTTACCAATAATCATTTATCATATCAACAATTTGTAAAATAATTTACATTTTTAACATTATTCATATTTTAAAACAGTAATAATTATACACTAGTATGAAGTAGCAAATAAACTCGTGCATCATTTTAGATTAAAGAAGTAAAGAATTTTCTGCTAGTGAACTTGTAAATCTATCAAGTGCGCACTCTTCAAATGCTGTAACTAATTTGAAAATTCATACGCAATAAGTCCTGCCTAAATTATGGCCAAATTCTTCAATTCTTTGTCATAAATTTTAAAAGGTGCAAAAAATATAGTGTTGATATGCTTTAACTGAACTACGTCAGTGTACCATTTATGTTAATTTTAGTCTATTTGGTCTATTTCCATCCAAATAAATCTATTCGTTCCATTTTGGTCTTTTGGGTCCATTCAATCCACGTCAGTTCATTTGGTCTACTTTGATCCACTTCAAAGAATAAAAAATTTGAAACTTAAAAATTTTAGTTGTAATTAATTAATTATACCAAAAGAAAATAGAAAAATATAGTGCATAATAACAATATTTAGAAGAATATAGAAAACTTCAAATAAGAATAAAATTAATCAAAAACACCAAAAAAAAAAATATTACATATTTGTAAAAATAGAAAGATAAAAATTACTTTTAAAAACTGTTTAATTTTTCAAGAAAACAAATTAACTACAAAAGAATTTAGAGAATACATTATACATTGTACTATCTCAAAATAATTATATATTTCCACACATGGTGTGGATCTACAATTAGTAAATATTAATGAACAATACATATCTAATTTAATGCCAGCATTTTTAGTTTTTTTTTTTTTTAATTATTGAACCATTTGTGCTCACACCTAAGAGCATCCACAGCTGGAAATTCCATCATATCTTATTTGACCATCTCAAAAAACTACTTTATCAATTATACAATATCATTTTACAATACATCCGGCATCTCAACTTTTACTTTTACCTACAATATATTAAAATAATATAAATTACAGAATAAAATAATATAAAAAATCTCTCTCTCTTCATCTCTGATTTTCTTTCTTTCTCATGCACCCACCACCAACCCGAACCCAGAACAACCACCCAATAATAGATGCCGGACCCACGAATCACGCCAGGAAAATTTTGCGACCATCGCAATAAAATCTCATCAATAAAACCTAAAAAAAAAAAAAAAAGCAAACATGAAAATTCAAAGATAAAAAAAAAATCCAACCACCACAAATTCATTCACCCATAGCCTTTGACTGCCTAGACTTTGAGCCCATGCTTCTTAGGCATCTCAAGTAACTCAGCATACCCACCCCAATTGTACAATCCAGTCACCATTGATCACCGACCCCCACACCACCACCATCGAGACCATGGGTTTGAAGAAAATGGGTTTTGGGTTTGAAGAAAATGGGTTCTGTGGTGGTGGCCACCATTACCCATCATCAAAACCCAATGCTGACCATGGCTCTACCACGGCTTACGACCTCCACGCCGACCACGGCTCACGACCCCTATGCCTCCACCACAGAAGCTAATCGAGCCTCCAACACCGTTGCCTCCATGCCGATCTGAGAGAAAGGAAGGCAGAGTCTTTGGGTTTGAAGAAGAGAGACCAGGGAGAAGAAAGAGTAGAAAAAAGAAAGAGAAAAAAGGAAGAGAGAGAAAGATCATGAAATAATGAGGGAGGAGAGAGAAGAATTAAACATTAAAAAAACAATTTTTTTTATACCATTGTGCTACAGTGCCGTCCTAGCTTTAAGATACTGTAGCGCTATGGCAAAAAAATTTGCATTTTTACATGTTTCTATATCCGGCTGTTGAGCACTTTGGGCCTTACATGCTAAAATTTTCTTACATTTGCCATATCCCATGCCCATTACGGATGCTCTAAAAGGGGTGGAAAATGTTTTCTGTTTTTTCGTGTCCTCAACCCCTTAATTTCTTTGTCCCCACGTTCACCGCTTCTTTGTTACTACCATTGCGCCATTGTTATTACTAGTGCCACACCTCCTTTAGTGATCTTGTTATAGTCAGCACTACTTCATCCGGCACCACCTTCATGGCATTATCATTACCACCACCACCTTAGACACTATTGCAAATACATGAAATATTAATGATTTTTCATTTGAGTCAAATTAATTACGAAAAATATTTTTTAGATTATTTTCAAAATTGCAATCACACCCAAGCTTGGATACTGACTAAAATTTCTCGAGTTTTTTATTTTTTTATTTTTTTTAAGAGAGTTTCAACTTATGGCGTCCGCTCCTAATAATAGCTCTTTATCATCAGACCAAGACACTAATAAGTTTTTGGTGTAGGTGGAGATTGAACTCCAGATCTCTAATACAACTATAAGAGATTTTACCAGTTGAGTTAACTGGAACTCACATAAAATTTCTTGAGTTAGTTACCTATATGAGTGTTAAAAAAAATTTAAAAAAAAAAAAAAAAAAACCTTATAAGAAAAGTTTATTTACTGTCAAATAAGTAATTTATTGTACTTGTATTCCTTATCTAGCAATAAATGGAATAACTCTATTCAAAGAAAAACAAGAAACCGTATACATTCTTATAAAAAATATATAATTTATTTATAGATATATAAAAATTTAATTGGGTTTTGGAGGCCATAAGTATAAATATTTAATAAAATTTTAAAAATATATATAATCAGTTTCTGTGCAAGAAATTTAAAAATATTTTCTCTACTCATGCATTTATTTATGAGTCACATAGTGTCAAGTTTACATTTATTGAAAGAGAGAATATATTTTTTCATGTGTATCCTCAACTTAGTTTTTAAGTTTGGTTTGTGTGTCTTTATTTTCCCCACCTCCTAAATTTTTCCCAAAACATGTTTTGTTTTTCCTATTTTTATAGGGGGAGAAAAGTTTTTTTTAACCTTTGTTGTTCATAGAGGGAGTTGTCTCTATTTTTTATAGATTTGAATTGTTTTGTGTTTCCTTTATTCTCTATTTTCTCTTATTTTCTATTGCGAATGTTATCTATTTACCTTCTGATTGGGTTGTCTTTGTCAATACGTGACAAAAAGGGAGAGAAATAGATGAAATGTGGGAATCCTGTTTAAAAAGGTTTTTAAAATGTTTTGTTTAGGGGAGATAAAATTGTTTTTGAAAGGGGAGAATATAAAAACTTTTTGATGTATCTAACTTTTATTTTTAGAATTTAGAATTTAGAATTTACTTTTATTTTTATATTGTGTTTAATATTATTGTTTATATGTCTTTCTTTCCACACATGCAGTGATGTGTTCTTTTGAGTGTTTTTAGGAAAGACAAGTACATTATGATCAAGACCTTCTACCTCTTATTGCAACTTCTAGGTTAGGAGTCTTAGATTGGGATTTGTGATGTATTTGGGCATTTTGTTGTATGTGTGTTTTGTCACGGATTGCCAAAGGGAGAGATTGTTAGGTTTTGAGTTTGTAATATTGGCAAACCATGACAAAAACTAAGTCTTATTGGTTTAAAATGGTCTATATTGAAGTCTAAGAAAAAAAACTCAAGTTCGGGATGTAAAAAATGAGTTACAATTTGTTTCGTTCGATTGGTACTCGATCGATCGATAGTCATTTGATTGGTACTCGATCGATCGAAAGTCGTATATCAGCAAGAATCAGCAAATGTAAAAAGCCCGTAACTTGACCGTTTGAAGCCCAAATCGCAAGCCGTTTTTTCCAGTATTTAAAGGACATTATAAGCTAACCCTAGAGACGTTTTTTAGAGAGTTTAGAGTGCATCTTGTGCCTCTTTTGTAGATCTAGGATTTTGTACCTAAAAGCTCTCTAGAGTCTTTTTATTTGTGCTGTGTATTAAATTTCTTGTGAGATCTAGAGGTGTTTACCTTCATACACACTTAGGGTTATCAAGATTAAGATTTACGTCAAGAACTTGGTGATCGTTTCAATTGCTGCATAAAGAACATTCAAGAAAATCAAGATTCACAAGTAGGAGAACTTGTGGTTACTGTAGATCAATAGAATGTTAGCGGTTTAAGTTCTATTGTATAAATTTCAATTCTTTCATAGTGGATTTGCTTTTTACCTTGAGGATACCTAGGTTAAATCTTTTCCAGGTTTTTTACCGGTTTGGTTTTCCTAGGTCATCAAATCTTTGTGTTCTTTATATTTTCCATTGCTTTACATGATATGATTGTTTTGTTTTAACCTAAATCTTAATAATAAACATAAGTATTCACTTGGTTAATTAATTAGGTTAAACAATCTAGTTTTTACAGGGATCTAAATCTTAACAATAAGAAATACGTACTTAGCGTCTTTAGCGTGGTAAAGTACAATTTGTTGGAGGCTTTTCTGGCCAGAGGATGGATTTTAATTCGAAAATGGTTCTCATGTTTTTTTTTTCCTCACAATCTCGGTGCCATTAAAATTTACATACTAAACATGAGACATATGTGGTATATATATATAAATTCCAATAAGCTACTTGAGATTTGGACTAATACCAACTAAGCCTAAGAGTTTTAAAAATGACCAACTTAGTCCTTGAATGACGATTTAGTCCCTAACTCCATTTATCACAGTTACTTTATGCACATTCTATTATCACTCCTCTTTCTCGTCTCAGATTCAAACCCCTCTCTTTAATGTTGATGTCTTGGTACTTCATCTTGGCTTCAGCCCAAATCAAAGATGCAGCATTTGAGTGTTAACAGTAGAAAGTCAAGTGGGTCTATGGAAGAATTTTCTTGGTGTCTTACTCACCAACTCATGACCGTTTTGGCTGTCCCTGTCAATGATTGATCCTCCAATAAAGTGATCAGAAAGCATCTTACTAGCATGGCCATATATCTACACAACAATGGTAGGAAGATCAGAAAGCTAGATCACAGACCCAGATCTCTACTCTAATGAATTCTTACTCTCAGTTTAACGTATTTGTGTGCACAAGGAAGTTCCTTGAGCTTTGTCCAAGGCAATTAAATGCTGAAAAAACTTGTTCCAGATCCACAAAATCAAGTGAATATAAGAATTAAAACTCACTAGCATTCATTTGTTACAGATAAAAGAGTAGACAAGCAATATACAACGCACCTTACCATGAGCCTTTGGATGATGAGTCTTTTATGAGAAAGAGAGAAGAAGAAGCCTCAAACTCAGAGTATAGAGTGAAGAGAGGGGTCTGAGACATGAAAGAGGGGAGAGAAAAGAATGTGAGAATAAAGCAAAGGTGAGAAACGGAGTTAGAAACTAAATTGTCTTTGACAATCAAGTTAGTCATTTTTTAAAAGTTTTGGACTCAGCTTGTAGTAGCCAAAAATTCAGAGTAGCTTATTGAAATTTATCCTAAAAAAATTGTTACTGAAAGATCTATTTATGAAATCCATAAAAATTTTGTCAATTTAATAACCGTAAAAAATGACGTGTGTGCATTTGTCTTGTTTTAATTGCATGCTTCAGCCAATAAATTTTGGCAGTGTTTTGACAATTTCAAAAGGGTAGCAGAGATGAGGGTATTTATGATCATGAGGAGTTTAATTATGGTTCATCATCCAATGCCTTTACAGTGTGGATTACACGTAGGGCCGGTCCAAACATTTACGAGACTAAGGCCTCTTTTGTTGGGATCAAAATAGAGAGGATAGAAAAGGAAGAGGAGAAAATTAAATGAAAAATAGAATTTTTTCTTGTTTAGTTCAAATAGAAAACAAGAGGAAAAGAAAATTGTGTGGAAAATAATTTCTCTAGGCTCACAAAATTTTGTCCTCACAATTTGAAAGGAAAACTAAAGAAAAAGATGATGTGGGTATAAAATTACACAAATACCGTTACCTTTATTGCACTCACTTATCCATCATTTTCCCATCTCTTGACAACCTATCAATTCACACCTTCTCAGCAACATCCCTCCTTCTCCCCCCCCCCCCCCCCCATTTTTTTTGCCTTGTCCTCATTATATTCCAACTTCTCCATTGATATTTGATTATTATTATTTTTTTCCATTATTCCCAGAGGTCTTCACACAGCACGTATAAAATAGAACATTATAACTAAAAAATAGACACAAAAAGTGGAAGCCTATAGTTGTTTGTTATGTCATTCCGTTGTTGTTGTTGTTGTTTTTTTTTTTTTTTTTTTGAAATTGTCTTCCCAGGCAGTAAGCAGGAGCCATAAATTTTAAATTATTATAATAATAAAATAACTAATATAAATTTACATGTATTTTTGTTAATATTTATATTATTTAATGTGTAAATATATCTATTTTTATATATTATACAACAAGGACATAATAGTCAATTCATATAAACTACATTTTCTATCCTTCCAACCAAACACAAATGAGGGAAAACCAAAACTTTTCTATCCTTCCAATTTTCTATTTTCCCATAATTTTTCATCTTCTCACTTTTCCACTCCTCCAACCAAATAAAGCCTAAGGCGAAAGCTTCAAATAGGGCTTTTATGTTATTACTTAAATAATATTTAACTAACATTTTATATAATATATATATTTTTAAATCCATTCTTTTTACTTTTTAATATGATATATATTTTTTAAGAAAATACTTAAGTTATAGCAAATTTTACAACAAATTAATATTGTAACAAATGTAATCAGTGACATGAGGCTTTCAAAAATGTTAGAGATATTATAAAATTTACAACATGAAAATTACAAAAATATATCACCAATCACAAAAATTCATTAAAAAATGCATTCAATAGTTTGTTAAAGTTCACCTATTATATTTATTATCACATCAAATTATAAAAGTCATGTAGACCACCCGGCACCCTTGACATAGTGATCATTTCACAAGTATGAGTGTTTGTAGGGTGTGTGGGGCAATGGTTGGGGTTTAAATTTTCAAGAGGGAGCTTCACATACATACTCTTAAATTAGGCTAGAATAGAATTTTTATCTTGTATAAAAATAAATAAATAAATAAAAGTTATGTAATAAAATTTATAGTATTTTTATCATTTTTCTATTTAAATTACTTGTGATTAGTAATACTATTTGTAAGACCTATTTATTAAAAAAAAATTTAATCTCTATTTCTAACCTTACTTAATTCTTTTGGTGTTCTTAATGGTGTAAAAAAAAATTTAAACTAAATCTTTTTTAGTATCTCTCAAAAATATATATATTTTTTAAAAACAATTTTTGCCCTTTCAAAATTGGAGCCTTTCTCTATTAGGGGCCCTAGGTAATGGATTAATGCCTATGGCCAACCCTGATTACACGGGCAGTCAAGCAACTCCAACTTGTTAAAAACCAGGCTAAAGTCAAGCTTTCACATGTTATGCATTTAATACCAGTTACCTATTTCCAACGCAATTCATGGCCGTTGATTTTCTTCTCTCCCTAATTTTGATACTCCAATTGATAACTCATTTGAATAGGTCCTCAACCAGCTAATATATTGTTTTCATATGTCTTGCACCGATCAACTTCGGAAGAAGTTATTTTAAATACTGCTGATGATTCTTCGAGCATGCTTCGTAAAAAGAAGAGAAGAAGAAGAAGCAAACAATAGAGACTACTAATAAGGTTGACTTGGAACTTGTTTCAATTCAACTTTAGATTTTCGAGATCATAAACTTCTTGAATAATGCTTGTGCCACAACTCACCTCACGTGGCGAGTTGTGAATAATAGAGAGATGGCACAAGTTGTGCCACTTTAGTAGCACTAGCACAACTCTGAACTTCCTAGACTTTGAAAAAATTACAAGGCACAAGCTAAAAGCCCTACACTTCTCAATAAAAACTTATGTGGCTATACAAACTTCTAAGGCGTAAATCCTGTCACTTCACTAAACACATGGCAGTGGTTTCCTCAAGATTGCTTTTCCTCCTCTCTGCCATTTTGATTCCCATTCAGGCCTCTGCGCTGCTACCCTACCTACTCCCACCTACTTGTAATAACAATAGTGGTAACTACACCAGCAACAGTACCTACAAGACAAACCTCAATCAAGTCCTTTCCTCCCTCTACTCCAACACCACAATTGATTATGGTTCTACTATCCCTCTAATGGCCAAAACCCTGACAAAGTAATGCAATTGGACTCTGTAGAGGAGACGTCAATCCAGATGACTGTCGTGGTTGCCTTAAGAACTCTTCCACTCTTCTCACAGAGGACTGTCCCAATCAAAAGGAGGCAGTAGGGTGGTGCGACCAATGTATGTTACGTTACTCAAACAGCTCCATTTTTGGCATCATGGATACTTCCTTTCATGTCCTCGTGTGTGACATGCAAAACGTATCTGCCAATTATCTAGCTCAGTTCAATGATGATGTCAATATCTTGTTGAATGTAGAGGACCTTCTAAGCTATGTATGTACAAATTGTTTTCCCTCTTTCTTGTGAAATTAGCAAAATAAAAATAGCCGTTAATTATATTAGCCCTACTTAACAATGGTAACTATGGTATTAGAGCTAATGTTCCCCATAAATTTCAAATCTAAGCAATGTATTTACTAGAAAAGCCAATTTTTTATATATAAGTATTTAATAGAAATTTGAATTTTTCATTAACATTGACAAAAATCCTAACAAACATGGGGTAAAAAGCATGTTATCAATAGTTAAATTGGAATATTAATTAATTTTGTATTTTAGAGAGACATTACTATTGTATCATAGTTAAAAGGGAGAAAATAAAATTTTTCTCATAAAAATAATTTCTTCTCTAATATTATGTCTACCCATTATAGGTAACCCATTTAATTTTATCTTGCAGGCATGGAAAAATTGGAGGGAGGGAAATGCTTCACATATTATTGATCCCACATTGAGACATAGCTCAACAATTGAAATAATGAGATGTATCCACATTGGCTTACTATGTGTTCAAGAAAATGTAATTGATAGACCAACCATGGGTTTGATAGTGCTTATGCTTGATAGCTACTCTATCACTTTTCCGGTACCATCCCAACCTGCATTCTTTATGCACAACAACATTGAATCAAACATGTCATCAAACTCGGAGCATAATTTAGAGGTGACAAGGTCAAAACATTCCAAAGGCCATTATGTTCAACACTCTGCAAATGAGGCTTCAATTACTGAGCTATATCCTCGTTAGTGCTTTGTGGAAGCTACAATTAAAATGGGATATTTTGAAATTTAATATTAAGAAGGCATATGTATATATAGAACAATTTTTTAACTATCAATATGTTGATTGATTTGGTTGTCCTAAAGAAAATAAAATGGTTTGTACCAACCCTATACAATTTCAATAATGAAGCTTTGAAGTGTATGATCAATCATGTTTGATTTTGTTTTTTTATTGTTTTAATTTGTATTTTTTTTTTTAAAAAGTAAGAATAGTTTAATTTTATTGATGACTAACTTTTTGGAATGTATCATCCAAGTCTGGTGGTATTTCTTCTAACCACACACTAGGTCTGCAAATAGAATTGCTCTTCAAGCGAGGGCATTAACAAGCTGATTGCCCACCTTCTTTACATGCTTAAACCTGCAACTCTGTAAAGAAAGTGTTTAGTGATCAATCTCTTCTATAAGGTTCCCATACATTGTCATAGATGGTCTCTGGTTGTCAATTGCCCAATTATCTTCCACCTCAAACTACGGAATGCAAATTTTCTTTGCAAAGTTGACTGCTCTATAAGTTGCACTGTGTAAGGAACGTGGATTTTTAGCTGAGAGCCGTTATTATTTCCCCTTATGAATCTCGTATAACAACACCTATGCCTACCATAGCCATCTCCAAAAATATGGTGCCATTAAAATCAACCTTGTACCTCCCTTTACTCTATGAAGCACGGGTGCATTTCCGGATTCGGGTGTGTGTGCGGGTGTGGTTGCGAAACTCGGCAATTTTTGAAAAAGTAGGGTGCGAGTGCGGCGATTAAAAAATTATTAAAAATATTTTTATTTATATTTTCTATATATTTTTACTATTAAAATATTCTTAAAAAACACATTACTATGGCCTTGATTCACAAAACAAAGAAAGAAGAAGGCAAGAAACACAAAACAAAACACAAAAGAAAAAAGAAAACACAAAAAAAGCAACAAATATTCAGAATACAATTGAGGAAGGATAGATTTAGGATGTTTGGGGCCTCATTCAAAGCCGATTTCAGCTGTTCTGACATGATTCAAGGCCGATTTCGGTCTGTTTCGGTTGTTTCTGTCTCTGGCCGATACTACCCAATTTGGCCCGATTCTGGCCGAATCGGCCTGGTTCAGCATGAATTGAAGCTGAGTCTGTGCAAATCGAGCTGAGTTGGCGCGAATCAAAGAAAAAAAAAACTTAGACGCGGCACCAACACGCAGGCAGCCAAGTCAAACACCGCACCCCATGTCGGACTCCAGTGCGGCACCCTCCCAGCCGCATGGGTGCTTTAGAGCCCTTTAGTAGGTGGAGTCCAACGAACATCACCCAAGCTAATTCTTCTCTTTGGCAATTTTCTATGGACATCGCGATATGCCTGAAATATTTTTCTGACATTAGCTCTGTATGTACTTAAATTTTTATAAAAGCAGTATAAGTAGAATTTGGTTAAGTTCATTGTCACTATTTTGCATGCAACTAGAAACTTTTGTTTGTTGAATAAAATTATCTTTTACTTCTTTTGAGGAAAAAGTTTGATTCTTTTTTATTTTATTTTATAATTCGATAGTTACAATGTACAATAGAAAAGGGATACAAACCTACAAGGTTCTTGGTTAATGCGTGCCTTGGTTTAATTTAGAAGTTACAAATTTTTCACAAAATATTTCACAATTGTTGACTTTTGTCAAGATTTGAAATAGGTTGTCAATAGTAAGACTTAAATAAAAAAAAACAATAAATACTTGTTAATTCAACTGTAGTAAATATTTTTTATGTAACAAAATATACTCAATTTTAAAATATTCTATTAAAGTTAGTATTTTTAATAATGTGGTGCCATAAAATCATCTATTATGAGGTGCATCAAATTTTTGTTAATTTATGAAAATTCAATACGGCCCAATTAGTGTTGAGATATTTTTAAAATTTTTTTTTTAAATCCTGTTATTAGGTGTGTAATGAATTAAACTCTATACACTACTAAAAACGTGTGCTATAGCCATGTTTTTTTTTTTTTAGCTATGTTTTCGAAAAACATGACTATAGTTAATCTATAGTCTCATTTTTAAAAATGCAACTTAAATTACTAACCTATACCCGCGCATTTTTAAAACACGGCAGTAGGTTAGCTCTATAGCCACGTTTTTTTGATATTGCCAACCAATTAATGTGTGTGTGTGTGTGTTTTTTTTTTTTTTGGTTTTGTTTTGTACTGAGGTGTCTATAACAGCATTTTTAAAACGTCGTAATAAGTCAAACATCAATATTTTATTTACATAGTATTTCGTATACCAACAGTTCGTTTTTGTTTTTTTTTTTGTTGCTTTTTCTAACTATATATTGCTATATTTTTTAGAGTATGATTAACATGAATACTCAATTTGCATTGCAACTTTGCAAGTTTACAAGCTAAAGATCTGATAGAAATTAATTTGAATGTGTTGAAGACTTGAAGTCTACTTATTCTATGATCATGAGATATTTGTGACTGTGTATCAATAGAGATACAAAGTCACAGGAACAAGGAAGATATGTGCATAATGGAAAGCACTAGCAAGAGTAGGCCTGTATAATACTAGTGTAGCTAGGTAGTTGAACAAGGAAATAAACAAAGTACTTCAAGAAAGTACGTACTTTAGAGATATGCAGTTGGTATATGGTATTGAGAAGAATGAGAGAGATAGGTGGAGGAGGGGGAAGGGAAGAGAGAGAGAGAGAGAGGAGCGGGGGGGGGGGGGGGAGAGATCTTAGTGTTTTTCTTCTTCCCAACACTTTGCCACTATTGATTGACAACACTGGTGATTATTAACATTGCTAACTTGTTGCAATACCAACATAGCTATCATGTGGCAACTTCCAAATATGCTATAATATTTGTATGTTAAACGTCTGGCAAATGAAAATGTTATTTCTTCAACAGAAAGTGTCCATGCTATTTATAGTAGTATACACAATAATGTTCAAGGTACATTCTTCACATTGATGACAATTATGCTTATAGTTCATTTTTTCTAGCTTAGAGGCTAATCATCATTTTTATAATTCCTCCGTCTAGGTACTCTGAGAATCACATCTCACCGTACTTCTTTGAGCTCTAATATTATCTCTCTCCACAGTCGGTAAAATCAAATACTGTACGTGTTTTTCATCTTACTATAACTCAATCCATTTATTATTGTTCAACTATCGTAAGATTTTGAGATATATTATCACATGTAGTAGACAACTTTTTTAACTTGGAAAGAAATTATTTTGGTATTATGAATTTAATAATTATTACAATTAGATTCATATGTGATTTTTTAAATTAGACATACACAATTATGCTTAATTTTTTAAAAACATATAACAATTAATTATGCTCAAATTTTTGTAGGGCCTCTCCTTGAAACCAATTTTGGGCATGTCTATTCTTCCTTTAGATCATGTGGGTGATCAAGAATAATGACCAGGCTCTTTTGTTCTGTTCTTTCCTTAGTAAAATGTGTAAAATTGTATTTGAATAATGGAATATGACATAATCCAGGATTTTGTGGTAAAAAAAGGGTAGTAAATGTGTTATCTAAGAGTTTGGCTTTGCATTGAACCAAATGTGTTAATTTTAAACCAAATGTAAGAGCATGTTATAATAACCATAACATGCTACTTTATAATATTTGTATCTTTCTCATTTTTAACGATCTTATGTGTAAAATATTTTAAATTTCTTTATGAAAAAATTTTAAATTACAGTTTTCACCTTAATTTGGAGCCAGTTCAACTTTCAAATAATAGAAATTAGGAAAATATTTAGACATGTTCATGTATATGTGAGATGTACGGATCAATACTCGTCCATATGATGAGTTTGGGTTTCCTATGGTGAATTTTACAGACCTCATACATGGTGGGGATGAAATGATGGATGAACCATTTGTCTTTGGCATCTCAAGTTGCACAAGTTTTTTATGTGGAAGATAAAAGGCACAAAAATTTGTATGTTGTTGTTAGTTGTTAAAACTAAAGTCAGGTATGTATTTGATGCCGGCATTGATCCCCAGCGTGATGAGGATGACATATATAAGTTTTATGAGAATGTTCCATATAATATAACTACTAATGATGTTGTGAGTGACAACTTTGGTTGGGCTCGAGAGGATGTAAAGGGAATGACAATTGATGCCTCAATTATTGTTGATAGAGATTTTCATGAAATGGACAACTTAGATAATTGTGAGTTTATTGATGATGAGACCAATGATGAAGATGAGAATGAACATGAGTACAATGAGGATGAGTAGTGTAATATGTTTTTGGTCTATTATGTGGAACTTTATTACAATTATTAATGAACTCATAAATTAGAAGTAGAATTTGTAAAGTTCTATGGTATGAAAAGTTTGGAAATCTTGCAAATCTTAAGACTGTTATTTCTTTAAATTGTTAAGACTGATAATTGCTCGAAATATTGACAAGCGCAAGTTCACATCTTGTTTGCCAATTGCCTTATTACTTGCATTGTATGCAATTGATTTTTGTCTATAATTATCATTATGTTTGTGTTTTTAAGTTGTTAGACGCAGAAATAGAAAGGAAACTTCGCTTGCCACTTGTTGAAGTTGGCCAAGGATCTTCACATTCACGATGGAGGGTGGAGGAAGAAATGGAAGAAGCCCATAATTTAGCCGAAATTTTTAGAATTAGTTTTTATTTTTTAGTTTTTAATACGGTTGATGTGGAAAAATGTGGGAACTCTAAATCCTATGTGGCAATCTCAAAGGAAGTTAAAAAAAGAGTCAAATATTGGTTGGAGATTTCGGTTTTATAGTATATATAAATTAATACTTGACTTCTTTAATGATGAAAATTTTAAGCTTTAATTGATTATTATGCCCTTTGTACACCTACTCTCCCTAAAAGAGGTGGAAAACGTTTCTCGTTTTTGAATTCCTTGACCTCCTTCATGTCTATGTCATAACTCGTAAATTACACTATTCATTCAAAAAAGGGTGTTTCATTGGACCAATAAAGGTAATTTTACTTAGACTTATAAAATTGAATGGGTCAAAACAACTCATTTGAGTTGCTTGGGCTCTTCTCTCCAAAAAAAAAAAAGTTGCTTGGGCTGCAAAAAGCCCTCTAAGTTTTATTGGTTCAAATGCATAAGTTACCCAATTAGAAAACTGGATCAGCTGGGTATTGGTTCACTTAGTTATTGGTCCAACCAACCGGGTTTGTCCTAGTTTAATAATTATGTTTTGAGATAATTGCCTATTAATTGAACTTTCTTGGCATATAAGTCAAGTCTTTTCTTTGTCAAAGAAGCATTTTATCATATTTGAAAAAAATGTAAAGTTTTTATTTAATTTTACACCAAGAAATGGGAGTTATACCCTTATATAGGTAGTGTTGTAAAGAATTTGATGTTTAACTCAAGTGTTCCTCCATATGGTGAGAAGAGAATACTATTAGAAGATCATGAACATGGTTATATCCTGCCTGTAGTACCGTTTTCACGTACTTCCTCCATTTAATTTGTTTATCCAACTAAAAAATCTAATATTTAAACAAATAGAAATTAGTTTGGGATATATTAATTAGAATATGCATTGAGTATTTTCTCAAAAAAAAAGAAAGAAAAAAGAATATACATTGAGTATTGACTATTGAGTATACATTTAATTTGTTTATATATTAATTAGACTATTGAGTATTGACTATTCAAATAATATATTAATTAGAATATACATAAGATCGTATTATTAAATTTTAAAGAAAACCAATATTTTGCGATATTCTCAAATAGAGAGGGATCGAAGAAAGTCGATATTTTTTGCCAGACGTTTCAATCTGTGGGGAAATCTAGAAAATTAGCAAATCTACTTAGGTAATAAGGTGGAAAAATCTGCCTAGTTATTACGTGAGGTTAGTACTAACACACCCTAGTTATTTCCCGTTTGGGCCGCAAATGCAGAAATTGTCGTGCATGGACCAAGCTAGGATATCACCTTTCATTAAACATACAATATATTTGCAAGAACAACGTTGAATAAAGGATTGTAAATTTGTAAACAATTATTTATTATATGCGATAGCGCTTTAGTTTAACCTCGTTGTCAATAGCACTTCTAGTTACTATAAAAGTACTTTCTATTTTAATTGCCAATGTATATGAATATCTCTATTAAAAATACTACATTATGTCAACCAATTAAGTTAGGATACCACTTTTCATTAAACATATAATATTTGCATGGACAACATAGAATAAATGATTTTTAATTTTAAACAATTATTTATTATATGCGATAACGTTATATGTGCTCCACACTTTAGTTTAATCTCCTTGTCAACAGCTAGCACTTCTAGTTACTATAAAAGTATTTTCTATTTTACTTGCCAAGGGATTTAATTAAATTTTGTTTTTAAATAATAATTCAATTGTTAGGAGATGAAGAATTTGAAACTTAAATGTCTCTATTAAAAATAGCAAAATGTGTCAACTAGTTAAATTACAAGAATCTTGGCAATTGCAAAGGGATTGATTAACAGCCTTTATAAATTTTACAGTGGTGGAAAGCTAATAGGATGAGCGGATCAAAAAAGGCCAGTATACACACACAAAGACAACTTTGTAATCTCAAACTACTCAAGCACACGCACAGAGATCGCATTTTGAACAAACCCACCGTGAACAACAAACTTTGCTACTGAAGCCACAATGTTCTTCCCACAAAGTTAAGCAACCCACAAACTTTGCTAAACTTTGAGAGCAAAATCCAAATAACAAAATCCTGGAAAATTCAAAGCCAAAAAGCAAAAACACAAAAAATGAACATAATTGACAAAAACCAAGAAAATTAACACAAAACATGGGCCCGCAACAACAAGATTGGCCGAACAAAAATCACCACTCCCAATACAACAAAATTCATATACAACAACCTACAAGGCAAACCCACTTTGAAACCACTATGGGCACAAAGGAGTACACCTCTGCCTTGAAGTAGACCGTGGCGGAGGGTAAAAATGGAATCGCAACCTAAATTAGGTCTAGGAACCATATTGGGCCTTTTGGACCACTCACTTACATACATAGATTTGCATACCAGATTATAGGTTGGAGTTTGGGTACGACTTGGAAATGTGTTAGACACTCAAGACCGCCTGACTTGTGAGTTGGCTTTCATTATGTGTTGCTTGGCCATATTTATATAAAGAAGTTATTAAAAGAGCCTTAATAACCTAAACATACACCATGCACTTAAAAAAATAAAACATACAAAATGTTGAAGATCACATCACAATATAAAAAGGAAACAAATAAAACACAATCAAACAAGATAAATTAAAAAAAAAAAAAAAGGAAAAGATAACAAATAAATAAAACACACAAGGCAAAAAAATATCAAATAAACCAAACATAACAAAAAGACTCAAACAAACATGGAAAATAGTTAAATAGAATTAACTAACCTAAACAGAGTCAAAAAAAATCAAAGAACATGTGAAAACTTATTAAAACAATAAAAATAAGATTTTTGTCAAATTTGAGTTTGGGGAGCGTACGCATACTCAATTATGCATATGTATGATTGAAACCATGCACAAAAATGATAAATCACATTTTTATAGATTTAATCAAACAGAAATATAGCATGTGAGATCAAATAAGCATTTTAGAAACCCTAAACACTAAACTAACATGAAGCAAATAAAACAAACATCAATATAAAGAAATAAACATGAAAAAAAAATATATCAAATAAGTATACTAAACTAACATAAATAAATAAACATGTTAAACTTTACATAAAACCAAAATAATAAAACAAGAACAACAAAAACAGATTATAATCAGCCCAAAATCATATTAACACCTATCAAAAGAATTAAAATCAACAAACAAATCAAATAAAACAAATATAAAAACTATGTTAAGAAACTCATGTGAATCCTTTTAAACCAAGAAAGAATTCATAGGAAAAATACTCACCTTTCTTAATATTATAAGTTTGAGATTATTTAACTGATCCTTTAGTACCTACAGCACAAAGATTATATTAAGTGAACAAGAATAATTAACGACAGATCATTGGTCTGATTAGGTCTATACGTAGTACATAAATTTGGTGGATATGTTTTGTTTATGAGTTTCTCACACTGCAATGTACAATGTTAGGTGTTTTTGATTCTCATCTTGAATGGTATATTCCTTTTCAGGCGTTGAACCTTTTGTTGCTCTCCAATTTCTGTTACTGCATTTTCTTCTCTACCCCAAAAAAAAAAAAAAAAAAAAAATATATATATATATATATATATATATATATATATATATATATATATATATATAAATGCACACTATCCTGAATATGGATATAAAATCTGGTGCTTAATCTGTATTTGTTCTTCTTGTCAGATTATCCTCATTATTATCAATTGTGATAGGAATGCTGGCTAATATGCAGCCGAAATGATCAACTTCCATGACGTGTCTTAAAAAAAAAAAATCCTTGACGGGAAGAATAGTATAGTAAGAGAATTATAGTTGACCATATACAAAGGTAATTAATATAGTATTGGAGGTCGTTTCAATTTGATAATGAAACAAAATATTTTGGTATCAATTAATATCAATGTATTATTTCTGATTTATTGCTATATATATAAAACAAATATTCATAAATTTTATATATATAATTATTTATTTATTTATATATTTATCGATCAGAATCTTAATTTGTTTTTAAGGTCACAACCTTATATGTTAATCTTAAAAAAAAAATTCATATGAGGTTATGACCCATATAAATTAATCTTTTAACTCAATATATATGCCCATTAATTCCAGCCATATATCTGATAAGAAAGGAATGAAAAATAATTATCCTTATGTTAATCTTCTTTTTCTTAGAAGAATCCTTACATAAATCTGATAAGGAAAATTTGGTCAAGGGAAAAATAAGAAAGGAAAAATGTGAAAGGGAAAATCTCCCAGGTTAATTTTCAACCGAATCTATATGCATCATTGGTGTAAAAAAATAAAAAATAATGAAGAGTTGAAGTTTCGAAGGCAAAAACAACACAGGGTGTGGGTAGGTGGTATTAATTAATTATGTGTAGTGAGTGAGAATTAAATAGTCTTGGACTCTTTAATCTTAACTTCTTTCACAGCTTCGTAATGTTTATTATATTTCTAGGTGACCGATGCTGGTTATATTTTTAATCTAGCACACCTAATTTCACTCTTAACTAATGTATTAAATTGTTATTGATGAATAATAAGTTGAGAGTATTTCTAGCGAATTCATGTAAAACTGACGTTGTTTCTATATCGTAAGCTTGTTGATAATTTGATATTTACAATGACATATCTTTGTAGAAAATTCTAAAAAGTGTGAGTTGCAAGACTTCGAAATTTTAACTGCTTTCATCATATGATGACAATTCAAATTAGATATATCTATATTTTATTTATTTTAATTAATTATTCACGTTTCATCAAGAATTGAGCCCACCACATGTTTTAGTAGGAAAAGTGGGCACAATTCTTTAAACTTCAATTACTGCATTACATCATCGCCAAGGTTTGATGGAAAAGATTATTTATTGAAACAACGTTGAATAATTTTGAGGCCTAGACTATAAACCTTTCTTTTGGTGGTCTGGCCGTCTGGGTTGCTAGTACGTGATGTTATGCAACAACACATTACAATGAGTATATTCAATAGTGGTTCAGGATTTACTTGCTCCAACACAAAAAAAAATAAATAAATAAATAAAAATGTTCAATTCTTTGTCACAAATTTTAAAAGATGCAAAAAATCATAGTGTGTTTCTAGAGGCAAGCACTGAGCAATACATGTCTACTTTAATGACAACATTTTCCGTTTTGTTTAATTATTGTACCGTGTTTACTCACACCTAAAAGAGCTGGAAATGTTTTCCGTTTTTGAGTGTACTCAACCCCCTTCATTTCTTTGTGTCGCCACCATTCGGCACTTCTTTGTGTCAAGGCCGTTTGCCCAGTACCATCAGATTATCATCTTTGCTACCATTACCGCCATGGTTATTACTACCATTACACCCTTGTTGTTACTAGTGCTACACCACCTTTTGCGATCCCATTGATGTCAGCACTCAGCAATACCGCTGCCAGCACCACCATTGGGTCATTATCATTACCAAAGCCACTGCCACCACCACCACCGTGACCTTAGCCACTACTGCAATTACATGAAATATTAATGATTATTTTGTTCGAGTCAAAGATTTTTTTAGATCTTTTTCAAAATTGCAACCATACACAAGCGTTGGATACTGCCTCAAGTTTCTTGAGTTAATTACCTATGAGTTTTTCTTAACTTATAAGGAAAGTTTATTTATTGTCAAATAAGTAATTTATTGTACTTCATATAAAAAATAAAAATAAAAAGCTTTAAAAATTAAATGGCCTTCATATGAACTGTAAGGCTATAATGGAGCCTAGGAATTAGTCCTTAGTGGGTCGAACAAAAAATTGATGATAATAAGATGAAACGTTTTCCAAGGATATTTTCAACACAGTAATGTCATACCATTCCTAATGACCTCTTTTATACTTTTCTATACAGTAATGTCATACCATTCCTAACGTCCCTTGCAATTTTTTAACGAAATCAAATGAAAAAAATTTAAATTGAATAAATTTGAAAATTAGGAAACTCAATTGAAAAAAAAAAAAAAAAACAAATTTATAAGATTGAAATGAATTTCAATTAAACATAAAGAGTGCAATTTGCATTTTAAAATTTGCATTACTACATAATACATAAAAAGGAGAAAAAGACTATTAGAAAATCATGAGATTGATTTTTTTCCAAAAGTTATTTGGTCATTCTTTTACCATTGAAAGATCCACAATTAATTATATATACCGCTTATACTCCCTTATATATGTACTGCCTCGTTTAATTTTTTTTTTTTTCCATTTTAAAAATCTAACATTCTAAGAAAATTCTAAACAAAATGTCATTCATTGTGGCCAATTTTTTATTTGTTTTTATTTAGGCCATCAATAATATTACTTTTTTATTTACCAATAATCACTCACGACATCGTCAAATTGTAAAAGTTTTTGTAAAAAATATTGTATCTCTATTATTTTTCATCGTTTAATACTAGTGTTTCTAACTTTAATTCAGTGTTTCTAAACAAAAGAAACAGAGTAAGAAAACACATAGAGATAAAATATTTAAATATTTAAAGTACAAGCCTTGTATTTTAGTGATTACATTTAATCTTTTTTATAAAGAGAATAGAGTTCAAACTTCTCATTTTCCTACTTATTTAGACAATATGATATTCATAATCAATTAATAATAGCTGATGAGGACAGTTTAGAAATAAAACAAAATAATACACGTATAAACAATGCAAGAGATGCACCTTTTCCCACATCAAAATTTACACCCTACTAATAATGTATTAACTTGTAATTAATGCATAAGTTGACATCATATGATGAAGTATCTGCCGTGGACCGCAAGTAAAGATACTTAAAAAGTTGTACTATGAGGCTCTCCCACGTGAGAGCTCAGAACACAGCTACGGGACTGAAAAAATGTAGAATTGCAAAAATTTTCACAATTGTGTTGTGGTGCGTAAGCGGTAGACTTAGCAAGGAAATCACATTTCAGTCTTTCAGTATTGTGGTTGTGGCTTGTTTTCACCTCCTCTAAATTTTCTGTCTCACTTTTTTCGTTTCACTTTCTACCCTACAAATAGAAACTTGACACATATACACCTAATTAATTAAATTATAATCTTATTCTTCGATATTTCATTTACCCAAAATAAATATAAAAAACCCATCACATTCCCCTACCACCACTGGTCACCACCACATCTTTTGCCGGCGGCACTAGCAAGAGATCATTGACGGCAACAAAGCCGCTAGTAATGGTCATCCACCTAGAAATATATGAAGATAATGTAATCTAATGGTAGATTTGTCAAAATTCACATCGAATTAAGAAATATAAGGCTAGGTTTAAGTTACACTTGATGTAACTCTAAAAAATGTTACACCAAGAAATAACTTATTGTTGAATTCATATTTTGAAAATTCAACCGTTGGATCACATTTTCTATATGTTCTTAATATGGATGCCAATTTTCATGCCAATCAGATGTAATTTACCATTTGATCTTTAAACTCATCTTTTATGTGTTATTTTAAACTACTAAAACTTGAATTTAAACAATTGATTGATGACATGACTATTAATCTTTGATCACCTTGAAATTTTTTAAGCATGAAAAATATATGAAGATAATGTAATCTAACGGTAGATTTGTCAAAATTCACATTGAATTAAGAAATATAGGGTTGGGTTCAAGTTACACTTGATGTAACTCTAAAAACTGTTACAACAACCAATAAGTTATTGTTAAATTCATTTTTGAAAATCCAACCATTGGATCACATTTTCTATATGTCCTTAACATGCATGCCAATTTTCATGCCAATCGGATGTAATTTACCATTTGATCTTTAAACTCATCTTTTATGCATTATTTTAAACTACAAAAACTTGAATTTAAACAATTGATTGATGACTATTAATTTTTGATCACCTTGAAATTTTGTAAGAATAAAAAATATATGAAGATAATGTAATCTAATGGTAGATTTGTCAAAATTCACATCGAATTAAGAAATATAGGATTGGGTTCAAGTTACACTTGATGTAACTCTAAAAACTGTTACACCAACCAATAACTTATTGTTGAATTCATATTTTGAAAGTCCAACCGTTGGATCACATTTTCTATGTGTTATTAACATGAATGCCAATTTTCATGCCAATCGGATGTAATTTACCATTTGATCTTTA
Source organism: Castanea sativa (assembly GCF_040712315.1). NCBI lineage: Eukaryota > Viridiplantae > Streptophyta > Magnoliopsida > Fagales > Fagaceae > Castanea > Castanea sativa. The sequence goes on from NC_134017.1 coordinate 71,436,314, forward strand.
AACTCATCTTTTATGCGTTATTGTAAACTACAAAAACTTATATTTAAACAATTGATTGATGAGATGGCTATTAATCTTTGATCACCTTGAAATTTTTTAAGCATGAAAACTATATGAAGATAATGTAATCTAACGGTAGATTTGTCAAAAATCACATCGAATTACGAAATATAGGGTTGGGTTCAAGTTACGCTTGATGTGACTTTAAAAAATGTTACACCAACCAATAACTTATTGTTGAATTCATATTTTGAAAATTCAACCGTTGGATCACATTTTCTATATGTTCTTAACATGCATGCCAATTTTTATACCAATCGGATGTAATTTACCATTTGATCTTTAGACTCATCCTTTATGCGTTATTTTCAATTACAAAAACTTGAATTTAAACAATTGATTGATGACATGACTATTAATCTTTGATCACCTTGAAATTTTTTAAGCATGAAAACTATATGAAGATAATGTAATCTAACGGTAGATTTGTCAAAAATCACATCGAATTACGAAATATAGGGTTGGATTCAAGTTACGCTTGATGTAACTCTAAAAAATGTTACACCAACCAATAACTTATTGTTGAATTCATATTTTGAAAATCCAACCGTTGGATCACATTTTCTATATGTTCTTAACATGCACTCCAATTGTTATGCCAATCGGATGTAATTTACAATTTGATCTTTAAACTCATCCTTTATGCGTTATTTTCAATTACAAAAACTTGAATTCAAACAATTGATTGATGACATGACTATTAATCTTTGATCACCTTGAATTTTTGTAAGAATGAAAAATATATGAAGATAATGTAATCTAACGGTAGATTTGTCAAAATTCACATCGAACTAAGAAATATAGGGCTGGGTTCAAATTACACTTGATGTAACTCTAAAAACTGTTACACCAACCAATAACTTATTGTTGAATTCATATTTTGAAAGTCCAACCGTTGGATCACATTTTCTATGTGTTATTAACATGAATGCCAATTTTCATGCCAATCGGATGTAATTTACCATTTGATCTTTAAACTCATCTTTTATGCGTTATTGTAAACTACAAAAACTTATATTTAAACAATTGATTGATGAGATGGCTATTAATCTTTGATCACCTTGAAATTTTTTAAGCATGAAAACTATATGAAGATAATGTAATCTAACGGTAGATTTGTCAAAAATCACATCGAATTACGAAATATAGGGTTGGGTTCAAGTTACGCTTGATGTAACTTTAAAAAATGTTACACCAACCAATAACTTATTGTTGAATTCATATTTTGAAAATTCAACCGTTGGATCACATTTTCTATATGTTCTTAACATGCATGCCAATTTTTATACCAATCGGATGTAATTTACCATTTGATCTTTAGACTCATCCTTTATGCGTTATTTTCAATTACAAAAACTTGAATTTAAACAATTGATTGATGACATGACTATTAATCTTTGATCACCTTGAAATTTTTTAAGCATGAAAACTATATGAAGATAATGTAATCTAACGGTAGATTTGTCAAAAATCACATCGAATTACGAAATATAGGGTTGGGTTCAAGTTACGCTTGATGTAACTCTAAAAAATGTTACACCAACCAATAACTTATTGTTGAATTCATATTTTGAAAATCCAACCGTTGGATCACATTTTCTATATGTTCTTAACATGCACTCCAATTGTTATGCCAATCGGATGTAATTTACCATTTGATCTTTAAACTCATCCTTTATGCGTTATTTTCAATTACAAAAACTTGAGTTCAAACAATTGATTGATGACATGACTATTAATCTTTGATCACCTTGAATTTTTGTAAGAATGAAAAATATATGAAGATAATGTAATCTAACGGTAGATTTGTCAAAATTCACATCGAACTAAGAAATATAGGGCTGGGTTCAAATTACACTTGATGTAACTCTAAAAACTGTTACACCAACCAATAACTTATTGTTGAATTCATATTTTGAAAGTCCAACCGTTGGATCACATTTTCTATGTGTTATTAACATGAATGCCAATTTTCATGCCAATCGGATGTAATTTACCATTTGATCTTTAAACTCATCTTTTATGCGTTATTGTAAACTACAATACTTATATTTAAACAATTGATTGATGAGATGGCTATTAATCTTTGATCACCTTGAAATTTTTTAAGCATGAAAACTATATGAAGATAATGTAATCTAACGGTAGATTTGTCAAAAATCACATCGAATTACGAAATATAGGGTTGGGTTCAAGTTACGCTTGATGTAACTTTAAAAAATGTTACACCAACCAATAACTTATTGTTGAATTCATATTTTGAAAATTCAACCGTTGGATCACATTTTCTATATGTTCTTAACATGCATGCCAATTTTTATACCAATCGGATGTAATTTACCATTTGATCTTTAGACTCATCCTTTATGCGTTATTTTCAATTACAAAAACTTGAATTTAAACAATTGATTGATGACATGACTATTAATCTTTGATCACCTTGAAATTTTTTAAGCATGAAAACTATATGAAGATAATGTAATCTAACGGTAGATTTGTCAAAAATCACATCGAATTACGAAATATAGGGTTGGGTTCAAGTTACGCTTGATGTAACTTTAAAAAATGTTACACCAACCAATAACTTATTGTTGAATTCATATTTTGAAAATTCAACCGTTGGATCACATTTTCTATATGTTCTTAACATGCATGCCAATTTTTATACCAATCGGATGTAATTTACCATTTGATCTTTAGACTCATCCTTTATGCGTTATTTTCAATTACAAAAACTTGAATTTAAACAATTGATTGATGACATGACTATTAATCTTTGATCACCTTGAAATTTTTTAAGCATGAAAACTATATGAAGATAATGTAATCTAACGGTAGATTTGTCAAAAATCACATCGAATTACGAAATATAGGGTTGGGTTCAAGTTACGCTTGATGTAACTCTAAAAAATGTTACACCAACCAATAACTTATTGTTGAATTCATATTTTGAAAATCCAACCGTTGGATCACATTTTCTATATGTTCTTAACATGCACTCCAATTGTTATGCCAATCGGATGTAATTTACCATTTGATCTTTAAACTCATCCTTTATGCGTTATTTTCAATTACAAAAACTTGAGTTCAATCAATTGATTGATGACATGACTATTAATCTTTGATCACCTTGAATTTTTGTAAGAATGAAAAATATATGAAGATAATGTAATCTAACGGTAGATTTGTCAAAATTCACATCGAACTAAGAAATATAGGGCTGGGTTCAAATTACACTTGATGTAACTCTAAAAACTGTTACACCAACCAATAACTTATTGTTGAATTCATATTTTGAAAGTCCAACCGTTGGATCACATTTTCTATGTGTTATTAACATGAATGCCAATTTTCATGCCAATCGGATGTAATTTACCATTTGATCTTTAAACTCATCTTTTATGCGTTATTGTAAACTACAATACTTATATTTAAACAATTGATTGATGAGATGGCTATTAATCTTTGATCACCTTGAAATTTTTTAAGCATGAAAACTATATGAAGATAATGTAATCTAACGGTAGATTTGTCAAAAATCACATCGAATTACGAAATATAGGGTTGGGTTCAAGTTACGCTTGATGTAACTTTAAAAAATGTTACACCAACCAATAACTTATTGTTGAATTCATATTTTGAAAATTCAACCGTTGGATCATATTTTCTATATGTTCTTAACATGCATGCCAATTTTTATACCAATCGGATGTAATTTACCATTTGATCTTTAGACTCATCCTTTATGCGTTATTTTCAATTACAAAAACTTGAATTTAAACAATTGATTGATGACATGACTATTAATCTTTGATCACCTTGAAATTTTTTAAGCATGAAAACTATATGAAGATAATGTAATCTAACGGTAGATTTGTCAAAATTCACATCGAACTAAGAAATATAGGGCTGGGTTCAAATTACACTTGATGTAACTCTAAAAAATGTTACACCAACCAATAACTTATTGTTGAATTCATATTTTGAAAATTCAACCGTTGGATCACATTTTCTACATGTTCTTAACATGCACTCCAATTTTTATGCCAATCGGATGTAATTTACCATTTGATCTTTAAACTCATCCTTTATGCGTTATTTTCAATTACAAAAACTTGAATTCAAACAATTGATTGATGACATGACTATTAATCTTTGATCACCTTGAATTTTTGTAAGAATGAAAAATATATGAAGATAATGTAATCTAACGGTAGATTTGTCAAAATTCACATCGAACTAAGAAATATAGGGCTGGGTTCAAATTACACTTGATGTAACTCTAAAAACTGTTACACCAACCAATAACTTATTGTTGAATTCATATTTTGAAAGTCCAACCGTTGGATCACATTTTCTATATGTTTTTAACATGCATGCCAATTTTCATGCCAATCGGATGTAATTTACCATTTGATCTTTATGTTGATTGATTTGGTTGTCCCAAAGAAAATAAAATGGTTTGTACCAACCCTATACAATTTCAATAATTAAGCTTTGAAGTGTATGATCAGTCATGTTTGATTTTGTTTTTTATTGTTTTAATTTGTATTTTTGTGAACAAAGTAAGAATAGTTTAATTTTATTGATGACTAACTTTTTGGAATACATCATCCAAGTCAGGTGGTATTTCTTCTAGCCACACATTAGGTCTACAAATAGAATTGCTTTTCAAGCAAGGGCATTAACAAGCTGATTGCCCACCTTCTTTACATGCTTAAACCTGCAACTTTGTAAAGAAAGTGTTTAGTGATCAATCTCTTCTATAAGGTGCCCATACATTGTCATAGATGGTCTCTGGTTGTCAATTGCCCAATCATCTTCCACCTCAAACTACAGAATGCAAATTTTCTTGGCAAAGTTGACTGCCCTGCAAGTTGCACTGTGTGAGGAATGTGGATTTTCTGACTGAGAGCCACTATTATTTCCCCTTATGAACCCCGTATAACAACACCTATGCCTATCATAGCCATCTTAAAAAATATGGCGCCATAAAAATCAACCTTTGTAGACCTCCCTTCAGTAGGTGGAGTTTAACGATCATCACCCAAGCTAATTCTCCGCTTTGGCAATCTTCTGTGGTCATCGCAATATTCCTGAAGTAGTTCTCTAACTTTAGTTCTATACGTATGTAGATTTTTATTTATTTATTTTTATAGAAGCAGTGTATGTAGAATATGGTTAAGATTGTTGTCGCTATTTGTATGCAACTAGAAACATTTGTTTGTTGAATAAAATTATCTCTTACTTCTTTTGAGGGAAAAGTTTGATTCTTATTTATTTTATTTTGTAATTAGATAGTTAAAATTTAGGGAAAATTACACTTTACCACCCTAAACTATGCACAAGATTACACTTTGCACCTTAAACATCACACTTATCACACTTTGCACCCCGATGTTACTTTTGCTGTTATGTTTAACGGAATGCTACTGCACATGACATGCACATGCATTTTGCTTGAGTGGAATAAACTTAAAAACTAAAACACCCTACTTCAAAATCAATTAAAACATAACCCAATTTGTTTCACATCCCTTTTTAGTTGTTCAAAATATTTGGGAAAAAGTGCTTGTTTCCAATTGGATGTGAAATAAATTGTAAATCAAATGATATCAGGAAAAGGAAATGCCTTAAACTAACACCACTGTTTGGCTGCCAAGAGAACAAAGCAAAGAAAATGAGTGTTGTTTTACGTTCTGTCTATACTGCTCTGAGTCATCATCGAAGTTCTTAGCCTCTGTTTGGTTCCAAAGAAAATGAAAGGAAAAAAAAGAGTTGATGAATACTATGGACTCGACGTGATATTTTCGTTTCCATAAAAAGTTGAAAGCTCAACAAACTCTGCCAAAATCTCACACTGGAATCAACTAAGAACTAACAACAAATAATTGTATATAATTTCATTTTAATACTTTTTTTGGTACTTTCAAAAGCTCAATTAAGTGTTATTCTATCATATGTACGTTTTCTTTTACGTTTCTATCTATATTGCACAGAATCATCAATGAAGTTTTTAGCATCTGTTTGATTGTAGAGAAAATGGGAAGAAAATAAAAGTTTCAGCTCAACAAACTTGGTCAAACCCATTTCTTTGAAAAGGCCCCTGCTTTTGTAGAAGTCTATATAAAAGGCTGTCAAGATCTTCTGGAGGTAACCGTGACTCCACTCTGGATAAGGTGCTTGCTGGAGTTGTTCGTTCAATGGGTGGAAATAGGCACTTTTTTTCCCCCAAATATTTTGAACAACTAAAAAAAAGGATGTGAAAAAAATTGGGTTTTGTTTTAAATGATTTTGAAGTAGGGTGTTTTAGTCTTTTAAGTTTGTTCCACCTTAAGCAAGATTCATGTGCTTGTCATGTGCAGTAATATTCTATTAAATATAATAGCAAAAGTAACACCGGGTGTAAAGTGTGATAGTTTAGGGTGCAAAGTGTGCGTTTGAATAGTTTGAGGTGCAAAGTGTAACTTGGTGAATAGTTTAGGGTGATAAAGTGTAATTTTTCCTAAAATTTACAACGGAGAGGGGTTACAAGCCTACAAGGTTCTTGATAAATGTGTGATTAGGTTTAATTTAGAAGTCACAATTTTTTCACAAAATATTTCACAATTGTCAGCTTTTGTCAAGACTTGAAATAGATACTTCTTAATTCAACTGTAGTGAAAATATTCTGTATGTAACAATATATACTCAATTTTAAAATATTCTCTTAAATTTGGTATTTTTAATCATGTGGTGCCATGCAATCATCTATTATGAGATGCATCAAATTTTGGTTAATTTATGAAAAATCAATACATCCCAATTAGTGTTGAGATAATTTTTTTTAAGTATATTTTAAATCCTATAATTAGGTGTGTAATGAATTAAACCCTATAGTTTCAAATGTTGATAAATTAAATTCTATAATTTCAAAAATAATAAATTAATAAATATCATCATTCCATTTAAATAGATAAAGATTTAATTTGTTAATTTTGAGACCTTATGAATAAATGGTTTAATTGGTTACTTTTTAAACTCTCAGGGTTTATTATTTTTGAAACTAGTAAGTTTAATTTATCATATTTTTAAACTATAAATTTTAATATATATATATATATATATATATTAATGAAACTAGCCCTTATTAATATTTAGGAATATACATTACAATTAGCACATATAAAATAGGATCCAATCAGTGTAGTCGATACCATACCAGCTAGTATGTACCGTACCAGTACTTATACCGGTATCGAAACGCCAACGTTTCGTACCGGTTTAAATACCGGCCATACTAGGCAATACTGGCCGATACCGGGCGTACCGGACAATATACCAAAAAGCTTATTTATTTATTTATTTTTAGTTTTGTAATTTTTGAATTTTTATTAGAGCAGAATGGTAACTTATTTGCATTAACTTATTAGTATTATTTGTTTTCTTAGTATGCAATGAACAATTAAGCTTTTTATTTTTATATTGTGTTTTTTTTTTCCCTTTTAATTGATGCTAGAGTCTAGAACAATGAATAATTTGTTCTGAATTAAGGTAATATTTTATGGTAAACTTTTATATTTATTATAATACACACACACACACACACACACACACACACACACACACATATATATATATATATATAAATATAAAAAATAACCGTAAACCCGAAATGGTATACCGGTATTGACCGGTACCAAAATATATCGTTCCACTAGTCAAATCGATATAGCCTTCGGTATGAGATTGACTCCCTTGGATCCGATAGATGATCATTCAAAGCCAACACTTTGATGACAACCCTTCTTACCAGAAATGCAATGAGTTCATTGAAATGCAATGACATGAAAGCCATAGAAGATGTACCTGGTAGAATTGGATGAGAGAGAGAAAAAGGATTCAGAAACTGATACCGATGAAAGTACTAGAAGTTGAAAGTTGAATCTATTTGAATGGACCTTGGGTTGAAAACAAAGTCCCAACCCTTTTACTGGGCAAATGCCCGACCTTTTTACATCAACTTATATTGGTTCTAATTTCAACCCACCACTGGAATTTGTTAGAAGTATGTGGTTAAAAATAATTTAACAAAATTATCTTTTTGTCCGTTGATAACAGCCAGTAACATATTGTCAATTAGGGTTTGTTGTGAAAATATTATGTACATAACATTTCTTGACATATTATCCCTCTCTCACATTAACGTGAGTTTTTTTTTTTGGTGTGTGTTAAGTTTTGAGTTTGTAATGTTGGTAAACCATGACAAAAACTAAGTCTCATTGGTTTAGAATGGTCTACATTGAAGTCCAAGACAAAAAACTCAAGTTCGAGATGAAAATAAAATGAGTTACAATCTGTTTCGTTTGAGTGGTACTCGATTGATACTCGATTGATCGAAAGTCATTCGATTAGTACTTGATTGGTACTCGATTGATCAAAATTCATTCGATTAGTACTTGATTGGTACTCGATTGATCAAAATTCATTCGATTAGTACTTGATTGGTACTCAATCGATTGAAAGTAGCATATCAGCAAAAAATCAGCAAAGGTAAAAAGGCCATAACTTATTCGTTTGAAGCCTAAATCGCAATCCGTTTTTTCCAGTATTTAAAGGACATCATAAGCTAACCTTAGGCAGGGTTCTCAGAGTTTTTTAGAGAGATTAGAGTGCATCTTGTGCCTCTTTTGTAGATCTAGAGTTTTGTACCCAAATGCTCTCTAAAGTCTTCTACCTGTGTTATTCCTTGAAGAATTTTAAGATCCGGTATTATAGAAGTTGCTGCATACAAGATCAAAGTCTAAGGAGATCCAAAACCTTTGAGTGGAGTCTCAAAGTCACAAGTGTGGGTGCTTGTGTTGCAAAGGCCTAATAGAGAAAGAGTCCGTGGATTCGGAGCTTGCACGTGGTTATGTCAGTAAGTTCTACATATGGTAGCAATAGGATGTTAGTGGTTTAAGTCTTCTTGTAAACTTCGATTCTCTATAGTGGATTTTCTTTTTACTTTGAGAATAGCTAGGTTAAATCCTCCCCAGGTTTTTTACCGGTTTGATTTTCTTAGGTGATCATATCATTCTGATCTTTATTTTTCGCTGCTTTAGATGATATGACTTTATTATTTTAACCTAGATCTGAATAATAAGCCTAAGTATTCACTTGGTTAAATAACTAGGTTAAACAATCTAGTTTACAGGGATCTAAAAACTAACAAGTGGTATCAAAGCAGGTTAGCTCTTGATTTAGGTTATTATACCTAGAGTTGATCATTGATCCTAGTTATCATGGATAAGTTTAAGTGTCTTACTGTTTTTGATTGTGATGTTTTGAATAAAAAGGATACTATTGTTTCAGTTGATCTTTTTGAAGCTTATGAAATGAATTTGCAGGATTTCAGTTTTTCTCAAAAGATTGGTGTAATCCCTCAAATACACTCTGTTTCACATGGATTTTCACCTACAAAGCCAAAGACTTGTGGTATATGGGTGAGAAAAGACTTGCTAAGGTGAGTGTTGTTTACTTGTCCCTGATTTAATTCTTTCAATTGTTTGTGGACATGTTTTGTTTCTGTTTTTGGTTGTTTTGTTTTTTAGGTTCATTTTATTAAAAAAAATCCAAAAACATTGAAAATTTTCAAAAAGACAAAAATATTTTATTTTGTGTCTAGTTTTATTTTTCTTGAGGATTACATGAATTAATGATATCTCTCTCTTGACTTAGAATGTGCTTGACATTATGGAGAAACTTGAATAATATGTATTGCTCAACTAAGTGCTAGGTTATTTCTAATTTTGTGTGAGTATGTACTAGTTTGTACATGCAATCAAGGGTTAATTAAGAAATTGATATTTCTTGTTTGTGTACCCTCTATAGCTTAGTTAAGCACTATCATGCATTGCTTTTGCATTTTTTATTTAGCAAAATGTGTGCTATTTATTTTTGGTCATAAAAATTTTAAAAATCCAAAAAGATTTTGTTTTTGTTTTGTATTACACATCATGGATGTGTAGTTAAGGTTGGTCATATGAAGTTTCACTACAAAAAAAAGAGAGTCTACTAGCGAGGTTAAAAATGTCCTCGCTAAAATTCAAATATCATCGCAAAAGGTTATTAACGAGGGTATATAGCCCTCAAAGTCTGTCGTATTTGCTCTTGTTGCTAAAAGAGATTTTGCGACCATACCTTCGCAAATAGATAATTTACAAGGGCAATCTACTGTCGTTACTGAACAAATCTGCCCTCACAAATATATTACCAAACGACGAAAAAAGTCGACGACTTATTTTTTGCGAGAAGAAGTAGTTGTCGTTAACAATTATTTGTGAGGACCTTTATACCTTCGCAATTAGTTATTTGCACTACAAAAAAATTGTACTATTGCGGCGGCCAAAAATGCCACTATAGGTCTTCAATTATATTAAAATGTTAGTCCTTCAGTGGCGGTTTTTGCCCGCCGCTATAGGTGATTTTTTTTTACTCCTGGGTTCTAAACCCACATATCTATTACAAATAACCTGTAATAATTTTAACTTCACTAAAACAATACCACAAATGTAACTAGATAACACCACAAATATCTCTAAACTAACATTATATTAACATAGAAATATATTATCAAATACATAACATTGTCTATAACCATTATCAAAGTTCCAAAGTATTTAAACATCCTTCAACACTTCAAAAAATGCAGTTGTTTAAATGTGGTTCTTTGTACACAAAAAGCCATAAAAAAATTATAGCATCTTCAGTATTGTAGCACCATCATTAGTAATTGTCACGTCTCCAATATCATCAACGAGTATTCGAAACCATCAACCAGAGAGCAAATCAAAATTATACCCTTTGGCAGAACCATATAGTCCAAATAAACCACCTGTAAACGAATGAAATTGTAATTAAAAAGAAAAAAAATCATTGTGGTGCTTTGAAATCATAGATTGAAAAGTATAATTGTTACCATTCAAGCATTTTCTCAATTGTAATAGCTTGACCAAGTTGAGACAATATCAAACTTGGAAGTAAAACCAAGTTGAGAGAATATCAAACATGGAAATAAAAGTAGAAAGACCAATTGCATTACACAAATAGTGGAAACAATGAGTTATGGTGCTCAAATTTGCTGATAGGTAAATCTAAGTTGTAGAGTAAGTTAATAATAAGTGAGTATTCAACAACAACAACAGCAACAAGAAGATTTAGTCTCAAAATTTTGGGGACGACGAGTATTACCCCATTTAAATACTTGGAAGCCATAAGGAATCCCAAAAAGCACATTGTGAAGACCTTTGCTAGTCTAGCCTAGTCATGAAAAATAGAATATTGTAAATGAACAACTTGAACACACAGAACTCATAATTTTATAATAACACAACCAAAGATTCAAACTAAGAAAATACAAAGGAAGGGATAGATTGCATTAGAACATAATGAAAAGGTAAAGAACCCCTATTCTCCACAAAACCCTAACATTTTGGTATTGGATAGAGGAAAACAGAGCATTTTTACAAGTCCCCAAAATAGGCAGATGGAAAAGAAGACAACGAAAGGTCAAGGTTTTTCTTTTTAAATTTTTTTAAAAATACATTAAAGTATTGCAAGCATATGTAACCATGTGGAGAAAAAAATGAGCATCTTCAATTCTCTTAAGGCATATGTGTATGGTGGAATTCTTAAAACAAAGAACAAGAACCAATAGGTTGAAAAAAAAAATGAAAGAAGGAAGAAGACCACATCATGAAAAATAGAAGAAAAAGAAGAAACAATGGCACAAATGAGAAAAGAAGGACAATACCTTTCAGTTGGCTTTCATGTGGAGACATTCTCATAAAACAATGGCACAAATGAGAAAAGAAGGACAATACCTTTGATCATTCTCATCCTTACTAACAATATAAATACTCAAAAATAATCTTCACTATTACTTTGGTGGATTGATAATAATAGATGGCTTGAGATAGGGACGAAGGAGAAATAAGAGAAAGCTACTTGTTTATGGGGGTAATTTGACACCCACTTTTGGCAACTACTTGTTTGTCAACAACTTTTTTTTTTGGTAAACCAAACCACATAATATAGAGAGCCTGCCTACTTCACTTGGACCTTACAACGTGTTATCAAATGTCTATGCATGATCACATTCTCAATCTTTCATCTAAGATATATATATATATATATATATATATTTTTTTTTAAATGTAAGGAAGCCTTAATCTTTCATCTAAGATATATATTACCAAAAGTAAAAAATAAAGGTAAGGAAGCCCCAGACTTCCTTACAATATAGTATAAGCCAAGATGCAACCTTCATAATCATGCTTTTGTAAACTGGACAAAGCACGTCAGCCTTGCATGCCAAAGTAAAAATAATCAATCCCAATCTACAGTACTATAAACCCAAATATATATCTAACATCTCTAGAGTACCAAGATTCTCAATTTGTCATTTCAATCTCCACAATTAAAATAATTCTTTTCTATTGGTAACAGAATCCAACTGTTATTAGATTGCCAACTTGGCAATTTTGCAGGCCAAGCTTTTGGAGGACCACCTAATGGCCATAATTATAACACGAAATTTAACAAGTTCTTTGCAAAAATTTATCCTTTGCACATGAAAAATGTAGACAAAAGTTGAGGAACTCAAAAGTCAAAATGACATGAGTCCAATTATACTTTTCAAAGGTCTGCTTGTCATCTAATATAGGCAGCCATCCACACACACATAAGAAATTACTCCGAGGAAAGAGTGGCCACTTAAGGCAGCCATCCACTCACACAGAGATTATATATATATATATAATCATACTACCAACAAAAGCATGAAGACCAACCATTTAAATGGATTGCTTCACAAATCTCCACCAATAAGACAAACTTTCTCATATTGGCCAAACAATAGTTTCAAATGTATATGTGGCTGAATTCAACTTTTTTTTTTCTTCTAAATTTTTTCTAGTGAAAACTCAAAGCAGAGATATTGGAGATTTTTTTCTTTCTTTTATACAGATATACATCAGCTTTAAGGACCTTAAAACACTTCAGCCAACTAAAAGAAGTTTTAACTCCATGCACAACCACTGACCCAAATACTCCACCAATAACCCCACAGATCGCCAAGTACACAAAAACAAGCCCAAAGGCATAAAGGGTCTTTCCCTTCAACAACTCATATTCCATATACTACATACACAGATTAAGGAAGCCTGTTAATATTTGTAAAACAAGAACTAATATCATAGGTCATAATTCAACATGAAACTATCATTCGTATGTATTTTTTTTTATTTAAAAAAAATAAAAAATGTTTCACATGATCAATCGAAATGATATGATATGCCAAGGTTAAGCCACCCACCAGGTGTGCAATGACATCGTAATCACTGCCTGTGTGAGACGTATGATTTGTCAATCGCTTCCTCAGATCTTCATGATTGTAAATTTCACCATTGACCTGATGTTCAATAGAAACTGCATCAATAAAATAAAACTATTGAATATAGATTAAATTGATCTAACTATAGAACGATATATTTCATACTCCATTATTACCTACTAATGCAAACAAAATTTAAAAGAAGAAAAAAAAAATGCATGGTAAGAACATATTTATTCTTTTACAAAATAGTTACAAAGGTTGTATTAAGTTGTCAATGAATTTGGCACAGAAAGTGCCCAACCAGTTGATACACTTTTTAACAAAAAAATTATTGATGCAATAAAATTGCAATATTCTAACATCATTCAATTTATGAAAAGGGCCAAAACACAACAGCTCTTAATATTATGAAAGGGACAGTTAGAAAGCACAAACCGTCACAACAATTAACTTGTCCTCATTGAAGAGAGGTTGATCACCGGAGCCAGGGTCAACAGTAATTCGACTTGCTCTTTTTCATAGCAGAAAACCCATAAATGGGTTCCAACACAGAAACCACGCTAGCCAAGTGCGATAGTGCAGTGATATAGACATGAACAAAAAGAAAGAGTACGAACAAACCATAACAAAATTCCACCTAAACACAAAAATTAAAATATGCATCACAAAAATTAAATTACTTCACCAAATCCAAACCCAAATTTCACAAAAATCATTAAAAAGAATAAATAAAGTATCTACATATTACACCACAAAATCCAAACCCAAATTTTACAAAAATCAAAATTGAAAATTAAATAAATAAGCTAATGTTAAGTATCCAAATCCAAACCCAAAATTTCACAATAATCAAAACAAAAAATCAAATAAATAACTTACCAAGCAAAATCGGAATGGGTATGGGTATGGTGAGGAAAAATGAATGGGTATAGGGGTGGTAAGGGAGAAAGGGAGAAAGGATCTTGTGGTGAGAGAGAAAGCCGATGGGTATGGGAGGAGAGGAGTCGATGGCTGGGCTCGGCCTCATCGGCGTTGTCACTGGGCTCGTCCTCGTCGGCGCTCGGCTCGACTCGACACGTCGACGCTGGGCTAGGCTTTGCTCGTCGGCGCCCACGGGGTTGTGTGTGTGTGAATGTGAGAGGCCGTGTGAGCGATAGAGAGAAATGAGAGAGTTTTGTGGAGTGGGATTTGGGAAATGAAATTTGTGTAGTGGGAAATGAAAATTTTTAATTGAGCAAGTAAAAAGTAAAAAAATTTAGCTGAAATGTGAGTAAAATGTTTGTGTGAGAAATGAAACTTTTGCATGGGAAATGAAAGATGTGTTTTGGCAGGCAAGGATGGTTAAAAGTGCTTTCAGTGAAGGCTATTTTTCTCTTTTGTATGCAAATAACATGTATACATGAGTAACATGACCTTGTTTCCTACAAATTTCAATGAAGGAGGGCCACATCCACGAATGCAATTGGGTCTCACATTAATCAGGGAATCTCTTAATATATTATTTTAATTGCTTGTTCACAAATGGTTATTTTATTTTATCTTATAAATTAACATGGATTGTGACTGTCTGGATATAAATAATTTTAAAAAAATGATAAGAATTGGAAAATCCAATGATATTGGAATTGTATGCTATGGATGGGTGATTAAACATGGTAATACTTTTTTTTCATAGAAGAATTAATATATATATATATATATATATTCCAATGTTTCATATTTTATACATTAAAAAACTTTTATCCATGGAGTAATGATTAAATGATACATGGACAATATATAATAAACAAAAATGCTATAAGATTTCATTTACATCTTATCAAAATTAGTATTGTAAATATATATGTAGTATTATCTAATTCTTTTGATGTGGAGGACTTGAGTATAAATCTCCTGTTTCCAATTTGTTGTAACTTGTAAGCAAAAAATACCACATAACAAAAATTATCACACGTTCTATTTTATTAAAAAAAAAAAAAATGATCATAACTATTATTAAATTTATGTAAGAATTTTAATATGTGATTAACTATGTTTACTTAAAAAAAAAAAAATGACTAATTGGATGGTCAGATTGAGAGAACATAATCATATAAGTACACATCACCTGTCCATCATGCACCATACTTAGAATTGAAATCTAACCGTTGGATTTGGAGAGTGTAATGAAAGGTTAATTTTGGTAAATTATGGTCACAATCAAACGGTTGGATTTGGAGAAAGGTGCGGTCAAAATTTAGTCAAAGTTAGTCAAACCCGGTCAAACTTAATAGATGGTCCCGATACCACTGGACTTGGTGAAATTCATATTCAAATCTTGATCAATAGGATTGAAGAGTATGGTGACATACTGGTATTGGTGAAATTTGAGATCAATTGGATAATCAGATTGAGTAAACATAGCCATACAAGTACACAACACATGTCCATTACGCACTATACTTAAATTTGAAATCTAACTGTTGGATTTGGAGAGTGTAATGAAAAGTTAATTTTGGTAAATTATGGTCACAACCGAACGGTTGGATTTAAGGAAATGCGAGGTCAAAGTTTAGTCAAAGTTGGTTAAATCTGGTCAAACTTAATAAATGGCCTTAATACCACTAGACTTGGTGAAATTCATATTCAAATTTTGATCAATAGGATTGAAGAGTATGGTGAAATACTGGTGTTGGTGAAATTTGAGATCAATTTGATAGTCAGATTGAGTAAATATAACCATACAAGTATATAACACATGTCCATCATGCGCCATACTTAGATTTGAAATCTAACTGTTAGTTTTGAAGAGTATAATGAAAGGTTAATTCTAGTAAATTATGGTCACAATCAAGCGATTGGATTTAGAGAAATAAGTGGTCAAAGTTAGTCAAACCCGATCAAACTTAATAGATGGTCCTGATACCATTTGACTTGGTGAAATTCATATTCAAATCTTGATCATTAAGATTGAAGAGTATGGTGACATATTGATGTTGGCGAAATTTAAGACCAATTGGATGGTCAGATTGAGAGAATATACATTAGGTATACAACACATGTCCATCATGTGCCATACTTAGATTTGAAATCTATCCATTGGATTTGAAATCTAACCACCTAATAACTTATTATTGAATTCATATTTTGGAAATTCAATCGTTGGATTACATTTTCTATATGTTTTTAACATGTTTGCCAATTTTCATGCCAATTGGATGTAATTTACCATTTGTTCTATAAACTTAGTTTTTATGCATTGTTTTAAATTACAAAAACTTGAATTTAGACAATTGATTGATGGCATACCTATTAATCTTTGATTACCTTCAAATTTTATAACCATTAAAAATATATGAAGATAATGTAATCTAACGATAGATTTGTCAAAATTCACATCGAATTAAGAAATATAGGATTGGGTTCAAGTTATACCTGACATAACTCTAAAAAATGTTACACCACCCAATAACTTATTATTGAATTCATATTTTAAAAATCTAACTGTTGGATTACATGTTCTATATGATCTTAACTTGAATGCCAATTTTTGTGCCAATCATATGTAATTTTTTGATCTATAAACTCATCTTTTACGCATTATTTAAATCTACAAAACTTGAATTTAAACAATTGATTGATGACATAGCTATTAATCTTTTATTACCTTGAAATTTTGTAAGCATGAAAAATATATGAAGATGATGAAATCTCACGGTAGGTTTGTTAAAATTCACATTGAATTAAGAAATATAGGATTGGGTTCAAGTTACACCTGATGTAATTCTAAAAAGTGTTACAGCACCCAATAACTTATTATTGAATTCATATTTTGAAAATCCAACTAATGGATTACATGCTCTGTATGTTCTTAAGATGCATGCTAATTTTCATGCCAATTGGATGTAATTTACTGTTTAATCTATAAACTCATCTTTTATGCATTATTTTAAACTACAAAAGTTTGAATTTAAACAATTGATTGATGACATGACAATTAATATGTGATCATCTTGAAATTTTATAAGCATGAAAAATATATGAAGATAATGTAATGTAATAGTAGATTTGTTAAAATTCACATCGAATTAAGAAATATAGAGTTGGATTCAAATTACATGTGATGTAACTCTAAAAAATATTATATCACCCAATAACTTATTATTGAATTCATATTTTGAAAATCCAACCATTGGATTACATGTTCTATATATTCTTAACATGCATGTCAATTTTCATTCCAATCAGATGTAGTTTACCATTTGATCTATAAATTCATCTTTTAAGCATTATTTTAATGGGAACAAATTTTTATTCACTTTTGAGAGAGAGAGAGAGAGAGTACAAAAGGCTAAAATTCTTGAATTTTAGGCTACCATTTTGAAGTTGAAAGTGCTATCATTTTTTTATGGGTACAATTATTTAGAACATAAATATAGACCTTTCTTATATAGGATGTATATAAAAAGGTTTTTTTTTTTAGATTGTAAACAAAAGGTTCATCTAAAGAATACAAAAGGTTACCATTTTGAAGTTGAAAGTGCTATCATTTTTTTATGGGTACAATTATTTAGAAAATAAGGATAGACATTTCTTATATAGGATGTCTATAAAAGGGTTTTTTTTTAGACTGTAAACAAAAGGTTCATCAGATGTAATTTACCATTGGATCTATAAATTCATCTTTTATGCATTATTTTAATGGGAATAAATTTTTATTCACTTTTGAGAGAGAGAGAGAGAGAGAGAGAGAGAGAGAGAGAGAGAGAGAGAGAGAGAGAGAGTACAAAAGGCTAAAATTCTTGAATTTTAGGCTACCATTTTAAAGTTGAAAGTGCTATTATTTTTTTATGGGTACAATTATTTAGAAAATAAGGACAGACCTTTCTTATATAGGATGTATATAAAAGGATTTTTTTTTAGACTGTAAACAAAATGTTCATCTAAAGAATACAAAGTGCTATATGTTTATACGTTTCTTTTTATTTTTCTTTGAATTTTAGAATAACTTTTATCTCCAAAATTTTAATGATTTTTTGTGAAGGTCAATCGTGGCCCTTGCAAATAATTTAGTATTAGTAAGGGCATATTTTTAATCCACACAAAAAATAAACTTTTGCAAAGAATTTTTATTGTCTCTCGAAAATAATTTGGTGGGAACATTTGCCTCCAAAATTTTTGACATTTTAATGCTTATTTGTGAAGGTCAATCACAGCCCTCGCAAATAATTTAGTATCAATGATAGCTTTGTTTTACCGTCACAAATAATACATTTTTTGCAAGAGATTTTTGATTGTCCCTCGCAAATAATATGGAGGGAAAATTTCCTTCCAAAATATTAGTATTTGTGAGCTATAACACATAATTGTGACAGCTTTTCTTGTTACTCACAAATATTTCACATTTCACCAAGTATTTGCGAAGGCTTTATTTTGCCATTGCAAATAAGATTTTTTAAGAGGGCTTTTTCAGTCCATAAAAAATTCTTGGTCGCTAATAGACATTTTTCTTGTAGTGTTTACATTTCATGCCTGTGTACCTTGTTTAGCTTTGATGAGCTTATTTTATATGCACTTTGCTAGTTTTAGCTATGTAGTACATGTTGTGTGTGAATTGTTTATAGTTTTTGATCACATGATCTTGATTTTGAAGTCACATTCTTTTGATTGTAATGGCTAAAATATCTTAAGAGAAATCATAAATAACCATCTCACTACTGTTTACTAGCCAATCATAAACACCTTAGTGCATTTCGTAAGATTTTGTGTTTGAAAAAGTGTAGCACAAACACAAGAAGAAAATAAGGTGTAGCCTTAAAATAAAAATAAAAAAATAAAAAATTTTGTAAATAGTAAGGCTAAAAAAAAAAAATATGCATGATTGCAAGCTTGTTTTCTAAGAGACGTGAGAGGTATGTGATGTAACTCTTTAGGTGATAGTCACTTTCAAACTTATGTGATGAATTATGTAAAAATTGTGATTGATTACTATCTACAAATCACCTCACATGTATCTCATGTTTTTATTAGTTGCACACATTTCACATATTCTTTGCTAAGCTTTGTACATGGAATTGTGTGTGAATCTAGTTTGACCATCAAAGATTATGTTTTCTATGCTGTTTGATGCAAAATATGTTTAATGGTTGGTAAAAATTGTGTTTTTGATGATTAAAAATCTTGTTTTGAAGTTCTGGGTTGAAAACAAATGTTTTTGAAAAACTTTTAAATTCATTCTCATGCATTTCATTCAAGAAATTATATGGTTTAAGTGTTTTTTGCATAAAACTTCTGCTGTTTTTCAAAAAATTCTATTTTCCAGAATTTCGATCGATCGAGTGTGATTTTCAATCAATCAAAAATTTCCAGGTTTTTGAAGCTTGCTTCCGCCTAACTTGATTGGTATTCGATTGATGCTCAACCGATCGAAACTGAAAATTTTTCAGTTTCTTAGGTTTTGACCAAAAATGTTTTTTTTTTCATGCATCATTTATGTTTAGGATTCACATGCATTGCATTATTTTATATATCCATCTTGCATTTTTGCAGTCATATCTCTTATTGTTTTCACACATAACATGCATACACTTTGCTAAATTGGCTACTCAACTTGATTTAAAAATTGATTGATTAATTTTTGAGTTATGTACTTTTTAGTATATGCTATTTTTATGTGTGAACTACAGAAAATATTTTTCTAAAGAGATATGATAGATAATAATGTGCAAATATTTTCTCTACTTGATTTGAGTTCAAACACCATCTGTTTATGGGTTATATAGTATCAAGTTTGCATTTATTGAAAGAGAGAATATTTGTGTTCATGTGTAACCTCAATTTTTTTGAGTTTGGTTTGTGTCTTTTTATTTTCCTCCACTTCCTAAATTTTTCCCAAAACTATTTTTCCCAAAATTTGTTTTGTTTTTCCGATTTTTATAGGGGGAGAAGCTTGTTTTTAACCTTTGTTGTTCTTAGAGAGAGTTGTTGCTCTTCATAGGGGGATTTGCCTCTATTATCTATAGAGCTGGATTCATTTATTTCCTTGATTCTCTATTTTCTCTTGACTTTTGTTGCGTATGTTTTCTGTTTACTCTTTGTTTGAGTTATCTTTGTCAATACATGACAAAAAGAGGAGAAATAGATGAAATGTAGGAATCCTGTTTGTTTTATTTAGGGAGAGTTGAAATCTTTTTTGAAAGGGAGAGAAAATAAAATTTTTTGATGTATCTAACTTAGGGGGAGAGTTAGTTCACTTTTGTTTTTATATTTGTGTTTCATATTGTTTATATGTCTTTCTTTCCACACATGCGGTGATGTGTTCTTTTCAGCGTTTTAGGAAAGACAGGTACATTCTAATCAAGATCTTCTACCTCTTCTTGCAACTTCTAGGTTAAGAGTCTTAGATTGGGATTTGTGATGTATTTGGGCATTTTATTGTATATGGGCATTATGTTGTATGTGTGTTTTGTCACGAATTGTCAAAGGGGAAGATTATTAGGTTTTAAGTTTGTAATGTTGGTAAACCATGACAAAAACTAAGTCTCATTGGTTTAGAATGGTCTACATTGAAGTACTTGACAAAGAACTCAAGTTCGGGATGAAAAAGGAAGAAGTTACAATCTGTTTTGTTCGATTGGTACTCGATTGATCGAAAGTCGTTCGATTAGTACTTGATTGGTACTCGATCGATCGAAACTCGCATATCAGCAAAAAATTAGCAAACGTAAAAAGGCCAAAACTTATCCTTTTGAAGCCCAAATTGCGATTCTTTTTTTTCAATATTTAAAGGACATCATAAGCTAACCCTAGGCAAGGTTTTCAAAGTTTTTTAGAGAGATTAGCGTGTATCTTGTGCCTCTTTTGTAGATCTAGGGTTTTGTACCCAAAAGCTCTCTAAAATCTTCTATAGGTATTATTCCTTGAAGAATCTCAAGATCCGGTATTATAGAAGTTGCTGCACATAAGATCAACATCTAAGGAGATCCAAAACCTTTGAGTGGAGTCTCAAAGTCACAAGTGTGGGTGCTTGTGTTGCAAATGCCTGATAGAGAAGGAGTGTATGGATTCGGAACTTGCACATGATCGTGTTAGTAAGTTCTACATGTGATAGCAATAGGATGTTAGTGGTCTAAGTCTTATTTTAATCTTTGATTTTCTATAATGTATTTGCTTTTTATCTTAAGGATAGCTAGGTTAAATCCTTCCAAGGTTTTTTACTGGTTTAGTTTTCCTAGGTAATTATATAATTGTGTTTTTTTTATTTTCTGCTGCTTTACATGATATGACTTTATTTTTTAACCTAGATCTGAATAATAAATCTAAGTATTCACTTGGTTAAATAACTAGATTAAACAACTTGTATTAAGGGGTCTAAAAACGTACAGTGTGGAAATGTGAGTTTTTATGCGTGAAGAACTCACATTATGCAATAGAAGGTGCTCAACAGTCAAGTCAACGAAGCTTATGGCATTTATTTCGATTTTTCTTGCAACCCAGCACAAAATTTCCCGAAAATTGTATGTAGGCTATGTAGCTGACTCGAGAAATGTGAAATGACTTGCGACCTTAGTGGCATAGACAACATTCTTTTTTTTTTTTAATGAGAAATATTAATCTTCATTGAAACTGAAATTGGAGGCATAGACGGCATTCTTGACTTTGAAAGTGTGTGAGAGAAATTAATCTAACAAGAAATAATTAGTTCCAGGATTTAATATTGTAGTAAAAAAATTTAACTCTTAACAATTATAACTTCTTCTAATTATATGTTCATGGACAAGTTTTCTGGAGGTTCAATGTTTCCCATGCACCACTCGAGAGCCTTTTTCTATTGCTAACATTGGCGGTCTTTGCGCTTAGTACGTAGATTTATCATTTATTAATTCCCAGCCAACCTACAATTACCACCCATATTTAGATCAATCAAATGAAACAGCCAATTCCAATTTTAAATCCTTGTTTTAAATTTTACTGTTAGTTTAGGATTTAGTCTCGTATAAACACTTTATATTAGGTTCAATGTAACGTGGGATCGAATTGAGATGAATAGTGAAGAGAGGAGAGAGAATAGAAGGATTATATGATTCGAGCTAACAGCCTATATATACCCAATATTGGATTTTATAACAGGCTAAACTTTAAACTAACCATATAATAAACCACGATTAATTGACAATAGTACAAGTAGAATACTTTACTTACAGACCAAGTACAATTGGGCTGGGATCTTGACTATTGGGCTCGATATCTCCAAGAGTCCTTCCTCTTAAATTCAAGGTGAAAGCTTAAAAGACAATTTGAGTTCGGAAAGTAAATTCATGAGGATTCTTTGAAGATGCCTCAAAAGTGCTTCAAATATTCCTGGAAGAAGATAACCTTGAATGACCGACATGGATGGAGAATGGAAAATGTAGAATGAATGTGCAAATTGTTGATAATAACAGCAAACAACGACGATGGATGAATGTCATTATGTCAACATGTAAAAAATGACTTAAAAAGGCTGTATCGGTGACCAAAGAGGAGGGACTACTATGGCCTGAGAATAGCTACACAGAAGGTTTGAGGACCATTAACAAAGAAATGACTTTATGATGAAGCATGTCACTGATTTTAAAATGTTGTAGATGTAGAACCTAAAGAGAGATGAATCATTTTGTGTGATTCGGTAGCCTTACATAGGCAAACAGATCCTAAAATATATCGAGCAATGGTTGGCGACATGAAGGCCAATACTCGGATAATGAGCACAATGCATATTATACCTAGGAAGGCTATTGATCAGATGCATGTTTTGAGTAACAGACTAAAGATGATGAAGACGCGCGCATGATAAAAAAGAAAGATGACTGACAACACACGATTAGAAGGAAAACCAAAAACCAGGCATAAAAGAGAGATACACATGCTGAATTTGCCAATGATGTTGAGGTTCCCCATATGCTGTCCACGACAGGGAATAAATTAAGAAGTACAAAAAGAATGAGACCTAGGGTGCTGCACCAATTATAAGAACCATAAGCACCTTATTATCGCCATGAGAAAATTTGTGTATATCCTTCGAAATTTATTAAACCCAAAGTGTGTTTGCTTTGATTTTGGCACTGCCTTTGTAGAGGTCAGCAGTCAGTCTAACGACAATCCATCTTACCAGAAATTACTCGGTATATATATATATATATATATATATATATATATATCAGATATTCTACACCACCCTGGCAGATTAATGTGGATTTCATGTGTTTAAGATTAATTGTTAGTGCACTTATATGTGATAGGAAGCTGTGCACTAACAATTTCACCCATTTTACCGAATTAGCATGCAAATAAAGCTATAAGACCACTGCTCTCCAAGTAAGGAAGTCATTTATTCAATACAATATCAAGTAGTTTTTTGAAGTTTTTATTTTTTTATATTCTTTTTATGCACAGCTCGATCCCTCGATTTAATTTGCTTGTCCATCTTATAAATCTTACGGTTTGAGGAAATATTATTTACCACAAGTTCTCTAAATAAAAGGTTATCAGTTTTTAAAATTACCTCTCTTAATTTAAACTAAAATTAACCAAATAGAATTTAATAGATTGATTTCTTAATAATTTGATAATTATAACTAAATTAATCAAATAGAATTTAGTAATTTATTTTTTCAAAAATTCAATAATTATAATGGGGAGGGGAAAAATTTAGTAGAATTTTATTGTAATTTTATATTTGAAGATATAAATTTTTTTTCTTTTTAGTTTTCCACCGTGTGTCTTCAAAGCTTTCAAGCATTGAATATTGACTATTCAATTAAATTAATGATACATTAATCAAAAAAGACTTGCAAATTGCATTTATTATTATTTAAAAGTGTCGAATAGAACAGTTGACAAACAAGATAGGAATAAATTAAAGTTGCTCTTTTGAGGGCGCGTTCAATGAAAGTTGCTCTTTTGGGCCAGATGTTTCCATCTGTGGGGGCATCTAGCAATTTAGCAATCAGCCTAGTTTTTATGACCCTTTTTGGAGGAAATATCTGCCTAGTTAGGTAAGTAGTAATCCATCATCGACGGCATTAAAGAATACGCGTTTGGGCGGCAAATGCTGTAATAGTTGAGCATGGAGACTCCAGCGAGGAAATCACCTGTTAAGTATTCAAAGCGTGTGAAGTGAAACCCATTCATCAAGGCACAAATATTGAAGCATACAACACATAACGTCAAAGAATAGAAAGTGTTGTATACCACCAAATGTTTTAATTTCAAATGCCTCGCACTCGTGAGTTATGACAAACTTTCACAACAGAGGATATTTTAGAAACGTTTTTTTATTTTTATTTTATTCAAAATAGAATTTTTATTCTAGCTTAATCTAAGTATATATGTGTGTGAAACTACTTTTTAGAAATTTGAACCGTGGTCTTTACTCCTCACACTCCACAAGCATTTATACTTGCAGAGTGGCCATCGCACCAAAGAGAAAGCGGTAATTCTTCAAGTAGACAATAGAGAAAAAGAGAAAAGGTTGAAAATTTCAATTCAACATTAGAATTTTCAAAATCATGGACTTCCTATATTTCGTAAAATGTACCACGGACAAGCTAAAACTGAGCCCTCTAACACTTCTCTACAAAACCCTATGATAAGCTTCTTTTTAGAGCAAAATCCTGCCAATATTTCATGTAACACATGGCAATGGTTTCCTCAAGAACACTTTTCTTCCCCTCTGCCATTTTTATGCTCATTGTTCAAGCCTATGCGCAGCCAGCCTTCTTATACCACTTTTGTTTGAACGAAACTGGTACCTACACCACTAATAGTACCTATGAAGAAAACCTCAAGCAACTCCTCTTCTCCATCTACTCAAACACCAAAATTGATTACAGTTTCTACAATTCTTCATCCGGCCAAAATTCTGACCAAGTATATGGAATTGGACTTTGTAGAGGAGATGTTAAGCCAGATGATTGTCGTGGTTGCCTCAAGAACTCCTCTGATCTTCTCACACGGCTCTGTCCCAATGAAAAGGGGACAATCGGATGGTACGACCAGTGTATGTTGCGCTACTCAAGCAGCTCCATTTTTAGACTCATGGAAACTAATCTTGGTTTCTTTATGGCGAACCCGAATAATATATCGTCCAATTTAGATCAATTCAATGATGATCTCAGGGCCTTGTTGGACAACCTAAAAAGTAAAGCCGTAGCTGGTGATTCTCTTCGTAAGTTCACAGCTAGAAATGAATCCGCACCAGACTTTAAGAGATTATATGCACTTTTGCAATGCACACCTGATTTGTCTGATAAAGAATGCGACAGTTGCTTACAAGGCGCTTTTGAAGGTATTCCACAATGTTGCAGTGGGAAGCGAGGTGGAAGAGTAGTTAGACCCAGCTGTAATTTCAGGTTTGAGGACTACTCCTTCTTTGACGCTGCATATCTACCATCAACCAATCCCACCACTTCAGAAGGTAACATTACAAATTATTTTAAGATGTCCTGGCTTATGCTATATCATTTTTAAGTCATTTGCATTTGGCAGTAGATTTTGGTTTACAGTTTTTACTCAAGTTTATTAAAGTAAATGTATTTTAAAAAACAAAAACAGAAAAGGTTTTAAGAAGTTGTATATAGTTACAATCTCTTAAGGTTTGTAATGCTAATTGACCAGGATCTTACACCCATAATGTTCTAACCAGAACAGATTTATGGTTTTTATAGGCGGGAATGGGTTAAGCACATCACAGACTGTCATCATTATAGTTGTACCATCTGTTGCCTTAGTGGTACTAATCATCTCCATCTGCATCTATTTAAGAGTGAAGAGACGGCCAACGAAGAAAGAAGAAAGTAAGTGAAAATTTGGTTTAAGAATCTGTATTCAAAAGTTAGCTAGGCTTTGTATATATCAGCTATAGGCAATAACAAATTAATGTTGAATCAAAATTTTCTATCAAGAAGTGACTTATTTTTATCATTAGTACTATATGCGTACGTATTTTAAATAGTGGAACTATTCTTTATATATTGAATTTGATTTGTTAATATAAGTATTTACTTGCTCTTCGTGTAAAGATATTGATGATGAAATTGGAAGCGTGGAATCTTTGCAATTCGACTTTGACACTATTAGAGTTGCAACAGATGACTTTTCTAAAGCAAATAAACTAGGACAGGGTGGATTCGGGGCTGTTTACAAGGTATTTTATAGTATAATATTATGGAAAACTATATCATTTGCAGTAAAAATCTTCAAATTCCCTCATATGATTGCACGAATTTTGTTCTTATATATTGTCAGGGTATGCTCTATAATGGACAAGTTATTGCAATTAAAAGGCTTTCAACAAATTCTGGACAAGGAGATCTAGAATTTAAGAATGAGGTTCTATTGGTTGCCAAACTTCAGCACCGTAATTTAGTCAGACTCATAGGGTTTTGCATGGAAAGGAATGAAAGGCTTTTGATGTATGAGTTTGTGCCAAATACAAGCCTTGATCACTTTCATTTTGGTATGTATACACTTCTTTCTATCAACTTGTGTTCATATATTTTCTTTTGGGTTACATGTCTTGTCAAAAAGTACCTCCATTAAAATCATACGCTATGTTACATAGATCCTATCAAGCGTGAACAATTGAATTGGGAAAAGCGTTACAAAATCATAGGGGGTATTGCTCGAGGGCTTCTCTACCTTCATGAAGATTCGCGGCTTCGAATTATTCATCGTGATCTTAAAGCAAGCAACATACTTTTAGATGAAGAAATGAATCCTAAGATTTCAGATTTTGGCATAGCAAAATTGTTTTTATTGGATTAAACTCAAGCTAATACAAGTAGAATTGTGGGGACTTAGTATCTTGAGAGGGGAGAGAGCTAATATTTGTTTTGTTTGATAGAAATAAAATCAAACTAATATTGTTAATATGTACTATGAAGTGGATATATGGCTCTAGAATATGCAATGCATGGACAGTTTTCAATGAAATCCGATGTCTTTAGTTTTGGTGTGTTAGTGTTGGAAATAGTGAGTGGACAGAGGAACAACTGCTTTCGAAATGGAGAGAATGTGGAGGACCTTCTAAGCTATGTAAGTATGATCAATTTTAGTACATTTCTCTGTTCTTATGAGTGCAACTACATAAATATGTAGGTATGTATGTAAGTACGTTTCCCCCTCTTAAATATGATATAGTTGTAATGCTTCCTTCAATTTTAAAGACTGAGCAATGTTTCTTTCTTGCCCCTTTTTTGTTAGAAATTCTGTCAAATTATATGAAAAGGCCAATTTCTGAAAAGTATTTAATAGAAGTTTAATTTTTTTTTTTTTTTTTTACATTGACATAATTTCTAATAACATGGGGTGCAATTTTTATTATCAATTGTTTAATTAGAATTTTTTTTTTGCATATAGTTTTGTTGTTTAGGGGGACATTGCAACTAAACCATTTTTGTGGGATGAAAAGCAATATTACCTAATAGAATAGTTTCCTTTCATTAATGTCTGTTCATTGCATTATATCTTGCAGGCATGGAAAAATTGGAGAGAGGGAACTGCTTCACATATTATTGATCCCACATTACGACATAACCCAATAACTGAAATAATGAGATTCGTCCACATTGGTTTACTATGTATTCAAGAAAGTGTAACTGATAGGCCAACCATGGCTATGATTGTTCTTATGCTTAATAGCTACTCTATCACTGTTCCGCTACCATCACAACCTGCATTCTTTATGCACAGCAACATTGAATCAGACATATCATCACAATGGGAGCATAATTTGGAGGTGACAAGATCAGATCATTCCGAAGGCGGTTATATCCAACACTAAGCAAATGAGGCTTCAATTACTAAGCTATATCCTCGTTAGTGCTTTAAGAAGCTACAATTAAGAAGGAATATTTACACCAATCGTTTAACCTGGGACATGTTGATTGATTTTGTTGTATCCAAGAAAATAAAGTCATTGTTACCAAGACTCATCCTTTTTCTTGGTGACACAATCCAATACAGTTTTGATAATTATGCTTAAAAGTGTATGATCATGTTTCATTTTGCTTTTGGTTGTTTCGGTTTAATTAGTAATGTTTGTTAGAGTTTGGTAAAGTTCATTGTCTCTGTCTGCGGCTAGAAATATTTGTTTGTTGAATAAAATTTTCTTTTACTTATATTGAGTGAAAGGTTTGACTGTACATGTTGTGTGCTTTAGTTTAATTTAAATATCACAATTTTTTACCAAAAAAAAAATCATAATTACTAAGATAACAAGTTTTTAATAGCAAAATCCATATGAGAATCAATAAAAAACCATGTCAAATTCAATAGTAGAAGCAACTAGATTCCATCAGTACTTGATTGTAGATCTCATTCCGGTAGACACTTGTAGAGTTAGCAGGTTATAGAACCTCATAGATCTCACAATATAACTCACAAGTCTTCCAAGAGTTATCAAAATGTAGTTAGGGTTTTCTTTTTATGCTTAGAAGTGTTGGACTGAAACCCTATACATTTTTGCAGGTTTAGGCCTAATTTAAATTCTACAGAATTTGATTTTCTGCGATTTTCGATCGGTCGAGCTTCATTGAACTTGAACTCTCCTTTCTGCAACTTGAATGTTCTTGAATCATGATTTGTAAAATCTTAAGCAATCTCTAACACCTAATCTAGATATATTTTTGTTCTCGATTTGCCAACATTCACAAAATAGGAATATAAACTGTACGTTTTTAGACCCCTTAAACACAACCAGATTAACCTATTTAATTAGCCAACTGATTACTTAGTCAAATTAAACAGATCTAGGTTAACACAAATATATCATATCATTGTAAAGTGCGAAAAATAAAGAACACAACAATATGATAACTCAGGAAAACCAAATTAGTAAAAAACCTGGGGAAGATTTAGCCTAACTATCCTCAAGGTAAAACAAATCCACTATGAAAGAATTGAAATTTACACAATACCAACTTAGACCACTAACATTCTATTGCTACCACTAACATCCTATAGAGAGTTAGTTCTCCCACTTAAACTTTTTAAATACTAAAGCCAAAAACAAAAAACAAAAAACAAAAAACAAAAAACAAAAAACAAAAAACAAAAAACAAAAAACAAAAAACAAAAAACAAAAAACAAAACGAAACGAAAAATCGTCATCACATGATAATATGACATCTTTGAATAAACATCTTTGGGCCGAAAGAAAAGGATCCTCCAGTTCATACTTCATGCTAATCTCAGTAATGGTCTTACTCGAGAGATCATGGGCTTGGAAATAATTTTAAATCCCCAATAACATAGTCACTTGTCCTACTTGAGTGCTAAGCCTGTGAACTCCACCCACCTTCCTCCTCAGTAACTAGTAGAGGCAGCTTGAAATTTGCTTTTGGGAATTCATTTAACAATACCTAATAATTCTCCACTCACAACAAACAAAGGGTCTATAGTCGCGTTTTCTAGAGCCGTGTTTACAACCCAGGCCTAAGTGGCGCAACAACAGCCCCCTGCGGGTCTGTAGCCACGTTTTTATAACCGTGGCTATAGATCAAACCTATAGCCGCATTTTTAACCGCAGCTATAGGCTTCGGGTCTATAGCTGCGTTTCAAAAAAACGCGGCCATAGTCTGAGACCTATAGCCGCGTTTTTACAAAACGCGGCTACAAACCCGCTTTGAGCTGTATTTATAACTGTGGCTATAGGTTTTTTTAAAAACAAAAAAAAAAAATTTACTAGGGTTTTTTTTTCCCAAAAAATTCAAAAATTCAGGTTTTTTTAAAACAAAAAAAAAAAATTTATGGGTTTTTTTTTTCCCAAAAAATTCAAAATACAAACCAAAAAAAAAAAAAAAAAAATTCAAAATTAAACACACACCCAGAAAATTCAAAATCAAACACAAACCCAAAAAGGTTAAAATCAAACACACCTAGAAAATTCAAAATCAAACACAACATACTGACAATACAAATACAACGTGCTCTAAAATATAACAGTACAAACCCATGAATCTCCTCTCACTCAACAAAACCAACCCAAATTTAACACTAAATCCATTCAAAGAACACGAAAGCTCAAGAACACAAACACATTTAAACATAAGCACAATATCAACAACACAATAGCAAAAATAACCTTTAGAAAAAGTATAATATCTATAAAAAGATTAGAGAATTTTTATCTCAAATAGTAGAGATGAGTGAGCCTTTAGCTTTTCTTATGAAGTTTTCCAGTGTCCCTTGCTTGAAAAATGAAGTATATGGTGGTGTGGAGTGTACCAATGGGACACTAAGGGAGAGGAGTGTGTGCGTTGTGTTGAAAGAAAAAAAGAAGGAAAGAAAGAAAAAAAAGAAAAGAAAAGAAGTAGCAACAGCAAAGAAACAAAGAAAAAAAAAGAGTTGTGTTGGAGTGAAGAAGGAAAAAAAAAAAAAAGAGAAAGAAAGAGGAGTTGGGCGTGATTTACAGAGAAGAAAGAAAGAAAAACAAGAAAGCAGACAACAATGACCAAAGAAAGAAAAGATAAGAGTGGGGGGTAGGTGAGAAAGTGGGGTTCTGGGTTTTTTTTATTGGTGTTACCTATAGCTACGTTTTCGAAAACGCGGCTATAGCCCCTCCCTTATATAAAAAAATAATTTATTCGAATGCACAGGTCATCTTTTTAAAAAATATATATATTATTTGATTGGACCTATAGCTGCGTTTTTGAAAACGCGGCTATAGTTCGGACGTAAAACGCAGCTCAAGGCACTTAGAAACGCGGCTTTAGACCTAACCTATGGCCGCGTTTAACAAAACGCAGCCATAGGTTGGGTCTGAAGCCGTGTTTCTAGAAAACCCGGCTATAGGTCAGGTATAGCCGCATTTTTTTTATTAATGCGGCTAAAAAACGCGGCTATAGCTCGCGTTTTTGTTAGTTACTCCAGTAATATAATGTTATGTGTCCAATTTAATGAGTTATTATCTTATCACTCCCTTTCAAATAAAAAATAAATAAAAACATCTCAATTATTTCCTGAGCCTCAAATATTCTGATACATCAACTTCAATCCATCGCCTTCCTTCTATAATCACCATGGCTGTTGGGTACAATTTTGTATTATTATTATTATTATTATTAATGGGAGGAATTATTTTGTATTAGTTCACTGTATACTACTTGAGCTCAAGATACAGATAACAATAAGATAGGCCCTACTGGTACTCGGATGCGATACAGTGGACCCCTCCAAGTGAGCCATCGTATAAGGTAAATGTTGACGGTGCCATTTTTAGCTCCATGCATTCCTCGGGAATGGGGGCTGTAATACGGGATCATGTAGAGCAAGCTGAAGTAGCTTTGAGTAAAAATTTTCATAGACCATTTAGACTGCTTGAAGCTGAAGGCATGGCTTTGGACGAAGGTGTCGCCTTTGCATGGGGCGTTGGTGTTAGGGATGTCATCTTTGAATGTGATTCTCAGATAATTTTTTAATACAGTCATGGGCTATAGTGGACCTCTAGCCACTGTGGCTAATATTATCTGGGGGGATGCATCAAAAACTATAGGACTCTAGAGGAGTGCAATTCTGCCATGTAAAGCAACAAAGAAACCATTCTGCACATGCATGTTTTGCCTCAATATGCCAAAGGTATTTCTTAGTATATAATAGGAAAATTTTAGTATGTTTGGATATACTTTAGTTCAAGATGTATTGAATTTCTCTTATTTTTAATGGGAAGTTACCAAAAAGTTGTTTTAAAAGTGATTCAAAAAAGACAAAAACGGAGAAAAGAATTACCAAACACAGAGATCGAGAAAAAGATACGGAAGTGGAGAGAAGCCATAGTTTCATTTTGGTCAGGTATATGCATTTACCTGCCTCGATCTTGTATGTATCTCGGAATTATTGGCCAAACAGCCCGAAACACCCCGGCAAATAAAACGTTGCGGTTCAACCCTATTTTTGTACTGTCCTACCTATCACTACGGTAAATATTGGCTGATACAATACGAAATTCACTTATCCCCTAAGCCCACCTACTCACCCTCCCACTTGTCCTAGTGGCTTGTTATATGTGGTGATGAGGAGTGCAACGTGGCAAATTGTCCAACTCGGTATCTTTTCACAGCTCGTAATGTTTATTATATTCTTAGGTGACCAATGCTTGTTATATTTTTAATTGAGCACAACCAATTTCACGCTTCACTAATGTATTAAATTTTCATTGATAAATAATAAAGTTGAGAGTATCACTAGCGGATCCTTATTAAACTGATGTTGTTTCCATCATAAACATGTTGATAATTTGATATTTACGACGAGGGAATTTGAACTTGGGCATATATATGTAGAGAATTCAAGAAAGTGTGGGCCACAAGATTTTGAAATTTTAACTACTTTCATCATAAGTTGTCAATTCAAATTAAGTAGATATATCAATTGATGATTTTTTAAATTAATTATTCACGTTTCATCAAGAATTGATCCCACCACTAGTTTAATTTAGTAGGAAAAGTCGGCAAAATTCTTTAAAACTCAGTTACTGCATATTACATCCTCTCTAAGGTTTGATGGAATTAACTGAAGTTCTCTATATGAGTTTTGACTAAACATTGTTTATGGAAGTAACCACGTTGAATAATTTTGAGGCCGAGACTACCACCAAATTATCATCTTTGCTACCATTACTGCCATCGTTATTTATAACATTACACCATTGTTTTTACTAGTGCTACACCACCTTTTGCTATCCCATTGATCGATGTCAGTACTCAGCAATACTGCTGCCAGCACCACCATTGAGACATTATCATTGCCAGTGCCACGACCACCACTTTAGCCGCTACTGCAAATACATTAAATATTAATGATTTTTTTATTCGAGTCAAATTAATGAAGGAAGATTTTTTTTTAGATCATTTTCAAAATTGCAACCATACACAAACGTTGGATACTGCCTAAAATTTCTTGAGTTAGCTAGTTACATATTTGAGTTTTTCTTAACTTTTAAGGAAGGTTTATCCATTGTCAAATATTTAATTTATTGTACTTGTAAAGCAAAGTAATGCTGTGTTCGTTATCTAGCAAAAAAAAAAAGAAAAAAAAGAAAATGATAGTTAGAGCATTATAAAGGCAGTATTGTAAAAGATTTGGTGACTAGGAATTAGTCCGTAGAGGGTCGAACAGAAAATTGATGATAACTATTTATCTTCTTATTATATATTATAATCTTGTTATTGTTATGTATATATAGTAATATATGGTAGTACTATAAACACAAACTCAAGATATAAATTAAATATTTTGTAATCCAATGTGTACTACAGGAAATATACTTATGAAACTTAAACAAACTTGAGTCTAGATTGACAAAAAGATTCAATATCCTAAATTTATCTTTAATCAACTATCATTTTTAAAAGGACGAAGGAGAAAAAAAAGTCATTTTATTTTTCCTTTTATTTTTTCTATAATTGTTAGGGTAATTATGGATGCATTATAAGTTTATAAATTAGAATATATAACACAGTTGATTGGTGGTACGACTCGGTCCACAAACTCCTTTAAAGGCAGGTAGAGGTTAGTCAGTGGTGTGCCACAAGAGACTCTTGAATGCTTAATTTAACGAAAGTATTTTCAATAGAGTAACATCACACGGGGTGCAACTTGCATTACTACATAAAAGGAGAAAAGGACTACTAGAAAATCATGAGGTTGATTTTTTTCCAAAGGTAATTTGGTCTTCCTTTTACCATTGAAAGATACACAATTAATTATATATACTGCTTATACTCCCTTAGATATGCACTGCCTCGGTTTAATTTGTCTTTCCATCTTAAACATCTAACATTCTATTCTTAAAAAATATTACCTTGTCTTTCCATCTTTAAAAAGTTTTGAGCTTTTAATATTCTATTTTATAATTTAATGATAAAATTTAGCTACAAAATTGATTGTAACTTAAGGTTACTAATTCCTTATAAAAAAAAAGGGACAAAGTTGGGTATAAAATTAGTTGTAGACTAAGACTACAATTTTACTCAATAAAATAAATATAACTAACTATTTTGTAAATCTTATCGTTAAATTGTATGTACTTTTCACTCTTAATACACATGTCAAATTTTGTGTCAATTGGATACTATTAACTATATGATCTATAAGCTTATATTTTATGCATAATTTTTAGCAATAAAAACTTGCAATTTAAAAAATTTATTGATGACATAGCTATAGATTTTTAATTTTCCAGAAATTTTGCAAACATAGAGGATATAAGAAGAACATGTATTTCAATGGTGGATTTGTCAAATTCATCTCCAATAAAAAAATATTGAGTAAGGTTGTAGCCTTAAGGTATAACAAATTTTGTAACTAAACTTTGTCATTGAAAAAATTAATATTACTATATATTTTGAAAATCTTACTGCTAGATTGCATATTTTTTACACTCTTAAATTTGTAACTTTAGGTTATAATCAATTTTGTAGCTAAACTTTGTCCATAATTTAAATTCAAATAAAACACAAGAAAAGGTACTATTGACTTTTTTTTAATTAAGATCGTTTAGCAAGTAAAATAGAAGAAACAAAGTAAACACATACAGATTGAAATATATAAATATTTTAGTTCAAACCCTATATTTTAGTGATATCATTTGACGGTTTTTTATAAGGAAAGTCAATAGATTTTTTTTTTTGGAGAAATAATTATAACATGCTGCTAACCTTAGAGCTCAAACCCTTTCCCCCCTTTCCCCCTAAGTACTTTGTACATAAAAAAAATGTTAATTCAGCTACAAAACCTTTGACAGGAAAGTCAATAGTTCAAAATTCTAATTTTCCTACTTATTTAGACAATATGATATTCATGATCAATTAAAATTAGGTGAACGGGACAATATAGAAATAAAACAAAATAATACGCATATAAATAATGCAAGCTATACACTTCATTCACCAAAATTTTACACCATAAGTGTTAACTTGTAACTTGTAATTAATGCATAAGGTGACATAGTTTGATGAAGTATCTGGGGCGGACATCAAGTGAATATGCTGAAAAAGTAGTAACGTTTGGGATGGTCTGCGTAGACCCAGCGAGGAAATCACATTTCACTCTTTCAGTATCGTGGCTTGTCTTCAACAACTTCTGTATCAATCATACTTATTTAATATTTTAATGATTGAGTCTATATATATATATATATATATATATATATATATATATATATATATATATATATTCGGATATTATATTATACGAGTAGAATTGATCAACACTTGCGTACGAAGAAGAAAGGAAATGATCATAGATTTTTAAACTAATTATATGTTCATTTTTCCCCAAACTTTAAACAAATATACGTCGTAACCTTATACGAGCAAGTGAGCGACCCTTTATTTTTTTATAAAACCAAACTCATAATCATTCGTTGCTAAAGGTGGACCAAGTCAAAGTACAAAACCTCTATAGCCAGACGAAGAGAGTCCCCACTTCAAAAACATCATAAAAATTATGTCTAGCATGATGAGCTAAAGAATGAGTAATTGCATTTGCCTCTCTTCGTACACTACTTACCTTTATTTTAACTTCGTCTTAATTTACATTTATAATTTTTTTAAGACTTGTAGTTTAACAATATTATCCAATTCTTTTGATAAAGAGAGCTTGCGTGGTCATCCGACTTTTGTGTATGTTTTCAAAACTTAAAAAACATTTTTCTAAAAAAAATTGTATTTGAAACCAGTTTCAAAATATAATTTTGACATGATTTGTGCATGGCTCCTATTTTTAAAATAAGCTTTTTAAGAAGAAGATAACACCAGAAAATGTTGTTTTGGTGATATTTTCAATTTTAAGGAAACTTGTATTTTTTGAATTTGATTAAGACAACACACATGGTGTGGACCTCACAACTTCTCAGTTTATTTACAAGAAATTTAGTTCTGAAATCTCGGAAACCGCCTTTTGCATAGTGAAAATTGGATTCGGTTTCCTGAAAACAAAAGGCAAAAAACACCAGCCAAACAACTATCACATTGGTAGGCGCCATGACTTTTACCCAAAAAAAAAAACATGTTGAAAACAGCCTAACCAACTAAGTTAATCTCATTCTCACCCTATTTCTTTTGGATAGGTATCTAAGGGAAGAGAGACAGAGACGGAGATAGAACTTTGAGTTAGAAATGATGGTTTTACTATTGACTATGTGCGGCAGTTGTGCAGTGGTTGCAATCACTTATAACTCAAATTGGTGGGTCCTAAGGCTATTTGGTTTGTTTGGATTTGTTTTTAGTTTTTGTTTCCATCACTCTATTCTCTTATTTTTTAGTGATAAGTTATGGAAACTCAAGTTATGAAAATTGAGTTTCCATGGCATTTTGGTAAATAAACTTTGGTATCCCCTTTTTTGCTAGCTTATTTATTTAACTTAAGGCCATTAATTTCTAACACAAGCATTCTTCACTTTCAGGCACAATTGAGCTAGACATCTTCAATACCATTGCCAAAACAAAGTCCACAATTGCGGTGGGCAAACATGTAGAATTCTTCACATTTATTGCAGACGTGAAAGTCACAACCTTTAGTACACAAATCTTGGGCATGCACCTAAAGTCGTGCCCATAAATGCCTATATTGACAATGAATCCAATCCACTCGAACTTGACCTTATATGCAACAAATTCACAATCTTTAGTACACAAATATCACAGCTCTTGTGGTGGGCGTGCATGTAGAATACTTTACATTTAATGCAAACTTGATATATCAATCCACTCTTACTTGCAACAAATTCACAACCAATGGTGGAGCCAATAATTTATTTCGAGCTGGCCAAATTATATAAAATAAAATCTTAAATAAAAAAAAAAAGTTTATTTCATTATTTTTTTTTTTGAAATTTGGCTCAATAGAGTTGCGACCAATGTTACTGATACCGTACCGGTACCGGCCGTACCGGCCAGTACACCGGTACCGGTACACTTTTATTTTGTACCGAAAAAAATACCGGCCGTACCGGCCGCGTACCGGCCATACCGGCCAATTTCGGGCAATACCGGCCGGTATATAAAATTTTTTTTATTTTTTATTTTTAGTTTTGTAATTTTTGAATTTTTGTAAGGGCATAATGGTAACTTATTTACATTAACTTATTAGTATTATTTGTTTTCTTAGTATGCAATGAACAACAAGCTTTCTATTTTTTATATTGTGTTTTTTTTTTTTCCTTTTAATTGATACTAAAGTCTAAAACTATGAATAATTTGTTCTGAATTGAGGTAATATTTTATGATAAACTTTTATATTTACTATAATATAAGTGAAATATTATATGCTTATAAACATGGTTCTAGAGATTTTGGTGTGTGTGTGTGTGTATATATATATATATAAAAAATAGCGGTAAACCCGAAACGGTACACCGGTATTGACCGGTATCCGAAATATATCGTACCGGTGGCCAAACCGGTACAACCTCCGGTACGGTATTGACTTCCTTGAAATAAACACACACTGCTAAGACCCACTAGTCTTGTCAAGTCAATATTTCCTTCTCTCTCCCACCGGTCACTCTCCTCTTTTTTCTTTTTTCTCCACTTTTCTTTCTTTTTGTCTCTCTTCTTTCTCTGTTCTTCTTATTCTGTCCTTTTTGTTCTTTGCAAAATCTTCATAGCAAAATCTCACCCACACCGAAAGACAAAAGAATCTCAGCCCAGATGTGTCTTTCTTATTCATTGAATAAAATACGTGCCTATTGTTTTTAAACCTCAACAGACACATATCAAAGTGTCTTACAAGTTCAATGGACCCAGATGAAAAAAACCCAAACTATCTTTTGAAAGTAAATAAACTTGAAACTTGAACATTACAAAATGAACGCTTGCTATTACACAACCACTCAAAATCATTCTAATAAGCTAAATATTCCAAGGTTTGGCAAAGGAACCTTTTTTTTAATATAATAATAAACTAGTAAATGTCCATTGAACTTAAAAGGATCCAATATCAGTTTCACAAAGAAAATCCAACATCAACCTTCCAAAACTCCTAATATCAACGGAACAGGGGCGTTGGATTGTCTTTAAGCCTTGATGGAAGTTACGAGGGGAGTCGGATCGGCTTTAATGAGGGGTAAGGACGATAAGGGAGAGGTGTTGTGGGCTCGGTTTTCGTGAGGACAAGGGAGGAAGAAACTAGCGGTGAGTGGAGTAGAAATGGAGAAGAAATGTGATGGTAAAGTAAGGTTTCAACTGGTTAGTGGAGTTAATAGGGCTGGGTAAGGGGTCAGGTGCACAGGTGAGGTCAGAGTGTGTGGGTTCTAGTTTCTTTAGCTATTTTAGCTGAGTGAGGGCTATCAAATGGGCAATGTGATATTTCCTTATTATTGGGTGATAGAAAATGAGTTATAGAGTGATGAGTGATGGGTAATGAAAATTGAGTGATGAGTGACCATTTTTTTGAACCAAACAGCCCTTTAGCTGCTGAGATTTGTGTGTGTGTGTGTGTGTGTGTGTGTGTGTAGGTAAGAACAAAATTATTTTTGTTTAGAATTTTTTATATGGCATTATTTTGGATAAATTGGTTAATTGAGATTATTATTATTATTTTTGTTTTATTATTGGTAGTTTTTGTTATTGAGCTATTTTTTTTGTACTTGTATAGTTTGTTTTAGATTTTAGATTTATAAATTTTGTTATAGTCAATAATATGAGGAAAATGCTAGAGTTAAAAACTTTTTTATAAAATGTTGTTGTGATAAGTAGTCACTGGTAAGTAAAAAAATGATGTAAGTAGTGGGGCCCATATTCGAACTAATAAGAATTTGCTACCAAAATAGTTTGTAAAAATGTTGTAATAAAGTTTGTGAGTATAACGTTACTTTTAAAAGAATCAATGATATAGTTTAAGAGAAATAAAATGTAATTTTATAGAACAAAATTGCTAAAACTAGTACACACACACACAATATATATATATATATATAATAATGTTTTAATAAAAAAAATTGCCCGGGGGGGGGGGGGGGGGGGGTGATGGCCCCCTCCTAGTCCAATTGTGGCTCCATCCATGGAGAGAGAGATGTGAAGTTTAAACCACAAATATGGAGCACCACAAAAGATGTCAATACCACTTGGCTATCCTTTAAACTCACAATCTCACTTATTACAAGGGAAAAAATATACTTTCTGCATTGATTGATAGG
Organism: Castanea sativa; assembly: GCF_040712315.1. Lineage (NCBI taxonomy): Eukaryota > Viridiplantae > Streptophyta > Magnoliopsida > Fagales > Fagaceae > Castanea > Castanea sativa. The sequence goes on from NC_134017.1 coordinate 71,475,889, forward strand.
AATTACCAATGCACCTTTTAGTTTTATAACGATGAACTGGTATAGGATGAGCTAGTGTGCTTCTTGGTTGGGTTTTTAAGGGTAAAACTTAACTTGGAAATGATAATATTGATTATGTTTTATTTGTCAATACAACCAAGTTTTAAAGTTTAATTAGAAAATCTAGTATACTTCACTTAAGAAGCTGTACCAAAGTTTTGCTTGTATTTTAAATGCCTCACCCGTCACTAATCTTAACTAGTGTTTAATGGTAGTCTAATTTAGGATTTTTTTTTCTTCTCGTTCATCTTTTTATTCCTTAATTTTTTTTTTCATTCATTTTTCATCCAAATAAAAGTAAAACACCCCTATTTAAAAAAAAATAAAAAACTAAGACGACTCCTAAATTTAGCCTTCTTGCCCCTTATGTTCATCTTATTTTTCCTACTCAAATTTTTCTCTATATCATTACAGCATTTTTAAACACATATTCAAAAAAGAAATTATAGTTACTATTTATCTCTAAAGCTTATCATGTTTTATTTGTTTGAAAAGTAAAAAATATATATTTCCAAATTATAATAAATGCAAATTATTAACATTCACCCAAAAAAATAAAAGAGTTTTTGAGCAAGCACAACATGCATGCTTAGAAGCTAGTGAGGAAATTAATGAAAACATTACATGTGATTAGGCCCATTTTAATAGTGTCTATTCTTGGTTTGGACTTTAACATTTTACCTACCTGGAATTGCATCCATTAAGGCTCCATAACCCACCTTGAGCTACTCTTAGTTAATAATAATAATAATAATAATAATAATAATAATAATAAGAAGAAGAAGAAGAAGAAGAAGAAGAAGAAGAAAGAAGAAGAATAATAATAGTAATAATATCAAGAACAAACTTCGTTATAATAATAATAATAAGAAGAAGAAGAAGAAGACGAAGAAGAAGAAGAAGAAGAAGATAAATGAGTTATGGTTTTGTAAATACTAAATATCAAGAACAAACTTCGTTATAATCCAATTCCTATAAAAATTAGAAACAACTTTCTGCCCCATAAACTAATTCTTGGACAAGGTATGAACTCTTGGCCTGTGCCTAGCCGTACCCAAAAGAATTCCCCAACTTGTGAGTTGTGACGCCTTCGACAAAGCCTCTTGGAAGCCGATACCGTTGTGGAACCAATCATTCTCTAAACCCAGTTGAGCGAAGCACTAATATAACGGCAAATTTACATGCTGAAGATGAAAGAAGAGGTCAAACATAGGGTTTGTCAATGGTAGATTAAATAATCCTCTATTTCTTTTTTTGTCTTCTTGTCGTGTCTTATTTTTGATAAATGCAGTTGACCCAGTAAAATACAAAAACAATAGCCAGTCTCTTTGGCAACGGTCACAGATTCTTCTAAAGGGAAGAGTAAAATAAAAATGATTGTTGGGATAAAGATTGACCCAGGTTAATTGATTTAATTACTCAAGTTAGTTAATTATTTAAATTACATATAATATTGTAGAGGCACAAAAAAATTACCAATTTAAACTAGAGTGTAGTGAAAAATAAATCGACATGATAATTTTTTAATGAGTGGGGAAAACCTTTACAGGAAAAAATCTCACTGGATAAAATTCAAGTCACCACTCCCGTATAATCTACTAATCAAGAACAATTATAACTACAAGTATAAAAAATCTTGCCATTACTCGATCTATCCCAAAATATCAACTTATAGTTGAACCCTTACACTAATCTCCAATTAGACTTGATCTTGTAGAAACTTCTTCCTCTACACTAATCTCCAATTTGTGACTAATTGCATCATTAAGAACTCAACACTTTATTTTCTTTATCTATAAAACGGAACCCCCCACCCCCCAAAAAAGAAAAGAAAAGATCTACTCTTTACTCAAGTTTCCAATTTAGACCAAGCAACATTTCATTAATTCATTTTTTTTTTCTTTTTGTAGATTTCGATTTTATTTTATGAATTTTTTATTCAATTAGAAATTGCGACGTAAAATCAATAAAGTGTAAATTCTTGAGCAGCTACGTCCCTTCCAATGAGAGATACCCATATCAAAATCTATAAGGATTTTGTCAATTCCAAAAACTGAGAAAAATGACGTGTAGGCATTTGTCTAATTTTATGTGCATTCTTCAGCTCATTCCTCAACCAGCTAATACCTAATTTTTATGTGCCTTGCACTGATCAACTTTTGGAACAAATGATTTTTAAATACTGATGATTTTTAAAGAATGCTTAGTAAAATGAAGAGAAAAAAGCCAAACAATAGAGAAATATAATCAGGTTGAATTGAAACTTGAAAGTTTCAACTCAACTTTAGATTTTTTGAGATCATGGACTTCCTAGACTTCAATAAAATCACCCGGCACAAGCTAAAAGCCTCACACTTCTCAATAAAAAACTATGAGAGTATGAGGCTATAACAAGCTTCTAGGCTTAAATCCAGCCATTTCACTGAACATATGGCAATGGTCCTCTCTGCCATTTTGATGCTCATTGTTCATGCCATAGGGCAGCTGGCATCCTCCCAAACTTATAATTGTAGTAACAATAATGGTAACTACACCAGTAACACTATTTACGAGACAAACCTCAATCAACTCCGCTCCTCCCTCTACTCCAACACCACAATTGATTATGGGTTCTACTATTCCTCGCCAAAACTCAGACACAGCATATGCAATTGGACTTTGTAGAGGAGATGTTAAGCCAGATGACTGTCGTGGGTGCATCAAGAACTCTTCCATTCTTCTCACACAGCTCTGTCCCAATCAAAAGGAGGCAATAGTGTGGTACGACCAATGTATGTTACGTTACTCAAACAGCTCCATTTTTGGAATCATGGAAACTTATCCAGGTTACTTTATTTGGGACTTGGAAAACGTATCTGCCAATTACGTCGCTCAGTTCAATGATAATCTCAATATCTTGTTGAATAACCTAACAAATGAAGCTGCAGCAGGTGGTTCTCTTCGCAAGTATGCAGCAGGAAGTGCAATCGCAACAGACTTTAAGAGATTATATGCACTTGTGCAGTGCACGCCTGATTTGTCTGAGCAAGTCTGCAATAATTGCTTGCTTGTCGCTATTGCAGATGTTCCACAATGTTGTACTGGGAAGGTAGGTGGGAGAGTACTTCTAACCAGCTGTAATATCAGGTTTGACGTCTACTCCTTCTTTAACTCTACTGCAGCTCCACTATCAACCAATACCGCTACTTCTCCACCATTAACCAATACCTCTACTTCAGAAGGTATCCATGCCATTATGCCCATAACAAAACAAATTATGTGGTCAATCACTTGAACTAGTTTATGTATTAATCTTTGATTACAATCTCTTCTAGGTTTGTAGTTTAATGCTACTTAAGGATCTTATCCCTCGAAACGTTTTAATGAGAATAAATTTACGGTTTGTTTTTGCAGGGAATGGGAGCAACACCTCACGGACTGTCATCATTATAGTTGTGGCATCTGTTGCCTTTGTCGTACTAACCGTCTCCATCTGCATCTGCATCTGCGTCTATTTAAGAGTGAGGAGGCCAAGAGAGAAAGAAGAAAGTAAGTGAAAATTTGGTTTTTTTAGTCTGTCATTCAAAAGGTTAGCTAGACTTTGTATGTATATCGGTTAGGAAACAGCTAATTAGAAGATGCTACTTCCATGAGTACAAGGAATAATATTGGGATTACAATTCCAATGATACTACTAGGACAACTTCCCACAATTTCAAAAAATTTATAATAAATTAACCACTTAAGAGTTAAGAGTAAATTAAGAACATAAACCAATTTAAAAAGCATTAAAATTTTTGACAATATACCTATATATTTAAGAAGTTCTATTTGCGCTTTTATTTATAGAATTTGTACAATGATTTATCTTTATTTTTCTATCATAAGTCTTTATATTTCAAGAAATAGTTTCAAGAAATGTGTATGAGCTGGTGTAAGTAGCTTATGCATGAATTTCAAGATATAGTTTGAGCTCCTTCTTTTAGGTGAGTGATGAGCTTCCTTAATAATCAAGCAGCTTTCTCAGAGTTTCTATGTGTTGTTCGTTGGTTTATTTCCATGCTCCAGCAGCTTTTTGTGATATGTGCTATTTGGGATAAAATAGGCTCATGAGCTGTATTAGTGCGAGTTGATTGTTTGCTTTCAAGAACGCTCATTTTGTAGTGAGCTCACTTCTTTACTGTGAGTCATGCAGTTCAAGTGTTCAGCCCATGTGGTAAAGAGAATATGGGCAAAGGCCCAACCCGGATAGTAAAGTAATGTGGGTCAAGAGCCCAATAGCTTCTGCTAAAAAATAAATTGGCTATTAGTACTTGTATGGTCCCAATATTTTCTAATACTTTGATTATTAAAATTGGAGGGAGAAGATTCTTAGTAAGATTCAAACATATTTTCAGCCAATTAATTAAAATGGTTAATTAAGTAATTAGATCTGAATTAACAAACATCACATAATCGCTAACCACATGAACACCAAGAATAATGACTTAGGAAAACTTTTGAAACTGTGGTTTCAAAATAAAAAACTTATGGAGGATTTAACCTAAACAATCTTCAAAGCAACATTTCACTAATAGAGTAGAAGTTTATACAATAGACTTAATCCTAAATCTATTGCTACCTCATGTAGTACTTACTCACGTGACCATATGCAGTTTCGAATCCACAGGCTCTTTTATTGTGAAACTATTGCACACAAACACTCATGTTTGTGACTTTGAGACTCCATTCAAAGGTTTAGATCAACTGTAGTTGATTTGATTTCAGCAACCTTCCTCTAAAGTCAAATCTATTGTTTGCACAAGGTCTCCAGCTATAGCTACAAAAAGGTTTGGAAAACTCTAGATTTGTGTACAAAACACAACCTCTTGAACTCTTGAAAACGTGCTCTAGGGTTTTCATTTAAATATCCTTAAGAAAGAAAGTGAGATTACAGATCTGCACAAATCTCGATCGGTCGAGATAAGTGAGATTGTTTCTACACTTATCTTTTCCTACTTCCTTGAATCTTCAATTGTACAGAACTTCATTTGTATTGTTTCTGAATATTTCTAGACAAAAATTAAGTTCTAAAGGTTACAATTTGTTTAGGTTACAAACCTAAACAATATGGACTATACAAAAACAATTGTAAAAATACTTATTTCTATCATTAGTATGGTACACGTATGTATTTTAAGTAGCAGTACTCCACCTTAAATAATGAACTTGATTTATTGACGTAAGCAATAACTTGGCCCTTGTGTAAAGAAGTTGACGATGAAATTCGAAGCGTGCAATCCTTGCAATTCGACTTTAGCATCATCAGAGTTGCAACAGATGACTTTTCTAAAGCAAATAAGCTTGGACAGGGTGGATTTGGTGTTGTTTACAAGGTAATTGTATATTATAATATCATGGACGAAAAGTATACCATTATTAGTCAAAATTATTCTAATTCCCTCTTGAATCTTGATTACACAAATTTTTTTCTTATATGTTATTAGGGTATGCTCTATAATGGAGAAGATATAGCGGTTAAAAGGCTGTCAGCAAATTCTGGACAAGGAGATCCAGAATTTACAAATGAGGTTCTATTGGTTGCCAAACTTCAACACCGAAATTTAGCTAGACTCTAAGGGTTTTGCATGGAAAGGAATGAAAGGCTTTTGATATATGAGTTTGTACCAAATACAAGCCTCAATCACTTCCTTTTTGGTATGTCTGCACTTCTCTTTATCAAGTTGTGTTCATATATTTTCTTTTGGGCTACATGTCTTGTTAGGAAATACCTCTACAATGTTAATAAATTAAATCATACGGCTTGATTTGTTACATAGATCCCATCAAGCGTGTACATTTGAATTGGGAAAAGTGTTACAAAATCACAGTAGGTATTGCTTGAGGGCTTCTCTACCTTCATGAAGATTCGCGACTTCGAATTATTCATCATGATCTTAAAGTTAGCAACATACTTTTAGATGAAGAAATGAATCCCAAGATTTCAGGTTTTGGCATGGCAAAATTGTTTTTATTGGATCAAACTCAAGCGAATACAAGTAGAATTGTAGGGACCTAGTATGTATCTTGAGAGTGAAGAGCTAATTTCTATTGTGTTTTATGAAAATAACATCAAACTAATATTATTAATGCTCACCATGTAGTGGATATATGGCTCCGAAATATGCAATGCATGGACAATTTTCAGTGAAGTTTGATGTATTTAGTTTTGGCGTGTTAGTATTGGAAATATTGAGTGGACAGAGGAACAATTGTTTTCGAAATGGAGAGAATGTGGAAGACCTTATAATGCATTTCCCCTTGTCCGTGAGTGTAGCAGGAGTACATATACATGAAATTGGCAAAATATTTAAAAATGGGGATTAAGTGCATTTTCCCCTCTTAAATATGGTGTAGTTGTAATATTTCCTTAAATTTTTTTTAAAAAAACTAAGCAATGTTCCTTCCATACCCCTTTTTGCTAAAAACTCCATCAAATTAAATGGAAACGATTTTTTTTTTGAGTAGTTAATAGAAGTTTGATTTTTTCGTTAACTTTGACAGAGTTTCTAATAAAAGTGGATACAATGCTTTATAAAATTATAACCAATAGGTCAGTCAGAATATTTTTTTAGTTTTGTAGTTTAGGTTGGACGTGCAACTATATCATAGTTTTTTTTTTTTTTTGATAACCATAACCTTCCCTTTCATTAATTTGTAAAGTCATTCAAGAAGGCTACATCAAATAGAATCTGTTGCTCAATATCAGGTGGGGTATCTTCCACCCATCAGATACTTTACAAGTTGAGCTAACTAAAACCCACGACCTCTCAAGTTTCTAAAACCTGTTACGGCGGTAATAAAAACCACGCTATATGTCCAGTATTTTGGTATGCAGTAATGAACATAACAGTTAATTGTATTTCCCCATCTCAAGTCTTAACTATGGTAACTAAAGTGGAGTTGAAATGTTCCCCTTAATTTCAAAACTAAGCAGCGTACCTCCCTTACCCAATTAAGTTAGAAAATTCCTTCAAATTTATTAGAGAGCCATTTTCTTTTAACCATGCAATAGAAATTTGAATTTTTCATTAACATTTGAACGAACAAGGGGTAAAATGCATGTTACCAATAGTTAAGTTGGAATATTATTTTATTTTGTAGTTTAAGGAAGAAAACTACAATTTTCTCATAAAAATAATTTTCTCTCACATATTATGTCTGCCCATTTAATTATATCTTTCAAGCATGGAAAGTTTGGAGTGAAGGAAATGCTTCACATATCATTGATCCCACATTGAGACAGCTCAATAATTGAAATAATGAAATGCATCCACATTGGCTTATTATGCGTTCAAGAAAATGAAATTGACAGACCAACCATGACTTTGATTGTGCTTGTTAAAAATCAACACTAACTCTCTTGTCTCTAGAAATTTCTAGAGCTCCACTCAATTTGCTTCTCTTTAGAATTCTCTAGAAATTTCTAGAACTTCTCACACAATCTCTTTCTCTAGAAATATCTAGAGTTTATCTCAACCTCTCTCTTATTCTCTAGAACATTCTCTTGCATTCTGGATTTCTCTATGAGATGTCCTTCTAGAAACTTCTATGTAGAAGTGAAATTCAACCACATGTTTATAGAATAGTCTAGAAGGTTGGAAAATGGCATTAATTTAATGCCAATAAAATTGAAGATCTAGAAGTTTCAAGTTGGTTCCCTAACCAACATGTCAATTTAATTATTGTGAAAAATATTGTATGTGTATCATTACTCAATTAAAATATATTCTATCAAATTTGGTATTTTTAAATCTTGTGGTACCACACTATCATCTATTATGATTAATACATATATATGCATACATATATATATATATATATATATATATATATATATATATATATATATACATATACACTATTAATAAGAGGATTTCTCTATTCCGTCTTCAATTCTTGACGTACCAAAATATTCTCATACAAATTTTGAAATAACATACCCAGTTAAATTTGTTTCTACAAAAAAACAAAAAATGTTAAAACAGTAATACTATCTCACTAAAAAAAAAAAAACCGTTATTCTCACCACCCATTTATATTCAAATGTCTAATTCTTATATGTATTTGTTATCAATTTGAATTCAAATATTTCAATTATGTTTATAAAAAAAAAAATACAAAATTACTCCTTCCACAAAAAAAAAAAAAAAAAAAACCCACTAGCTCACGTAAAAACTACTCATTCTTTTCCCAAAATTTCTATGGTTATTTATTTATTTTTTTAACATTCCAAACTTTTTGTTTTCCAAATTCTATACAGTTATCACAAATCTCTATATGTTCACACTAACGTATATCATCTTTCTTTTATTCAAATCTCAAATTTGTTTACTTATCACAATTTTTATCCCAATTAATAAATTCAAATGTCCGGTCTCAACTTCTTATAGTTCTCTACCTCATTTTTAAACATTATACCACATTACTTACCTCCTTCTTTCAATAATTAAATAAATAAAAACACACGGTTATTTATAATACTAAACCATTAAATAAATAAATAAATAAAAACATTATTGCATGCCACTACAACAAAATGTAACTACAGTGACAAATTTTAGTGAGGAAAATTTTTTCATCGCAAAATAGTACCATATAGCGACGAAATTTATATTTCGTCGCTATTTATAAAAAAAATTGGTAACATTTAGCGACGAAAAATTGATTTCGTAGCTATAGGGGATGCCGAATTAGAGGCGCGAAGCAAAAGGGCAGGCACGAAACCAAATGGATCTACAGCGACGACTTTTTTCGTCGCTAAAAGTTCTAGTTTTTTGCAATGAAACAATTTCGTCGCCAAAGGTGCTGGTAATTATGCTTTTAGTGAAGAATAGTGTTTTTAGTGTTTTCATCACTGAATAGTGTTTTTAGCGAGGAAAACATTTAGCGACGAAAGTTTTTGTCGCTAAAAGTTTTTTCTTTTTAAAACAAATCAAACTTTTAGCGACGGGGTTTCAGCGACGAAATGAGTTTCGTCACTAAAAATCTGATTTCATCACTAAAGGTTCTTAGTAACGAAAAACCAGACTTTTAGTGACAAATTTTTTCCTCACTGAAAATACATTTTGTTGTAGTGCGTGCAAAGTGCGTGTGATAAGTCTAGTGTGTGTGTGTAATTAGTATATGAAAAAAAAATGCGAAACTACAATGTTGGTCCCTCAAGTTTTAAAACTAAGTTATATTAGTCCTCTTAGTAACTGCTATTAGTGGTGTTACTTAAGTGGTTAATGGAACAATGATGTGGCATTTTTATTAAAAAATTAAAAATAAATTTATACAATCTAAAATATGATTCACAACTTTGTGCTAAATTTAAAAAAAAAAATATATATATATATATATATATATATATATATATATACATATTTGCAACTGATTGACAAACCCACCCACGAGACCAAGCCCTAGACGTTGCTAATTGAAACCCAAGCTCTAGCCGCCATCAATGACAACCCAAGCCTAGTCACCGTTGGCTACAACCACTGCCCTACCTCCCTTCTTCTCTCGTACAACCAATGGTAACACATTTGACAAAGGCCAAGTATTTGTGATGACGATTGTATCATATGACCCTGCAACTATCCACCTAGGAGACAAGGCGATTGAGGTTGGTGTAGGTGGATCACTTAATGTCAAGGGAGCGCCTGCAGATATCCTAGATGGCCTCATTGTCCAAAAGTATAGCCACATTAGTGTGTTTCAGGAGGGAGTGGGTGGAGAGGATACTGTTGTAGGGCTCAACAACAGATGTGGAGACCTGTGGAGAAGGGTAAACTGTGAAACCCAACTTTGATTTCTTCCCATAATCAATAGAAAAACGCTCTAAGAGAAGGGAGCCAAGCCCAGAACCTGTACCTCCACCAACATCATTAAAAACCAGCAATCCTTGGAGGCTAGTGCAGTTATCGACAAGCTTTTTTATACAGTCCAAGCATAGATCAACAATTTCCTTGCCAACTGGAACAAGAAATAGTTTTGTTTTAGATGCTGTAATTAAAATGGCACAAAAAAAGAGAGGAAAACATTGACAAGTGTGAAATGCTTACTAGTATAGTGGCCTTGGGCAAAGTTGTTGGCAACATCTTACTAGAGAATCAAATTGCATCTTACATGTAAATTTATTTTGTAATTTTTAATAATAAAAAAATGCCACATCATTAAAAAAATGTTAAGTCATTGTTCTGTTAGCCATGTAAGTAACACCACTAACGGTAGTTAGTAAAATGATTAATACAACTCAATTTTAAAACTTGAGGGATCAATTGTGCTCACTTCAAAATTGGGGACCAATTGCAAACGCAATATAAACTTGAGAGACGAACATTTTAATTTTAATAAAAATATACATTAGTAGCCGCTACAAGTTTCTTTTTATTTTATTTTTTGGAAGAATTTATATTTTAATTCCTAAAATTTAGGGGGTAACAAATTAAAGATTATAATTTTAAATGTAACAAATAAAGCTAATTAAAAAAATAATCACTAACTTAAACTCAAACACAATATTCTTTCACTTGAATATCCAAAGGCTTAATTTGGTAATTTTTAAAACCTTATGGGTTTACTTGATTATTTTTTAAAATCTCAAGAGAATTTAGTTTATTATTTTTGAGATTATAGGATTTTATCTGTTACACCCTCAAAATATAGGGTTTAAACATTAAATTACATTTTCAACCCTTCAATTTTTATTTTTTTGACTTAACGTTTTATGAAACCAGCATTCATTAAAAATTAAAAACTAAGAATAAACAATAAATCTTATGCAGATCTCATGTATGCAAGATGTGAGTGTGAAGTACATCTTTGTTTTTTAGATGTAATATATACCTTTAAAATTACTGAATAATTTCACCCCCCCAAGTTACCTAATTATCTTGATAGTAATAATAACGCTCGCACAAGAATGGCTTTCTCCATGAAAGGAAGTCATTTAATCAACAAATGGAGCTCAGTAGTTGACAAAGCTTACCACTTTTAGTGGGCTGCTCAATTGGTAAAGTCTCTAATGGTTGAATAAGAGATCTGGGGTTCAATCCCTGCCTACACTAAAAATCGATTGGTGTCTTGGTGTGATGATAAAGAGCTATTATTAGGAATAGACGTTATATGTTGAAACTCTCTCCAAAGAAAGAAACAAAAAAAAAAAACAAAAAAAACAAAAAAAAAAAAACCTTACCACTTTTTATTATTATTATTATTATTATTATTATTATTATTATTATATTTCCACTCAACTTAGAATTTTCCCAAAAATTCTATATACATATAGAGCTAGGATGCATAGAAATGTCATTTATGGTGCTACACTAGCAAGGACAGAGCTATCATTAGACTAGGGGCAATGACCACCTACAATTTATGTATATATATATATATATATATATATGGAAAATGCTCTAATGGATGTCCTTAGGATAGTGGTTAAAAATCTATTTAAAGAAAGTTAGGTTTTAAAGATTTAGGATTAAATGTTTAGAGTCTTAATTTGTATATGTTGGTAAACTAAGAACAAAAATATGTTTAGAATAAGTGTTAGACATTGGTCAAAGTGTTTCAAGTCAACTCTCAAGAATATTCAAGCTACAGGAAAAAGAATTAAATTTCCATGAAGCTCGATCGATTGAAGGACAGGCTTGACCGATTGAGAATCGAAAAAAAACAAATTTTGCAAAATTTAATTTAAGCCCAAACCCATGAAAAAATTTAGGATTTTAGTTCAACACACCTAAGTATAAAAGGAAAACCCTAACTATGTTTTGAAGACTCTTGGAAGACTTATGAATTACTATTGTGATCTGAGAAGTTCTATGCCTTTTAACTCTACAAACGTCCACCAGAACAAGATCTATAATCAAGTGCTGGTGGAATCTAGTTCTACAAGATCAACAAGTGGTGATTTGAAACGTTTGAGTAGGATCTCAAAGTCATATACGTGGGAGCTTGTGTGCTGCAAATCCAAGAGAAAAGAGTCTGTGGATTCAGAGGTTGCACGTAGTCGAGTCAATAAGTTAATACTAGAGGTAGCAATAGATTTAGGGTTAAATCTTTTGTAAAAACTTCAATTCTCTATTAGTGGATTTGTTAATCTGGAGGATAGTTAGGTCAAATCATTCCTAGGTTTTTACCTTGAAACGGTTCATTTCATTGGTTTTCTTAAGTGATCATATTTGTGTGTTATTTACTTTTCCATTGTTTGTGATAGGCCAAAAACGTATTGACCCCTTGTGATGGATTAATTGATTAATTAGCCAAGTTTAATTAATTAATCAATTTAACATACAAATACGTGGTAGCACAAACAAATCATCAATTAAATTAAGTATGCAGCGGAAATTAAATGACACAGTGATTTGTTTACAAATGGGGAAAACTTACATGGCAAAAACCCCACCAGGTGATTTTAAGGTCACCACTCCCGAAATTCCACTATTATCACAACAAGCGGTAAAAAGTAAAGGAATCTCAAGTACCTTTCCAACTTACAGTTGAACCCTTACCCCAATACCCAATTGGACTTGTTTTGTAGTGACAATTTCTCCTTTCAATGCACGGCTCCCAATTATGTGACTAATCAATTGTGCGGATCCCAATACGCGACTTCAATCATCAACTAGAGAAGATTGTTGGCTGCAAAGTTAATCAATTCATCCACACGATGAAGATCAAGAAGACGCTTGGTTACGAAACCCTACGGTGCAAATTACACATCAACTTCTTCACAAGAGAGATAAACTAGGGCAAGAACTTTGTCTCTGGTCACAACTTGCTTGAACAAGGATTTCTCAATGCTTGTGCAACGTGTGTACTCTTTGATGGCCCTTAAAATAATCCTTTTATATGTCTAAGGTTATGAGAAAAAAAAGCCCAAAGACACATCCACGGATTGGAATTAAAACAGAACTCAAAATCTGTTTTTCTTAAACCTCGACAAATAGAGGTGTTGAGATGCTGTCGAGCAGCTGTCGAGCCACAAGGCTGGAACAGCTCTTTAAACCTCGACACATGCTAGCTGTCGAGCTTTAATAAACTTGCACTTTTCAGCTTGTTTCTTGAACAGACTTAATGACTTCTACTCTTGATCTTGAAACACAATTTCTTGAAGCATAAAACTCATCCCAAATCTACCAAATTACAAGTAAAGTGCGTTTTGTCAAAGGATTAGCCAATTACATAAAAGAATGACATATATTCGAAATAAGTGAAACACAAATGTCCTAACAATCTCCCCCTTTGGAAATTCGTGACAAAACCACAACTAACAAATGAACATATGAGAGAAGTCATAAATCACTTAACTCATATTCACTTGTTGAATACAATAAAATCTACCCTAACACAAACTCTTGAAAAATTTTGCAAGAAGAGAGCTTATGGCAAGTAGACTTTGACAACCTGTATTTCTGAAACACTTTAAGTAAAACTCATCAAGGCATCTTAGTGTGAAACAGAAATAATAGATTGCATACAAGTAAAGAAACGTGTGTATAAAGAGAGAAAAGAAACAACACATATAAAGATAGGTGAAGAAAACATACATCATCACATATATATCAAAGATAAGCACAATGTGTGTAAAAATGGTCACAAGACCTAGGTACAAGAAGAAAATGTATCTAAAGTAGAGAAAAGAAAAAGATACAAGTAATCCTCAATACATCCCTCAAAACAAAAACACTCCCCCTCTCAAAAATGTCCTATACAAGCTCTCCCCCTAAGTATGACTACTTTCATAGCCCAAAACTACTCCCCCTTTTTGTCACGAGTGATAAAGGGTAGAGTGTCAAGTAGACATCTCATCGGTAGAGCTAGCATCTCCATCACCATCATCCGAAGCATCATCGTCATCACTATCATCATCCTCAGACTCAGAAGCCACAAGAGGTGGTGGAGGAGAAACCTCAGGAGCAAAACCACCCATGGTCGTCTGTCGTTGAGCAATGTGACCAACACGAATATTCACCTGAAACAACTCCGTAGAGAGTGTATCTAGGTGAGCATCCATGCGCTGAAGCTACGCTATGATATCTCCTAGTGACATATCACTCGAAGAAGAGGAGGGTGCGGATAAGGCTCGAGTAGATCTAGATGGAGCCGAACGGGAGAAAGGAGCTGTTAAAACCACCTATCATGACCTAAACTACGCCTCACTATGTTTTACGGTAGCGGCGTCTGTGGCATACATGACATGAAAGGGGTCAGACATGGGAAAAGGGATGGACAAATGGTGTAAAATCCTTGTGATAGCGGAAGGAAAGATGAGCTTATCACGGGTAGCCATATCCTTATACACATCTATGACAGAAATGATAAAGTATGAGGGAGAATCTATGGAAAGATCCTCAAGAAGAGAAAATAGAAAAAGAGCACGAGGCTTTCTAATAGAGCTGTAGTGAGAGAGAGGATACAACGCAAAAGTCATCACTATGTTCGAGAAACGAGGACCTTTAGCAAAAGGTCGACATGATGTAAACTAGTGCTCACCCCTAATAGAAGGGTGCTCACAGAATGCGACAATCATCTCGTCTTTGGACACAATCCGTAGACGCTCGCAACCGGAGTAGTCAGGATGCGCAACCCTCGAATATGAAGCACATCGGATACCAACTCCGGTGTGACAATTATGCGTGTACCTCGAATGCGAGTGTGAAAGAGAGGTACTAAAGTATCAATTCCATGCATGTTGGAGTAGAACTCCTAGATCAACACAAAAGGACAAGTGACTGAGACGTCACACCGTGACTCCCATTCCCGTTTGTGAATGACATCGGGAAGGTCGGTGTCAGTGAAGTCTGCCAAAATAACTTGGCGTTCCGAATGAACACCTCGTTTAGAAAAGTTCTCCGAGAAGTCCTTTTGGGCATCCTCATCAAGGAATCGAACAGAGGGGAGAGTAGGATCAGAAAATGAAGAGGCCCTAGAATGGAGAGGATTCTGGGATAGAATAGACTTACATTTTGGTGTCATAGATACTACTAACGTAAATAGAAAGAGAGGGGGAAAGAAAGAAACACTCAGAGAAGTCCCAAAACAATACAAATATAATAGGTATATTGAAAAGAAAGAACATATGCATGGGAAATGCATGAACATGTGACATGCAATAAGAAAAATATCATGGGCTCAGCCCAATCCAAACCTACAAGCACACAAATAGTTTGCTCACATCTAAATGCATGTGAATACTGTTAAAAATATGAATGCGATGCAATGTATGAAGTTTTTAAGATCAAATTTATAAAACCCATCCCAAAATTGCAACAATAACTCATCAATTTTTAAAAACCCCAAAAACTAGGTTTCAAAACATGAAATGCATGTAAATGAAGAAGATTAGAAGCTTACCAAGTGAAGAAAAGCTTGAAGAAAATGAAGAAACCTTGGGTAGAGGTTTGGAGTGAGAGACAGAGGTTTGGAATGTGGAGAAACAGTGCTATCGAGAGAGAGATCGAGAGAAATGAGAAGCCAGATCGCACAGAACCTTTAAATAGAGGTTCAGTAAATCTCAACAGATACAGGTGTTGAGAGGTGTCGAGCCATCTGTCGAGGAAGGTGTCGAGAAAAACAACTTCAATAGATAGAGCTATCGAGAAGGTGTCGAGGAACAAAGCAAAGACACAAGAACAGAAGCTCGATCGATCCACCAAGTGTCGAGAAGCTATCAAGAGGACAGAAGTTTTCTTGATCGATCCACCATGTGTCGAGAAGATGTCGAGATTGAGATAAGAAAAATCTAAGAAGCTCGACAGACAGCCAGGTGTCGAGGAGGTGTCGAGCCAGCTTTTAAAAGCAGTTTTTCGAGAAGGGAAAAACACAAACATGAATGCAATCACACATGCAAGTCAACCAATGATCCAAAAAATATATTAGACTCTCAAAAACATCTCTCAACAACAAATGCAAGCACATGGATCCCAAAATACACACACACACACACACACACACACACACACACACTAAACAAGTCTAACCGATTTTATATTTCAAAAAAACAAGTTAAGACAGTTTAGTGAGTATACATCAACACATGTAAACCTTGTGATGGCCAAATCACATTGTACCTACACATGTATCAAAAGAAGCAAAGAATATTGTGTGTTGTGTTTGAAAATATCACAAGAATGCATAAGTGTCTCTATGTTATGACGATTTGAGATATGAGAAAATCACTTCAACTCACATATAATCATAACTATTTGATGGGGCCTATCAGCTTTGAGGTACATCTTATAACTCCCACATCTCCTAGAAAATACGCTTGCAATCATGTTTAAAAAGCATTTTGTTCTTTTTGTTTTTATTTTTCTTCGCATATTTTCTTTTTATTAAGCAAACCATGCATGGGTATACAAAGGAGAGAAAAGAAATACCCAATTATGTGAGGCTTTTGACATTGCACTTTTACTATGCTGAAGCATACATATGTCATCATGATTGGTGGATAACATTTGTGAGATGGTTATTTATGCCTTTCTCTTAGGATTTTCTAGTCCTACCCATTAA
Source organism: Castanea sativa (assembly GCF_040712315.1). Taxonomy (NCBI): domain Eukaryota; kingdom Viridiplantae; phylum Streptophyta; class Magnoliopsida; order Fagales; family Fagaceae; genus Castanea; species Castanea sativa. The sequence continues at coordinate 71,492,452 of NC_134017.1, forward strand.
AAAGAGTGATATGAGTGTTAAGTACAAGAAATCACTTAACCTTACTCATCACAAACAAAGAGCCACAAAGCTCACTTGCTTAGTTGTGCATAGGAATGCTCATCTAAGCTACAAGAGATACAAAGTTTAGAAAATTCTGTTTCAATGGCCATTTTAAGGTTCACAGGGACTGATGTACACATACACACACTGTTTTTGTATTTTTCAATTTTTCATTTATTTATTTATTTTTATCTGATAAAAAATAATACAAAAACTGAAAGTAAACAAACAAAAACATGTTAAACAAAGCAAAACAATGCATAAAATAAGACTCACTCAAAACAGTAAAGCAAAACACACAAGTAATGTAAAAACAAAAATAAGAAAAGGAGAGAGAGAAAAAGTGAATAAATCACTTGGAACCCTTTTCCTTCCACACCTTGGAAGAACCTTTCCTTTTTGCAAACCCTTGAACTGGTGATGAGGGGGAAGAATTGAAACTGTTCAAGTTCGAAAGGAACATGAGGGCTTTGAGAAGATCTCCAAGAGGAACAAGAGAGGTTTGGAGCTGATTTTGGTTCCTAGATGCTATCATGCCATTGCTCTGTTAAGTGGCTAACCACTTATAGCAATTAGGTCGAATATGACCGAAAATACCACAATGATGACAGAGATGCTATTTCTTCTGTTTTGGCTTTTGAGAGTTAGCCTTCTTAGTCCTAGGGTTTTTAGTTTCCTTCTTCTCAAGCTTAGGGGGTGCTCCTAAGATGGATTTGCCATTGCCTAGGTTCTCACTTGCTAATTTAGTTTTAACATCATTGTTCTCAATTTTAATGTTATTAGCAGAAGGAACAAAAACAGTAGTACTAGTAGAAGTAATATTAGAAGAAGAGAATTCATACCCCAAACCGGTTCAATCAGAAGTAGAATTCTGAATTTTGAGCATCTAATCCAGCTTCACACTTGATGTCCTCTCCAATTGAGCTCTAACTTGAAACAGCTCCACTACAAGCTTCTTGGTCTTCTCAGCCAAGAAATTGTTTTCGAATCTTAGTGCCCCAATAGTCTAATTAGCTTCATCAAACTTAATGGAAAGCTCTTCATGGTCAAGTTCCACATCACTGAGCTTCTTGGTGGCCAGCTTATAGAGTTTCTCATGCTTCTCAGAAAGCTTGTACAGTTTCTCATAGGCTGTATGGATATCGTCTTGAGATATGTAGGCTCAAAGTAGTAGCAAGTGCCTTGCTCTTCCCAATGCTCTTGAGATATGTAGGACACTCCTGTTTCATGTGACTAAAGTCTTGGCACCCGAAGCAGTTAGGTCCTGCGGGAACAGGGTACTGACCGTCATCCCTAGCATCCTTCTTCCCTTTATCTTGGCATTTGAACTAAGAGGAATTGGATTGTCTACGGTCCTTGTCGAAGCCTTTTCCATTGGTATTTTTCATGAATTTCTTGAATTTCTTGGTGATGTAGGACTTCATCTTAGAGTCTTCATCATCTGATGACTCATCTGTCTCACTGCTCTTGGCCTTCAGTACCATGCTCTTGCCTTTACCTGACTTGCCAATTCTTGTCTACCCTAGCTCGTAAGTTTACAAATTGCCAACCAGCTCAATCAAAGGAATCTTATCAATATCCTTTGATTCCTCTATCGTCATGATCTTAGCATGGAAACTCTTGGGCAGAGATCTGAGCACTTTTGTTACAATCTTAGGTTCAAGAATGGTTTCCCCAAGATTAAAGGCTGGGTTCACTATGTCCTTGAGCTTGGCATAGAACTCATCGAACGACTCATCCTCCTCCATCTTAATTTCTTCGAAACTTGTAGTGAGCCTCTGTAGCTTCTAGTCTTTGACAGCCTTTGTTCCCTCATAGGTTGTCTAGAGGATGGTCCATACTTCCTTAGCAGTTTTAGTAGAGGATATCTTCTTGAAATCCTCATTAGTGACTGCACTGAATAGGGCATTCAATGCTTTGCTCTTGAAATTACCGTCTTGATCTTAGCATCATCCCAATCGGCCGGCACTTATTTAGGCTTGGTCTAGCCTATCTCCACAGCTTGTCACACCTTCTCATCTAAAGACTGCAAGAAAGCTCTCATGCGTACTTTCCAGTATGCATAGTTAGTACCATCAAACAATGAAGGTATTATAAGGGATTGACCTCTATCCATGACAAACAGGGGTCAATGGATCACACAAAAAGATTAACCCTAATCAGAGTGTGCCTGCTTTGATACCACTTGATAGGCCAAAAACGTATTGACCCCTTATGATGGATTAATTGATTAATTAGTCAAGTTTAATTAATTAATCAATTTAACATGTAAATGCGTGGTAGCACAAACAAATCACCAATTAAACTAAGCATGCAATGGAAATTAAATGACACGGTGATTTGTTTATGAATGGGGAAAACCTACACGGCAAAAACCCCACCAGGTGATTTTAAGGTCACCACTCTCAAAATTCCACTATTATCATAACAAGTGGTTACAAGTAAAGGAATCCCAAGTACCTTACCAACCTACAGTTGAACCCTTACCCCAATACCCTATTGGACTTGTTCTGTATTGACAATTTCTCCTTTCAATGCACGGCTCCCGAGTACGTGACTATCCAATTGCGCGGATCACAGTACGCGACTTCAATCACCAACTAGAGAAGATTGTTGGCTGCAAAGTTCTTCAATTCATCCACACTATGAAGATCAAGAAGATACTTGGTTACAAAACCCTATGGTGCAAATTACACAGCAACTTCTTTACAAGAGAGATGAACTAGGGCAAGAACTTTGTCTCTGGTCACAACTTGCTTGAACAAGGATTTCTCAATGCTTGTGCAATTTGTGTACTCTTTGACGGCCCTTAAAATAATCATTTTATATGTCTAGGGTTAGGAGAAAAGAAAGCCCAAAGACACATCCACGGATTGGAATCAAAACAGAACTCAAAATATGTTTTTCTTAAACCTCGACAGATAGAGGTGTCGAGATGCTGTCGAGCAGCTGTTGAGCCATGGGGCTGGAACAGCTCTTTAAACCTCGACACATGCTAGCTATCGAGCTTTAATTAACTTGCACTTTTCAGCTTGTTTCTTGGACAGACTTGATGACTTCTACTCTTGATCTTGAAACACAGTTTCTTGAAGCATAAAACTCGTCCTAAATCTAACAAATTACAAGTAAAGTGCATTTTGACAAAGGATTAACCAATTATATGAAAGAATGACATATGTTCTAAACAAGTGAAACACATATGTCCTAACAGTTTGCATGATATGATCTTTCACTGTTTAACCTAGATCTCATAATTAACTTAAGTAATCTCTTGGCTAATATATATTAGGTTAAACAATCTGCTTTAAGGGGTCTAAACAAATGAACAAACAAAAGTTTTAATGGGAAAAGGAAAAACAAAAAAAGAAGCAACTAATGTTTTGTTTTATAAAACTACATTTCATTGGTAATGCTATACTCAAAAACTTTTTACAATATTATTATAAACTATTTTGGTAACAAATTCTTATTGGTTCACATAATGGGTCCACCACTCACATCATTTTTTTACTTATTAGTAACCACTTATCATATCAGTAATTTATAAATTAAAAAAAAAATGTAATTGTAGCATTTTCCTCATTTTTGTGACCATAAAAAAATTTATAGATCTAAAATCTAAAACAAAATATTAAAGCCCAAAAAAGATAGTTCAACAACAAAAATGATTAATTGTAAACTAAAAAAAATTAAGCTCAACCAACCAATTTTATCCAAAATAAGCAACATTGCCGTTTAAAAAATTCTAACCAAAAATAATTTTATTCTTACTCACACAAAAAAAAAAAAAAATCTCAATAGCTAAGTAATATAAGTAGTAACAAAGTTAGAGGTTGAAACCACCACACACAGCTAACAGTAAAGGCGCCCTCCTAACTCAAAGTTCTGGTTCCGTCCTTGCATACTCATGTCGTATCCATGTCGTACTCATGTCATTCCTTCTGTTTCATGTTATAATTTTTCAAAAATTGCTCGTGTCGTTGTGTCGTACATGTGCCATATCAATACCCATGTCCATGTCCATGCATCCTAGATATAGAGTATAGATAACAGGAAAATGACTTGTGAATTTTCCAAATTTAGGGATGAGACACCTGTAATTTCCATTTTTGTTTAGATCAATCCATGAAACCACACACACCAACTTCAAATCCAACCTCCCAGTCTAGTTGGATTGTTTATTCTCTTATTACTTTCCAAAACTACAACTTCTACAATGACATATAGCCTAAAATTGGAATTTTCTACTTCACCTAATTTTTACGTTCCAACCAGTTAAATGATGGGTCCGAGAAAAGTTTTTGGTTGGCACATTGCACTAGAGATGTGGATGGTGGTTCGTGCTGGCTGGTGCTTAAGCGAATTGGTGAATAAGCCCAGCTAGAACTGTTTCCAATTCAAAATGAAGTGGTGCATATCGGGACTATAAAGTTGTGACACTACAACAAAATGTATTTTCAGTGACAAAAAAATTCGTCACTAAAAGTCCAGTTTTTCGTCACTAAGAACCTTCAGTGACGAAATCAGACTTTTAGTGACGAAACTCATTTCGTCGTTGAAACCCTGTCACTAAAAGTCCTCGTGACGAAAAATTTCATCACTAAAAGTCCGATTTGATTTTAAAATAAAAAAAAACTTTTAGAGACGAAAAACGTTTCGTCGCTAAATGTTTTCCTCACTAAAAACACCATTCAATGACGAAAATATTTTGTCACTAAAAACACTTTAGTTTATTAAATCATATTTAGTGACAAATAATTTCGTCAATAAAACTATTTTTAGGTACATATAGTGACGAAAAAGTTCATCACTAAAACTATTTTTAAGAAAATCTAGGCACATATAGCGACGAAAATTTTCGTCACTAAAACCATTTCTTACAAAAATTTGCTACATTTAGTGACGAAATATTTCGTCACTAAAACAATTTGTTATTGCAATATTTGTGGCAAAAAAATTCGTCGCTAAAACTTATTTTCTGTTTTTATTTTTTTATGGCTTTGATATTAACCTGTAACCTATTATTACATTATTAAAACCTCACATTTGAATAATATATTTATTTCAACAACACATTTATAAAAAAAAGATCCATACATTCCACAAGTAAAAAATAAAACAAGTATCTAATTCAAACTCCTTCCATGCAATAATTGTTTTCAACATATATAATAACTCAAGATGTTTTATAACAATACAAAAAATGTAGCATAATATAATTAGAACTAACGGAAGATGTCCTCATATGTCTTCAAGTAATTCCAAAAGTAAATCTCCTAAAAGCCACTAATAAGAAATCTGCACAAATATAAGAAACATTTCTAACAATGCATTAAGAGTAGTCACACCATGTAATGTGGGTCAATTGCTAAAAGAAATTACTAACCAAAAAATGTTTTAACTTGAAGTTGAACCATCCCCATAGGTAAGAGCGTCATCATAACCTTTGCTCCTTGAAAAGTTAAGAATATTCTTTTGGACCTCTTCTTGCTTAGCTCGTGCCTCTTGGTCCCTAGCTCTTGCCTCTTTGAGCTCAATGATCTCATTTTCTAACCGTTGGACATACTCCACCAAGGAATTAGATGAGGCAGTAGTTACTAGAGAAAAGGAAGGTCTCATGCCTAGTCCTTTTACAATACCGGACTTCTTCTTCAAAACTAAGTTTGAGATCTCCTTTTGTGTAAGGGGAATTGCATTAGGATCTTAACAATGATCCTCTTGCACTTTGAGAATATTTTCCTATCATTTGAAAAAGAGAAAGAAAGAAACAATCACAACATTAATAATACATAACTTATAGCTTTAGAAACATGATAGGGATGGAACGATACACATACATATGTTGCTTCATTCTTATGATGTATCCACATATTTGTATTTGGATTGAAATGAACATCTTTGAAGATTTTTTCCAATTCAGGAACTTGACCGTCATTATTTTTGCCAATTTGTTGTAGTAGCACATGACAGTCATGGCTTTTCAAACCAGATAATCTACCATTTTTTGCATTCACTGACCTTGATATGTTGGCTGCATAGCCATCCGGATACTTGACTGATTTCAAAAAGTTATAATAACCATCCCTTTCATTTGGGCTCAATGAAAAGAAAGCCCGAGGCTTGTCATATGATCCATCAGGACGTTGTTTCAAATGCAATGTGTGCCTAAAGTTCATATTTTGCAAGTCTATCTGTTCCTTGTCAGTGTCCTTGTTTTTTCCTTCAATGCCCAACAAAGTACCATAAGTACTCTCACTAATGTTCTTCTCCACATGCATGACATCAATGTTGTGCTTAAGCTTCTCATTTTTCCAGTATGGAAGCTTGTACAAAATACTTACCTTTGACCAATTTGGCTCCCCAATGAGTTGTCTCTTCTTGTTACTTGGATGCTTTCCTAAAATTATATTTGGCATTCTATCTAGCTGTTCTTGTATCTTTCCTACTCGTAACTCTAAAGATCTCTTCCGTTTCTCCAATAAACCATTATGCAATCAACTATATCTCCAACGATGTTCCATACGTAAATAAGCTCGATGGTTAATGAATCCAATTTTACTTTCCAAAGCTTCTGAATATGGTTCATCGTTGCAATTGTAACAAAAATGATAACCCTTTGTCCTCCACCCAGACATGTTACCAAATCCAGGGTAGGCATGTATTGTCCACAACAAAGTTGCACGCATCTGAAAATGCTCCTTTCTATTAGCATCATAAGTTTCTACACCTTTTTTCCATAATTCCTTCAACTCATCAACCAATAGTTTCAAGTAAATATCAATCTCATTTCCCGGTTGGTGGGGACTAGGGATAAGTAATGACAACATAAAATATGGATCCTTCATAACCAACCAAAGCAATAGGTTATAGGGGATAAGTATGACAGGCCACATACTATAGTTATTGTTCATATTCCCAAAAGGGTTAAATCCATCTGTAGCCAACCCCAGCCTTACATTGCGAGGTTCAAGGGAAAAATCAAGATGTTGCAAATCAAACTACTTCCACTCCTCACTATCAGCCGGATGCCTCATTATCCCATCATCCACACGTTTGTCTATATACCATCTCATGTCCTTAACTCTTTGGCCTGACATATACAACCTTCTCAGTCTCAGTGTCAACGGGAAGTAACGCAATACCTTATGAGGAATCTTCTTACCTTGGGCACGTGTATCCTTGTACCTAGGCACCTCACACTGGATATTTATTAAGATTTTCATTTTCCTTCCAAAATAGTGCATAATCATTTTTGCATGCATCTATATGCTTGTATGACATGCCCAAGTCACGTAATATCTTCTTTGCTTCATAAGTTGACCTTGGAACCAAGTTACCTTTCGGTAAAACCTTTGTCAGCAATTCTAGCATCATATTAAGTCCCTTATTACTCAAGTTGATCATTACCTTTACATTCAACATCTCAATAACAAATTTCAAGATACTATAATCAGTTAAACCTAGATACAACTCACGCTTTGCATCTTTCTCAAGTTTGTCAAATTATGCACTTCCTCATCTTCGGTTGCATTTCTTGGTTCCCCTCTAATTCGGTCACCTACCAAGGCATCGATACCATCCATATGATCACCATCCGACATTTCATTATCATGAATGTTCTCTCGTTCAATACACAAGGTTCTCCATGATTATACCAATTAATGTAAGATTGCATAATCCCACGATGAAGCAAATAGATATGCACAGTTTGAGGAGATTGTTGATAGCAATTCACACAATGAATACACGGACACGAAATATTACCACTCAAGTCCACTGCCGCTCTTGCAATTTTAATAAATGGATTGACCCCTTCAATATATGGACGACTTAATCTGCCATCAGCTGTCTTACCGAATGTCATCCAAATTTTATCCATGTTTGACTACAATAAGGTGAATGTTACTTTAGTAAAATAAGGACAACTCATGCATAATGTATTCTAACATCTAAGTCTACAAGCTACTTAGATAAAGTTCTATCTCATTCATGAATGCACAAGTCCATATTAATACTTAAACAAATATACATTGCACACTCAAACACTTCCAATATGAATTTAAACAACCTTATAACACCATACAAGCTATCTGTTTGCTCCAACACAACAACCCACCACAAAAGCAATCACAAACATCACAAGTATAGAGTGTTTACAAGTATTAAAATCAATTAAAGTACTATTCATCACAGCATCCAGAAAAATTTAGTTCACAGCAACATAAATAGACGATTGAACAAGAGAGATCAACAGAAAAATCCCAGACCCAATGAAAACCCACTGACCCACAGAAAACAGAAAGACCCATTGAATAATCACAACTCATCAGAAAAATCAAATACCCAAAGACCCACTGAAAAGCCCTCTAAAATTCACAACCACAAAAATCCAGGATAACACCCAAAGAACTCATTGAAATTGAACCCACAAACCCAAACAACACAAATATAGAGTGAAGAAGATTACAATCAACACAAACGAGATGAAGAAGATTGAGGATCACTCCTCACCCACCCCATACACAATACCCACAAGAAAATCAATGAAATAAAGAGTTCATATATCTACATCTTCAAATAGGTAATCCTAAAAATAAAGAAAAAATGAAACAAAAAAACTACCTTTGAGATATCAAAACGATTTTCACTTGAGAATGCAAAAAAGAAACAATCTGAAAGGAGTGGAGATTCTAATGAGGGTGGAAAGAGGGTCAGCGTGGGTTTGTGAGGCAAAGGGTCCATGGGCTGAGGCGGTAGAGGGTTGAGGTGGTGGCGGCGGCAAGCTGGATCAGTGGCGATGGCAGGCTGGGTGAGGCTGTTGTGAGGGAAAGAGAGAATCGGGTGAGAGAGCTAGAAAAAAAAGAAAAAAAAAAGTGGGAAGTGAAAAGGGAGGAGGGGGGGGGGGGGCTGAATTTGATATTAGTATAAAACTTTTAGTGACAACATGTATCTTGTCACTATTGGCTACCTTTAGCGACGAACTCAAATTCGTCACTGATAATGATACTGATGTTTATGATTTTCTTGTTAGTGATGACTTATTTTCGTCACTATTTGTCACATTCAGTGACTAACTAGGTTTCGTCACTAATAGTGTTCCTAGAAACACCTTTAGCAATGAAATAATTTGTCACAAAAAACTTAAACTTTTAGCGACGAAATAATTCGTCACTGTAGATAAATTTAGTTTCGCGCCTACATTTTTGTTTAGCGCCCTTGCTTCAACACAACATATAGCGATGAAATCTAATTTTCATTGCTAAATGTTATTAAATTCTTTATAAATAGTGACGAAATATAAATTTCATCACTATATGGTACATTTTTGTGACGAAAAAATTTTCCTCACTAAAATTTGTCACTGAAAACACATTTTGTTGTAGTGTGATTTCCAAGTAGTCTTTGTTGGCTTTAATTTCGTACCAAATTTGATTATAATTTCTTCAATCATTTCCTTGTATTTATGTGGGTTTATTTATAAGGGATGAGTGTGAGAGATTGGTGAAAACTCAAGCGTCAAAAGGAGAATTAGTGCATTTCGCAACTAGCTCGCAAAAAAAGTAACCCACAAAAGGTCACATGTGAAGCACATGACTAGAAGTTGAAGAGTCATGGTACATTGTCAAACTTGCAAGTAATTCGCGAGAAAGGTCATTTCGTGAGGTACCGCAAAACTCTGTTTGGCCAAAAGAAAAAGTATTTTACCAAATTCTTTACTCACGCTATATATACCATCATTACCCATGAAATGTAAGGAGTGCTTTCAGAGAGAAAACCAATGCAAAAACACTTGAGAGTTAGAGATTGTTATACCCACAATCATCTACACATGTTCTCTTGGTTTTCCTCTACACCTACCTTTCCATCTCTACATCCTTGAAAGGTTTATAGCCCAAACACTTACCTCACCTAATTTGACTGTTGAGTCAAGTTTTGGTGCCTTTGGGAAGAAGGAGCCATTAAATGGCAGATGCAATCGGGCTGAATTGCGGGATCTAGAAAGCTAGTGAAGACAAGACTCCGAGAAATCCGTTGATAGCAGGAGCTTGAAGAGCTCAAGTACACTAGGCTTGGAAGGTCTTTTGTTATTCGTGTACTCCAACTTATTCACTAATAGATCGATTTCAACTTCAAGGGCCGTGGAGAGGTTTTTCGCTTAGTTCTTCGGTTTCCTCTTTGATAACACGTCTTGGTGTTATCTTGTGTTTGCATCTCTCTTCCCTACTCTTTAAGCTTTTCTATTATTGTTCATTGTGGTGGAATATGGCTTAAGAAATTGAGTTCATTTACTCTTGATTCTGCATTTTGATAAGTTAGAGTAAAAGCAATTTAGCCCTAATTATAAGTTTGGGGTCTGAACAAGCTTTAGTGTTTTCAAATTAATTAAGCTTACAAGAACCAAGTTTCAATTTGGACTAAAAATAATTGGAAACCAAATGTTGTTTTGGACGTTTTAGAGTAGGATTACTTGATTTGACAGAAAAATACAACATACAATTTTCAGTAGAGGTTCATGCGGGCTAGTTCTTAAGCAAGTTGTTGTAAAAAATATAGGTGGCGTTTGGATTCAGCGTTTATGAGTTGCGTTTGCGTTTCCTGGTTTTTTTTTTTTTTTTTTTTTTTTCCAGTTGAGCACCTCTTGCATTGTACATTGTCCATGAACAGTGTATTTAGGCATGTGAATAATAAGAATTTTGTGAACAGTAACTTTTTTATTATTTTTAGTTTTCAGTTTGTAGCAAAATAAGCGGTATCTAAACAGACCTATAATATGTATTATGAATTTATGATACGGTAAAATTATAAAATAAGTCCATTGCTGCCTAGAGAGGCTTCAATGAAGAACCTTCATGCGACTTATGCCATGATAAACAAGAATCCATTGCTCATGTCCTTAGAGGTTGTCTTATTGCTACAAGGTTCTAGGCTGAAGGAGATTGCCCACCTCATCTTCGACAATCTTTTGACCTTGATATTGCTAAATGACTGAAATTAAATTCCTGCTGCTGCTCACTAACACTTGGAAAAGGCTACCATTGGGCCTCCTTCTTCCTCTATGGAATCTGGAACTTGTGGCTATATAGAAACAAGAGGTTATTCCAAAGCCCTCCAGCCTTTAACTTGCACAAGGCCGTTAAGAATCAAGTTGCCAAGTTTTTCTATTGTGTTCTGGATCATGAAACCCCTAAAACTCCTCCTTGATAGCTGTGGGTTGGTCTAAACCACCTTCGGAATGGTCTAAGCTCAACATGGATGGCTCTGCTCTTGGGAATCCAGGGCTAGCTGGAGGGGGTGGGCATAATTAGAGACTTCCACGGGGATTGGATAAGTGGCTTCACTAAATCTATCGGCCTAACCTCAAGCTTTGCTACCAAATTCTAGACATTAAGGGATGGACTCATGCTCTGCCACAAACTATGTCTTAATACAGTAGAGATTAAGATGATGTCTCCGCTGTAAGAGCATTCCCATCAAGTGTGTCAAATGTCAAATATTTGGCATTTGACACACCAAACTCTAAAAAATCACTTTTATCAAGTGTTTTAAATGCTATAACATTTTGGCGTTGATGAACAGTGCAATCTCAAATTTGAGACTGCACTATTCACAAATTGTAAAACTTATATTATTTTTTTATTCAATTGGGGCCCACTTTCATTAAAGAGGGAGAGTGAGAAATAATAAAAAATGAATAAAAATATTAAAGAAAGAATATTTAAATGAAGTTGTAAAAGAAATAGAATGTTTGATGTTTGGTATATTGTAAAGTGAGGTGTTAAAATTGTAAAAGTAGTATTTTGAAATTGTAAATGCTAAAATTTTTACAATTGTTGAGAATGCTCTAATACTCCTAAATAATTGATCCATGACTAACAGTGAGATTGACTCTCTTGTTGATTATTGCAGGGACCTGTTGGAGAAAATTCCCTAAACCCTGGATCAAGCACTGCTTCAGGGAAGCAAATAAGTGTGCTGATGCTCTCCCAAGATTAGGAACAACTATGGAGGATGTTTTTGTTGATTTTGATGCCCCTCTCCCACCTATTGTATCCCTTTTGCTTTTGGATAAGCTGGGCTTGACCCTGCACCATATTTGTAATTTTGTGGCTGTTGCCCCTTAACTTTAATCCAGTACCCTGTTTACCAAAAATTAAAAATAAATGTCAACCATTTGTTGTTGTTATTGTTGTTATTATTATTATTATTATGCTTTAGCCTCCAAAAAAATAACTTTTTAAAAATGATTTGGCTTACTTTTAATACTTTTTTAAGTTTTAAATGGAGATGTCCTTCTGTTTTAAATACACAATAGCAAGTAGTAGTTGGTTTTAATCTCCATATTTTAATTAGTTAACGAGTGATATGACAGTTTCTTATTAAAAAATAAAGATATTCCAATTAAAAAAGTACTAGAGGTAAGTCAATCACTTTTTAAAAAGTTATTTTTTTGGAGGCTAAAGCATAATAACAACAACAACAACAAATGGTTGACATTTATTTTTAATTTTTGGTAGGTCAAAAAAAGTACTAGAGGTCAACAACAACAAGTACTAGAGGTAAATCAAAAAAAGTGGGACTCCTAAATTCAAATATTCATGTGATGGAGCATTAAAAGAAAAAAATTATCTCAAAAAATAAATTAAGAACACATAGATAAAATTAGTAGCATAGTTAAAAATCAAAATAAACTTATATATTTAATCTCTTATAAATATACATGGTTCTGGTTGGATTGGGTCAAGTGGTTATACTTAAATATGTTTCGATTTCAAATTCTCAATTGATATAGTTCTCATTTATCGTCCTATATGCTTAACATGGATAACTTCATGAGATTGCCATCGGCCGATATGGCCCATATCTTAATATGTCAACAATTTAAGGGAAAAATCGTATTTACTCTCTAGCTTTGATGATGACAAATGCATGCAACGACCCAACTTTCGTGAATCAATTAGCCTAGGGACAAAAACTGTTTACACTTTACACATTACACATTGTGATTGAGTTACAATATAGTTGCTTTTTTATTTTTTATTTATATTTATTTTTATTTGAGAGTTACAGTATGTTAATGAAAGTTATGATGCTGCTGTAATCACAATTTATCATATCATTAGTTACAAAAATTGTTATATTACTAGCACTGTTATATCTAATTTTGCAAGTGAGAATAATAAAGTTGGATCTCTATGCTACTATTTTGGGGAAATTCCGAGGCAATGATGTTAGGAGATATGTGAGACTTATTAGACACATATATTATGTAAATTGACTAATCTTTTGACAAAACACATTTTACTTGTAATTAGGTAGATCTAGGATATGTTTAGTACTTCAAGGAACAAGAGTTCAAGTTTAGTATTGAAGACATGCAAATCTGTTCAAGAAACAAGTGCAGAAGTGTTGTTCATTAAAAATCGACAGATTCATTTCTATCGAGGTTTAATGATGAAGCTCGACAGCAACTCAACGAAAGCTGTATCTATTGAGAATTACAAAATTAAAATTTTCAGATCTGATTTCACGCATATCCATGTGTATTTGTGTAGGATTTTTTTTCTCACAACTTTAGACATATATAAGGATTATTTTAAGGGTCGTCACAAGTGATGCAAAGTGATGCAACTTGATGCAAAGTCATTGTGCATGTAAATTGTGACCGAAGACAGAATTTGCCCTAGTTCATCATATTCTCTCTAGAAGCTACTGCGCCTTTGCGCCAAGGATTTTTTGACCAGGGAGCATATTGATCTTCATTGTTGGATGAACTGAATAAATTTGCAGCCAACATCTTCCTTAAGTTGGTGTGTTAGTTACGTACTAGGATTCGTATATCATTAGTTAATCACGTACTGGGATTTGTACATTGATAGGAGAGATTGCCACTACATCACAAGTCCAATTGGTTATTGGGGTAAGGGTTCAGCTTTAGGTTGGTATTAGGTACTGAGATTCTTTTTGCTTGTAATCGCTTGTTTTGATAATAGTGAATTCTCGAGAATGGTGACCTAAAATTCACCTGGTGGGGTTTTTTCTCAGTGGTTTTTCCCATTCGTAAACAAATCACCTGTGTCAAATTTACTTTCTACTGCATTTAATTTAGCTGGTGATTTGTTTGTGCTACCACAATTATTGCATGTAATTTAATCTAATTAATTCACTTGGCTAATTAATTGATTAATCTACTAAAGGGGTCAATACATTTTTGGCCTATCAAGTGGTATTATAGCGGGCACACTTTGATTAAGGTTAATCTTTGCCGTGTGATCTATTGACTCCTATTTGTCATGGATAGAGAATAATCTCTAATTATACCTCATTCATTTGATGGCACTAACTATGCATACTGAAAAGTACGCATGAGAGTTTTCTTGTAGTCTTTAGATGAGAAGGTGTGGCAAGTTGTGGGGATTGGTTGGACTAAGCCATAGGCAATGCCAGCTGATTGAAATGATGCCAAGATCAAAGTGAAAAACAACAGCAGAGCATTGAATGCTTTATTCAGTGCAGTCACCAATGAAGAGTTCAAGAAGATATCATCTACTGAAACTGCTAAGGAAGCATGGACTATCCTCTAGACAACCTATGAAGAGACTAAGGCTGTCAAGGATTCAAAGTTTCAAAGGTTTACTATGGGCTTTGAAGAGATTAAGATGTAGGAGGATGAATCTTTTGACGAGTTTTATGCCAAGCTGAAGGACAAAGTCAATTCTTCCTTTAATCTTGGGAAAACTATTCTCAAACCCAAGGTTTAAAGAAAAGTGCTCAGATCTCTACGTGAGAGATTTCATGCCAAGGTCACCACCATTGAAGAATTAAAGGACATTGACAAAATTCGTTTGACGGGGCTGGTTGGCAACTTGCAAACCTATGAATTGGGTTTAACCAGGATCAAGAAACCAAGCAAAAGTAAGAGCATGGCATTAAAGTCCAAAAGCAATGAGACTGATGAATCTTCTGATGATGAAGATTCTAATATGAAATCCTACATCACGAGGCAATTCAAGAAGTTTATGAAAAATGACAATGTGAAAGGATTTGATAAAGACCGAAAGCAATCCAGTTCTTCTCAATTCAAGAGCCAAGACAGAGGAAAGAAGGATGCAAAGGATTGAGGTCAGTACACCATTCCCTCCAGACCAAAGTGCTTCAAATGTCAAGGTTTTAGGCACATGAAAAAAAATGTCCAACATATCTTAAGACAATTGGGAAAAGTAAGGCTCTTGTTGCTACCTTGAGTGACACCTAGCCTGAGGATGAGTTAAATGACAATGATGACAAGGGAATCTTAAATGCCTTCACTACCACAGTGCATTCTACTGAGGAGATTGTAGAAGAGGTAGATGAAGAAGAGGACTTGTTAAAGTCCAAGTTTAAGAAAATGGATGAACAAGATGACATCCATACAGCCTATGCTAAGTTGTACAAGGTTTCCGAGAAGCATGAGAAACTGTATAGGTTGGCCACCAAGAAATTGAGTAACGTGGAGCTTAATCGAGAAGAGCTCTCTACAAAATGAAGCCAATCAAACCATTGGAGCTTTGCGATTCGAGAACAATTCCTTGATGAAAAGACAAAGAAGCTTGAGGTAGAACTATTTCAAGTTAGAGCTCAATTGGAGAGGACTTCCAGTGCAAAGCTTGATGAGATGCTAAGCTTTCAAAAAGCTACTTTTGATTAAACCGGCTTGGGGAATGATTTCTCTTCTCTTAATATTGCCTCATCTAGTACTATTGTGTTTGTCTCACTTGCTAATAATGTTAATTTTGAGAACAATGAATGTAAAACTGAAACAACTAGTAAGAATGTAGACAAGGGCAAATCTATTCTGTGAGCACCCTTTAAGGTTGAAAAGAAAGAGACTATAAACCCTAGGACTAATAAGGTTAACAACCAAAAGTCTCAACCGAAGAAGCTGCATCTCTGTCATCACTGTGGAGCTTCACGGCATACTCGTCCAAATTACTACAAGTGGTTAGTCACTCAACAAAGTAATAGTATGATCTCGTCTGGAAACCAAATTAGTTTCCATCCTCATTTGCCCCTTTTGGAGATCTTCTCAAGGCCCCCATATTCCTTTCGAACTTGAACAGTTTCAACTCTTCCCCCTCACCACCAGATCAATGGTTTACTTAAAGGAAAAGGTTCTTCCAAGGTGTGGAAGGAAAAAAGGCTCTAAGTGATTTAGTCACTTTTTTTTCTCTCTTCTTTTTTGGTTATGCATTACTTGTTTATTTTGGTTTCTTGTTTAGAGTTAGTCTAGTTTTATGCTTTATGTGTTTTCTTTTATGTTTTTGTTTGGTTATTTTTCAATTTTTGTTTATTTTGCTTTTCATAAAAAAAAAATGAAAAATCAGAAAAATACAAAAACAGTGTGTGTTTGTGTACCTTGGATGACCATTGAAACAAAGTTTTCTAAACTCTGTATCATTTATAGCTTAGATGAGCATTTTAATGCACAATTAAGCAAGTGAGCTTTGGGGCTCGTGTTTGTGATGAGTACGATTAAGTAATTTCTTATACTTAACACTCACATTGTCACGCCCCAAACCCCAAAGGGTCCAAAACATGAGAAAGATGTCTCAAAGTACCTGTAGATTTTTCCTTTTTGACAATCCAATCCACATAAATCATATCAAGTACCAACATCAAGAATTATCATAATAATTCCATTGAATATACTCTCAAAATAAGTCAGAACTCTAAACAATAATTACAAGGACCATTAGCCACAAAAGAATAGAGGTCTGAATAAATAATTACATATAATGAGTTTGTCCCATCAGTGGGGATAAAGTCACAACCACTATAATATACAAAAGAATGAGTCAAGCCTATTCTAAGATGTACATCATCTAATATCTCCATTACAAAAGTTTAGCCTCCATCAGTAGTTAGTCTAACTACTGTTAGCCACCAAAAAGTTGTCTTAAAAGACTGTTGCCTACTCTGAAAAAGTTTGTAAAATAATGGAATGAGACAAAGTCCAGTAAGTAGCACAATTAATGGGAGTGGGGGAAATGCAAGTTTTATGATAATGGACATTTTACAAAATAGGTTATAATTTGAAAATTTCCATGAAAATCCAGTAAATTCATTTTTCTTAATAAAATGACAAGAATGATTAAAAGAATGTGGCACCAAGCTTTTTTAAAGTATTCCAACATGAAACTACGTCCTATTTACTATGAGCTATCAAAACACCCTTTTAAAACCTGAAAATCCAACCCAAGGCCACATGACAAGCCACTATAAAGACGTTAGGGATGCTACAAAGACATTAAGTTATGCCAAAAAGACATCAAGTTGTGCCACGAAGACATTAATTATGCCACGAAGACATCAATTATGCCACAAAAACATCAGTTATGCCACGAAGACATCAGTTATGCCACAAAGACATCAATCTGCCACAAGGACGGGGTACCAAGATACCAATGTCACAAAGACTACGGCATCTGGCTGGGTAATCACTGAGTAATCACATGTCACGGCCCAAGGGTAAAAACATGAAGAGATCATAGTTTACATGAAATCAAAAGACTAATCAATTTCAATTAGTTTCACAAAAACCTTTGAAATACCCAATATATTCACAAGGTTCTCAAGTTTTCCAAAATCATTTCTTGTCAATAACATTTTCTATCAATTTACCAAATATCATAAGTTAAGATAAAACATCTTTAGATTTTGTAAATAGTGCAATAAATCCATAAAATCCATTCCCAAGAATTATATCAAAGATACTTATCTCTTCCATACTAACAAATCATGCATTTCTCCATATGCAATATTAAACATGATGCACTTTTCATATATAATCATATATAACAGGGTCACAACACAATACATTTTTAAGAAAACATAGTTCCACAAATAATTTTCCAAAATGTGTTTGACCCAATAAGAAAGTTTATGCAACATGATTATTTTCCAAAAATCCCATTAAAAATCTACTTACCTTGGAACCCGCAAAAGCCTAATTTTCTAAGTTCCAAATAAGATTAGCTAGAACCTAAACAATATCAAGCAAACTTATCACAATAGGCATAAAGTTTGACATTGCATCTAGCTAGGAATCAGAAATTGCTAACTAAGAAATTAATTAGGCAAGCCTAGCATTTAACCTCACAAATAATGTATTCCACTTCCAAAGTTTCTCAACAATTTCATTACGAGGCATAGACTCCAACTTATCATCATGTCATTCCAAGCTTCACCTTTACCATAAGAGACCCAAACACTTAATGAATTTCTTCCTCAATATACATGTCATTTTCAAAAGAGCCATAAAACAACAACATATATAACAATACCCACCATTACAAACCCCAAATGTAAATCCTCCACTAGCTCCAAATATACAATAAAAATTAGATTCATCAACTATTTCACATTAGAAAGCCAAAACTCCCAAATCTTCATCACTTAGCTAACCACCATTGGAAAAATCATAAACCCACTCATCAAATACATCCACTAACACCAAAACCCATACATAAAAAGCACATAAATATCACTTCTAATGCTTATAAATCACATGGGTATTATTATTGTTAAGGACATATTTTATGTAATTGGCTAATCCTTTGACAAAATGTACTTTATTTGTAATTGGGTAGATCTAGGATATGTTTAATATTTCAAGAAACACGTTGTTCAAGCCAAGTATTAAAGCTATGAAGATTGGACCAAGAAACAAGTGAAGAAGGGTTATTCATTAAAGCTGGACAGATTCCTGATAGCTCTCAATAGATAGCTATCTATCGAGGTTTAATAAGTCTCAGCAGCTCTCGACAGATTCTATCTATTGAGGTCTCTGTTAGGATTAGTGCCCTTAAATCCTATTGTATGATGCTATGTATGATATTATGTATGACATGATGTATGACTTAATATTGTGATTGATAAAGTTATTTTATTATTATCTAAAATAATGGTAACATGAATATGGGACATTATCATATAGTCCATGAGATGCATTGTATGTGATTTATGTGAAAAGTCACAGAAGATGTAAATCACAAGTTTTTTGTAAACTCAGAATTTATAGTTCGTAGTCGGTGATGAAATTGGGCATTTCATCCGCGAAGACTATAACGTGTCAACTAAGATGATTTGTCTTGATCATGGAAGTGGAAGCTTCTAGTTAATATGTTGATATGTTTTAAGAGTTAAAACATATTGAACAGGACCGCTGTGAGATTTATTATTTTCCTAACGACTGTCAAATGAATAATAAATCTCACGACTTTTATTTGCATGAACTCTTAATCCTGAGAGAATAATGGACCTGATCATGAAGTGTAGGTTGCTTTGATATATCAGGAGTGAGACCTGAAGTGACGGTCAAAACCTTAGTATGTTGGGCAGCCACATTTAGTGTTGATGGAACATATATTCTCAAGATGGAATTCATAGTCTCTTGATGGAGATATAAAATATTCCCTTGAGATAAGTTTAATAGGTTCAGTTATTCAGAGAGTTAGGCCTAACCACTTTAGTAAGAAATTGCTAAATTATATATTTATGAAATTGGATTTCATTAATATATAATGAATAACTTTAAAGAATTAAACCGGGTACTCAAGGATAAGATGTAGTAATTTACGAAGTAGCAGTCTACGTTTATGACTTTGTGTTTCTACGAATATTTTATGAAGGGGTTACGTGTATAATAAAGTCTTGGGATATAATTTATTAATAAGGCCTAGAGTGCAATTATATTTATATAGTGGTATTAAATATAATTAATGGTAACTTTGGACTTGTCAAGAGTTGACGGAAAAGCCCAAGGCCCATTGGAGCTAGTGTCTTATTGGTCCTTTTTGGTCCCACTCCAAGCCACACACTAAAGCCCAATTGGAAAGGCCCAATAGGCCAGCCCAATTAGATAATCAGCTAGTTATAAAAGGAGAAACATACAGAATTTTTATTAGAAGAGATTAGAAAAGAAAAAGAAACGGTGTGTGAGAGAGTGTGAGACACACTTTCATTCTCCCTTTGAAAAACTGATTGAGAGACCACACGTCTTGGGCGTAAAGTGGAATTGGAGTGAAGATTAAAAGTGTTCCCAAGTGCTTCTAATCTTTGTTTTGAATTTCTTCACACCAAGGTACGCTATCTTGTTCTTAAATTCTAAAATTTACATAGTGCACGTTATCAATCATGAATGAAATAGACCCTAGTTCGTTGCTTCTGCTGTGGGTTTTGCATGAGATTCAAAACCAGAATTTTTCCTTCAGTCTCGATAGCTGTATCTATTGAGAATTACGAAATCAGAATTTTCAGATATGATTTTCGCCCATGCTGATATGTATGTGTAGGGTTTCTTTTCTCACAACCCTAGTCATATATAAGGCTTATTTTAAAGGCTTTCACATAAAAGAATAAAAGGAGAACACATGCAAAAGGTGACTGATGCCTTATTCTTTGTTAAAGAAGCTATTGCGTCTTTGTGCCTTAGGGTTTTGTAACCAAGTGCTTCTTGATCTTCATTGTTGATGAAGTGAAGAACTTTGTAGCCAACATTCTTCTTCCTCAAGTGAGTCACGTACTGGGATTTTTGCAAAGGAGTTAGTCATGTACTGGGATCTGTGCATTAAAGGGTGGCGTTTACATATTGAAGAGTTCAGAGGTTCTGAAGAGGTAGAAGGTTTCAGCAATAAGTTCATCTACGAGAATTGTAGAGTCTAGGGACAAAGGTTTTGTACTAGATTTGAAACTTCTCTTTAGTATAGTAAATTGCTTTTCGGGAAGGTTTCTCCTTCGGTTTTTTATTGTGAAACTAGTTTATTTCATTGGTTTTCCTGGGTCATTATATCTTGTCTTATTTCCTTTTCCGCTGCATATGATATTGACATGATATTGATAATTGTTTGTTTTAACAAGTTTTATACATAGTAAATCTAATTAACAACTTGGATTTAAAACTTGTCAATTCTATCAACTACGGTCTAAATTTCCTAACAATTATTAAAGCTTAGATAAACATAACCTCAAGAAAAAGCATATAAACCCACAACAAGATTAGAAATTTTTACTTCAAATAGTAGAGGTGAGTGAGCCTTACCTTTTTCCTATGGAGTTTTTCGATGATCTTACAGGGAAAATGGTCGTGGAAGAGGCCAGGAGTGATACTAGTGGGAGAATAAGGGAGTGTGAGTGTTTGTGAGGAAAAGGAAAAGAAAAGAAGGATGTGAAGGACCTTTGGTTGACCGGCTAAATAAGGGGAGATATTTGTGAGTGTTGTGTGTGGTGGGGAAATAAGGGATAGATGGGTCACATGTGGCTCCTTAAAAATATGACCCTTTATTTATTTATTTATTTATTTTTTTATATATATAATAAGGTGGGCTGAGGCATTACACACATCACTCTTTTTGACGAGAAGGACTAAAAAATCCTAAGAGAAAGACATAAATAACCATTTCACCACTAAAGCCCGTCAATCATGAATAACATCTGTATGCTTCGGCATAGCAAAATTGTTTTGTTTAAGCTTACATAATTGGGTATTTCTTCTCTCTCTCTCTCTCTCTCTCTCTCTCTCTCTCTCTCTCTCTCTCTCTCTTATATGCTCGTGCATGATATGCTCAAAGAAAAAAATATGCAAAGAAAATCAAAAGCTAAAAGAATCAAAATGCTTTTAAATATGGTTGCAAGCATGTTTCTAGGAGATGTGGGAATTATAGGATGTATCTCAAAGGTGATAGTCCCAATCAAATAGTTATGATTGTGTGAGTGATATTGATTTTCTCATATCTCAAATCGTCATAATATGAGACACTTACGTACTCTTGCTATGTTTTCACACACAACACGTAAATTCTTTGCTACATTTGATACATGTGTAGGTACAATGTGATTTGGTCATCACAAGAAATACATGTGTTAATGTATACTCACTAAACTGTCTTAACTTGTTTTTGAAATATAAAATTAGCTAGACTTGTTATGTGTGTGTGTGTGTGTGTGTGTGTGTGTGTGTGTGTGTGTTTTGGATCATGAATGCTTTGTATTTTCTTATTCAGAGATGTTTTTGAGAGCTTAACTTGTTGATTAGATGTATGTTTAAGTAGCTTGTTTGTTGCATTCATCTCTATGTGTTTTTCCTCTCTTTCTTTTCTTCAAGCTCAACAGCTTCTCGACAGATCCTTATCTATCGAGCTCCTTTGACTTCTTTTCTTGATAGATCTTATCGCAAACATGATCCATCGAGAAAATTTCTGTCTGGCTGACAGAATCTCAATCCATCAAAGTGTTTTTTCTGTCGAGAGTTCCTGACAACACCTCAACAGATTCAAATCTGTCGAGAATTATTGCTCGACAAATCTTGACAGATACTTCGATCCATCGAGTTGCGATTTCTATATATTTACTGAGTGCAAAATCAGGTTCATTTTCTTACTTCTCTCTCAACTGAAAACCTTTCATCTCCCTCCAAACACTTTTCTTTCACTCAAATCCCTCTACCCACATGATTTTCAGCCTAAACCAAGATCAAATTACTTGGTATGTGTCCTTAATCCCTCTTTTCTCATGCATTCATACATTTTAGACCTAGGTTTTAGGGATTCTGTAAAGTTTTGGGGTTTTTGAGATTTTTGTGAAATTTTTGGGATAGGTGTTGTTTAATTGATGCTATATGATCATGCATTGCATTCCATTAGCATTTCACAATGTTCATGCATTTAGATGTGTGCTTGATTATTGAAAATTGTGTGCTGGTAGGTTTGGATTGGGTTTCAACCCATGATGCAATTATTTTTTAGCACGTCACATGTTCCTGCATATTTCATGCATACGTACCTTTTCTTTTCTTTCTTTTTGCTCTATTGTGATTGTGTGTCCTCTCTCTCTCTCTCTCTCTTTCTCTCTCTCTCTCTCTCTTTCTCTCTCTCTCTCTCTCTCTGTTGGATAGATTGCTCATGGCACCCAAGCGCAAATCTAATTCGACTCGGAACCTTCTTCGTTCTAGGTCTTCATCTTCTTCTGATCTTCCCGTTCCCCCTCTTCACGTTTGGTTTCGTGATGAGAAGGCCCAATAGGACTTCTTTGAGAACCTTTCTAAACATGACATTCATCTGGAGTGCCATGTGATTCTTTCGGACTTTTTCAACACTCCTTTACCCAATGTCATTCACACTTGGGGATGGGAATCTCTCTATGAGATACCCTTGAGGTGTCTCATCGTGTTCATATAGGAGTTTTACTCCAATATGCACGGTCTCAATACCTCTGTACCTCAGTTTGCTACGACACTCAAAGTTACACGTATCATAGTCACTCTAGATCTTGTATTCAAGATTCTACATGTCCCGTGGGCAACGCATCCTTATTACCCCAGTTGTCAGCGTCTAAGGACTGTGTCCAAAAATGAGGTTTTGTCTCACTTTTATGAGACATCCTTCGTATGGGGTGAGCGTCAAAACACCCCATGCTCAGGCTTTGCAAAAGGTCCAAGATTCCTTAATATGGTGTTGACATATGTTCTTACTCCACTGTCTCACTATAACTCCATTACAAAGTCTTATGCTTGATTTTTGTTATCCCTCTTAGAGGACCTTACCATTGGCTTCACCTCTCACTTTATTACGTCCATCATAGGGATACGATGACCCATGATAAGCTCATTTTTCCTTTGGCTATCACGTGGATCCTTTGCCATTTTTCTGTCTCTATTCCCGATTCTCTCTACTACACCATCATAGGTGCCATTAGTGTAGTGCCTGTTCGATAGAGCGAGGCCCAACTTTGATTGAAGTGGCCACAGATGGAGATGATTGATCTTTCAGTCTCCACTATTCCTTCCACCTCCACTCCTTCTTCTTCGAGTGGTGGTGTGACTCTCGAGGCCATCATGGCGCAGCTTTAGCGCATGGATGCTTGCCTTGACACTCTCAGTGATGAGTTGTGTCAAGTGAACACCCGAGTTGGTCGTATTGCATGATGACAGGCTTGCCTCAGTGGTTTCACTGCTTTTCCATCTCCTTCTCTAGAGGCTTTGGTAGATGAGAATGGCAATGATGCCATGTTGGTCGTATTGCATGACGATAGGCTTGCCTCAGTGGTTTCACCACTTCTCCATCTCCTTCTTTAGAGGCTTCGGCAGATGAGAATGGTGATGATGGTGTTGATGATGATGATGAGGATGAGGATGCTAGCTTTTCTAGCGATGACAAGATGACGACCTCTCGATGACTTACCCTTTGTCATTCGTAACAAAAAGGGGGAGTAGTTTTGGGATGATAAGAGTAGTCTTGTATTTAGAGGGAGAGTTAGCATATGACATTTTTGTTAGGGGGATTGTCTATATTTTAAAGGATGTAGTGAGGATTTTTATGTACTTTTATTTTCTTTCTCTATAGTTACATTATCCTCTTGTACACTGGTCTTGTGACCATTTATTAATGACATACATCGTATCTATTTTTCTTTTATATATATGATGATGTATATTGTTTTTTACCTATCTCTCCATGTGTTGTTTCTTTTCTTTCTTTATATACATGTTTCTTTTTTTCTTTCTTTATTTTCTTTATACACATGTTTCTTTATGTATGCAATCTTTTAGTTCTGTTTCACACTAAAATACCTTGATGACTTTTGTTTAAAGTGTTTCAGAAAGACAGGTTGTGAAAATCTATCATGCCATGAACTCTCTTCTTGCAAAGTGTTTCAAGAGTTTATGTTAGGGTTAGATGTTATTGTATTCAACAAGTGCCTATGAGTTTAGTGATTTAAGATTTCTCTCATAATTCATTTTTTTGCTGTGGTTTTGTCACGGATTGCCAAAGGGAAAGATTTTTAGGTCATATAGGAGACTTGTTAGAGACATATGTTATATAAATTGACTAATCCTTTGACAAAATGCATTTTACTTGTAATTGGGTAGATCTAAGATGAGTTTAGTACTTCAAGGAACAAGAGTTCAAGTTTAGTATTGAAGTCATGTAAATCTGTTCAAGAAACAAGTGAAGAAGTGTTGTTCATTAAAGCTCAATAGATAGCTCAACAGATTCATTTCTATTAAGGTTTATTTTAAATGAGTCGTCCCTGATGTACTTGCTCCAGCCATAAGTCTTCCACAATAGTTGCATTGGGCCTTAACTTTCCCATCAATATTCTTTTTCTTAAAATGATTCCATACGTCTGAAGTTGTTCTTCTTTTAGTGCCTTGTTGTTGTGGATTCTCAACCGGAACGGACTCAACTTCCTCTCCAAACAACGATTGTGATTCTGATGTCGTGCTAGTTAAGGGCCTTGGGGCTGGGGTTGAGGCAGAGGATGTGGCAGACATGTAGGCACCTGCAAAGAGAGAGAGAGAGAGAGAGAGAGAGAGAGAGAGAGAGAGAGAGAGAGAGAAAATGATTACTGATAAATCTGGTCAAATCTTCTAACAACAGATATAGATTCTGATTAATAATCTTTTATAGTTTACAAAAAACGCAACACTAGATGATTCAAAATTTCAGTGACTAAGGCAAGATGAAAATTAATAACTTAAATTACCCTATCTTCCTCTAGATTTTAACTGATGCAGATACAGATACAGCCAGAATAAGCAAGGACCAGAATTCTTATTTGAGCCACACCTTCTTTATATTCATACTGGAAATCAATCCGAGGTGATCCAAGCCTAGAGGCTGGAGCAATGCAACAGACCAACCTCAAAATCTCAGACATCCATTGCTAATTAGTTTTCACAGTGCAAAACTTAGCTCTTAAATCAGATATACAATATCATGAAGAAAGGTTCAGCCATTAAACAAGAAATTGAGAATGCTTGAAGAATTACCAAGTCTTACATGCTCCGTTTGTGAAAAACCTTAGACAAATTCACTCCTCTCTATAAATAGACATATCCCCAAATAGAATCAAACACCTTAATGCAATCAAAAACCAAATCTAACACATACCCAGTTGATAAAATTCAATCAAAAACCAAATTCGACACATACCCAGCTGAATTCAAACTCTAAAACCAAAATCTAACACACACTAGTTAACAAATTCAATCTAGAAAAGTAAACAAAAGTTAATAATCAACTGAACCTAGATACCCACAGAAAAGATTTTTCTTTTGAAATCAAACAAGCAAAGGATGAGTCATTTACTTCAATACAACAATCCCAATAGAACCCATTTTCTAAAACCAAAAACATATAATTGTTCATTAAATACTCCTAAAATCTAACAAAGACCCAGGAAAAAATATTTGTGCAAAATAATAAATAAAACGAAGAAATTGGGCTTGCCTGAAATTATGATTTTGGAATTTTGGAATCAGAAACGAAGAAATTGTTCAACTGTTTGTTACGATTTTGAAATTAGAAACCCCGAGGCCTCTGAAGACGCACCCAAACCCACCTTCCCCAATCAACAACGACCTACTGAACCGATTTTGGTCGCCGATTTCAGCTCTGAGAAGCTGAACACTCGCAAAGTCGCAGATCGTTGGCTCAGGGACTCGTTGGCTCAGAAACACGGCCGAGTTAGAACAGAGAGAGAGAGAGAGAGTGACGGTGAGGAGAGGAGAGGTAGAGAGAGTGTCTGAGTGTGAGTGAGACTGTGAGAGAGAGAGGTTTAGGGTTTTTTTTTTTTTTTTTTTAAATACGGGTCAAGTATGGATATTATCCATACCCTACCCAAATAATTTGGGTAATATCCATACCCTACCCAGTTAAGCTCTACCCGTCAAGAACCGGGTATTCCCTAGAACATTTGGATCGGGTAGGGTTGGATATCCATTACCCAATGGGTATGGCCATCCCTAGATGGGGCTATTCACACTGAAATGATTGGGTTTACAAGGGGTCTTTGGCTTCTGTGGAATTCAGACAAAGTAGAGATTGAAGCTTTGGCAAGCACGGAGTAGGAAATTCAACAGGTACGTCATTCTAACCTCACCTAGATTTTTTCTGCAATTTATGCTCTTCCTAGGCTTGAGGAAAGACGTATTTTATGGGATAACCTAACTAAAGTGGCAGAGCTTCATAATAAACCCTGGATCATGGCTGGGGATTTCAATGAGCCATTGATTGAGGAAGATTGTTAAGATTTAAATATTCTATTTTATAATATTTATTGGAAGTATCTTTAGATATTTAGTAGTTTGACCGAGTCTTTTGGATATTTGGTTAATTGATTTTAGCCAAATTTTATGGCTGAGAAAGTGTCCCACGTTGCTATCCTAAAGAAGTAGTTTGTTTCTATTTGTTTCCTAGTTAATAGGAGTTGGTTTATAATGCATATTTTCATGTGCTTTTAGTTCTGATGTAAAGCCTATATATAGGCCTCCTTTCTTTATCAATAAAACAAGAGAGTTTTACCATTTTATTCAAACACGTCTCTTTTATTTGTGTTTGTTTTTTTTCTTAACTCTATATCAGTGGTATCAGAGCCAGTGAGAAAAGCAAGAGAGAAAGAGTCCCTAAACAGGATTGATGGCTTCAGATTCAAATTTTGTGTAGGCGGCAATCCCACGTTTTGATGGTCACTATGGCCATTGGAGTATGCTAATGGAGAATTTTCTACGGTCCAAAGAGTATTGGCCGATTGTTGAATCTAGAATTCAAGCACTAGCACCAAATACAGTCTTGACAGATGCCCAGAAAACAGAGTTGGAAGGGAGAAAGCTCAAAGATTTAAAGGCAAAAAATTACCTTTTCCAGGCAATTGATCGTCCCATCTTGGAAACAATTCTTAGCAAAGAAACTTCCAAGATATTTGGGATTCCATGCAGAAGAAATATGAAGGCTCTGCTAGAGTGAAGCGTGCACAGCTTCAAGCTTTAAGAAGAGATTTTGAGACTCTACAAATGAAGGATGGAGAATCTGTCACCAGCTATTGTGCCAGGACTATGTAGATTAGCAACAAAATGCGCTTTCATGGTGAGAAGATGGAAGATGTCACCATTGTTGAAAAGATATTGTGTTCTCTGACACCAAAGTTTGATTATGTCGTGTGTTCCATTGAAGAATCGAAAGACATAGATGCATTTTCTCTTGATGAACTGCAAAGCTCCTTGTTGGTCCATGAACAGAAGATGAACTGAAGTTCAACTTCAGAGGAGCAAGCTTTAAAGGCTTCTACTTCTACTCATTTCTCAAACTCTAGAGGAAGGGGTAGAGGTAGAGGTAGAGGAAGGGGAGATCGAGGCAATAGAGATGGCAGCAGGCATTTCAAAGCCGATGATGGTCAATTTCAGGGCAAAGGCAGAGGACGAGATCAACATTTTGACAAATCCAAGGTACAGTGCTTTAGATGTCATAAATTTGGACACTACCGTTCTGAATGTTATACTAGGCTGCCTACAGACAAAGAAAAAGAACTGCAATCAAATTTTGCTGAAAAGAAGGAAGTGGAAACTTTGTTAATGGTTGTTCAAGCTAATCAGGAACCTGAATTTGATGTTTGGTATGTGGATACGGGCTGCAGTAATCACATGTGTGGAAGTAAGTCTTCTTTTTCTTATTTAAATGAATGCTATCATTCTACAGTAAGTTTTGGTGATGGTTCCACTGTGGAGGTGATGGGAAAGGGTGATATAGAGATAAGAACCAAGAATGGTTTTGTAGAAACAATCTCTAATGTTTTTTACGTTCCTGACTTGAAAAGCAATTTGTTAAGTGCTGGCCAATTGCAAGAAAAGGATTATGTAATCACTATTCAAAAGGGTGTTTGTGAGATTTATGATCCTACTAGAGGAGTTATTGCTGTTGTGCAAATGAGTTCAAACAGGTTGTTTCCATTGAAGATTACAAGTAAGCAATCTTGTTTGGTAGCCGAAGTAAAAGATTCTTCTTGGTTGTGGCATTTTCGTTATGGCCACTTGAGTTTTGGTGGATTAAAGACCCTCAAACAGAAAAATATGGTGACAGGTCTTCCTCAGATTAGTATTCCTTCCAAAGTTTGTGAAGAATGTGTTGTTGCCAAACAACATCGTTCCCAATTTCCCCAAGGGAAGTCATGGCGAGCAAAAGATGCTTCGGAGCTAATTCATTCCGATATATGTGGCCCGATAACACCATGTTCTAATGGAGGTAAAAGATACTTAATTACTTTCATTGATGATTATACTCGAAAAACTTGGGTTTATTTTTTACAGGAAAAATCAGAAGCTTTTTGTGCATTTAAAAGCTTCAAGGCTCGTGTGGAAAATGAAACAGGAAACACCATTAAGACTCTCCGAACAGATCGTGGTGGAGAATATTGCTCAAACGAATTTGAAGTTTTTTGTGAAGATCATGGCATTCGAAGAGAGCTGACAGCTGCTTATACACCACAACAAAATGGTGTATTAGAGAGGAAAAACAGAACCATTCTCAATATGGTGAGAAGCTTGTTGACAAGAGGGAGAATTCCAAAATCTTTTTGGCCTGAAGCAGTAAATTGGAGTATTCACATCTTGAACAGAAGTCCTACATTTGCTGTTCAAAATATGACACCAGAGGAGGCTTGGAGTGGAAGGAAACCAGCTGTAGATCATTTTAAAATTTTTGGCTGCATCGCTTATGCACATATCCCGGATGAGAAGAGGAAGAAACTTGATGATAAAGGGGAAAAGTGTGTCTTTCTTGGTGTTAGTGAAGTATCCAAGGCGTATAAATTGTTTAATCCACTAACCAAGAAGATTGTGACCAGCCGAGACGTTGTCTTTGATGAGGAAAACACTTGGGATTGGAAAAGGCAGCAGCCTACTCAAGTTCTTTTTGACAATGATTCTGAAAGTGAGCCAACATCAGCAGTCTTTATGCCTGAAAATTCATCAGGAGCAACTCCAACAGCTGCTGAAATTTTACCAACAGTAGCAGAAGCTATTGATACAGCAGCTCAATCTCATCGTCGGCTTCGAAAAAGGCCCGCATGGATGTATGATTATGAGGTGACTGGAATTAATCAATCTGAAGACCCACTCACTCATTTTGCTTTATTTTCAGATTGTGATCCTATCAGTTTTGAAGTGGCTGTCAAAGAACCAAAATGGAGAAAGGCTATGGATGCTGAAATTACAGCCATTGAAAGAAATGATACATGGGAGCTGTGTGATCTTCCAAAAGGGCAGAAGACAATTGGTGTAAAGTGGGTTTACAAGACAAAACTGAAGGAGAATGGTGAGGTTGACAAGCACAAGGCATGTTTGGTAGCTAAGGGCTACAAGCAGGAGTTTGGTGTTGATTATAAAGAAGTTTTTGCTCTGGGTGCAAGGCATGATACAATCAGATTGGTGATTGCTATGGCAGCTCAAAAATCATGGCCTATCTTCCAGTTGGACGTGAAATCAGCATTCCTCCATGGAGATTTGAAAGAGGAGGTATTTATCGAT
The DNA here is from genome assembly GCF_040712315.1 of Castanea sativa. Taxonomy (NCBI): domain Eukaryota; kingdom Viridiplantae; phylum Streptophyta; class Magnoliopsida; order Fagales; family Fagaceae; genus Castanea; species Castanea sativa. Next base: position 71,522,828 of record NC_134017.1, read on the forward strand.
CAACCTCCTAGTTATGTAAAATTTGACAATGAGCATAAAGTGTATAAATTAAAGAAAGCTCTATATGGATTAAAACAAGCTCCACGAGCTTGGTATAATCGTATAGAAACTTATTTTTTGAAGGAAGGATTTCAAAAATGTCCTTATGAACATACACGTTTCATAAAAGTTGATGATGGAGGGAAAATGCTCATTGTTTGCTTATATGTAGATGATCTAATTTATACTGGAAGTAATATAGTCATGATTGAAAACTTTAAGAAATCCATGATGATTGAATTTGAAATGTCTGATCTTGGTATGATGCATTACTTCCTTAGCATAGAAGTAGTGCAATCAGCTAATGGGATCTTTATTTTTCAAAAGAAGTATGTGCAAGATGTTTTGGACAGGTTTCAGATGAAGGATTGCAATCCTGTAGGCACTCTAACTAAGTTTGGCTTGAAGCTAAACAAAGATCATGAAGGGAAGAAGGTGGACAGTACACTTTACAAGCAAATTGTTGGCAGTTTGATGTATTTAACTGCAACAAGGCCAGACATAATGTATTCTGTGAGTTTAATAAGTAGATATATGGAGAATCCAACAGAAATACACTTGTTAGCTGCCAAGAGAATCCTTCGTTACTTGCAAGGAACTAGAGATTTTGGGCTGTTTTACAAGAAGGGTGAAAAGTTAAAATTGTTTGGGTTTACTGACAGTGATTATGCAGAAGATCAAGATGATAGAAGGAGCACTTCAGGCTATGTTTTTATGTTGGGCACAGGGGTTGTACCGTGGTTTTCTAAGAAGCAACCAATTGTCTCCTTGTCAACTACAGAAGCTGAATTTATTGCTGCAACAGCTTGTGTTTGTCAAGCTATCTAGTTGAGAAAAATTCTTGAAGAGCTACAGTTCAAGCCAGTTGAAGCTACTACAGGTTTTTTGTGACAACAACTTAGTAATCAAACTCTCTAAGAATCATGTGCTACATGGAAGAAGCAAACACATTGATGTGAAATATTATTTTTTAAGAGACCTCAGCAATGATGGAACAATCAAACTAGTTTATTGTCGAAGTGAAGACCAGGTTGCAGATATACAGACCAAGCCTCTCAAGTTGGCTACATTTGTGAAGTTGCATGGTCTACTTGGAGTGTGTTCACATGCTGCTACAAAGGAAGACTTCGTAGAGGGTTGATTTTTTTTAAAAAAAAACTGATTTCTGCAGATTTCAGTTTAAGGGAGGGTGTTAAGATTTAAATGTTTTATTTTATAATATTTATTGGAAGTATCTTTAGATATTTAGTAGTTTGACCGAGTCTTTTGGATATTTGGTTAATTGATTTTAGCCAAATTTCATGGCTGAGAAAGTGTCTTACGTTGCTATCCTAAAGAAGTAGTTTGTTTCTATTTGTTTCCTAGTTAATAGGAGTTGGTTTATAATGCATATTTTCATGTGCTTTCAGTTCTGATGTAAAGCCTATATATAGGCCTCCTTTCTTTATCAATAAAACAAGAGAGTTTTACCATTTCATTCAAACACGTCTCTTTTATTTGTGTTTGTTTTTTTTCTTAACTCTGTATCAAAGATAAGTTTGGGGGCAGAGGTGTTCATGTTGCCCGGTCTCTGGCCTTTAAGGACTGTTTGGATTTCTGTAATATGGTTGATATGGGCTTCTCTAGTCCGAGATATACTTGGACAAATAAAAGAGATTTGAACAATCTTATTCTTGAAAGGATACATAGATTTTTCATGAACCCAGCTTGGTGCCTGTTCTACCCAGATGCAAAATTTAAGCATTTGCCAAGATGTCATTCGGACCACTGTTCGGTTCTTATGGAAACTGTTCCCGCTAGGTCTATCAACCTTCCGCGCCCTTTCAAATTCCAGGAGTTCTGGCTCTCAGACACCTCCTTTCCTAGCATTGTGTCGCGGGCATGGAACAGGGGAGGGGATTTGGCTGGTTGTATAAACACCTTTTCCAGGGATAGACCGGGAGGAAAATTTTCCTCCTGGGCCGACAAAAATTTTCCTCCCAAATTGGGAGGAAAATGGTGGGAGAAAACATTGGGATGGGGTCTTTTTAGTAAAAGCCCCCATCCCAACTGACGTGTTCTTTTTTTCTTTTATCTTTTTTTTTTTTCAACGTTACTGAGAGCGTTTTTTTTTTTTTCTTTTCTTTTCAACGTTACTGTCTGAATGTTTTTTTTTTCAACGTTACTGAGAACTTTCTTTTTTTTTTTATCTTTTTTTTTTCCTTATCTTTTTTTTTCAACGTTACTATCTGAAAGTTTTTTTTTTCAACATCTGAATGTTTTTTTTTCAACAGTTGAACGTTTTTTTTTTCAACTTCTTACATGTAATAAGGGTATAATAGTCAATTTATATAAATTACGTTTCCCATCTTCCCACTTTTCCACCCTTCAACCGAACACACAAGAGAGAAAATTAAATATTTTCTATCTTCCCACTTTTCTATCTTTTCACAATTTTTCATCCTCCCACTTTTTCACTACTCCAACATATCCTAAAACTTTAGTTTATTTGAAAATCAGATACAATGAAATATAAAATTATTTCTTTATTCATGTACGGCCCTTAACTTCAAATCCGGGTTCAGTGGATTTAGTAAATAAGTCAATGTACTAGCTTTGACCGTAAGGATAGTCCACTGTGCTGATTCTACGTGTTCATGTCTCGGCCCATCAATCCATGCTCTGAGTCAAATTTTCGATTTTTCTAATCCTCGACGGTACAGAATTGAACATAAGTTGGTGGGAAACTAATTGCCAAATTGCCAATTTGCTAAATTGATTTTTTCTAGAAGTAAAGACAAAGTCAGAAGACTAATAACTCCGATAGCTTTTATGACTTTTCAGCAATGACTTTTCAGCGATTGTAATATACTCTTACTCGATAAGATTTTTTCTTTGAATCTTTTTTAACAAGAATGTGAGGAAAACTAACGTTTTATATGACTTCTTCCGTTCTTCTAATATACTGGTAGATATTTTCATTCATATTAAACATAAGCGTATGCATATGTTCATGGACGAATTTCTGTTGAAGCCATAAGAGTCAAAATGTTTTACCTCCTCCACAACACCACAGCCTTTCTGTTAATATTATGTGTAGTCTTTGCGCTTACCAGCTCTATTATTTCCCAGCCAGTCTACTTTGTTCACAGTTGTTTAGGTCAATCAAATGAAACCGCCAACGCCGATTACAAATCCAACCTCACAGTCTTGTTGGAATCTCTATCATCTAAGGCTTCCCAAAACTACAGTTTCTACAATGAAAGCTCTAATATTGGCATCTACGGCCTCTACCTCTGCCGAGGTGATGTTTCTAATGAAACCTGCCAAATCTGTCTTAGCAATGCGACCCAAGATATCACAACTCGGTGTGCATCTAATAAATCTGCAATCATATGGTACGATAAATGCATGTTAAGGTATTCCAATGTTGATTTCTTTGGAGTGGCATCGTTGTCACCACCGTATATTGGCCAGAATACTGCTAACCAACCTGATTTTTACTCGCTTACTCTGTTGGATTCTCTAATAAATCGTGTCAATGTAACGGAGAAGTTGTATGACGCTGATAATCTGACAGTGATATTGGGCGGACAGTCCGTGAGAAGTTATGGGTTGGTGCAGTGTACTAGAGATATCGATGGTGGTTTATGTGTCCAGTGCTTAAATGGCTTGATGGGTGTTGCCAAAGATTGTTGCCAAGCCAAAATAGGGTGGCGAATTGTAGCCCCAAGTTGCAATATGAGGTATGAGAACCAACTTTTTACGGATCAACCACCAGCAACGCCATTACAACCACCACCACCACCACCGCCCCAATCCGAGCCTCCAGCACCACAGCCGCCGCCTGGTAACGGTAAGTCATATAGATTTGGTACTTTCATGGAAATCTACTGCTCAATATTTTGGGCTTTATTAAATTGTTCCATTATTATATATTACTCAGATTTTTTAAAGTTCTAATTTAATAAATTAATCTAATTCTTTTATCATTTGAATGAAAATTTCAATGGACTTGTAATGGTGATATGTGTCCAAAGGTGGATATGTGTCACCATCTTAACGGGTCTAGTGTTATTGGACACTGGACCCAAGTCTAACCCAATTTCAATATCTTATCGATATTATATATGAGTATTAGATGCCATTCTTTTTTCTTAATTAGGCCATACTTAAATAATTTATAAATTTTCTAAATCTTATCTCATTCGATATTATATATTAGTATTAGATGCTTTGATTTTTTTTTTTTTTACCTTTTTTTATCCAAAAAAAAAATTTCGAATGAGATAAGACTTAGCAAATTTTAAAATTATTTGAGAAAGGTCTGATTGGAGGGGGTAACAAATGTTAAACAGAGGACTTAGGGTCCGTTTGATTGGGAGAATGGAAAAATAAGATGGTAGAAAATAAAGAGTGGATAGAAAAGTAAGAGGATAAAAAATATTTTATTTTCTCTCATTTATGTTTGATTAGGTGGGAGGAAAAGTGGAGAGATTGAAATTTTTTTTTTGTTCAATTGAGAAGAAAAGTGAGAAGATAGAAAATGTAATTTACATAAATTGACTCATATGTCCTCATTAAACAAATTATCTAGTTAAAAAAAAAAACAATAAAAAAAATAATCACACTAAGTTTATTAAAAAAAAATAAATAAAACTCAACCAACCGTAAAAACCAATCATGTCCAATTAAAAAATAAAAAAGCAAAACAACCACACCAATAAAAAAAATCATGTCCAGTTAAAATAAAATAAAATAAAAACGAATTGTAGAAAAAAGAAAAAGAAAAAAAGGCAGCAGTACTGCAATTAGAAACAATTAAACAAACGCCACGCCCCGGTCCAGTTAGATTTTTTTTTAATTATATAAAAGGAATAGGAAACAAAGGCAAGGCAGGCACTTACACGGTACACACACCATGGGCTTGAATGGGCATTTTTGTTCAAAAAGTTTTACACAATTTTCTCTCTCATTTTCTCTCCAATTTGGGAAGATAGTGTTTTGGTGAGCCCTCCGCCCTGAAAAGCAAAGCAATACAAGAAGGAAAGAAATGCAAAAACAGAGAAAACATAAAAGGAAGAATTTGATAAAATGGAATTCTTCTTCTTGATTACAGCAATTCTAGTTACAAGCCCCAATATTTACAGTAACCACTTCCGCAGTGTGGAATGAACCTAACAAACTCTAATACAAACACACTAGATGCTAACACGTGTATAGAGTAATTAGATGCTGACACATGGAATTACATCAATAACTAACTCCACTCCTCACACCTAAACTAAGCTACCTGCAGTTTAGCTAACTATTACAGCTCTACTACAGGTTGTTTATCAGCAGCTTTGTCATATGCCTTTACAGGCCCCACCAAAATTCCCTGCCCCTCCCCCTTCCAACCAAACACCTCTCTCAACAATTTTCTCTCCTTTTTTTGTCCTTCCTCTCTATTTCACCTCCAACCACACACCCTAAGGGTGTGTTTGGGAATTTAAGCTAGGTGAACATTCATTAAAGTCAGAAAAACGTTGAATGTTTTAGTCTATAACTTGTAGAAGTTCTCCTCATGTTTACTTCAGAACTTGCATAGTTGCATTATATTCATCTTGCGAATCATTCCCCATTTGATTCTAAGGACCTTCATTAATTCCTTAATCTATTGTCTCTGCTAATTGATAAGGATGATAATAAGGGTTGCTAATAGATTTGATATGGCTTATCTGTTAAGACTATTACAGTTTGGGCAGCTTCTTATGTCGTTTATTGTTATTGATATTATGATATATCAATGATTTGTGGACTTAAGTAATTCAAAGCATACTGAGGTTATATTATATGATGAGCAACAGGAGATGGAGGAAAGAAAACAACAAAGGCAGTAATCATTACCATATCATCAATTGCTGTAGTTGCAACTCTATTGGGTTTTTGGTATTTTTTATCCTATCGCAAGAGGAAACACGAAGGAGGTAAATTTTATTTTATTTAGCTAGCAGTCTATTATACATTGTGCTTGGTTTGGTATTTTTTTTTTAATTGTGTTTTTAGATGGTCATTGATTTTTTTTTTAATTGAAATTTGTTACTTAGAGAGCGACACAAGCCAAGTAATTCCGTTACGAAGGACACGTTCAATACACCTAATGAAAAGCAATATGCACGCAAGGGATGATGACGATAGTGGAGAAATGCATTACTTTGATTTGAGTACCATATTGACTGCTACAAACAATTTCTCTGATTTGAATAAGCTTGGAGAAGGTGGTTTCGGCCCGGTTTACAAGGTTAAAAGACTTTTTATTTTTGCCATATGCATGTTTGGAAATGATTTGATTATTTCTTTTGAACTATCAGTGAACCATAGTGTTGTAACATGTAGCAAAGTATGTCTACCAATACTGAGTGATAAGTTTCCACAGATTAAGGATGTTTAAAATGCTTTCAGGGCAAGTTGATTGATGGAAAGGAAATAGCAGTTAAAAGGCTCTCAATGAAATCTAAACAAGGCCTTGAAGAGTTTAAGAACGAAGTGATTTTAATTGCAAAACTTCAGCATAAAAGTTTAGTGAGGCTCTTGGGATGCTGCTCGGAAGGACATGAACAACTTTTAGTTTATGAATACATGGCCAACACTAGTCTTGACGCCTTCTTGTTTGGTTTGCTCTCTCTCTCTCTCTCTCTCTCTCTCTCTCTCTCTCTCTCTCTCTCTCTCTCTCTCTCTCTCTCTCATTTAGCACCGTTAATTATAGGCCAATTTATGAAAAAATTTCGTGTAAGAGAGAATCAACAATTTTAATATTAAAATGCAGATTCAAAAAAATGTAAGGAGCTAGACTGGGCTAAACGCACAAACATTGTCAATGGAATTGCTAAGGGGCTTCAATATCTACATGAGGACTCTCGACTGAAAATCATCCATAGGGATATGAAAGCAAGTAATGTGTTGTTAGATGGTGAGATGAATCCAAAGATATCAGATTTTGGCACCGCTAGGATTTTTGAGAGCAATCAAATTGAAGCCAACACTATCAGAATCGTGGGTACATAGTAAGTAATCATTTTAATTCATCTGAATTTTATTTCCACAAATCACTAATGTTACTTTCTAAAGAAATTTTTTTAAGACCTGATCAAACTTTGGCTTGTTCCGCTTGCATGCATGTTTTGGGAGAGTTATAGTTTTGCTATTCATTTTTCAAACTATATTTTAGCACAAATTAAACCAATGAAATTAAGTGGAAAACTCTACAATTTCAATTATTAAAGCATTCACATCAACCTCTATAACGTTTTAGCCAAAGAACTTCACATTTTACATTAGCCTCAATATTTATTTCTCTATTCCATATAAATGCTATTTTTTTCTCCCTTAACTCTACCCAATTTTCAGCCAAAAAAAGACATAGCACTGTGTTGCACAAACTAGCCCAAACCACCACCTACCAAATTGCCACCCACACAAACCATTACAAACCCAATTCTCTTCAACCACCTGGAACGAAAATTTTCTTCTATTATATCATTTTCGTAAGAAAATAAGATGGAAAAAACAAAAAGATATATTTTTTTAAGTGACACATTAGAATTAGATCCACAAAGAAAGTCCCAAAGCAGTGGCAATGATAATTTTCAAACACCCAATTGCACTCCTATTCCTCTTCTTGTCAATCTCCACATATCCATTTCTTAAAACTCATCATCATTAATCTGTGTCATTCCACCACATCTGACCCTAATCAAACTAGAAAGAACTTCTAAACTAGTTGATGATCTGGACACCCTCTTGAGTCAATTACAAAACCCAAATTTGGGAACTAGTTTAGTGGAGCAATAGGTAAGTGAGAAAGAAGGGAGAGAGTGTCACAGATGAGGAGAGAGAGAGCTTTGGAATAAAAAAATCATTTTCCTTTTGACATAGCGAGATACTATTCATTGTTAAATCTTTTAATAAAATGTTAAGGCTAATGTATGGTTATTTTGGTTGAGTTTAATCAATTTTTTTTGAAAAACTAGTTGACTAAGGCTGATATTAGTGCTCCTATTTTAAAGAAAACACTATAAGAACCATTGTTTTAAAAACTGGACTAGTCAAAGAATTAGAAAAAGGATTTAGTTTTCAATTTTTATTGGTTTTGACAGTTTTGCCAAAATGAATTAGGGTTCAGTTCTCAATTGAACTGACTAATTTGATCTGGTTTTTAAAACCATAATAAATAAATAAAATTTCAAAGTAAGGATGCCCAATTTCCATAAGTCATGGTTATATAAAAGTGACGTATGCTCTAATTCTATATATAATAAATAAATAACTCTTATGCTATCTAAGTATATTAAGGACAACTCTTCCTTCATTCTCTTTTACATTTTTTGAAATCTAACTTTACAATAATACGGTTTTTTTTTTTTTTTTTGAATAGCGGATACATGGCACCAGAGTATGCAATGGAGGGATTATTTTCAATAAAGTCTGACGTTTATAGCTTTGGAATTCTAATGCTAGAAATTGTTAGTGGAAAAAAGAATAGTGGCTTTTATCATTCGGAGCGTGCACAAAGTCTTCCATCATATGTACGTATTTCTTCCTCATATGTATCTTGTGCTCCAATTAAGTTTATGCTTGTTATTGTATAACTTTAAAAATAATAATTTACCAATAGGTATGGCGACTATGGAATGAAGGCAAAGGATTGGAGTTGATAGATAAGACCATAGTTGATAGTTGTCCCATAAGTGAGGCTCTGAGATTGATCCATATCGCATTGTTATGTGTTCAAGAAGATCCAAATGATAGACCTACCATGTCAAGGGTCATTCTGATGCTTGCAAGTAGATCAATACATCTTCCTCAGCCCTTGGCACCTCCATTTTCTGTAGGTAGGTTAATCATGTCCGATCAATCTTCAATTGGCACTGGAATAGAATCGGTCATATCTGATCAATCTTCAGCAAGTGGTTCTAGTTAGTGAATAGATTAATTGGAGCATGCTATTCATGATGTAGTGAGGTTTTGGAACAATAGCACTTGTACAAACGTACGATCTATTTTTGTACTTATTCTTACCATCTATATATATTTTCAGATTCCGAATTTGGTAAAAATGGGGTGTAAAACTCATGTTTTACACTATTCAATAAGTGATTGTCACATCAGCATTTTACTTAAAATTCAATACGTCCTACTACACCAAATAAAATCTCAATAAATTTCCAATTTGGTTGGATTTATATATGAGTATTAGAATTGATTAGGTGTAGTTGTGCTTATTCTTAAATATGTGATAATATGATGTGGCATATTGGGATTGGAAGAGTAAAATATGAGTTTTACACCGCGCCCTTACAAAAATTAATCTCATATTTGCATCCACTCAGGAATTAGATTGAATTAGCACATATACCAAATTAAGGAAAGAGAAATGATATGTCCACAATATTTTTACAACAAATTCTGAAGGAATAGAGATCTGTCATCAAAGGAGGGTCAAATCATATATGTGACAAGACTTCTAATTAGAAATACATCTAAATTTGATAGATGCTTTGATGTATATGTAAGCTTGCCTCAATAGTGAATTTTAATTTGTTTAAATTTGAGCACAGGAAGATTTTTTTTTTTTTTCATCTTTAGATTTTTTTGGGACTAGACCCTGATTATGATTCAATTTCATATATGTGAATCTTATGTTAAATCAAATGTTTTCAATATCCCATTCTAGATATGTCAATCTTATGTTAAATCAATTATATTGCCACCTATTCGGTGATAATGTTGGTCTAAATGAAATGTCTAAACCTGAAATATGGTCATAATAATAAAAGGGTAAATGATTCTTAAGAAAAAAAAAAAAAAAAAGGTAAATTGCCAAAAACTTTGTAGTTGAATTAAGACCTTCACATACACAAGATGGAAAAAAAAAAAAAAAAAAAAACTTTTACATGCACAAAATGTTGACAATTTAAGAGGGGAAATGAAAGTATTCGAATAATAAAATTAGCAGCATATTGTAATTATATTTTAAAAAAAAAAGGTTAAATTGCACAACAATCCCTGAACTTTTATGTCTTTGCACTAAAATTCTTTTCATTTAATTTTTTCACTAATTTGTTTGAATTTTGATCAAATACTAAATAGACCTTTCCATCAATGCCAAGGAAAATTGACACGGCAGCACATAATTTAATATAAAAAATCAAAATTATTATATTCTTCCTCTTTTGCTAAATTTTCTAAAGGATCTGTGGCCGTAGGATGAACTCGGGTCGGCTTGTTTGTAATAGTAGGCACAGAGCTGGTAGTGGAACCAACACGCGAGTACTACTCGCCACTACCTTCAGCGGGCATAATCAGGGGTCAACAAGCTAGTCTTCGGGTCAACAAATATATATATATATATATATATATATATATATATATCTGCTATCTATTAAACATGCTGTTAAAAGAGATACTGATGGTATGCCTATTTTTGATCAAAATATTAACCGTGGTGTTCCTGATGGTGTTAATTCTTTGGTTTACACCATTCTTAAACATTTTTTTGGTACTCCTTCCAATATTTCGTCTCGAATTTCTGATTATTTGAATAATTTGAGATGTCCTACTATGTCTGATTACAGATGGTACCAAGATGTATTTACTTCCAGAGTCATGCTCAGAAAGGACTCTACGAAACCTTATTGGAAAGAGAAGTTTATTGACGGTCTGCCTCCTATTTTTGCTCATAAGGTAAAAAATGAATTAATTGGTAAAAATGATTCTATTGACTTTGATAATTTAACCTATGGTGATATTTTCAGCACTATTAAGAAAATTGGAATTAATATGTGCAATGATGAAAAATGGTTAAAACAACAGTTAAAAGATAAAAAGAAAGCTAAATATGAGATGGGTAATTTCTGTGAACAATATGGTTTACCTCCTATTGCCCCTTCCAGGCAAAAAGGAAAAAAATAAACATGATAAGGTTTACAAAAGTTATTCCCATAAAAAGCATAAAAGATACAGAACCCACTTTGTTAAACCCAATGATTTTTATGCTAAAAACAATCTACTTTTCGAAAATATGATAAACAGAGATCAGGTAAAGGTAAGTGCTTTAACTGTGGCAAATTTGGCCATTTCAGTAAAGACTGTAACCAAAAGCTTGGTAAGTTGAACATGCTGAACATTAATAATAATGATCAAAATGAATTATTTCAGATTCTTGAATCTGCTGCTTCAACTGATTCCTTTGAAGATGATTTTTCCTCCTCATCTGATTCTGATTATCACTCCCGTAGTGATGTTTCTAAATCTCCTAATATTAAACTTGGCTGTAGAGATTCTTGTTGTAATGTGATTAAATCTGTTAAAATGTTAACTAAAAGTAAAGAGAATGATGATTTACTATTAACAATGATAAGTAAAATTGAAGACCCTAGTTTACAGAAAGATTATCTTGACAAATTTTTGAAAAACTTAACAAAAGAAGATAAGGTTAAAAGACCTAATTCTACGATAAGTTTTGAAAAAACTCTGAAAAGATTTAATAAAAATAAATCAAAAGAGGTAACTGTTAACGATCTTCAACATGAAATAAAAACTATTAAACAAGAAATAATTCAATTAAAAAATGATGTTAAAACTATTAAACATGATAATGACCATCTTAAACAAGAATTGTTAATTCTAAAAATTGATAAAACTATGGATAAGCACCAATCTGATGATGATGAGCAAAAGGACGGAGAAGAATTTGATCAACAAGCTTTTCCTTCTGGTAATGCTTCTGATCGTACCTTGATTAATTTGATTGATAATCAATTGTCTCTTGTTAAACATATGTTGCCCAAATGGTACACTAAAGTCAAAATTGTTGTTGCTCATGATTATGCTTTTGATGTTGTTGCTATGATTGATTCTGGTGCTGATGTTAATTGTATTCAAGAAGGACTGATTCCTTCTAAATATTTTGAAAAATCTACTAAAAGATTAGTTTATGCTAACGGAACTAAAATGAAAATCAAGTATGAATTAAATAATGCTCATGTTTGCCATGATAATGTTTGCTTTAAGATCCCCTCTGTACTTGTTAAAAACATGACTGATAAAGTGGTTCTTGGTTTGCCTTTTATTAACTCTTTGTATCCTTTCCTTACTGAGAATGATGGAATTACTACTGATCCCTTTGGACAGAAAGTAAAATTCAAATTTTGTGATAAGCATGAAATCCCTGATACTGTTAATATGATCCATGCTAAAGTCAAACACCTCAACTCCCTTCAACAAGAAGTTAGGTACAAGAAAATTGTTGAACAACTTTCTGATAGACTGCTTCAATCCAAAATTGTTAATTTTCAGAAAATATTAATAAGTGATATTTGCTCTGAAATTCCTAATGCTTTTTGGCACAGAAAGAAACACATTGTTAACTTGCCTTATGCTAAAGATTTTAATGAGAAGAATATTCCTACTAAAGCTCGTCCTATTCAAATGAATGCTGAAACTGTTGAATTTTGTAAAAAAGAGATCAATGATTTGCTCAAGAAAAAACTTATTAGAAACAGCAAGTCTCCTTGGTCTTGTGCTCCTTTCTATGTCCAGAAAAATGCTGAGCTTGAGAGAGGTACCCCTCGTCTTGTGATTAACTACAAACCTTTGAACAAAGTCTTAGAGTGGATCAGGTACCCTATCCCCAATAAAAATGATCTTGTTCATAAGCTGAGTGATGCTGCCATATTTTCCAAATTTGATATGAAATCTGGATTTTGGCAAGTTCAGGTTAGCAAGAAGGATAGGTACAAAACTGCTTTTACTACACCTTTTGGTCACTATGAATGGAATGTTATGCCCTTTGGTCTAAAAAATGCTCCTAGTGAATTCCAAAACATTATGAATGATATTTTCAATTCTTTCAGCCATTTCACTATTGTCTACATTGATGATGTTTTGATCTTCTCCAAATCCATTAGTGAACACTGGAAACATTTGTACTCGTTTCTAGACACTATCAAAAGAAATGGTCTTGTTGTCTCTGCTAAGAAAATCAAATTGTTTTAAACCAAAGTCAAATTTCTCGGATATGATATTTTTGAAGGACAGATTCGTCCTATTGATCGAGCCATTCAATTTGCTGATAAATTTCCTGATGAAATTATTGACAAAACTCAACTTCAAAGGTTTCTTGGATCCTTAAATTATGTTGCTGATTTTTACAAAAATCTAAGAAAACAATGCAAACCACTTTTTGATCAGTTACAAAGTAATCCTCCTCCTTGGTCTGATATTCATACTTCCCTTGTTAAACAGATCAAATCCCATGTTAAAACTTTGCCCTGTCTTGGTATCCCAACTGTTAACACTTTCAAAATTATTGAAACTGATGCCTCAGACATTGGTTATGGGGGCATTCTAAAACAAAAAGTTTCCCCTGATTCTTCTGAGCAAATTGTTCGCTTCTACTCTGGTGTCTGGAATGCGGCACAATTAAACTATAGCACTATAAAGAAAGAACTTTTATCTATAGTACTATGCATTTCAAAATTTCAAAGTGATTTGTTAAACCAAAAATTTTTATTAAGAATTGATTGTAAAAGTGCTAAATACGTTATTGAAAAAGATGTTGAGAATATTGCTTCCAAACATATTTTTGCAAGATGGCAAGCTATTTTAAGTGTTTTTGATTTTGATATTGAATATATTAAAGGTTCTCAAAATTCTATTCCTGATTTTCTTACCCGTGAATTCCTGCAGTGCCGCAATGGCAAGTAGAGGATCCAAGGATAAAGGTCCTGCGGCCTCACACGACCAAATTGTTAAACGAGAACCTGTCTCCCCAGGAGACATTGCTAACCGCCTCACCACTTTAGGATCAATCCCTAAGCCTAATTATTCCTCTGTTTTGGTTTCTGCCTATGACCCTTATGCTTTAACCCCTGTTAACCAGCCTGTCCGAACTATTTACCCAAGAAAACCCAATGCTTCCTAATATGTTAAAAAACAATACTTCCAAAACCTATTTTTTGTTGAACCAAACCGAGCAGCAATTAAGAATCCTCTTCAGATTGCAAAAAGCTATTTCCCTCCTTTGTGTCACTGGGTTCCAGAACATGGTGCTAAAAGGTTAGAATTTTATTCTGACATTTTACGCCAAGAAGATGCTACTGTTATTAAAAAAAAATTTGATTTGGATGATAAAACCAAAATTATTTACCACAGTGTTTACCTAAAAAATATTGTTACTGAAGCCAGTTGGGGACATTCCCCTACCTCTACAAAAAATCTCCCTAAGCACTCTGTTCCATATTCATACCATGATTATATTGACGCTTGGTTCAAATTTATGCTTCACCAAAATGAGACAATGACTCATTCATGGTTTATTAACTTTGATAAAGAGTTTGACAACAATGCTGATTTGCCTCTTTGGTTCATCCGTTGGTGGAATCAATTTGGTTCTAATATTGAGATTTTCCCCAAACCTCTTGTTGACTGTTTCAATTTTTGGAAGTAAGGTTTTAAGGTAAATGCTCATAATGCCAAATTTCCTGCACTTCTCCACTTTGTTAAACGTTTTAGAGTCCCCTGGATTCTAAAGTGGCAATATGAGAAAGAAGGTGATATTCTTACTAGACATTGGTATGTTAAATGGTGGGACAAATTTGGATATGTTTCACAAATAATGGATAATGTTTACTGGAGACCTCCTCCCAAGCATCTAATCTCTAGTGCCCAGTCTACTTCCAAGGCTCCCTCTACTTCACAAGCCTCAGATATTGATAATTTAAGTAAAGATGATTTATATGCCCTTCTCAAGAAGAAGATTGAAGAAGAGAAAGAGGCCGAGAACAAAAATTCTGAAGAAGAAGGATCTGTTGCTGAAAGCCTTGTTGCAGAAAGCCCTTGCTACCCTTACCCTCATCCTTATCCAAAAGATTGGTTTGCACATGATGAAGAATATGATGAGAACACTCCTGATCTAGGAGTCTGATTTGTTCGGCCTGCATAAAGGCTACTGATGTTACAATATTCACTCAAGAGTAAAAGTATTTACTGAAGCCACCATGATTATATTGTTGACCACTTTTGGCACTACCAGCCAACCTACTTTCGGTCTCAAAAACTGATTTGATTCCCTCCGGATATTGCTCTCTTATTGCCCCTCACGGGTCCTGATATGAATAGTAAAGTGTCACTATTTACTTTGTACTGTTTACTGCTTTACTCACTTATATAAGGGGGGTTGTCCCTTATTGTTAAACTCAGAATCTTTTTCTAGGATTTCCCTTAGAACTCTTTCTAGGACCTCCTTAGATCAAGATATCTCATTGTTTACACAAAGCTTGTAACTAGGCTTTCAAGCCTTGTACTATTTACCCAACCTATTGATCACTGTAATTTTGTTGCTACTACTACTGTAAGTATTTTGATGTGTATTCAATAAACAACTGTTGTTTTCAATACTTTGAATTATTTTGATATACAACTGCTTGGCTAGTTCTACCGCCTTACTTTCAATTATTATTTACTTTGAATTATTCCATATATCTGCTATCTGTTGTGCTTCTGCCTTCTGCACTGTCGTCCTTCCCCCTTTATGGAATAATTCAACGGAATAGATAGCATATATATATATATATTTGCTAACGGAATGAAATTTGTTGTATCATATTGCTGGAAAAAGAAGTTCAGGTGGTCTTTAGTATAATTTACTCTTAAAAAAATTATAAAAGTTACTATTTTTAATTATTATATCATCTCACTCTACAATACACCCACTATTTTAGTTTTTATTCTTTCACACTGATTTAGCAACTCACACCGATTCAAACCCACCCCAATTCAACAACCCATAGCCACCCACAACGATTCAACAACTCACAGCCGATTAAAACCCACACCAATTAACAATCCACACTAATTCAAACCAAACCACCACCTAAAGGACCCACAATTCAAACCCAACCACTACCTACAATTCAAACCTAACCTCCCTCAATGCTAATGCTCTACGAAGAAAACTTAAGTACTATACTTAGGTATTGCTCATTAGGTTTCACTCTTAAAATTTAACCGTGTAGCTTTTTCTCATGGGATGAAAATGAATTTTTAGTTAAGTACAACCACATGGCTAAATTTTAAAGGAGAAACCTAAGAAACAACACTTAAGTATTATACCTAAATTTTGCTTAATTGATAAATATCTATCAAATATAATGGTAGTGTTCTCATGCATTTTCTATTAAAAATGAATTAATTTACCCAAAAATTTTATGAAATATTGAGTTTTTAAAAAAATAAAAATAAAATAAGGGTAAATTGCAAATTACACCCCTGAAGTTTGGGGTTGACTGAATTTTACACCCCAAAATTTTAAAAACTTGATTTTACACTCTAAAGTTTGGTTTCGTTAGCAATTCACCCCCACAGTTAAGTTCTGCTGTTAAGTGACACGTCATCATGCTGATGTGTTATATTTTTGCCAAATAAGTATCAAAACTATGTCGTTTCAGCCTAAAATTAAAATACTTGCATCTAACGTAAACGACACCGTGAATACTAAACTCTAAAATCCAAAACAAAACCCAAGAATCCAGCTCCTCTGCTTTGCAACTTCTAGCGTGAGTCAGTCCGTTGAAGGACTCTCTTCAGCTCGATGAGCCCCACGCGGCCAGACCTCCCCTAGCTCCGATTGCACCTGTGAACCCAGATAGACTGAACCCATCGGCTCTTGTGAACCCAAGCGACGACGGCGGCTCCGGGCGACCATGGCGACGCCTTCAGACGGCCTCGATGGCGACGTCTAGTGAAAAACAGGGAGACTAAATAGAATTGGGATCTTTCATTGATTGAGAGAGTCAATTACAATGTGAATGAATTACAAATTGAAATGAACTGAATGAATAATAATCTACACTATTCTCTGTTTATATACAAAAGGTAAGATAACTAACTTTACAAGTTGGTGCCAAAAATCTGTTATTTGAAAACTTCCAGAAGCTATACACGTGGCAAGTCCAAGTAACTAACTCCTGAATTTGTGGAATTAACTGTCTCAACATTCCTAGATGCAGAACTCATGATGTGGCATAGACTTAATCAATTCCAAGACTGCTGAGCTAACTCTGTTCTCTGATGCAAGCTTCACTGCTTGAGTAGGGCACACCTCATCAGTAAAAGCTGTGTTGCTTGCTGCCCTCGTGGCCTGTCTAATGCTCTTAGCATCAGTAGCAGATGCACTACCTGCTGTACCACTAGCTAATTGTGTGCAAGACTTCTTTGCAGTCTTAATACTCCCCCTCAAGAGTATATCTCTTGCCTTTTGATCAGTTACATCAGTATGGGGATATTCAACCTTAGAAGCAAAAATATTGATAATGGTACAGCAGGTAGTGCATCTGCTACTGATGCTAAGAGCATTAGACAGGCCACGAGGGCAGCAAGCAACACAGCTTTTGCTGATGAGGTGTGCCCTACTCAAGCAGTGAAGCTTGCATCAGAGAACAGAGTTAGCTCAACAGTCTTGGAATTGATTGAGTCTATGCCACATCATGAGTTCTGCATCTAGGAATGTTGAGACAGTTAATTCCACAAATCCAGGAGTTAGTTACTTGGACTTGCCACGTGTATAGCTTCTAGAAGTTTTCAAATAACAGATTTTTGGCACCAACTTGTAAAGTTAGTTATCTTACCTTTTGTATATAAACAGAGAATAGTGTAGATTATTATTCATTCAATTCATTTCAATTTGTAATTCATTCACTCTCATTGTAATTGACTCTCTCAATCAATGAAAGATCCCAATTCTATTTAGTCTCCCTGTTTTTCATGGTATCAGAGCCCTAGTATGTGCTAGATTTGCTACAATTTTTTTTTTTCTTGCTTAACAAACAGAGATTACTTCAAGAAATTGAATCTTGAAAGTTTTTTTTTCTCTTCATTTCCATTCAAGCTCGTAAAAGGCATCAATGGCTTCTGTTGAAGGAAGTGAATCTGAACCTGTGCATAATCAATCCATGCGGCAAATTCCTCAATCCAACACAGAGTCTCATTCTCCCAATCAATTTTTCCTTAGTGCAAGTGAAAATCCAGGAAACATCTTAGTCACACAACCGTTGTTGGGGATGAAGAACTATCAATCTTGGTCTAGGGCTATGGTTCTAGCTCTAACTGCCAAGAAAAAGATAGGATTCGTGAATGGCAAGATCGTTAAACCTGAGATTGAATCTCCTTTGTACGAAGATTGGGAAAGTTGCAATACAATGGTACTATCTTGGTTGATTAACTCCATGCATGTTGATGTGTCAAGCAGTATTATGTACTATGGGACTGCGAGGGAGATGTGGCTTGAGTTGCAGCGTGTCTTTTCACAGGGAAATGGACCAAAAATCTATAATCTCCAGCAAGAAATTTCACAAATTACTCAAGGAAAATTATCGGTGACAGAGTATTACTCTAAGTTCAAGAAGATTTGGGATCAACTGATTCATTATGAACCTCTACCAGTTTGCACATGTGGAGCAATGAAAATCCTGAGCATTGCACACGAGAAATCTTATGTGATGAGGTTTTTAATGGGGCTAAATGAGATCTTTGAGACAGTGAGAAGTCACATTCTCATGCTTGAGCCATTTCCTTCAATGAGCAAGGTGTATGCTCTTATTCTCCAAGAAGAATCTCATAAAGGCATTGGTCATGGCTCTACCTTCACACCTAGGCCTGATTCAGTGGCAATGTATGCCAATGCTAAGGGGAATTCAGGTAATAGAGGTGGTCCTAAGAAGGAGAGACCTTTGTGTACTCATTGTAACATGCTTGGACACACTGTAGACAAGTGTTATAAGCTACACGGGTATCCACCAGGTTACAAGCACAAAGGAAAGCCTAATTCCAATGCCAATCAAGTTTCTTATCCTCAAGGTCAAGTTGTGGAAGTACCTTCTAATGCAGCTGCTCAGTGCCCTATTTCTAAAGCACAATGTGAGCAATTGTTGGCTCTTTTTAACTCTGGACATGATCAAGGTGCTAATCATCATGTTGCAAGTGTTAGTACAAGTGCTGCAGTCTCTAGCATGCTATCTGGAGTTACTGGTGTACCTGCTGCAACTGGTGTGCCTTCCACAGCCTTGACATCCTCAAATAGTGCTTATTCTCCTTTTGTTGACACAATGTCAGGTAATCCTTTGATTCCTTCCTTGCAACATTCCATCTTTTCTGCTAAAACAGTTAATAGAAAAGCCTTTCAAGCCTCAGACTGGGTCATTGACACAGGGGCCACAGATCACATGATACATTCCATTGAATGTTTCACTACTATCACTTCTACCTTGAACACTTTTGTCAATTTACCTAATGGAGAAGTTGCTTCTGTTGCTCATATTGGCATTGTGAAAATTTCTGAACATCTTATACTTCACAATGTTCTTCGTGTTCCATCATTTAGCTTTAATCTCATTTCTGTAAGTCAATTAGCTAAGTCCACTGCCTGTTGCCTCATTTTTCTTGGAACTTTATGCTTTATTCAGGACCTTGCTCATTGGAGCACACTTGGTCTGGGTAGAGAAAGCAATGGGCTCTACTTACTGGACAAGGGCTGTACTTCTACATCTTTCATTGCAGCTTCTGTAAATAGTTCACAAATTCCCATCTGGCACTCCAGATTGGGTCACTTGTCCAATGCTAAATTGGCTTCAATAAAACCAAGTGATGTTTCTGGTTTCATTCCTGTTGAGAACTTTGAGTGTGATATTTGTCCACTTGCAAAGAAAAAACGTTTACCCTTTAATAAAAGTTCACATTTGTCTCAATCTTGTTTTGAGCTGATTCATTGTGATTTGTGGGGACCTTTCTCAGTTTCTACTATTGATAATTGCAAATATTTTTTAACCATTGTTGATGACTACTCTAGATGCACTTGGGTATATTTGTTAAAGCAAAAATCTCAAACACAATCTGTTTTGGAACAATTTTGCACTATGGTGGAAACTCAATTTTCTAAGAAAATTAAAATCTTAAGGTCTGACAATGGGACTGAGTTCATCATGAAAGATTTTTTTGCTAAAAAAGGCATCTTGCATCATTTAAGTTGTGTTGAAACCCCTCAACAAAATGCAATTGTTGAGAGGAAACACCAACACATCTTAAATGTGGCAAGAGCTCTCATGTTTCAATCCCATTTGCCTTTGCATTTGTGGGGTCATGCTATACTAGCAGCTGTCTATTTGATCAATAGAATTCCCTCATCTGCTTTGTCAAATCAAATTCCTTTTGAGGTATTATTTGGTCATTCTCCTAGCTATGCACATTTAAGAGTTTTTGGTTGCCTATGTTTTGCTTCCACCCTTTCTAATCATAGGTCTAAATTTGCCCCTAGAGCTGTTAAATGTGTTTTTTTGGGATATCCTTTTGGGGTCAAAGGATATAAGGTTCTAGATTTGTCCAACAATAGGGTGTTTTTGTCTAGGGATGTGGTTTTTCATGAGCATTCTTTCCCTTTTGCTTCTGTTTCACCCTCTATTGCAGATCCTTTTCTTCACTCTGATGTTGCAGCTCCTTGTCCTACTGGTATTGATAACTTTGTTACCCCCATTAGCATCTCTGATCCATCTTCCTTGGAAGTTGCTGATTATCAATCTCCTTCTTTTCAGTTTACTCCTAATGCTTTACCTTCTTCCCACATTCCTTCTTCTAGTCCTATACAGGTGCCTGTTCTTGATCCAATGCCTTCTTCTCCTTCACCAGTTGCTTCAGTGCCTCCAGTGCCTCTGAGAAAGTCTACTAGAGATATCAGACCTCCTGCATATTTGCAGGACTATGCTTGTGCTACTATTGCAGCTGGTGCTCCTTATGACATTGATCAATGTCTTACTTATTCTCATTTAGAGCCATGCTATCATTCTTACTTGCTAGCAGTTATGTCCAGCCCCAAAGAACCTGCCACTTTTTCCCAAGTTGTTCAGGATCCACTTTGGAGGGCTGCCATGGACAAAGAAATTCAAGCCCTTGAGCTGAATAACACTTGGGTTGTGACTACCTTGCCTCCTGGTAAAACTCCCATTGGCTGCAAATGGGTTTACAAAGTCAAGCTTAACCCAGATGGGAGTGTTGAAAGATTCATAGCCAGGCTAGTTGCTAAAAGATACACTCAAAGGGAAGGGCTTGATTTCCTTGAAACTTTCTCTCCAGTTGCTAAGACAGTTTCAGTTCGAGTCGTGCTTGCTGCCCTCGTGGCCTGTCTAATGCTCTTAGCATCAGTAGCAGATGCACTACCTGCTGTACCACTAGCTAATTGTGTGCAAGACTTCTTTGCAGTCTTAATATCTAGACTTCCCCAGCTCTGTGAGCTGCTCTTCTCGTGTGTCTCTTTTCAGATTTGGCTTTGTAAGTCTTAGATTTTTGGGGTTTTTGTTAATTGGCATTGGTGGGGTTTTTGTAAAAAAAAAATTGGGTGATTGATTTGTTGCTGGAACCAAACAGTCCTCATTCTCAGATTGGCATGGAGCTTAGATCGGTGTGGATTGTGAGATTATCTCCATTGAGTTAAATAGAAAACAAATCGGTGATGGTTTGTTGGGGTTCGGCGGCAGTGGCAACTCTGATCATGGCAAAGATTGACATGGATTGATAGTGGGTTTTTCTCCAAATTTTTGTTTTGGGATCGTTGTTGTATGTGGGTTTTTGCTGTGGGTGCTGATTAGGTTTCTTTAGATCAGCAGGTGGCTGATGTGGTGGTTTTTTCATGGGGGTTATGGTGTGGTGGTTGCTATGGATTTGTTGTGATTTTGATGGGGTGGCAGGTGGTGCAGCAGTGATTTGGATCCGTGTTATGGGTGATTGTTACTGGGCAAAGGACTGGGTAAGTGATTGTTGTTGGGCAGAGGAGCTGGTTGTGGTTTGGGTAAGTGATTGTTCTAATTTGGTATTTTTAATTTTAGGCTGAAATGACATAGTTTTGATGCTTATTTGGCAAAAGTAGAACACATCAGAATGATGATATGTCACTTAACAGCAGAACTTAACTGTGGTGGTGAATTGCTAACGGAATCAAATTTCAGGGTGTAAAATCAAGTTTCTGAAACTTTGGGATGTAAAATCAAGTTAACCCCAAACTTCATGGGTGTAATTTGCAATTTATCCATAAAATAAAATGTGGCTTGTATTGATTAATGTAGTGTAAAAAAAAAAAAAAAGTACAAATAGTGTTTTATTTGTTAGAGCCAATTCAATTCAATCAAGTTATACTTTGGGTTAATAAAAAAAAAAATTATACTTTGGGATCATTCTCAAAAAAAAAAAAAAAAAGAGGTTATTTTGGGATGACAGTTGTACAGCCCAGCTTTGCTAATCTATAATCACTGTTATTAAGCATCACTAGTCGTGAACCTGCGTGTTGCGCATGATAATTACTTTTATGGTGGTTTTATTAATTATTTTTATACAATTTAAACTAATTTAATAAACAGTAATGTATTTTGTAATTATATATTTATTTATTATAAGAATAATCATAAATGTAATATAGGAATAATCATAAATCATGAATTTAATAATTTTTGTTGTACTATTTTTTTTTTAATAAAAGTTATTTATAACATTTTGTGAATCATTAAAAAAATATATAAAATTTGGAAATTATTCTTTTAGTTTTAAACAAACTTTCTCAAACTTTTTTTTTTTTTTTGCCTGCAATCCAAAACACTGAAAAAAGTAACTAAAAAATTAATAAAACTTAACTATGATTAATTGGACCAATAAGGAAAACAATTTGTTGTTTATAATCTACTAAGGTTATTTTCTTTGCATAAATTGTAATTTCGTCCACCCAAAACATATTATCAAATAAACAATTATTAGAAAATTTTAAGAATTAAATTTCTATATATGCATTGTTATAAAATAATAATAATAATAATAATAATAATTAAAGTAAAATTGTGAAAGATAATATTTGTCTCTCATTCAATAATTTTTTTTAGCCAACTTTTGCTTTTCTCTAAAGAAATGGTATTATAGAGTACTTCTAATACAATTATTAAGAATATTTTGTCCACTACAAAGGATTAAAAAATAAAAAAAAAATGATTAAAGTTTCATAGTTTAACATCTAAATTGAGCACTATAAAAATCATGCTATTAAATTACAATAGCTACCAAATTAAAATTTTCAAATCATGCTATGTAGTAGAATAATATTATATTTTTATATTTAATCCCTTATAACACAATATAGGATAACATTTAACAATTAAAGAGAGAGAGAGAAAAAACACAACAATAAAAAAAAAAAAAAAAAAAACTGAATCGCATTAACCTAAAGTAGATTAAAAAATATAAAAAATTATCAACCTAAAGCGAAGATGCAAGAAAAATAAAAAATAAAAATCCACCCAAAAATTTTGTGTGTGTGTGTGTGTGTATGTGTGTGTGTGAGAGAGAGAGAGAGGGAACCTTTTTTTTTGTAAGGGAAAACTATACATAGAATGAAAGAGATAGTGACAAATTTATAGTAAGAGAGTGTGAATAAGAAGAGACAAAAATAGAGGAAGATAAAGGGAAAGATGAAGAATGATATTAATGTAGAGGGTAGTGAAGTCATGAGAAGGTGAGGGAAGGAGAAAAGTTGGAGAAGTAGTGGGAAAATGAAATGGTAAGGGAGGGAAAAAGGTTGGAGAAGTGTAAATATGAAATAAAAAAATAAAAAAAATTATAAGAAAATGGAAAGAAAAAAGTTAATGACGTGGACGCTGACATGGCTAAACGTGAGTGCAGTAGTATTAAATGCAATATTATATTTTTATATTTAACAATTTATAACGCAATATAGGATAATATTTAACAATCAAAGAGAGAAAAAAAAAACACAACAATTAAAAAAAAACAAAACTGAATCGCATTAGCCTAAAGTAGATTAAAGAATATAAAAAATTATCAACCTAAAGCGAAGATGCAAGAAAAATAAAAAATAAAAATTCACCCAAAAATTGTGTGTGTGTGTGTATGTGTGTGTGTGTGTGTGTGAGAGAGAGAGAGAGAGAGAACCTTTTTTTTGTAAGGGAAAACTATGCATAGAATGAAAGAGATAGTGACAAATTTATAGTAAGAGTGTGTGAATAAGAAGAGACAAAAATAGAGGAAGATGAAGGGAAAGATGAAGAATGATATTAATGTAGATGGTAGTGGGGAGATGAGTAGGTGAGGGAAGGAGAAATGTTGGAGAAGTAGTGGAGAGATGAAAAAGTAAGGGAGGGAGAAAGGTTGAAGAAGTGTAAATATGAAATAAATAAATATAAAAAATAATTAAAAGAAAATGGAAAGAAAAAAGATAATGACGTGGGCATTGACGTGGCTCAGCGTGAGCGCTGACGTGGCTCAACGTGAGTGCAACATCATTAAACGCTACGCTTCAGCTTTTAGTAATATATAGATTATGTAGCCTGCCAACTATCAAGAGTATTCTCGACAATTTGAGCCAAAAAAAAAATGTTTATTTTAGTATAAAAATTTACTTTTTATTATTATTTTATACTCACTTGTCAAAACATTCAATATCAAATTATCTATTTTATACTACATTTTATTAAAATATCAATTATTTATATTATTTCTAACAACCACTATTCAGTCTTTTCATTCATCCTTAGAATACGTAAATGTGTGTGTGTGTGTATATATATATATATATATATATATGTATAAAATGTCAATCTAAATTTACATAATTACTATAACAATCATATGTTTTTACACAACTTTGCGCTGACTAATGTAAGAGATTTTGAACTTAATTGACAAATACAATACTTTTTTTATTATACAAATACTCATGCAAGTGCTCTAAGAAAGTTAATTAAGCTCGCACCTAGACCTTACTCATCGTAGCTCAAAAGTCAATGGAGCTCAAAAAAAGAAAAAATGAAAGCGTAATTGAATGTTTACACGGCTCATTCATTTCACAAGATTCTTTGTAGACGACAAGAGTAGTTGTGACTTTATCCATTGTAACAATTTGAGTTTCTAATAGTAGTTGTCTCTTTCTCTGCCGGGGTGATGTTTCTAATAGTACCTGCCAAAGTTGTGTCAGCTATGCAAGACATCACAACTCGGTGTCCATCTAATAATAGTGCAATCATTTGGTACGGTGCATGCATGTTACGCTATTCCAATATTAATTTCTTTGGACAGGTACAAACTTCTCCAGAGGTACTCATTGGGAATGTCGGGAACACAACCTCACCTGATCAGCCCAACTTTAGTGCGATTGCTCTATTGAACATTCTAACAGGGACAGCAATAAAGGAGGATATGTTGTTTCGTGATGGGAATTTGACAGCAAGTAATGGATCTGATCAAACTTATGGGTTGCAGCAGTTGCTTAAGCCAGTTGATCAAGGATGCTGAGATTTGTTGCCAATCGAAAACAGGGTTGCGTATCATAACCCCAAGTTGAATTTTAAGGTATGAGACCTACTCTTTCTTTCAACAACCACCAGTGCTGCCGCCTTCACCACCAGCACCACCGCCCCACTTCAATCATCAGGTAAGACGTGTAGATTTGTAATTTTCTTTGTTGTTTGGATTGATGGTTAAGAAGAGAGTTTGAACAAACGTAAGTACTAATTGAACTACAAGACTCTTCTCTCCCTCTCTCTCTTCTCCTCCCCCGCCCATGGAAGGGTTTGTGAAGAATTATTTGCTATATGTGAGGGAGGTGGACAAAGAAGTCTTAGGATCCTCACCACAAATGAATCTATATAATGTTTTGGATTAAATGTTATAAATTTAAAATAATTTTCAGTACCACATCATTTACATCAACTATTGAATTTTCATAAACTGAAAATTTTTAATCCTTTGAATGAAAATTTCAATAACTTGGAATATTGGTTGAGATAACAATTATCCACTTCATTTCTGTGTGCCAAACAGTTGTAGAGTATTCGTCTTAGATGATCAATTTCATTATTTAGTGTTCCAAATGATAAAAACTGTAGTAAACCAAACAAAATTATTTAAGAAGGACCTGAATGAAAGGGAAATTTTATTCTAAACATAAGGCTAAAGGATAATAGCTGTTTTAGAACTGCTGGGAAGTAATTGGGATAAAGAAGCTAGGGAAACATCCATTCAAACTCACAAACATTAAGGTTTTAGTCTAGAACTTGAAGAAGTTCTTTGTGCTTATTTCTGTACTAAATATATTTGTCTTATATGTGACAGTTAGGGCTTTGGGCAGCTTATGTCCTTACAATTATTCATATATAGTAGATTCATTGACTTACAATTATTTTAAGCAAACTTAGGGTGTATTCTATGATGAGCAACAGGAGATGAAGGAAAGAAGACAAAAAAGACAGTAATCATAGTGATATCATCAATTGCATCAATTGCAATAGTTGCAGCTGCCTTGGGTTTCTGGTTTTATTCATCATCTGTCAGGAGGAAAAGAAATTTAGGTAGATTCAGTTTAGCCAATCTATCAAAAGATTTGATTTTTTTTTTCGTAAGTTCTATTAAAATTTGTATTTCTAGATTTTCATTAATTTTGTTTTATCTAATTTATTACTCAAATGCAGATAAAAGCCAAGAAATTCCATTACGAAATAATTTATCAGGTTCACTTTTAATGCACTTAGACTGTAGTATCTATGGAAGGGATGATGACAACAGAGGAGAAATGAATTACTTCAATTTAAACATTATTGACTGCTACAAACAATTTCTCTGATGCCAATAAACTTGGAGAAGGTGGTTATGGCCCAGTGTACAAGGTAAAAAAAGCATAGTAATTAATATATATCATTCATCTTTAGAAATTATTGGATCATTTGCATTTGAAATTAATACATAACAATAATAGTTAGGATCATTCGATTTTCGGAGAAATCAGCTATCAGTGAACCGTACCATTGTAACATGTAGCAAAGTATGTCTACCAATACTACGTGATCATTTTTTGTTGATGAAGTTTAAAATGCTTCCAAGGCAAGTTGATTAATGGAAAGGAAATAGCAGTTAAAAGGCTTTCAATGAAATCAAAACAAGGTCTTGAAGAGTTCAAGAATGAAGTGATTTTAATTGCAAAACTTAAGCATAGGAATCTAGTAAGGCTCTTGGGATGCTGCTTGGAAGGAGAAGAAAAACTTCTAATCTATGAGTACATGGCCAACACTAGTCTTGATGTCTTCTTGTTTGGTTTGCTCTCTCTCTCTCTCTCTCTCAAACACATACACAACATCATTTATTGTTGGAAATTATATGGCAAAAGTGTCCTATATGAAAGAAACTTTTGCCCCATTATTACAATACAGATCCAAAGAAATGTAAAGAACTAGACTGGGCTAAACGTACAAGCATTGTCAATGGGATTGCAAAGGGACTTCTCTATCTTCATGAGGACTCTCGGCTCAAAATCATCCATAGGAATTTGAAAGCAAGTAATGTATTGCTAGATGATGAAATGAACCCAAAGATATCAAATTTTGGCACTGCTAGGATTTTTGGGGGCAATCAAATTGAAGCCAACATAATCAGAGTTGTGGGTACATAGTAATCATTCCCTTCATAAATTTTATTTCCATAATCACTAATATGGCAAATTGTTAAGACATGATCAAAAAAAAGTTTGGTCCCTCACGTACATGTTATGGGAGAGGGGAGGTTCATTTGATTTTCCCCTCTACATTTTGCAATTTTGTTTTAAACACATTAAAAAATTTAGCAGTAAAATCATGTGGAAAACTCTACAATGTCAATAGTGATTTAAAGTGTGAGAAGAGGGAATTGCAAAGGAAGAAAGCCAACTTTCGCAAGTCATGGTTATGTCAATGTAACTTATGCTCTTAAAGATAGTATATTACATTTAGGAAAATTTTTCTTTCATTCTTTTACTGTGATTGAAACCTATATCATAATACATATTTTTTCCCATAGTGGATACATGACGCCAGAATATGCAATGAAGGGACTTTATTCAATAAAGTCTGACATTTATAGCTTCGGGATTCTACTGCTAGAAATTGCTAGTGGAAAAAAGAACAGCGGCTTCTATCATCCAGAGCGTGAAGAAAGCCTTCTGTCATATGTACGTCTCTTTTCCATATCTTTTGAGCTCAAATTATGTTTTTTCTTATTATTGTGAACTAAAAATAAATTTACCAATAGGCATGGCGACTATGGAATGATGGCAAAGGACTGGAATTTATAGATCAGACCATAGTTGATACTTGTCCTAAAAGTGAGGCACTGAGATTGATCCATATTGCATTGTTATGTGTTCAAGAAGATCCTAATGATAGACCTACCATGTCAATGGTCGTACTCATGCTTGCAAGCAAATTGATAAACCTTCCTCAACCATCAGCACTTCCATTTACAGTAAGTAGATTTATCATGTTTGATCAACCTTCAACAGTTGGCACCGGATCAGGATTTGTCACATCTGATCTGTCGTCAACAAGTGCTTCTTGCTAGTGAAGAGATTAACTGGTCCATTTCATTTTAATTACAAAATTTCCTTGTTAGAAGCTTCTTCAAGCAGGCGATGCATCATCTTCATATTTCTATTTTTGAACTAGTTCTCAGGGGAATTAGATTGAATTACCACATATACCAAATTATGCAATACAAACTCACAAAGGAAAAGGTGACAAACATCAATGGACTGAATCATGTGATATGATTTTGACAATAAATATTTCAAAATTTGTAACCTAATAAAGCGTCAATCCAATATTTGAAGTCAAATTCAGGAAGATGTTGTCATTGGAAATAATATGCAAACGGGAAAGACTTACTCCCTTGGCTATC
Organism: Castanea sativa; assembly: GCF_040712315.1. Lineage (NCBI taxonomy): Eukaryota > Viridiplantae > Streptophyta > Magnoliopsida > Fagales > Fagaceae > Castanea > Castanea sativa. Next base: position 71,551,628 of record NC_134017.1, read on the forward strand.
CAAAATCATTGCTTGCATTACTAAGTGCTCTCCGAAATTCCTTGTAAATGGGGATTGTTTATTGTGGCTGGAGGAATAAATGAGCCCTGGTGAGTTGATTATTTTCCGCACCCTAGCATCCGGTATAACTATTTGGTTATTCTGTTTGGCATTATGAGTTTCTATGGGTTCTTTCTTATCAACCTTGATATAATTTTGCCTGATTGTTGCCCACACCTTTTTTCTTGGAGGCAGAATTTCAAAAGATGAGATCAGAAGTCCAATGTCTGCCATAGAGGGATTATTCAAGGAAACAGGCATCAATTAGAAGTTAGAAGTTTGAAAGAAGGCATAATTATAAAATAGTTTGATTACAATAGACAACAATGACAATGACATATTATGAACCTTAATAGTTGAATCTCAATTCAAGGAGATATAACATGTTAAAAGGAATTTGAAACTCTAACCATTAAACGAGGGATGAGCTATATCCAAGCAATCCAAAAAATAGTCTGAATGAATACTATTTATGTTATTTTTTACCTTATTTTATTGGTGACTAGTAGGATAAACGTTTTTTCGGAGGATGAATGAGGAAAATTCAAAACAAACCAAGAAAATATAATTCAAAAGAGTGCGACCTTCACACAACACAAGCAAAAAACATCTGCAACACATTGAAACAACCAACGCAGCTAGTCTAAACCAGACTCAACACAAACAGAATAGCTGCAAAAAGCTATTCAAAGAAATGCAGCTTACCACTGTGGTGGCCCATTAATTTCAAGACACCAATACAATCCTTAATGCTTATGATTGAAAATGGGTTGCATAAGTAGTTCACTGAGCCTCCAGACAACAGTATCAGATCCAAAGGACGGTTAACAACCTAAACTAGGAAGGGGATAATGTCCAATATGAGGGCTTCAAAATTAAATAATGGTTTTGCATCAGAAGATGGGTATATTTGATCTTGAAATTTCAGAGTTTTGTATTCCTGGAGGAGTACCAGAATGTCATCAATTGTCTTTAGTATTCCTACCAGTGCATGCTCTGCAACTATGAGGCCCCTGCCTCCTGATTCCCTGCATTAAACCTGGTTTATATATACATTCAGACCATGTCCCGCAATCATTTCCATCTGAGTTTTTTAATGATAATTTCTGCTTCAAGTTTTACATATTTAATTACTCACAAAACTTGGGTTATTAAAGAATACTTGCATATACAGCACAGCAGATCAGTGTCAGTGCCACAGCAAACTGCATTACCTCAAAATTGATAGAAGCCCTTTCCTGAGTTCCATTTCTTACAATTATGTAAACCAAAGAGATTATGAGATAATTCTAATTTCAATTCAAGGTATGGGCAAAATAAGATGCAATAATGTACATTAGATCAGTATCTATGAAAGTAAATAGACAAGTTGGTTTGATTAATACCTCAATCCTAAATGTTGACAACAATTTTAAAGGTACAAGAGACTTTACAAGATGAGTTGACTAGAACCCACAAAAGGCGTCTCATTAATGGACATGAACTGAAAGGTGAGATTCAAAATGCTATCAAACATTAGCGACTAAAATCAAACTTAGAGATTGATTTACATTTTAAAACCCAAAAATATATATAAATCCTAATAGAGTGGCAGCTTTCTATGTGGATTCAATGGCACCAAACTCATTGAGTAGGGTAGCACCACTGGACAAAACATAATATGTGGACCCAACTTAGAAAGTGAACAAGCTTGCTTCACACTGCATGTCTCAATTTCATAAAGAAACAGCTTGGTCGACACCCTAAGTAACAACAATCCGTCTTTAATCGCCAACGGAACCATCCATGGCTCCGTATGATAAGTCACAGCTTCCGTCACTCTTTGATGCAGATTGTAAAACCGCGGATGCTCTTCTTCAATTTCCTGCAGAGATTTTGAGTGTTTGAGAGTCCATTTGGATTCAAAAAAATCTTCAAGGAACCATATGTGAAGTCCTTTTTCAGAGACCATTGCATAATGCATTCGCCCTTCAGAATCTCCAATGCATGCTTGAGGGATGGTCTCAAATTCCATTGCGGGGATTGGTACTGAAATCAACCAAGATAGCTCCTTTTCTACATCATATGTGAGCACTTTATCTCCATCTGTTCGCCAATGTAAAATCCCTCCAACATAGACACTGTTGTTCTTGACTAAATTGTTATTGCAGTGGCAGATCTCATTTGATTTTGTCCATGCCCCAGTTTCGAATGAATATGCTTCAAAAGTATAGCAGAATTCCTCCTCCTCAATCTCCAACTGCCTGATTCTAACCAGTTTGAATTTAGTAGAAATGTCTATGGGATCCCGAGTTGGGTCAAACGCCAATCCTATGGTGCTAAGATTGTCAAGTGCAGCAGTTGATCGTAATTTAATCCACTCCTTTTTTGAGGGATTGCACACATAGACAGCATGGTCTTGAGCTTGATCAGGAAAGCAACTCCGGCAACATACAATCCCATTGCATGATGCTAACATCACTACATCCTCAGGAAGGAAATCAAACCCCTTTTGCTGCACTTTTTCATCACTGTCACCTTCACCTTCACCTTCACCTTGTGATTCAACAACAGGAATGTAGCTAACTGTTCTGATGTCTTCATTGCACCACTGATACTTCCCTTGGAAGATGAATCCTGATATGGTAGGCTTTTGCTTTTGTAATTGACTCTGGATGAAGGACCGGTCAGATATAAGCTTGTGCCAACCTTTAGAAACGCACTTAAATTGAAGAAGAGTCTTTGAAGGCAAACGACATAGGATATTAAAGGGAATATCACTGTTCAAGAATTCAAGATTCTCCATTTCCTGAAATGTAATTCACATAACTTTGAGAAAATTACTATAAGATTCACAGACAAGACAAGTAATGAGATCCATTGTAGCCACAATACAAACTAAGAAAGATGAGCAACAGAGACATTAGTAATCTATTAGTCTATGCAACTTAATATTGAAACCACAGGAAAATATTCAAACACTACTGTTACATTAGTAAGTGTATCATCATCTATACTAAAAGGCAATCCTGTGTTGCCCATAAAATTTTTAATAGAAAAAAAAAAAAGAAAAAAAAGAAAAGAAGGGTTTTTTAGCGAGGCTTTTGAAGCTGACTGGAAATCCAGAGGCAAATATAAGAACAATGAAGGTCCAGGAGTCCATGGAACCTAATATTGAAACCACGGGAAAATATTCAAACGCTACTGTTACATTAGCAAGTGGGTCATCTATATACTATAAGGTCCAAACCACTAGTATTAAAAAAAAAAAAATGCAAATCCTATGTTGCCCATAAAATTTTTAATAATAAAAACAAGGTTTTTAGTGAGGCTTTTGAAGGTGACTAAAAATCCAAAGGCTGCCACCGTTAGTTTTCAATGCAATCCATTAAAACTAAACAACTATTGAAAAAGAAGGAAAGAAAGAAAGAATAGAGCAAATAGTGATCTTTTCCTGTTTTCCCTTATTCATTTCCTCATAAACATTATGTAGTACCTTATGCTCTGTACAACTTTTTCAAGAATATAGATAAAGAAATATTAGGAAAAAAAAAAAAAGAAGAAGCAAGCATGAACATGAATATGATGAGCATGAGCAATGAATGTGAACGGTTTAATTGTTCTTATGTCAAAATTCTTACCCCAAATGCAAGAAGAAATTGGGAAGAACAAAAGAGAGAAAAGAAATGCAAGAATGAATATGTTTGATTGTTGTTATGTAAAAAAATTCTTACCTCAAAAGCAGAGTCACCTCTCAATCTCAATTTCTCTGTGGTGGACTAAGACTCTCAGACCGTGACTAATAACAAAGTAGTGAAAATGGAAAGAAGATGAGGCAGAGGCAGTGTGTGTGTGTGTGTGTTTGTTAGTATTAGCATTTACTGTTGCCATTTGGCACTGTCCACTTTGCACGCACTGTTATTGTTCTGTGCGCAGAGCAAGGAACGTAGCAAATGTTGCACTGGCACTCTCTCTTAACCGCTTTATTCTCCGTACAATCTGATGGCCACTCTTGTATTCAGTTGTAATTTTGCAACTTCTGCTGTTTGTATACACTATACACGCCACTCCATCCAATCCATCTCATTTTGCATGCATTACACCCATTGTACCTTGCTTTTCTTTGTTTTTTGACTCCAATTTTTAAATTTCTCCTCAAATGTTTTTTTTGTCAAAATCAAGGCAATTTTATTGCCACCTACCTACGTGGTAATATTAATGTTGGTCCACATGAATGAATACAAAGATTTGTTGCACATGTACCAGGCTTGCTTATAAATTAAAAAACGAGTTTCAAACAAATACTTTGTAAAAAATTTTGGTGTGACTTGTTATTTTTTTCAAAGGGCTGATTATTACACATAAGTGTGTGTGGTGAGTGCACGCCCCACATTGGTTGAAATTGTGTATTTGAAATACAATTTTTAATTAAATTGTGAAATTGTGTTTTTATGAAAAAAAAAATCTAAATTATAAAAAGAACTCTTAAACTACAAAATGTGTACAACAAGATGTGTGCAACAAACATTAATAAAATTTCTTTTACTAATGCCAAAAATCATAAAAAATAATTCTTAAACTAAATAATTCTATCTATATTAACATCTTTTTTTAATATATAGATAAAAAAATAATTGGGAGAGGGTGATCAATGTGGCTTCTCCTATTCATATTAATATATTTGATCAATTTCTATCATTTTCAAATCTATAAAATATCTAAAAATTGAAGAGTAGTGTTTTTTTTTTATTGTTGCTATGCTCCAATTAAGCCATATCAATGTAGCATTTCAATCTAACCGGTCCACTGCAGTTTATTTCGGTCCATTCTAGTCTACTCAATCCACTTCAATCCATTTGGTCTAGTCTAATTCTATCATATTCATTCCATTTGGTCTAATCAATCCAACTCAGTCAATTTTGCTCCAATTTGGTCCATTTTAGTCCACTTGTGTCCATTCGGGCCAATTCAATCCAATAGTTTTACTTTGGTCCATCATGGTCCATTCGGTCCACTTGGGCCTACTCAGTCCAATTCAATCTGCTATGATCCATTTCATTCCACTTAGGTCCACTTCAGTCTACTTTGGTTTGCTCTGGTCCAATTAGCTCTATTTTGAACTAATTGGTCCGTAAATTGATTATTTTTGTAAGTTGCTTTTTCAGTTTTTGGCTCAAAAAAAAATTTTCCTTAATTTTTAGGTCAAAAATACGGTTTTTTTTTTTTTTTGGGGGACCAAACTCTTTAATTTTTTGCTAAAAAAAATTAGACAATAGAAATTAGAAATATGAGTCTTAAAAATCTAATAAATATTATAGATATTCACAAGATTACATTCAATTCAAGTTTCAATAATATAGGCATCATACTTATATTTGGGAAAACAATGCTACAGTTGTAAACTTATATAATAACTTAAACTTGATATAACATGTTATATGTGTTCCATGAAATGGAGTTGTGCATTTTTTTTTTTTAAATCTTGGATATATATATATATATATATATATATATATATATATATATATATATATATATATTCAAATTAGACAACCGATTATGGTATTTTTAAAAGAAAGGTTTTTAATAAAATTTTCTCCATTTAAATAAAACAATTGTATAATTATATATTTTAAACAATATGGAACATAATTTCATATATGTTCCACTACATATAAAACTTATAGGAATAGGAAATATTTTTAAATAATAAATGCCTTATTTAACCTACAAAATTGCATGTATTATAATTTAGAAATATATATTTTATTTTTCAAACAAATATAAATGATAAATTTTAGAGATAAGCAAAAACTATATATTTTTTTTAAAAATGTGAACGAAAAAAAAAATCTTAAATTTTAGGAGTTTCTTTTCGAATTCAAAATGAAATTTGTTATTTAATATTTATGACCATATTTCTAAATGAAGTTACTCTTCATTAATGAGGGTATTTTTGAACTACATAAAAGTCAAGTTGAAAGGAATCCTCTTATATATAGTATAGATAAAATAAAACTAGACTCATCACACCTTGTTAGGACATATGTGTTTCACTTGTTTAGAACATATGTCATTTATTTATGTAATTGGTTAATCCTTTGACAAAACGCACTTTACATGTAATTGGGTAGAATTAGGATGAGTTTTATACTTCAAAAAACTGTGTTTCAAGATCAAGTGTTGAAGTCATCAAGTCTGTCCAAGAAACAAGCTGAAAAGTGCAAGTTCATTAAAACTCGACAACTAGATCGACAGCTAGCATGTGTCGAAATTTAAAAAGCTGTTCCAGTCCGTGGCTTGATAGCTGCTCGACAACATCTCGATACCTCTATTTGTCGAGATTTAAGAAAAATAGATTCTAAGTTCTGTTTTGATTCCAATCTGTGAATGTGTTTTTGGGCCTTCTTTTCTCCTAACCCTAGACATATAAATGGATTATTTTAAGGGCCGTCAAAGGGACACAAGTTGCACAAGCATTGAGAAATAATTGTTCATGCAAATTGTGATTTGAGACGAAGTTCTTGCCCTAGTTCATCTCTCGTGAAGAAGTTGTTGTGTCTTTGCACCGTAGGGTTTTGTAACTAAGTATCTTCTTGATCTTCATTGTGTGGATGAATTGAAGAACTTTGCAGCCAACAATCTTCTCTAGTTGGTGATTGAAGTCGCGTACTAGGATCCGCGCAATTGGTTAGTCACATACTTGGAAGTCGTGCATTGAAAGAAGAAATTGTCACTACAGAACAAGTCCAATTGGGTATTGGGGTAAGGGTTCAATTATAGGTTGGTAAGGTACTTGGGATTTCTTTACTTGTAACCGCTTGTTGTGATAATAATGGAATTTCGGGAGTGGTGACCTTAAAATCACTCGGTGGGGTTTTTGCCGTGTAGGTTTTCCTCATTCGTAAACAAATCACCGTGTCATTTATTTTCTGTTGCATACTTAGTTTAATTGGTGATTTTTTAGTGCTACCACGTAATTTGCATGTTAATTTGATTAATTAATAACTTGACTAATTAATCAACTTAATCTATCACAAGGGGTCAATACGTTTTTGGCCTATTACACCCGCTTTGTGTGTGCAATATCTTTTTCATTTTTTTATTTTTTTTGTTTAGTGTTATAATACTTAAAAGTGATATATAAATAACCATATGTATTTTTTTATTTTTTAAGAAAGAGGTAAGGTAACATGAAATAATGCTTAAAAATGAGGTAGAAAACTGTAAGAAGTTAAAACCCAATAGGAAATTTAAATTTATTGATTGGGATAAGAATTGTGATAAGTAAAAAAAAATTGAGATTTGAACAAAAGAAAGATAATATACGTTAGTGTGGATAGATGGAGATTTGTGATAACTGTATAGACTTTGGATAACAAAAATTCTGAACTGTTTTAAAGAATTTAAAAAAAAAAAAACATAGAAATTTCGAATAAGATGAGTAGTTTTTACTTTTTAGGTGAGGTAGGTTTTTTTTTTTTTTTGTGAAGCACAAAATAATTGAAGTATTTGAATTCAAATAGATAAAAAATACACATAGAAATTAGACATTTGAATATAAATAGATGGTGAGAATAGCGATTTTGTACATGAAATAATATTACTGTTTTTTATCTTTTTTAATTTTTTGTAGAAAAAAAATTTAACTAAAGAATATGTTATTTCAAAATTTGTATAAGAATATTTTGTTATGCTAAAAATTGAAGACGAAAAAAAAAATCCTATTATTAATAGTATAGATAATTATATATATATATTTTTTTTTTAATGAAAGAACGTTTCTTCAAGTCCATAAACAATTCCGTCCGCAATGGGCTCATAGAGGAGATCTTGGGCCAGTAGCTGTAAAAGAATCCTTCAAGCCTGTTTGAATTACCAACAATTGTCAATTTAGCATCGTAATTCGTAACTATGCTACTTGAGTGCTGTGCGCGTGAACGCCAATCACTCATTCTCAAATATGTGAATGTGTTTGTTTGGAGGTGAAATAGGAAAATGAAAAATTTTGAAGACAAAATAGGAAGGATATTCTTTTTAAGTGTATTTAGTTGGGTGGGGAGAAATGAAAATAAATAGTAAGGCCTATGTATTTTCTCTCCAAGTCCACCAAAAAGTTTTCTCCTTAAAATAGAGAGAAAACTGAGTAAGGATAATTTTTTTCTTAATTGACAAAAATAGCATGTGCACATTTTTTAAGTTGCTTTTTTTCTTTTTTTTCTTTTTTTCTTTTTTCTACTGGGCAATACGTTGCCCTTTTTTTTTTCTTCTTTTTCTGGGCTGTTGCCTTTCTTTTTTTTTTTTTTTTTTCTTTTTTCTCTTTTTTCCTGGGCTATTGCCTTTTTGTTTCTTTTGTTTTCAGTACCATTGGCCTTTTCTTTTTTTTTTGGCTGTTACCTTTTTTTTTTTTCCTTTTTTTCTGGCGGTAACATTGTGACTTCTTTTTTTGGGATATTATTTTCATTTTTTTAATAAAATTGGATGATTGCTCTTTTTTTATGATTATTTGTCACTTTTTTTTTGTTTTAATTAAATATCATTCTTCAATAAGAGTATATGACTAAATTTATGCAAACTCATTTTTTCCATCCTTCCACTTTTCCACTTTCAACAAACAAAAAAGAGAGAAAATAAGATATTTTATATCCTCCAACTTTTCCATCTTCTCACCATTTTTTATCTTTTTACTTTTTCACTCTTCCAACCAGATGGACCTCAAATCCTTAGGGTTGGATTTAAAGATGAAATGGAGTGCTCACCTACATTCCTATAATTTGTTGCTTCTAAGTTCTACTTATCAGTGTCTCAATGGTCAGTCACGTCTATCAGATCTGCCACAATGGTCATCCCCGCTCACCTATTTTTTATTCATAAAAAAAAATAATAATAAAGTTCTACTCATCATGACTATATTTATGAGGATTAATTCCATTAATTGAACTGCTCTTGTTCACTACCACATGTATAGATCTCCATCCACAATTGGAGAGGATTAGGAGAGCTCTAGCAGTTGTTCTAAAAAACAATCTATTTTAAGACACCAAAATGTTATTTTATTTATTTCAACATAGCATTTGAAAATACACTTTACGTCACATCTCTTACTTTTAACATATCACCATTATAATATCTTAAAATAAGATCAACTTCTTATTAAAAAAAAAAAACTGACAAAATAGAACACTTGACGTTAAAAAAAGAAGAAAAGCGAAATATCTCAACCACAAAATAAGAAACCTGACATGTGATCGAGAGGAGAGACAAAAGGAAAATAAAGAATAGAAAAATAATAGCACATGGTACCTACAGGCTACAATTCTATTAAACCAAATGCTAAAATTTTTTGGCATTTGGAGAAATTTGATGTAAGGGTGGTTTTATGTTTCTTGTATTAAATGTAAAAAATTTAACGTTTAACACTGATGCTAGTACTGTAAATATTTCATTAGAAACCATTTCCACGTCTTCATTTTGCAATTGAGGTTGGCTTGGACCCTACAACTATAAGCATCCATCTAGATTCTTTCTTCTTTTCTTTACTAGTATTATGGCCATGTACAGATAAATAAAAAATTACTTATATGTGTATAAATAATTACTTATATGTTTATAAATAATTTAAATATATATTAAATAAAAAATGCATATATACATTTTAGGTGGGACAGAATAAGACAAGACGTTGACAAGCAATTTCATTTTGACGTTCACCTTCGTGGATTAAAAAAATCTTATGTGAAACGAAATAAGATAAGACACCTCAAACGATAATATTTTTGTCATTCCATAGTTATTAAGTTTGATTATTTTACAACAAACTATAAATGGTAAGTTATTATTTGATCTAATTTGAATTGACTATTGAAATTACTTTTTTTAACCACCGGTAGCAGTTAATAACAACATACTACTAAAAATTTGTTATAAAAGTTTTATGAAAATATTGTAAATATTTCTTTTTCTAAAAGCAAAAACAAAAACCAAAAAAGTTATATAAAAAAAAAAACTTAAATGGAGCAAAACAAGATAAGACAGCTCAAACAAGACACTGGAATATTTTGGTCATCTCTATACTTGTTGAGTTTTAGTGTTGTACCCTTTCTAAAAGATTAGTAAGTTGTACATTCGTGTGAGAAAAATCAAAATAAAACGAACGGAATAAGAAGATCCAAAGAAGTTGAACCAAATCCAATCCCTCCCCCACCCCCCCCCCCCCCTCAAAAAAAAGAAAAAGAAAAAAGAATTAAGTTGACCCAAATTCTTCCAAAAAATTAGAAATTAATAGCCAGATACTACAGACCTATGAGCGATGACCCACCCTAAAAATGATCATTTTAATCAATAAATTAATAAATACAAATACATAAACTTAGGTGGCGCTACTATCTATAACCATCGCTAGTTTTCTTCTAACTATATATACATATATATATTGGCTCAAAATATATATAATATATATATATATATATATATATATTTATATTTGATAACAAGTTTTCTTCTATATATGCTGTCGGATGCACCATATATCTTCTTCTTGTCTGTGACAGACTTTTTTTTTTTTTTTTCCAATTCTTTATAAATATATTTTGGCCATGACGATGAGGATAGCTCGTCTAAAATAGCTAATGTGCTGCACTACCTCAGCACTGACGGAAGCCAAAAAGTCAATGGAGCTAGAATAAATAAAAATGGGAAATTTTAAAGAATAAATCAAAAATGAAAAGCGTAATTGAATTTGTTTTCTTGACATCAGCTTATTCATTTCATGGAACATTTTTAAAAAGAAAATACTATATTCATAATATTTTTAAAGTAATTTTACAATAAATTTTAAATAAAAGATAGTTTTTGGCGCTTATGAGTAGAAAAAAAATTAATTTAAATTATAAATTTAAATTAAAACTAATAACAATTTACTACTTATAATTTATTATAAAAATATTATTAAAGTAAAACTTCTTTTGATTTTTTTAGTCTTTAGACGACAAGAGTAGTACCGAGTTGCTGCATCCATTTTCATTCATGGGATCTATATGTTTTTTTCATATGAATTTGTAATCTATATTCAATGAAACAAATCAATACACCCGTACAAGATTACACCTTCCAAAAAAATTTAAAATAAAAATTCCGCTGTCACGATTTGACTTGCGACCTAGCCTTCGCATGTTTAAATAAATTTTGAATCTTCCAAATTCATGCCAGTGAAAGAAACTAAAATCTACCCAAGCAAGCCAAAGAAACAATCAAAGATTAACCCTAACATTATTTAACTACTTCTAATATACTTGATAAAATCATTTTCTTTCCTATGAAGAATACTTGAGAAAATTATTTCTTATGGATAATCATCCATAACATAAGCATATGTTCATGGACAAATTTCCTATTGAAGCCGAGGAGGAAAAATGTTTTCCCTCAAGAACTCGATCCACAGCCTTTCTGTTACTATTATTTGGAGTGTTTTCCCTTACCCGCGCCATTAATTCCCAAATAATCTATGATTACAGCATATGTTTAGATCAATCAAATGAAACATCCAACACCTCTTACAATTCCAACCTCACAGTGCTGTTGGACTCTTTATCCTCTAAAGCTTCCAAAACTACAACTTCTACAAGGAAAGCTCTAATGTTGGCATCTACGCCCTCTTCCTCTGCAGAGGTAATGTTTCTCATGGTACCTGCCAAACCTGTGTAAGCTACGCGATCGGAAATATCACAACTCGATGTCCATCTAACAAGAGTGCCATCATATGGTACGATCAGTGTTTGTTACGATACTCCGATGTTAATTTCTTTGGACAGGCAAAAATATTGCCAATGGTACTCGTGTGGAATTACGAGAATACTTCTTCACCTGACCTACCAAATTTTTACGCACTTGGTCTAATGTACTATCTAATAAATCGCACCAAGGTAACAGATATGTTGTACACGAGTGATAATCAGACAGTGACATTGAGTAATGGGTCCAAGACAAGTTATGGGTTGGTGCAGTGTACTGCATACTAGAGATATACATGATAGTTCATGTAGCTAGTGCTTAAGAGCCTGTTTGGTTTAGGCCTATTTTGAGTGATATTACTGGAAACTCATAACTTAGTGATGAAAAAACGTGGGACTCACCCAATTTTTTTTGTTTGGCTTGATTTCCTAATCTTGTTTTCATCACTCAAACTCAAAAATTTTGTGTGAGTGAGTGATGAAAACTGAAAACACCAAATTGGTGCTTTCAGTTTCTGAGATACATAACTCAGTGGTAGGATTGTAAATTTTTTACCTCTGTGGGGCCCATGTGTTGATGGCGTTACCTCTCTCTTTTACTTTATCCTCTCTCTTTCTTCTCCCACTTTTTTCTTTTTCTTTCTTTCTTCGATTTCTCTCTCTCTGTTTCTTCTTTCTTTCTTCCTTTCTCTGGTTCAGCCCACTTCCGCCACACCACCACCATAACAAACTCAGTGCCAATCCACACCACCGAAACACCAAAATCAACCCACAAAACCAAACGCTAATCCACACCGATTCAACCTAGCCCCAACCGATTCAAGCCATGCCGTGACCCATAACCTCTCTCTCCACTGTAACTCAGCCCCAAAATCCCAATCTCAAACCCGATCTCCATCATAACCCTGCCCCAAAAACCCGATCAACCTACCATTACCAATCTGAACCTACTAACCACTGAAACAACCCACCACTTTAAATCCAATAACCACTAGTTCAAACCAACCAAAAACAGTTGAGAAAGAAATAGAGAAGAGAGAAAAAAAAAATCAAATACAGATTGAAGAGGGAAGAGACAGAGAAAGCTGAGAAAGAAACAAAGAAGAGTGGGGAAAAAAAATCAAATATAGAGTGAAGAGGGGAGAGATAGAGAAAGAGAGATAGACAAAAAAAAATTGATAGAAAGAGGAGAGTCAGAGAAATGAAAGGTGAGAGATGCCACAGTGGGAGAAGTAAAAGGAGGAAGATTCTTCTTCTTTTTTTCTTTTTTCTTTTTTGTTAATGGGACGCAGGTAGGAATAGTAGCAACATGGGTTGTGTCAATGGGCGGGTACATAGTTTTGGAGAAAAATTGTAGAGATACGTAACTAAGTTATGAGTCCAAACATGTGTTTTGCAATTTTTGAGTGAAAGTGAGGTTTGAGATATGAGTTATGAGTTTTAGGTTTGAATTATGAGTTTTAAAAACTGAGTTATAAAAACTGAGACATCACTAAACCAAACGGGCCCTAAGCAACTTGATGAAAACAACCAATTCATGTTGCCAAGCCCAAATAGGGTGGCCTATTTTAGGCCCAAGTTGCTATCTGAGGTATGGGAGCTACTCTTTTAGTGAGCAATCAACAGCAATCCAAACTATTAATGATAAGACATGTAGATTTTGTATTTTCATGGTAATCCTCCCCACCCCTTTCCTATTTTGGGCTTATTAAATTTTAAATTTGATTAGCAGAAATCCCGTGGTTTTGAATTTGGGATTTTCAATCAAAGAGTAAAGTTTAGGTACAATATTTAAGTTGCTTGATTGAAATGAAAAATATGTTTTTATATGGGTTTCAATTGGCTCAATTAGTAAAATAAAATAAAATAAAAAGTAGTTTCATTGACCAATATCAAAACACAATTTTTTTCCTAATAGCAATTAAATTCAATGTAACTAGTTGTTAATTAGGATAACTATCCGTCTATGCCTAAAGTTTAACTTAAATCAAAATACCTTATTTGGATAGTTTAAAACAATAAAGATTTGGATTTGGATAAAATCCACCAATGATTTTTCAAAATATTTCTTGAATAATTTGCTAGTTACCATGGGGGGTGGGGGAGGATTTGAGTTATAGATGTTTCCATTAGGAATACTAGATGTTTTCAGAGGATTTAAATTCCCGAGGTACCGATTGAGCTATAAAGCTTTTGATAATGATTGTAAAACGTAAAATCATTGAATTTGAAATAACCCCTTGTAATCTTAAAATTTCTTACCTGCATTCCAAAATGGCAGGCTAAAACCACAATAATGACCAAAGAACATGTATATGTACCCAAAAGGCAAAAACATTAGAATATCCTACCAAGAAGTGCTATGTCCACAACATTTTCACAATATTTTCACAACAATTCGTAGGTGGTTAGTTTCTATTGGTTCAAATTTGAACCTACTACTAAGATTACTTTTTTGCCCCAACAATGACCAATAATAACTTGCCACTTAGAATTTATTGTAAAAATAATGTAAATATAGCATTTCTCTATCCCAAAACATATAAACCAATTAAGTTAATATCGTACCGATATTGGCCATACTAAGGAAATATATCATACCAGCCATTAAACTAGTATTAGTACTCCTCTAAAATGTACCAAAAAAATTTCAGGTTGTACCGGCCTATTACAGTTATACTAGCCCATACAGGTTGATATTAGCATTTTGGCTAATAATAAAAAATTGAAAAAAAATGAAAAAAACATGTTATTTAATCTAATATTGGTTAATGTACTTAAGCTAATATGTAGGCTTATAAAATATATGGATTTGAAATTTTATGTTTAAACATAAAAATAAATAAATTCATACATAGAATGTGACATTTTAATGAATAAATTTTAAATTTTCTAATGTGGAATATTTAATTTATTTATTGAAATATTGATTTGACAATTAAAAAATTCAAATTGATTTTTTTTAATATTACCTTAATGACCATCTCAGCGTCTAATGTGTTAGTAATGCACTTCATATGTCACATAGGCTATTTCCGTTAGTGATATAATGATAGAAATTAAAATGAGAATGATTTTTTGATTTTAAGAACTGCATCTAAAAATAAATGGGGGACTAAAATATAGGGACTCAAAGTGTATTTGCACCAAAATTTTACTGGGACTTTTTCTTAATAGAATGTTAACATATTACATCCATTTTTTATGGTGCTATAATAGATGAAGTACCATTCTCCATTTGCTACTAGGGATCTTCATTAAAAGTTTTCATTTTTATTTTTTGGATAGAAATACTTAATAGATTTGATTTGTCTTTATCAGTGACAGTTTAGGCAGGACGTGGAGGAAAGAAGACAACAAAGACAATAATCATTACTGTATCATCAATTGCATCAATTGTAGTAGTTGCAACTCTCTTGGGTTTCTGGTTTTATACATCCTCTGTTAGAAGGAAACAAGAAGAAGGTAGATTTAATTTATCAAATCTTCTAAATTTTGTGTTTCCTGATGATTATTAATTAATTTTCTAAAATCTAATTTATTACTCAGAGAGGGAAGCAAGCCAAGAAACTCCGTTACAAAATTATTTTCCAAGTTTAGTTTCGATGCACTTAATAGACAGTCCTATGCATGCAAAGGGTTGTGATGAAGACAATGGAGAAATGCATTACTTCAATTTAAGTACCATACTCACAGCTACAAACAATTTCTTTGATGTTAATAAGCTTGGAGAAGGTGGATTCGGCCCAATCTATATGGTTAGAAGAAAAATTAATTTTTTTATACAAATTTGGAAATTTTTATTTGATTATTATCATTAGAATATAATATCCAACCGTGGTTATATGATCGGTGACAAATATAACATTGTAGTGATCCTTTGATTTTAGGAGAAATGGTATCAGTGAACTATAGTTTTGGAACATGTAGCAAAGTGTCTACCAATATTGTGTGATAATGGAATTTAAATGTTTCTAGGGTAAGTTGATTAAGGGAAAGGAAATAGCAGTTAAAAGGCTTTCAATACGATCTAAACAAGGTCTCGAAGAGTTCAAAACGAAGTTATTTTAATTGCAAAACTTCAGCATAGGAATCTAGTAAGGCTCTTAGGGTGCCGCTTCGAAGGAAACGAAAAGCTTCTAGTCTATGAATACATGGCTAACACTAGTCTCAATGCCTTCTCTCTCTCTCTCTCTCTCTCTCTCTCTCTCTCTCTCTCTCTCTCTCAGAGCATCATTTATTATAGGACAATTCTTTCGGCAAAAATTTCATATATGAGAGAATCATTTGCCACATTATTACAATGTAGATCCAAAGAAATGTAATGAATTAGATTAGGCTAAACACACAAACACTGTCAATGGGATTGCTAAGGGCCTTCAATATCTACATGAGGACTCTCGGCTCAAAATCATCCATAGGGATATGAAAGCAAGTAATGTATTGTTAGATGATGAAATGAACCCAAAGATATCAAATTTTGCTACTACTATAATTTTTGGGGGTAATCAAATAGAAGCAAGTACTAACTATAGAATTGTTGGTACATAGTAAGTGTTTTCTTTACGCATTTTGGTACTACAAATCACTTATGCTGATTTTTATAGAAAATTTGTTAAGAAATTATCAAACTAAACTTTGGTCCCCTTGCTTACGTGTTTGGGGGGAGTTTCGGTTGATTCCTACGCCTTCTTGTTTTTTCAAATCATGTTTTAAGCACATAATTTAGCTATAAAATTATGTGGAAAACTCTACTAGCTGTAGAATCAAGTTGAGAACTCTACAATTTTAATGGTGATTCAAAGAAAGAACTGCCAGAACAAATAATTGCCAAGGAAGTAATCACTTTCCATAAGTCATTTTTATGTCGATGTTGCTTGTTCTCTTAGTGATAGCAAATTACATTTAAGACAACCCTGCCTTTATTCTCTTTAACTGCGATTAAAGTCAAATTGTATCCTAATATATATTTTTTCTAATAGTGAATACATAGCACTAGCGTATGCAATGGAGGGATTATTTTCAATAAAGTCTAACGTTTATAGTTTCGGAATTCTAATGCTTGAAATTGTTAGTGGAAAAAAGAACAGTGGCTTCTATCATCTAGAGCGTGCACAAAGCCTTTTGTTATATGTTCGTTTCGTATCCTTTTTCTTTATCTGAAGCTCAAATTATGTTTTCACGTATTGTTGTGAACTAAAGAAAACTACCAATAGGCTTGGCGACTATGGAATGAAGGCAAAGGAATGGAGTTCATAGATCAGACAATAGTTGATATTTGTCCGATAAGTGAGGCTCTGAGATTGATCCATATTGCATTGTTACGTGTTCAAGAAGATCCAAATGATCGGCCTAGCTACCATGTCAATGGTCATTCTCATGCTTGCAAGCAAATCGATCAAACTTCCTCAACCGTTGGCCCCTCCATTTTCTGTAGCTAAATTTATCATGTTTGATCAATCCTCATCAAATGAGATGGGAATAAGATTTATTACACCTGTTCAATCTTCAACAAGTGCCTCTAGGTAGTGAAGAGATTTATTGGAGCGTGCTATCGGTAAATGTATCACTTTGACTACAAAATTTCGGGGCTAGAAGCTTCTTCAAATAGGGTATGCGTCATATTCATGTTAGGAACAATAGCATCTCTAAATACACCATATTTGTATTTTTGTTCTAGTGCTAAAAATTTAAATTTATCTGCATCGTCACAGGAATTTTTGTGCTAGTGTTAAAGACATGATTTCTAGATAATATGAATAAGATTAAACTAGAATAAACTGAAATAATCATTCTCAAAAAAAAAAAAAAAAAAAAAAAAAAAACTGAAATAATGTTTCTAAGATACCATTTCGGTATCAAATGAACTCCATTTGAATTTTTGCCTTAGAGATATCCAAACCTAAAAAGTTTGGATAATTGATATCAAAATTGATTTGTAGAATTGAAATAGTTTTATCAATACCCGATCTATGTATAGCATGACTACTATTAAAATTTTGCCTTAGAGATATCCAAGGTTTGAGTATCTAATTTCTAAGACACGATTTTTGTATAATATGAATTCTATTGAATTTTTCAAATAGAAATATCCAAACTAATATTTAAAATTGAAATCGTTTTTAAGACATGATTTCAAAATATATTGAATGAGATTGAATTTTTGCTTTAAAAGTGGATGTTTGATATCCAAACTCATATAAGAATTGAAATATTGTTTCTAAGACATGATTTCTCCATAAAATAAATACTACTTGACTTTTTTTTCTTACAGATTTCCAAATCTTAATGATTTGGATGTTGGATGTCTAATATCCAAACTCACATGTAGAATTAATATAGTATTTCTAAAATGATTTCTATATATTGTGTGTAGGGATGAATGGCCCAAATAAAGATATTGAGCTATAGGCCGCACCTAAGGACGTCAAAGTTCCCGAAGACAAGCATGTATTAGTGAAGGCAAGTAGATTACTGGGCCAAGAAAGATGTCTGATCATAATGAACATGTAACGTTGTCCTCGACCAACAGATTGGAAGTCTAAAGTCTGACCACCCATCAAGTACTAGGCGGTGGGCAACCGTGCTTGAGAGGATAAATTTTAGAGAGAGGTAAGTCAACAGAGAATTGAGAAATATCTGGGAAGAAAGCAATTACCAACATATTGAATGCTCTACATCTAACCAACTAGCCGCATCAATGTGGAAGTGATACTTGAACAGTGACTTCTAGCCTTACAGCTACCCACAAAGATTTCAGAAGGGTGCTGATAAGATAAGTATCAAAGAGATTAGCAATTTGATCTACACGTGGAAGGCTGGGATGAAAGAAGAATGATTCCATTATAGAGGGGATCATGAGAAAATCATAAAAGAAATCACTGTATAAACAAGAACTTGAATATTTGTATAAGTCTAAGAGAAATATATAAGAACATACCGAGGAGTATTTTTCTTTTTGACCTATTTGTCTTACTCATTCTAACATGAACTAGCTTCTTGTGATCTACATTCTAACTTATTGAACATTTAGTAACAAGCCTACTCTCTAATAAATTTATTGTTTTAGGCTCATTGAACCATTGTCCAAACCTCTTGGGCTGTGGATCAAAACAGGTCATTACATTGTGAATTTTATTAAATTTTTGCATTAGAAATATCCAAAACTCAAGGGTTGGATGTCTTATATCCAAACTAATATGTAGAACTAAAATATTCTAAGACATGATTATGGTTTAAAATGAATTGGATTGAATTTTCACTTTATAGATATCCAAACCTTAAAGATTTGGATGTTTGATATCCAAACTATTATGTAGAATTGAAATTGTTTTTTAAAAAATGATTTCTAAATAACGTTAATAAAATTGAATTTTTACTTTAAAGGTTGATGTTTGATATCCAAACTCACATGTGAAATCATATAATAATTCTAATACATGATTTTGATATAAAGTGTGTGTTTGGATACCAATGAAAAATTAAAATTATTTTACTATTCAACTTATACTTTTTAGTACTATTCATGGGTTCCGTAGTACTATTTTAACTAATTTTTACATTTATCGATAGTACTTTCAGCAAAATAAGCGGTACAAACCCAAAATAAATAATATTTAAATTTTTGCCTTAAAGATATCCAAACTAATTAATAGATTGGAAATATTGTTCCTAAGAAAGGGTAGTGTACTTATTTTTTTATTTTTTTTGAATCTGATAGTGTACTTACATGATTGTTCTTTACATGACAACATTAGTGTAATGGGTTTCAATTAGCTCAGTTAGTAAAGTCTTTGATGGTTGTATAAGAGATTTGAGGTTCAATCTCTACCTACACCAAAAACCGATTGGTGTCTTGGTCTGATATCAAAGAGCTATTATCAGGAGCGGACGCTATAAGAGATCTGGAGTTCAATCCCTGCCTACACCAAAAACTGATTGGTGTCTTGGTCAGATAATAAAGAGTTATTATCAGGGGCGGATACTATAAGTTAAAACTCTCTCAAAAAAAGAAAACGTTAGTGTACTTATTTTTCAATGGTCGGTCCATCAAAACTGCTCATGGGTAATTTTTCCACATCCAAACAAAAGTTGTTGAAAAAAAAAGGGTGTGGGGCCACTAAGGCTATTATGTTAAATTCGGTCATTACACATTTAACCCATAAAACCATATCTTTAACAAAAATAAAGGATAAGTCATAAGTGCTTCCCTGAACAAATAATCCTCAAGCCTTCTTGTATTTTCAACAATTGCCAGATTAGCATAGAAGCTATGCCAATAATGGAGTCCTAACTGAGCCCATGAACTGTAATCATGGCAGCATTATAGAGAATTGAGGTTTCGATTCAGGATGAACCTACGTATACATACCTGGATTTGTTGCTTACAGCCATCGTAATTACATCTCTGAGGTTTAAGTTTAACACAACATTGAACTGCTCTTGTTCACTACCACAAGTTAGAACTCCATCCACTATTAGAGAGGATTAAGTGCTTCATTAGAATTTAGATACTCTTTCTATGTCTTCATTTTGCAATTGAGGTGGGTTACAACTTACAAGCCAATAAGCATATGTCTAGGTCCTTTATTCTTTTCTTTTTTTCCTTTTCATTACTAGTATTATGCCTATAAACGAATTGATTAAAAATTATGTCAATAAATCAATAATATATTAACAATTAGTGAGTTATTTGAAGTTTTAATATAGTTTTACCTAAAGTGAACTAACTATTATTTTTTATAATTAACACATTAAATAAGTATTATACAACAAAATCAATATTATATATATATATATATATGTGTGTGTGTGTGAGAGTTTATAAAATAAAAAATAAATAAAAACATGTGTGTATGTGTATATAGTTTATTTCAAATGAAGTTGCAAAAAGTGAATGGATCTGCTTACTAAATCATGGACTTGATTCTTGAAGCAATCAGATTAGGATCACCTGACAGTCAACCCCAAGATTGGTTGGTTTGAAAATCTCCAAATATCAGCAGAAGCTGTTTGAATTGTGAGTCGTATGGTTTTAATTAGGAAAAAAAAAAAAACCCAAACCTCCTAAAAAACGTTATTGTTGATTAATTTTCTGCTTGCTTTCTGTTATTATTGGTAGGTCCTATTTAGGACCTTTACAGTGTAGAAATTTCACCATAACAATGAGATAAAGATAAACATAAGCTATCCTAAAACAAAGAGATAAGATAACGCCTATCCTGAACTAATGCTCAGTTTGAAAATACAAGACAGAGGATAATTATTCAATAATAAAACCTATCAACTAATACTCCAAGACAGAGGATAATTATTCAATAATAAAACCTATTAACTAATACTCCTAATAGATCATGCTGAGAACAATTCAATCTTACGCAACTACTACCAACTTTGGATTGTCCACACAATACATGTCAACCCTTAACACTATTTTAGTATGCATTTAACATTACACCCTGCATTTCATCTCTTATTTTAACACATCACTCATTAAAATAATCAAAAATAACTTCCACCATCTATTAAAAATAAAAATAAAAGTGCTTCTCAAAAAAATAATAATAATAATAATAATAAATAAAAATAAAAAATAAAAGTAATAAAGAGAGAGAGAGAAGGGAGGATAGAGGTATATAAGAGAGAGTTAGTAAAGAAAAGAGAGAAATTATTAAAATATTTTAGCACATAGATATAGAGTAAGTGTACTGTAGCTATGTGCTAAAATTTTTGGCATATGACACATTTGATGGAGGTGTAATTTGGTGTTTAATGTGTAAAATGCTAATACTCTAATGCATGTTCCAAATGTGGATAGAATTTCAGAAATGCTTCAAATGGTGCATACCAGACACAGCAGCAACGGTTTGCTTAATTATGTGTAGGTAGGATGAGATGGACAAATGCCATTTCACAAAATTCTCTCTTGTGCAATGACAATCTGTCTCACCAGACCCTCAGGGCAGGGAAAATTAAACATCTTCTATTAATACTAGTTTAAATAACTTTTGAATCTTCCAAATTCAAGCGAGAGAAAGGAACTAATCTAACTGAAAGTATGCTATTACAATCCTAGCATGTATTTAGAACCCTTAATACCAAATTTTACGGCTAAGTGGATTTTAACACTAAACTAATCACAAGTTAAAGTGTTAGTGACTTAGCAAAACATCCAAAACACAATCTACACTACACAAGCACAGTAATATAGAAAGTTAAAGGCAGTAGAGAGAGGAAGATAAGCAAACCACACATAACACAACAAGTGTTATAAAAGAGAAAAACCCGAACCCTAAGCATAAAAACCTCTCCCCCGACCATTTGTTGGAAATCTCCACTAGGTAAGATAGTTGCAGTACATAAGGTATACAATGAACCCTCCAAGACCACTCTCCTACATGTACTTAAACCCTCCAATCTCCAGCTAATAACCGACTTCACCAAGCCCTTTCTTTTTCTAGTTTACCAAAGACCCTTCATTGAAGCTCCAATGGAATCACCACCAATGAAGATTGAATTTAGGTGTTGGCTTCTCAAGTTCCCTTTCTCATTCACTCACTCATAGGTATGTGTTTATAGATGAGGAATGTGTTTACAAAATCTCTATCAATGGAATGAAAAAGATGGAAAGGGGAGATGAAAAACTTGGCTTTTCTCTAAGAAAAAACTCTCTTTTCGTACAAAGGATTGGCTTTACACTCTTGACACCCTTAGGGTTTCTAGGGTTTGGTCAATACTTATCTGAAGCCCCTTACCACGCCTCACAGTTATGTGTGTGTGTACTAGCAAAAAAACAGTGGTTGGTGCAGTTTACAAAATATAGAGATAGTGTAGCTCACGACCTATTCACCCCCTAAAGTCGTGAGATGTTCGCAAGGTGCACGTCTGCACTCTCAGACAAACACCTACCACGTGGACTTCGCAAACATCTTAGGTCGTGAGTTGGTCACATCTAGGCAGAGAAATCTCAGGTTGATGTAACTTCTCATTTTTAAGGAGAGGCTCAAGTATACTACCCCAACTTACACGAAAACCCTAAACACAATACATCACCAATAAAATACATTACATATAAAGTCTTGTGACTAAATAAAGCTAACATAAAACATGACTTCTCACTACCCAAGCAAGATTCCATTTAAAAATAAAAATAAAAACTAAATAAGCAAGCCAAACAAATAATCAAATATTAACACTAACATTATTTAACTTCTAATATACTTGATAAAATCATTTTCTGTATTATAAATATTACTTGAGAAAATTATTTCTTATGGTTAATTAGCCATAACATAAGCACATGTTCATAGACAAATTTTATGTTGAAGCTAAGGAGAGAGAAAAAAAAATCAAAAGAGTTAATATTGGGTCCGTTTGGATAAAACTTATTGCTAAAAACTGAAAATACTGTAGCAAAATAATTTTTAAATATGTGAATAATATTGTGGGTCTCATTTTTAATAAAAAAAATTAGCTGAAAAGTGAAGTTGTGGGTTCCGTAAACAGTATACAAGACCCACAAATGTGAAAAAAGGACGGAAAAGTCCATAAATCACAAGTACTGTTTATAAACAGTAAAATGAATAGTACATTGTCCGTTGACGCTGCCAAAAAAAAAAAAAAAAAACATAAAAACACAACTTTGCAAAACACAATGTGCATCCAAACGGGCAAATTGTATCAGAAGTCATTTTGGACCGGAGGAAATAAAATATTTGGATAACGTTATTTGGTAAAAAATAAGTGGTGGTAGAAAAATATTAGAGAAGTAGAAAAAGTAATGGGTGATAAAAGTTAAAATCAAAGGAATAAAAAATATACCTAACGTGTGTTTCTAAGATTTTCACATGTTCCAAGATGTTTCTGACTTTTTGTAATTTTCTTACTCCCCATACGTTAAGCTATTGACTTCTGACTTCACATTTTTTAAAATTTTTGGTCTCTTTCTCTAACTTTACTCCGCTATTTCTCTTCCCGGTTCTCACCATTACTGACCACAAATTTCACATCTATCTCTTTCTCTCTCTCCAACTTCTAACTTGACTTGACTATTCTCTATTTCTCTTCCCATCAATAACCACTTATTTTCAAATCTCTCTCTCTCAGACGAGGCAGCCGCTGTTCACCGTCAGTCAGCGTCGTCATCGCCGCCAATGTGAGATCGAAATGAAGAGCTTGAGTCCAGCGTATTACCACATGCGTTAGCTCTGACTTTACAGGGTGAGAAAAATTGTAAAATAGTCCTCCTTTTATCTTAAAATTTACAAAGAAAGCTTAGTTTTACCGGCGTACGGCAGATACTTTTATCGGAACAAAACACCCGCACTTCTGTACCGGTTTACATATCGGTACCAATTCCTCTTCTTTGGGAAAAATGTTTTCCCTCCACAATTCCACACGGACCACAGCCTTTCTGTTACTATCGTTTGGAGTGTTTTCTCTTACCACTTCCGTTCATTCCCAGCCAACCTACAATTACCACGTTTGTTTGGATCAATCAAATGAAACCTCCAACACCTATTACCAATCCAACCTCACGGTGCTGTTGGAGTCTTTATCTACTAAAGCTTCCCAAAATTATAGCTTCTACAACGAAAGCTCTAATATTGGCATCTACGCCCTCTTTCTCTGCAGAGGTGATGTTTCCAATAGTACCTGCCAAAGCTGTGTAAACTATGCGACCCAAGATATCACAACTCGATGTCCATCGACCAAAAGTGCCATCATATGGTACGATGAGTGCATGATACACTACTCCAATGTTAGTTTCTTTGGACAGGCAAAGGTGTCGCCAATGTTGCTCATGTGGAATTCCCAGAATACTTCTTCACCCGACCTAATCAATGCTAAGGCACTTTCTCTAATGTATGATCTAATAGATAGTGCCACTACAAAAGGTGTGTTGTTTAATAGTAATAATCAGACGGATGGGTCGGAGAAAGGTTATGGGTTGGTACAGTGTACTGGAGATATCGATATTTCTTCATGTAACAAGTGCTTAAGCGAGTTGATGGATACAGCCAGGACGTGTTGCCAAGCCAAAATAGGGTGGCGCATTTTAGGCGCAAGTTGCTTTCTGAGGTATGAGAATTACTCTTTCACTGAGAATTCATCAGCAATCCCATCGCCATCGCCTTCTCCAACCCCGACTTCACTGTTGCCGCCACAGCCGCCGACTGTTAATGGTAAGACATGTAGATTTTGTATTTCATAGAAATTCTCCCCACATCCCCTCTCCTATTTTGGGCTTATTGAATTTTACATTTGAATGGCAGCAATCCTGCGGATTTGAATTTGCAGTTTTAAATCAATGAGTAAAATTTCAGTACAATACTTGGTTGCTTGATTGAAATCAAACGTGTGATTTTACATGAGTTTTAGTTAGTTGGATTAATAAACTATATTGTTGACCAATAAGAGAGTTGAATTTAACCCTCATTTACAACAAAAACTACATAATATTTTAGTTTGATGATAAAAAAACAGTCCAGGACGAACTATATAAGGTGAAATTCTAAATTGAAATTTTATGGTATTTAAAATAAAACAAAAAGCAGTTTCATTCATATATATATATATATATATATATATATATATATATATATATATATATAATGACACAATTCTATTTTCAATACAGCTAGATGTTGCCTAAAGTTTAACTTAAATTGACGAAATCTATAAATGATTTTACTTGCAAATGTTTTATTTGTAAAATACTTTGCAACGAAACAAATGAACTTAAATTTTATCCATTCTATTTGCCTTAGTTCTTTTTCTTCTTTTTTTCTTTAAAAAAATTACGGTATAATATTTTAAAACATCACTTTTTAACTATACAAGTTGAGAATTGAGTTATGAAAAGTGAGAATTGAGTGATGAAAACAAGCTAACCAAACATGGTCTTTATGACTATGGTTTTTTTTTTTTTTTTTTTGGGTGGAGGGGGTGGTAGTTATTTGATTTTTTTTTTGCTTTTTTTTTTTTTTTTTTTTTCATATCTGTGACCAAACTTTCTTATTTTTCTTATATACTCCTTTGAATTTTGTAACAATCTAATTTAATAAATTAAAACTATCCATTATTTTATTTCATCCAAATACATTCTAAAACCGTAAATTTATGTTTTTTTTTTTTTTTTTGGGTTGGATGCATGGGGGAGGGAGCTGTATGTTATTTGATTTTTTTTTTTTTTCCACATTTGTGACGAAACTTTCCTATTTTTCTTATATACTCCTTTGAATTTTTCTGTTGTTGTTTTTTCATAAATAAAATTTGTTTATCCTTTGAATGAAAATTTTAATTTCTTGGCATATCAAATGAGATGACAGCTTATTGAGTCAATCTAATCTAATTTGTGTTGTAGTTAGTCAAACTAATAAAGACTCTTGTCATCAAATAAAGAACCTAAGTTTGAATCTCACCTACATAAAAAAAAAATCAATTGGTATCTTGACTTAATAGTAAAGAATAGTTATCACGGAGCAAACACAATTTCGAATCTAATGTAGTAAACAATATTTTGTGTTAAACAAGATGGGTCTGGTTAATAGGTATTCTTAGAAAATTTGTTAATAGACAATTTTAAGAAAAATTTGATATAACTTTTATAGGAAATATAAAAAACTACCAAAAAATCAGTTAATTTTTTTCCCATAAAAAGTTTTTTAAAACGTTTCTTAAATCAATGTCATTAGTTCTTAGAGTGAATAATGGGATAAAGAGTCTACATTACTGCTTGCATTCATCTGGCGAATTACGTGCATGTCATTCCCCATTTGCTACTAGGGATCTTCATTCAATACTTTATTTATTTTCTCTGCTAAATGATAACAATGATCACAAGGTTGGTGATAGATTCTGTTTTTAGAAACAATGCGGTTTATGTGTACTCTTATGGCACACATTAAGCTATTTATTTTTGGAAACATTTTCTCGAAAATTGAAAAAACTGTTAATACTTTTTTAATTTTTGAGAAAATATTTCCAAAAATAATTAATTATTGTGTGTCTTAAGGCACACATTAGCAAAATCATTTATATATATATATATATATATATATATAGAGAGAGAGAGAGAGAGAGAGAGAGAGAGAGAGAGAGGAAACATTAATCATCTATTTTATGAAACTTTTCATGAGAAATTAAAAGAAATTATCAACTTTTTTGACAATTTTTTCAGTTTCTCATAAAATGTCCTAAAATGATTTATTCATGTATAGAGCATACATTAGTAAAATTCATATATAATATACTATTTTGGAAAAATTAAAAAGTGACTAATTTTTTAACAGCCTTTTTAATTTTCCATACATATATCAATGATTGTTGTCTTTAAGTTAATTTAAGCAAACGTAGAATATATTGTGTGATGAGCAACAGGAGGTGGAGGAAAGAAGACAACAAAGGTCGTAATCATTACTATATCATCAATTGCATCAATTGCAGTAGTTGCAGCTCTCTTGGGTTTCTGGTTTTATACATCCTATGGCAGAAGGAAACGAGAAGGAGGTCGATTTAGTTTAGCCAATCTTTTAAAATTTGTGTTTCTTGATGATCATTAATTAATTTTCTTAAATCTAATCTATTACTCAGAGAGGGAAACAAGCGAAGAAACTCCATTACAAAATTATTTTCCAAATTCAGCTTCGGTACACTTAATAGACAGTGCTATGCATGCAAAAGCTTGTGAAGACAGCGGGGAAATGCAGTACTTCAATTTAAGTACCATACACATAGCTACAAACAATTTCTCTGATGTGAATAAGCTTGGAGAGGGTGGGTTCGGTCCAGTTTACAAGGTTAGAAGACAAATTAATTTTTTTTTTTATACATATTTGGAAATTAACTGATCATTTTAATAAGCATATAATATCTAACTGTAGTTAGGATCGGTGACAAATATAACATTGTAGTGGTCCTTTAATTTTAGGAGAAATGGTATCAGTGAACCATAGTTTTGTAAAATGTAGCAAAGTATGTCTACAAATATTGTGTGAAAGGTTTTCATTGATTAAGGAAATTTAAAATGCTTTCAGGGTAAGTTGATTAATGGAAAGGAAATAGCAGTTAAAAGACTTTCACTAAAATCTAAACAAGGCCTTGAAGAGTTCAAGAACGAAGTGATTTTAATTGCAAAACTTCAGCATAGGAATCTAGTGAGGCTTTTGGGGTGCTGCTGGGAAGGAGAAGAAAAGCTTCTAGTCTATGAATACATGGCTAACACTAGCCTCGATGCCTTCTTGTTTGGTTTGCTCTCTCTCTCATAGGCCAATTCTTTTTGGAAAAATTTCATATATGAAAGAATCATTTTCCACATGATGCAATGTAGATCCAAAGAAATGTAATGAATTAGATTGGGCTAAACGCACAAACATTATCAATGGGATTGCTAAGGGCCTTCAATATCTACACGAGGACTCTCGGCTCAAAATCATCCACAGGTATATGAAAGCGACTAATATATTGTTAGATAATGAGATGAACCCAAAGATATCAGATTTTGGCACTGCTAGAATTTTTGGGGGCAATCAAATAGAAGCGAACACTAACAGAATTGTTGGTACATAGTAAGTGTTCCCTTTATACTACATTTTGATTCTACAAATCACTTTTGCTGATTTTAAAAGAAAGTTTGTTAAGAAATTATCAAACTAAAGTTTGGTCCCCTTGCTTACATGTTTGGGGAGAGTTTTGGTTGATTCCTTTCACCTCATTGTTTGTTCAAATCATGTTTTACACACACTTTAAAGTTTCGCAGTAAAATTTAGTGGAAAACTCTACAATTTTAATGGTGATCCAAAGAAAGAACTGCAAAAACAACTAATTGCAAAGGAAGAATCCACTTCCCATAAGTCATTTTTGTGTCAATGTCACTTATTCTCTTAGTGATTGCTCATTACATTTAGGACAAGCCTGCCTTCATTCTCTTTTACTGCTATTGAAACTAAACTATATCCTAACATTTTTTTTTCTAACAGTGGATACATGGCACCGGAGTATGCAATGGAATGACTATTTTCTATAAAGTCTGATGTTTATAGCTTTGGAATTCTAATGCTAGAAATTGTTAGTGGAAAAAAGAACAATAGCTTCTATCATCAAGACCATTCACAAAGCCTTCTTTTATATGTACGTTTCTCGTCCTTTTCTTTATCTTAAGCTCAAATTAAGTTTTTACGTATTATTGTGAACTAAAGAAAACTACCAATAGGCTTGGAGACTATGGAATGAAGGCAAAGGAATGGAGTTCATGGATCAAACAATAGTTGATATTTGTCCTATAAGTAAGGCTCTGAGATTGATCCACATCGCATTGTTATGTGTTCAAGAAGATCCAAATGATAGACCTACCATGTCAGAGGTCATTCTCATGCTTGCAAGCACATCGATAAAACTTCCTCAAGCGTTGGCACCTCCATTTTCTGTAGCTAGATTTATCATGTCTGATCAATCCTCTACAAATGAGATGGGAATAGGATTTATTGCATCTGATCAATCTTCAACAAGTGCTTCTAGCTAGTGAAAGAGATTTACGCGAGCGTGCTATCAATAAGTGTTTCACTTTGACTAGGAAACTTCGGAGCTAGAAGCTTCTTTAAATAGGGTATGCGTCATCTTCATGTTAGGAACAATAGCATCTCTACATACACCATATTTGTATTTTTGTACTCGTGCTTAAAATCTAAATTTATCGGCATCAGCACAGGAATTTTTGTTCTAGTGTTAAAGACATGATTTCTATATAATATCAATAAGATTGAATTTTTGCCTTAAGGGTGGATGTTGTTGGATTATACATATGAGTAAAATCTCACATTAAATAATGATGAGAAGAATGAATAATTAATATAACATAATTGAACACGTACTCATAAGACGTAAGCCTTTTAGGCTAGTGTGTTTATATATGTTATATTAATTAAGGTAAAATACAAAACTGACCTTCTAATTTTTTTCAGATTTTTTTTCAGTCCTCTAACTTTACATTTGTTCATTTCAGTTTTATAACTTTCAAGTTTATTCAATTTAGACTTTTCCATCAACTTTTATTATATGTTGTGATTAATTTTCAATTTTATAAATTTTTCTTCAAATTTTTTAAATTAAAAAAAATTCAATTCATGATTGAAAAATATTTTCCAGATTTTTTTTTTCAAAAAATTTTAACAAAAGTTAACGGGAAGGCCTTAATTGAATAAATCTAAAACTTAGAGGACTGAAATAAATGAATGTTATGTTAGAGGACTGAAATGAAATCTAAAGAAAATTAAAAAGTCAGTTTTGCATTTTAGCCTATTAATTATTCAAGGAATCTCTTCAAGGTGTTTATCTCCCTAAGAAGTGATATCAGAGTCCATGGTGGTGTGGGCCATGTTGGGCTTTATGGAGCCTAATTATATTTGATCCAATTGACAACCCGACTCGAATAATGTTGCGTGGTTTTTAATAAGAGATTTTTAGAGGTTTAGTTCATGGAGCAGAGGTTTGGGCTGACAGGCCCAAGCCGAAGTCTCTTGGAGATCTGGGGGTAACGCCCCCAAGAAAAAATTTTGGCCTATTTTGTCTATTGTGAATCCTATGCGCAGGATGTAGAAAATGTTGTTTTGTGATTAGGGTTTTTGTTGTTGTCGTTTTTTAGAGAGAAAAATACTACAGCCACACTTTGTATTTTTTTTTTCCTGATAATAGTGAAATCCTTGCAACTCCGTGGACGTAGACAAATTGTCAAATCACGTAAATACTGTCTTGTGCATGTGATTACTTTTTCTTTGCCGTGTATTTTCTCTCTATATTTTGTTCTTACAGATTTAGGAATTCATGAAAATTCCCTACAATTGGTATCAAAGCCTAGAGTTAGGTTTGAGTGGGAGCAATGGTAGAGGAAGCATGAAAGGCGTCTGGAATAGAAAAGTTCAATGGCACAAGCTTCACGTACTGGAGGATGTAGATTGAAGATTATCTCTATGGGAGGAAATTGCATATGTTTCTTTTGGTGACAAAACCTGCGACTATGAAGGATGAGGAATGGACTCTTCTTAACAAACAGGTACTAGGAGTTATCAGGTTAATGCTGTCTAGGTCAGTTGCACAAAATGTTGTAAAGGAGAAGACTACAGTAGATCTGGTATATATGAAAAGTTGTCAGCAAACAACAAGGTGCATTTGATGAAGAAACTGTTCAATCTGAAGATGGCAGAGAACGCATCAATAGCACAACATCTGAATGAATTCAATACTATCACAAACCAATTGTCGTCTGTAGAAATTGATTTTGATGATGAGATCCGTGCACTAATCGTTTTAGCTTCTTTACCAAACAGTTGGGAGGCAATGAAGATGGTAGTAAGTAATTCTACAGGAAAAGAAAAGTTGAAGTACAATGACATACAGGACTTAATTCTGCCTAAGGAGGTTTGTAGAAGAGATGCAGGTGAAACCTCAAGATCTAGCTCTGCCCTAAACCTTGAGACAAGAGATAGAGTAATGATAGAAATTCAAACCGGGGCAAATGAAAATCCAGAAATCCTAACCAAAATAGAAGTAAATCTAGATCAGACTAACAAGTATAGTGTTGGAACTATTGGATAACAGGCCACTTTAGGAGGTAATGCAAAAATCCTAAGAAGAAGAATGAAGATGACTCTGCTAATGTTATAATAGAAGAGGTACAGGATGCTTTACTTCTTGCAGTAGACAGTCCATTTGATAGTTGGGTTCTGGACACAAGAGCTTTGTTTCATACCACTCCACACCGAGAAATCATACAGAATTATGTTGCAGGAGATTTTGGTAAGGTGTATTTGGCTGATGGTTCAGTCTTGGATGTTGTGGGTATGGGAGACGTCCGGATATTGTTGCCCAATGGGTCTGTTTGGTTACTGGAGAAAGTTCAACATATTCCTGACCTGAGGAGGAATTTAATTTTTGTTGGACAACTTGATGATGAAGGGCATGCAATACTATTTGTTGGTGGTACTTGGAAGGTTACAAAGGGAGCTAGAGTATTGGCTCGTGGAAAGAATACTGGTACTTTATACATGACCTCAAGTCCAAGAGACAGAATTACAGTTGCTGAAGCAAGCACTGATACAAGCCTATGGCACCGCAGACTTGGTCACATGAGTGAGAAAGGAATGAAGATGCTACTGTCAAAAGGAAAACTACCAAAATTAAAGTCTATTGATTTTGACATGTGTGAAAGCTGCATCTTAGGAAAGCAGAAAAATGTGAGCTTCTTGAAAACTAGCAGAATACCGAAGGCTAAGAAATTGGAGTTAGTACACACTGATTTGTAGGGCCCTTCTCCGGTTGCATCCCTTGGAGGTTCAAGGTACTACATCACTTTCATTGATGGCTTAAGCAAAAAGGTATAGGCTTATCTTCTAAAAAATAAATATGACGTATTTGAAACTTTTAAGAAGTGAAAGGCTAAGTTTGAAAGTAAAACATTTGAGGTCAGATAATGGAGGAGAGTACATAAATGGAGGGTTTAGTGAATCTTGTGCTGCACAAGGAATTAGAAAGGAGAAGACCATTCCTAGGACACCACAGCAGAATGGTGTGGTTGAGCGCATGAATAGAACTCTCAATGAGCGTGTTAGAAGCATGAGGTTGCATGTTGGACTACCAAAAACTTTCTGGGCTGATGCTATTAGCACTGTAGCTTACCTGATAAACCAAGGACCATCAGTTCTTATGGAGTTCAGACTTCTTGAGGAGGTTTGGAGCGGTAAAGAGGTAAAGTTTTCCCACTTAAAAGTTTTTGGTTGTGTTTCTTATATTCATATTGATGCTAATGCTCGTAGTAAACTTGATGCAAAGTCTAAAATATGTTTTTTCAGTAGCTATGGTGGTGAGAAATTTGGCTATAGGTTTTGGGATGAACAAAACAGGAAAATCATCAGAAGTAAAAATGTAATATTTAATGAACAGGTTATGTATAAGGACAGGTCAACTGTAGTGCCAGATATTACAGAGATAGATCAAAATAATTTTGAGTTTGTCAACTTAGATGATTTGACTAAAAATACTGTCCAGAAAATGGGTGAAGAAAATAAGGAGAATGTAGATTCACAGGTAGATCAGAGTACACTTGTAGCTGAAGTCCACAGATCTTCTAGGACCATTAGACCTCCACAACGTTATTCACCCGCTCTGAATTATCTCCTGTTAACTGATGGTGGTGAGCCAGAATGTTATGATGAAGCCTTGCAAGATGAGAATTCAAGCAAGTGAGAGTTACCCATGAAGGATGAGATGGATTCCTTATTGGGGAATCAGACATGGGAACTAACTGAATTGCTAGTAGGAAAGAAGGCTTTGCACAATAAGTGGGTATACAGAATAAAGAATGAGCATGATGGTAGCAAACGCAACAAGGCCAGATTAGTTATTAAAGGGTTCCAGCAGAAGAAGAGCACTGATTACACAGAGATATTTTCTCCAATTGTGAAGATGTCAACAATTAGACTGGTACTAAAAATAGTGGTTTCAGAAAATTTACATCTTGAGCAATTAGATGTGAAGACAGCATTCCTTCATGGTGACTTGGAGGAAGATATTTACATGATTCAGCCAGAAGGGTTCATTGTTCAAGGACAAGAGAATCTAGTCTACAAATTGTGAAAGAGCTTGTATGACCTAAAATAAGCTCCTAGACAGTGATACAAGAAGTTTGACAGTTTTATGCATAGAATTGGGTTCAAAAGATGTGAAGCTAATCACTGTTGCTATGTTAAGATTTTTGACAATTCTTACATTATTTTACTGTTGTATGTGGATGATATGCTCATTGCAAGGTCTAGCATTGAGGAGATTGATAATCTGAAGAAGCAATTGTCAAAACAGTTTGCAATGAAGGATTTGGGAGCTGCAAAGCAAATCCTTGGTATGAGAATCATTAGAGACAAGGCTAATGGTACATTGAAACTTTCACAGTCAGAATATGTGAAGAAAGTTCTCAACAGATTCAACATGAATGAAGCTAAACTAGTGAGCACACCCTTGGGTAGTCATTTTAAACTAAGCAAAGAATAGTCACTGAAGACAGAAGAAAAAAGGGACTATATGAGCAAGGTGCTCTATGCCTCAGCTATCAGTAGCTTGATGCATGCTATGGTGTGTACAAGGCCAGACATTGCACATGCAGTGGGAGTTGTGAGCAGATTCATGAGTAGGCCAGGAAAGCAGCATTGGGAGGTAGTCAAGTGGATTCTGAGATATTTGAGGGGTTCATCATATATATTTCTTTGCTTCACAAGTGCAAGTTTGAAACTGCAGGGCTATGTAGATGCTGATTTTTTTGGTGATATTGATAGTAGAAAGAGTACTACTGAGTTTGTATTTACTCTGGGTGGTACAGCTATATCTTGGGCCTCAAATTTGCAAGAGATTGTTACTTTGTCTACTACAGAAGCTGAGTATGTTGTAGCAACTGAAGTTGGAAAGGAGATGATTTGGCTACATAGTTTCTTAGATGAATTGGGTAAGAAGCAAGAGATGGGCATTCTACATAGTGACAGTTAGAGTGCAATTTTTCTTGCTAAGAATTCAGCTTTTCATTCAAAGTCAAAGCATATACAAACAAAATACGACTTTATCCGGTACCTTGTTGAAGATAAACTGGTAATACTTGAGAAGATATGTGGATCTAAGAACCCAACTGACATGTTGACTAAGGGTGTCACTATTGAGAAGCTGAAGTTATGTGCAGCTTTAGTTGGCCTTCTAACTTGAGGATAGGAGGATGAGTTGCAGAGATGAAGGATTGTTTTTGGAAGATAGCGGCTGATGTTAGTGATTGAACTAGTCTCTAAGTGGGAGATTTGTTGAGCTTTGTGAAGCTTAGTTATATTTGATCTGGTTGACGAACCGACCCGACCTGAATAATGTTGCTTGGTTTTTAATGGGAGATTTTCTGAGGCTTAGTCTATGGAGCGAAGGCTTAGGGTTTTTGTTGTTGTTGTTTTTGAGAGAGAAAAAGACTATAGCCGCACTTTGTATTTTTTTTCTTGATAATAGTGAAATCCTTGCAACTCTATGGACGTAAGCAAATTGCCAAATCATGTAAATACTGTCTTGTGCGTGTGATTACTTTTTCTTTGGCGTGTGTTTTTTCTTAATATTTTGTTCTCACAAGTTTAGAAATTCGTGGAAATTCCCTACAAGCCAAAGGTGGCACGTTCTCGTAATTGGAGTGGGAATGGAGTGCATGTACTTAAAGCCCTTTTGCAGTTGGAGCATGCAAAGACTATGTATTGCACCAAGCAAGCTAGTAAAGACCACACAAACAATCTTGAAAAGGCCTAACAAAAAAATATTATTGCCAATAGTAGTGCTAGACAACAATGAAGGGTTGATACGTGGAGGCCCATGGATAATGTACTAGTGAAGGGAAAGACACATTAGGCAAGGGGGAGTGAGTATGACTTGTTCATGACCTATGAAGAGGTATTGATGTCCACTTAGACACAAAAACTCACACGTGAAGGGGAGATTGTTGGGTTACATGTATGAGTGAAGTCCCCATTGAATAATAATGAGTAGTTAATATAACATTATTGATCTCATACACATTAGGCTTAAGCTTTTTGGGTTAAAGTGTATCTCTATATGTTGTATTAACTACTCAAGGAAGCTTCCTAAGGTGATTATCTCCCCAATAGATGTTTAAAATCCAAACACATACGTGAACTAAAATAGTATTTCTAAGATAGGTTTTCAGTACCAGATGAATACTACTTAAATTTTTTCCTTGGAGATATCCAAATCTTAATGGTTTGGATATTTAATATCCAAACTGATCTGTAAAATAGAAATAGTCTTTCCAAAACATGATTTATGTATAACATGAATACTATTGAAATTTTTCGTTAGAGATATCCTAGGTCTAGATATTTGAAATCTAAACTAATATGTTAAACTAAAATAGTGTTTCAAAGACACAATTTATATATAACATGAATTCTATTAAATTTTTTCCTTGGAGATATTCAAATTGATATATAGAACTGAAATTGCGTTTTTAAGACACTATTTTTAAATAACATAAATAAGATTGAATTTTTGCTTTAAATGTGGATGTTTAATATCTAAACTCATGAGAACTGATATAGTGTTTCTAAGACACGATTTCATTGTAAAATGAATACTGCTAGGTTCTAAAGATTTAAAATTAAATGTTTAGGAACTAAATTTGTTGTCTGTTAGCAAACCGAGTACAAAAACTAGTTTAGTATAAGATCTTAGTGTCTTTGAAGAGTTTTTGACATTGCTGAAGTTGATACAAGTCAATATTCAAGAATGTACAAGCTACAGAAAAGAGAATTCAGAAACTGAAAAGCTCAACCGATCGAACTATGATTTTATAGATTTTTAAATCAGGTCCAATAGCTCATGAAACTTTTAGGGTTTAAGTCCAACACTGCTAGGTATAAAAGCTAAACCCTAATACGCATTTTTCAAGTCTTGCGAGTTACTCCTATGAGATCTGTGAAATTCTATAATATTCTAACTTAACAAGCATATACTAGAGATCAAATCAATATTGCTAGTTCCAATGGAGTAAAGTTGTTGCAATCAAATCAACCACAGTTGATGATCTAAATCTTTGAGCGGAGTTCTCAGAGTCACAAACAGGAGCGTTTGTGTTCAACATAATCATAATAGAAGAGTCCATGGATTTGGAGCTGCATGTAGTCACGTGAGTAAGTATTATATGAGGTAGCAATAGATTTAAGGTTAAATCTATTGTAAAAACTTCCATTCTATTATTGAATTGTTGTTTTATGGATTGTTTAGGTTAAATCCTCCCCAAATGTTTTTATTTTAAAACTAGATTATTTCATTGGTTTTCTTGGATCATCGCATCCTGTGTCTTTTAATTTTCACTGTGTTGATTGCATGTGATGTATGTTTAACCTAAATCTAAATAATTAGCCTAAATAACAATTTGGCTAATAAATTAGGTTAAACATATTGTGTTTTACAGGGGTCTAAACTTTAACAAGTGGTATCAAAGTGGGTTGGCCATTGATTAGGTAGTCTTACCTAGAGTTGATCTTTGACTCCTGCTGTCATGGATCATGGTCACTCAATAGTGATCCCTCCCCACTTTGGTGGAAATAACTGTGCATACTGGAAGATGAGAATAAAAGCCTTCTTGAAATCTTTGGATGAGAGAGTTTGGATATTTGTGGAAACTGGTTGGGAAAAACTTGCCACTCTTATGGCTCAATGGCATAAGGAAGTAGCTAGCTTTAATAGCAAGACTATGAGTGCAATATTCAATACCGTTTCAATAGAAGAATTTAAAAGGATTTCTAAGGTAGAGGTTGCACACACTGCATGGAATATCCTACAAACTGTGCATAAAGGAAAAAAAAAAAAAAGTTGTGCAAATCAATAAATTGCAACAGTTAACTTCTAGGTTTAAGAGCATCAGAATGGCAGATGATGAGACCTTTGATGAATTTTACTTTAAACTTAATGTAATGGTAAACTTTGCTTTTAACTTGGGTGAAGTTTAGGAGGAATTTGAGATAATTAGGAAAATATTATATTCATTAACCGAAGACTTTAGGCCCAAAGTCATTGTCATAACTGAGAGCAAGGACATGGACACAATCCTTGTGGATGAATTTGTAGGATCCCTTCAATCTTATGTGTTTGACCTACCTAAGACTAACAAGTCCAAGGCTATGGCCATGAAATCTATAGATGATGTTGATGAAAGTGCGTTTGATGATGAGATTTCATCTACTAAGACTACATATTTTGCCAAACACTTTAGAAACTTTTTTGAAGAATAATAATAGAAGGACAAGAAACAAAGACTTTGCTGACCCTAATAATGTGAAGAAGTATGAACAAACTAGAGGTAATTCATTTGAAAAACCTAATTTTAGCAAAGATAAGGTTGGTCAATCTTCTAGCAACTCTTTAGGCCAATAATGTTTTGGATGCCAAGGTTATGGACATGTTGGAACTGAATGTCCCACATACTTGAAGTCTAAGGGTAAAGCTATGACAATCACTCTTAGTGATGATGATGAGCCTGATCACAAGTCTGATAGTGATCAAGAAGGTAATTTCATGGCTTTCACTGCTACTTCCATAGTAGATGAATTTGTGATTATTGTTGAGAGCCCTTCTCATGGGAAACTCTCTAAAAATGCTGACTTGCAAGAAGCCTACAACAAGCTATGCAAGATTGCAGCAAAAGATGCCATGAATGCTGACCTTGGTTTGAAAATAATAAACACTCTTGAACTTGAAAAGAAAAACCTTTTAGTCAAATTGTTTGATGCAAATGAATTGTTTGATGCTGTTAAGATTGAGAACATGACTTTGATTGATAAGGTTAAAGGGCTAGAAATTGAATCGAATGTTGTTAGAGAATAACTTGATAGGGCTTCTAGAGTTAAGCTTGATAACACGTTTAGTGTTTAAAAACTTCATCTGACAAGACTAGGTTAGGTTATGTTGAGAGTGGTTCTTCCTCCTTATTGACTCATACCAAGTTTGTTCTTCCTGTGTCTGTGCCTAAACCGAAAGTAAGGGTTTAAAAGGAAGAAATTTTAGCCACTAGGAGAATCAAGGTAGATCTAAGTGACACCAAACCTAAGCAACCTTACATAACATATGACAAAGCAACTAATTAAACTAGTATGAATTGAAATAATGTTCCTAATGTACAATTTCGATATCGAATGAATACTATTTGAATTTCCTTAGAGATATCCAAACATTAAAGGTTTGGATAATTGATATCATAATGGATTTGTAGAATTGAAAGTCTATCCAAGTCACAATTTATGTATAGCATGAATACAATTGAAATTTTGCCTTAAACATATCCAAGGTTTGGATGTCTAATTTCCAAGACACAATTTCTGTATCACATTAATTCTATTGAATTTTTCACATAGAAATATCCAAAATAATATGTAAAATTGAAATCGCATTTTTAATACATGATTTCTAAATAAAGTGAATAAGATTGAGTTTTTGCTTTAAAAGTGGATGTTTGACATCCGAATTCATATAAGGATTGAAATAGTGTTTCTAAGACACGATTTCTCTATAAAATGAATACTACTTCACTTTTTTCCTTAGAGATATCCAAATCTTAATGGTTTGGATGTTGGATGTCCAAACTGATACGTAGAACTAAAATAGTATTTCTAATACACAATCTTTGTGTAGCATGAATACTATTAAATTTTTGCCTTGAAGACATCCAAACCTTTGTCTAATATCCAAACTCATATGTAGAATTAAGATAGCATTTCTATCCTATCAAAAAAAAAAAAAAAAAAAGATAGCATTTCTAAAACGATTTATATATATCATGAATTCTATTGAATTTTTGTGTCAGCAATATCTGAAACTTAAGGTTTGAATGTCCAATGTTCAAACTAATAGGTAGAACTAAAATATTCTAAGACATGATTATGGCTTAAAATGAATTTTATTGAATTTCCACCTTAGAGATATCCAATCTGATATTTAGAATTGAAACTGTGTTTCAAAATAAATATTTCTAAATAACGTGAATAAG
This sequence comes from Castanea sativa, assembly GCF_040712315.1. Lineage (NCBI taxonomy): Eukaryota > Viridiplantae > Streptophyta > Magnoliopsida > Fagales > Fagaceae > Castanea > Castanea sativa. The sequence continues at coordinate 71,590,937 of NC_134017.1, forward strand.
ATTGAATTTTTACCTTAAAGGGTTGATGTTTGATATTTAAACTCATATGTGAACTGTAATAATGATTTTAATACATAATTTCAGTATAAAATGAATAATATTTAAATTTTTTCCTTAGAGATATTCAAACTAATTAATAGAATCGAAATATTGTTTTTAAGGCTGGATAGTGTACTTAGATTTTATTTTTTATTTGTTATTTTTGAATCTTTTTTTTAGACCCTTTTTATCTTTGAATCTGATAGTGTACTTCCATGATTGTTCTTTATATGAAAATGTTGGGGTACTTATTTTCCAATGGGCGGTGGCGGTCCATCAAAACTGCTCATGGGTAATTTTCCCGCATCCAAACAAAAGTTGCTGAAAAAAAAAAAGGGTGTTAGGCCACTAAGGCTACGTTAAATTGGGCCATTACACATTTAACCCATAAAACCATATCTTTAACAAAAATAAAGGATTAGTGCTTCCCAGAACAAGTTCTAGTAAAAAACAAAAAAAAATTCCAACGTTATAACACTTGCAAAGACCACTGCATATCCTTAGTATAATGATCACTTCACAAGTACTACAAGTGTTTGTAGGGTATGGAGGGAAAAAATTGGGATTCAAGTCTCCAAGAAGGAACTTCACACACATATATATTTAGATTAAGTTAGAGTAAAATTTCTATCTTATATAAAAAAAATAAAAAATAAAACGCTTGCACAGGAATTGTCAAAATCTCTCTATGATGTCCATCCAAACAACTTATTCACATTAACAGTATTCCGTACAAGGATAGTCAGTTCTCCATAGCCAAAACCAAAAACAAAAAATTTCGCTAAAATCATCCTCGTTGACATCTGTGGGCCAATAGAAAAAGTTTAGTCTAGTCCATTCCAGTCTCAGTAATGGGCGTACTCGGGAGATTTTGGGCCAGGAAATAATCCTCAAGCCTTCTTGTATTTTCAACAATTGCCAGATTAGCATAGAATTAAAAGCTATGCCACTAATTGAGTCCTAACTGAGCCCATGAACTCTTATCATGGCAGCATTAGAAAATTGAGGGTTGGATTCAAGAACCTACATACCTGGTTTTGTTGCTTACAGCCATCGACTCTGAGGTTTAAGTTTAGCAGTATTGAACTGCTCTTGTTCACTACCACAAGTTAGAACTCCATCCACTATAAGAGAGGATTATCGCTTCATTAGAATTTAGATTCACTTTCCATGTCTTCATTTTGCCATTGAGCTGGATTACAAGCCTATAAGCATGTCTAGGTCCTTTGTTTTTTCTTTTCTTTTTTTCATTACTAGTATTATGCCCAAGAACGAATTGATTAAAAATTATATTTCAATAAATCCAGAATAGGTTTAGTTATTCTTGAGCGAAGGGATTGCTTTATAGCGAAGCCCTTCTAGCAGCACAACAACCTCCCTATGGATCTCCATCTCTTCTTCAGCGCAGATTTGCCTACTTGGCTCCTCTGTGTTCTTGGGAAGTTTTCTTTCTTTTAGCCAGTTGGCGTCTCTGGCTTCAAAGAAACAATTGGATTTTCAAAAGCACTCCGGTTGGTAACCATCTTCACCGAGAAGTGCTTAACAAGGCTATTAAGCACAGCCTCATTGTGTCTGGTAATATGCAGACACCAAGGAGATTTGTCAAGGAAATTTCTTGGCCTAAACCTACCTTTGGATGGGCCAAACTTAACACGGATGGGTCCTCCATGGATAACCTAGGGGTGGCAGGTAGGGGTGGTGTTATCAAGAATCAAAATGGAGAATGGATCAAAGGTTTCTCCAGATTCCTTGGGTTGGACACTAGTGTTACTACGGAACTTTGGGCCCTAAGGGATGGGCTCAAGATGTGTATTGAACTGCATTTGCCGGCTGTTGTTATTGAAATGGATGCTCTATTAATTATTAATATGATATTAGGGGTCTTAGCCTATTCTAAACTATTATCTCCTCTTGTTGTTGATTGCAGGGCTTTACTCAGTAAAATCCCCCACGCTCAGGTGCAACGCTGTTATAGAGAGGTCAATGCAGTGGCTGATGCCCTTGTGAATTACTTGAAGTTTTAGTGCCCGTTTGTTTCAACGTTTTGAGCCCAAAAGTCACGTTTTGAAAAAAGTCAGCCCTTTATGTGCGTTTGGTTCAGCACAAAACGTAACTTTTTGAAAAAAGTTGCGTTTTATATTTGTGAAGAAACGCGCATATCACTGAAAGGAGCTCAGAGCTCCATTTTGGAAAAAGCCAGTGCACGTTTGAATCTATCCGTTGGACTCACAGGGCAATTACCAAATTACCCTTTCACACCATTCATCATTCCTCTTATCTCTCTACTTTGCCCTCTGCCCTCTCAATAACAAATTTCCAAATCCAAACACAAAAAAATCTGTAACAAATTCTCAAATCAGTTAAGGAAAATAAAAAATCAATCCCTTGCAAATTAGGATTCCTCAAAATGCAAAAAAAGAAAAAAAAAAAAAAAAAAAAAAAAAAAAAAGAAAGAATATAGCAAAATCAGAAGAGATCAAGCAGCAGAATCACACAGGAAGAAGAAGAAAAAAAAAGAAAAAGAAAGAGCTCTGCGGAATGAAACTAGACTGTTCTGGAGGAAGATCAAGCATAGTAGAATCACGCGGCCAGAGAATTTTTTGTCGATGTTGACGAAGAGATCGGAGTGCGTGAGTGATGGAGGGAGGTGTCGTACCACCACCTTCGTCTTCTCCGATGGCTCTTTCATCAATTTCGTCCCCAAATCTCTCTCACTCTCTCTGTGTTTTCTTTTTTCTCTGTGTGTGTGTGTGTGTGTGTGTGTGTGTGTGTGTGTGTGTGTGTGTGTGTTTGTGTTTTGGTTGCTTTCTCTGTGTATTTTGGGTGAGGACGAAAAGCTGAAGAAGAGAAGAGACTTTCTGTGTATTTTGAGTGAGGATGAAAAGCTGAAGAAGAGAAGAGACAAGAGAGTGACTAGTGAGTGGTGGAAAAGAAAAGAAAAGATATTTGATGGGAATGGGGGAAGAAACGGGTGGATGAGGAAAAAGGTAGGAAATTAACTTTTTTTTTTTTTTTTTTTTGCCTCCTGGAGTGGGACACGTGGAAATGAAAATCTACTCTAAACAAAATTTCAATTGTGTTAAAATGCAACAAATTTTCATAATAGTTGAGGTATCAAATATTTCATATGTCAAAATAAAAATTAAATAAAAAAATAAAATATTAGACTAGGATTGACCACAACAAAAAATAAAGAGTATTGTAAAAATATTGTGACATTTTATTATATTTCTAAACTTTTTAAATTAGCACTATTTTTTTAGAAAAAAAAATAGTGCTATTGATAGAATATTTTTATAACAATTTCATAATAAAGTTTATCTAGTAAGTTGTTATTGGTTTTCATCTAGACCTACTAGTGACATTATTATTTTTTTCTACCCTTAACAACTTGTCATATAAACTTTATTGTGAAATTTTTGTGAAAATATTGTATCCATAACTTGCATTAAGAGAGGAAATTAAAACAAAGAATTCTCTTTTTATATATCTTGTCCTTTTTGGTAATTTATAACTCAAAATGCCACTTTTATAAGGGCTAACCAAACACTCAGCTTTTTCAAAAAGCACTTTTTAACAGCTTTTACCAAACACTCAACTTTTTTAAAAAGCACTATTTCATTATGCACTTTTTGAAAACTCAACTTTTTTATTATGCACTTTTTCAAAAAGTTCAACCAAACTCACCCAATTTTACCTAAAGTAAATTAATTACTACTTTTAATAATTAACGCATGAAATAAATACATTAATTTTACATATATAATATATGGATTGAGTTCAAGTTACACTTAGTGTAATTCTGAGTTATGTTACACCACCTAATTACTTTTTATTAGATTAATATTTCAAAAATCTCACTATTATATTACATGTTTTTTATATTCTAAACACGCATTCCAAGTTTCATGTCAATTAGATGCTATTTACTATTCAATTTAAATACCCATATTTTGTGCACAATTTTAAGTTCAAAAACTTAAAATTTAAATATTTAATTGATGACATAGTTTCATGTCAATTTGGTCCACTCCTGTCCTTTCAGCCCAATTCGGTTCAATTCAGCCCACTTTAGTCTATTTCGGTCCAGATCTGTCCAATTCGGTCCACTATAGACTAGTTCGGTCCAATTCAGTCCATTCTATCTTTTTGGTGCAATTTGGTCCACTTCTGCCATTTGGATCATTTGATTCAATTCGGTTCAATTCAGTCTACTTTAGTTTAATTCAGTCCACTTCGGTCTATTTGGTAATTCTGTCCTGTTATTCTTTTCTTTTCTTTTCTTTTCTTTTTTTGGTGATTTTGACAAATTAATTTAACAAACTAATGGAATATCACTTGGAAACATTGAGGAAGCTGAATAGTTGGTAGGGTAGTGGTTATATTATATAAAGTAAAGTCCTGCCATAATGCTTATGTATACTAGCAAGGGTAATTATTGAGTGAGTACTCTCGGAGTACTATAAATGGGTACATTCTCTTCTCACATAATTGTGGGTCCTACTAATTAAATTTATAGTGGGACCCAAAATTCTTGTAAGAGGAGAGGAATACGCATTTATGATACTCTCAGAGTATTCAATAATTTTTCTATTTGCAATTGTATTGGCAATATTTTATTTTTAACGAGTTTAAAACATTAAATGTCAAAGAAAATCGAACAGTTCTAACTTATATGCATATGTAATGTAAAGTTAAAGTAATTGTTGTGCATATTAAAGATTGTAATTCTAGATGGTATTTCCACACAATTGATTATGGACACTATTACGAGTATGTGAAAATCTCACATACAAACAATAAGATTAAAGCCAAAGGCCTTGTAGCCGAATTGACACCTCTCCATATACAAAGTGCTTGGGGGTCTAGGGGAAAAAGATTCAAGATGTGAGGTTAGCAGCATATTGTAATTATTTCTCAAAAAAAAAAAACAATAAGATTAAAAAGAAAAATAGACAAAAAAAAAAAAAGATACAACCATTTTTTTTATAATAATAAAAAAAAAATACAACCATACAAACAAGTGAAGAACACCAAAGATTTACATAATTTAACCTTAATTAATCTACATCTACGAATATAAAATAGGATTTATTTGTTTTTTTTAACAATTTTACTTCATAAAAAAGGAAAGCCTATAAATGAATTTGTATTCTTGCCAAGCCCCACATCACTAACACTGTGACAATCTTGCCGACCTTAGCCAGCACAAATAGCCGTCGTATTCTTAAATCTTTTGGAATCTTTCCTTTCGTTAGCCGAGGCATGAGAAAGCGGCAAAGCACCCATACTTGGCATTATAAGTGACATAAAGAAAGTAAGAAACTAATCAATCTAAGCAAAGCCAAATAATTAATTCTAGTTCTAGAATTTAAAGAATTAGTCAATGGTTAACCCCGATAAGGTTACTTAACTAATACTGGATTTATTCAGGTAGCAAGATTCTTTTTTTTTTTTTTTTAATTCAGAAGAATTTTATTTCCATAGAACAAAACTTACAACCAATACTAGAAGGTCCAAAACAGGACAAGCCTATACAACATCTAGCTACAAAGATACAAAAAACTACATAGCACAAAAACATTAACCATATGGGACCAACAATGACGTACAGGAACTGAAAATCTCCTGCACACAACACCCAAATTTATCAGTAACCCCAATGAAAGAATTTTCTGTTGAAGCCTAGGAGGTAAAATGTTTTCCTTCCACAAATCCAGGGCCCTTATTTTACTATTATTTGCAGTGTTTGCGCTTACAGGCAACACTAATTCCCAGCCAACCTACAGTGCTCACTTTTGCTCAGATCAATCAAACAAAACCACCAGTGCCTTTTAGAAATATAACCTCAGAGTCCTGTTGGATTCCTTATCCTCTATAGCTTCACAAAATTACAGCTTCTACAACGATAGCTCCAATACAGTTGTCTACGGCCTCTATCTCTGCCGAGGTGATGTTTCTAATGAAACCTGCCAAAGCTGTGTCAGCTATGCGACCCAAGATATCACAAGTAAGTGTCCATCTAATAAAATTGCGATTATATGGTACGAGGAATGCATGTTACGCTACTCCAACGTTAATTTCTTTGGAGAGCAACAGACTTTTTCCAGGGTTGCTCGCATTGAATGTTCACAATTTGACTTCACTAGATGAACCTAGTTTTGGAATACTTGCTCTAATGTTGAGAATAATGGATGAAGCTATAAAAACAGATATGTTGTTCAAGGCAGATAATCAGTCAGTGGGTAATGGATCTGAGCAAAGATATGGGTTGGTGCAGTGTACTAGAGATATCAATAGTAATGCTTGCGGCATTTGCCTTGACACGTTGAGGAAGGGAGCCGAGGGCTGTTGCAAATTGAAACAAGGGTGGCGGCTCTTAGCCCCAAGTTGCAAGATAAGGTATGAGAACTACTCTTTCTTTCAACAAACGCCAGCAGCTCCACTGTTGCCACCACCACCGCCATCAACCCAATTAGGGCATTCAACACCTTGTAATGGTAAGTTCCGATTTTTCCCGGACATTTTCCTTAGAAATTTTGGTCTTAGTAATTTGATAGTTGAGGATAGTTGAGGATGAGGGATGTGAAACTTGGATGTCTCCATTAAAGAAACCAAAATGTCCAACTAATTGAACTATAAAACTTTTGATAATTTCTTGCCTAATCAAATTCTGTAATTAGGGTGGATTAAAATTCATTCATCTTGATCTTGGATATAGGAAGGGTCCAAAATTGAAATGGAGATTGGAAATATCTCCTTTCAAAATAAAGATTAGATAATTAACAAAATGAGAAGTGAATGTTAAAAACATTTGGCCCAAAAAGCCTAAACTCATGGTAGATTCATGGACCCATGAACTTGTAGAACAGGTAAAGTAATCCTAATGATCCAATATAGCTAGAGTTGGATTCATTGTCCCATTAGGTTCAATATAGTAAATATTAGAAATTGTCTCAAAATCCTATTAAGATTGGGTCTTATTTTTGGATTTTCGTGGTGTTGAAGGAACAGTTAGCTACAAGTATGTATATTTTACGATACACAATACTATACAAAACATAATTGACAAGTGGGTGTATTGAGGCTTTGGTACTCATTTACTAAACTACCCTCAACACTACTTATTTTTTTCAAAAGTACAGGTTACTATAAAGGTTTAGATTTCATATTCCATCTACAATTTTATTTATATATGAAACATATTTTATAAGTTGTTTGAAATTTTGTTCTGAGTTTATAATAAGCATTTGTAAAAAAAAAAAAAAAAAAACTATAAAAAGTTGTGGTTACAAAGCAGATTTTTGAGTTTTAAAAATGCTTTTTTTCCCTATTCTCTCAAAATGTCTAACCAAATGGAGTAGTCACTTTGTTAAAAATTTGTTTGGCATTACAGGTTGCTTATAGATTTGTTAATCTGTGACAATTTGAATAGCCTATGTCCCTAAACTTAGTGATATATTGTTGTTTTAAGAATATTATAAGCAAACTGATGATTTTATTTAATGATGAGACAGCAGGAAAGGGCGGAAAGAATGCAACAACGATAGTAATCATTGTTGCTTCATCAATTGCACTAGTTGCCGCTGTCTTGAGTATTTTGTGTCAGTTCCACTCATCTAGGAAGAAAAGACAAGCTGGTAGATTTAGTTTACCTATCCTCTAAAATTTGTATTTGCAGATTTTCAGTAATTATTAATCTAATTTGTTATTCAGGGGGAGAAACAAGCGAAGAAATTCTATTGAAAAATAATTTGGGAGGTAGAGCTAATTCACTACCCATAAAGGATAGAAATAGACACGACAGATCATGATCAGAAGAGTGGAAAAATGCATTACTTCGATTTAAGTACCATGCAGACTGCTACAAACAATTTCTCTTATGAAAATAAACTTGGAGAAGGTGGCTTCGGTCCTGTTTTCAAGGTTAAGAAAAACATTGTAGTTTTTTATTCAGATGCAATCTTGGCAATTAATTTATCCCATGCATTTGAAAAATTGAGCAATAATTAGGATCACCAACATTTAGAAATTTTTGTCTGATGGCCTATGGTATCAAACAAAAATTAAAATTAGAGGGAAGATTTTTTTTTATTCATTTTTTGTTTTAGTCTTTGTAAGATTGTATGTTATAAATAGATATCATCATTTTCTTGTAAGATTGTACGAGTGCAATGAGAAATTGTCATAAAATATTGAGATTTTTTTTTTTGTTGAGGAAGACAATATTGAGAAGTTTAAAGACTTTAACTCTTATGCTAAAAATATGAATGTAAATTGGATAATAACAGTGTGTTTGTAATATATTAATAATTTTATGAAACAATATTTGCTTACCTGAAACTTTGAACCTCTGTAACAGAGGGGGAGCTCAAAATTTTTTGAGGGGGCCAACACCTAGTTCCAACCGTGTGTCAACCATTACTGTGTGATAGCTTTCTATGATTGAGAAAGTTTAAAATGCTTTCAGGGCAAGCTGGCTAATGGAAAAGAGATAGCAGTTAAAAGGCTTTCAATGAAATCTAAACAAGGTCTTGAAGAGTTCAAGAATGAAGTGATGTTAATTGCGAAACTTCAACATAGAAATCTAGTAAGGCTCTTGGGATGCTGCTTGGATGGAGAGGAAAATCTTTTAGTATATGAGTACATGGCCAACACTAGTCTTGACGCCTTCTTGTTTAGTTCGCTCTCTCTCTCTCTCTCTCTCTCTCTCTCTCTCTCTCTCATTTAACAACAATTACATATAGGCTAATTTTATGATATTTGAGAGGATTATTTGCTTCCTATCATTAAAATGCAGATCCAACAAAATGTAGAGAGCTAGACTGGGTTAAGCACACAAATATTATCAATGGGATTGCAAGAGACCTTCTATATCTCCATAAGGATTCTTTGCTCAAAATCATTCATAGGGATTTGAAAGCAAGCAATATATTGTTATATGATGAGATGAACTCAAGAATATCAGATTTTGGCACTGCCAGGATTTTTGGAGGCAATCAAATAGAAGCAAGCACTCATAGAATTGTGGGTACATAATATGTTATTGAATTCATGACATTTCATCTTGATATATCACTTATGCAACTCAATAAAAGATTTGTTAAGCCATGTATATTTTTGTATGCTAATGTTGGTATTTAGAACTCTTTGAGCACTAGACTTTTCCATTGAGTGTGTATAGTTGTCCCCTATGTGTTAAGATAAGACACGATCACACTATATTATTTCTCTTAAATACAATTTGGGGGATTCCTTTTGCACCTTTTTTGCAAATCTACTTTCAAAACATTAAAATTTAGCAGTAAAATTGAGTGAAAAACTCAACAAACTACAATTTCAATTTTCCGTAAGTCATAGTATACTACACCATGAGCAATTTTGCTTTCATTCTCTTTAATTGTGATTGAAGCCAAAATGTGTCACAATATTTTCTTCAATAGTGGATACATGCCGCTAGAGTATGCAATGAATGGACTATTTTCAATTATGTCTGACATTTACAGTTTTGGAGTTCTACTGCTAGAAATTATATATGGAAAAAAGAATAGTGGCTTCTATTCTCTTCTTTCTTTCTTTTTCCTATCTCTTGAGCTCAAATATGATGTTTCCTCTTACTATAATGAACTAAGAAAAAAACAATACACAACAGGCATGGCAACTATGGAATGAAGGCAAAGAGTTGGAGTTGATAGATGACACCTTAGTCCACAATTGTCCTGCAAGTGAAGCCGGAAGATTCATCCATATTGCATTATTGTGTGTTCAGGAATATCCTAATGATAGACCAAATATGTCATTGGTTGTTCTCATGCTTGGAAGCGAATCAATAAACCTTCCTCAGCCATCAGCACCTTCATTCTCTGTAGTTAGATTTACTATGTCTAATCAATCGTCAACAATTGAGTCCGGGATTGGATTTCCCACATCTGATCAATCATCAACAATTGAGGCCGGGATTGGATTTGCCACGTCTGATCAATCTTCAACAGGTGCGTCTCGATAGTGAAGAGATTGACTAGAGCATGCTATTCTAGCCACTTGAAAACAAGAATTTTCCATGCGGGGTATGCATCGCTTTTGGCAAATGCAACATGTTATGAACAATTGTCAATATACAAACATGGCCATATGGATCCTCAAAGGAGGGTCGGATTATGTGATATGAGTTTTTGACAAGAAACATTCCAAATTTGGCTACTGCATTGATGCATATGTAAGTAGTCTTTCTAACGAGATTAAATTCCTATTCATCTAAACGAATGGAACCTTCATCTTGAGTTTTTTAGACCTAGACCATGACTCATTATTCAATATTAAAGGCGTTTATCTTTAGAAGAATCGGATGTTTCATATTCAATATTCACATACATGATACAACGCAATCACTTGAACAGTGCTCTATACAAGGATAGTCAGTTTTCCTTCTTAAAACTCTGCAAGCTCTAAAGCCAAAACAAAAAATTTCTCTAAATCGTCCTCACATGACTGTATGACACCTTTGAGTAAACATTTTTGGGCCTAAAGAAAAGCTTCCACTAGTCCACACCAACCTCAATAATGGGCTCAAGAGATATTGGGCCTGGACATAACCTTCAATCATCAAGCCTGCTTGGATTACCAACAATGGCCACATCATGCATTGTCGATTATCCCACAAGATCCTCCCCAATAATCTAAAAGTCAGGATCCAATTAGTTATATATTCAATACCTAAGCACTTGATTAATTTTTGTAAAATAGTTATGTGCTTTTGTGTATATATAATCTACTTATTTAAGCGGTCAGAGTGATATTCTAGTGGTTTTAAACTTTCAGTGCTTCTTATTGGTACTTAAGTACTGGGATAGAACCCTAGCAACTTCTTATTTATAGATAAGTTTATAAAATATCAAATTATATATATAGTTTCTTATCGTATATGATTGGTGAATATATAATTAAGTTTTATAAGTTTATAAATAAAAACTAATCTATCTAATTAAGTTAATATAATATCCACTTTAATTTAGTTATTGATCATTAGAATAAATTTGTGAATTCATAAAAACTTTAGTCATAATATTATGCTTCTTCGCTTTTACACTTTAATATTATGCTTCTTTACATTATGCTTCTTCGCTTTTACACCCTAATCCAATTTGTTTTTTAAATCTTTCAGTCTATCAGTATGTCATCTTCTTCCTACTTCTTGTTAATCTACGTGGGGCCGTACAATTCTTCTTATGAGGTGGTGATTTCTTCTGCGATCTCTATATGCTTGGTACTCAAAGAAACCTCCATGAGTATGAGGTTTACTGATTAATATTTTATTATTTATTTAGGTGGTTGTTCAACACTATTCCATTGTCGATTAGATGCATAGACAACAGCAAGAGATTAATGGCCTGTTTAGATGTTAGGGGAAGGAGGGGGAGTGAAAAGGAGTAGAATAGAGTTAGCTAAAAATAAACTAATTTTGTACTAAATCTACTCTACTCCTCCTCCCTCTCCCTCAATCCAAACGGACCATAAGAGAAGTTAAAAATTTCTTGATCATCTGACTAAGCTTTTTAAGAAATTTTCAATATCTTATTTATAAGTTTGGATGATAATGGTCCTATTGGACAATTGGGAGGTGTTTGATAAGGGTATTTAAACAACATTTTTCAATGCTTAAACACCTCTACACATATTTTCACAACAATTTTTAACCCGCATATATTTCAATAACATTTAAACAATGATACTAAAAATCTCTAACCAAATGGGTCTGATATTTGATAGCCTCCTACTTTTCAACTTTTTATTCTGCTGCATATTAACTTAATTGGTTATTTGTTTGTACTACCATGCGTTTTGCATATTAATTAGATTAATTAATTAACTTAATTAATCAATAAATTTATCACAAGGGGTCAATGCATTTTTGGCCTATCAACAATTTAACCCTTATTAACGCAAGGCGGGGTGGGGCAGGGTGGATTTAAAAAATCTAAACCCATCACCACCCCGCCCCGTGGTATGGGACTAAAATCTCGCCCCATCATTGCCCCACCAATTTTACGAGGTGGGGGAAAATTCGTGTGGAGTGAAACGGGAAGGGGCAAGTTAAGCAGAGCAAGGAAAAATTGGCATCCCTATTCACAAGGATAGGAACCATGATTTTATTTTGGCTAAAATTTCATTTTGCCACTAGACTTTTACTTCCATAGTTCTTAACACGCATTTCCAAATTTTATACTAATCAAATTTTATTACTATTTAATTAATAAAATCAAATTCTTCTGTAATTTTAAATACCCCAAAAAAAAACCCTTAAAATATAAAGTGGCAATTTGGTCCATGATCAATAACTTACATATTTTAACTCATTTTGGTGATATGTAATCTATATAAGATCTAAAAATTAAAGTGTAGTATTTATTGTTACTATACTCTTATTAAGCCACATTAGGGTAGTGTTTCGGTATATTCTTGCCCACTTTGATCCATTATGTCCATGTCAATCCACTTCGCTCCATTTTAATCCACTTTGGTCATTTTCAATCTAATTCAGTCCATTTCAGTCTATTTTAGTCCACTCAATCTACTTCAATCCATTCAGTCTACTTAGTCTAATTTGGTCCACTTCATCTTCAATCCAATTCGGTCGACTTTGTTCCCTTCAGTCTAATTCAATCCACTTAGGTCCATTTTGATCCATTTCAAAAAACAAAACTTCCCATCTCACAACCTAATCCGCCACCACCGATAACCCACGAAATCCACAAACACAACCACTAGATACACACAAACATAACCCACGTCAAATCTTTTATTATTATTATTATTATTATTATTATTATTATTATTATTATTATTTCATAAAAAAATTGATCAGAGAATTTTTGTGAGAAAAGAGATAGTGGAGTTCTTAGCAAAGGAAAACCAGATTTGGTGGGAGAGAGACCAAGTATCCGTTTGGATACAAACTATTGCGTTTACGTTTGGCACGTTCACGTTTTAGCTCTTTTTTTTTTTTCCCTGCGCAGCTTTTCAACTTTTAAGGGACAAAGGCTACTATTCATGCACTGTGCATGAAAAATAGCCACAATAGTGGACTTTTCAGCCAATTTTTAGTGCATAAGTGGGTCCTATGCACTATTCACGGGACCTACAAACTTCACTTTTCAGCAATTTTTTTATTAAAAATGGGTCTTATAGTACTATTCACATATTTAAAAATTATTTTGCTACAGTGTTTTCAGTTTTCAGCAATAAGTTCTATCCAAACGGACCCCAAATAACAATAAACTGAAAAGTAGGTCACAGAGGACTAGACGTGAAGGAGGAAGCAACAATAGCTTAGTTTAAGTCGGATATGAATGCTAGCAACTCATCTTGTGCTATCACTCGCCTTCGTCGACCATTGCGACCATAAGGCTTTGTTGACTACCGCAATCCCAAACAGGGGGCAGAACTAACCTTGGACCAAGGGGGCAATAGCCCCCCTAAATTTTTTTAAAAAAAAATATTATTTTATATGTGTATTAATTTTAGCAATTTTGTTCTATAAAATTACATTTTATTTCCCTTTAACAATATCATTGATTCTTTTAAGAGTAATGCTATACTCACAAACTTTTTTATAACATTTTTACAAATCTTTTTGGTAGCAAATTTTTATTGGTTCGTATATGGGCACACCATTTACATCATTTTTTTACTAATCAATAACCACTTATTACATAAGTAATTTATAAAACGAACTTGCAGCTATAGTATTTTCCTCATTTTAGTGACCAAAAAAAAATTATAGATCTAAAATCTAAAACAAAATATACATGCCAAAAAAAAAAGCTCAACAACAAAAATTATCAGTAAAACTAAAAACAAAATTAAGCTCAATTAACTAATTTTATCTAAAATAAATAACCCTGCCCTTTTAAAAAAATTCTAAACAAAATAATTTTGTTCTTACTTACAAAAAAAAAAAAAAAAATCTCAGTAGCTAAGTAGCAGAATTAGAGGTTGAAATCATTACACATAGCCAACCGTAAAACCGCCCCCCCTAACTCAAAGTTCTAGTTCCGTCCTGATCCCAAACCTTTACTTAACACGACAAACCCAAGCATCTATGATAGGTCTTCCATTGAGCATTGTAAGAAAGAGATAAGGGAAAGGTAGTGGGATAGTATGCGAGAAACTAGGATGGACAGGTACAAATACAAGTACGAACACGAGGATACAACATTTCTTGAAAAACTTAGGGTGCGATACATCGGGGATACGTGCATTAATCACTTATTAAATCTTCTTTTTTATAGAGAATTTCAACCTATGACGTCCGCTCCTGATGATAGTTCTTTATCATCAGTCCAAGACACTAATTGATTTTTTGTGTAAAAGGGGATTGAACCTTAAATCTCTTATTCAACTATCAAAGACTTATTAAATCTATTATGTGTGTGTGTGTGTGTGTGTGTGTGTGTGTGTGTGTGTGTATTGTTAAGCATATATCAAAGTAATAATGGATAACAAAGTGAATTCATGGTCATTGAATGATGTTTATAATACAGACTAAGATTCAAAAGAGTAAATATTTGATGTGATACTAGTACAAGGGTTTGGTTACAATGGTATCCAGGTGTATCCTAGATGTATTGACACTTTAAGAAAACAAACAAACAAACAAACAAAATTAACTGGGTATGTATCTTCAAGATATTTGGTATGATACGTGAACAATACATATCAAGTATGGGTACGTGAACAAAAATAGAGTATTCATATATCCTAGGCAAGAAATAGGGGGAAAAAAAAAGGTGGGGGTCCCATGTGGAAGAGAGAAGAGTGGGTGGGAGGAGGGGTCTTGCGTAGGTTTAGGAAAACATTTTACAGCTGAAAAAAAGCCATAAAAACATTTTACAAGTTTTGTTCAGTGTATTTTTAGTCTACATAAAATACTTTCATCTTTGACCAAGGTTTTACAATGAAACAAGCACTCAAAAATGCTGAAAGTGTTTTTGGTAAAATAATTAATAAATATAATTAAATACTAATCAGTTCATTCAAGAAACACGTTTGTATTGTTAGTTATATCTAACTTAACAAGTTACATTTCTTTTCTTTTCTTTTTTCAATAAAGTATAATATAATTGAAATTAATTCCCCAAATAATATAACATATAATGAGAAATATTGATAAGGATCATGTTAATAGATGCATTTTGGACAATTGCTAATAAACCACTTAAAAAAATTTTTTATACCATATATGTACTTTCAATGAAAATATAAAAAACTATTAAAAATAACTATCTTTTTCTTTTTTTATATAAAAAAAAAAGTTTAAGAAATATATCTTAAACTAATAGTCTTAGGGCATCTATTAATTTTTTTCTAATTAGTAATTTATTATAATTTAAAAATAAATAAATTTGTGGCGTACACGTACATTGTGCAGAACATCACCTAGTTTTAATTTACACAGTGATTCTGGAATTTTCAACCAAATATTCAACTCTAGATCTTTGCTTTTAGTCCGCAGCAAGCTACAGAAATGACATTGCGAAATGCATATTAATTGGTGGGTCAAGGAGTGCAAAGCTACTTGGCCTTTTAGCCTAAATGAGAAAGAAAATTCATCTCAAAGCAACAATCGTTTGTAAGAAATACAGTAATTAAGAATTAAGAAAGTGATCTTCTAGCTTTTACAACTCATATACGCACTTTAATAGAGTCCTTTCATAACGCCGAGTTGAGAAGTTATCAAAATCCTAATCATGCTGAAACTTTCATGCTTGGAATTAGGGATTTACTGTTTTATATATCCCACATGCTAATTTATTAAATAAAATTTAATTTTTTACTCTGATAAAACTTTGTCTCATAGCTCTCACACTCACTAAAGTTACACAATCTAGGATTAATACAGTACACACACATCTATGCTTCTTTCTTATCAATGTGGGATTATGCCACTTTCGATAGGATTAGTGATGACTTACTACACCTACTTATTATTTTAACCATGGGGACTTCCACCACCAAAAAAAAAAGAGTGAGACAAAATTACAATTTATCTCTTTGTGATTTGACCCTACCAATATCACAATTTATTTTAAATTCTTTTCTTTTTTGAGAGAGTTTATAGTATTCGCTTCTAATAATAGCTCTTCATTATCAAACTAAGACATCAATCAGTTTTTGGTGTAAGCGAGAATTGAACTCCAAATCTTTTATTCAACTATCAAAGACTTTACCATTTAAGCTAACTAAAACCCACTATTTTAAAAACTTTCAATTAATAGTGTTTTGCCCAAAATACCCTAATAATTTTTTGTGAAACCTTTTTTTTTTAGAATTTGATATTTACAACAACAATAAGGAAGTAAGAATTTGAACTTTAGGTCTTCTAATAAAATAGAACAAATTATGTCACTGAATCATAAAACTCTTGAGTTTATTTTAATACAAATTTTAGTAATTCAAAATATAACAATTAACAAAGAATGTGTGAGTAAATTGTAATTGCATTGCACCAAATCATAAGGGGATAATTGCTTTGTTGAAAATTTTCATTTCATGAATTAAGTCACAGATTTAACAAGCCAATGGTTAATCGTTGTGATTATGATTTTTATTGTGTTTAAACTTTCCCTGTTATCTTTATAAATTTATTAAAACTTTTTATTATATTTTTGGGAATCAATTTTTTTTTTTTTTGGAGAAACTTTTGGGATTATTACAATTAGAAGCAGTCATTTGGAGAGAAAAACAAAAACAGATATGAATTGGAAATGTGTACTTCCTTCTTAAAATCCATATAGACCGCTCAAAATCAGAAAAACAAAAACAAAACACTCCATAGTCCATATAGACCCAATAGTCATCAATTTAGACTATTCCAATTTCAAAGAGGTCCTGTCCTGGGGTGATGCACGATACAACATTCATTGTTTTGTTACTGTGATAACTCTCAAAGATTAAAATCCACAAATTTTGGCTAAATTTGATATGATCTTTCAATTTTATAATTGCTCAATCTTAAGCTCTTAACCCATTGGGCATGTAAAAGGGAAAAAGTTATATTTCTATTTATTATCGGTTTGATTAGAATAGGTGTATTCCAACTTGCTTGTTGGTGCTTCTCTCGTTCTTTCCTTTCCTTTTCATTTCTTTCTTTGTCTCTTATAATGATGTTGTTGGCCTGCTTTTGTTCTAAGTGCAAGTGAATCACTTTTTATCTATAATGTTTTTTAAGTGATTAAATATAAAGACTAATTTCAACTCAAAGTTTCAGCCGAATTTTGATGATGCTTCAATTCAAAGTTTCAACTTCTTTAGTTATTATCATTTCCTCCCACTATTCACCTGTACTGTATCAACATTAACAAATTTAAAAGGTGATCACAATAATAATATCCTCTAAAAATGCTATCTCATATAGTAGTTATATATTTAACGTCCCTCGCATAGAAAAGGATTTTATATGAACTGCCAACACATCTGTAAAAAGATTGTCATATATAATGTTTTTATATAGAATAATTTATGAACTTCCAAATATTAAATTGTACTACAGTACAACATAATAATAAAAAACGGATCCATCAATTGAATAATTATCTCTAGAGGCAGTCTTGTGAGGTGTCTCTCTCAAAATGATAGGTCTTAAACTCACATATTGTGAGAGAGATACTTCATAATACCGTTTTATAAGATAATTTATTTGATTTTAAGTAGTACTTCAACCAAGCATTGTTCACACAAAAGATAATAATAATAAAATCAAATTTACTTGCATTTAAAAATTAAAAAAAAAAACAAGTAAAACACTTTAGGGCTCTTCAAAAGCTAGTTTTCTGAATTTGGATTGCACTGCACCAGTGAACTAGGATCCTATGATATGAGGGAGGTGAAAAAAGAGGCTCACATGTGGCATCCAACTTAGATAATTGATCCTAATCTTCAGTTGCCTACCACAAAATCCATCTTTAGATCTTGGAATCTAAAGAATCAGGTTGGTATTCTATAAAGTTTCACGATCAAACAATTGGCACAAAACATATGTGAAGCAATAATGCAAGTTGAAATAACAAAGAGGAAAATGCTAATTAGAAAATTAATGGATTGACCGATATCTCATTTCTCAATGGCTCCAGTCTTTTTCAACGCCCCCTCTCTCTTTATGTTGTAGATAAGCTTTTCCTTTTGTTTTGTTTAAAGTTCTTAAATGTTGTCAATAGCTTTAGGCCTAGCCAAGTGGACAAATATAAGAGTGAAAGAAATCTAAGTGTATCCTCATAGATTTCAAAGCATACAAAAGTAAAATTTCATAAATGACAAGTAGGAAGAAAACTATCACTAGGATGACATATTCCTAGTAATCTTATAACTTGTATGGTAACTATTGAATAGAAATCTTTGTCCCACTTGCTTGTATTTCATTTTTGCTTTATCAATCATATAACTTTCTACTTGTCTAACTTTTTTTCCATTTTAAACATTGATTATTTTATAGAATAAAAAAACAAAAATAAAAAAACAAGTATAGACAAATTGTGATTGTTAAAGTCTAAAGTAAAATATAAAAAGTAGGACAAAGAATTTTTATTCAGTGAATAATAATATTGTTTCCCCAGTTGGTTCAAAAAGAGCATCTTTAACATAGGTTTGATTAAAGACCTTGCTCATTGATAAAAATAAGACGTTTTTTAGTTTTTCCCATTTTTAAATGTATATATGATTTATGGCTAATTAGAAAACAAAAACAAAACAAGAAAATCCATCATATGTATATTTTGGTGAGTTCTGGCCGCTTTTTGGTCACTACCACTTTTTGGCCGCTTTCACATGTTCGCCAACTAAACCAACCAATATTTTTTTGATGAACACTAAACCAACCCCCCTTCTCCTATATATATGTGTGTGTTTGTGTTTCTCAAAAAAAAAAAACACTAAACCAACCAATATATATTTATTTTGATAACTTATAATATATATTTTAGCACTTATAACTTAGTAATGGAGGCAAAGAATTTTGTAGCTTAAATAGCACTTCTTAATATTTTTGGGACATTCTAGTTCCAAACATATTTGGAGTCTTGGACTCCAACCGTTAATAAGATTATGATATTTGTAATTATCATGTGTAATGCATTGCACGTAACAAAACACCTATTATTTTTTTATTGGTGATTCAAATTCAAGGCTCTAAATATGTTTAGAGCCAAACATTTTCCATATTTCACGATTCAAATTCCCTCTATCCCATTGTTGTAAGAACGAAATTTGGCTATCAATTAGTTTGTAGTCAATGGTTATAACTCTCACTAATTGAATTTTAAGGTCCGTTTGGATACAGCTAAAAACTAAAAACACTGTAATAAAATAATTTTTAAATGTGTGAATAGTATCGTGAGACCCATTTTTTATATTTTTTTTCTGAATAAAGTGCTTGTGGATCTCATGAATAGTGCGTAAACAGTGCACTCTATCAGAGAAAATATGAAACGCATGAACAGTACATGAGAGGAAAAGTGAAATTTTACTGCTTCAAAAAAAAAAAAAATTTGAAACGTGAAACGCAACAAACGCGGACGCAGTCCTCCGAATCTAAACAAGTACTTAATATGGCTAACGTAAAATTATAATCCCAAACCCTATCTTGGGCCCTCCCTATTTTTCCCTTCAAGGCCAAGGTGAGTCCCTTCTCTCTCTATCACTCTAATTTCTAGGTTTCATTTGAGTTTCACGTTTTATTCTGTTTGGTTTGTTATTGTTTCTCTAATATGATTATATGCTTCTAGATCTTAATTTATTTTGTTTGGTTGCTGAGAAAACTTTAAATAAAAAAAAATTGATTGTAGGCACTTTCGGTCGGTACAACATAATGTGATTTGTGTTTGTGTGTGGGTCAACTTTGGGTGCAAAATGGCAAATTCAAAACCCTCGGTGCATTGTAAGAATTCCCCCTCCACGTTAAGTTAACCTAACCCAACTCATATGAACCCTAACAATATCATTATTATCATTACGCAAATAAACAATGGATTCTGCACTAATAATTAGAAAAAGTAACGATGGATATTGTTATTCTCTATGAAGATTAGGAAGACCATTGGTCATTCTGGATTAGTGGGCAAGTTAAGAGGAGAGCCTACCAACGATTGACACTCACATCCGCGTGGTATGTGTATGGCTCTTTAGGTCTTTGGTCCTTTTCGGAAGTTAAAGGCGGCGATACAAACTTGTCAAGATCAAAATGATTTATTTGGTATATAAAGAGTTAAAAAGTCACAAAGATGATAATATTCTCACTGTTAAAGCCAGAATGAAACAGGTTGCAATAGTAGCAAGAACACCAACATGGAATAAAGAGTCACGCCGATATCCCTGATAATTCTCCACTTGATTCTGTCTCATAATTCCTTTTATCCGACAAAAAAAGCTTTCTTTTGATTAATCTGGAGTAAAAGTTAGGACAAGCAAATATTATCACGATGTGAATTATTCACAACGACTTGTAGTTGAAGTCCGCTCGTAATTGGCTCTTCCTGTCGGGAATTTATCCATAAATAACTTGATTTCTTTTGAATTTTTTAGATGTGAAAATTATAAAATATATATTTCTTATTATAAAATTTTGATATTCCTTGTCAAAGAATAATGTTGTACTTCTTGTCCACCAAGAAAAAGGAATTGGAACTTAAAATACTATAACGTTGTGTTTAGATGTGGCATTTGTAGCTGGAATTTGAGATAGATCCATCATGTTTAAATTTCAATAGCCATAAATTCTGAGTTGACCATAGCAGGATAAGGACATTCAAAATTCTGCAAAAAATTTTAGGCAGAATTTGTAAAGCCAAAATTCTTGCTGCAAAATCCACCTATTGATCTGTTGAGGTGTCATTTTTCTATTTAATTTGGTCCTCTCTTATGGTCCGTGAACTTGCCACCGTTGGAAATCCTATATATGCTCCCAAAGAAGTACTTTTTTTTTTTACGATCTTCATCTTCATCAAATGGTCCTCGATGGGTAATCTTTGCTGCAAGATCTTAACGATGGAGACCATCTTGAAAGTCGCTGCTCTCGTCACAGATGGAAACCCAGCCCCAACAAATTGAACCCCATAGTTGTTGTATTGTGATGACAGTCGTTTCACAATACCACTGAGATTTCATGGCTCCTCTCGTAGATGAACTCCCCGATCAACAAAGGCATAACCAGGATGACAACTAGAGTAACGATTTGAACCCATGGCAATTAGGATTAGGATAAGGCCCTTATCATAAGGTTAACGATGAACTCTTTGTTTGAGGCTTTTTGATACTCTTAGGCCAACCATGGGCAAGATAGTGGCTACTTACCATAGGATTAGGGTTGTAGAGCTTCGAAATTCGAATGGCACACTATAGACGATTCATTGTCTTGTACTCGTATTAAGCTTTTCTTTTTCTTTTTTTCTGTAGTATTGTACTCTATGCTTAAGCCTATTGGGTATGCTCGACCATTGAGTTCGGTGGCTAGGGTTAACAAAAGTGGTGATTAAGCGTCTTTTTCACAAAGTGGCATCTAGGGTCTTTTTTAGTATTACCTTAGATTAATGCCATTGTGACCCATATAAGGTGCGGAATGGTTGATTCTGAGTGTAAATGAAACTTCTTGATATATGATTGTAATAAGGATTCAAATTCAAGAATAATTTCAAGGGACAAGGCTGTAAAAGCTAATGCCACAATTTCCAGGATCCCTTCCCAAAATAATAGTTTAGGTCAGGTAGATATGTCACCTTAGCCTCATCCTTTCTTCCTACTTGACCTTGGTTACTCCTAAGCTAAAGAGATTGGTTGAGCTAGTCCATGCCACTCCATTAGATTTTCCATCTAATATGGTACATTAGATAAGTCACCTAACTAGATGTCCAATGCATTAGAAAAAGGCCATGCTCTTATCCACACTATGTAAAACTTTGTTCTAGTGGAAAGGGGTTGTGTTTACACTCCATAGGCCCCGTACAAATATACAAACGAATTTCAATATAGGTATTCATTGTTGACAGTAAAAATTCATGGAACTGGCCCGACCAAGGGTGGGTCATGTCTATTCACTATACTATTTTTGTATAAGACCTGCCCACCAATAAGCTTACAAGTGTTAGACCAGTCAGGTGTACATCCACATCGAATTCAAGTCGAGGTATCCAAAATCTGATTGCATGGATGAACCATAGAACTAACGTGACCCAAGCCTAAAAAGTAACCTGCATTACCTAACGTTTTAGCTATCAAAATTCAAAACCTACCATGGAACAATATACTATTATATATGTAAAACAGCCGAACTATTTGTTAAAAAATTGCCCTTCATGTTTCTTTGTTTTAAATATTTGTATCCTTCCATGTTCCTTTGGTTCACATGTGAAGTGCAGAATAGTTCTCAGTTTATCTTCCTGGAACACGTGAAGTGCAATGAATTTTCCAGGCTTTCACCAATTATATGCAACATGCTTGCTGAACAAAAGTAATGGAGTAGTGAAAAGACTTGCAGACTGATTTGTCATTAAGTTCCAATAAAATTTTGGGATTTATCTTCAAGCCACTAAGTTTGTAGAATTGGAGATAAGATCGATTGATTGTGCGTTGCAGTGTACTATATGTAATTATACATGCGTGTACTTTTCTTTTTCTATTTTTGAGGAAGATATATATGTGTACTTAAAAAAAGAAAACTTTATCATTAAATAACAGGAAAGTGTTAATTTGATTATGATTGAAAGACTTTTTTTTCCCCTTTTTCCTAACAAAAAAAAATTATTACACTGCACTGAAAGATAGATTAGCCAAAAGGGTCCTATCACTAAATACTAGGTGTATATTGAAAGAGAGATTACCCAAAAGCGTCGTGTCACTAAAAAAAAAACTTGAGTTATATTAACAGTTTTTAGAATAATTGTTAATAAATTATATTAAAAAAGTTTTGTTGTTACTTTTATGATAAATATAAAAAATTATCAAAAAAATTAATTATTTTATCATTTTTTTATAAAATATTTTTAAAAATAGTTTCTCAACCAATACCCTTATGGCAATCTTTAATACTTTCTATAAAAAAAAAATTTACCTAACTTTTTTAGCACAGTTTAAAACATGCCTTATATAATTATTATGGTATTACATTACACATTCAGCACATTATAAAACATGCATTTTAAGTTACCCTAAAAAAAGAACACATTCCTTTTAGGTCACTCAATAAAAAAAAACCAAGGGAAAAAAATAATAATTTATGGAGTTTATAGTGGGCATTATTAAAATGGTGGAATTTATAGTTTGCATTTAAGTTGCTTTATTATTTTTTGGTGACACATAGCAAGAAGATTGATTTGTAGTTTGTACCAATAGTTGTCTCCAAATTGTCATTACTTGCAAATTTACAATTCTCTCACTATTAAATCCTATCTTCCTCGAGTTTTTTTTTTTTTTTGGTATTAATAACAGTCACTCTGCTTGTTTAATGAATCAAGTTATTTGATATATGACTAATTTTTTTTTAGAGAGTTTCAACTCATGGTGTCTGCTCCTGATGATAGCTCTTTATTATCAAACCAAGACACTAATCAGTTTTTGGTGTAGGCAGGAATTGAACCCCAGATATCTTATATAACCATTAGAAACTTTACTAGTTGAATTAACTGGAACCCACTATGACTAATTTTTATATTTACGAATATGAAATTATGGAGTTTGGAAGAGACATGATTAATTTGTTTAATTTTAGTAATTAGTTTTGGCACTAATATGGACAAAAGTAAAATTTGATCCTTTAATTTTAGTAATTGTGGTTTATGTTTAATACAATTTGTTTTTGGTAAATAAGAGAATAATATTAATCACAACTCAAGAAAACCAGCTATTTGAGGACGAATCCTCTCATTATACATGCCAATTTGGTCATAATACAAAAGCATAACAATGTCCATAGGCGGACTATAAAAAACAACAAAGTCTTGCTGAATAATTGGACCTTTCCGGGCTAGTGCATTCGCACACCTATTGGCTTCATGGAAGCAGTGCATCATCCTCACTTGAGGCACTTGTTTGATGAGAGTCCTACAGTCCATAATAAGGGGAGAATGATAAAAATTAAAGCTATGGTCATTCGTCATCCATTCCAAAACAACTTTAGCATCTACTTCTATCTCTAGAGCCATAAGGTTGAGAGAAATGCATAAAGAAAGTCCACCCCTTAAAGCCCATAGCTCTACTTCTACATTGGAGGAGATACCAATGTTGCAGGTAAAACCCGTAATCCATCTTCCCCTTGAGTCACAGATCAGACCACCACCGCTCACCCTTCCAGGATTCCCCAAGGCTAACCCATCCGAGTTCAATTTATACCAGCCATCACATGGCCTGGTCCAGTTAACCCAAAATAAAGCTTTAGTGACCCTTATGTCAACCTTGCTCACGCAATACATATATTCCTGGGCTGCATGTATCACGCTACTATACAAATTTGGATTGGCCTGCTTCTCCTTAAATGCCAAATCACTCCTATGCAGCCATAATTTCCATACTGCAAAAGGAAATAAAATATGACAGGGTATAGAAGCAAACTTGAAGGTAGTCATACTCATATTTTTCTCTAACTAGTCTACCAAGTTACTGCTGAAAAAGCCTTGATCAGAATAAAAAATGGCAAGCTTTTTCCAAGTAAGTTTAGCAAAAGTGCAGTCCCTTAACACATGAAGGATGGATTCCTTCTCATTCTTACAAACTCGGCATTGGGCATCTTGGATAATGCCCCTTTCCTTAAGCACCTCTCCCATGGGTATGCTAAGTAAGAAGCACTTCCAAATAAACATTTTAATTTTTGGCATCGAGTCCATTTTCAAATCCATTTTCCCTTGAAGGCATTAGAGTGCTCGTCGTCACCTCTAGCAATGATATAAGCATTCTTTTGCTCAAACTCACTACACGGAGATGAAGCCTACACCATCTGATCCTCTGATGGACAATTTAAAGGAATAGGAACAATCTTTACTAGACTAATCAGTTTGTCAGGTAGATCAAAGGAGCATCAAGCAAAATCCCATCTCCCTCCATCTCTCATGTCATTCACCGTTAGCGACTCTTCATTTCTTCTAAGAGGGCCTTCAATCAAACCTCTAACAGTCCCCACTATCAACCACTTGTCATGCCAAAAATTAAGAGTACTATTAGCACCCAACTTCCACTTTATACCTTGCCTGAGGATACTGTTACCACGCTTTAACCCAACCCAAACATTTAACCCCCTCATCCTCAGGTTGTTGTACTTAAAGGGCAGCACCTTTGCCCAATCTTTATCCTTTTCCATATTAAGCCTTCAATTTAGCTTAGCCAGCAAAGATAAATTTTTTGGCTTGGCAGCATGTAGTCCAAGTCCTCCCTCTTCCTTAGGCTTGGTTACTTTATTCCAACTAACCATGTGGACTTTCCTTTTGTCTGGAGTGGATCCCTAAATAAAGTTCCTGGTCACTCAATCAAGAGCTTCCAAGGTCCGGTTAGGCAGTAATGTACTCTGCATCACACATGCCAGAATTGTGGTAAGAACGGAGTGGGCAAGAACAACCTTACCTACAAAGGACAAGAGGTATCCCTTCCAACCTGCTAGTTTAAATTGCACTCTTTCCACAACAAAATCAAAATCTGTACTGCTAGATCTAGGCTATTTTAGCGGAAAGCCAAGGTATTTACCCAACTTAGGTGTTGACCAAATACCCAACACCTTACAAAGTTCTTCCCTCTTGTTGCCATCCACATTAGGGGAAAAATAAACTCTAGATTTCACTTTGCTGATCTTTTGTCCAGAAATACCATAGAATCCCTCAAGGGCATCCAACATACTAATGCAATTCTTCATATCAACTTTAGCAAAAAGAACCAAATCATCTACAAAGAAGAGATGGGACACCGCCAAACCACCCCTTGACATTTTAACAGGGTCCCAAAGCTTTGCATCACACTTGTCTTTTATGAAAAACCCCAACACCTCCATACACCTGATGAATATGTAAGGTGATAAAGGATTACCTTACCTAATTCCTCTTGAAGGCGTAAAAGACTCCAAAGTACCTCTATTAAATAACACCTCCATAATAGACGTTGAAATACAATTCAAGATGACTTTACGCAACAAAGGAGGAATGTTAAACAAGGCAAGAGTATCTCTAACAAAACTCCATTCAAGCCTATCATAGGCTTTCTTAAGATCAATTTTAACTGCCATACCCAACTTTACCTTTCTTTAGACTCAGCATGTGTAGCAATTCCTGAATAATGATGGCATTATCCACTCCCTTTTGGCCCGGAACAAAGGTTGCTTGTAGCGGAGAGATCAAACTATCCAAAAATGACCTCAACCTAGCAACAATTATCTTTGAAATAACTTTGTAAGCAGTGTTACAAAGGCTAATGGGCCTAAAACTCCCCAAGGAATCAGTTCCTGAATGCTTGGGATTAAGGTGATGAGAGTCTTATTTAAATAGGGAGGCACACAACCCCTCTCAAACACCTCTTTACCTCCACAACTGATTTCCTCATTATTATCCAAAATCTTTGGTAAAACCCTACATGAAGCCCATCTGGTCCAGGCCCCTTAAAGGCTTTCAGGGCCCATAACCCATTCTTGATCTCTCTTTCCTCAATTGGGAGTGCCAAGACTTGCGCTTCCTCCTCCGATAATTTGACCGGCCAATTAGGAATGTCCCCAACTTTTCTTTGTGAATCCTTCATGTCTGTGGTATAAAGGTTTATGTACCACCTTCTGATATAATCAACCACTTCATTTTCTTCAATAATACAATTCCCTATACTATTTTTGAGGCTGGTAATTCTAATCCTTTTCCTCCTGTTTATCACAGAAGCATGATAAAAAAGGTATTGCGCTCTCCCAAAACCAGCCAATTGACTCTAGCCTTCATTGCCCAAAATTCATCAATAAGTTCTTTAACATCCACATATTCCTTCCTCATACTTCTCTCTAACTCAACAAGGAAATTATTAGGTCTATTAGCCAACGCCATTTGAACACCATTCAACCTAGCTTCAATCTTCTTCCTATGAGAGAAAAAATTTCCAAACACCTCTCTATTCCATTGCTCAGCAGAGTTGGTGAAAGACTGGATTGCATTATCAAGGCTTTGGCCCCCTCTCCACGCACCATGAACAATCCCAGGAAAATCTGGGTGAAAAAACCATCCGGGTTGAAATTTAAAAGGCTTCGATAATCCAATACCCAAAGGTTTCTCCAACTTAACCATGATAGGACAATGATCAGAATTAATTCGAGTGAGATGCTCAATGGTAGCCTCCAGATAGAGTAAACTCCAACTCGCATTGCAAAAACCATGGTCCAATCTCTCTTAAATGAGATCTAACAGATTTCGCAAATTGGTCCATGTAAACCTTGGCCATGAAAAACCCATATCCATAAGTCCACACTCATTAATACACTCTTGAAATAGCCTGGCTCAATAAGCATTAATCGACCTTCCTCCCAACTTCTCCTCACCACTCAACACTTCATTAAAGTCATCAAGCATGATCTAAGGTAGATTATCGATAGAATTAACCACAGAAAGATTATGCTAAAGAATACATCTTTCAGCTAGCCTAGGACTTGCATAAATAGCAAAAATAATCCAAGAGAAATTAGAGCAACTCACCTTGACAAGATCGTGAATTTCTTAATCTGTTGAGGGGAGATGCATGACCTCTACTGCATTAGAATTCCACAGCAGCGAAATCCCTCCTACATAACCCACTGTATCAGCGTGAATTGCACCATCAAAAGGCAACCAACCCATAATAACTTTAGCTCTTTCACCACCCACTCTGGTCTCAGTAACAATCATTATTGTTGGCAAATAATCCCTAACCAAGTCCTCAACAACACAACCAAAATTAGGACTAAGAGCCCCACGGTAATTCCACACAATTATATTCATTGATACAATATGTCCAAAAATAGGGCACCTATCAGGGTGAGGCAATGCTTTCCCCTGAGCAATCAAGTTCCATCCCATCCCTTGTAGATGGGCCTCCGTTTGTGCTTCCCTTGTGGAGAGCACTACCATGTGCTCTAGGACTCCCATCTCTCTCTTGATCGAGCTTACTAGAAGTTTGAACTTCCTGATTGGCAAGCACACCTATATCAGCTTCAAAACCATTATATTCTCGAGCCAATCGAAAGCCATTGGAGATCCCTCTAACATTCTCCTCTCCCATTTCCATTGGGTTGTCTAATTTAAATAAGACCGGCCTTGTCAAAACGTCCTAAAAGTTCCTCCAAACAAGTTTCCTTTTCTCCATGAGGGCCGGGACATCCATCATAAACTTCCACCTTGGGTTCGGCCAAAGCTGCCATGCTGGGTCCGTAATGGGTAGTGACCCTAGAACTTGGCTCACAGGGTTAAGAGGGAATAAGTTCTTCCAAGCTTCCCTCTGATTCACATCGACCCAGCCTCATACCTCCATTGGCTTCACTCTGATTTGATCTAAAACTATATTGAGAATTACTAAAATTCCCCTTGAAACTTAATCGCCTAACACTGCGAGTTCATTAACGTTGCAAGCTGATTGTGCGCGTCCATGGTTCCCTCCTCCAAAGCACCTATTGAAGGTCTGTTTCCTTTTTTGCTGAGAGACACCAGCAGAAAGAATCTTTAATTTCTTTTATTTTTAGATACGAGTGGGCTTACCTCTCCCATGTTTTGTTAAACCTTTTTCTTGTCCATCAGAAGGATCTAAAGGCACATTACCTCCAAAACACTCTTGTGGCTTCTCTACCATACACGTGTTAATGTTGGATGACACACTAACCCCTTCTTTCAAGTCACCAACTGTATTCAACTCTAAGGTCTTGTCTTTGATTTCCTCGGGCCCCACAATTTGCCTATTAAAATCAGCTTGCCCATTTGAAATAAGTTTCAGGTTACTCAAAGAAAGTTGAACCACTTGCACTTGCTTTTCCCTCACAATCTTAGTTGGTCTAACCAAACTAGGAGAACCAGCAACCAAACTAGATGAACCAGCTTGGTTTATGTTCATTGGACCTTCAGATTTTGCACGCTTCAAACCTGTCTTTCTCCGACTAACCATCATCTAAGGCCATAGTCGTCCTCCTCTTTGCTCCTAGCTTCCACCTCAAGCATTGCCACCTCACACACATCCATATTATTCCCTTCACGCTGTTGACTATCAGCAGGTACACCAGGGCTTCGAACAACATTAGGGCACCCTTCCCTCTTATGTCCGACTCTACCACATCCAAAACATAGTGCCCCAATGCCTTCGTACACAACGTCTTGCATCAAACCACCAATGAGCACCGTTTTGATTAACGGTTTCAACACATCTATCTTAACGCAGATACAAGCATACCTACCTCTCGCTCATGTTGCTGTGTTAACATCCACCTTTAACACCGGACCAATAGCATTCCCTATTTCCTAGAGCACATACGCATCATAGTACTCAACATGGAGCTCATTGAGTCTCACCCAAACCGCAATGGTGGCTCAACTTCCTTACAGCAACTTAATGTCCTCCAAAGAACCACAGGCTTCCTTCTAGCACCCTGTCCATGTCTTCTTTGGTTTCAAACTTGAAGAGGAAATAGTCTTTTCCCAAGTCCAAGCAATCGACTCTACACAGTGGTTTCCACATGCTCAAAGTCATCATGTGCAAATAATGGTAGCCTACAGTTCTACCAAATACTTAAATAAGGCATTGGACCAGGCATCCTTAATCCTAATTTTAGTTTCCTTAGAGAGTTTCACAATAGCAAAACCCTCAATGACCTCATCCAATTCAATATCCAACTCCTCCTCGCCAAGATTATGGTTGTATGGTAACCTCATATGTGCATGGACTCCTGGAAAGTCTCCCAACAGCTTATCCCAATAAGACTTTGGGGGGGGGGGGGGGGGGAAGGGGATCCCCCACCTTAAACTTTTCTTCCACTTGGCCCCCACCAATTTCTGTGTCATTAACCCTCTTGGTGCTCCGTTGGAGCTCATCCTGTTCCTCCACAGATCGTTCACGATACTCACACTGCATGCCATTTAAGCAAAGTACACTAGAGTCCATGTTTTTTTTTTAATACAAAATAGAATTCTACTCTAATCTAATCTAAGTGTATATGTGTGTGAAACTCCCTCCTGGAGACTTGAACCCCAGTCCTTGCCCCCCACACTCCACAAACACTTATACTTGTGGAGTGACCATCGTACTAATGGTGTGCGGTGATACTAGAGTCCATGTTTAATACTATGATATCCTTTAAATTCTAGCATTGATGACTCCATATTAATACTAGGATATCCTTTAAAATCTAGCATTAATGACTCTATATATATTATGGTATTACATTACACATAGTTAGGAAATATAATCAGATATAAAGTTAGATGTCAATGAAATATATTTGGAAGTTTTTTAATATTAATATATACATACACATATATATATATATATATATATTATGGTATTACATTACACCTAATCAGCACACTTTAAAACTTACCTCTTAGGTTTCTCTAAAATGGGAATAACACATTCCTTTTAGATCACTCAATAAAAAAACCGAGGGCAACAAAAAAGGAAAATAATATACGAAGCCTAAAGTGTGCAAAAATGGTGGAATTTCTAGTGTGCAAAAATATACTGTAACAAGTTCCTATCCAAAAATAAATAATTAATAAGTGATTAATGACTGCAGAAACGACACTTTAATTTCTTATAAAAAATAAAATAAAAAATAAAAAAAGAAATGACACTTTAAATGGTTCTTTAAAAAACAAAGGTTTTGCCGTTTTAGCATAATATCATCATATTCTAATTTAAACTTGTCTGACAGAAAATATAGCCTTTGGAATCTCAAGGAGGTTGATTTTATTTTTTTCAAAAATAAAATCTCTTGTACGGCTGCATGCTAACAAACCTTAAAATAGAATTGGTCCGGTTAATGTATGCCCTTAAAGCATACATTACTTATTTTTTCAATTCCCGATAAAACTTTTTTCAAAAATGATATACTATTGTGTGTCTTTAGGGCACACGTTAATAAAATCCAATAGAATTATGCAACGAATATTCTTATGGAAAAATTAACTTTTGTGTTAAGAGATTTGTTATTATTAATTTGGAATACCACATCATTTATATCCCGACCTATAATTTTAAAGAAATGGTAGATAAAAAAGAAATTGTAGTAGTAAGTTCAAATTATAACCATTAACCAATAACAATTTAACATCTAAAATTTATCGTGAAAATATTATAAACATAGTATTTATCATAATTTTATCGTGCCACTAGCCTTATCACATGCACTTCGCGTGTGCAATGAGACTTTTTTTTTAGTGGTCTTATTTTGTAGCAAAAAAAAAATGTTTTTACATTTTATATATATAATTTTTATTTTGAAATTTTAATTTATAAGTAGATAAATCAATTTAAAAATCAACAGGAGAGTAACCCTATTTTTTAGATAACGTTTTAGTGAAAGTTAGAGTTGTATTTATACCGAATTGTCCTTTAATTCAGTCTCTACTTAAACGTAGGAGTGTAAGGTTATTTTTGAACAAAAAATTGAAAAATCTAAATAAGAGAAGCCTCTTAAATAGTAGTATAGGCAAGAAAATAGTGAGTCCCTCCACCACAAATCTCTTCAAAACCTACCCACTATCCCACTGCTTTCTCTCTTATAGAAAGCCACTATGTACTCCACGTCTTAGACTAACCACAAATTTCCGCCACCTGCAATAACTTCCCTTGTATTTCTCTTCCATAAACTAGAGACAAGTAACAATTAAAAATAAAAATAAAAACAAAACCTACTTAAACTTTTAATTTATTATGAGAAATAATATATCCACAACATTTTCACAATATTTTTACAATAAATTATAAGTGGCAGGTTATTACTGGTTGTTATTGTCGGGGCAAAAAAGTAATTTTAGTGTTAGGTTCAAATTTGAACCAATAACAACTAACCACCTATAATTTGTTGTAAAAATATTGTAAAAATATTGTGGATATAGCACCCCTTATTTATTATTGTGACTAGTAATCACAAACAAAAGAGTAGGTACAACTGGTTCCAACAATTCGTAACTCTCATCCTAATCCATACTGTTCTTTCTTTAATAAAAAGATCAAAGTCCATTACTCACTAAACTAGATATAATAAAGACATCTCCATGGCAAGTTACTTTTTTGAAAAATTATATATTGACAATATTTTTACAATATTTTAACAACAAATTCTATGTAGCAAGTTGCTATTAGTTGTTATTGTTAAGGCAAAAAAGTAATCTTTGTATTAGGTTCAAATTTGAACTAATAACAACTAACCACCTGTGATTTGTTGTAAAAATATTGTAAACGTATCATCTTTCTACTTTTTTATATATTTAACAAGCGACTATCTATAGTTTAATCAACATGCACCTCCTATTTTTTAATAAAAAAATCTACGGATATATATACGTATAAAGAAAGAAATTATTTTACGAGCAAACCTATATAAAATATTTTATTTTATTTAAAATGCTTATTATTTACAAATACAGATGTACCTTAATCACGTCTATAAAAAGTGAGGCTTAAAAAACCTATTAGTCCTAAAAAGGTGACTGATTTCTAATTTTAAACTTAATTAAATTAGGCATAATTGAGAAGTGTTACTAGAAGCATCATAGTCTTTTTTGTTTTTTGTTTTTTGGGTATAAATAAGCATCATAGTTATTTCCTTGTTCTTTGTCTAGTTGGTGGAATAATTTCTGTTGTCGGCTTTCTCACAAATGCCATGCAAGACTACCTCCCTGACCTTACATAAGACTCCAGATACAGTTCATCTGGAGACACAACAAGAAAAATCAAGAGGAATTCCAAAACAAATGAAGATCCATAAATTTACATGTTTCATTCTTCCTCTCATCCTTTTCATTACCATCGGTCATTCTCATGCAAAACAAACACAACCCATCTCAGAAACCCTCACAATTGACCATTTCCTCAACAAAATTTATGAATATAGGAATGCTCAGCAAACAAAATTCCAAGAAACCCAACTAAAATTATCGTCTCCTATGGTTATAGCTGGTGTTCTTTGCTTCATAGCTTCCTCTATATCTAGTGCAGGCGGGATTGGTGGTGGTGGGCTTTTCATACCAATTTTAAGTATTGTGGCAGGCCTAGACCTCAAGACAGCCTCAAGTTTCTCAGCTTTTATGGTCACAGGTGGGTCAATTGCAAATGTTATGTGCAACCTGTGCACCACTAGACCCAAGTTTGGTGGCAAAACTTTGATTGACTTTGATATAGCACTTTTATCAGAGCCATGTATGTTGTTAGGAGTTAGTATAGGAGTTATTTGCAACCTTGTTTTTCCAGAATGGCTTATTACCATGCTGTTTGCTACTTTTCTTGCTTGGACTACCTCAAAGACTTGTAAAAATGGTTTGTCGCATTGGAAAATGGAATCTGAAGAGCTAAGGAGAAATCGTGGTGAAAATTTAGAGAATGGGTCGGTTGAAGATGGGACTTCTGATAGTACTAAAGAACCTCTTTTGGGTAAGAAAGAAGATGGCAAGTCGAGGCTTCCATGGATGAAAATTGGGATCTTAGTTTTGGTCTGGTTTTCCTTCTTCGTTCTTTATCTTCTTCGTGGCAATCGGTATGGACAGGTAAGGCTAACAATAATTTCATTGAATTCCATTTTTTAATTTAATTCTCTTTGCATATTGATATTAAATTTGATGATTAGAAATCTATGCTCCATTTCAAACCTTTTTTAACTTGATGATCCATTAATTAAGTAGAATAAAAGTACTACTTGCAACCTGATGACTTCACTAAATATTATTATTTTGCAATGTCAAGTGGTGGACCATTATATATGTTACTTTTGCTAAGTGATGTGTAGCTATTGTGCTTTTTTTTTTAAAGTAAATCTAGAGGTACAATCCTATCAATAGAATTGCATCCATGTAGTTTGGGAATTCCCATTAGCTTCGTGGTCCCTTGGTTTCAAAAACCATTCTTCACAAGGGAAATTGCATTTTGGGTCTCTTACAATATTTTATTTTGTTGTAAGTTGCATCTATCTTTAAGTTAGGTTTTTCTCTACAAAGCTTAATTCAAGTATGATCCAGTTCAAAGTGTATCTGTGAAATATTAATATATATATATATATATATATATATATATATATATATATATGGTTCATAGGGAGCTTTTCAGAATAAAGTATATGTAGTGGCAGATGTTGGCTTCAATAAATCCACGCTAAACCAATAGCAAATGTCTCTTTCTCTAAACCAATAGAATAGAAAAGGAAAACAAATTATTTGATATTTTAGTCAGAAGAGGATCAGCTTTAGGATATGCACACCCAAAAAGTGAGAATAGCTGTCTACTTCTTTGTTTTTTTTCAACTAGAATATCAATTAAGAAGACAAATCATTGATTAAGTAAACCATTGAATTGATTTGTGAACTTTCTGGCTCTAAATATCAAAAACAATAGAAGGGGGTTAAAGTACTACAAAAAGTTTGTGCAAAGGTTCAAAAACCACATCCTAATTTTATATGCATAAGTTCATATATAATACACTGGTGGTGAATCTGGTGACTGTTACTTATTTTTTCCCTTTTTGTCCTTTTTCAATTTGTGTGATTTACTTGTTGATAAACATATAGTAAGGATTCTTAATTTTTTTTTCCTAGCACTCTCAACATGTGACCCTTTGAAATATGTGCAGGGTATAATACAAATAGAGCCTTGTGGAGTGCTTTACTGGGTTGTCTCATTATTGCAAATACCCTTAGCTTTGATTTTCACCGCATGGATCCTACGCAAGAAGGAAAGCAATCAACATCAGACTTCTGACGACAAGGTCATTGAAAAAAATTGAAGATTGACTAATGTTGTCCATGATTTACTTGTATTAAAACGTTTATATTTCAATTAGCCTAAACTTGTACTCTTTGTTTAGGAGGAAGATCTTATTAGAGATGGACCATCAAACAAGATTATTTTCCCTTTAATGGCATCATTAGCGGGAATGTTGGGTGGTGTCTTTGGAATTGGAGGTGGAATGCTTATAAGCCCACTTCTTCTTCAAGTTAGGATAACACCAGAGGTAACATCTAATTCCATCTTCAATCATTTTCACTTCATCATATTCATGTTAAACTGCCAGGAATGCTTATTTTTGCTTTCATGTCTTGATGCAGGTAACAGCAGCAACTTGTTCTTTCATGGTGTTCTTCTCAGCTACAATGTCATCATTTCAGTATGTATTGTTGGGCATGGAACACACAGACATTGCCCTCATCTTGTCCATAGTATGTTTTGTTGCATCACTTCTTGGATTGGTAGTGGTGCAGAGAGCAATTCAAGAATATGGGAGGGCATCTCTCATTGTATTCTCAGTCAGCATTGTGATGGCTCTGAGTACCATCCTAATGACTAGTTTTGGAGCACTCGATGTTTGGAGGGACTATGTTTCTGGGAAATACATGGGGTTCAAATTGCCCTGTTAAGAATAAATTTTGTAAATAGGTTCCTGTAATAATTCCTCAGTTTATGGGAGGGCATCTCTCATTGCATTCTCAGTCAGCATTGTGATGGCTTTGAGTACTGTCCTAATAACTAGCTTTGGAGCACTTGATGTTTGGAGGGACTACGAATCTGGGAAATACATGGGATTCAAATTGCCCTGTTAAGAATAACTTTTGTAAATAGTTTCCTATAATATGTTCTCAGTTGAGGGTAGTAAGATATGTGTAGAAATGTGTTTTCAAATGTAGCACGGCGAGTACTAATGAAACAAATTGCAGTGAGAAATAAGAGAGCTACTAAATACATGATCGTGTATTTTGTGTCAGGCTTTCAATTCTGGAACTGCGTTGTAGATTTAATTGGTCTCTTACGGTATTAATCCTTTTAAGTTTTCCAATGTTTCACAACTTCCTTAGACTTACTGTTATAGTTGATACACAAGTTCTGGGAGTCAAAAAATTAGACTTAGCTTGATTGATTTCTACATAATATCGAAATGAACTAGTTTACTCTTCATACTGATTCTGCTATTGTGTGCCTTCGTATGCAGAAAACAAACCACAATGTGAAATTCCACAGCTCAATCAAAGTAACATTTCATTGATGGCAAAATTAGCAAAACACATGCTTGACATGTTAAATTTGGTAATTAGATAGCAAAATTGGCTGATAACCTTACAACTTATCCCTAAACATTCAATGGCGTTTCCAACTTCCCAAATCACATTTATCATCCGCTTAATCCAGTCTTAAAAATGCAACCTTCATCAGAATATAAATACTAAAGAAACATTAGGAACAAGGGCTTCCTCGTGCACAAGGATTGCAGAGCAAAAAATGAAGCCTGCTGCCTTATGCAACTGGGGGACGGAGAACATGGTCTTGTGAAGTATCAACAGAAGCCGGTGGCATGAACTGCCACATGGAAACCCCAGGATACCCCATGAATGGCACAAACTTGTTGCCAACAACCTGGCCTGGGGCAGAAAATGGAGCTGGGATTGCAGGAGGATGAGGCAAAAATCCTGGTTGAGTACTCAAAGCTTTTACATTCTTCTCAAGGTTCTCTTTCTCTACCTTTAGCCTTTGCTTCTCATCACGAAGCTCATTCTTTTCTGCCTATACAAACAAACCTCCGCTCAACATAACCAACAAGAATTGAATTTGAACGTGGTCAGTTTTATTTAATTTTTTGGATATCCTTGCAGCTCTCAGGTATATATGGAGTAATTCCTAAAAACAAGTGCGATTTCAGATGCCTTATAAAATGAAAAAGAAAAGGAAAATGCAAAGGTTCTAGTTCTACCAATGTTATTACAAAACTTTTACAGACTAACGGGACCATGAATGTGATTACTAATTAGTGTCACATCAACAACATAATTAATAAAATTCTTATATTTTGTTTTGTGTTCAAAATTTAACACATCAGTTTATAATGCTTATGCTGTAAAATTATTACCATCCTTAGCGTCATTCAAAAGTAAAAACTGAAATATCAAAGTGCACCTTCAACTCATTAATCTTCTCCTGCAGATCCATTTTTGACTCCTTCAACTTCTGGGCTTCATCTCTTAATTGAGTCAACATTCTCACAGCATCACCCAATATAACAGCCTTGTCCATTTTAGGAGGTTTTCCAGGGTCCAGGATAGAACCCAGTTCCATGAACCTTAAGATAATGCCAACAAAGTCAACATCAGATATAGAGACAGAGTGAGAAAGAGAGAGAGAATCAGAAAATTAAAGAATTAGAGGATGCCTGTCATTCAATCTATCCCTCCTCATTTTTTCCCTGCATGCTTTGGAACCAGATGTAGTGCATGATCCAGACCTCACCCTGTACACAAAATATGAAATAAGAATGGAAAAATACATGTTATGATCTCCCCCCTCCCCACAAAAAGTTAAAGAGTACAAAACATGAAACTTTCCTGAAGATTAGTTCCTATCACCTCATCTGCAAAATGTATAGTTCACATATAAGCTATAAATTACCTCCTAACCAATGAGAAAATGTTATGTCACTGACATTTCTACCTTTTCCCTCATTTTATCATTTATTCATTCATAATCAAAAACTAAAATACAATAAATAGCTTTTCTAATTTCAGGATCATCATCATTTTTTGGCTATGTGGGTGAAGGAGTACAATTAATTCATAATTTGACTAGTTCAAGAAAGTTGTGTATCACTACGAACTAAATTTTAAGGAGATTCTGTGAGCTGATTGGGATTAGCATATTTTGAGTTCTTAAGGTAACTCCGTCATGGAAATGAGTTGATTGGATTTTGTTATTATCAATAATTGCCAAAATGGTGATAGTCAATATTTGTTTAAATGTTAACAACATGATAAAATTTAATCAACTTAATTTCAAAACTGATTGATAAAAATTTTAGGAACTCTGTAGCGAAGTTATCCTAAGAACTATTAAGGAACTTAATCCATCAAATCAGACTTTCACAATAAGAAAAGAATAGCAATGAATCAAAGTAAGAAAAGGAAAGGAGTGGGGCACTACTAGATACATGTCAAATATCTAGTGACATTTCTTTTTTGAGAAACAACCAGCTTTAAGATAACAGAGCTAATTGTACCACAATGAAAGAGGGAACTAAGAGAAAGGGGGAAAAATCAAAACAAAGCCATAACATAACATAACCAAAAAGAAAGTCAAGCACCCTAAAAACTGCTACTATCCAGTAATGGAAGACAAGATATACTGTACTTGGCCAACAAAAGTTTACCTTTTTCGAGAGCTAATTTCCTTGGGACCATCTGAATTTGGAAATGAGTCATCAATCTGCTCCATACTGAGAAAACAACAAGAGAAAACATGAGCTTGTCCATTATACAAGTTTTTAAAAAATTAAGTAGATAAGTGGAGTTAATCCTGCTCTAGATACAGCCCAGGTAAATCAAAAGTTTTTGAAGTAAGGAAAAAAATTGGCAAAATGAAAATTTTGAAATATTTTTCATATAAAGGAAGAAATAAAATGGAGTTCAAATAGATTACGAGTACACTATTGGATTCATGAAATAAATTCATAACAGTGAAATAAGTTGTCTCCATTCCACTTGAAATGGAAATGATCTTGATTCTCTAATTACAAACTGCACAAGAAATGCAAAACCCCTAAAGTAGGTGTCTCCCAAAGATCATGTCACCTTATTATAATCAAAGGGGTTAGAGACTAACTTTTGCCAATAACATAACTACATAAGATTCTTAAAAATCCTCTGACTATCACATAATTACAATCTTCTTAAATTGAGGAGTACTAGGTTTCAAGTCAATAATGAAACAGTGCTAAAAACAAATCTTATTCTGACCGGAAGCAGCTATCATTTTTATATTTTTACAATGAAAAACCAAGTCTTAAATGACAGCATCACTAGAAATGACTCCCATAATCACTAATATATTCATAAATCAATATGTGTAGTGTAGACCGCACACGCCCATGCATATGATTCTCATGCTGCGTGACACATTGAAAGCTTCAAATGTTGAATTTTCATAGAAGTCAAAAACATCTAAGATATTAATGTAGCCCTCCTTGCCTGCATTATTACCAATCACCCATAAAACATAAAGATAAATTGAAAAACACCCAGAAAATCACAAAAGAAACAATATATATTAAAAAAAAAACCTTAAAATAATAATAAAAACAAGGACCAAAGCTAGTCTCAATTTTTTTTGAATGAGCCATGAATCTCAACATATTAATTAGGATCAGTCACATATATTAAACTACTAACAAAAAAAAATGTAAATAAAAACCTTCAACATGGTTTATATAGAAAGTGTTACAACCCAAGCATACAAGATTATTTGTACAACAAATTATAAGAGAGAGAAAAAAACAGTCAGTGTATTATATAATTGGCAAATAAGTAATGGGACAAGAAAAAAAAAGTAAATAAATAAATATAAAATAAAAAAAAGAGAGTAAAAAACGAACTAAGGACCACCTGAGAGAAGTGGGGTTGGAGAAAGAAAGATGAGGAGGAGGAGAAGGCCAGGTAGTAGAAGCAAAAACTCCTGTAGGGTCAAGGAGAGAAGTGACAGAAATGTCCTCCATAAGATTATATTCATCAAACATCCAACTGGTGGGGTTTTCATTTACTTGAGACCCCATTTCTCTGTGTTCCATATTGCCGGAAATTCCAAGATATTCCGGCGAGCCGTGGTGGTGGTACGTAGAGAAATGATGAGCAGAGAATGATAAGGATGATAGTATAACAAGTAAGGAATGAGTGAAGGAGGTTGGTTCGGAGTTTTGGTTAATGGTTATGTAATTGAGTGGCGTTAAAGGTGGTGGTGGAAATATTGGAATATATGATGATGGTAGAGAAGCACAATAACAGGAGTTTTTTTGAATCTTTTGAAATCTTTGAGAATTTGGAGAGAGAGAAAAGAGTTCTGATAGGTCACCACCTCCACCACACACTGTGCTCCCTAGCGTCTTACACGCATGCACTAATAACAATTTTTTTTTTCCCTTTGTTTTTTTTTTGTCCTGTTGTACAACAACGTGTTCTACTGTATCTCACTCCACTTGTATGTGTTTTTGTTTTTGGTGGGAGTGTTTGTGTGTTGGGTTGGGCTTGTTTAAGGCTCATAGACTTGGAATGGACTTTGAAGTTATTTATTGAAGAACTTGGGCTTGAGCTTCACAAATTACCCAAGTTTCAATTTTGGAATTGGAACTTGGATACTACTTTGAAAATCATATAAAAAAAACAATTAAGAAAAACTTTGAAAATCATATAATATAAATAAATAAAGGATTTGTATTTTTTTTAAGGACTTCACCATCCAACTTTATTGATTAATATTATTTTAGTTGCAGTCCATTAGCTAATAGATAAAATAGATAGTTAACTAGTTATCAGTATCACTATGATACTATAATTTAGATAAATCTTTACAATTGTAATACTTAATTTGAATCATGAAATCCATCCATTTCAAATGGAGATGATCATATTCCCCCCAACAATGAACAGAACCTCATTAAACCTTTCTAAACTCATTTATAGATAACATGATTGTGGGGAGAAAATTAACAAGCAATTTTGTTTCATGGCACTTGGTTTAAACCTGTCCAGAATACTGTATTTGCAGCAATCCAAAATCCCAACTTGATATCAATCTGCACGGATAGGCAGGGTTTTTTTGTCTGGACTATTAGGAGTAATAAACATGTAAACAGCCAACTTTTCTTGTATTCACCTGTATTTCCTGCTTCAGGCATGACCTTTAACTCAGGGCACCAAACCAAAATCCAGAAATAAAAAACATGGCCAACTTGATGCAAAAGGAAGGAAGCACTTTTACACTTATGAGATTGAAATCACACACCCACAAAAGGCACACCAACTTATCATTTGTCTTGATGCTGGACCACCACAATCACATATTTTACATGTTCAAAATATAAACAATACCAAATACATATACATACATTAACTAGGCAACAAACACACGAATGGACTGAACAAAACTATCTATCCTTTTCCTTATCTCTTCTGGATTGGCACCAACAAGCTTGTCATCCGGAGCACCATTCTTCATCAGCACAAATGTGGGCATGGCCTTTATCTCCAATTTGGTTGCTACCTCCTAACCAATCAAAATGAAAAATTATATATGTCAAAACATTATCAACAAAAAAGATTTCCAAACATCAATTTGGGGAATCTTAGATATAAAAGGTTTAAGTGTATCCATCAAATGATTGTGACTGCCAAGCCAATCTACATTTTGTCTTACTAGCTTTTGAAAGCAAGAAGATATTTTATCTACCCGTGCCCATATACCCCCAGATGCCAGATTAAAGCTTGGCTATGGTGGTTAAAATGTCTTGATTATCTTGACTTTTTGGAATTGACAAAACTTTCAACTTAGTTGTTGGTCTAGTGCACGGGCTAAGTGTCCAAAGTATTTGATTTAAAAGCCCAATCTGGGAGTAGCAGGATTGCAAGTTGTTCCACCTTTAATAAGACCACATCAGCTCAAAATAAAGGCATCAAAAAGTAGTTGTACTATGGTTTCTCCTTAGTTGTTTTCCATGTGCTAGTGATTGAACTTCAAATGCCTATCCTTTGATCTTGAGCACATATCTAAGTAGTTGGTAGCGCAAAATCACTCTAAATATGCACATAAAATATCTCTGAGGAATGATTCTTATACATGTATATCAATATTAGGCTAATAATTTAGCAGACACACATCTGAACGACTGAAAAATGAACGATTCGAGCTATGCACACTCCAGAACATTTATGTAGGAAGCAGAATAATGTTAAAAGAACAAAAGATCCCACAGCACCAAGAAATATAGGGGGAAAAATTTTGCACCAGTGAAAAATTGCAACATCACTATCCCAAAAGGCAAGAATCCAAAGGTTTGATGCTGACAGGAGAAGTCACTTAGATGAAGCAACTAAATTGACAACAACAGATCAAAGATGCCAACTAGCCTCATCTCCTAAACTCAAT
Source organism: Castanea sativa (assembly GCF_040712315.1). Taxonomy (NCBI): domain Eukaryota; kingdom Viridiplantae; phylum Streptophyta; class Magnoliopsida; order Fagales; family Fagaceae; genus Castanea; species Castanea sativa. Next base: position 71,633,078 of record NC_134017.1, read on the forward strand.
TGGAGCTTCCACAGCTAATGTTTTCTGCAGAGACCTTTCACGTGTTTGCCTCAAAAATGAAAACTTGAACATCATTTACAATTCAGACAATAATGATTGGATATTTTTACGGTGGATCACTCATCATTTCCCCAGTTATTGACTCCTTGTGCCCAAGATTAATTAATGCTACGACTGATCAGGCTAGCTGCACTACTGCTTTTTGTACTAATCATTTTTATATCTCGGGCAACCAAAGGTACAAAACTAACCAACAAAACATTAAATATTCCATGCACAATGCATACAAAAAAATAATATTATCATACTAAAAAACCTGTCCACATTTAATTCCCAAGTTAATCTATATTATCGCAAAGGATGAGTTTTAAAAATAAAATAATTTCCCATTTCACATTTGGTGAGTTTTCTTATATAAAATTTACAAAGGTACTTCATATTTATGGCTGTGGTCACACGCGTTCACAAAACACATTCCTTGTCTCACAAGAAATCATTCTTTATTATTAAAAGATGATACTTATCCGCGCCATTACATATAGAAATGTAGTTGCCGTTTATCTAAAAAGATATGCCAAATCATACCTATGTGAAGAGGAATCTAGCAATTTTTTAATGGTTTGCAAGAGCCACAAATCTTTGAAAAGTCAACTTCCAATTTGTACATAACATATCAATGCCAATACACCCCATATATAACATATCATTCTGCACTCAATACGTGGAGTAATATGCTATATGCTTTTAGATAAACTATTGTTTCAAAGCTGATATGACAAACAGAGAGGCAACAAATTAATCAATAATCTTTTTTTTTTAACAAAAATTAGATAAATTACCTTAACCTCATCGACATCAACTGTGAGGAACAGAACATCAGGGAAGCTTGAAGCCAACTCTTCAAAAAACGGGTTCATTGCCACTGAAGGTATGCACCATGCAGCAGTGAAGTGTATGACAATCTATAATACCCATCCCACCAAGACAATAACTTTAATAGCCACAATTCTATTAACATCATCAAGAACTTTTCTTTATATATTAAAATTAAATAAATAAATAAAAATAAAATAAAAGATGCTCATGAAGAAAGTGAAGGTTTATATTTATTTCCAAGACCCAGAAAGGAGAAGAAAGAGTTTGTGTGGTTTAATAGTAGTTTGAAATTTTGTGAAGTTGATGAGGAAACTTACAGGGGTGCCTTGATTGGTGGCTTGGGTAACATAGAAGTCCCATGACTCCAAAGAGTCAACCTTCACAACTCTGGTCCTGTTCTGCTGCTCAAGGCCTTCCATCTCCTCCTTTTTTTTCTTTCGTCTTCTTCTTCCTCACCTACTCTAGAAGCTATAATAAAACGAAAGTATAAAACTGAGTCCCTAAAATATGAAATGTTTTGAGTTGGACCCACTTTACTCTTAGATGGATATGTTCGACAGCTGCAAGCAGAGAGGATCAGTTTGTCTTTCCAATGTTTCGATTCACTTTTTTTTTCATTTAAGTACTTTTAAGTTTTGATTTTGACATTTCAGCATTCTATTTCTAACTTTCATTCCTTCTCAATTAAATTTTCTTTCAGTGTTTCATTATTTTGCCGCGGTCCACTTTATCAAAATAACATCGTTTTGGATTTTTAATTATTATTTCTTAATTTCAAAAAAACTGAAAAACATTAATTAAAAAAAAATTAGAGCTCATTTATTACTTGTGTTTAAACAACTTTACACGTATTTTTACATACTTTTTCATCCACATGTATTTTCAAAAAATAGAAACAACATTACTAGAACAACGTTATCAAAAGGGTCTTAAATTACTTAAGGAACGTCGTTCCTTAACCCACTAAATAACAAAAATAATCCCCACCCCCACCAACATCTTAGAAATTCTATGGGTTTTGAGCAATTTTGCTTCTTTGGCATTCTGGATTTTGAAACAAATGCGTACGGCCAAAACCAAAATGCTCCCATTAATTACGCATGAAGAATCTCTCAACGATTTTCTTGTCCCATAAAAACCAATAAACAAACATAGATATAGAGCAACAAAGTTGAGACATCAAATTCTGTTCAATTAAGCAAAGATTTCCTTGTCCCATAAAACAACAATTCTATTTCAAATCTTAAAAGGTTTTCCAAGGAAATTCTAAACTTTACAAATAAAAGGTAATCTAAAAATTAATAACATTCCAAAGTGCAATCTGGACTTGCAGACATGGGGAAAATTACAGAGAATGAGTGACTTGAATTTGAGCCTTGTAACCTGACCATGAAACATGCCCAGCAATGCTGACCTTGGTCTCTCCCTTCTAAAAAGTTGTATTTAACACCTGCATCTCTTCTCCTGAGAGTAGTTTTGTTTCTGTCAATGGGGGTGGGGATTATTTTTGTTGTTCAGTGGCTAGGGATGATTTTTTTTTAAAAGAAAAATTAACATTTTTTCAATTTTTTTTTATAATTAAGAAATTTAAAAGAAAAATTCAAAGCGGCGTTGTTTTGGTAAGTGGGCAACAGCAACTAACAAAACACTGGCGAAGGACTCAAATGGAAATGAATGAGGGTTAGAGGACTGAAATGACAAAATCTAAACTTAGATGACTGAAATAAATAAATAAAAAATTTTAAAAAAGGTTAAATTTAGAGGGTGAGTTTCGGATTTTAGCCTTTTTTTTTAACTTCTTTCTTTTTCTTCTAAAAAATAATTCTTTTTAACTTGTTTTATAGTATATTTTCACCAGGGAAGGATGTTTACCAAACCTCTCAAACAGCACTACTACACATAAATCGACTAAAACCACTTGTAAAATAAAGTAATCACACCATACACATTGCAAGTGACGGATGTTAAAATCCACACTGCAACAACCACACAAAATTGCACTGCACTGCACTCATATATATATTATAAAGTGGTATTATAAAAGACAAATCTCTTTCTTTTTAGGGTTTAGTATCATAATTTTTCATTCATCACAATTTAGGGCTTACACATTTTTCTACTAATATTCAGCATTAACTCATGGTCTTGTTTTTCAGAGGAATTTCATCTTACTTTATCTCTCCTATTTCTAATTGCAATAAAAAATAATTAATTAATTACACTTTTTTACCTGAAATTCTATAGTTCACAATGACAAAATTACAAAAACAATGCCAAAAAAATCTATGCACACATGTAACTCACTCATTAACAACCGCTAATAACCTTTAAGGAGAGTTGAAAGGAAAATTTGAGGGGGGGGGGGGGGAAGGGGACAAAACAAATAGGTTAAGAAAACAGTGTCATCCCTTAAACCTTTTTCATTATCTAACTTTGAGCTCATTTGGCCCTTAATTCTTTACTTTTGCCCTTATAAATCCAAATAGACAACAACTGCAATTGCTACAATAATGCTAAATATAATTATAATACAATGTTTATTATTTCAAATCTTTTTCTTACAATTTCCATAACAAATAAATCAAAATCATATACAACAATCAAAATCATATGAGCAATAAAACTATAAATAATAATAATAATAATAATAATAATAATAATAATAATAATAGAATTACCTTGTAGGAAAGGATTAATCCTTTCCTTGATAGAGAACCACAGATGGTTTTTTTTTTTTTAGGTTAAACAAAAGGAAGAGAGATGTTTATTTATGTTTGATTTTGGCAATTGACTTGCTGAAGGAATAATGAGAGGTGGCAGTACCTAATTTTAAGGGATATAGATAAGAGGTTATCTTTTAATCAAACTAAATAGTTGAGAAGTGCTACATCCACAACATTTTCACAACAAATCATAGGTGGTTAGTTATTATTGGTTATAATTTGAATCTATCACTAAAATTACTTTTTTGCCCCACCAATAACAACCTACCACTTAGGATTTATTATAAAAATGTTTTGGACATAACATTTCTCTAAATAGTAAACTAAAAAAATAGTGTATTCAAAATAGTATATTATTTGTTTTAGAGAAAGTAATGTATTTTGGTAGGAGTTTTTTTTTTTTAATGATAGTAATTAAGGAGAAATAATTTCTCATAATTAAGAGGAAGAGTCAGGGGCTGTTTGAATTTGCAAGTTTTCATCATCCATCACTTTGTTTTCATCAGCCATAACTCAAAACTGGTGGGTCCCACAGAGAGAAAGTTTGTTTGGCCGTGTTTTCAAGTTTTGTTTCCATCACTCAATTCTTTGGTTTTTGAGTGATGAGTTAGTAAAATTGAAAACAACTTTTGGGTGTTTTTGAGTTATGAAAACTGAGTTATGATGGTATTTTGGTAAATACACACACATTTAAGGGACCCACAGTCAGAGAGTAGTCAAATTCACCTCAAACCTTTTGCTCTCTCCAACACTCCACCAACGGCTACACATTTTGGGTCTTCTTCTTTTTTTTTTTTTTTTTTTTTTTCTTTCACACTGGGTTTGGGCTTGATTTCTCTATTCTCTTCTTCTTCTTCTTCTTCTTCTTCTTTTTCCCATTCCTTTTCACTGGTTTTCTGGGCTTGGGTTCTCTTCTTTTTTTCTTCTTTTTCTTTCTTTCTTTCTTCACTTCTCACGATCTTTTCTCTTCTCTTTTTCCCTCTTTTAGTTCTTTCTAAGCTTTATAGTGTAATTTGTTGTAGTGTTGAAGGTGTTGGTGGTGTGAATGGTCGAATTTGCTATGGTGGATTGGTTTGATGTTTTGTGGTTTGCATGGTGATGGTTTTTTTTTAGTGGGGTGCTGGGTTTGATGTTCTGTTTCTACTGTGGCACCATAACATCCTTCCAAAGATGAACAAAACCACCAACGCAAACCAAAAAAAAAAAAAACTCTCACATGCACTATGGCCACTCTAAAAGAAGAAGACATTGGCAGAAAGAAATAGTCAATTTTTTATTTATTAAAGAAATGAATAAAGTAGAAGACATACCTGTGGAACAATGGTAGCATGGTCAGAGGGTGGGTTCCACGTTTTTGAGCTTTTAAAGTTGAAAACAAAACTGAGTTTTAGATGCCAAACTGGGTTTTGGAAATATTTGGAGATTATTGAGTTATAGGAAATGAGTTATAGAGTGATGAGTGATGATATTTGAGTGATGAGTGAGCATTTTTTTTCACCCAAACAGCCCCTCAGTATCCCATGAGAAGTGGTAACATTTTGAACTTGAAGAGAGAGAGAGAGAGAGAGAGAGAGAGAGAGGAAACATTTGAAACTATCTATAAAAACCTTTTTTTTTTTTTAAATCGAAATTTACAAAGAAACATGAAGAGGGAGAAACATGAATGGATTTTTTTTTTTTTTTAATTTTCTATACATGTACATTTGAGGGTATTTTGGTACACTAAATGGGGAAACACAAACACGATAATCCTTTTATTAGTAATATAGATAAGCCCTTTTCACACCTAAAAACTTGTTGGGCTAAGAAGAACCCAACCAAGAAAAGTGGACAAAGATAAGACTGTAGCCATTTTTCCGGTCAAAAAAAGCTCTAGTGTAGTGCTTGTATGGATAAGCCACTGAGGTGTAATGATTTGAGGTGTATATATGTATGTATAGAGGTAATGGTTGGATATCAATTTGTTAGAGTAGAAGCTATTGTGGATGATTAGGTAGGAATTGTCTTTTGATTTCACCTAAAGGGAACGACTTGTTCCCCTACATGTTTTCTTTTTTTTTTTAATTTCTTTTAATTACGAAAATTTTAAATAATAAAAAAAAGGGCCAAAACAGCATTGTTTTGTCCATTTAACAGAGACGGTTAGCAAATGGTTAACAAAATACCGAATTGACAACAATTGAAAGTTAGAGGACTAAAATGAGAAAACTGAAAGTTGGATGACTAAAATGAAAAATGCTAAAAGTTAGAGAGTTAGTTTTGGAATTTTGCCTTTTAAAAATTTACCCAAAACAAAAGAAAAATAAGTTTTGGGTTGCCCAATCCAGCCCAAAATTTTGAATGTCCCAACTCAAAACCGACCAAACTACACCATGATACACTGTAACTCACGTGGGATCATAAAATTGAGATGTGATGTAATGATGGTTTTTGCCAAACTACATCTTGTAGTATGGTGATAAAAATGGACCAAAACCACATCAAACGGTACTGTGAACACACCTACCCATGACCACGAGTCTACAAACACTAAAAACTTCACTCTATCACGTAGAGTTTACACTATATACCTTTAGATTTATTATATTTCACCTCCAAGAAATTGCCTTTTTTTTTGTGTGTCAAAACCCCAAATCACACCCTAAGATGACTTTCATTTTACTTCTCAGTGTTTTAGTCTTTAAGATTTAATATTTTTATCAAGTTTGTCCTATCCTCTATGGCTCTATCATCTATATAATTCTCATTAAATATAACAAAACAACATCACTTCACATTTTGACAGTTACTAAACAAAACAACCAAAATATTTATATAAAAAAATGATTAAAGTTCAAGGATTAAAATGATAAGAATAAATTTTATGAACGAAAATAATAATTTATCTAAGGGTGTAATTTAAATTTCAGCTTACATATTTGTTTGGGTGCGTCTTTTAGTTACTGGGTCAATAGTTTTTAAAGAAGCTTTGTTTTATAGTAAAATTTTGGGCCCATGGTCCACAGTCTTTCTTGTCAATCCTAGGGGCCCTTCAATCTGGTTTTCTGAATGGTGGTATAGAAGAGCATATATGCCATTATCAATCTAATCGTATATGGTTTGATAAATTTTCGGGATATGCATGATTTTTTTTTTTTTTAAAGGATATGCATGAATCAATTGACAAAGACAAGTGACCAAACAACTGCTAACGAAAAGAAGGAAATGGATGGATAATTATTAGGGACATTCAAATTTCTGATTTCGATTTTTCTAGATTTAGAAAACGTGGTATTAAATTAAAAGCCACTTGAACAAACTGCATCTACAATCTAGAACCTCACATTGTCAAATCATTAATTATAATTAATTCATGTGCCCAAACTTTACTCCCTCCTGGTGTTGAAAAAGAAAAACCAATGGGCGGCATCGACAACATAGCAGGGCATCTAAGTTGCAAGACAAAAATATACCCAAAGAGGATGAGTGGTCCACAACAACATATATTCAAAAAGAATCAATCCAATTCTTCATTACAGAACTTAGGCCCATCATTTTTTGGACAAGATTTTAGTGCAGTAGTTGAGCAAACCAAGATATCAAAGTTGCTGCAAAAGCACTAACAAAAGAATTAAGCTGGTGCTTAGCAAAAAAGAAAAAGAAAAAGAAAGAATTAAGCTGGTGCCACAACTTGTGGCACCAGCATTGCTCCTTACAAAAGTCTTCCACATCACAACACTTAATTATGCACCGATTCAACGCACCACTTCAAGCCTGTGAAAATTCTTGTTTTTATGGTTTTTGCCAGATTGTCATTAGATTTATTGTTTTCAATACAGATCATCATTATCCCTCAGCAGCATCCAAAATGAAGTACACCGTTCAACATTTCAATCATACACAATACACCTAATCCTCTGCGCACACCCCCTTAATTCATAGCAATAACAAGTTATAGCATCCAGATTTACGAGGACATGCACTACTTAAGCAAGATACCATTCATATGACAATCTCATAGACATGACATCTCTAATGACAGTTTCAAAAACATCCCCACTTCACTATTTTTCATATGTCATAATGATCTTAAGAACAATTCATCCATTTAGCCTTCTCTTGGGAGTTCCTAAAGAAATTAAATGGAATGGAATAAAATGATCATAAAAGAATGGAATGAAAAGGAATTAAGTAATCTTAATTGGATGTTTTAAAATAAAGGCATAGATAAAAGGAATGCAAGTTTTAGTATGTGTGATGACAACAGAATGATCATTATGAATAAATCACATCTGTAACCTAAATAAGATTGTTCAAATCCACTCTATGATGCTAATAATAATTCCTTTATACCCATACTCGTCAAATGATGAACAATTTCAAATAATTTTGAAGGATCATCTCACAAGGTATATAATTTCATCTGTCGCATCATTCAATCAAGACACTAAACTTAAACCTAAAGTACAAATTAGTAATTTCTAGAAACCGAACACTACAAACAATTGATACAACCAATCCACCCCCTTATACAAATTACAACCATTAATCATACAAATAACAATTACTCTGCGCAGATTATAAATGCAGCAAGGCTGACAACAAAATGCATGAATACTAGGAACACAATTTCAGCCATAGCTCAATCGGTTATCCATAGGCTTCACTGTTGTCTGACGTCGGGGAATTCCGATTTCACAGGAATTGACTCTGGCAGCAAACCGTAGTGAGCAAAGTGACTCACCAACCGAAGATGGATCAGGGGAGATATTTACAAACATCAAGGTTTTGGAATCTCCACCTAGGCATGGCTGTTTATGCATAGAATTAAAAAGTACATTATTATGAAGCAACAGTGCAATATGAAGATTACAAGTAAATAATTAAAAAGTTCAAAGAAACAACTGTACCTGGAGAAGATATGTCAGTTTTGAGTTCCTAAAAGGAACATGGTCCTCCTTCTTTGCCAATGCAAATATTACATCAGCCAGCGAAGACAAACTTTTGTTTATAGCCTGATTGCAAAAAATTAGCATATAATCATATTAAAAAGGTGAACATTAAAACAACAAAAGAAGTGGGTTATTAATGGAATTCATCAGATTGAAACCTGAGTTTCCTTCAAACGGTCTCCAGTTGACCCACTCTTGGATAGGCGCTCACTTCCAGCAAGATCTATGAGGTTTAATACCCCCTGTACTTGTTGCTCAGTGCTCTAGCAAAGCAGAAAGAGCATTATGTCAACAGTTAAAAACATACATGAGTGCTTTGAACACAAATATGAATAAAGAATTACTAGTTGAAGTACCTCATTTACACCAGATATACGCAATGTAAAAACAAAATGGCTTCTTGAGGACTGCTCATTCATTTGCGTCCTACCCACAGACCTAAAAGACCCAAAGGCAACAACCATTCCATTAAATTTATTCATCCAGTTAACAAGATTAGAGAAAAGCTCAATGAAAAGCATAAACCATGTTCTATCATCACTAAAAGAAAATATATTAGTTATGCACAATCCACAGAATTACAATGATAGTGTGCATGTGTGTGTGTGAAATCTTGAAGACTGAAATTGACTAAGCCTTGTCATAGGCCTCAAGAAACTTGGTAAAATTATCTAAGCCTTTTCCTATGCCTCATGAAACTTGACTGTTTAAACCTTACAATACTTTAAAAAGCATTGGCATTTCTCATTTCAAATTTCTAAAACATATAGAAAAGCATTCCTAGAGCAGATACTATAATTCCACTTTAACACAACTCCAGTGGATGTGCAGAAAAACAAAACCTGCAGAACAATGTAGAAAGCTCCTAAGGTGTTACCTGCTGTGTGCAGCCTGCTGTAGAAGGGAGGATATCTCATTTATGCTACAAACATCGACTATAGTAAGGTCAGAAACATGTGTATTTCCATTCACATCATGCTTAATTGTATACTGTTTTCCAGGAGCCCCATTTTCTGTCCGTGACATGTCCAGACCACTTGATCGATTTGTTGACAACAAATCACGGATGGTCTCATTGTAAATCTCCAACATTGAAGCCTACACATGTTTATAAGGAATTGTTAGTTTCACAAGCAAAAAGTAAGCAGATTAATGACAGAAGTTCAAGATAGTTTACCTGCATTTTGTATTTCCAGCCCTGAGCTTGAAGGGACTGACTTGTCTGGAAGATTTGTTCCAGTGAACGTGGTATCAGCCCTTTCTGCACAGAAGTTTCTGGTCTACCCATCATGGTATAAGTTTTTCCTGATCCCGTTTGCCCATAAGCAAATATGCAAACCTACCAAAACATTACACCAACATTAGATTAATGAAAGTTCAGAATTAAAAAGTCAATCAAACTTCTAAAACAGATGATACACAATCAAATAAAGCTTAAACTTTAGCCTAACATTACAAATGCATTTCCATGCATTTCACAGTAAAATAGTGTTGAATCTGATTATAGTTTCCAGTTTCCATTTTTTTTTTTTAAAGCATTTCATCCATAATAAAGTCATTGACAGATAAACATAATGTCATGAAATTAACACCAACACCAAGACACCATGCCATAGTGCAACTTCAGCTAGAGAAAACCCAACAACAACTTAACCAAACAATAAAATGAGTTCAACCAAAAAGGCAATACAAAAAACCAAATGAAATCCAACAATAGCTTTACACTTGTAGCCCCATATCAAAGACCAAAACAACTCACACCCAATACAATTCAAAATTGAGGATAAATCCCTAATAAACAAGTTTGTAAGAAATCTTACATCCCTACTACAACCAACAAAAACTTATTAGTCGCATCATAGTGATAGCATCTTGAGGAGGTACTCTAATCATGCATCAATTACAAAATATTCTTTCAACTTATTTGACATTTTGGTTAACTTAGGTAGAGCAATTAACACCTGATCTTGAACTGGAAAGTTGCAATCAAGTGAAAACACCATTTATCAAAATGCAAGAACTAGAACCTTGATAGAACATATTCTAATGCATTATGCCAGATTTTTTTTTTTTGGATAAAATGCATTATGACAGAATTGAAAAGAACAATTTGCAAGCACAACAAATTACCTTATAACCATCAAGGGCACTCTGTACCAACTGTGATATTTCAACAAAAACATCCTGCTGAGAAGCCTCATGAGAAAACACTTTGTCAAATGTGAAAGGATACCTCTGTCCTGCTGACATTAAGTAGCATTAGATTAAAGAATAAGACCTTTGTTTTTAACAAACAACAAACTTGTAATATGTAAAAAAGTGTATAAGTCAAAAGATTCTCCTATAGCCTTATGAAATTCCACTAGGATTAAAGGCAAAGAAACATACCACTTTGTACCAAATCAATGCCCCGGCCAAGAGTTTCTGTTGATGTAGGGTAAGCAATTACTGTGGCTTCTGTTCCAACTCCATCTTCAGGCAATAAAGGACGCACTCGGCAAAATACACGAATGTTCCCTTTTAGTTCCTGCAATAAGAGGCACTCTAGTACAAGCCACATAATGCTAGACGAGGATTCAAGGAAAGAGGAAAACAGAATTACCAAAATTGTGTTGTGCAGCTTTTTTCTTAACTTCTCTCCTTCAATAAGTTGAAACTCTGCATCTGCCAGTCGCTCTTGTAGCTCACACACAGTTCTCTTTTGCTCTTCAAATTCTGTCCTTGTTTCTGAAGCAGATAAATCAGCCATCTAATAAAGAAAATAAGCATTATTGTGGGATTAGCTCAATCACATGTACAAGACATGTCATAATCTACAAGCATGCTAATAATGTCCAAAGTAGAACTTGTAAAACTTGTACAAAACATAAGCAACCCTTCCTACAACTTGTAAACTATCAGCATTACCTTTAGTTTCTCATTTGCAGCAGTGAGTTGATGCTGCAATGTCCGAATGTGCTCCCTTTGGGAAGAACATGTCTCCTATAAAAGGACCCAAAATCTTACAGTTAGTGAAGTCAAGATTATCATCAAATTATAAATTAGTTGATAATAAATTAATGGGGACAAACCTCCAAGGCATTTGATTTTATCGTCAAATTATCCAATTCTGCACAAGATTTCCCAGTAAATTCTTTATACTTCACTATTTCAGCAGTTAAAGCCTGCATTTGTGTCACTTGGCGATCACGGTCGTCCCTCACTTGTTGCAATTCCACTCGAAGGCATCTAAGTTCATTTGATAATGATTCTTTTTGCTTTATCACCTCATCCTGTGAAGCCTAAAAGAATGAACAAGACAAAACACCAATCAAGACACCTCCAAAAGTTGCAGATTGTTACTGAAGATGAAAAGTGCTTCTAGTGCCATCTGCCAAGCAAACCACCACTGAATTTATAAAATATATATATACATACATACATACATATATATATATATATGAATTCCAAACCCCTGAATATTTTTTGTTAACAATTTTGTAACTTCTTAAATTCATTGTCTACTCAATTTACATTTAAGATCAAGAGCGTATAAAATAAGTCACCTAATAGATTTCTTGTTTTAAGATCTAAATATATAGCTTCTATTCAATAAAGGTTCATATCAAGCCATGTCAATAAGTGAGGTTCAAAAGGGAATCATAACAATAGTAATGATATGCCTTCCACAATATTTAAAAATTTATCCAAAACAACAAAAAACTCAATATGCATAATAGAATCATAAATTAATTATTTTAATAATAATAATAATAATAATAATAATAAGTATTATTATTATTATTATTATTATAAAAAAAAAACCAATACAAAGCAGTTTGTCAAACTTCATTTAATTTACAAAATTAATTTTGGAAAAACACGTGGCATACAAACACAACTGCTGTCATACATGAATATTGCACCTAAGAACTTACTTTGAATGAAGCTAATTGGTCTTGCAATGCCTTATTGTGACACCTTAAATTGCTGAGATTCTCCACAATAGTCAATTTCTCCATTTCAACTCGTTTGAGTGACTCACTAATTGTTTCATTATCCTTTTGAAGTTTGCCATTATATTGTTGTAAACTCACATTGTATTCTTGTCCTCGCTTGTACATATCTTCAAATGAGGCTGCCTGCATATTCAAAAAAAATTTGGGGAGAGAATATCATTACATTGGTCATATGGCAATCCACAGAGTCCAACTAACTTAATGATACATAACTACAAAGACTAACATTAAAAATTCACACAATTTGTAGGAAGATAATTACCAATCTTCGCTATATAGATGATAAATGCGAGACAACCAAATTATGAATTTATATTACCTTTTGTTCAGCAGCTAATTTCTCCTGCCTAGTTTTTTCAAGCTGAGCTGAAAGAGAAGCTTGCAACTTCTCACTAGCAACTCTTGCTTCTTTTTCTTTTCTATGACATTCGATCGCATCCTAGTCATCAAACCACAATAAAAATGAGATGTAGAAACAAACAGGTATAGCCTGTACACAAAATGCAATGACCGAAAAACTTACCAACTTATCTGATTCTTCTTTTGCAACTCTATCTTCCAAAGAAGAGATGGTTTTCCGCAAGTCTAAGATAATCACATTTAACTCCTCCACCTTGTTTTTCATCTCCAGCTCTAAGAAAATAGAAACAAATCTACATTATAAAGTTTCCCAATTAACAAGAACTGCAATATTAGGAACTTCAACACATGAGAAACCACATTCATTAAATGAAGGCATAGTGATATAAACAATATATTTCTTTCTTAATAAAATCCTTATCTTAAAAACAAACAAACATTAAAAAGCCCACCCCAGCATCAATGTTTCCAATATCAATAAATTCTACCTTCACCAAAAAATTTCTACATTGTGTCCAATTCCTTTCATTAAGAACAATTATACTTTGCCTGAATTGAATTATGTATTGCTAATTTTTATCCCATGCATCTACACTTTGTTTTGAGAAAAACACATGCACAACGGTTGCACTTCACACTGGAGATGAGTTGTCAACTTCACAAGATCTAGACATGAGAACACCACTAGCATGAGTATACACTATTCATTAATTTGACCCAAAAAAAAAATATTCAATATAAAGCTTCATGAAACACATGAACCTTTTCAAGTGTGCAAGAGACATAAGGATAAATTCAAACAGACATGCGCAAATACAGTAAATAAAAATTTACTAAGATGTTTGATTAATGACAGTACAATGCAAAAGATGTGTACCAGTATCTGTGCACTTCTTCTCAACAGCTTCAATCGAACTTTGAAGCTTTTCCTTCTCAAGAACATGGTTTTGTTCAACTTGTTGGAACCATTTTAAGCAAAGTTTGAGCCTCTTAATATAGTCAATCGCGTTATCCAGCTTAACCTGCCAACCATATAAATAATAAACTCAAAATAACAAACCCACAAACCAATTTAGCTTAAACCCCAAGTTTCAAAATTCATGAGACAAGAATATAACCTTAAGAGGATCAAGCTTCTTCCCCTTCAACTTCTCATTCAACAATGCCTCAACCTCCTCCTTTGTGAACTCCACAGTTCCACACTCCGACCCCTCGCCACTTCCCACATCACTAGTAGCCGTAACATCTTGTCTACTGTTTACCTCAGAAAACGCTTGCCGCCCACGGCCCCTGCTCGCCAACGGTGGCCCCACCATTCTCCCTGCTCCAATTCTCCGACGCTTGTCTAAAGGAACCTCGTCATTACCATCCTTTTTCTAAAGCACAAAAAGTACCAAACAAAGTACATGAATTTAAACGCAACACAAAAAGGAGAAACCAAAATTCAATCCATTTCAAACCTAATACACAACATAAATTCACTTGCAGTCTCACTTTTTTCCATTCAATTACTTATATTTTCTCAGCATCCAAACAGTGGGTTAAGTGAAATTAGGGTTCTAGATCCTAAATTTTCCATTAAATACACAAAATTTACAGAACCACAGATCCAGAAATCAGGTATCTCTTATTTTCTTCTATTTTCCCTCAATTTCTTAGCAACCAAACAACGCTACTAGAAAATTTGAAAAAACAAAAAAAAAAAAAAATTTGAATGAAACTAAGGCTTACAGTGAAGGGACTACGGGGAGGTCGGTTCTGGTTACGAGAAGCCATTTTTGAAGAAGAATATACGAATTGCACTAAGAATCAGAGCGCTTTTCCGACGAGTTTTCGGTGTAGCATCTAAAAATCTGGGCTGTCGATCTGCGGAAATAGACGGTAGTTGATGGAAGAGAGAGAGAGAGATCGAAGTGTTTGTGTTTTGAGGAAAAAAGAAAAACACTTTTGAGGATTTGGAAGGTTAATTTGGGAAGTTAGGGTTTGCAGAGAGAGAGAGAGAGAGAGTGAAATTTGAATTTGGATCTGGCGGTACATCTAAAACGCTCCTCGATAGAGACGTTGCCTTTTTATTGGGCCGAACCGGATCTTTACCGGCCCATTAACCCACTTAAGCCCAAATTCTTCTTATGGTAATTTAATTAGTACGGTTTCTTAAAAAAAAAAAAATACTACAGATTCTGGATTTTTTTTTTTAATAAATGATTGAAGATTGTCTATTTGGAAATAATTTATCTTTTTTCTTTTATTAAAAATACTGTAGATAAAATAATTTATAAAAAAACTAAAATTAAAAAAAAAAAAACCTAAAAGCTAACTTATAATCTAATCCGAAATGCATACGCTAATCTATGTTACTTTTAAGTAGTACAATCTATTTCTTGACTTTTTAAAAATAAAACTATTTGAAAAGTGATTACTTAAAACTAATGTGAGATTTGAAAAAGCTGTCAGATGTATTATGTACGTCTTCCTCTTCTCTCTTTGCTCAAAACAACATGATCCAAAATAAATATATAAAATTGAGGATTTTGAGATCATAGCAATGTAAATAATGGTACAGACAACATTACAATAGCCGTACACATCCAAGAATGATTGAATGAAAGCAAAAAATGATAGAAGCAAGCAAAGCAGAGAGAATCACAATGAACAATGGAACAGTAGGAATTAAAAAGTAAGCCGTATATTACCATTTACCTCACAGGAAGTATTGGATGCCTGGAGAGTGGAGACTGTATAGTTAAATATTTTTTATGGCCTCTCTTTGAAAAATGAGAGAGAAGAGGTAGGGGGAACCTTTTAAAAATCAAATGGAGCGCTTTTCATTAATTGTTTTAAAACTGCCAATTACTTGGATTAATACTAATAAATTTAAAACCCAGTGAGGAAACATTTTGAATTCTGAATTAGTTTCGAATTTTGGAATTGTATTGCTTATGAAAAGATTCAATTAATGTTGGACCGAAATTTGGACCAATAAATTTTTTACAACAAAATCCAACTCAAGCTTATTTAGCACCCATTCATGGCTTCTCAAATTAAGGTCAATTGCTATAGATAGTTATCGTCTTAGATTTCTTACCTAAAGAAGCCAGGGATTTTTTTTTTTTTTTTTTAATTCTATAGTTGTTGGAGTTGGGATTCAAATCTCGGACATCTTTGTTGAAAGCACTAACAGCTGTTAGTTGAGTTACAACTTACAAGACACTTGGCAAAAAACTAGTGATACAATTGCCTGTTGAGATTGTTACATTTTAGACTCTAGTTGTCGTAGGCTTGTAGTATAAGATAATCAAGTTGTTTGATTAATCCAATTATGCCAAATCAATTTTTTTGTAATCAATATAAGCATGCAATGGAAAATTAATACTGTCACTAGTCGCATAAAATCAAATACAATGGGGACAGTGATATAGTGATGCAAGGAAAATCGATAGAAAAACAATTATAAATGACAAACCACTGCAAGGAAAACCTTCCCATGAACAAATCCACTGTCAAGAGAGAAGTTTTGCAATCTCAAGAATTACCTTTTTTCTAAACTCTACAACTTGTAGACAACTTACAAAGAAAACCTTTTATGACCAGAACCTCCAATTAACTCCATGAACCTCTAAAAGGTATTTTTTTTACAGTAACAAGTCAATGATAGATGATATGGTTTATGCTTCTTCACCAACAAATCTTTAGATCTATACTTGACTATCTTTGGAATGGTGAAATTAAGAAAAGCTGGGTTACACAACCCTAGCCATACAAAAAGGAAGTTGTCTTTCCTCTAAAAACCTCTTTAGGGTCAACTCATAATATCACTTATATATCCCAACAAGTAGGGCTTGAATTAATGCTAAAACAAACAAGTTATTAGACCTTTTACATTACTGATTTGTGTAGTTTTGATTGATCGAGAGGAATCAAGGTTAGAGTCAAGGTAGCTCAACTAATCAAGTGAAATCGAGTTGCATCGAGCTTACATAAACTTCACTTTGTTAAATTTTTCAAGACTTGACATGCCAAGGTGGTGTCAAGGTCACAAAAAGTTCACTTTCTTGAGCTTATATTGAGTAATCTTCAAGTCTTCACTTTGATCATTGTGAGGGTACTTTTTTTTTTACACCTAATTTTATTTGAGTACCACCTATTTATTTTCAAATACCACTAATAAGTTATTGGGTTTTCCCAAATATATTTTGCACTATTATTATGTTAATCACAAATGTTTCATATCTCATTATCCAAATTGGGTCATAATATAAACTATTACAAAAAGCCTAAAAACTCATATTTTATCCAATTTTATTATCATTATTTAGCTAAGCCCAAAACCGGCCCTATGAACCCAATACACACTTCCTATTCTATTTAAAGCCCAAGAATACTTATACTCGGCAATATTTGAAAAGCCCATGATTCAAGTCCATGACAAAATAATTTTATCAATGGAATTCAAATCCACAATCAAAGCCCATGATTTAAACCCATGGCAATTTTATTTTTCCAAATCCCAATTCATATTGACAATATTTAAAGCCCAATTTTCATTGGCAATATCAAAGCCCAGTTTTCGCTGGCAATATTTAAAGCCCAATTTTCATTGGCAATATCAAAGCCCAATTCTCATTGACAATATCAAAAGCCCAAGTTTCATTGGCTGCCCAAACTAACTACTTTGCACTATTTTATCAAAAGCCCAAGGTTATTAACACTTGGCAAAACACTGTATCATAATTATTTCACTAAAAGCCCAATAATGAACAATACTTTAGATTCTTAAACTTATTACTATAATATTACAAGCTCACGAAATTTATGAACTATCTATTCTCAAAACCCATGGCAATCATCTTATAAAAGCCCATGGAAAGTTATGATTATTTATCTTAGACCCATGACATTTATTTATTTCATATCATATTATAAACTCTTATTCACTATCTATCTTACATCACAACATTCATAATATTTATTTCCAAAACTCATGGTACTTATTCATCTTACATGTCCATTATGATTATCTATAGAAAAACTCATGAGAATATCACATTAGTCCATTATAGTGGTTGTTTTCGTATTTATTTAAAACCCATGGATATTGCCTCTATTTAAAACCCATGGTAAATATTGGAGGTCATTATTTAAAAAGCCCCAAAGAAAATATCATTTACAAAGTAATTCATAACAAAATTTATGAGAAACTATACAAGTTGTTATTTAAAACCCATGAAAATTAATACCCAAAATCTATCATAAATATTTTTTGAAACTCTTGGATTCATTTTATTTCTACTAACAACTAAAGCCCATGAGGAGTAAAAAAAATAAAAAAAACCATGGCAAAGCATGTCTTTAATGCCCATTTTGTAGGCCCAAGAATCTCATGGAGTAGGGAATAAGCCCAAGCAAAGAAAGGGCTATGTGGCCCAACCAAAAGTGCTAAAATGGAGCAAAGCCCAACCCAAAAAGGTCCCTAGCAAATCAGATATTCAAGCTTAAACAAGTCAGCCTAATCAAGTCCACCACCAGCGGAAGGTTCCTCCACACCTCTAGGAATGAACCAAGGGGCTGTCATGGCAAAATTCTAACACATTTTCTATTGAGAACAGTAGCTAATAACTATTCCTAGCAGCTAGGTAGCTGATGGGTAGAGAGGCATCATCATCTCTCTCAAGGTCCTACCTCCAGCAGAAGCTAGTGGACAATAAATACCCTTCTTCTCCAAGTTTTTGTTACAGCTCAAGGAAGTCATGACCAAGACTCATGAAATGCTCAACTAAATAGTTTATTTTATTACTAGAAATATATGTTACTGATTCATGAACCAAGCCCATGAATTCCTAAAGGGGAAAATTTGAGAACTAGTGGTTTGGAGGGCACTAAGGAAACCTCCAAGAGAAGCATATGGGTGGCCTTAACACTTGACACCTGGCTTAGGGGTGTTAGAACTCATTTCAATGCTTCAATCTCAGTGCAGCCAACCAAAATCCTCTCCTCATACCTGCCCAACCTTCATTGGCCTAACTAGCTCCAAGAATCCTAGCATTTAATGAGGGAATGTACTGGATTTTGGGTCATGTGAGACATTGCCCAAAGAGGAAAGATATTCCTTAAGCCAAATCACCCGTTTTAGGCCAAATCCAGGTTATTAATTCAGCTGTCTTGCTCCCTTGAATCAAACCTACGTTTTTTGGATTTTAGCTAATTAATGCTAGCTCTAATCCTCTCTATAAAAAGCAAACCACTCCAGCCCCTGAGGGGAGGATAGAGCCTCTCTAAAAATTTCTATCATTG
The DNA here is from genome assembly GCF_040712315.1 of Castanea sativa. Classification (NCBI taxonomy): domain Eukaryota; kingdom Viridiplantae; phylum Streptophyta; class Magnoliopsida; order Fagales; family Fagaceae; genus Castanea; species Castanea sativa. The sequence continues at coordinate 71,652,257 of NC_134017.1, forward strand.
ACTACATTCTGTGGAAATATAGTCCCTCTTAAGCTTTCTTTAAGCTTCCCCAAGCTCTCTTGAGCTCACTCACAACCTTTCTCAGCTTATAGTCACCATAACACCAACATCCCCACCTTACTTACACCTTTCTACTCCATAAATGCCCCATAACTTACCATAACCAGCCTAAACTCCCTCCATGAAACTCAGCCAAGCTTCCTCTTAACCAACTTCTCATAAGCTCACACACTCACTCAACAAAAAACCTTCACCTTACATACCACCCACATTTCCCTTAAGGATCTTGGTAACCACATGCTGCACTGAGCTGGGATTCCCTCTCTTCCTTCATACCATGCCAAATAACTCCTTTTTCATCACTATGCAACCATTAATATTTAGTTATTTTTTTACTATAGGAGGCTATAATGTATTTGAGACTTTTGGAATTTTTTCTTCATATTGATGTAATGACGGTTGAGAGTACTATGGACCCTATTGAACAAAATACACAAGAATTTCCTGAAGTTAATACTTTATTAAATTTATTTAATAATTGAATATGATTTACCCTACTGCTGGAGATAATATCGTACTGCTGGAGGACTGATTTGAATTATGATGCTGTAAAAGGACTAATAATATAGCAAACTAACAACAGTAACGTGTTTATTGGGCTTTATTGTTGTCTTCTTGTTAGGGTGTAGCTTCTATCTCTTGCTTGGGCGGGCTTACACAACACTGAAAGCCTTTGGGCTTTATTTCAAAGGTCCATGGTCGAGTTTCGGCTTGGTTACCCTATATTCTATTTGAGGATATCAAAACTTTCCTCTCAACAATCATCAATTACAACTCTAAGATGCAACCAAACTCACAATTTGATACGGTTTGCCAACACTAACACATGGACCTAACAAAAACTCTGTCATATTAATAGAGGTTGTGAGTCACCAATTGTCAAAGCAGTAGTTAATATACTTTCCATCTTGATAAATAAAACTAGCTTCATCACATGCGCTTTGCACATGCGATGAGGCTTTTTTTTTTTTTTTTTTTTGTCTAGTCTCATAATTTTCCTTTTAAAAAAAATGATAAGTTTGTTTTGAAGACATGGATTAGTAGGAGAGTGTCCTATTTTGCATGTATTTTAAGTGGAGTTGGAGATATATTTTTACCAAATTGTCCTTAAATTTTTTCTCTTGTTAAACGTAAAGTTTAGGGTATTTCTAAATCATATAAAAGTCCAATTCAAATATGAGAATTCTCTTATAACTAGTATATATATAGACACTAGCCTCTAAGTATGCGCTCATGCATGTGCTTAGAGGCTCTTCTATTTTTGAGTAAAGGTTAATGATTTGCATCCATTATAATTTGGGTGTGGTGAGTGTGCGTGCTCAGAGACTCTCTTTTTTTTTCACAAATATATTAGTAATATGGTTGTATATAATGGTCAATCACCCTCCTTGTTGTATATATTTTGTGCTTTGAAATAGAGTTAGTATTTGCCCAAAAAATATTAATAAAGTACAATATAATGAATTAATACGTTCATAGTTTTACTGATTAATAGTAGAGTAACATAGTTTGATACTTATCCAAATTGCACAATTTGTGTTTCTTTTACACAATTTGATAGTTATACAAATTGAAAGTTTGTATTCTACTGTAATATTGTAATCAAAGAAAACCACTGTACTATTGTAATCAAAGAAAAACAATGAGTACATTTCAACCCACAAACACATATTAAAAAATAAAAATAAAGAGAGGATAATCATAAGGAAATGAAGAAGAGCCAGAGTCCAAATAATTAGAAGTCTGTTGACTTCTTTATAAAAAAAAAATAGAAAAGAGCAACATATATTGACATATCTATTGAACTAGAACAATTAGAACTGTACTTTGGTTTTTGTAAGTAAATTTTTTTCTTTTTTGGTTTTTGAATTTAGAAAAGATGATGATGATGATGGTGTAGAGAAAAAGAACATAGAACTGAAAAGAATTGAGGAAGAAATAAATTGAAGAACTTGAGTTTTAAAACCAACGTGATAGTTGTCATATTTTGTAAGCAGTCTTTTACATGGGAGTTAAAGATTATTTTTTAGCACGTTATCCTTAATTTTATCTCTACTTTTTTTTTCTAAATTCAAATTAAAAAAAAAAAAAACCAAAGGTGAGATTAGATTAAGGAGCCAGGGAATTGTAATCAAAGAAAACCACCGTACTATTGTAATCAAAGAAAAACAATGAGTAAGTTTCAACCCACAAACACATATTTAAAAAAAAAAAAGAAAAAAGAAAAAGAGAGAAGATAATCATAAGGAAATGAAGAAGAGCCAGAGTCCAAATAATTAAGGTCCGGCGAGAGCTAAAGACTCAAAACCTTGGTTGTATTGGGCTCACCAACAATACTCTGTCCAACTAATGAGGGCGGGATCAAACTTACGGGTCTAAGTCAGCAAATGGTTACGTCTTGAGTAAAAAGTCACGAAGAGATTGATTCGAGGTTGGTTCGACAGGTAGGGAGACTCAAGAAGAGTAGCAACGTACATTGACATATCTATTGAACTGGAACAATTAGAACTGTACTTTTGGCAATGTTTGTAAGTAAATTTTGTTCTTTTGTCTAGGTTTTTGATAGTTTTTCTACTTATCATAGATGATGATGATGATGGTGTAGAGAAAAAAGAACATAGAACTGAAAAGAATGAAGGATGAAATATGTTGAGGATGTTAAGCTCTAAACCAAAGTTGTCGTGGTGTTGTATTGGTGATTTTAATGAATTACTTCATGTGCAGGAAAAGAGGGGCGGACAACCAAGGGCGCACAGTCTCATGCAATCTTTCAAGGATGTTTTAGATCATTGTGGCTTTGTAGACATGGGGTACTCGGGTCCAGACTTTACATGGCATGGTCATCGTTGAAGGAAGTTGATTTGGGAGAGGTTGGATCAGGGTGTGGCTAACTATGAGTGGCTTTCTCGGTTCCCTACAGGTAGAATTCAGCATCTGAATTGTTTTACTTCGAATCACCGCCCGATTCTTCTTTCCTTAGATTCCAATGGTGAGAATCCCACTACATGGGCTTGTAATGTTGAAGGTTCACCAATGGTTGTGGCTACCAAGAAAGTGACTAAGTGTAAGAAAATGCTAAAGGCTTGGAACAGGGACAAGTTTGGGAATGTATTACAGAAAATTAAAAAGACTAAGGAGTTGCTTTGGAGGGCTGAGGAAGAGGCGGTCAAATCAGGGAGTGTTGATGAGGTGAAAAGGTTGAAACAAGAGCTAACTGAATTGTATGCAAAAGAAGAAAAAATGTGGCATCAGAGGGCTCAGCTTCAGTGGCTACAATGTAGAGATCAAATTACAAAAACTTTTCATGGTTTAGCAACTCAAAGAAAGCGAAGGAACTTTATAAAGGGATTGAGGGATGCAGGGGGTACTTGGCATGAAGATGAGGTCTAGATTTCGAGTATGCTTACTACCTACTTTGCTGAATTGTTTACTTCCTCTAACCCCCACGAATTAGATAATGTGTTGGATGGTGTCCAACGTGTGGTGATGGAAGACATGAGGGCTGACTTGGCTAAACCATATACGGTGGAAGAAGTTGAGTTTGCAATTAAAAAAATGGCTTTTCATGGTGTAACTCGAAATCTAGACTAGTAGCTTACTACAATCTACTATTGCTGAATTATTTTAGGTAAGAGTTAGAGATATATATTTACAGTGTTATCTTCAAGTTTTGTCTCTACTTAAACGTAAGTTGTATGGGTATTTTGGAACAAAAAAAAAATGTCCAGTTTAAACAGGTGAAGTCTCTTAAATAGTAATATAAATAAAATACTTTTTATTGAAAGTACAATATGTATTTGCTAAAAGCCTCGTAGCATAATTGGTAATTCCTTCCGTTTCCAATGAAGACATTCAAGGTTTAAGAGCTTGTTTGGATGAGGGTCTTTGATCATGTATTCACAACCATGTCTTATCCATTTATAATGGAGTTCTTCGGTTTATAACACGTGTGGTCAAATTTTCCTTTTGTTCATTTTCTTTGGTTTTTATGGCTTAGAGTATTGTTTTGCTTGTTCGCTCAAACTTATTTTTGATTTTTTAGTAATTTGTTAATTTGTCAAAACGCATTTTAAGTGTTTTCAGTTTTCAAAACTCAGTTTCCAATGACATTTTCGTAATTAAACCCAAGTTTCAGCTGCAATGTTTGACTTTTGGGTTTTTATTTTATTTTTTGAAACAAAGTAACAACAGAATTGAGTGATGATTGCCAAACGGGTGGGATTTGGGAAATCGAGGTATTTTAAGTAATGAGTGATGAAAATTGAGTAATAAAAATTGAGAGATGACAAATTACAAACCAAACAGGCCCTAAATCTCTCATCTCTCAACTATCGAATTATCAATAAAAAAATGTAGTCAACGAATTAAGAGTATCAGCTTTGTAAGTGCCTAAATTATCTTGAGAGTTAGATTTCTACTTTTGAGGTGGACTTAGGGTAATGGGCTTACACCTATGAGGCATTTTAACTACTCCTCTCAATCTCCACAATAAAAAAAAAAAAAAAAAGTGATTTAGAGGGTGTATTCCTTTATGATTTTTCTGCTTTAGTTTAATAATATGGACTTACTTGTTTCTCCAAAAATAAAATAAAATAATAAGGAGCCAAGGAAACTGAGTATTAAAAAAAGGGTTAAGTCTTGATAAAGGAAAAAAAAAAAAAAAAAAGAAGAAGAAGAAGAAGAAAGAAAAGTGAAAACGTGGAGTGATTGAAGAAACATGGATGCTCAGTTTGAAAGCCAACTGGAGAGTGTTCTTATTTTGTAGGAAATTTTTTAGATAAGAGTTAGAGATATATATATATATATATATATATATATATATATATATATATATATATATATATATATATATATTTACAAGGTTATCCTCAAGTTTTGTCCCTACTTAAACATAGGTTGTAGGGGTATTTTGGAACGAAAAAAATGTCCAGTCCAAACAGGATAAGTCTTTTAAATAATAATATAGATAAAATACTTCTTATTGAAAGTACAATATGTATTTGCTAAGAACCTTGTAGCATAATTGGTAGTTTCTTCCGTTTCTAACAAAGACATTCAAAGTTTAAATCTCTCATTTCTCAACTATCAAATTATCAATAAATAAATAAAAAAATGTAGTCAACCAATTAAGAATATTGGCTTTGTAAGTGCCTAAATTATCTTGAGAGTTAGATTTCTACTTTTGAGGTGGACTTAGGGTAATGGACTTACACCTATAAGGGATTTTAACTACTCCTCTATCTCCACAATTACTTAACACAAAATAAATAAATTGAAACTTCAAAAAAAAAAAAAAAAAACCAAATCCACATTTTCCTTCCCCCATTTTCCATCTACTCTCTTTTCACTCCAACCTAAAATTAAATTAATTTAAATCATAAAATTGATCAGTTTCAAGTGAAGAAGATATTTCATCAATCATTTTATTTTATTTTATTTTTTACAATTTTTTGCAAATTTATCTATTAATCATCATTGATGGAAAAAAAAAAAAAAAGTTCTCCTGTTTTCAATTTTAATTATAAATGAACATGAGATTATGAACAATAGGTAGATATATGTATGCCCTCTTATTCAAGGAAGGGTGAGCCGACAATGCAATGCATCCAACAAAATGTATAGGATTGAGTCCATATGCAGGAGGACAAAGGAAGAATGTGACTGATATAGTCACTAATAGGAGCATGATCTTGTAGTATCCACGTGTCAAAATGTTACCCTCCCACGCTGGAACCCAATCCAACTTGTAAAATACAAAAATGATCAAGTGACACGTTTCAACCACTGGTTGGCTGAAGCCATATCCAACTTATCCAAGCAGAAAATGTCAGATAAGGTGTTGCCCAAAATCACTCTACATCACAGAAACACAGAACAAAATTGAAAAATCATCATCCACCACCATAGCCAAAAATATTAATTCCACCTCACTCACATAGAAACCAATTGGGACAACAAAAATAAAAGTTTTAAGAAAAGAACTGAGATACCCAGTTTTACACTTAGGCAGGGTTTTTGTTTGTTGAGAAAATGGCCCAAGCAATGGCATCAATGGCTGGCTTACGTGGCTCCTCTCAGGCTATTTTGGAGGGTAGCCTTCAGCTAAGTGGCTCAACCAGGTTGAACGTAAATGGGACTAGCCGTGTGGCCATGACAAGGCCAGGGCTCACTATTAGAGCCCAGCAGCAGGCTGAGCCTGAAACTAGCCGCAGGGCTGTCCTTGGTCTAGTTGCTGCTGGTTTGGCCACAGGGTCTTTTGTTCAAGCTGTGCTTGCTGAGGCTAAGCCCATCAAGGTGGGTCCACCCCCTCCTCCATCTGGTGGATTGCGTAAGTCTTTGATCCATCTCTTGCTTTCTTCAACATTAGCTTTTGATCAATATATGTCATTTAAGAAGGCAATAAAGAATATGAATTTTGATAAAACGAACGAAAAAAAGAATACATGTAGTGGATCCTGACACTAATCCATAGTGGATCTTAAATTTTTGGATTAAAGTTTTGTTATTGTTGTTTTGTCATGAGCTAAATGAGAAATAACTAGTGAAAAGTAAGTCAATAATATATTATTTGCTTTCAAAAAAATAATATATTATTTGAAGTTAATGAATGCCTTATAGGAAGATCATATTCTCACCTGTAAGTCTTTCCTCTAGCTTCTTTCTTCAAATTAATTAGAAACAAATATGAAAAAAACAGTGATAAGTAAGCTACTTGTGAACACCTTAGAGTCAGTGCTCGATAGAAATAATTCAATACAAATACTGTCATAGCTTAATATCTATTGAGGTTGGTGAATTCCTAGGATCAAATATTTCTAATGACCAAACTATTGGTTTATTAGGATTACACAATAAAGCTAGTCGCACAAAGTTTTTACAACGGTTGAGATGGTATAATAAACTTATAAAAGTAATGTCTGTGAGGGTGCCATGTAAAAGTGAGGAGGTTACACCATGCACAACTTTACAACCCAACACATTATGAAAATATGTTCTGAGAAATGTTGTGTTTCTGGCATTAGTCCAGGTTTTGTAAACTAACCTAGGTACCAAGCATGATGTCTTAGTCAGGCTTAATTTTTTGAGATCAATCTGATACATGCACATCCATTTGGCGGGCTAAGAAACATTACTAAAACCAAATTCATAGTTATATTGTGGCTAGGAACATATAAAAAAATTTAGCAAAATTAAGATTCATATTTATACATTTTGGCAGCTGGAACTCTAAACTCTGATGAGGCAAGAGACCTTGATCTGCCATTAAAGGACAGGTTCTTCATTCAACCATTGACCCCAGTTCAGGCAGCTCAGAGGGCAAAGGAGTCCGCCAAGGAAATTGTTGGTGTGAAGGAATTTATTGATAAGAAGGCATGGCCCTATGTGCAGAATGATCTCCGTTTGCGGGCAGAGTATCTCCGGTATGACCTTAACACTGTCATTTCTGCTAAGCCTAAAGATGAGAAGAAATCCCTCAAGGACCTCACTGGAAAGCTCTTCCAAGACATTAGCAATGTAAGTTGAAAAGTTTACTTCATTTTTCAGATCAGTATTCTGATTATTCAATTTCTAGGTACTTATTTGTTGTGATGTTTTTCCTGCAGCTTGACCATGCAGCAAAAATTAAGAGCACCCCAGAAGCAGAGAAGTACTATGCCGCAACTGTATCTACCCTGAATAATGTTCTTGCCAAGCTTGGTTAAGAAGAATTAAAATGTTCTGATGTAAACTTCTACTTTAGAAGTTATGAAACAATTTCTTTAATGCTATCTAAAGGGAATCTGGTTGGAAAAACTACTGCCTTTATTTTTCAATTTCTGATACTCTTTTATTGCATGCTAATCTAAGGATTGAAATGTGAGTCTGTATAAGTAACAACTATCAGACTTTGTGTTGCTTGATAGGATGAAAAAACTAGGCAGAAATTCAAGCACTTCTATTTCGCTTCCTAAACAAATGATACAATTGACCTTTTAAAAGTTAAGGAATCTGCTTTCATGTTTGATTTGCACAGATGTTGCACATCAATGATGCTTAGATACAAGGACAGCCTTTTCATCAACCCAAATGACCAGCATTTTTAATTAACGGTATACAAACTTAGGATCCTAGGAGGGTGGGGAGCATAAGCAATCAGTTCACTTGCACCTCCTGATTGAATCTCAGCTCTAGTTGGCATTTGGCAGAATTAGACTCAAGGAATACCTTCATAATCATAGCATTGAACTGATACTTGATAAACTAACAATTATCACCCAAGTTCATTTTTGTTGTCTTGGGCTAGCAGCCTAGCTGGGTGCCTCAGGAGAAATACTTGTGTATACATCTTGTCGACTCATAGCAAGTAAAACCCCAGAAATAAAAATCATAATAAGCACTTCAAGTAGCATCAAGACATCTGTTACCAAGATAGTCATGTTGTTATAATGAAACCATAAAGAATTCTACAAGCAATTGTAGGCTATGTACTATCATCAGAAATATTTTCTAACCAGCTATTTGAGCTATGCAACAAATTTTAGAGTGTTGCATGGTTAAAATCCCAGTTTATTATACATAAAAATTCTTAAAACTGTGGGAGCACATAACATTCATCCATAGACTTTGTTATGTCTGTCTTTGAGTTTAACAACAGAAGCAATTAATCCATTTTCATAAGCAAGCAAAAGAAAGTAAATTAAGCAGTAGAAAGAAACTGCAAAATCAAATAATAAGTGTAATGAAGTTTTTAAAGGGGGTACTTGTTTGTTACAAAAGGCACATCATCAGAGGAAGCTGTGTATATGTAACCTACCAAGCCTTGAAAACAGAAAAGAAAAACATGAAACTAAGATAACAATGCCTAAAATCTTAATTTAACTTTGAAAACCCTTTGTGGTTATTTCTTCACTGGTTGCATTCCTTTCAGATTTATCAAACTGGAAGGGCCAACGTAGAAACCACATTTTTCCATTTTAGACGCCTCGGGATCAGATATTATGCAGTTAATTTTCCCACTTTCAATATTGTAAGCGAAAAATTTCTTGTCCTTTACCCAAAACCATAAATCACCATTCTGAGCGAAAAGAGGAATAAGATCCTCCATCAAATTTGGAGTGCTGTTCGTGAATGCCAGGGGAATAACAATCTTCTCTTCACCCCATTTGAGCTTCTTGTAATCTTCTAACACAACGACATTGATAACCTCTTCCACTCTAACAGCAAAAGATAAACATCCATTCCAATCTAAAGCCCAAACTTTTTCCCAATTTGAGAACAATCCTTTGGGCATTATAGTACTCTTAAAACTCTCACTCTCCAAATCAAGAGATACCATCTCTGCACAAAAGCATGTTCTAAACTTGTTTATCTTAATGCAGTGAACAGCCTCACCTGCTGACACAACCACAATTTTCTCTCTTTTCTTGTTAGCATCATTTAGGCTAGGGAAATTGATAGTTCTCCAAGAATTATCACTTCCAATGGTAAGAATCTCACAACCTTCATTTCCAGTTTCCTCATTATCATCATATATAGAGACCAACTTGTAGCAACCAGAAGATGGAACAAAAGAGAACGTCATACCAAAGCTATTTTTATGTGGGTCAGGCAGTTCAAGCATTTGACGGGTGGCATTATTCATTATGAGGAATTTATTGGAGGCATTTCTTTTCTTTAGCAACATGCCATTGCAACCGCAGATCAACTGGAAATTATCCTGGCTATTGCCAGGAGGAGTAATAGGGATTTTATTGTACGAGCACTTGATTCTATGTCGGCTCATATGCTTTTCAATGAAGAGACAATCTTGAGTTAAAGTGTGCCATTGCCTGCAAACACACTTCATCCTCAGTACATACTTGACTGGCAGCCAGCTCAGAATCTCCATAACGATATCTGAGGGAATGGACTGTTGTGTAGCAGAGATGGAGATTTTTTCATGGCTCTTTTTATTTACAGCAATCTCTGGCTTTGCTCTCATTGTTTCTTTATTTGCGATTCTTGTGCGTTCTTCATTTGATGTTTCAAGGCACCGTGGAGATGAGCAGCAAGTAAATTTGAAAAAAATGTTTACCATGATGTTCTTAAGAGACACTCCTCAATCTGCTCCTGTAGCTTACAAAACAAAAACATGGAATCAGCTTTTTAATGTCAATCAAAAGAAAATGATTTATTTACAAAACACAAACTCAGTGTAGGAGAACAATTACAACGTTATGAACTTCATTGGCCAGCCAAAATTCTATTGCAATGGACACTTCTAAAAGACAAGCATTCAGAGATTAATTCTCACATGCAATGGCAAAAGTTTCAATGCTCTTTAAAACTAAAGAGGATGCAGTTATGTTACGACCCAAGTCGCCACGACCACCTCGACCTCGACTAGCACCACGTTTACCACGGGAGCGCTGTGACTATCTTAAATATAAGATTACATCTGATTAAATTTATGCTTACGTTCTATTATTATTTGTGGGTCTTAAATATGATCTTTACATGATAAAAATTCCATAGTAACAATGAGATAGAGATAAACTTAAGCAATCCTCAAACAAAGAGATAAGATAATCAACTAACTTTTCTAACTCATAGTGGTGGGGATGACACTAGGAAAAAAAGCAAGTTTTTTTATTTTTTTTTTAATTTTCCACTAAGCACAAAATAATAAACAAGTAGAGCTCTTTGAAATTGCATTACAGTGCACCCCTACTCTTTAAAGCAAAAGAACAGAACAGAAAATTTATGCGGCACAATTTACCTGTAGAAACTACCTATAGAATGTATAGTAAAATTACATTCGCGTGAAAGGCAAAATATTTCCAAGGAGATACAACCAAAGCTAGCAAATACCTATATCCAATATTTACAAATTCTTGTTCAAGAAATCATTATAAACAACAAAAACCAAAGCCCAATAGATAGAGAATGACTTCTTCTTTTTTTTTTTCCTTTCAACATCTTATGTTACGGGGTGATTGCAATAAGTTTACCACATGATACGAGGTAAATAGAGGTAAAAACTGAGAAAACAGCAATCTTAGGATGCTTGGAAATCTCATATGAAAAAACTTGAAATTAATATGAAACATATAACAGTTACTAAAATTGAAATTGCAAATCAGGAAGAAATTAAATTTAATACTGAGTTAAGAAATAGAGTAGTATAGATTCAAACCTTTGAATTGCAGAACCTACCTTTTTGCGTGTGTAGTATAGTATGAAATATTTTTGCTTTTCCTGTTACCCTTTGGATTTTATAGTAGTACTCGCTAGCAAATTAAAACAATCTTCGAAGAAGAGTTCGATCAGACTTTCAGTTATGCTCTCTTCTTTTCATGTTTTGCGCGTGAACTGTGAAGTATATTACCATCAAGTAAGTGATTTTTGGTTTTTCCCTTATCGTTTGGGTTTTGATTTTTATATTAGTAGACTTTTAGTGTAACTCTAACTCTACTCAAACTCTATATATATCTATATTATTTATAAGAGGATTTTTCTATTTGAATTGAATTTTTATATGGTTTAGAAATACCCTTAAACTTTAGGTTTAACAGTAAAAAAACTCAAGAACAACCTGATAAAAATATATATCTCAAATTCTACTTAAAATGCCTATAAAATAGGACACTTTCCTACTAATCTATTTTTTTAAAACAAACTTATCCAAAATAAATAATAATAATAAAAATTATGACACTAGACCAAAAAAAAAAAAAAAAAAAAACCTCATTGCAAAGCATGTGTGATGAGGCTAGTGATAATTTGCATCTATTATAATTTGGAAATATATATAGGCGTAAATGCACTTTTAGTCTTTATATTTTGACCCGATTTTTATTTTGGTCCCTACATTTTATTTTTACCACTTTTAGTCCTTAAACCAATTAACACGTGATGTTTAAATCCTTACCGTCACCCAACTAACAGAAAATGCTGACGTAGCTAACTATACAGTAAAATAATAATTAAAAAAAATCTATTTTGGCATTAAAAATTGCCACGTCAGCATATAAATTGAAAATAATTAATTAATTAATTTTAGGTGTAAATACACTTTTAGTCCCTACATTTTGGTATTTTTCCATTTTAGTCCTTACATTTTAATTTTACCACTTTTAGTCCCTAATCTAATTAACGCGTTCCATTTTGGTCATTTCCGTCAGTCAACCGACGAAAATTGTTGAGGTGGCAACCGGAGGAATTAAAATATTATAAAAAATGCCACATCACCCTGACACGTCACCATATAAATTTAAAAAATTTATTTATTAATTTTAACTAAATAATAAAAATAAAAATAGAATTAAATAACTAAAATTCACATGGTTCTTCGTATTCTTCCCAAATCAAAGCCAGTAACTAAGAACTCAAACCCATCACAAGAACACAAACCCAGCAACCCAAGAACTCAAACCTAGATCACTAAGACATAAATGAAAACAAGAAAAAAAAAAAAAAACCCAAATTCAACGCCTCAGAGATCATCAAACCCAGCATCATCAGATCTACCACAAACCAAGATCATCTCATGTTCTTCCCCAAATTCTAACACAATCAACATTGTATTCTTAGCAACTCAAACCCATAAACCCAGTTAACAAAATATCAAAAAATTAAACAAAATATCTCAAAAATTAAACCAATTCAAAACACAAAAAAAAAAAAGAAATCTTCATCTCCAACATCAAGTCCCTCTCTCTCAACATCTTCTCCGCTCTCTCTCTGTCCGCCCTCAGCCTCTCCATCTTCTTCCTCATCGCGCTCAACTCCTCTGCTAGCGACGCGTCCAGAGATTCGATCTGAAGAACAAGTTGTAGCCAAACAAACAAAAATCACAAAAACGAAAGGTAAATCTGAAAACCTCTGTTTCATATGTGAGTATACACTCTCTGATACATGTACATGTTCACAAATCCTTACAAACACAGAAAATGAGCACAAAAATCCCAGTACCTTACCCTCTGTCATACCTATGTTGATCACGAGCTCACGCACCGCCACATGTGATCTCACGCGTCACCATGACTACGGTTCTTGGCAGATCCATGAAGCCATTAACCTCCTCAATTCCACGCGCCGTCCTAGGCAGTAAATCGAGAAGTTGAGTTATAGGTTCTAGAGAGAGATCGGATGAATATGAAGTTTTTGGCTCGGGTTTAGAGGGAGAAAGGATGAGAGGTTGGGAACCACCATCGTCATGTTGGAGGCAGCTGGGCTTCACAACGGAGCTAGGAGGCTGTGCCTCGTTTAGATCGAAGAGAGGGTGAGACGGATCCAGAGCAAGAGAGCTTGAGAGGCTTGAGACCGATTTGATGTGAAACCACCGTCGATGGTTGTGATGGTGATGAGCTTGAGAGGCTTCGCCATGGTGGTCTGAGACAAAGACAGTTCAGATCGGAGATTTCAAGGTTGAGATAGTTGGTTTGGAGATGGAGAAGACCATTGTGGTGGTGGTGTTGGTGATCGGAGTGATGAGTTCAAGGCCATGGAGGCTCGGGTGAGAGAGAGAGAGAGAGAGAGAGAGAGAAGGCTCTGTAAAATGAAGAACAAATGAACATGAAGAACAATCATGAATTTTAGTTTAAATTATGTTTTAATTCTATCCATTTTAGTTTTTAATTTAGTTTTTAATTTTATTATTTAGTTAAAATTAATAAATAATTTTTTTAAATTTATATGCTGACGTATCAGGGTGATGTGGCATTTTTTATAGTATTTTAATTCCTCCGGCTGCCACCTCAGCAATTTTCGTCGGTTGACTGACGAAAAGGACCAAAATGAAACGCGTTAATTGGATTAGGGACTAAAAGTGGTAAAATTAAAATGTAGGAACTAAAATGAAAAAACGCCAAAATGTAGGGACTAAAAGTGCATTTACGCCTTAATTTTAACTAAATGAGAAAAATTAAAAACTAAAAATCACATGAATTGAGATCTAAGAGTGCCTTGAACAAGAGCAACAAGAACACAATCCCAAACCTAAGAACACAGACCCAGAAATTAAAAAGAAAAAAAAAACATCAACAACAACAAAAAAACAGCCATTCAAGACCGAATTCTCCAGCAAATCACTAATCCACATAATTAAGAATGTAATGACATTCACATTCTCATTCTCATTATCTAATTTTGAGATCCCAATCAAATATGAGTAAACAAAAAATGTTAGCTTCCCAAACCCTAGGCGGTCCATCCAGGAGCGGGCATGTGATAGGGTCGTCGTTAGACAAGATCATAAAAAACGTGGCATGGCGTAAGCACTCTTAGCTCGTCTCCGTCTGCAAATCCGACTTGGGTTTTTCTTTTCGATCTGGGTAGTCTCGGATCGAGCGATTACTTCAGCAAAACCAGCAACAACCCAATTCGCTTACCCAACAGCCACCTCTTGCATTTGCCTCTGGATCCGCTCCGCATCGACTCAAAGAAGCTCCGGCTCCTTCAAGTTTTTGTATCAAAATAGATTTTTTAATGCCAAAATAGATTTTTTAATTATTATTTTACTGTACTATTAGCCACGTCAGCATTTTCTATTAGTTAAGTGACGGTAAGGACTTAAACGTCACGCGTTAATTGGTTTAGGGACTAAAAGTGGTAAAAATAAAATGTAGGGACCAAAATAGAAATCTGGTAAAAATGTAGGAACTAAAGGTGCATTTACGCTATATATATATATATTTGGAATAGGGGAAGGCGAATTTTTTTTTAAAAATTTTCAAACAAATTTATTTTTTGAACATTTGTTTGAAAGTTGTGTAGTGATATAGTGAGCATTTGGGAAGCGCGTTTTGTGCGTCCAATTTTTTTTTTAGTAGCGCCAATGCACCAAGGCATATGAATAGTAAAAAAAGAGTGAACAGTAATTTATTATTATTATTTTTATTGTTTTCAGTTTTCAATTTTCGGCAAAATAAGCGGTATCTAAACTGACCCATAAAGAAAATTTTGGGTAGAAAAAAAAAAAGAAAAAAAACATAAATAAAGTTGAAAGGAAAAAACATACTTTAAGACGCCTCTAAGTCAATTCAACTATGGCAGATCTTGCCAGCTTTAGTAACACAAACTTGTAAACTATGTATTGGGGCATTAAAGTGGTGGAATGTTGGATTTAAAAAATAAAATGTCAGTTTAATGTTAATTGTTAGTTTATTTCAAAAACAAAAACAAAAAAAACCTATGGCAGATCTTAGCCATTTAGTGCAGGCTCAAAATATAAAGTTGACTTTTATTGAAATAGTAGTGTCCATATACTCTTAATAGTCTATCTTCTCGTGGACTCTGATACAAACGCAATACTAGCTAGCAAAGAGAGAGAGATGGCCATTGCACTTGTTCTAGTGAAGTAATAAATAAATAAAGTCTAAATAACAAGGTGGTGTTTGGATTTTATTTTCTGAAATTTCAGAATTTGAATTTTACCTCTTGTGCGCACAACGGGGGGAGTACACCTCGGCTGAGTAGATCGGGGCGAAGAAGAAATGGAGTCGCCACCTAGATTAGGTCTAGGAATCATAAATATAACACCCTTGTTGAAGGACTGATTTTTACCAGAACATGTGTTTGGAGTTTAGGTATGGGGATAGAAATGTGTTAAGCACCCAACCCCACCCGACTCGTCGGTCGGCCTCCACTCATTGTGTTCCAAATTCTAATCCCATCAAAGGGTCCTCTAATGTGTTATTCTAAACTCACACACACTAACATGCATCTAGCATCCAAACATAGCATATGTCCCGCACTCATCCATAGCATAAAACTCTATCATTCATCTAGTAGTATAAATCCAAGGACAACAAGCATATCACAATACAGTAACATCAACAAGGTATTTACATGAAGTACATTCATCATGTTCATCAATCAAGAAAGTTCACCATGTTCATCAACCAAATCAAATGCATGTTCATGTAATTATGCATGGCTTACCTCACTTACCTCATATCATCACAGCACCTGTGCATTAATGCATGTTTATATTCATATGCATTTTCATGTGATTCAATTAAGATATAAACCCTAATCATCAATCTATCAATCCAAGCATGTGAAACATGTTATTCTACTAACCCTAATGCTAAATATGTGAAAACTAGATTCAACAAGACTTAAACATGTAATTAAAACTAAATAAAACAAACAATAATCAAGAACCCTAAATCTGATGCATGTTCATGTAATTATGCATGACTTACCTCACTTACCTCATATCATCACAGCACCTATGCATTAATGCATGTTTATATTCATATGCATTTTCATGTGATTCAATTAAGATATAAACCCTACTCATCAATCTATCAATCCAAGCATGTGAAACATGTTATTCTACTAACCCTAATGCTAAATATGTGAAAACTAGACTCAATAAGACTTAAACATGTAATCAAAACTAAATAAAACAAACAATAATCAAGAACCCTAAATCTGTGTTTCTGGGCATAGGTATGCATGCGCATACATAGGGTATGCGTACGCATCCCAACTGTATGCGTATGCATGCTTTGAGTATGTGTATGCATGTATAAAGCATGTGCACACATATACACTCAGAAACACAGTTTTAAAGTAAGCAACAAAATAGTAATTTAACAAACCCTAGCTTACTTCTAATACAAAACTAAACAATCTGAACTAACAACAAAGATGTCAAAGATAAACAAAAAATAATCTATTCTTAAACATACATTGGATCTAGCAACAAACAAGAGCAACACTTAACACATCAAAACATGTTTATCAATATATCCAATCATTCACTTTACAATCAAGTTTGTATTTTATTAATCAAAAGTCTGATTATTCAAGTAATTCTATGTATTTATATGTTGTGCTTTTTTGTCCAATAACTTGACTATGCAGTAAAATTAAGAGCACCCTAGAAGTAGAGAAGTACTGTGCAGCGACTATATCTACCCGGAATAACGTTCTTGCCAAGCTTGATTAAGAAGTACTAAAATATGTTTTGATGTAATTTTAGAAGTTACGAAAAAATTTCTTTAAAGCTATCTTATGGGAATCTTTCTTTGCATATGATAGAGGTAATTTTTAATTGGTAAAATAAAAGAAGTTGTTGGTCTCCAAGAACCCGTAAGCTCTATTATTCATGCTGACGACTTCACGTAAGATGAAGTTGTCAATCTTAAAGCCGACGACTTCACGCAAGATGAACCCGTCAATTTCACAGCCGACGACTTTATCTCACTACCTAACGGCATCTACGCCTGGATGGGATGAGAAGCTGACGAGGAGAAAGTTGAAGGCAAGAAAGGAAATAGTGACGGGTCTAGCATGACTATACTTGGCCTCCAAGAATATGTATATAAGGAAACACCTTGTGCCCCACGGTTAACCCTAATCAAGGGGATCCCTACAAGGAAAGTATTTCGCGACATACGCGTACTAATAAAGATCTTCTCTACAAGGAAAGACCCTTTCCACCAAGAAACGGATGTTAACTCTACACTACTATAAAAACCCCAAAACCCATACAAACCAAGGTACGCTTAATTCACCCCAGCTTTGGCACTCTAGAGTTGTGAAAAAATTCTATAACTTGATCGTCGGAGGGTATTTGGCAGATACCACACCGGTACCTTTCTTAGGTTCTTCTTCTTCCCTTTGTGTTGTGCAAGTCTTGTTTGGAGCACGTGAGGACCATATAGCTCATTGACGATTTTCGGCATCATCAGTTGACCCCGTCTGTGGGAAACGATAAGAAGTAAGCCATACTACCGCTTCCCGGACAAAGAGTTGCATGATACTTACTCGCTCAATGGCAACCACCACCAACAACCAAGGGGACGAACCATGTACCACCACCCTCGAGAGACAAGTTCAAACGCTCGCTGCAGCTGTAGAACGCCTTACTAAGCAAAACCATGACCTAGAGGAGCAACTATGCCAAAAGAACGCGATGCTTAACACTCAAGAGGAGGACTAGGAAGGAACC
This sequence comes from Castanea sativa, assembly GCF_040712315.1. NCBI lineage: Eukaryota > Viridiplantae > Streptophyta > Magnoliopsida > Fagales > Fagaceae > Castanea > Castanea sativa. The sequence continues at coordinate 71,670,243 of NC_134017.1, forward strand.
AGCGTTGAAAGGAGGAACCAAGAGGGGCCGGAAGGTAACAACGCCCCAACTAGTCAAGAATGACAGGATACAAGTCGTCCATCCACCGTGGATATGGCTCCACCATCGCACTTAGTCGCAGAGATGCAGATGATGAAGGAACGGATGGACTTCATGATGAACACCTTTAGGGGACGAGTATCCAGCGACCTTGATGAGTTAGTCCACTGGACGGATTTGCCCTTCACTGCGTCCGTTACCTCGTTCCCCTTTTCGCCAAAATTCCGCATGCCACAAGTAGAGGCTTACAACGGATCAAAGGATCCATTGGATCATTTGAAGACTTTCAAGACCTTAATTCATTTGCAAGGGGTGGCAGACGAGATCATGTGCAGGGCCTTTCCCACTACGCTGAAGGGACTCGCGAGGGTTTGGTTTAGTCGGTTGACACCCAACTCCATCAGTACCTTTAAGGAGTTGAGCGCCTAGTTTGCCTCGCACTTTATCAGGGGGCACAGATACAAAAAGTCTATTACTTGCCTTATGAACATCAAGCAACGAGAGGACGAAACGCTAAGGTCTTACATTACCTGCTTCAACAAAGAGGCCTTCTCGATTGGCGAGGCTAACGACAAGATACTCGTGGCCACATTCATAAACGGATTGCGAAAGGGTAAGTTTTGTTTTCCGTATACAAAAATGACCCAAAGACTATGTCAGATGTACTTAACAGGGCAACTAAATACATGAACGTGGAAGACGTGTTGTTGGCCCGAGAAGAAAAGCCTAGGAAGAGGGAAAGACAAGAGGATGTACGACAGGATAGGGGGTGGAAGATGGCCAAGACCGGAGACCGACAGGAGGATAGGCACTCCAAGCCCCTCACAGGGAGGTTCACAAGCTTCACTCCCCTGACCGCCCCAATCAACCAAGTCCTGATGTAGATCAAAGACGAAGGGACCTAGACGTTTCTCAGCAAGCTGAAGGGAGATCCCAATAAGAGGTCTAGAGACAAGTACTACCACTTCTACCGTGACCATGGTCATGATACGTCTGATTGCTATGACTTGAAGCAACAACTAGAAGCTCTTATCAGACAAGGAAAGTTGTAGAGATTTGTTAGCAAGGAGAGAGCAGACCAACCACAGGATCAGGCTCCCCGATGTGAGAACGAGCGTCCTAGGCTACCGGTAGGAGATATAAGAATGATTGTGGGAGGCACTACGACCTCTGGCTCATCCAAAAAGGCGCGTAAGAATTGCCTCAAAATGGTTCAGAACATTCAGCTGATGGGTTTCGTACCGAAGATGGCTCGGATCGACAATCCCATCACTGAGTTCTCAAAGGAAGATGCTCGACGTCTCCACTACCCACATGATGATGCGCTCATCGTCAGTATACAGGTAGGATATTACAACACACACCGGGTTCTGATTGACAACGAAAGTTCTGCCGATATTCTCTACTACCTGGTGTTCCAGCAAATGAGGATCGATAGAGAACGATTGGTTCTGACCAACGCCCCGCTTGTCGGGTTTGGAAGGACTAAGGTATACCCCCTCAGCACAATCACGTTGCCTGTAATAGTTGCTGACTACCCTCAGCAGATCATTAAGGATGTCACATTCCTTGTTATGGCTTGCTCGTCCGCCTACAACGCTAACTTAGGGTGGCCCACCCTCAACTCATGGAAGGCTGTAACTTCAACCTACCACCTGATGATCAAGTTCCCCACAGACTATGGAGTAAGGGAATTTTCGAGAATCCAAGTGGCTGCGCATGAATGCTACATAGCAATGCTAGAAATGGACAATCATTTACAAACAATGAATATAGAAGAACAGCGAGCGATGGCAGAGCCCATGGAAGGATTGGAGGAAATGACCCTTGATAACTCTAGGCCCAAGTGGACGACTAGGATCGGCACTCTCACCAACCCATTAGTCCACCAAGCATTAGCATCATTCCTACGAGAAAACCAGGACGTCTTTGCCTTGAGTCATGAAGACATTCCTAGGATCGACCCATTAGTAATAGTGCACAGGTTGAACGTATCGGCCACCTTTCCCCCCGTCCGTCAGAAAAAGCAAGTATTCAGCCAAAAACGAGACAGAACCATTGCAAAAGAGGTCCGAAAGTTACAAGATTTAGACTTCATTAGAGAAGTTTACTATCCTGATTGGTTGGCCAATGTGGTGATGGTAAAAAAAGCCAATGAAAAATGGACGATGTGCGTAGATTTTACAGATCTGAACAAGGCGTGCCCAAAGGATAGCTACCCTCTCTCGTGAGTAGACGTCTTAGTAGACTCTACAGCCTAACACTAGTTGCTAAGTTTCATGGAAGCTTTCCCTGGCTACAATAAGATAAAACTAGATGAAGCTGACAAAGAGAAGACTTCGTTCGTTACCAGCAAAGGCCTTTTTTGCTACAAAGTAATGTCGTTTGGCCTCAAGAATGCTGGCACGACATATCAAAGGCTCATGAATAAGATTTTTTCCTGTTAGATCGGAAGAAACATCCAAGTCTACGTTGACAACATGCTTGTGAAGAGCCAAAGAGAGGAGGACCATTTAGACGAACTCTAGGAAACATTCAACACCTTACGCTCTTACAACATGAAAGTCAATTCAAGTAAGTGTGTGTTTGGGGTGACCGCTAGGAAGTTCTTGGGTTTCATGGCATCTCAAAGAGGTATCGAAGCTAACCTGGACAAAATCCTGGCCATAATGGAGATGGAATCACCAAGGAATGTGAAAGAAGTACAAAGCCTCAACGACAAGGTAGCCGCACTAAACAGATTTGTGTCAAGAGCGACAGATAAATGCCTACCTTTCTTTCGCATGCTGAAGAAGTCATTTGAACGGACGACCGAGTGTCAGCAAGCATTCAAGGATCTAAAGGGATACCTTTCTTCCCCACCATTACTAAGCCCCTCCAAGCTAGGAGAAGAGTTATTCCTTTACTTGGCAGTATCTCCAGCTGCTGTTAGTGCGACCTTGGTCAGAGAGGAAGACAAGGTGCAAAAGCATGTATACTACGCTAGCCGGGCACTCCATCGGATGGAGGAAAGGTATCCACCAATGGAAAAGCTCGCCTTCGCTTTGGTCATAGCAGCCCGCAAGCTCAAACCTTACTTTCAAGCCCACACGATAATCATCTTAACCGACAAGTCCCTAAGGAAAGCAATAAGCAGTCCTGAAGCCACCGGGTGGATGGCGCTATGGGCAATAGAGTTAAGTGAATTCGACATACAATACAGGCCGCGTGCGGCCATTAAGGGGCAGTTAGTCACTGACTTCATTGCAGAGTTAACCAATATGGAAGGCTAGGGAGCAGAAGAGCGTCCTTAGTGGAGTATACACATGAACGGGTCATCCAACAAATAGGCTGGAGGAGCTGGCATCATACTTCGTTCTCCAGAAGGCGACGAGATTGAGTGCATGGTTCATTTAAACTTCCCGACAACCAATAATGAAGTTGAGTACGAAGCTCTGATAGTAGGACTGGATCTCGCTAAAGCGGCAGGAGCCATGAGTGTGGTTATTCATTGTGACTCCCAGGTCATCGCAAACCAAGTAAACGGTGATTATGAATGTAAGGGTGAGAGGATGAAGCGATACCAAGAACAGGTAAAAAGAAGGGTGGACAACCTGTAGGCCAAAATTGTTCAAGTCCCAAGGGGAGAAAACTAGCAACCAGACCGTCTTGCCAAGGCCGCATCAGTAGAACATGTGATCCTTCCTGGTGAGGGACTTTCCTTTATCCAGTTTTCGCCATTAATAGATTCTATCAATGTGCAGGAGATAGGTTCCAAAAATGACTAGATCGCGCCCTTGGTCTCCTATTGAGAAACGGTACACTACCCGACAATAAGGAGGCAGCAAGAAAGCTGAAGCAGCATGGTTCGTCCTGATGAAGGACATCTTGTACAAAAGAAGCTTCTCTCGACCCTTCCTAAGATGCTTGAGCCCCGCAAAAGTGGATAATGTCATGAGAGAAGTCCATGAAGGGATTTGCGGGAACCACTCAAGGTCACGGTTGTAAGTATACAAGCTAATTCGAGCAGGATACTATTGGCCTACTATGCTGAAGGATGCTCAGGCGTATGTCAAAGCCTGCGACAAGTGCCAGAGGTTCAATAATATCATTAAACAACTGACAAAAGAACTCACCCCAATAATGGCCCCATGGCTTTTTGCTCAATGGGGATTGGACATCATGGGCCCATTCTCGATAGTAATGAGGTAGTTGAAGTTCCTAATTGTCGGCATAGACTACTTAACCAAATGGGCAGAAGCTGAAGCCCTAGCCACCCTCACAGAAAGGAACATGCGAAGTTTTGTCTGGAGGAACATCATTCGCAAATACGGGATCCCAAGAGTCTTGGTCTCAGATAACGAGAAACAGTTTGACAATGACTTTTTCAGGGACTTTTGCTTGCAGTTGGGAATTAAAAACCATTACTCTTCTCCCGCCACCCTCAAGCCAATGGATAGGTTGAAGTCACGAACTGATCCTTGCTAAAAATCATTAAGACTCGGCTAGAGGGGGCAAATGGTGTATGGCCAAAAGAGTTGCCAAGCATGCTATGGGCATACAAGACAATTGTTAGAACACCTACAGGGGAGACGCCGTTTTGACTAGCATACGGAAGCGAGGTAGTTATCCCAGTTGAGGTAGGACTCATAAGCTACAGGGTGGACAATTATGATGAACAAAAAAACGACGAGGCCATGCGTTTATAGCTTGACCTAGTGGATGAAGTCAAGGCGACAGTTGAACAAAGGCTAACATGGTACCAGGACCTCATGGCCAAGCACTATAGCTCCAGGGTTAGGCACAAAGACTTCCAAGTTGGAGATCTTGTCTTGAGGAAGGTGATGGGTGCCACGAGAGACCTTTCCCAGGGAAAGCTCAAACCTAATTGGGAAGGACCCTACAGAGTCACGTCATGGCAAAGGAAAGGTACGTACCAATAAGAACAATTTTATTCTTTTCAAGAACAATTTTCTACTTATGCACGTATTTATCACAATAAGAGGAGTTATTCAGATATGACCTGTGTGAATGTTTGTCTCTATGTGTGATTAAGTCCATAAGTGGACGAGCTTATTATTGAGTCCACAAAGTGGACGGATTCATCCCATGAGGATGCCTCGAAACTACAAAGTCCATAAGTGGACGAGTTTATTATTAAATCCACGAAGTGGATGAGTTCATCCTATGAGGATACCTCGAAACTACAAAGTCCACAAGTGGACAAGTTTATTACTAAGTCCACAAAGTTGACGAATTTGTCACTACCAAGTCCACAAGTGGACAAGTTTATTACAGTCCACAAAGTGGACGAACTTATCACTACTGAGTCCATAAGAGGACGAGTTTATTATTAAGTCCACAGTGAGGACGAGGTCATCCCAAAGGGTTCCTTACTATTATCAAATCCATGAGGACGCCTTGAAAATTATTAAAATCCCATGAGGATACCTTAAAAGTTGTTCAAGTCCGCAAGTGGACGAGTCAGCCAATAAATCCACAAAATGGAAGAGTTTATTCCAAAATCCATAAGTGGACAAGCTTATTACGACATCCTTAAATAGACAAGCACGCTAAGTCCACGACTGCAAAACCGAGCCCAAAAATATGCGAGTCCTCCCAAGGGATGCATGCAAATATAAACAGAGCCATAAGTGGAGGACTTTAGGAACACGTCCACCAATGGACGAGTTTACTACAGTCTGCAAAACGACAAAATAGAGTAGACAGTTCAAGCATACTCATCCAAAGATTAGTAAGCATACACATCAAAATAAGATACGAACATAAAGTGACGGATGTAAAACAAGACATCTTAAAGCATGTTTTCAACAAAAGCCCAAAAAAAAAGGGCACTTAAATTTGTCTAAAAATAAGACAAAATACATAAAAAATAAATAAATAGAAAACTAAACTATAGGGTCCTGGACGTCCTGCATGAGAACATTCTCGTCGTCTTTAGGAGGGGGGTCTTGGGCACTTGGAGCTGAAGGGTTCTCAACGTCAAAGGAGGATCTTCAGATGACAGGATCTAGGAGTGATGGGCCTTTCCTGGGCAGGTTGGGCGAGCACCACAACGTCATCCTACACACCTTGCTCTGCATGAGTAGACTCGTCGGTCACATCATTAGTGGTGTCGCCAGCAGTAGGGTTCGTTGGCATAGAGTCGTCCATGGTGACCTTGGATAAATCTAGGTGTGGGAAGACAAACTTGACTTGCTTCAGGCAGTCCTCAAACCCGTCACTATAGTAGACGGCACTAGCGTCAAAAAAATCCTATGAAGCCTTGAACTCCGTCACGGTATCAGCTATGGCCGTCTCTAGCTACTCGCAGAGAGCCTTCAGCTCCTTCTCTACATCTGCCTTTGCCTCCCCTCTGTCAAATTCTTCTTCAAATCCTCCACCTTCTTGTTCAGATACGAATGGGCTCCTTGGACTGTGCTTACTCATCTGCTAGGGTCTCATTACGTTTTCTAAGGCGATGGATCACCCCTTTCTCGGCAACGCACCTGTCTTGGAAGACTTCGTCGTAGCCCGCTCCTTCATGGTCTAACAACTATTCACTTGTCGCTTCCCTATCACCTAACATCTATTCACCTACAAGTGACAGAGTAATCTAAGAGCCTACTTTGGTGAGTCTCTAATAGAAGTAACGACTAAAACTACGAAGGGCCAAAGAAAGAAGAAAGGAAAATAGAGAAAGGGTACTTATAGGGTAAAATGATGACTCTGAAGCTGACAAAATATGACAAGGCTGGCATGGGCCACAAGCTAACGGCAATATAAGTGATGGTATAACTGCTCTATCCCTCTCTTAAAGTTTGCAAGGATGAAATAAGAGGAAATATGAGGAAGAGGTGAGCTATTTATAAGACAAAAATGAACGGGAAACGAAGCGACGCCTTTGTTCAGAAACGAGGCCAATTAGCCTGTGCCACGTGTCGTAGCATTTAATAATGACTGTTCAAAGGACCATTAATGAACACGCCTTTTATGAGCAAATGAAAATAAAAGTAGCAAATTAGACTCCATAGCCTGTTGGCTAAAGCCGACGGAGCCATGGAGTAGGGGGCAGCTGATACGGGTAATTTTTAATTGGTAAAATAAAAGAAGCCGTTGGTCTTCAAGAATCCGTCAGCTCTATTATTCATGCTGACGACTTCACGTAAGATGAAGTCGTCAATCTCATAGCCGACGACTTCATCTCAAAACCTAATGGCATCTACGCCTAGATGAGATAAGAAGCTGACGGGGAGAAAGTTGAAGGTAAGAAAGGAAATAGTGACGAGTCTAGCATGGCTATACTTGGCCTCCAAGAATATGATATAAGGAAACACCTTGTGCCCCACAGTTAACCCTAATCAAGGGGATCCCTACAAGGGAAGTATCTCGCGACATACGCGTACTAATAAAGATCTTCTTTATCAAGAAAGACCCTTTCCACCAAGAAACGGATGTCAACTCTACACTACTATAAAAACCTCAAAACTCCTACAAACCAAGGTACACTTAATTCACCCCAACTCTGACACTCTAGAGTTGTGACAAAATTCTCTAACTTAACCGTCAGAGGGTATTTGGCCGGTATCACACCGGTACCCATTATAGGTTCTTCTTCTTTCCTTTGTGTTGTTCAGATCTTGCTTGGAGCATGTGAGGACCATATAGCTCACTAACAATTTTCGGCATCATCAGCATATAATAAAAGGATTGAAATCTAAGTCTGTATAACAGTATAAGTAACAACTATTAGACTTAGTTTTGCTTGAGAGGATGAAAAATATAGGCAGGAAAGCGCTTGATATTTTTTATACAAGCACTTCTATTAGTTCCCTAAACAAATATTACATTTGACCTTTTAGATGTTAAAGAATTTGTAGCCATGTTTGATTTGCACAGATGTTACACGTCATTGTTTCTTAGATACAAAAGATAGCAATTCAGCAAAAAATAATAATTATAAAAAGATACAAAGGATGGCCTTTTAATGAACCCAAATGGCCAGCATCTTGGATTAATGGTATACAAACTTAGGAGTGTGGGTAGCAAAGCAATCAGTTCTCTTGGTATTTGATTTGGGGGTTCCTTTCCTACACCTCATTTTTGTATCTCAGCTTTATTTGGCATTTGGCAGTTCTAGACCGAAGGACAACCTTCATTCATAGCATTGAACTCATACTTGATCTACTAATAGTTATCATCCAGGTTCCTCTATGTTGTCTTGAGCTAGGCATGGTGCTTAGAAGAAACATTCTAGTATATATCTTGTCCACTAATAGCAAGTAAAATCCTAGTAATAAAAAACATAATAAGTGCGTCCAGTTGCATAAGACATCTGTAACTAAGTGTGCATTTGGGACACATATAATGTTATGATGTTTTAGGTAAGTTGCCTGTACGATACACATATAATGTTATAATGTCTTATGTAAATTTTTTTTGGAGAATGCTGTACATATAAAATAGAACTTTGTTATAGTACTTTGTTAGGAATGAGTTTATTATGACAAGCAACCAATTATAAATTGCACACATATATCATTATTATTATTTAATTCAGGTAATGAGCAATAAAAAGAAAAAAACAACTTTGGAGTAATATTGTATAATAAAAGTTGATAAAAACATATTAATTCATTCCATATTATTGTTCTTTATTATGTGATGTAATAAAAAGCTTTATTACAAAATCTTTTTTTGTTTTTGTTTTTATAATGCTTTGTTATTGCGGTATGGTAACGCTTGTAAGTTGAGGAGTATGTAATCATCATTTGTTTTTTCATCTTTTAACGTTTGAAGTTTGGTTTGTTCTCATTTGTTCAATATTTGAGCTTTCATTACTTTTTCCTTTTGTTGCATCATTTGTGTTAATCACTAATGTATTGGCATTGAAAGATTCTTGACTTGATCTTACGAAGTTTGGACTTGTAGATTTGTTGTCTCTAAGATTTTTCATAGGTATTTGTACTTATATTAAATTTCAATGATGTGACATTTTTTTAATGTTTTTTTTTTAATTTGGGAATAGTTTAGCAAAAGAATTAATATAACATATTGGATTGTGTATATATATTTTTTCTTCCATACCTTTTTGCCATTTGAAGGTGCATAAAAAATCTTAGCAACTATTTAATTTTCAAAACCATCATTTAGATTGAATTCTTTCAAATGAAGTAGGAAAATGCATTTTTTTTTCCTAAAATTTTCTTCAAATTATGTGGGATTCCTTCTCCAATATCAATCTACATATGAGGAATATATATATATATATATATATATATATATATATATATATATATATATATATATATATATATATATATATATTACGATCATCGTTTAACCATAATTTAATAATTTAAACAAGTTGTACCTCCGTTTTTTTAAGCAAGTTCCCTTGCAGATTTATTTAGGATTTTTTCAACATCTCAATCAAAAATCACAAAAGTTGTTTTGTCAGTTGCATCAAAATTTCAATTTGAATCTTGTATCTAAAGTAGTTTGCAATTGTACAGATAGTAGTTATAGTGAGATGAATATATTATAAATATTTGGAGAGTATGTAGTTAATGTAAATGCTTCTACCCTTAGGATAGAGAGATTTGTTTTTGTTTCTCATTTTTGTACACCAAAATGATCCTGATTGTGGTTTGACCTTCCTTCCACAAAGCACGCACGGAATGTAATATGAACCCATTGTTGCATCAATGTTGCTTATTGTTGCAATACCCTAGCAGTTTACATCCAGCAATGAACTTTGAAGTTAATATGTATTATTTTTTAATGTAAATAATATGATGTATTATTTTTTTTAATATAAATGACGAGTATAATTTGAAATGATTAATAAAATTGTTTCATAGGATCCCATTCAATGCATTTTATCTCTACTATTGTCTTCATATTCTTTAAAGATAAATCCTCCTTTGAAAATTGTTTTGTATGTATTTTTGGTATTTCTTGTATAGGATCATGTTTTTTACCATTCCTATCATTGAATTTAAAAAAAAAAAAAAATTGTGTAAATGGCATCTTGTGAGATAGTATATGCTATTTATTAGACTTTTTCTGTTGTTATAAATTTTAGAAATATGCACTTGTCAATTATTTCATCAACCTCAGGAATCTTAAGATTTATATGTATTTTTTTGTCGCGTTGGTCGATGACAAAGAAAATTTACCAGCATAAATTGCATAGAATTTTTATTAATAGAAAAAACCGTATTGAATTGAAATTGAGAAAAAAGAAGAAGACATGATTTAATGAGAATGAGATTTTCTAGAAGTATCATCTATACTAGGGGGAGGAGGAAGAGAGTTTGTAAATGGGTAAGAGTTTTGACTTTGATTTATAGGTGGGAGGGATCAAACTTAGGTCGTAATAGGTAAGGTAATAACTGGGATTGGACTTTTCATAAGGTTGATATATTTTTAAAAGTTAGTCTATTTTGTAGAGAATAGCATTTGGTCTAATTTTCAAAAATAGCCCATATTTTATATAACAATAAAAATAATTTACTATGATCTATTAGGTAACAATAAAAAAAAACCTAATAAAAAGAGGTAAAAATGGCTAAGTACAAAATTAGAGCATCATATGGTAGGACCTCATGCACACCCGTATGAGGTCTTTGCTTTTATATATATATATTGATTGATTAGTTAGACTTGTCTCATAGCTCAATAAAGGGAAGCATACCTTGAATTGTTGTTCAACACAAGTATCCAAGGTTTATTCTTGAGAAGCAATAGACTCAAGTTCTTTTCATGATTGCTATGATAAAAATCAACCTTCATCAATTTTATCATTTGACATATTTCTGATAATCATGTCAAAGACTAGGAAGCACGAGTGCACCGATTGGGCTGGCGCACCCGAGTCAAATATGCACGGACGTGCCGTGCGATTGTGGACAGGGCTACACATGCGTTTGTGGCCTAAATTTTGTTTTTTGTTTTTGTTTCCGATTCAGTCCAAAACAAGCCCCAATTTGGTTCGATTTGGTTTGAAATAGGCCCCGAATCAGTCCAATATAAGCCGAAGTAATTGTTAAAAAAAACATAAAATATTTCATTAAAACACACCATTTAGACAACATACTTTAAAGAAATAATCCTAAAATCATCTCAAAGTCTCTCTCATTCTCTCTCTCTCGCTAACCTATGGCTCCAACTCTCCCTCAGACGCCCTCCATCTCTCACTTTATTATCTTCTAATGCTCTTAAATTAGTATATTTTTGCCATTATATAAAAAAATGCTTAGCAATATATAAAAAATAAAAAATATATATTTATTAATTTATTAACAAACGTATCCCACCACACCCATATCCTACTTTTTCAAAAAATTTCGTGTCGCTGCACTGCACCCGCACCCGCACCCATGCTTCCTAGGTCAAATGCCAATTTCTAGAAAACATTGGACATCTTCTTCCAGAGTTAAAGCATTGTAACTTATCCTAGGATGTATTAGAAGGCAACACCCCTTAGACCTTGGAAATTTTGTCTCTTGAAATATTGGAGCTTTCCAATAACATGCTCTTAGGAACAATACCACAAAGTTTGACTACAAATGGTAGCTCAAACTCACTGATCTATCTAAATCTATCTAACAATAAATTGCAAGGAATATTGCTACAAAGGGACTTTGACATGCAATCACTTTGAAGTAATCATCTCACCCACAATATCAAACAGCCCCTCCTTGACAGTGCTAGATGTTAGACACAATTACTTCTATGAGAATATTCCAAGGTGGTTGTACAATAATCCTAACTTGGTAACAGTTTTGTTTTTTTGTTTTTTTGTTTTGATAAGCTACAATTCATTAATCAAAAGACAGAGAAAATATGGGGGCATCTTCCTTACAAACATCAACTAAAATAGGGGGAAGATTGCCCAAACTAAACTAGGGAGAAGCTTGGTAATAGTTCTTTTAAGAGGAAATCAGTTTTGTATGTGTTAACTTCAATAAGAAAAACATAAAGGAAATATTTTCTAAATTATCAATGTATTTGATTGTTCAAAACATATAAAAGAAAAACAATGATAATGGCAAAAAAATTATAAATAAGAAGCAGTTCTTTAATTTCAAGATTTAAAAAAAAATACAGCATAAAATATATATATTAATATTATTCAAAAAACCTTAAATTAGTTGCTTTTTATTTGTTTAAATTATTAATGGTTGAATTTAGTATCTACTTTCATGTAAATGCATTTGCATATAGTTATGTTTATATTTATGGTTATGTTTACTCAGTAATATTTACCATTTAAAGTCAAATACTTGCCCTATGATTGGAATTTGATACCTTCGTTTATATAAGAAATCAAATACATAGTGTTGAATTTCATTGTTAATTTTTTTGCCATTTTTTTTAAATAACTCATACATATTTTCCCAATAAATGATTAAAAACAAAGTTAGAAATGTGTTAGTAATTAGATGCAAATTGTAAAAGTAGAGTAAGGAGGTACACAAATTGTTCTGAAATTTGTGGACACCCACATTAAAAAAAATGTCGATATCAATAGACCACTAAGCACAAAGGTAAATGTAAAAATTTGTTAAAAAAATTTGAAGGTGGGTCACATATCACTTTTTTACACAAATATTTGATTTAGCATAAAGTTCAAATATAATTGATTGCTCCAATCTCTTAATTATGCAATCAGTTCCTTGGATTTTTTTCTTCAATTTAGGGTAAGTAAATCATAGTTTTCAATATGTATGTATGTAATAGTTTTGAAGCTTGTACAAGACACAATATAAATCACCATTTAATTATTTACATTTTTTTTTTTTTGTATATTTGTAACCAGTTTCAACTTGGGGCTTGCCTTTTAAATGAAAACATAAGTAAATTTATATGAGATGTTATGTTGCTATTGTTCAACAATGGTCTCCTTCATTTTAAATCACAGCGTAGCCTACTATTAACATTGAACTACATCTCTTTAGGTTTGTAACTTAGGTGGGAGATTGCAATCTATAATTGGTTGGATATTGAATATAATTAGAGCACCCTTCTTTTCAATTGCCCTTAATCTAAATAATTGCAACGTGTATTATATCCAATCTTTGAGAGCATAGTTATTTACTAGCAAAACTCAAAACCGAGAGATTTTTTATGATTAGTAAAAATGTGTGAAGAAGAATGTAAGATAGAGACTATAATTTTTTTTTTATACAAAAAGTGGTTCTACAACAAAATATTATAGATGTATAAACACGTATTCTTTAAAATGTAGTGTTGGAATTCATCAGCATATAAAGATTTTTTCCTAAATTTATAGTTTTTAAACTATAAATTTAAACTGCAAATTTACATTCATCAATTTAAACTAATATCAATTAAATTGCAAATTTACATTCATCAATTTAAACTAATATCAATTAAAAAAAACTATATAATGATAATAAATATTTTTAATTGATAAACAAATGTGACAACAAAAACTAGTTTACAAAATAACATAAAAAAAATTGCTATTATCTTTTTAAACTCATTAAATTGTTCTTCTTTATTAATTTTTGTATAAAAACAATTAAATTTAAATCACTAAGGTATGTATCTATTAGTTTACTTGTTTTTTTGTTTATGTAAATTAGTAAGTGTTTTTTCATGAATGTAAATTACTAATTGATTAATTATATTGTTATGTGTGTGTTTATGGTTATGTTTATTTATATTTGATATCTTGAAATTTACCATTTAGACTCAAATCCTCTTTTTCTCATTAATTGAAAGTTTTTAAAACACGCATTTCTACACACAATTTTAATGTGAGAGAGAGAGAGAGAGAGAGAGAGAGAGAGAATAATGAATAATAAATAAAACAAAATTTAAATAGAATTAGATATAAAGTATTGATTTTGATATAGGTGTATTTACAAGTGAATTGGTTAAAAGAAAATAAAGAAAAATGAAACTTTCAACAGATTTGACTTAAATTGTATTGAGGCTAATATGAATGTTCCAAGTTAAAATGCATGGCTAGAGTAAAGTATAGTATTATTTGAACTTTGTTATGAATGAGCCTAAACAAACACTAAGCCAATCTAATTAGTAAAAATATAAGGCCCTAAATATAATCCAGGTCATAGATTGAAGTAGGGGAAAAAAAAAAAAATTAGACCAAATGTACCACCCAAACCAAGTCAATATTTTTTGGTTCGATTTTAGTTTTAGTTTGATTTTTTTTTAAACTGAATTTTTTGATTTTGATTTCGATTTACTTCACAAATGCATCTATCCCATCCAATACTGACCAATATATATTAAGTATTAATATATACAAATTATATCAAGATGGTATTGATAGCATAGTGGTAAGAACACACTTGTTCACGCATTTAACCAAGGTTCGACCCTTCTCTCTTTTCTCTCTCTTCACGCATCAGCTGCTTAGCAAGCTCTTCTCTCTCTCTCTCTCTCTCTCTCTCTCTCTCTCTTATTTTGGTATGTTCTCTAAATCTCATTTTCTATTTTTTGCTTAATTGTGAGTTTTTGGTTCGATTTTTTTGTTATTTGTTTTACTGAAAATACATGAATGAGTATTTTTGTTGTGTTTGCTTAGTACTTGGCATTAGGGTGTTGAGAAAATGTGAGAAAACAAAGGGAAATAGATCTTATTTTCTATGATCTATTTGGTTTCTAAGAAATTAGAAGAAACTGAAAGCCGACCGAACTGAATTGATTGAAATCTAGTCAATTCGGTTCGGTGTCCCTCCCTTACGGTTTAGTGTTAGTGCCAAATTTGACAAAATCAAAAATTTTGGTTCGATGGAAAAATCACACTTCAACCTGACTGAAATAGACCGATTACACCCCTAAATTGAAGATCACCATCAAAGTTTCCAGCCAAAGTCCAAATCCATGTTATGATGCACAAGTTTTTTTTTTTTTTTAATTTTAAATTCTATTTCATTTATTCAAATTTAAAATTTGTTTATTAAGTTTTGGTCATCACACCTACCAATGAAGGTTGTGACGTGTTGACCTAATAAAATTCTAAAGATTAAGAGGAACTGATGGAAGAATTGGACTTTTGGCTTCTTCAGCTTAATAAGGTTCTTTGAAATGAAAGAAACAAAGGTCAAGCAATGAAATTTGAGAAGCAATGGTGTAAGGGTCATGTTTTTATGTAATTGGCATATCCTTCAACAAAACCACTTTACATGTCATTGAGTCTTTGGTTCTAGTGTGTTCAGGAAGACCTTGAAGTTGTCAAACGAGTGGTATTATTGAAGACACTAGTTTGCTCAAGAAACTGCTTAAGAAAAGCTGAATTCGCAAGTCCCAATACCTCTTTGTTCAATTTATCGAGATTTAATGAACCTCGATTCCTAGCTCAAAATCTCTCAATCTTTTGAGCTTTAGGAATATAGAATGTAAAATTCTGCTTTCGGCACATGATGACTTGACTTTCTAGGGATTCATGTATTAGGGTTCCATAGCATATAAAAGATATATTTTAATAGTTGTCATCATAGATATAGAGACACTCAGACATACACATAATAGGAGCTGCAATGATGTTTGTGCCTACGGTTTTGTGCCAAGCAATTTTTGGTTCATCCAAGTGTGGATTGAAAAACTCTATAAAGCTACAACAATCAAAAGGATTGTTGTGGAGTCAGTCACATCACAGATAAGGAGATTTGTGCAAATGTATAGCTCAGTAGGTTTTGTAAGGTAAGATTCCTTGTACTTATAACCGTATTTTCTCAATTAAGGGATCATTCGGGAGTTGTGACATAAAATTCACCCTTTGAATTTTACCTACGAGGGTTTTCCTCATTGTGATCAAATTGTCGTGTCAAACTTACTTTCCACTACACTTTAATTTGGTGATTTGATTGTGTCTTAATATGATTTACAGGTAATATTACTAATTAATCAACTTGGGGAATTGGATTGGTTAACTGGGGTCAATCTATAACCCAACAAATTGTATAAATATAAACAACATTAACCCGGCCACTTATTCCACATACATGGCCAAGTGCATTTAGGAAAGATGTGATGCAGTTGTGACAATGTATGCACTCAAAGGTATCAACATAAGGCCATACCCCTTTTTGAAAATGACGATGTAACTAAGCACAAGGGTCGGTAACCCTAATATGAGCAACAAACTTGATCAAGACCACAACAACAACAAAAAAAAAGGTGATATTTTACAATAATAATATAATGATTATTATTATAAATTTGTCCTCAAATGCATTGCAAGGCAACATCCCTTGGCCTTGGGTAATTTGTCTATTGAAATATTACACATTTCCAATAACATGCTCTCGGGAGTAATACCACAAAGTTTGAGTACAAATGGCAGCTCATACTCATTGGTCTCTTTAACTCTATCAAACAATAAATTGCAAGAAAAGGGACTCTAACATGCCAAGGTTGGAGTGCTTACAAGTGACAATTTAGTGGCAATCACTTTGAAGGAATCATCTCATCCTGATTGCCACACTTAAAAGTTGATGAAATAAATTGCCACAATTAAATGTGCAAGGACCAAATTGAAAATAAGAAAAACGTAAAAGGACTAAAAATGTTGTTGGGACTTTTATTATTGATTTTTTTTCTTTTTCTTAGTATATTTCCTTATATGTATTTTTTTTTGTTAATGTTTATAATAGCATAAATAATTGACTCTTTATCATAAGTGTCACACTTAATTAAGAAATTATTTTATTTTATTTTATGAATTTTGGGTTCAAAATATATAAAAAGAAAAACAATGATACTGGGAAAATGGTAACTACGAGACATTACTTTTTTTTTTTTTTTTATGAGACTAAGAGACATTACTTTAAATCAAATATAAACACACGCACACACAAAGAGAAGATGTTAATCAATTCATTCTATGAAATCCAGCAAAGATTAAAAAAAAAAAGGAATCTTCCTCAAAAGCCTGTACCAGTTTTCAACAAAACAAATGAAAATTATACCTAGACCTAAAACGGAAATTACAAATTAGGAAGAAAATCAAAACCTTTAGAATGCACCAACCACATTCTTCTTTAATTCGTGAAATCTGCCTTTTGCGTGTGTAGTATGTTATATCAAATAAGTTTTTTTTGCCTTGACAAATACTATGCTATGTTTACAATATTTTCATGACAAATTTTAAGCAGTAAATTATTATTAGTTGTTATGAGTAGACAAAAAAGTAATTTAAATTATAAATTTAAATTAGAACTAATAATGACTTATCAAATATGATTTGTTGTGAAAATATTAGAGACATTGTTCTTCTCATTTGCTTTTCACGTTATCATTTGGTTTTTTTTTTTTTTTTTTTTTTATATAATAGTAGACTTTTAGTCAAACTCTAAACTCTATAAAATTAAAAAAAAAAAAAAAAAAGAGGCATAGAGTTTCAGTTAAACTCTATGATCTAAAAAGAATAGATTATCGAATTAAAGAAAATAAAATAAAATACAAATATGGCTGTTCGATTTGGATAATAGTTTAACTAAACATCATAATAATACGAAGATGATAATCTTTGTGTTAAGTCTATTATGAATCAAACTAAATCAATTTATCTTCTAAACTCCAAAGTTTTTTATTTTTTATTTTTTATTGGAACTTATTTGTTCACCAAGGAAAATTTTCATACTGGATGTCGTGTTTAACCAGAAAAAAATATTGTAACATCGAGACCAAAATGTGATCTCAAGCACACCTTGAAAATCAAAATATATTCTCGATATTTAAAAAAAAAAAAAAAAAAATTGGCTTGAGACCAGCATGCACTAGTGAGACAAAAAGCTATTTTGAATTGTTTCATATAGCTTACCTGCATAATATGAGACAAAAAACTAAAAAACTAACTTATTCTCAAAATTTTGAAAGTTAAATTATTTGAAATAAAGCTGAAATAAAAAATAATATAAGACATGCAAATAATACATAAAATAAATAAAAAAAACTAGCTTTTAGTTTATAATTATTTCCCAAACACACTCAATATCAAAACCGCAATTCCTAGATTAACTAATTGTAATTTCCATGTCATGTTATTTAAGTGGTATAGTTCTTTATTTTTTTTTTGATAAGTGTAGTTCTTTAGTTATGCACGACGGAAATAATTCAATATATTAATACCTATGATTTAGACAGAGCAGATTTGAGCCAAGCTTTTCTCCCAAAAAAATAAAATGTATTTGGCCCAAACCCAACGCAAGCTGAATCCGTGTCACCTCCCCTGTTGACAAGAAAGTCATCGAGTCTTCGAACCAAAAAGAACGGAAAATTTTAGCTAGAAAGTAGAGAAATTATTATTTATATCGGGGACTCTAATGTGGTCCTTCCTTACTATTAAGGTGATACTATTTATTTAAATAAATGTGTGAGCATTTTAATCCATACAAAGAATAAAAAAATAAAAATTACTGAATAATATTATATTTACTTAAATAATAACATTTTATTGATTAAAATGTCAAAAAAAAAAAAAAAACTACATCAACCGGCTTCCTAATGACCTAATAATTTCTGCAGAAAGTAAAGGAAGTTTCAAAACTTCACGCGCCGAAACTTCTGCTATTTGACCAATTTGGTGGGCCAAATCAAAGTAACACCATCTTTGGTCCACGAGAAATTAACGATTAGGTCCACACGCAATTTAAAATAGAGCACATTAATTTTCGAACTATTTTCTACTACAAATGTAACCGTCAAACAAGCGTATATGTATTGTAAAAGTCGGTAAACACAACTAATACTGTGTTCAGAAGTTTTGAAAGAAAGGAAAGTAGAGGGAAAGAGAGTAGTAGAGAAGAGAGTAAAGGGGAATAGTTATCTTTCACCTTATTTAGATGTTTTTAAAATTAAGGGAAAATAGAATAATTAGTATTTTCATTTGTAATTTTGTTAATATAGTAAATGTAAATTTGGTAATTTATTTAGTCAAGCATTTTTATTCTCCACTCTCCTTTCAAATCTCTCTAATTTGAGGGAATTAAAACTGGGGGATTAGAAGCAGTTCAAACGCTTCCAAATCTTTGCCCCTCCTTCCTTTAAAATATCCAAATAAGGTAATTTAATTACTCTCATTCTCTCTACTCTACTCCCCTCCTTGTTTCCAACATCCAAATAGAGCATAATGATCCGTTTGGATTAAGGGGGAAGGAGGGGGAGTAGAGTAAAGTAGAGTAAAATTAGTAAAAAATTAGCTTAATTTTAGTCAAACTAATAGTGAATCGATGTGAAAGTGATAATTCACCTATTACGCTTGCGCATATTATCAAGTTGTGATAAATTTGGAACTAACATGTACTTCCATAGATATTAAGCCATAAGTCTATAAATCCAATGGACAAGCATAACTCATAAACCCTTTTTCAAACAATTTTTTTTTTGCCAAAATGCAAAACTCACCATTTAAGTTTCATCACTTTTCATTTCAGTCTTCTAAGTTTGCATTTTATCATTTCAGTCTTTCAAATTTCAATCTTTCTCAATTCAGTCATCTGTTAACATTCCATCCATTTCTACCGTCAACTTGCCCAAAACGACTTAGTTTTGGCCTTAATTTAATATTTATTTTATTATTTATTTCTTAATTAAAAAAACGTTAATTAAATAATAATAAAAAAACCCAAAAATTATAATAGCAAACTTCTCGTCGCTCCCCATCTGAAGAACACGATTGAATAGAACCCCACCCACCCCTTGCCTAACCCATCGATAGCTGAAATTAAAATTCCGAAACTAATGTTCATGGTTTTAGTACTACTTTGAAAATTCAAAATTGCTATAACTACTATACACATTCCAAAAACGAGGCTTTCATTAATGGAAAAAGAATAAGAATAAGGAATCCATATCACAACCCCCTTATATCAAACATGTACAACTACAATTAAGGACCACTACTTGAGCGTTGGGAAGAAAATCATCAATTCTTGGTAAAATCGTCAATCCATTTCCAGCTCATATGTACTACAGATATAATTGACGTAGTGAAAAGCGTCATAACTCATATAGGTTCGCAAAACTATCATTCGTGACGACATTGATATATATATATATATATATATGTTGTATTCAGAATTTGAAGTACATTGGTAGAGGAGGATTTTGGTTTACGATTAACATTTGCAGTCCATCATCAATTCTTACCAGAGATGCTTTAGTACTGTATATTTGAGAAATAACCCAGATCTTTCCTTATCCTTCTTTAGTCTCAGCTATCGATGAGTTAGGCTGGGGGTGGGTGGGGTTTCCATATGATCGTGTTATTCAGAATGGAGGGACGAGTAGTTTGCTGTTATAATTTCTGGGTTTTTTTTTAAAAAAAAAAAAAAGAAATAAATATTAAATTAACAGGTTAATGGTAGGAATTGATGGAATGTTAACGGACGACTGAATTGAGAAAAATTGAAATTTAGAGGATTAAAATGACAAAATGTAAATTTAGAGAACTGAAATGAAAAGTGGTGAAATTTAGAAGGTGAGTTTTGTATTTTTACCTCTTTTTTTTTATTTTTTATGTATAACCGTTTAAAAAGTGAGAAAATTTACTTTAGTCAATAAGGCCCATGACCCAATAAGGGAGGGAAATCTTATTTACAGTTCTATTTTGATACTTGAATGTGCAAGTTAGCTTTACCGTTAAAGTAAAAATGGGAAGGAAAATTTTAACAAATTTCTTGTTTAACCACAAAATAATCTCATAATATGAAGACCAAAATATGGTATTTAGCACACCCTGAAAATCAAAATATGTAATGAGATTTAAAATATTTTGACTTATATTGACTTAAAATTAAAAAAAAAAAAAGAGATTTACAAGTCAGTGCCAAATTTGGCAAAACTGAAAATTTTGATTTGGTGGAAAAATCACACTTCAACTCGACCGAAACAGACTGATTACATCCTGAGACTGAAGATTATCATCAAGGTTTCTAGCCAAAGTCCAAATCCATGTTAAGATGCACAAGTTTTTTTTTTTTAATTTTTTTTAAAATTCTATTTCATTTATTCAATTTAAAATGTTTTTTATTAAATTTTTCATCACACCTACCAATTAAGGATGTGACGTGTTGAACTAATAAAATTCTAAAGAGTAAGAGGAACTGAGGGAAGAATGGCTTCTTCGGCTTAATAAGCTTCTTTGAAATGAAAGCAATGAAGATCAAGTAATGAAATTTGAGAAGCAATGGTGTAAGGGTCATGTTTTTATGTAATTGGCATATCTTTCAACAAAATGCACTTTACATGTCATTGAGTCTTAGGTTCTAGTGTGTTCAAAAAGACCTTAAATTGTCAAATGAGTGGTATTATTTAAGACACAAAATTGCTTAAGAAAAACTGAATTTGCAAGTCCCAATACCTCCTAGATACCTGTCGATTTATCAAGATTTAATGAACTTTGATACCTAACTCAACATTTCTTGATCTATTGAGTTTTGGGAATACTGATGTAAAGGTCTGTTTTTGATTCATGATAACTTGACTTTCTCGGTATTCGTGTACTAGGGTTCCAGAGCATACAAAAGACATTTTAATAGCCATCGTTATAGATATAGAGAGACAGACACATAAGAGCATTCACATCGATAGAGCTAAAAATTTTAGTTTTAACTTTTCAAAAACCTAATTTATCTATTTTACCACCTCACTTTACAAAACACCCAACATCAATGGTTTTATTTTGACATTTAATATATTAAAATAATATAAACAACAAAATAAAATAATATATCTAACACAATAAACAACAACCACAACCACCCATAACAACCACAACCATAGCCACAGAAACCACCATACAACCACAACCACAACCACAACCGCAATTACCACCACCCACAACCTCAACACCCAATCGTCACAATCCCTCTAGATTGCAACCCACCAAAGTCAAAATAAAACAATCACCCAAAACCACCATCACCGCCACCCATAAGGGCCACAAACCCTACAAATCAAAACCCCTACCACCCAAAATCAAATCACAAACCCACCAAAACCCAGCCACACTCGCTGAAACCCATCCACACTTGTCAAGCCATCGTGAGACCCACGAACTAAGCAACCTACACTGTTGCCGATCTCAACCTTCATGACACGCCCACATTGTCACCAATCTTAGTTGTCCGAATTTTGAGTCAGAGAGGTAGGCAAGAGAGGAGGAAAAAAATGAGAAGAGAAGAAAGGGAAAGACATGAAGATGCTAAAGAGAAAAAGAAAGGCAAGAAAGGAGGAGGAGAAAAAGAGAGAGAGAGGAGAAAAAAAAAAAAAGAACAGAAGAAAGGGAGAGACACGAAGATGCTAAAAGGAAAAAAAAAAAAGAAAGAGAAAAAATATATTTTAAAAGGAAGAGGAGAGATAATGAAATAAAATAATAGTTCTTTTATAGCTTTAGAGCAACAGAAAAGTGCCAAAGATAGCACTTTACTGTAGCTTGGTTGCTAAATTTTTTAGCTTTAGCACCATTGATGTAGCTTGCGTTTTTCTATTTTGGTTGCTAAAATCACTTTTAAGCAATTTTAGCACCATCAATGTGGATGCTTTAACAGGAGTTACTGTGATGTTTATGTGCCTAGGTTTTTGTGTCATGCTATTTCCAGTTCAACCAAGTGTGGATTGAAAAACTCTGTAAAGCTACTACCATTAAAAGGGTTGTTGTAGAGTCAGTCACGTCATGGATAAGGAGATTTGTGCAAAGGAGAAGTATTTTACAATATCAAGTCTAATTGGGGATTGGAGCTAAGACTGGTATAACTCATTAGGTTCTATAGGGTAAGATTCCCTGTACTTGTAACCATTTTTTCTTGATTAGAGGATTCTTTGGGAGCGGTGACTTGAAATTCACCCATTGGGGTTTTGCCTGTAAGGGTTTTCCCCATTGTGATCAAATTGTCATGTCAAACTTACTTTCCACTACATTTACGTTTAGTTTGGTGATTTGATTGTGCCTTAATATGATTAATAGGTAATATTAACTAATTAATTAACTAGGGGAATTGAATTAGTTAACTGGGTCAATCTATAACCCAACAAATGGTATAAAATATAAACAACATTAACGATGCCACTAATTCCACATACTTGGCTAAGTGCATTTAGGTAAGAAGTGATGCAGTTATGACAATGTATGCACTCAAAGGTATCAACATAAGTCCATACATGATTTGAAAGTTCTTTAAGCATGCTTGTATGCACATGACTTTTGTGGTCACCAAAAACTCTTCAAGTAGTAGTATTTGGGCCCCAATTTATTTATATGTGGGCTATATCACGATCTTACAGGTTGGGCCCCAAAATTCGTCTAGTTTATCTCATCCAAATCTTACTACAAGTAATCCCCTCTCGTTTCCCTTTGCTCCCCTGTGTTTCCTTCTCAATCTCTCACTCCCCAATTTTTCCAACCCCCTTAATGTTGACCCTCTTCCCCTTTTTATAGTCTCTCATTAGTAGGGTTGTCATCATTATTTTCCCACCTCACACATATTCCCACATCCATTAGAATCCCAAGGAATCCTCACAACTTCAGAGGATTCTCTTGGAACTTGTTCCAGATGTCATATAATGTTCGGCAACGAATTCCCCAAAGTCGTTGACAGTGCTCAATTACCGACCTCAATTTGGCTATCCCCTTACCGTCTTCCCTTTGGCTCGCTAGTTGGTATTGGGCCCAACTTGGCTTGAGTGTAATTTTATTTACCCCGAGCAACATCCCAAGACCTTTACCCATTTCCTTAGCGAATTGATCCCACCCCCACTATGTTAGACTTTAGTTACATGGGCCAACCCCACTATGATGGGCCTTGGTCACACAGGCCAACCCCACTGTGTTGGGCCTTGGCCAAATGGACCCTTCTCACTATGTTGGGCTTTGGTGACATGGGCCATTCCTGGTTTCAGGGGCCAAGCCCCTACAACTTTAATGACGATCTTAGTTGAGCCAGGTATGACCAACGTATGTCCTTTCTAACACAGCATTCCAAAGGACAATGTAACTAAGCACAAGGGTTGGTAACCTAATATGAGCTACAAACTTGATCAAGACCAGCAAAAAAAAAAAAGTAATATTTTACAATAATAACATAATATATTTTTTTAAAATTATAAATTTGTCCTCAAATGCATTACAAGGCAACATTCCTTGGACCTTCGGTAAATGTACAAGGACCAAATTGCAAATAAGAAAAATGTACGAGGACTAAAAATATCGTTGGGACTTTTATTATTGATTTTTTTTTTCTTTTTCTTATATGTATATTTTTTTTGTTAACGTAATTAACAGCATAAATATTGACTCTTTATCATAAGTGTCACACTTTATTAAGAATTTTTTTTCTTCTTATTTTATGAATGTAGGATTCCAAACATATAAAAGAAAAACAATGATACTGGAAAAATGGTAACTAAGAGACATTACTTTAAATCAAAGATAAACACACACACACAAAGAGAAAATGTTAATTAATTCAATTCTATGAAATCCAGCAAAGGGAAAAACAGGAATCTTATTCAAAAGCCAGTTTTCAACAATCTTAGGATCCTAGGAATCTCATATGAAAAAAATTGAAATTAAAAAGAATATATATAGTTAAATCCTAAACTCTATGAAAAAATGGCATAGAGTTTCAGTTCAATTTTATGATCTAAAGAGAATATAGAGTATTTTGCCCAAACCCTACGCAAGCTGAATCAGTGTCACCTCCCCTATTGACAAGAAAGTCGTCGATTTTTCGAACCGAAAAGCACGCCAAATTTTAGCCAGAAAGTAACGGAACTTTCACACTTCACACCTAAAATTCCGCTATTAGACCAATTTGGCGGGCCGAATCGATGTAGTCTTGGTTCACAAGAATTAATAATTAGGTCCACACGCTATTCAAAATAAAGACCCATTAAATTCCAAACTATTTTCTATTACAAACATAACTAAACTGATGTTACATTGATTTTAAACATAACTGATGTTACATAACTAAACTGCTTCTATTCCAAACTATTAATTGGCAATGAGGTTATCAGATTTTGACTTGTTCAACTCTCCCTGCATGGAAGTTTAATCCATAGACATAGTCCTTGCTCATGCACATTATAAAGGGAGTATGATATGAAGATCGATGCACAACCATTCAATATCTATATAGTTTCATTAACAATATATACATAACATAAGCTGCCTTTGAGGATCTCATTTAAAATCATGTCTTCTTTTGCTAATAATTTCATTTTGCTATGGTTTATTGTTATCACATTTCTTCCTTGTTCTTGGGGTCAAGGATGCAGCATAGAACAGAAGAGAGCTCTCTTGGAGATCAGAAACTCCACAAATGGTTCAGTCTTCGCGGACTGGGATGGAAGAGACTGTTGTAACGCACCTGGAATCACTTGTGACTCTTTTGCTGGGGGAGTTTCAAGTATATATTTGCAAAGTGACAATGCACCAAGGACATGGTATCCAAATGTAACCCTGTTCACCATATTCGATGAACTGCAAGAACTGACACTTAATAGCATGAACATTGGAGGAGAACTTAAACGTGAGAACTCTAACTCGATTTCTTCATGATTTACTTTATGCTTCTCACATAAGTTTAGGTTTTTTTATTTATTTATTTATTTTATAACTTTTTTGATAGTTAAAAAAATTAAATGTATATACCATATTCTCACTGTCTCAAATTGTTGGTTTTGTTTAGAAAAATCAATTTTTTAAAGGAACATCAATTATTTTTAACTAGTAAGTTGCCCATTCAATGCACAGATAATTTTGTGATATTTTATGAAAGACGGTTTTGGATAATATTATACATATATTATAAAAGAAAAAGTAAACTAAATTAAAGTAAAGAAACATATAGATTTTGAGATATTAAAAATTAGTTTAGTAGGTTCACGGCATATTTGTAGCAATTTTAAGGTATTTTTTTTATAAAAAAATAATGAAACCAAAGATAAATGCAAAAAGTAGCGGAACCATGAAAATCAATTAATTTGTGTTGTGTTCACATATTCCATACCATGAAATGAAAGTATACCAACTCTCTCACGGTCTTCTATTCATCGATAGCGTGACATTAAAACATGATGTGGGCAAGTGTGTATTCATGTGTCTTATAGATGATTTAAAATTAAATTATGGTAGAATATGACTTTACATTGTGCACAAAATATTTTCCCTACTTATATACCCAAAACAAAAACTATCCAACAAAATTACCCAAACCTAAATCATGTGTAAGCCCCTAATTTTAAAAAGAAAAAAGAAAAAAAAAATTACTCGTAGGGGTTTCGGCGTCTTGATGGTAGTGGGAGGTCAGAATAACCGATGTGGTAACCTTGGCCCTTAGATTTCTCTTTTTCTCTTCTTCAAATGTTTTTCTACAGTCTCAGGTATTTTATTTTGGTAATATATAATAAAATAGTGCATTTTATTTAACAATCTATAACAATTTTATGTCTCTCTATCGCTCTTCAAAGCCTTATGTTGTTAGTTGTTACTATTAGTTCTTAATTATTATTATTATTTTGCTTTTTTAAAAATACTAAAATGGTGAATATGCTAAAAGACGTGGAAAAAAAAATGTGTAGTGTAAGCTTAAGCAATTAATGAAATATTAATAAGATAACAACAAAATAAGTTAATATGAACATTTGGGCAATAGTAAAAAAAACCTAATAAAAGAGGCAAAAAATAAAAATGCTAAATGTCAAATTAAAACGTCACTTGACAGGATCTCATGCTCTCCCGCATGAGGCCTCTAATTTTATATATAATATTGATTTTCATTATGACTTGATATTAGATATTTCATTGACTCGTAAAATAAAATAAAAAGATATTATATTTCATTGTCAACAATTTCAATTTTGATTTTAGGCAAAACTGAGTATACTAAATTGCTTGGGAGAAATATTTACGATCTCCTACCATTTTAATTCTATGCCTTTTAATTATATACGAAAACCACAATAAAACCTCACATCTCAACTTACTTTGTTGCAGCCTTTTGTGAACTGAAGCGATTAAAAAGTCTAAGCTCGTTGGATCTTGGGAATAATTTAATGGAAGGCACTATTCATCCTTGTCTTGGGAGGATTGAAAAGCTTGAACAACTTGTTCTATCGGGTAATCGCTTTCATGGTAATGTACCTCCATTATTATTGTCTAACCAAAGCAAGATTGTGTTGTTGGACGTTTCTAGTAATCAATTAGAAGGGGTATTGCCATTTTCAATTTTTGCCAACGTTACAAGTCTCGAATACATTGATCTTTCCAACAACTACTTGGAGGTTGAAACCGAGTCTCCCTCATGGGTTCCTACCTTTCATCTAACTAAGCTGAACTTAGCAAATTGCAACCTCAACAAGAAGAATGGTCACGTTGTGCCCAGCTTCATCTCCACTCAACTTAGCTTGAATTGGCTAGACTTGTCTCATAGCTCAATAGAGGGAGGCATACCTTGTCAGCTGTTGTTCAACACAGGTATCCAAGGTTTATTCTTGAGAAGCAACAAACTCACAGGTTCTTTTCTTGATTGCAATGCTAAAAATCAAACTTCATCAATTGTATCATTTGACATATCTGATAATCAAGTCAGAGGCCCTCTTCCTGAAAATATTGGGCATCTTCTTCCATTGTTAGAGCATTATAACATGTCCTCAAATGCATTAGAAGGCAACATCCCTTGGACCTTGGGTAATCTGTCTCTTAGAATATTGGATCTTTCCAATAACATGCTCACAGGAACAATACCACAAAGTTTGACTAAAAATGCTAGCGCAGACTCATTGGTCTATCTAAATCTATCAAACAATAAATTGCAAGGAAAAATGCTCCCAAGGGACTCCATCATGCCAAGCTTGGAGTGCTTACAACTTAGTGGCAATCGCTTTGAAGGAGTCATCTCACCCACAATATCAAACAGCCCCTCCCTGGTAATCCTAGACGTTAGACACAATTACTTGTCTGGAAATATTCCAAGGTGGTTGTATAGTCATCCTAGCTTGGTAGCAGTTCTTTTAAAAGGAAATCGCTTTGAAGGTCACCTACTACGAAGAGTGTGTCAGATGAGAAGTTTGCAAGTTTTGGACATCTCTTTCAATCATATTTCAGGAGGTATTCCCTCCTGCATTAATAACATTACATTCTGGAAGAAGAGTCCTCCTACTGGCTCAAAC
The DNA here is from genome assembly GCF_040712315.1 of Castanea sativa. Lineage (NCBI taxonomy): Eukaryota > Viridiplantae > Streptophyta > Magnoliopsida > Fagales > Fagaceae > Castanea > Castanea sativa. Next base: position 71,698,437 of record NC_134017.1, read on the forward strand.
TATTTCACACAGGATAGTCAATTGAGGCAACTTAAATATTTAAGTGACTTGTATTTTGAAATTGGAACGTCCTTGCTAATAAAGAATATGGAATATACTTTCAATGGTATCCCACTCTCATTGATGACAGGAATCGACATGTCATTCAACCAACTAACAGGTAGCATTCCTTCTGAAATGGGAGAATTGTCACAACTTAGGTCCTTGAACTTGTCAAATAATTTTCTAACAGGTTCCATTCCCATTTCTTTTCGAAACTTGAAAAACGTGGAAAGTTTGGATCTCTCTCACAACAAGTTGAGTGGGAAAATCCCTTCTGAGTTGGTTGAACTCACTTTTCTATCGGTATTTAGTGTTGCCTACAACAATCTTTCAGGAAGAATCCCATTTGAGCAGCAATTTTCAACATTCAACGTGACATGCTATGATGGCAATCCTGATCTTTGTGGAGGCCGTCTGCCAAGAAACTGCACCCCAAACCAACCGGATCTTACACATAAGAGGGATCAAAAGGACCAGAAAGAAGGGACTAGAGTAATTGATAGCCCTTTCTTCTTTTATGCATTTGTTGCCGTCTCTTATGCATTTGGGTTTTGGGTTTTCTTCGGGATCCTAATCATTAACAAGAACTGGAGGATGAACTATTTTAGAGCTGTGGACAGATATGTTGAGTCATTTTTGGAAATGCTTTCCACGTGTTGGTGATATACTGTCATATTTGTGGTGGAAACAGTATTATGTGAGATTTGTATTTCAAAGCAATTCTTGTTTTCTTCATAGAATTTGTAGCATTGAGTGGTTCTAAGTACAAGGTTGCAGCTTTTTGCTGCCTGTGATATTTGTGTTGTATTTTGTTATACTTGATCAGTAAATTGGCCGATATACAATGATTTTATGATATTTTATGTAAGGCGGTTTGTAAAATGTTGTACATATATTATAATGAAAAAAAAATTAAATTAGAGCAAGAAAACATATACATTTTGAGAAATTAATAATTAACTTAGTAGTTTCACTGCACAATTGTAGTCTTCTTAAGATAAGAATTTTTTTTTTTTAATCACGAAACAAAAAATAAATGCAAAAGAGTAATAAAACCAACTAATCTATGTTGTGTTGACAGATTGCATAACATAAAATGAAAGAATGCTGTAATATTATTAAAACTAAGAAGTCAAATTGGTAGTGATTATAACATTAAGATGTGGAGGAACACTCTTATCCACACCGCTAGATCACTAATATGTCTAGCAAAATTGTGATCATTTAAGGAATACTATTTTTTTAGTTTCAACAGTGAGCAATATAATTTCATTGTATCTTAACATGAGATACAATAAAAACAACAAAAGATTCTAGCATAACATTCGCATCCTCAATCAAATTACCAAAACAAGCAAAAGAAGTTTCATACTACTCAAAGAATTGATAGCTCTCTCAAAGTCACCTTCAAGGATAATGGAAGAAAAACCCACTTCTTGGGCAAAACTTAAAGCTCTTACTGTAGCCAGAGCTTCAACTTTTTTCTTCTTTTCTTAGCGTAATATGTTTGTAGCAGGGTGGTCGATACCGTACCGGTACCGGCCGTACCGGCCGGTACGTACCGTACCGGTCAGTGCACCGGTACCGGTACACTTCTATTTTGTACCGGAAAAAATACCGGCCGTACCGGTCGCGTACCGGCCATACCGGCCAATTTCGGCCAATACCGGCCGATACCGGGCGTACCGGCCGGTATAGAAAAAAACCTTTTTTTTTTTTTTTTAGTTTTGTAATTTTTGAATTTTTTTAAGGACATAATAATAACTTATTTACACTAACTTATTAGTATTATTTGTTTTCTTAATATACAATGAACAACTAAGCTTTCTATTTTTTATATTGTGTTTTTTTTTCCTTTTAATTGATACTAAAGTTTAAAACTATGAATAATTTATTCTGAATTGAGGTAATATTTTATGATAAACTTTTATATTTACTATAATATAAGTGAAATATTATATGCTTATAACCATAGTTCTAGAGATTTTAGTTTGTGTATATAATATATACATATATATATATATGTATATATAAAATAGCGGTAAACCCGAAACGGTACACCGGTATTGACCGGTATCCGAAATATATCGTACCGGTGGCCAAACCGGTACAGCCTCCGGTACGGTATTGACTTCCTTGGTTTGTAGACACTATATGTTCATTTTTAACATTTTAATAAAATATTTTTTATTTGGGTCATATATGATACTCATTAAGTGAGATAGTTTTTTGAGATTCAACTTCAATTGTATTACATGTCATTTGAAATTAAAAGAATGAAAAAAATTTTTGGAATTCAAGATTGTATATTTGTTAAGATTAATATGGTTTAGGATATGAATGTTGGATAAAAGCAAAATTTACCTCAAACAAGAAGAAAAAAAAATAGACTCGATTACTTACCGGGGAGTTTTTGATTTAATGAAGTATGTAAATGATACAAAGTGGATAAAGTAGATGAACTTCTTCAGATTTGCCAGTGAATTAGTTCATTGGAATTTGATGACAATAATATTGGAAGGGCGAGGGCAAGTCCGGTTGAGGGCAAGGGAGCTTGGGGAGGCTGAGGCTGACTAGTCCTTGTGACTTGTGAGAGGTAGAAGTGGCTCTAGAGTTTTCTACGAGCAAGTAGAATTACCAATTTATATTTGATTTTTAGAGCATTTCCAATTATATATGATTTATACATATATGCTCTAACTTAAATATTTGATTTATTTATTATTTTGCATATATTACTAGTTTTCTCCAACGATCATCCTTTTCAATAGTAATACCATAAAAAGTGTGGCCTTCTTTTGCATCCCAATACAGAGTGACCACTTTACATTGATCTTTTTTTTTTTGGTTTTTGAGAAAGACTTTACATTGATCTGAGTTCTTCTCCAAAAAAAATTGACCTAGTAATTTATAGTGAGATTATTATAGACTTTATTATATATTTACTATACTCACACTATTATATGAGGAGTAATTCTAGGACCACAAATTATTCCAAAACTTTTTTTCCACAACTCTAACGTGGCAGATTGTGAGTGGTTAATTATCACTTATATACGGATCTACCATTTTTTCTTTACCAATCACATTTTGTCACGTCACAGTTGTGGCAAGAAGTTGTGAAAAATTATATGGTCCTAGATTTTTCCTTATGTGAGTTAAATTCAATTGGTAAAGTTTTTTGTCATCAAATAAAAGATCTAGAACTTGATAAATAAAAATTAAAAATTAGAAAGAAAGAAAAAAGCCATAGGTTGAAACTATCTGTTAAAAAAAATTCACATGGGTTGAATTTTAGCACTATAAATGCTATAGGCGTTAAATTAATGTTAATGTTTATCATTACTATGTTTATATAGTATTTCAACATTATTATAAATGCCTCATACATCTTAGCACTATAAATGATATTTTTAAAAAAATAGAAATATGACTCATTAGTAATTTAAGTCACATGTATATTAGTTGAATTAGTTGTTTTTTTTTGGCTTATTTAAATTATTAATTGTTGAATTTAGTGTTTTCTTTCATATGCATATGCATATGCATATATTTTGTTTATGTTTATTTATGTTTATATAGTAAAATTTACCATTTAGAGTCAAATACTCACTCTATCAATAAGTGGAATTTGATATTTCGTCAATAGAAGCAATGAAATACATATTGTTGATTTCTTGACAATGTGTTTGGGAAAAAAAATGCTTCATACATCATAGCCCTATAAAGGATTTTAAAAAGTTAGAAAAGGGACTCATTACTAATCGGATGCATGTTGTAAAAATAGAGTAAAGAAGTACAAAAATCCATCCTAAGTTTAGAATGAATATAACAAAGTGTTCTAAAAGTTGTGGACGCCCCACATTATAAATAAAAATAAAAATAAAATTTGATATCAATAGACTACATTTTCAATTTAGCACAAGAAAAAGTAAAAAAATTGTAAATGAGAATTATATATTTCCATGTTCGTTAAAGGTTAAAAAAATTTGAAAGTAGGTCAACTATAATTTATAAATATTAGATTTTGAATTTCATAATAATATACTTGATTGCTCAAGTCCCTTAATTTACTCGAAGCAATTAATTCCTTGACTTTTTTCTTCAATTTTGGAAAAGAAAATCATACTTTCCAACATGTATATATGTAATAGTTTTGAGGCACATAAAAGACACCTTATAAATCACCATTTAATTATTTACTTGTTTTATTAGTATTTTCTGTAAGCAGTTTAAATATGGGTTTGCCTTGTAAATGATAACAAAAACAAATTGATATCTAAGGAGCAACATTAGTAGTTAGAGCTATCCTGCACCAATAAATTATGTTAGGTTATAGAAATTTTAATAGAGCACGTGTAGTCTATTGGCTTAGCAATGATTCCTGCCATAGTCACGTTAGAGATATTTCCACATACAGATTTCATATTTCTTCTTAATGCATCATAATAAGATGTTAGAGATGTGTATCATACCCAATCCTTGTTCTCATGGTTGCCTATTGGAAATTGTTATCTAAAATCCAAGAGGTTTTTTTTTTTCAAAAAAAAAAAAAAATCAAGAGATAAAACTATATAATGATAATAAGTTTATTTTTAATTCATAAACAAATGTGTTCGCAAAATCTAGTTGACAAAACATCATTAAAAAAAACTTTACTATTATCTTGAAGACTCATTATTTTTGTTCTTTATGAATTTTTGTATATAGACAATAAAATTTAGGTCACCATGATATATAATTATTAATTTTTTTAGAAAGTTTCAATCTATAGCATCCGCTTCTGATGATAGCTCAATCATTAGACCAAGACACCAATCGGTTTTTGGTGTAGGCAAGGATTAATCTCCAGATCTCTTATTCAATCATCAAAGACTTTATCAGTTGAGTTAACTGAAACCTATATATAATTATTAAATTTTTTTTTTGTCTCTGTAAATTATTTATTGTGAATTTAGTGTGCCATTTCATATATAAACATATATTAATGTTAACATTTATTTTTATATTAACATTATAGTAAAATTGACTCTCTGAGGTTAAATCCTTACTTTATCACTTATTGGAGTTTGATACCATCATTAATAGAAGTCATTAATAGAAGAAATGAAGAATATAATGCTGTTTTTTTATGGGAACATAATGTTGATTTTTTTTTATATAAACATAATGTTGATTTAATGTCAATTTGATTCTGAGAAATATTACTTGCTCCTACCATTTTAATTCTATGCACTGGCATAGCTACGAAGTGGATAGGGGGCTGGCTCTTAAAAATTTTCAATTATTACCTCTTAATTTACTTCTTGAATCATAAACACTCTTACAATTTACATACCAACCTCCAAGAATTGGAGGGGGAAAAAAATACTAGAGTTATCTCTCCAAAAGTCAATTTGAACTCCTCAAAATTTAAAAATGGTTGAAATACCAAAAAAAAAATTTTGATACAAATAACCCAACAAATAAAAAGTATCATTTTTTGCCCATTCCTTGACCCATTATCCCTCCAAAATACAAAAACCAAATCAACTTTACCAAATTGGTAATGCCACTAAAAAAAATAATACATATACACACATATATATGGCGGCTGCTTATTCAAACAAAAAAAATTCACTCTGCTTATATATGTTTGATAAATGAAGTGTATAAGTGTATAAGTGTAGCCACTATAGTGTACTAGCATGTAGTGATTTCTAGGTTTTTTTAATTTTATTTTATTTTAATGTATTTGAAAGTCAGAAAGTGGTTTCCACATTGGAAGTTGCATCTCTACTATTTTACTATATTTTATTTAAATATGATAATGGTGATTTTTTTTCATAATAGTGGCTTTGAAGTTTGAACAATTAAATTAAGCTATTTTAATTTCTTGTTTATTATATGTTTCTTTTTCTAAATTGTTTGTTATATGGTTAAAGGAGATTGTCAAAAAAAAAAAAAAAGAATTAATAATAATTTAAGGACAAGGTTTGGTTACAAAATTGGTTGTAACCTAAGGCTATAACCTTACTTAATATCTTTGTATTAGAGGTGAATTTTGACAAATCTACTATTGAATTACATCTTCTTTTATCTTCTATGATTGCAAAATTTCTAGAAAATTAAACATTAATAGCTATTTCATCAATAAATTGATTAAATTGCAAGTTTATGTAGTTTAAAATTATGCATAAAATATGAGCTTATAAATCATATAGTAAATAATATCTGATTGACATAAAATTTGACATATGTATTGAGAGCGTAAAGAACATGCAATTCAATAGTTAGATTTTCAAAATATTTAGAAATATTTTTTTTATTAAGTAAAGTTATAACCTTAAGTTACAATCAATTTTGTAGCTAAATTTTGTTCATAATTTAATTTATTAGTAAGGTACAACTTCGTTGAGATAAATTTAATTTATGAAAAAAAAAAAAAAAAAAACTTGGTCATGAACGCTTCTTCTTTCTTTAGGATCCAAATCATTTACAAGAACTAGAGTATGAACTATTTTAGAGCAGTGGAATGTTGAGTCATTTTTGAAAATGCTTTCATCTTTGTGGCGGAAGCAGTATTATGTGATATTTGCATTTCAAACCAATGCTTGTTTTCTTCAAGGAATTTGTTGCGTAGAGTAGTTCTAAGTACAAGGTTGCAGCTTTTTGCTGCCTGTGATATTTGTGTTGTATTTTGTCCAGCGTAATTTGTGTACACTGTACGTTCATTTTGAACATTTTAATAAAATATTATTCATATGGCTCATCTATGATTTACTCATTATGTGAGATAATCTATTAGAATGTAAATTGTTGAGATTAAGATAGTTTAGAATATGGAATATAAGAAAATTTTACCTAATCAAGAGTTTTCTTCGAGCAAGTAGAATTGTCGGTGTATATATGATTTAGAGCATAGTACAAGTTCAAATCTTTGATTGATTTAATTATTTTGCTTATTACATGTTAAGACATATGTGATTCATGTTAGGAATATATGTCAACATTTTATATAATTGACTAATTTTTTGACAAAATACACTTTACTTGTAATTGGATAGATTTATAATGTGTTTAATGTTTCAAGAAATAAGGTTTCAAGTTTAAGTGTTAAAGCCACACAAATCTATCCAAGAAACAATTGAAGAAGTGTCGTTCATTAAAACTCAACAACTAACTCAACAGCTAGTATTTATCGAGACTTAAAAAGCTGTTTTGGCCCAAGGCTCGACAGCTTCTCGATAGATAGGGTATCTGTCGAGGTTTATGAAAATCATTTTTTCAGATTTGATTTTTCTCCAATCCGTAAATAGATGTTTAAGCTTTCTTTTCTCACAACCCTAAACATATATAAGACTTATTTTAAAGACTGTCACATAAGAGAATACAAGGAGAACACATGAAAAAAAGTGACCGAGTGCTTATTCTCTCTAAAAGAAGCTACTACGTCTTTGCGCCTTAAGATTTTGTAACCAAATGCTTCTTGATCTTTATTGTTAATGAAGTAAAGAACGTTGCAGCCAACATTCTTCTTCCTCAAGTTGGTGAGTGAGTCACGTACTGGGATTTGTGCAAAGGAGTTAGTCATGTACTGGGATCCGTGCATCATTGGTGGCTTTCATATATTAAACAGTTCAAAAATTCTGAAACGGTAGAAGGTTTCTGCTGTAAGTTCATCTACGGGGATTGTAGAATCTAGAGATAAATGTTTTGTACTAGATCTGAAACTTCTCTTTACTATAGTGAATTGCTTTTCGGGAAGGTTTCCTCCTAGATTTTTTAATGTGAAACTAGTTTATTTCATTAGTTTTCCTAGGTCATTATATCTTGTCTTATTTAATTTTTCCCTATGCATGATATTGATGTTTGTTTGTTTTAACAAGTTTTATACATAATAAATCTAATTAACAACTTGGGTTTAAAACTTGTTAATTCTATCAACCGGGGTCTAAATTTCCTAACAAGTGGTATCAGAGCAGGTCCACTCTGATTGGATTAATTTCCAAAGTGTGATCCTTGACCCCAACTGTCATGGATTGTGGACAATCTCTTTTGATTTCTCCTTTATTTGATGACACTAATTATGTGTACTGAAAAGTTCGTATGAAAGTCTTTTTACAAGCTCTAAGTGAACAAGTATGACAAGCTGTTGAAGTTGGCTAGATTAAGTCAAAAGAAGCGTCAGTGGATTGGGATGAACCAACAATCATAGTAGCAAATTTCAACAGTAGAGCCTTGTTTTGTGGTGTGACTAATGAGGAATTCAAGCAAATATCATCCACGAAAGTTGTCAAGGAAGCATGGACCATTCTTGAGACCACCTATGAAGGTACCAAGGCAATAAAGACTATGAAACTTCAAAGACTCATTAGTAATTTTGAAGAAATAAGGATGGAGGAGGATGAGACCTTTGATGAGTTCTATGCTAAACTCAAGGATATTGTGAATTTTGCCTTCAACCTTGGAGAATCTATAGCAGAATCTAAAATTGTTAGGAAAATCCTTAAGTCCTTACCTAAAAGATTCCATGGCAAGATCACTGCCATTGAAGAAGTGAAGGATATTGATCAACCTTCTTTGACTGAGCTTGTAAGGAACCTTCAAACCTATGAGATGGGATTAGGCTCAATGAGAAAAGGTGAAAAGAGTAAAAACTTGGCTCTTAAGGGTATAGAGGAAGAGATTGAGGACTTTGAAGATGGAGATGAAAGTGAAGATGAAGATGAAAGTGAAAATGAAGATGAAAGTGAAAATGAAGATGAAGATGATGATAAGGATAAGGATCTAACCTTCATAACTGATGAGATTATCAAGCTTCTTCAATTTAGGAAAAATGATAAGGGCAAACCTTCTAGGAAATCTAAATCTTCAAGGAAGGGTAAGAATGGGAAATCCCTCATCCAATGCCATGAGGGCAAAGGTTTTTGTCATATGAGGATAGAGTGCCCAAACTATCTTATGAAGGAAAAGACCAAGAATTCAAAAGATAAAGGGTTGGTTGCTACCTGGAGTGATACTAAGAATGACTCTTCTGATAAGTATGTGGATTAATGTGGTCACATTATGGCCTTTGCTACCTCAACTGATAAGGTGATTGTGGAGAGTGCTAGTGACAGTAAGGATTCTTCTGATGAGGAAGTACCCAATAAGTTTCATTCCGGAAGCCTATGATAAGCTATGCACTGAATTCATAAAATCTGAAAAAACTTCTCTTATTTGTAGAAAAGAGCTTAATGAGGTAAAAACTAAAAAAGCTTATCTATTAGTCAAACAAGATGAGACTACAAGGTTAGTTGAGACTCTTGTTGTAGAAAACACCTCATTAGAAGAGAAGGTTAAGAATCTTGAGGTTGAGCTTAGTCAAGTTAGAACTCAAATAGAGAGGTGTCTAGTGCAAAGCTTGATGAGGTATTGAGTGCTCAAAAGCCTAGTTTTGATAAGATTGGCTTAGGATATACTGTTTCCTCCGGCCCCTCCTTATCGACGGCTTCTGGATCAAGGACTGTCTTTGTGCCCCAATCTGAGAAATGTGATAAATGTATGAAATCCAAAACTATTTTGGCTAATTCTAAATCTTTTGTTAGACCTCATGTTTGTCACCATTGTGATGTTTCTGGACACATTTGTCTTAATTGCTTTAAGCTGTATCCTCAAAAGCAAGTGTCTAAACGGTCACAGGTTTCCTCTTAAGGAGCTACACCTTTTTTTGAAGAGTTATTGAAAGCTTTGAGCTTTTTAACTCAATTTCAGGAGAATTATAATTCTTCTATGTCCTTTAGTAGACATATTAGGACACATGCCTTTTCATCTTCACGGCCAAAGACTTGTGCTGTGTGGGTGAGAAATGAGTCTAAGACTTAATTGTCTTTTCTGTTGTCCTCTGCTTTAATTCTTTCCATCTAAAGTATGACTCTCTTTGCTTGATTTCTTATCTGCTTTTGGAATCATGCTTTCATGCATCTACATTTTTCTTTCATGCATCTGCATATTTCTTTTATGCTTTTATGTTGTTTGTCTGTTTTTGTTTGGTTGTTTAGTTTTTATTTTGTTTTGTTTTCAATTTTTTTTTTGAAAAATCAGAAAAATACAAAAACAGTGTGTTTTGTGTACATTGGTATTTGTGTACCTTGAATGGCCATTGAAATTAAGTTTTCTTAATTTTGTATCTCTTGTAGCTTAGATGAGCATCTCTATGCATAGCTAAGCAAGTGAGCTTTGTGGCTCGTATTTGTGATGAGTAAGATTAAGTTATCTCTTGTATTTAACACTCGTATCACTCTTTTTGATGAGAATGACTAGAAAATCTTAAGAGAAATGCATAAATAACCATCTCACCACTGTTATCCGCCAATCATGAAATGACATCTGTATGCTTCGGCATAGCAAAAGTGCAATGTCAAAAGCTTAACATAATTGGGTGTTTCTTTTCTCTCTTTTATATGCTCATGCATGATATACTTAAAAGAAAATATGCACAAAAATATTAAAGCAAAAATAATCAAAATGCTTTAAAATTGATTACAAGCGTGTATTCTGAGAGATGTAGGAGTTATGGATGTACCTCAAAAGTGATAGTCCCCATCAAGCAGTTATGATTGTGTGTAAGTTAAATTGATTTACTCATGTCTAAAATCTTCATAACATGTAGACACTAAAGCAATCTTGCGATATTTTTCACACACAACATACAATATTCTTTGCTACTTTTGACACATGTGCAAGTACAATGTGATTTGGCCATCACAAGGAATACTTGTGTTAATGTATGCTCACTAAACTGTCTTAACTTGTTTTTGAAATATAAAATTGGTTAGACTTGTTTAGTGCGTGTATGTGTTTTTGGATCTATGTGCTTAACATTTTTTTTTTGAGAGATGATTTTGAAAGCTTAAAATGTTATTTGGATCCTTGGTTGAGTAGCATACTTGATTGCATTCATATTTGTGTTTTTCTCTTCTTTGAAAAACTTTTTTAAAGCAATCTTGACAGCTTCTCAATACCTCTCGACAACTAGGCTATCGATCGAGCTCTTCAGCTTCTTTTTATCGCAATATTGATAGCTTCTCGGCAAATTCTCGATCTATCGAGAAAGTTTCTGTCTGCTCGATAATGCTCAATAGTTGCTCGACAACTTCTTGATCTGTCGAGATCCTCTTACATTCATTATTTTTTCACATGTTTTGCATGTTTCTATTATCTTGTTATCCATAGCATCTTGTTTCATTTCATTTATGCTTGTTTATGGATTCCTTGTGTCCCCTTGATCATTCTTAATCATCTTTATGTTTCTTGGCTGAAGCTTTCTAGCTTCTTGTATCCTTTATCAATCATGACAAAAAGGGGGAGAAATTGTGGAGAATATGTGTTTTTTTTTTAAAGATTCTACATATTAGGGGAAGAAATACTTGCCCTTGTAAAGGGGAGTTGTGTTTCAACTTATTTGGGGGAGTGTTTACCTCGTTGTTGTAGGAACTTCTTTTAACTTCTTCTTCTTGTACACCAGTCTTGTGACCATGTTTACATACGTTATTCTTATCTTTGATATATATATATATATATATATATATATATATATATATATATATGATGATGTATGTCTTCTTCACCTACCTCTACATGTGTTGTTTCTTTTCTCTCTTTATGCACATGTTTCTTTATTGTATGCAATCTTTTATTTTTATTTCACACTAAGATGCCTTGATGAGTTTTGTTTAAAGTGTTTTAGAACTACAGGTTGTCAAAGTCTTCCTTGCCATGAACTCTCTTCTTGCAAAGTTTTTCAAGAGTTTGTGTATGGATAGATTTTATTGTATTCAACAAGTGAGTATGAGTTGAGTCATTTATGACTTCTCTCATATGTTCATTCATTTGTTGTGGTTTTGTCACGGAATTCCAAAGGGAGAGATTGTTAGGACATATGTGATTTATGTTAGGAACATATGTCAATATTTTATGTAATTGACTAATCCTTTCACAAAACGCACTTTACTTGTAAGTAGGTAGATCTAGGATGTGTTTAATACTTCAAGAAACAAGGTTTCAAGTTCAAGTGTTAAAGTCATGTAAATCTGTCCAAAAAACAAGTGAAGAAGTGTTGTTCATTAAAACTCGACAGCTAGTATCTAACGAGGCTTAAAAGGTTATTTCAGCCCGAGGCTCGACAGCTTTTCGATAGATAGGGTATCTATCAAGGTTTTTGAAAATCAGTTTTTCAGATCTGATTTTTCTCCAATCCGTGAATAGATGTTTGGGTTTTCTTTTCTCACAACCCTAAACATATAAAAAGCCTATTTTAAAGGCCGTCGCATAAGAGAATACAAGAAAAACATATGCAAAAAAGTGACCGAGTGATTATTCTCTCTGAAAAAAGCTATTGCGTCTTTGCGCCTTAGGGTTTTGTAACCAAGTGCTTCTTGATCTTCATTGTTGATGAAGTGAAGAACTTTGCAGCCAATATTCTTATTCCTCAAGTTGGTGAGTGAGTTATGTACTAGGATTCATGCAAAGGAGTTAGTAACGTACTGAAATCCGTGAATCATTGGTGGCTTTTATATATTGAAGAGTTCAAAGGTTCTGAAATGGTAGAAGGTTTTTGATGTAAGTTCATCTACTGGGATTGTAAAGTCTAGGGACAAAAGTTTTGTACTAAATCTGAAACTTCTCTTTACTATAGTGAATTGCTTTTCGAGAAGGTTTTACCCCCCTCCAGTTTTTTACTGTAAAACTAGTTTGTTTCATTGGTTTTCCTGAGTCATCATATCTTGTCTTATTTAATTTTCCGCTGTACAAGACATTGACATGATATTGATGTTTTTTTATTTAACAATTTTTATATATAATAAATCTAATTAACAACTTGGATTTAAAGCTTGTTAATTCTATCAATCGGAGTCTAAATTTCCCAACATTACAAGTTTCCTCCAACGATCGTCGATCCTTTTCAATCATAAGAAATTGGCAACCATAAAAACTATAGCTTTTTTTTTTTTTTTTTGCATCCCAATACAAAGAGACCAATTTATATTGACCGAGTACTTAAAAAAAAATTAAAAAAATAATAAATTCACTAGTAACTCACAGCAGGCCATGGTACCTTTATGCGAATGAGGCAAACCAAGTATTTAGGGGTTCCCGAATGAGTTTCACAACCACCTCAACTGGATCTTAGCATAAACTTTGTATACACAACCACCTCAGAATTTCAGTGATGACATCTTTTGGAAGTGCTTTTGGGTTTGCTTATGCTAGGAACCAAAATTTTCTCTTGTTTCTTTTCCTGATTGGCAAGAAGGGACTCCTCAATGGATCTGTTTTTTATGCTTGTAGAAAATACGTTGGATTATTTTAATAAAAATATTAAAATTTATTAAATGCTCTTTTAAGTGAATTAATTAAATTCATTTTTATCCATTATTGATATTCAAATCTAATGCAAATATTTTCAAACACGTCAATTTTTAATTTCTTAATGAAAAATTTTATTTAAAAAAAAAACCTTCTGTTATGAGTTGGCTGATATGGATACTACTGACTAAATGAATGTTAGAGACATAATGTATATAGCAATATTTTCTTGTCATATACATTTTGTAATAAAACTTTTTCCATTTCCTTTACCTAATACAAACTAACCACTATACATTGATCGATCGAGTACTTCCCAAAAAAATTTGACCTAGTAATTTATAGTAATATTATTATACACTCATTAAATATTTACTATACACACACTTCCACGGGCTGAAATCAAAACACAATTTCAATAAAACACGATTTTAGAATTTTAACTTATAATGAGTGTGTAACAAGATTTTCTGTTATAGTAAAAGACCGTGCAAGAAGGTACCTTTTATGTGGATGCGGCAGGCCAAGTGTTTGGGAGGTCATGGGGATCCGGTGTGTTCCCGAATGAGTTTCACCTTTGGTTCATTGCAAACAGTTACGTAGGTGGCCTGCTCATGATGTTTTTCAATACAAACTTGATTATGAATTAGCCAATACCATTCCTTGCACTCTCACTTGAATCTTGGCATAAACTTTGCGCACAACACAACCAGCTCAGAATTTCAGCAATGGCATCTTTTGGAAATGTTTTTGGTTCTGGTTATGCTATGGCAGGAACCAAAATTTTCTTGTGTTTCTTTTCTGGATGGGACTCCTCAATGGATCTTTATTTATGATTGTAGAACATGTAAATATGATTTGTATCCATGGAAGTAGACACTGCTACAATCCAAGCGTGAGATAGTTGAAATTCTTTCTCAAACTCTAAAGAAAAGAGAGCTCATTAACTGTCTTTGGTGAAAGCCTTCTTATAAGAAGTTTTTCTTCAACCTTCAGCATTCGAGAACTCCATTGTAGATACCAAGAGAGTTGATAAGGCAAAGAGAGGGATAAAGTTTAGGAAGTAAGGTGAGAGATTTCCTTGTCCGTTTATAGTACTTCTTATGGTGTACAGTCTTCCATCCACATACACTTTTGCTACGGAAGGTATTAGGACATGTTTGGTTGAGTGAATAACATTTTCAATGATTCCCTTCTGTATCATTGTCTTCCAAGTTCCAAATTCCAATCCCTACGACTACTCTTTATCATTGTTTTTCATAGGAAATTTCCACTGAAACAACGGAGCAATAGATTTCATTATTAATTTAAAGTCTAAAATCGTTTGGCATTCCAATGATAATTTTTTTTTTTTTGGTCATATTATCGGTTAAGTAAAAAACGGCAAAAGTAAGGGCCCCTTAACTTTTATGCTATGAAGTAATAATCTTTAAATTGTTTTCACCAATATAGTACATTAATTTTAATGCTATATTCATTAAATAGACCCTTCTTACTATTTATTTTTCATCTATTCAGCAATTATTTTGGCTCAAAATCGTTATTAAAAAAAGAAGAAGAAAGGGTCTTTCTATAAGTTAACTGCACAAAAGTTCAGAAAAGATTCTTACATTTTACCTTATTCTATTACAAAAGGTCAATTTTATTTCAATGTATTTCAACATTTATTTAGTGAAGTCCATACTAATGGATTTCATGAGTATGGGCCTGCACTATGAGAATTGATATCACTTCTCATTCTTAACCAAAAAAACCTTAATGATACCTTCATTAAAAACTTCCCTTGTAGGGTTTGCACTATGCCATCTCTGAGTGCTCTCCAATTGTTAATTCCTAGATGTAAGCTACAACTACAACAAAGGAAATGACAAAGGATCAATGTGGCCTAATAATTCAAACAAAAGATGCAGTGTTTAAGAAAAAAGTTTACAGCATAAAATAAACTAGATTATATTTTAGGTGAAAATACCATCTTAGTCTCTATATTTTGGGATCACAATCAATTTGGTCCTTACATTTTGGTACCAGTTAATTTGGTCCCTGTTATTTTCAATTAGTAATCTATTTGGTCCATACTGTTAACTCACTAACAAAAAATACATATATGACAAATGGAGTACACTCCCGGCACGCTTGAATATATCATTAGTGCAATGTGGAAAAGATGACCACATCAATTAATAAAACATAGTCAACTCCAACTCAACTAATCTGAGTTTTCAACTCTGGACAGATCCAACTTCTCCCATGACCCAATCAACCCTGTCCATTACCTGTCAAACAAACCCAATCTCAGCCACTTAATCTTTTGTCTCAACGCTGCTTGTCGGCATAAAATAGATTTTTATTCATATGTGTCACACTTTATTTAGAACATAATCTTTCTTATTTTATCAATGTAGGGTTCAAAACATATAAAAGAAAAAACAATGATAATGAAAAATAGAAAAGGTAACTAAGAGACATTACCTTAAATCAAAGATAAACACAAGCATACAAAAATAAAATAAAATAACCTCACTATTATCTTTTAAAACTCATTAAATTTGTTATTCTTTATCAATATTTCTATATAACCAATTAAATTTAAGTTAATAATGTATATATTTATTCATTTAATTGTTTATTTATTTTTGTAAATTATTAATTGTTAAATCTAGTATGTTCTTTCATGTGCATATGTGTGTGTGTGTGTATATATATATGTTTATGTTTGTTTATTATTGATGTCATTGAATTTACACATTAGAGTGATTTGACTCTACCATTGATTTGAAGTAAATACCGTTGTCAATAGAAACAATAAAGTGTATAATGTGATTTTGATTGTTAATTTGTTGCATAAATGTTTAAAATTTACATGTGTTTTAAGAACATAAAGAACATGTAATTCAATGGTTAGTTTTCAAAATATGTAGTCAATAATCAGATTATCATACAACAATTAAAAATAATAAAATTCATAACAGGAAATTGTAAGATTTAATGTATTTTCAATTTTTTCGTCAATATATGAAGTTCTCTTTTTAATACATTTTGTAAAATTTAAGTTTTTTAATAACTACTCTAAAAAAATTCTTGGAGCCACCATTGATTATAGCCGAGAGTATTCTTGATTTAATCTAGTTAACATTGTAAATGACTTTCAAACAATGCAATGTAGTACAAAATATTGATTATGGAGATTAAAAAAATAGTCTCTTTTATTATACAATAATGATAAAAAAATTCAGATACAACTAAAATGTCTTGAAACTAAGCTTTCGATAATCTCCTGCAAAGCTGCTTAGATAAAAAATAGCAGCATTTTATGTAAATTATTAATCGTTGAATTTTTTTTACGTATATGTTTATGTGTATTATTATTTAAATCTTAACCAAATTAATCCTAATCTAGTTTAATAAAAATTGGTTATTTTGAAATTAAATAAACTAAGCAAATAATCAAATTAAGCAAATAGTTAAACTAAGCAAAAGATATAAAGTAATAAAAAGATGTAAACAATCAAGGGAAATGAATTAAGGTTTTGGAATCCACCTTATTAATTCATATCAGCATATATTTATGATCATTAATTTTTCCCAACCATTGCATGATAATCTAGAAATCAATCTTGTTATCATGGAAAATATTCTCATTAAAATTCTTATTTTAAAAAATTCAAAAGAGTGTTCTTCTTCGCTTCTTAAGTATAAAATCAAATCATCAATTGTATATGTAAGCAAACAAATCACAAGATATATCCAATTCTAAAAATCAAATCATAAATTGTATCCATTGACAACAAATCACAAGCGATATCCAATTTTATAATCAATAATTAATAAACCAAGCATTCAACTAATTAAGATAAATCCTAAATCATGAGAAAAACATGATTGAACTCATATCTAGAATCTCATCTCAGTCAATTGATATGAAGCAAGAACAATTTAAATCATTAAAGAACTACTATTGTGGGAAAAATCAAATCACATAAATATTACTGATAATCCTTAAAAAGGTTTCATTCTCAACCCAAATTATAAATTTAGCTACTCATAGTAATTAAAATAAAACACAAGAATAAAATACTAAACATTAAACTAGACAAATAAAATAAAATAAAACTAACTGTCATGGAAGAAAACCAAAGAAGTAACCGCATTCTCTATGTTCAGCCCCCAACCCCAGCACTAGCCTCCTTGAATTTTGCCCTAAAGAGCCTATAAATAGATCAAGGAATCCTATTATATGTTGAATTCCAGTTTGGGGAAATTCCCAGATTTTTAGGCTTCACTTAACCAATGATTTTGGCCCATTTAATGTCAGAATTAGGACTTTTGGTAAACTACAAAGTTGTAGCCCTTTAAGTTAAATTTCTAGCCCAACTTGAATCATCTCGATTGAACATCTGATCCGAAAGTTATGCCTAAAATACTAACTGATGTGCAGACTGGAATCCCAATTCGAATTGGACTTGGATTTGATGCAAATTTCCTTTGATTCCCTGCTCCAATTAGACTTAGATTTAATTGGGTTGACCTTCTTTAATTTCATCATGGCCCTTGTAAATGTAAAATCCATTAGCATTCTTCTTTGCACAAATCCACTTATTTAATTTCATTCTCCTACAAAAGACAAATTCACGCAATAAGATTCAATTAAGCACAAAATTGATTATTCACCATTATTCCAAAACCAAATATAAAATTCATGAATTAACTCAAAATAAGTATGATAATGTCTTTCTAACAATGATATAAATATGCAAAATTAAGCTATTATCAATTCACATCAATAACCTAACAGTAATGGAGCATTTTTCTTTTCAATGCACCATAATCAAGATGTTTGGAACTTGTATCATACTTAGCCCCTGCGCATATAGTTACTGTGGGGTACAACAATCGAATAAGATAGCACTACCATGTGTCATGTCCACGACCAAGGAGTCCTGTATAGTTTCGAGGAGACCATCCCCTCGGACAGTGAGGCCAAGGTGGTGAGTTCTGGCCACATCAATGGCACATCATCAGAGGAGGCCACACTATAAGGGAAGAACTCTAGGGAGGGGGGCCAAGCCTGTCATGTCTGTAAGGATGGGAGCTACCACCACATTAATTTCATCCCACTGAACGCTTAGCCGCATTTATATGGAGAAAACCCCTGAACAGTGCTATCTTGATCACTGCAATTCACAGAAGACTTGGGAAGGTGTCTAATGGGACAAACACTGAAGTAGTGGCCTACATGATTAACAAATGGAGGGCCAAGATTAATGGAGAGGGGATATATAATGTAAGGGATCCTCCAGGAAATGAGGATCTAAAAAATTGTGAAAGAAAACACTATAACAACCTAGAACAGAAATTGTGACCAATTCTGAAGAAACATATTCAAGAACTACTCTCTTCGGTAGTCCGAGGAGTGATTTTCTTCGCATACATTTTATTTTTCTTTACTTTCCTACTATCCTTAATCCACTATGCGGGTTGGTTCTTCTATTGAGGCATAGCCTATAAGCTCACCCTCTACAAATTCATTGTGTTGGGCTCTTTGGGCCCTAACCCTATTGCTTTTTGGGCTTAGGATCCAAAAACCTACCCATACAATTGGCGTCGTCTGTGGGGAGACATGAGCTTTAGTAAGATCAACATTTAGCCATGGTAGGTTCGGGGTTTGATCGGGAAGAATCTGTTGGCTCCCCGTGTAAGATCATTTTCTCAATCTTGAGCGAAGAAGGGATCAGGAGGTTAGCGTGTACACCACACGCACAAGTAACAGCTAGTCTCGAGGTGGGAATCATGTCTCTCACGGGGAAAATACTAGGAGCCTGCAGCTGGAGATAGACTGTTTGGGTAGGAAGTTACGCCGTGAGCAACGCAGAGGAACTCCTTTGAGTTCTGGTCATTCTTTTGATGATAATGGCGATAATAGCTAGCAGCCTAAGTCAAAGACTCCTCCCAGTGAGTCTTTTTCATGTGACGGGGAGCACCGTGATAGGCAGAGAAGGAAGAGTCCATCTTGCGAGGGCCTGAGCAAAGATGCTATGAGTAGAGCCCTAAATCAAATCTCCAAGTCACCCTTCACCCATAGGATTGAGGTAGGAAGGCTTCTTTGGCGTT
This sequence comes from Castanea sativa, assembly GCF_040712315.1. Taxonomy (NCBI): domain Eukaryota; kingdom Viridiplantae; phylum Streptophyta; class Magnoliopsida; order Fagales; family Fagaceae; genus Castanea; species Castanea sativa. The sequence continues at coordinate 71,717,916 of NC_134017.1, forward strand.
TCACTCAACCAACGTTCATCATGTACAATGGCAAAACGGACCCTGTGGAGCATGTTAGCCACTTTAACCGAAGAATGGCTATTCACTCGAAGAGTGAGACCTTGATGTGCAAGGTACTCCCATCGAGTCTAGGCCCGTAGCGATGAGATGGTTCAATGACCTGAGAGAAGGCTCTATTAACTCCTTTAAGGAGCTTACAAGGGCCTTTGGATCTTGGTTCGTCACTTTTAGTAAAGTTCCTCGGCCTTTGGACTCTTTGTTGTCCATGGCTATGTGAGAAGGGGAAACCCTAAAGACGTATTTTGACAGATATTGGGAGATGTTCAACGAGATAGATGGGAATTTTGATGACATGGCTATAAGGACATTCAAGGTCAGACTACCTGCCAGCACAGTTTGAGAAAATCTTTGACTAGGAAACCTGTTGAAAGTGTGTGTCAGCTTATGGACCGTATTGACAAATACAAGTGGGTCGAGGAAGATCAACAACAAAGAAAAGGGAAAGCTAAGGTGGTCCCTTAGGACAGAAGGGATTTTAGGTCGAACCGATACAACAATAACCATCCTTAGAGAGATTTTGCCTGGCAATTTGCATCTACAACTGCCCAAGTGGTCAACACGGTGTTCTGAGTGCCAGAACATCAAATCTTGGAGAAAATTAAGAATGAGCCATACTTTCAATGGTTAAATAAGATGGGAGAAGATCACGCGAAGCGCAACCAAAGCTTTCATTGCCAATACCACTAGGAGCGAGGACACACCACAGAAGATTACAGGACTTTGTGAAATCACCTAGAGCAGCTGGTCTGAAGCGGAAAATTGCAGCAATTTTTGTACCAACTCGACGGGCAGGGTGGCTAGGCAGGGTCAGGAGCTCAGGGAAATACTTCTGCAAGACCACCTTTGGGTATAATTAGTGTCATCCTAGCTGCCCCGGAGGATTAGTTTTTAACCATCCGGGGTGATGCCTATAGCTCGGCCATCTATAGGGGACTCTCCCCCTAATTCGAAGAGGGTTAGATTGAAGGGTCGACCAGTTTTAAGCTTTTTCGATGAGGATAAAATTGGAACCTTAAAACCACATGATGATACCCAGGTGGTTACTCTCAGGATTGGAGGGTACGACGTTAAGAGGGTGCTGGTAGATCAAGGCAATGGTGTCGAGATCATGTGTCCCAACCTATATAAGAGGCTAAAGTTGAGGCCCGAGGACCTGGCCAACTATGACTCCCCTCTGATAGGATTCAATGAGAAAATTGTCTTTTCTAAGGGCCAAATCAGGCTACCCGTTCAAACAAGGTCAGAGCTAAACGCATACTCCCCGTATACTGCTATTGTGGCGAGGCCTTGGCTCCACGCCATGGAGGCTGTGCCTTCCACCCTGCACTTGAAGGTGAAGTATCCATTAAGGGATCGGGTCAAAGAACTGGTGAAAAGCCAATTCGTAGCCAAAAAGTGCTTGGTGGCCGTAGTCAGGCATCGGGCCGAGAGTGAGACCTCGGCTACTGCCGACCAGGGTTTATAGTAATCAAAGGTGCCAATGTCATCTGTGAGCGTGGTAATAGCAGAGGTAGAATGTGAAGAGCTAGAAAGAGTTATTGTTGGTGATGACGAGGGCAAGTTCTTCAAAATCGAACTTTAGTTGCTTCCCCAGGAGAAGGAGGAGCTAATAACTTTTCTTAGGAATAACCTCGACGTGTTTGTGTGGAGTGCCTATAAAGCTCCTGGGGTGGATCCAAACTTCATTTGCCATCACTTGAACGTCAATCCATCTACCACCCTTAAAAGGCAACCACATCGGCGCTCCTCTAAGGAACATTTTGAGGCTGTCAGGGAGGAAGTGATTAAGCTCAAGCAGGTCAGGGCTATTAAAGAGGTGTTTTACTCCGAGTGGATGGCCAATACAGTGGTAGTAAAGAAGAAAAATGGGAGGTGGCGAGTATGTTTGGACTTCAAGGACCTAAACAAGGCCTGCCCGAAGGACCCTTTCCCCATGCCTTGAATAGACCAGTTGGTGGATGCGATTGTGGGCCAACCTCGTATGAGCTTCTTAGAAACCTTTCAAGGATACCACCAAATACCGTTAGCTTTGGATGATCAGGAGAAGACGACTTTTGTTACGCCTACTGGAAACTACCACTACAAGGTGACGCCTTTTGGATTAAAGAATGCAGGGTTCACTTACCAGAGGATGATGACCAGGATGTTCGAGCCACAACTGAGCAAAAATATAGAGGTTTATATAGATGACATGGTGGTAAAAATTAAGGTAGTATCTGAGCACGTGGGCGACCTCAGGAGCATTTTTGAAATACTTAGGAGGCACAAACTGCGCCTCAACGCTTCCAAGTGTTCATTTGGCATCGGCTTGGGTAAATTTTTGGGTAAATGATCACTCATCATGGGATTGAAGTCAACCTTGACCAGATCAAGGCAATTAACAGTTTGCAACCTCCTCAAAATCCCAAAGAGGTCCAAAAGTTGATAGGGATGACTGCTGCTCTAAACCGATTCACCTCTTGGTCGGCGTAGGCCTTTCTTCCAACTATTGTACAAGTGGAAGAGATTTAAATGGACCGAGGAGTGTGCCCTGGCCTTCCAGCAGCTAAAGGAATATCTTTCTCGGACACTTATTATGTCTAGGCATGAGGAGGAGGAGGTTCTGTTTGTTTATTTTGTTATGGCCTCCTATGCTGTGAGCTTAGTACTGATATAAGACGACGACAGAGTGCAGAGACTAGTTTATTACGTGAGCAAGTCGTTACATGAAGCAGAGGTACGATACCTACCCTTGGAAAAGGCCATTTGGCAGTGGTGCATGCCACACGTAAGCTCCCCCACTACTTCCAAGCTCACACAGTCGTGGTTTTAACCTAACTTCCTCTTCAATCCCTGCTTTAAAGAGTTGATTGCACGGGAAGGATTGCCAAATGGGGTATGATCTTGGGGGCTTTTGATATCAAGTACAAGCCTCGTACCTCTTTACTTTCCTACTATCCTTAATCCACTGTGCGCATTGGTCCTTCTATTGAGGTCCAGCCTATAAGCCCACCCTCTACAAATTCATTGTGTTGGGCTCTTTGAGCCCTAACCCTGTTGCTTTTTGGGCTTAGGATCCAAAAACCTGCCCACACAGTTGCCTATTAGAAATATTTAACTCAAACCCAAAATGTGTTTTTCATAATTAAAAAAAAACAAAAAAATTATATATGTATAAATATATATATATATATATATATATATATATCATATTTTAGATATATAAATATGTATTATTTGTTATGTAACTATTTATTGTTTGAAAAAAAAAAATACCCATTTTACACATACAAATTTACATTCATTGATTTAAACAATAATTTATAAAAAAAAATATGTCAAAATCTAGTTAACAAATATCATTAAAAAAATTAATATTATCTTTAAAGACTCATAATATGTGTTCTTCTTTATGAATTTTTGTATATAAACAATTAAATTTAAGTCACTATCGTATATATTTATTAATTTAGTTGTTTTTTTGTCTCTATAAATTATTTATTATTGAACTTAGTGTGCTATTTCATGTATACACATATGTTAATGTTTATTTGTATTTATGTTTATATAAAAAAAAATTGACTCTTTAGATTCAAATCCTCACTCTATCATTGATTGAAATTTGATACCATCATTAATAGAAACAATGAAGTCCATAATATTGATATTTTTAGAGTCCAAATTTGGTAAGTAAAGTATATAAGTGTAGCCAGTATAGTGTTCTAGCGTGTAGTGATTTTTAGGGTTTTTTTTTTTAATGTATTTAAAAGTCAGAAAGTGGTTTCCCTCTTGGACATTGGAAGTTTCATCTATTCTATTTACTTCATTTTATTTAAATATGATGATAGTGATTTTTTTTATTAATAGTGACTAGCATGTAACACCATGCAAACACATGGATGCATTTAAAATTAAACAAAATTTTTATTATAAAAATATAAATAATTAGTCAAATTAATTTTTTTTTAAAAGCATGTAACACATGCATCCATATAGATACATTTAAAATTAAACACAATTTCTATCATAAAATATAGATAATTAGTCAAATTATTTTTTTAAAGTAAGTGTAATTAGTCACATATTAAAATTCTTACCTAAATTTAATACTACTTATGATCATTTTTTTTTCTAATTTTTAATAAGATAGAACGTGCGGTGATTTTTGTTATGTGGTGATTTTCTTTGAGTATATGTGATTGTTGCCTTTTGTTTTGTCTTGTCTAGGGGCATTAAGCCCATCCTTGTGTTGTGTTGGGCCTTAGGTCAATCTTTGTCTCGTCTAAGGGCATTAAGCCCATCTTTGTTGTGTTTAGAACCTTAAGCTCATCCTTGTTTTGTCTAGGAGCTTTAGGCCCATCCTTCATTGTGTCTTGGGCCTTAGGCTCATCTTTGTCTCGTCTTGGGGCCTTAGGCCCATCTTTGGTTTTGTCTAGGGGCATTAGGCCCATATATTGTCAGGTTTTGTCATCTTTTAGTTTCCTCTTTGTTGTATTTTCAAGTTTCATCCTTTTGAGTCTTATCTTCTTAGGTCTTGTCTAAACTTTGTATTCTCATTCTAGCGACATGGTTAATTGGGAATTGAATATAAGTTTATTGTTGGTAATCTTCATGAAATGTTTCTCATAAGGATAAATCTCTTGTAGGTAACCCACCAATATTGCTTCTAAAAAGGATTTTACACAAACTACTTGGTCTCGAACCATTGATAATCAACTCATAAGAACTGGGTTTAGTTTGGTGGTGGTGGTAGATTGTGGTTCGGTGGTTGGTTTAGTTGGGTGGTTTTTTTGTTTTCTTGGTTTGGTGGTGTTTCAATGGCAGTAGTGATAGCTGGCTTTTGGCAATTGGATTGAGTTTTGGTGGTAGGTGGTGGTAGGTGGTGGTTGGTGGTGGTGGGATTATTAGATTTGGTGGTGATTGGAGGCTATGTTGGTCTGATGATGAGAGAGAGAGAGAGGAAGAGAGGAAGAAAGGAAGGGAGATGGGAGAGAAGAGAGAGAATTGAGTTGTTTATTTTATTTGATGGTGTAGTTTATATTATTTTAATGAGTTGTATGTAAAAATAGAAACTGAAATGTTAGCTGAGTTGTAAAATAGGATGGTAAAATAGATAAAGTTGGTTTTGGGAGTGTAAAATAGATATTTTTGTATATCCCTAGATGTGAATGCTCTTAGTTCATGATGTATGCTTAGGTTTAGGATTAGGGCTTTTACAATAACATCTTTATTTAAATATGACCTATCAACACATAATAGAGGCCGGTCCACAAGCCGAGATGTCTTGGCTACCTAGCACCTTCCTAAGCCATATCCTAACTCCAAACCAAAATCTGATATGCAAATCTATGCATATAAGTGGTCCAAAAGACTCAATTTTGTTTTTAAACCTAAACCAGGTGACGACTCTAAAATCTCCACCTTTAGTCCATTTGATTGAGGCGTACATAATATGGGGGGCAAGAACCACGTTAGTGCGAGATAGTGCACTCATAGTGAGCTATCATTTAATTATTACCATGCTGCCTGCAAAACAAAGCCAAGGTACCATTTTATCACTATATTTTGAGGTGCCACATTAGCACCGTCCTCATCAAAGATCATGTATATGTACATGAAATCATAAAATGAGAATTTCTATCTACAATATGGATTAAATTATTAATTTAGACCCTCAACTATTTGTTAAAATCAATTTAGCCCCTTAACTATTTATTGTGTCAATTTAGTCCCTTAACTTTCAAATTCAAATCAATTTCATCCTTTAACTCCCCTTTAAATTTAAATTTCAACAAAAATATGTTGTTGAAATTATTTGATTTTAAAAATTTTACATTTTCCATAATAACCTTTTTAAGATCTCTTCCATTTGTCACTGTAGCTAATTTCATTAAAGTTTAAATGAGGGGAAGATTGAAAGAGGAAATTGTCCTGATTTAGAAAGGGTGAGGGATAAAACTAACACAATAAATTGTTCAGAAATGTTTTTTTTAGAACAATTATTCGGGAATTTTTTTTTTTTTTTTTTTTTGAGAATCAAATTGTTCGGGAATTAAATTGATATAATTAATAGTTAAGGTATAAAATTCACATTAAGCCAATAGTTGAAGGAACAAATTATTAATTTAACTTATAATATCCTATACTAGTTGTGTTAAATTGACATTCTTTTCTTCTTATTTTTCAACTCTTTTTACCAAATAAAAACACCTAATATTTTCATTGCAACTAACAAAAGAGTCTTCACAACACTATAATTATATTAATAATTAAACTAATCCTATTCTACATGAAACTATATTACCAAAATTTCAGGATGTTTAAATTATCATTTCTCATAATATTCAATAAATAAAATTCCTATTTTAGATTATTTTAGTAATCAACAATGAGTAATGTTACAACCACAAAATATTTTACAAAATTTTTATAAACTATTAATGTGGCCAACTTCTTATTGGTTTTTATCTAGGTTCACCATTAAGATCATTTTTTTCATCTGCCAATAACCACTCATCATATCAACCCTTTGTAAAAAATTTTGTAAAACAGTTTGTATTTCTAGCATTACTCATCTACGATGTATATTTATATATTTTAGACTCATTTTAGTAATCTACAATAATTTACTGTTTTGAAAAAAAAAATTAAAATTTGGCTTCCATCAAATATCTTAAAAGGAAAAAGGAAAAAAATGATATTACCATGTAGGATACCATTATATTAGCTGAGTTTTGTTAAGAGTTTTAGAGAGAAACCACTTTAATAACATTTTCATAACACTTTTATAATAAATCTTAGGTGGTAGGTTGTTACAGGTTTTTAATTTAAATCTACCACTGAAATTACTTTCTTACCAACCAGTAATAACCTGTAACAACTTACCAGCTAAGATTTGTTGTAAAATATTGTGAAAGTAGCATACTCATAGTTTTATGGTTGGTATTGCTTGATCTCCTCTAATGAAAATCTCTGAGTCATAACTCTTAGTATATGCGAAAAAAGGAAAGAAATCAAGGCAAAATATTTATTATGATTTTGGTTTACCTTCAATAAATTTTTAACTGGACATCTCCTATTGTTTTAAATATATAATGGCAAATGATAATGGGTTTTAATCTCCACCTTTTATTTATAATTAAAACAAAAAAAATTCCAATTAAAAAAGTACCGGAAGTAAGTCAAACTCGTTTATTATTTATTAACTATATTGACCAATTTTGATAATATTTCTTTATATGGAAACAAACTCTAGCAGGCTCTACATTTAGCGAATCCTAAGAGCATTCCCATTAGGTTCTCTATAAAAATGCCAACTTGACAAATAAAAAACACTAGTTTATTATTTTAACACATCATTTTATAATTCACCGTACATCACATCTTCTATTATTTAATTCTATACATTAAAATAATTTATACATATATTAAAAAAACCAACAATATATAAAAATACAAAATAAATATAAAAAAAAACCCACCACCCCCACCACAGACTACAGCCCACCCCCGCTACTAGCACCTATCAACGCCTCACATCCCACCCCACCACCAACTCACACCAAAACCACCACATCAGAACACCACAAAAACACCCAAAATCAAACCCACCACATCAGAACATCATAACTAGAACAAAATCCATTGTCAATCTTTTATTGAAAAAATAAAAACAGAAACAAGAAAAACAACCCAAGCAGTCGCATCCCACACACCCACCCACTGCCGCCACCAACCCACCCACCCACCACCCGCTGACCCATCCATCAGGACCCATGCATCGAAACCCACCCATAGGCTGACCCACCTAACACCGAATTCCCACATCAGAACCTACCACCACTGATTCGCCCATCACCATCGCAACCCACCCACAGGCCAACCCACCCACCACTAAATCTGCCCATCGCAACCCACCACCACTGATCCACCCATCACCATCTAAACCCGCCCACTACAGGACCCACCCATCAAATCACTGCAAAAAAAAAAAAAAAAAAAAAAAAAAAAAAACCCACGGCAACAAAGATCGACATTAGGTCAAAGAGGTGGCACAGTGAGGCTAAGAGGAAGAGACAAAAGCAACGAGAGTGAGAAGAAAAAAGAGTGAATGAAGAAAAGAGGAGAGGCTGATAGGAATGTCTGAGGAAGAGATTGATGAGAGAGGAGAGAGAAAAGAGAATAAATAATAATAAAACTTTCATCATTTCTGTCCGAACGCTTTCATTTTTGAGATTGTACTGTTCACTCATGCCAAATATTTTGGCATTTAGAACACCTAATGTGAGTGATTTTTTTGTGTTTGGTGTGCCAAATGCCAAATATTTGGCATTTGACATATCTGATAGGAATACTCTAACAAAAAATCTTTATGGAAAAAATGCTAGAACCCGATATCCTACCAAAAAGAGAAATATTTAAGTTCCTAAAAACTTTATAAGGAAAATATGAAATTTTAAGATTTTAAGAGAATTCTTTATAATTTATTGTTTATATTTTAAAAACATAAAGTATAAAAATATTATTCATTTGTAATTTATCAAATGCTTAAATTGCTACCAAAGAGTTGTTCATTTATCATGATGTACTGAATTTATCTTCTTCTTAATAAAGTTACAAGTTTCTAATAAAAATAAAATAAAAAAGAGTTTTTCATTTCTGCTTGTTTTGACTTTAACATTTTCCAGAAAATGAATCATTCTCTAAAAAACATTTTTTAGAAAACCATCTCATTTTATCTTTGGTAGCAACCTTAAATTTAGTTAAAAATCAATCGTTTGACTCCCCTTATATAGCTTGGCTTGAAATAGAATTATTTTCCACTTTTGAAATCAATTCTATTTACATTTGACTTCCTTTATTTAGCTAGAGTGGGGTAGGATTCTTTTCCACTATACAAGATATAGTTTTTTAGAAGTGAAAACAACTCTATGTATGTTTGACTTCCCTTATTTAGTATGGCGTGAGATAGAGTTGTTTTTTACGGTGTGAAATAAAGTTTTTCAAAAATGGAAAACAACTCTATCTCATGAAAAGCTTAATAAGGGAAGTCAAGAGATAGTTTTCCTTTAAGCCTATTTTTTTAAAGCTACCAAACGCAAAAAAAAACAAAAAAAAAAACAAAACAAAACAAAACAAAAAAGAAACGCAAAAAACTATGGCAAAGCAAATTTATCTCATGCTAAACTAAGGATCCGTTTAATTGGAGAGATGGAAAAATGGGAGGATGGAAAATGGTGGGAAGATAGAAAAGTGGGAGGGTAGAAAAGTTTTTAATTTCCCTCCTTTTTGTTTGGTTGGGAATCAAAAAGTGTAGGGATGGAAAAAATGAATTTGTATAAATTTACTCGTATACTCTTATTAAAAAAACGATGTCCAATTAAAACAAAAATGTGACAAACAACCAAAAAAATACAATCACCCAAATTTATTAAAAAATAAAAATCATGTCCTGAAAAAAAAATCACGTCAAAAGTTGAAAAGAAGAAGAAGGAAGAGGCAACATTTAGTGGAAAACAAAATGAAAAAGAAGAAAGAATGATAACAAAAAACAAACATCTATTATAATTGGAATTGAAAAATAAAAATAAAAGGGGAGCAAAGTACAGGCCCATGTGCAACTTGCACATGAGCATTTTTGTCATTCGCAATCAAATTTTTCTCATCAAGTTTTCTCCACATTTTAGGGAGAAAATTTTTGATGGGCCTGGGAAGAAAACACTTGAGTCCCACCATCATTATCTCCTCTCCCCCTCCCAACCAAACACCCTCCAAAAGGTTTTTCCTCCTCATTTTCTCTCATTTTTTTCCATCCTTCCTAAAATCTACTCTACCAAACACAACCTAAATAAGGGAAATCAAGGGACAAATTTTCTCTGATTTGTTTTCCACTAATACTACCAAAAATAGAAAAATACGAAGAAAAAAAAACTATAAAAGGGAATCATCATCTTCAGTACTTCACCATCAAGACATAAACATCATGGAATTGTTCTGTCTTTCCTCACAATGGCTTCCAACCATCTTTCTTGTACTCTTTCCCATCCTCTCTTTGTCAATACTTCTAAAACAAAGAAAAGTCAAGAAAGAAACCAACCTTCCCCCAGGCCCTTCGAAGCTTCCCATCATTGGCAACCTCCACCAAGTTGGAAAACTCAACCATATATCCCTATGGAAATTGTCTCAAAAATATGGCCCTGCCATGTTCCTACAACTCGGCCGAATCCCAACTCTTGTCATCTCATCTTCACAAATGGCGAAAGAGTTGTTAAAAACCCATGACACTGAATGTTGCACCAGGCCTCTCTCAATTGCCCAAGAGAAGCTCACTTACAATTACTTAACCCTGGCATTTTGTCCCTACAATGATTCTTGGAAAAACATGCAAAAGGTTTTTAGGATGGAGCTTCTCTCTAAAACCAGGGTGCAATCCTTTGAGTACAAAAGGAAAGCCAACATTGCTGAATTGATTAACTATATCACTCAGGCTTCGCCAAATCCAATTGAGCTCAGCGAGAAGGCACTCTCTTTGACCTACTCAGTTATTTGTCAAATTGCATTCAATAAAAACTACGATGAAATTGAGGGAAGTAAATTTAAAGCCTTCGTTCAAGAATCGATGGAACTATTTGGCACGGTTGCGACCTCCGACATTATTCCATGGTTTGGGGGGATTGTGGATGCATTAACTGGGCTTCCACGACGAATTGAGTATTGCCATCGTAGATTTGATTCTTTTTTTGAAAAGTTGATTGAGGAACATCTAGATCCAACCAAGAAGAAGTCAGAGCAGGACGTTATTGATGTTATGCTAAGTTTGTCAAATGATGAAAAAGCTCAATTTAATCCCACAAAAGAACACATCAAAGCAGTTCTCATGGTAAGCCTTGGCTCTTGTTTCCCACTTTTTTTTCCCTTTTATGGAATGCTATCATCAACCAAACGTTTAATAGGATTTAGGCCACTTAAAAGGGTTTTTAATTTTCATAAATCTTATTTAGAGAATTACGATACACTTTTTTTGTGTGTGTCATACCTATCTAATCTAAATTGTTAACATTGAGTATTATGTTATTTGATATATATTCAATAATAATATATTAATAATTAAAATTAGGTACTCCAGTATACTAAAAAAAAATGTGTACCACAATGAACATTCGAGTTGTATTTTAAACATGACCTCTTTCCAAAGGTAAAGACATGAAATTCAATCCCTCAAAGTGAGAGTGAGATTTATATGGTTAGAGTTTATTTCACATTTCAAAATGCATGTTTGTCAAGATCCAATCCTGATTGTTGATTTACCATCAGATTGGCATTCTAATACTAACATGAAGCACATAATTAACTTGTATGAATTTTTATCTTTAACAACAATACGAGCAAATATAAGTGGCTACACTAATTATGTTAGTACATTCTAATATTCCCATAATTGTTTCTATAGGGATTTATAGAAATGAGATATTATACACAGGAAAATAATCAAAGAGCTAAAACAACTTAAAAGTTAAAATAATAATTATTACTATTATATAATCTCCCTAAATTAGTTATATAATAATTTGGTTAGGTGAAAAATATGTGACAAATCTTGTTGTTATGTTAGCATTAATGGACTTCCACATAGGAAAAGGTTTTTCTCCAAACAAATTTGGAGATGAACCCTTCAATCTTCTCTTACATCTTTTCAATATATATGAATTTTGAAAATTTTACTGTTGGATTGCATGTTTCTTATGTTCTTAACACACATTCCAATTTTTTTAAAATAAGATATTATTTACTATCCGATAAATAAATTTATATTTTATGCATATTTTTAGATCACACAAACTTGAAACTTAAACAGTTTGTTGATGACATAACTATTGATTTTTTATTTTCTTAAAAGTTTGCAAGCATGAAGGATATAATAAGAACATGCAATCCAATGGTTAGATTCTAAAATTCACATCTAATAATAAATAAATAAATAATATATATATATATATATATATAGAAAGAGTTTGAAAAGTTTCTCACCAAAACTTGTTTGGAGAGAAACATTTTCTCTCGAAACTAGTTTGGTGCTAGTCAGTTCCAAATGTTTGCTTTTGAGTAGACACCTATGAGTGCATTTGAACTTATAAGAGTTAAACTCTTTTGTAATAGTACTTTGGGTTAAGTAATATGTGTGTGTTTAACAGTTAGTTTGTTTCTCAAAAAAAAAACATATTAAACATAAACATGATTGGGGAAAACAACACAAAAAATTAAACAGTTTGTCTGTATCACCTACGATTCCAAAAGCTTAGTAACTTTCTAGCTTATTCTTTTTATTTCCCAAAGTGTACACACAAGTTGCATGTTCCACGCAAAGCTAATTTAGAATATACTGTTTTCATGTGTGTATATGTAGGACATTGTTCTCGGTGGAGTAGACACAAGTGCTATTACAATTACGTGGGTAATGACAGAGCTTGTTAGGAATCCAAGAGTAATGAAAAAAGTCCAGGCGGAAATCAGAAGCTATATTGGAACGAAACCGTATGTGGATGAAAGTGAGTTAGAAAATCTTCAATACCTAAAAATGGTGCTAAAGGAGACTTTTAGGTTGCACCCTCCACTGGCACTTTTGATTCCTCTTGAGGCAATTTCACATTTTAAGATCGGTGGTTATGATATTAACCCAAAAACAAGAATTATGATTAATGTTTATGCTATTGGGAGAGACCCAAAATCTTGGAAGAATCCAAATGAGTTTTATCCTGAGAGGTTTGAGGACAATGCCATTGATTTTAGGGGTCAAAATTTTGAACTCCTACCATTTGGGTCCGGCAGGAGGATGTGTCCGGGCATTAATATGGCATTCACCGTAGTTATGGTAACATTGGCAAACCTATTGTACCGTTTTGATTGGAAACTACCAAACGGGATGAAGAGAGAAGAAGTAAGCGTGGAAGAGGGTATTGGCCTTACCATTTATAAGAAGTTACCTCTTTACCTTGTGCCTGTTATTTATGATTTTGAAAAGACATTGGACCAATGAAGTTCTGGGATTAAGATTGAATTTATTTTTATTTTTTGGGCCCCATGTATGTAACTTCATGTATTCAATCATAAAATATATGATGGAACCTAACATTGTCAACAATAAAAGAATTTTGGCAATAATAAGAGATTTTTAAATGCTCTGTTTGTTTCGGTATTAACGTTTTCTGAAAAATAGTCTATTGTGGAAATAGAATTTTTTAGAAAACTATCTCATTTTTTTCGGTGTTTGGTGTAGATACCGCATTTTGTACCTCTTACAACTTGGACCCCTGTTCCCCAATAATGCGCAAACTCTAAAGCCCAATGCCAGTATAGAGCCCAATTAGACATTAAATTGAATTGAGGAGTGTAAAAACGAAAAATATAACCTTTTAAATAAAAAAAATATTTTTGGAAATAAAATTACCAAGGTGGCCCTCGCCTACGTACACGGGCCAAAGCATGCGTACGTAGAAACATTCCTGTGTATGCAGCTAGGGTTTCATAAGTATAAGAAAGACAAGTTTTCTACAATAATGGCTGAGGTTTGGAATGAATCCTACATTGCCTGAGAGTCGCTCCAAACCCCATTTTTCCACTATAAAAAAGTCTTACATGGTACATTTTCAAAAGACATAGAAATCCCACAGAAAAAACCTAAGATTCGCTAGAAAATAGTGAATCAAAAGAGAGTTTTTCACAAAACACCCTCAAGTCATTATTACTTGATTAGGGCCTTTCTGGTCCCAATCCTTTGAGTTTAAAGTTTCTAATCACTGTTTTATTGAATTATAATAGATTTGACTGAGAGGAACGGTAAAAAATCAAGCCCAGGAGCTTTTCTTTTAAGGTATTCTTTCTTTCTTCCTTTTTTTTCATTTTCTATCTTTATTTTTTATTTTTAACTCCGTTTCTTTGTGTAGTTTAGGTTTTTATATGCTTGCTTAGGTTAGTTTTGTAATTTTGTTGTTTTAGAGCATGCTAGATAGTTAGAATTAGGTTTTTGTTTGTGCTCTGCTTTCTGTTTCGGGTTTCTAGGTTAGGGCTCTTGAACAAGTCCCACACACGCATGTCGTGAGCATGCGTACGTAGGTTAAATCCTGCGTACATAGGCACTTGCCCAGAATCCCTAATCCTCATATTGTTTGCTTGGTTTGTTTCACATGCTTTTCCCCCCTTTTTAACGTCAGTTCACATGTTTATACATGCTTGTACCTCCACCTCATATGCTTGTTTGCTATCACATGCTAGATTAGGGTTTTCTTTCGTTTTGATACCATGCCATTCATTCACATGCCCATTCATCAATGCCATAGGTGTTGTACTGCTAAGAGGTAAGTAAAGGGTAAGTCATGCATTAGAAATATCCATGCATTCGTGTTTTGGTTTTATTTTGATGATATGATGAAACATATTTTGATGTATGATTAGGGTTTCTAATGTGTTAATGCCTGGTTTATGATATATGTTGTGTTTAATGATATGGTTACTGCCTTGTTTTAGATATATGATAGGGTTTTCATATGCTAGATGAATGCTAGGGCTTCTGTTGTATGCTTGGCTCTCTTTTGTTTGGTGGATAGATAAATATGTTTGTTTGGGATGAAAGATGTCATGTTGTATGCTAGATGTATATTAGCGTGTGTGTGAGTCTAGGATATAATTGTTGAGTTAGTTTTTAAAAGAGTTAAGGTATAAGACACAATGATGGGAGGCCAACCTTAGGGTTGGGCGATCTTGGGTGCCTAACACTGTCCCAAAAGCGTACCTAAACTCCGAACCCATACTCTGGTAGTAAGATCAAAAGGCCCTTTTCTCGAAGAGATGCTATATATATGGTTCTTAGATCATTGCAAAAATTAGGTGGCAACTCCCCTCTTGTGTCCACATTTGGTAACGACCTTAAAAATGAGCTTGAGAATGTTTTTCGATGTTTGGTATGCAATTATTTTTATATTTTTTGTATAATTTAAAACATGTGTACTATGTAAACCAACTAATGCAATCAATATAAATAAAATAAAATAAAAAAACAAGAATGAATTTGGTTTTCATACTAAAATTTTGAAAATAGATATAATCAAAATTAGTTGTCAATCATGATCTTTACCACTCATCTTGCTCAAATATATGGACAGTAACGTACGTACATGCACACACGCGCGCGCGCGCGCACATACACACACACACACACACATATATCAATCATTTGTCTATATATATAAAATTGATAGGTAAATACATCTTCAATAAGTACAAATAACAATAGCTTTTAACTATCTACTCTTTTTGCTAGTACCTTAATTGTCTATTATGGTCAATCACAAGTTTTCAATATTACTCTAAATTATGTATTTACATAATGTATTTACGTAATGTATCTGCTAACAAATGCAATTCTCCTATACTATTATTATTCATTATATAACAATATTATTATTTTACTGTAAAGATTGTCTTATGTAAAAGCAATTTAGAGCTATATTGGCACTGTTCTTAAAAATTTTGTCTTTTACTTTATTCATTCTTTCTTCTTCTTCTTTTTAATTTTTTTTGTACTTTTATGTGCAAAAAGAAGTAATTTCTGCCTGGAATCCATCAAACTGAAAATTTCTTAGAGAAAAAAGAAAATCAAGCTTGAAATTCAAAGCAAAGAATTGAGATTTTGGTAGAGAGGAATGAAATAATTATAGTTGCAAATTTATTTTCCTTTGTGGTAGGCCAAGAATTTATTGACCCATTGTGATAAATTAATCAATTAATTAGCCAAGTGAATTAATTAAGTTAATTAACATGCAATACACGTGGTAGCACAATCAAATCACCAACTAAGTTAAATGCAGTGGAAAATAAAGTTGACATGGTGATTTGTTTACGAATGGGAAAAACCTTCAAGGCAAAAACTCCACCGAGTGATTTTAAAGTCACCACTCTTGAGAATCTACTATTATCACAACAAGCGGTTACAAGTAAAGGAATCCCAGTACCTTATACCAACCTATAGTTGAACCCTTATCCCAATACACAATTGGACTTGTTCTATAATGACAATCTCTCATTTTCAATGCACGGCTCCTAGTACGTGACTAATCAATCGATGTACAGATCCAAGTACGTGACTAACACACCAACTTGAGAAGGATGTTGGCTGCAAAGTTCTTCAGTACATCAACACGATGAAGATCATGAAACTCCTTAGTTACAAAACTCTACAGCATACAAACGCAGCAGCTTCTTCAAGAGAAAGATGAACTAGGGCATAATTCTTCGGTCACAATATGCTTGAATAAAACCTTTGCATTCACTTGCATCAACTGAGACAACTCTTAAAATAATCCTTATATATGTTTAGGGTTGTGAGAAAAGAAAACCTAAATACATACACATGGATATGTGTGAAATCAGATCTGAAAAACTGATTTTCGTAAATCTCAATAAATAGGTTATCTATCGAGCAACTGTCAAGTATCGGGCTAAAACTGCTTTTTAAACCTCAATAGATGCCATCTGTTGAGCTAGCTGTCGAGCTTTAAAATTCAGCACTTCTTCACTTGTTTCTTGGACAGATTTGCATGGATTTAACTCTTGACTTGAACAATATGTTTCTTGAAGACTTAAACCATCCTAGATTTTTCCAATTACAAGTAAAGTGCATTTTGTCAAACGATTAGTCAATTCTAAATGACATATGTTCTTAACATGATTCACATATGTCCTAACACTTTGCAAGTCAGAGCTATTGATCGATTAGTGAGGGTAAAAAAATCTAATCGGGGAACTATGTTATAGATTGGAAGAGAAACATGGAGCAGAGAAAGAGAGAGAGAGATCTATAGGAATAGGAGAGACTAGAGTTAGTGATAGTGAGGGTGTGAGGATAGAAGAAGTAAAAGGAAGAGAGAAAAAGTGAGAGAGAGCTTATCGTGAGAGAGAGAAATCGCCAAGAAATTAAGTTTCCAATGGTTACAAACTAAGACAATATTTATAAGAGATGCAACGCATGAAAGAGAGATTGTTTTCTAAAAAATAAATTTTGGAAAACAACGTATAAAAAATAAGCCTTATTTTTATTAGGATTTTCCGTTGACTAAAAATAGTTTTCCGTTGACCTTTTTTTTTTTTTTGGTACTACCAAACACTGGAAAATGTGAAAAACTATCTTTATAGAACGTTTTCCAGCGAAACAAGTCAAGTTCATATACCCAAGATTTCAAGGCACAAACTATAACGTCCCAGTTAGCAAAAAAAAAATCAGATTTTTTGAGACACATGTGCCTCCCAACTACCCCACCCATTCCCACCACACATTTCACTCCACCTTATCTCCCCTCTTTGGCCGGCTCACTCACTTCCCTTCTTTTCTTTCTCTTTTTTTCATTTTCTCTCATACACCCTTCTCTACTCTTACATCCTCTCTCACCGGTACTTCCACCACCATTTCCACCATGATTTTCCGGCAAGATCACCGGAAAACTCCATAGGAAAATGGTAAGGCTCACTCACCTCTACTATTTGAAGTAAAACATTTCTGACCTTTTTGTGGGTTTATATGCTTTTGCTTGAGGTTATGTTTATCTAAAATTTAATAATAATACCCATGTGATTTATGAACATTAGAAGTGATATTTATGTGTTTTTATGTATGGGTTTTGGTCTTGGTGGATGTATTGATGAGTGGGTTTATGATTTTTGCAATGGTGGTTAGCTGAGTGGTGAAGATTTGGGAGTTTTGGCTTTCTAATGTGAAATAGTTGATGAATCTAATTTTTATTGTGTATTTGGAGCTAGTGGAGGATTTACATTCGGGATTTATAATGGTGGGTATTGTTATATATGTTGTTGTTTTGTGAGTCTCTTGGAAATGACATGTATATTGAGGAAGAAATTCATAAAGTGTTGGGACCTCTTATGGTAAGGAAGAGGCTTTGAATAACATGATTATAAATTGGAGTCTAAGCCTTGTAAATGAAATTGTTGATAAACTTTGGAAGTGAAATACATTATTTGTGAGGTTAAGTACTTAGGCTTGCCTAATTAATTTCTTATCTAGTGATTTATAATTCATAGCTAGATGCAATGTCAAGCTTTATGCTTATTGTGATAGGTTTGCTTGATATTGTTTAGGTTCTAGCTAATCTCCTTTGGAGCTTGGAGAGTTAAGCTTTTTGAGGGTTGCAAGTAGCTTTTAATGGGATTTTTGGAAAATAACCACGTTGCATAAACTTTTTTTTTGGGTCAAACACATGTTGGAAAAATATTTTTGGAATTGTGTTTTCTTATAAAGTATTGTGTTGTGACCCTATTAAATATGATTATATATGAAAAACGCATCATGTTTAATATTGCATATGAGGAAATGCATGATTTGTTAGTATGGAAGAGATAAGCATCTTTGATATAATTCTTTGGAATGGATATGGACTTATTGCATTATTTGCAAATTCTAAAGATGTTTATCTTGACTTGTGATATTTGGGAAATTGGCAGAAAATGTTGTTGACAAGAAATGATTTGGGAAATTTGGGAACCTTGTGAATATATTGGATGTTTCAAAGGTTTTTGTGAAACTACTTGAAATTGAACCATGTTTTGATTTCATGTAAACTGTGAGCTCTTTATGCTTTTACCCTTGGGCCATGACATGTGATTACTCTATGACTACCCAACTAGATGCCGTAGTCTTTGTAACTTTGGCATCTTGGCACCCCGTCTTTGTGGCGGATTAATGTCTTTGTGGCATAACTAATGTCTTCGTGGCATAACTAATGTCTTTGTGGCATAACTTGATGTCTTTGTGGCATACCTAACATCTTTTTAGGTTTTAAAAAGGGTATTTTGATAGCTCACAGTAAATAGTATGTAGTATCATGTTGAAATATTTTGAGAAAGCTTGGTGCTATATTCTTTTAATCATTCTTGTCAATTTATTAAGAAAATTGGATTTGCATGATCCTATAACATATGGAAATTCTCATATTATAACATATTTTGTAAATTGCTCATTGTTATGAAACATGCATTTCCCCCGCCCGCATTAATTATGCTACTTACTGGGCTCTGTCTCATTCCATTTTTTTTACAAACTTTTTCAAAGTAGGCAACTATCGTTTTGAGACAGCTTTTTGGTGGCTAACAATAGTTAGACTAACTATTGATGGAGGTTGACCTTTATGATGGAGATAATTGATGATGTGTAACTTAGAGTAGGCTTGACTCAATTCTTTCATATCTAATAGTGGTTATGACTTTATTTCCAATAATGAGAGAAGTTATTGATATGTAATTGTATTTATTCAGACCTCCATTCTTTTGTGGCCAATGGTCATTGTAATTGTTGCATAGAGCTCTAACTTACTTTGGGAGTATATCTAATAAAATTATATTGATAATTCTTGATGTTGGTACTTGATATGATTTATTTGGTTTGAATTATTCAATAGGGAAAAATCTACAGGTACCTTTAAAATGTTTCTCATGCTTTGGACCCTTTTGGGTTTGGGGTGTTACATAAACAATTAGCATAAATCACACAATTTGGATTACAATAATTTAAGAACAAATATGTAAACAACAACTAAATATTCTTTCTTTCCTTTTTCTTATTTAATTCATTTAAAGCTAATAGAATAATCCACTTGACAAATCTTGATTATGACATGCATTCGGTTAATAGAATTATCATAGGGATTTCCTCCGTAAATCTAGTCCCAAATTTGAAATTTAAAATTTGGCATGGCATCTGACTTCTTGGATAGCATTCCATGATTTTATAGCACAAATTCATGGGTAGAACTTACCTTTGAAAACCAGCTTGCAAGAGAAAGGTGCTCAAGACCTTATATACACACCCTGAAACGGTACGTCAAAATAGCCTATAAATGAGAAAAAAAACCAGAAATTTGACTCATTAGTAATTGGATGTATGTTTTAAAAACAAAGTAAGAAGGTACAAAAATTCATCCTAAGTTAGGATAAATTAAATAAAGTGTTCTAGAAGTTGTGCACACCCATATTAGGAAGAAAAAAAAGTGTATCGATAGAAAACTATGTCAATTTGTTACATGAATATTTGATTTCAAATTTCATATCCACATAATTTATTGCACCAATCCTTTAATTTACTCTAAGCAATCAGTTCCTTGGTTTTTGTCTTCAATTTGGGAAAAGTAAACCATATTTTCCAATAAGTATGTATGTATGTGTGTGTGTGCGCGCTTGTGTGTGTGTAATTTTGAGGCATTTATAATTATAAATCACCATTTAGATACATCTTTTTTGTGTCTTAATTCGGTATGCAGCTACTAGCTAGATCGTGTGTTAAAAATGATATCGAAAACAAAAGTCTGTGCAATGAAGAAGGTTGTGAATGACATTTAATAATTGAGAGAGTGTGCTATATGCCATGGATTTTATGAAAAGGGAAGGGTATAAATTAATATATGAAAAGGGATATTGATCAAGTTTTACAATGTTGTACGCCATGGATTTTATTATAGTTTTTGAAATTTTAAATACTTAGATTTACCTTGCTAATTACCTTGACATTGAGATCTTGACCATAATTATAAAACTTTTCTTATCAAGTTTTTATGTGCATGGTTGGCAATCGGAAGAGCTAACTTTAAAGCAAAGCCTATAGTTAACTCAAACCTGAGTTATTATCAATAAAAAAAAAATGTGAATGAAAATGTAAGATAAAGACTGCAATATTAAAATAAAAAATAAAAAAAGATATTCTACAACCAAAAAATTATTTATGTATAAACATATTGTATTTTTTTTTATGCATAAACATGTATTATTTATTATGTATTTTTGGAATTCATCAACATATAATTTTTTTTCTCAGATTTAAATTTTTCTTAAGTTAATATGTGAAAAAATGTATGAGTTGTTATGTAACTATTTATTATTTGAAAATGAATACACACACTGGGTGTATATTAACATGCAAATTTTACATTCGGCAATTTAAACTATCAAATCAATAGTAGAACTATAAAAAGATAAAAAATTTATTTTTAATTGATAAAAAAATGCTATTACTATTATCTTTCAAGAATCATTAAAATTGCTCTCCTTTATGAATTTTGTTTATACATATAATTACATTTAAGTCACTAGGGTATACATTTATTGTTGAGTTAAGTGTTCTATCTTATATATGCATACCTTTATGTTTATGCTCATGTTTATTTATATAATAAAATTTATCTTTTAGAATCAAATCCTCACTCTATCAGTGATTGAAATTTGATATCTTCATACATCTCTTTCCTTACAAATGATTTAAAAAAAAATTAGAAATGTGCCTCATTTGTAATTGGATGCAAGTTGTAAAAAACAGGGTAAGGAGGGTATAATAATTCATCTTAAAAAAAAATAGAATTGTGCCTCATTTTTTAATGCATTTTTTAACAATTTTCATCAAAAAATGCATGAGGGACACAAGCTGGATTAAAAAATTTTAAAATCTTCAAAAAGGAACACACCTTAAGCTTTCCTCAACTGGAAAAGAATACTACATTCGGTGGAAAGGACCGCTGTTCGCGTAAAATAATCTGCAAGCGCACAGAATCGAAACAAGTTGTAAAGTGTTTTTAGAAAACGAATGTCGAACCCACAGGGATTAACTATGTTATTGAATACCGGAATTCACTAAATTAACTACTATTTGGAAAATCAAAAATAAATGGAACATTCTACTATCTGAATTAAATTAAACTATTTAATAAAAATAAATCTACGAATAAAATATTAACAAAATGCAAAAATCTAAAAGTGTAAAAATATGATAAGAATGGATCTAGAGCGGTTGATTTCACCTAACAAATCCCACACAATTTATTCTTCCTAATTATTAAATTCTAATAATCTCCCGTTGATGATTAAAAATTCCTTAAGTATTCAATATCTTCTCTCGAATAATATCAAAAATATCTTCAACTAACAATTCCATATCTCTATGTGAATTTAATTAATTGGAGACTCATTACGTACTTTGAATTTTCTGAAAAATCACACTAATCGCGGTAAAGCATCTCTACTTTCGCTCAACTAATGATATTTAATTCTATAACTAAAATAACAAATCACTTCTTGGTCTCATTGTAATTCAATTGATCAAACAATAATTCGTAACAAAAAATAGTAAACATTAAGAATAAGAATTAAACACTCAATCATGGAAATATTAAAAATAAAATAACTCAGAATATAAATTGTATGTTCATTGCTAGACAACATCAACGCTTTAGAAAATAAATTTAGTTCATAATAAAATTGAAAAGAAAACAAATAAAACTTATGTTTTCATCTGAATTGGTTGATCAACATGAAACTCTCGCCTTTGTCCTCAGATCCTCCTCTTCATAATGACTCCCAAAAAAAGTTCTTTTATGCGGCGCCCCCTTTTCCTCTCCGGTTTTTTTCTTTTTTTTCCCTAAAGAGCCTTTAAATAGGTCAAGGAATCCTATTCTCGTTTAAAGAAAATCCCAGATTTTTAGGCTTCACTTAACCAACGATTTTGGCCCATTTAACATCAGAATTTGGACTTTTGATAAACTACAAAGTTGTAGCCCTTTAAATTAAATTTCCAGCCCAACTTGAATCATCTCGATTAGATATCTGAGCCGAAAGTTATGCCAAAAATATTACTGATGTGCATGCTAGAATCCTAGTCCGAATTGGACTTGGATTTGGTGCAAATTTCCTTTGATTCCTTGCTCCACTTGGACTTGAATTTAATTGGGTTGGTCTTCTCTTGAATTCATGCCTGGCTGGATGAAAGTTGGCTTGATTCAATTGGCTTAGCCCCACTTTGCATGTAAAGCTCTTATTACCTGCAACACAAAGATATTATATAATCAGTAACAAAATAACATAAAAGTAAGGCTAAATATGTAGATATGTGAGTACTTTATTGTATATATTTCATGCACATCAACCGCGTAAAATAACATTTCAACATTAGAGTTTGAGACATTATATAATTCGATAGATAAAATATGCAAAATAAAATAAAGATTTTGAAGTGGCAAATTCAAATTTCCTCACGTGCAACTTTACACAGATCACACACACATCCTTGTACCATAAAAATTCCATTAAGACAAGTTTGATTTGGATTTGATTCTCTGGGAAATGCAGAAGACTATGATCAGAATCAATGCATGAAGTTTATCCGCTATGAAACCTTTACTTAAAGAAAGAGTTTTAAAAATAATTTTTATCAAATTTTAATTACAAATGTTTTATTATTAAAATTCTATCACGTGCAATGCATGTGTAGCATTTTCATTCATTACATTTGTTGACGAAAATTGTTAACTCATATTTAACAAAATTGTTAAAATATGTTTAGCAAGCATTGTCAAATTATGTTTAACAAGAATTGTTAAATTATGTTTAACAAACATTGTCAAATTATGTTTAACAAGAATTGTTATTTAGTCAGATTCATCAAACATAATTTCATCTATAGGCCTTTTAGCGTATGAGTTTTATTGATGTGAGTAGTGCCCATTCAAGATAAATTATCTCTTAATTACAATCCCTTGTTTCAAGGGAAGACCTTTTGATTCCAACCATATCATCTTTGTACATAAGTTTATTTATTTTCATGTTTAAGGGGATATGTGTTTTTATTTATTTATGGCTGCACCTAATAATTTATTTAGGTTGCCTACATACGCTTGATGGAGATCAAACCAATTTGTAGTTCTTAATATGAGGTTTTAGATTTAGAATTCTTAAATATGATTTTTCCCAATTTAAATAATGGACATTTAAGCCAAATACTTGGTGTTTGATTAAGTATCGACTTAATTTTGCTTTGGGTGAGATAATTGATTTTAATCTCAACGATCAGTCAAGGATCATGTTTTTATGGAAATTGAACCAAGGATTCTCTCTTCAAGAAGTTGAATGTCCAAGCAATTTTCCCTGTCTTTTATTTGCTTTTTTTTGTAGGAATTTTAATGATTTTGATTGAGGTTCCCAAATTTAATTAAGGGAAAGAAAACTCTTTTAAAGCAATCTTATTTTTTATGAACATGTTTTAGGAATTGAGAATTGGAAAATTTCCTCAAATCAATTTTTATGATCATTTTATTTTGAGAATTATTAACTCTAATCTTGATTAAGAAATTAAGAATCTCAAAGAATTAATCATGTTGGAATTTGAAGGAATTAGAATTTACATTTTATTTAAAATAATTTTGGGAGTCAAGGACTCCATTATAATGTGGTGGAGTCGAGAACTTCATTAATTTGTTAGAGTCAAATACTCTATTAAAATGTAGTAGAGCCGAGGACTTCAATGACTTTGAGCCCTTGAACTCTTGAATTGTTAATATTTTCCAGCGTTTTTCCACATGTTTCAGACACCAACAGAAAGACAAGAATGAAGGAAATGATGGACAAAAGTGCATGGAAAGAAAATATTATTTATTATGTATCTGTAGAATTCATAAGCATATTATTTATTATGTACGCTCGCAAGATGCTTATGAGATGAAGCTACCCGTGAGTTGGCATGTGTGGAACACGGGGAGCATTCAAATTTCAGTTCATCAGAGTGACTCATGAGACACTCACGAGATGGCCAACCTGCAAGTGCCTTTTTACTGTAGAGAATTATGTTCTTAGCCAAACTAGCCAAGAGTCTCCATTGGTTGGCATTTTTTGGTATTTTCATGTCATCTAAGGTTTAAATTCTCTTTCTTTCATTATAATTATTGAATTATAAAATATATATAAAAAAAAAAAAAAAAAAGCACATGCCCAAACGATACTTTTGGTCCTCTAACAATGCACTCATTTCAATTTCTTCCCGATCTATTTAATGGCATTAATTTAGTCCTTCAGCTACTAATTGTGTTAAGTTCATTCTCTCTAGATTTTAAAATTTGATGAAAGAAATTGCCACAATTAAATGTACAAGGACCAAATTGAAAATAAGAAAAATGTACAAGGACTAAAAATGTAGTTGGGACTTTTATTATTAAATATTTTTTTCTATTCCTTAGTATATTTACTTATATGTATATATTTTCGTATTGATGTATTTAGAAGCATACATAATTGTCTCTTTCATATGTTTCACACTTCATTTAGAAAAAAAAAAATCTTTCTTATTTTATCAATGTAGGGTTCAAAACATATAAAAAGAAAAATATTGATAAATGAAAAGGGGTAATTAAGAGATTACCTTAAATCAAAGATAAACACCCGCACACAAAAATAAAATAAATTAACCTCATTATTATTTTTTAAAACTTATTAAATTTATTTTTCCTCGTCAAATTTTCTATAAAACCAATTGAATTTAATTTACTAATATACATATTTAATTATTTATTCATTTAATTGTTTTTTTATTTCTGTACAATCATAAATTGTTGAATTTAGTATGTTAATAGAAGCAGAAGTGCATAATGTGGTTTTGATTGTTAATTTCCTACCAATATGTTTGAAAAAAATGCCTCCATATCATCTTAATTCTTAAGTACTATAAATGATTTTAAAAAGCTACATATGTGACTTATGTGTAATTGGATGGAAGCTACATAAACAGAGTCAGGCGGTAGTACAACGTATAGCCACTTGATTTTTGAAAATGCACAAGGGTCTTGAGCTTAGGATATTCTTTTTTCCATACACGCACACAAATAATGTACTACCAATAACGTATATGAGAATATATATATTCATTATGAGATTTAATTATAAAAAAAATTAAAGATTATATAAAATTTAGTGGGTTAAAACTCATTTCTCTCTCATTTGTGGGTTTCTCCAATATATAAATGTGAGTGTGTGTGTGTGTGTTGATGTATGTATGTATAAACATTTCGTATTTTAAATGTATAAACATGTATTATTTATTATGAATTTTTGGAATTCGTCAACATCTAAAGATTTTTTATTTATTTATAATGTTTTTAATTTGATATGCGTAAACATGTAATAGTTGTTATGTAAATATTTATTATTTGAAAATAAATACATGATGTTGATTTCTTCCCAATGTGTTTGGGAAAAAGAAAATAATGCCTCATACTTCTTAAGCCTATAAATGATTAACAAAAAATTAGAAATTTGACTCATTAGTAATTGGATGTATGTTGTAAAAACAAAGTAAGAAGGTAATAAAATTCATCCTAACCTTAGGATAAATAGACGTTGTGCACACCCATATTTGAAAAAAAAAATGTGTATATCGATAGAAAACAATGTCAATTTGTTACATGAATATTTGATTTCTAATTTCATATTCATATAATTGATTGCACCAATCCATTTATTTACTCTAAGCAATCAATTCATAGGTTTTTGTCTTCAATTTGGGAAAAGTAAATCATATTTTCCAATAAGTATGTATATATGCAATAGTTTTGAGGCGTGTATAATTATGAATCACCATTTAGTCACATACATCTTTCTTGTGTTATAATTCTGCATCTAGTTACAACCGGGAGCTGAATTCTTATCAGTTGGGGATTGTAAATTAGAAAGGAAAAAATTGAGAGGCAGATTTTGTTTAGCTACAACCTGGAGCATGAGCTAGAATTATTATTGAGGACAAAACTTTGAGCAATGACGAGGTTTGTAAATAACATTAAATAACTTACCCTAATAAATTGATATATGAAAAGTGATCCTGATCAAGTTTTACAGTGTGTTATACACTGTGTATTTTATTATTGTTTTTGCAATTTTAAATACTTAGATTTACCCTGCTAATTACCTTGACAGATCTTGACCATGACTTAAGAACTTTTCTTATCAAATTTTTTTGTTTATGGTTGGCTATTGGAAGAGCTATTTTAAAGTAGAGCCAATAGTTAATTCAAACCTGAGTAATTTTTTATTTTCAATAAAAAAAAACGTGAATGAAAATATAAGATAAAGACTACAATATTAAAAAAATATATTCTACAACCAAAAAAATTATTTATGTATAAATAGAATTGTATTTTTGATGTATAAACATGTATTATTTATTATCTATTTTTGGAATTCATCAACATATAAATGTTTTTTCTCAGATTTAAATTTTTCTTAAGTTAATATGTGCAAAAATGTATTACTTGTAATGTAACTATTTATTATTTTAAAATGAATACACACACTGTGTGTGTATTAACATGCAAATTTTACATTCAGCAATTTGAACCATTAATAAATCAATAGTAAAACTATAAAAAGATAAATATTTATTTTTAATTGATAAAAAACTGTTATTACTATTGTCTTTCAAGAATCATTAAAATTGCTCTTCTTTAAGAATTATACATACGTACATACATACATGTATATATATATATATATATATAATTAAATTGAAGTCACTAGGATGTACATTTATTGTTGAGTTAAGTGTGTTCTTTCATGTATATGCATAACATTATGTTTATGTTCATGTTTATTTATATAGTAAAATTTATCTTTTACAGTCAAATCCTCACTCTAAAAGCTAAATTTTATGTTCATGTTTGAGCCCTTGAACTCTTGAATTGTTAATATTTTCCAGTGTTTTTCTATATGTTTCAAACACCAACAGAAATACGAGAATGAAGGAAATGATGGACAAAAATGCATGGAAGGAAAATATTATTTATTATGTATTTATCGAATTAATAATATATAAAGACTTTTTCTTAGATTTTTCATTTTTTTATTTCAATATGTACAAACATGTATTTGTTGTTATGTAACTATGTAAGGTCCCCATTCCTTGGAATAGGGACGAAGCCTTGTATCTAAGGGACCCATGGATCTTTCCATACATTTATGGACATTCCATCCCAGATGGAATAGCATGCCCCTTTAACTATGACTTTCTTTGCTTGCTCAATGGCTTTCCAGATAGGTGAAGCATGCTTAGGGGGGTCTGAGAAAAGCCAGTTGCTGTAGATTTTGTATTTTGCTTTCAATATGCTCATGCAAAGACTGTAAAGCCAAAACCACCTTGCTTCCTTGGGAAACAGAGCTTGTCCCAAGATCTCCACGCAAGGAATTTCTAGTCCTAATTTTTGGGTTTCCACCTGAATCTTCTAGTAAAGGAATCAAGATTGTTGCAGATTTTGTTGGGAACGCTAAATGTGGACATGGTGTAGTTGGGTAAGGCTTGAGCAACCAAGTTTATAAGAATCCTCCTTCCAGCCTAGGACAAGTACTTACTTCTCCAACCTAGGAGCTTGGCTTCTAGCTTTGTTTGGAGGTAGGCAAAGTCCTTTGACGGGGCTCTAGATAGCAAGAGAGGTGCTCCTAAGTATTTAGCATCTTTCTTGAGGGACTTGATGTGGAGAATATTTTTTATAGCCTTTCGGGAGGATCTCTGCATGTGTTTGGAGAAAAGAATTTCAGACTTACTTTTTTTGACAAGCTGCCTAGACCAGAGACTGTATTTATCTAGGACCCGAGAAATAGTTACATCTTCTTTGGTGGCTTTCGAGAACAAAATGATGTCATCGGCATATATCGCATGAGTGATTGTTGGTCCGCTTATACTAGTCTTGATGACGTTGATATTTTTCTGCCTAAGCTTCTGGTCTAGTAGTCTTGAGAGAATTTCTTGACCTAGAATGAATAAATAGGAGGAGAGTGAGTCACCCTATCTTAGGCTTTACAAGGTTTGAAACTCTCAGATTTGCCACCATTGACTATGATTTCAAAAGTAATAGAAGAGATGCAAGAGAGGATCCAGTTAGAGAAAACCTCATTGAGCCCCAAAGGTAGGAGCACGGCGTGGATAAACTTCCAGCTAACCCTGTCGTAAGCTTTTTGGAGATCTAGCTTGATTGCCATCAACCTTGGTTTGGTTTTGCTGGTCTTGAAGTTATGAAAAGTCTCTTGGACAATGACTTGATTCTTTGCAATCCATTTATTGGGTATGAACACTGATTGCACAAGGGAGATGATTTTGTCAAAATGTGGTCTGAGCTTTACAACAAGAAGCTTTGAGATGATTTTATACACAACGTTGCAAAAGCTTATAGGCCAGAAATGATGAGTGATGGAGGGATTAGCAATTTTAGGAATGAGAATAATAAGAGAAGAATTTACCCCTTTGGGCATAGTCCTAATGGTGAAGAAAAATGTGACTGCTTTGATGACATCATTTCCTATGGCTGACTAGAGCTACTTGTAAAATGTTACAGGGTAACCATCAGGTCTAGGAACTTTGAGATATGGCATGTTGAACAGAGTAGACTTGATTTCATTTGGGATGGGGATCCTGCAAAGCTTAGATTTTTCATCCTCGGTTTTGCACGGGAGAGCCAGGTGCTCAAGATAGGGAGGGAAGTTGGCTTCCTCTTGCTTGAACAAGGTCTTGTAGCTATCCAAGAATAAATTTCTTATGGAGTTGGTTTCTGTGATCCAATAGCCATTATCGTTGTGTATAGTGTCGATATTGTTTCTTTTGCGTCTGATGATTGTGGAAAGGTGGAAGAACTTGGTATTTCTATCTCCGAGCTTGAGCCAAAGTTCTCTAGATTTTTGGCGCCAAATATTTTCACTTCTTGACAGCCATTCCAAGAGTTCAGATTGAAGAGGTGCCTCAAGAACTCCATTATTCTCTGTTGGTGGTTCTTCTTGGATTGGCCTGATAGCTTGGAACGAAGTGTTAATTTTATCATGACAATTGCTAAATACTTCTCTGTTCCACTTTCAAAGGGCGTCCGTGGTTAAGGCTTGCTTCTTGTAAAGTTTGATGAACTCTGATCCTTTTACATGCTCTTTCATCGCGGTTTCCATGACAAAGTAGCATCGTTCATCTCTAAGCCAAGTTGCTTCGAATTCGAAAGGGCAATGAGCAAAACTAGTTTATGGATTGGTGTAGAGAAGTTTTCGTGTGTGATTGGAGCTGATTGCTCCTAGATAGGCGATTGAAGCTCTCAGGTATGCCAACCTCCATGATATATTTGCTATGCCTTTGTCCAGCTTTTTCTTTATTGAAGCTTTTCCCTATCTGCCTTTAGCCCTAGTGTATTTACTTCCAATGTACCCCAGGTCAATGGTTCCGAATTCAAACATCAACTCATTGAAATAATTGTTGGTTGATGAGCACTTTTCCTTCCCCCTAAAATTTCATCCTTGTTGAGAACAAAATTAAAGTCGCCTATACACATCCAGTGTCCTTGATGGGACTCAAGAAGCGCCTTGAGATTTTCCCAAGCCTTTTTCTTTTTGGAGAAATAAGGAGGCTTGTAGAACCCAACCATGAGCCACTCAAAAACAGAATATGAGGCCCAGACTGCAATAAGGCTTTTATTAAATTCCACTTCACTGATCGAGATACTATCTTTCCACAAAACACAGAGTCCACATGCTTTTCCACTTGCTTCAACAACTAACATGTTATTAAATCTAATAGAGCTTTTAACAAAATGAATCCTACTGGCTAGAGCCTTAGTTTTAGACAAGAAAATTAAATCGATCCTAGCCCTTTTTATTTGACCTTTTGAGGCTCGAATTGTCGAGGCGTTGCATATGCCTTGACAGTTCCAATCGAGAAGCTTCATGGATGGTGGGGGCATGATAAGGCCCGCCTCCTTGGCCATAGAATTATGAGAGTATTGATGATCAGAATTGGGTGTGTTGTGGGAAGAGTAACCAGGGGAGAAAAACTTACAAGTATATTTTTTGCCTTTCATTCAGTATGAAGAGTTCCAACCTCAACTATGGAATAAGTGTGGCTCTCTCAGGATCAAAGTAGACTGATTTCGGACTACTTACTGCCTTTTTGAGTCACTTGAAAAAAACCTCAAACTCCTTGTCTGTGACCTTTTTCTTTAGGCTCCGTTTGGGAGTTCATAAGGGAAGGGAATGGAGTAGAATGGATTGGAATGATCATAAGGGAATGGAAAAGAATGGAATGGAATAGAATGTATTTAAGGAAGGGAAATGAATGGAATGGAATGGAATTAAGTAACCTTGATTGGATGTTTTAAAATAGAGGAATGGAAAGGAATGAAAATTAATGGAATGTAAGCAATCTTGTTTGGGAGTAACATGGAGGGAATGAAATGGAATCATTTTATGACAATATTACTATTAGACCCCTATTTTAAAATAAATGGTTGAATATATAGGGGTATTTTGAGAGTTTTAGTAAAAAATTTATTAAATCTAATTCCATTCCCTCTCATTCCTCCTAATTTCGAAGGGGAATGAAAATTTGAGGTGTTAAGAAAATAGAGAGGAATGAGTGTTCCCTCCTACCCATTTCATTCCCTCCCACTTAAACTTCCAAACAAAGGGATGGACTTTCCATTTCCTCCATTAAAACTCCCAAATAAGAGAAGGGAAGAATATTCTAAATTATTCTTTTCATTCATTTCTATTTCATTTCATTCTCTCCTCCCAAATGAGACCTTAGGGGGTTGGATGAGGGTGGCGGCGAGGATAATTGAGTAGGTTGATGCTCCTGTGACTCTAGGACTGAGCAAGTGTTTGGTCTTAGTTGTGATTCAGTGGTCTGAGGTGAGGAGATTGGGGGCGATGTAAAACTTAGGTTTTCTGTGAAGTAATTTGGTGTATAGGCTTGGGATGTTTGAGTAGTGTGGCCTGGGCTCAACATGTATCGGTTTGAGAAGTTGGGTTTTGCGTTGGGCTTGGGTTTTAGGCCCACTTGGACGGGTGTTAGACGAAAGAAATTACTCAGGTCCAAGTTTTGAGTGCTTCTTGAAGGGCCCTCGTGTACGTGACGTCTGTCTCAATGTGCCTTGACTGTGGGATGCCCTCATGTCAATTTAGTTGCATTGAACATTCATCACACGCCTATATCAAAATAATAATAATAAATCACACTCCAGCCAGTGAAGGCTTCCAAACTCCACGTTGACTTCCGAACCAATCACAAGAATTCACACCCCAATTTCGATAATTTCAGATTCCACTAATCCAAGGGTCAAGAATAAATCTAATCACTATAAAAAACAAAGAATAAATCTAATCACCAAAACTATAAACAATCAGACGGCCAGAACTCCTCCTCCTCCTTGTATTATATTCCACACCCTCGTTTTCATCGTATTTTTAAACCCTTTTTAGCCTTTTTCTTCTTTCACGCATCGTCAAATACACTTTCACAGATTCCCAAAACCCAGCCTTCCCCAAAACCCTAAATTTTTATTTTCTCTCTAATGGCTCCGAAACGCCCATCTCATCTGGACGATCCACCAGCTGCTTCGTCTTCTGAAGAAGAAGAAGAAGAAACTTCCTCTGAAGATGAAGAAGATGAAGAAGAAGAAGGAGAAAGTTCATCTGAAGAAGAAGAACACAAAGCTGAAGCAGCTAAAATTGATTCGTTACCATCCACTCCAGTGAAACCCCAACCCAAAAAATCTGACCCTCCTGCTCCAACCTCAAATTCCAAGCCCCAAACCCATTCTTCTTCGTCCGGGTCGGAATCCGAGTCCGAAACCGAATCCGGATCCACACCCGACCCGAACGTCAAGCCCTTGGCCTCCAAACCCATGGAGCCCGACCCGACTCCGGTGAAGGCGACGAAGCCCAGATCCAAGCCTTCCTCCGCGAGATCCTCCGCCGCCACCAAGAAGCGTCCGAACGGCGAAGCCGAAGCCACGCCGTCGAAGCGGGTCAAGAAGAAGGACCCGGAACCGAAATCCCAAGACGCCGTCGTTTCGCCCTCGGAGGACTCGAAGAAAGGCGGCGGCGGCGGGGGGGACGAGAAGAAGCTGTTCCAGAGGCTGTGGAGCGACGAGAACGAAATCGAGTTGCTGAAAGGGATGTTGGACTACACCGCCTTGCGCGGCGCGGATCCCGCCGCAGATGCCGCCGCGTTCTTCGAGTTCGTTAAGAAGAGCCTCCACGTGGAGGTCACGAAGGCCCAGCTGGTGGACAAGATGAAGAGGTTAAGGAAGAAGTACAACAACAATGCCGGACGAGGAAAGAAAGGCAAAGACCCGACCTTTTCGAAACCCCACGAACAAAAGACTTACGAGTTGTCGAAGAAGATTTGGGGCTCCGTTGAAGCTGCCACTGAGGCTGAGAAAGCTAAGGACATCAACAATGGGAAAGCTAAAGCTAAGGACAACAAAAATGGGAAAGCTAAGGCTAAGGACAACAACAACAGCAACAGCAACAGCAACAGCAACAATAATAAGAAGAATCAGAAAGGTAGCAATTTGATTAGGAGTTTGAAGGAGGAATTGATGGAGTCGTCTCCGGTTTTGTACAAGTATGGCGAGAAGATGGAGATTGATGGGGATTCGGGTTCAGGGTTGGGTTCAGGGAGCTGTTTGAATGGGATGTTAAGGTTTGATAAGAGTGTGTGGTTGGACGAGAGGGTCATAAAGCGTGGGCTCAAATTGATTGATGAAGAGAAGAAGGTGGAATTAGAGGAGAGGTGGAAGGAGGTGGAGTTGGCTGAATTGGAATTGTTTGTGAAGCGGACCGAGTTGATTAAGGACCAGGCCAGGTTGATACTCGAGGCATACAAGGACCACTGAGGTAAAGTTGTGGTTCTTTATGGGGATAATCATTGATTTGGGGAGTTTGTAATATTTTGATTTTAGTCTCTTGCACTTTTTTTCACTTTTCATGTTAATAATGTTGTTTGCTTAAATGGTACTTAGCTATAGAGAAATGGGATAGTTGGTCCTATAGTTACTGCTGTTGGGTTATGCCCATACTTGTAAGCTTGATAAGGCGGCTCCTCTTGTTGTAGTTTGACATGATGTTGCTCAATTCTCAAAAATTGTGGGTGTGGTTTCCTTTTGTTCTTTGTTGGTAAGTATCATAATTTGTTCATTTTGTGTGCCATGAAGCATTTTGCAGTGTCAATGATGTTTGTTTGTGTTGTATATGAGTTGTGTATCATCTTGCATGCTGATTAGCAGGCTTGGGAAATTGCCAATCAACTAGTTCTGGGTTTGTTAGTTGGGCACTTCACGTATGTTGTGTATATAAAAGATCATGCTTTCATTTCTACCCAGGAATTTTAGACATGACCCTGCAGTGTGACCCCAAATGAGAAGAAATAAAGACCTTAGTTTAGTCTATTATGTCTTAGGTTATGTGGTTTTAGAATTTTGTTTTATAATTGGTGGCATGATGGATGAATGTTAGCCAATGAGCTCTAGCTGATGTAGGCATAAAAGATTAATTTAATTTCATGCTACTTTGCAAATTTGTATGTCCAAGATTTATTTAATAATGCCATTTTTGTAATTGATGTTTAGCTCTAGAGAAGTGGGATAGTTGATCCAATAAAGGCTTCTGTTGGGTTATTGCTCATACTTGTTAGCTTGAGGTCCTGACAAATTTTTTCCTTGTTCGTGGCAGTGTGATAAGGTGGCTTCTCTTCTTGTAGCTACTTTGACATCATGTTGTTCAATTTTCATGAATTATGTTTTTTTAGTGAGTTTTCTGTGTTATGGTGTAGGTTGATACTTGTTAGCTTGAGGTCTGGACAGTGACAATTTTTATTCTTGTTTGTGGCAATTTGATATGGTGGCTTCTCTTCTTGTAGCCAGTCTGACATGATGTTCAATTTTCATGAATTGTGGGCATGGTTAAATGTTGTGTCTTTGTTAGTGAGTTCTGTGTTATGGTGTAGGTTGATAGTTGATATCAAGCCTTTTCTCATTTTGTCTCATTCGTAGATAGTGTTGGTGATCTTTGGGTTGTATATGAGTGGTTTGAATAGAATGTGGCTGATGGAGTTCATTTTTGTTTAGATGGAGGTTAGACCACACGTTCTAATTAGTCTTATCTATATTATTATTTCTTTGTTTGTCATTTATTTTTGAGGAATTGCAAACCAACTAGTTTAGGTTACTAATTAAGTGAAATGAAAGGTCAACAGAATTTTTGGATATTTATTTAACAAGTTAATGCCAAATTTATTTTTAGGGCTAAACTGTAATTTCTGTAACCCTTGCAAATTAAGGGTATTTTTGTAGTTTAATTAAGTCTTGAATTTTCGTTGAGATCCTTATTATCTTAGGTTTTTTATTTTCTGTGTGTCCAAGTTAGTCTTTTATTAGTGTTTACTTTATCAGGTTTTTAGTTTATTGGTCAAATGAGAAGCCCTAATGCTGCTACTAGTACAACAAAGAGTCATTGTGTATAATTGTGCTCATGTTCTTAAAGAATAGGAGGTTGCACATTGGCCTTATCCTTCTTCCCTCCATTTCTCTTGCTTTTCCTTCTTTTCGATGTGCTGTCATTGTTAGCCTGTATTGTTCAAGTGCACTGTCCACTGATTGTGGAGAAATTTGATTTCCAATTCTTCTCACCTTTTTTCTTCCGTACAAAACCTCCTCATTCTTGAACCCT
Source organism: Castanea sativa (assembly GCF_040712315.1). Lineage (NCBI taxonomy): Eukaryota > Viridiplantae > Streptophyta > Magnoliopsida > Fagales > Fagaceae > Castanea > Castanea sativa. The sequence continues at coordinate 71,753,286 of NC_134017.1, forward strand.
AATCCTTATGTTGTAAAGTTTTAAACCCTAAATCCACAATTTCTCTTAAACCTTAACGGGCCACTAGTACATGTACACAAATTCTGTAATTTGTCCTACATAACTAGCTCAATTAGTGCATCCAGGAACAAGGTGGTGTGTGAGATCTTGAGTACAGAAGTCGAGGCAGACCAGTTGTGTGTACTAGTACAATTAAAAAAAGAAAGGAAAAAAAAGAAAAAGAAAAGAAAAGAAAGAAAGGATGTTTTCTACTATGGTGCATGGTTTCCTTGGCATTGCTTTAGCAGGGGAATCCAAATCTATTGGTTTTTTATGCTTTTATGGGGGAATTTTAATCTATCAGTTTTTGATAATAATGTTCAATTAATTTTGAGGTTTGTAGTATTTATCTTCTTGTGCATTTCTTCAATGAGTGTCTATTTCATATATTGAACATGATTTATGAACATCTAATCAGTTGTTGATTAGAATCCATTTATTTGGTATACTATGATTTGCAGCTCATTTATCACTGTTTTTTTGGGGCTCCGTGTGGTATTTCTTACTGTATTAACAATTTATGCTCACATTTCAAATTTAATTTGTAATAAATCTGCTTAAATCTTGAGATTGGACCCTTTTTCAGGGATCCAGACTTCAAATGTGAGTCAAACCAGTTCTTTCTTCGTTTTTCACATGAAGGAAGCATTTGCTGGTATCTTTTTATTGGTACTTTCTTTGTAGCAAAGCCTTTTATTTTACTTTAATTGAGAGAAAGATCTGTGTTACCATACTTAGGAACAGTCATGTAATATTTTGACCCAATTTTATTGTTGGATGATAACCTGTACATGCTATCCCGTGGAGTCATGGCTGACAACTTAATTGAATGGATCTGTTTATTGGCAGAAGAAAACGGTTGAAACATTATAAAATTGTTTATAAATGGTCAACTTATTATAAAATGTTCATAAAAGATATTCATAAAACATTACCTTAATTTTTTTGTTCCAATTTTCTTGTGTGAATAATATTGTTACGAGGTGGCAAAAATAAGAGCATGAAACCAATTTAACGTCCGTGACTTTTTATCCACAGCCGCGCACCTCGGAAACATATCACAAGTTTCTTTTGTTTGGCTATGATTCGTTGCTTATTCGCTTAGAACGCATAAAATTTTTTAGAAGAATAATTGTCTAATAATGTGTCAAATTATTATTGTTATTTTTTTGTTTTTGGTTAAAAGGAGATAGTACATAAAGCAAACTAAATGGCCACAGAGACCATAGTAGTGGTTACAAGCTTACAATAATACAAACCATTCATACCTGAAGCAAGTAAAGAGTCAATTTCTACCAAGGGGGTAATCAAAAAAGACAAAATCTTCCTGCATGGTGCATTCCCTCTTTGCCAAAAGGTCAACACATTTGTTAGCTTCCCTAAATCACCCTAGCCTGAGGAAGCCTACTTAGAAGACTTCTGCCGTCATAAAAAAAAGAGGGAAAAAAGCTATGTTAGGATTAGGCGTAAATATACTTTTAGTTTTTATATTTTGACTCGATTTTTATTTTGGTCCTTATATTTTATTTTTATCACTTTTAGTCCTTAAACCAATTAACGTGTGTTATTTTCGTCATTTCCGTCAGTCAATCGACGAAAATTGCTGAGCTGGCTGTCAGAGGAATTAAAAAATTATTTAAAAAAATGCCACGTCAGCACGTAACCATGACACATCAACATATATATTTTTTTTTTTAAATTTTCAATTTTAATTAAATAAAAAACAAAAATAAAACAAAAAAATCCCTAAAATTAAGATCAAAAAATATCTTTACTCTAGTGTTTTCTCTTCCATCTCATTTTCTTAAATTAGTTTTTCTTCTGTCTCTCTCATCCTTGTGTCACTTTCTCTCAAAATTTCTCTCTCTCTCTCTCTCTCTCTCTCTCTCTCTCTCTCTCTCTCGTGGTAACTGGTGGTGCAGTGGCTCGTGGTGGCTATGGTGGGTTGAGATCGGGCTAGATGGGTTGAGATCGGGGTGGGGTGGACAGGTTGAGATCGGGGTGGGGTGGGTTGAGATCGGGTTTGGGGTGGGATGGGTTGAGATCGGGGTGGGGTGGACGGCTTGAGATCCGGGTGGACAGGTTAAGATTCGGGTGGGGTGGACGGGTTGAGATCGGGTTTGGGGTGGGATGGGTTGTGATCGGGGTGGGATGGACAGGTTGAGATCCGGGTGGGGTGGGTTGAGATCGAGTCTGGGGTGGCTGGGGTTGAGTTCGAGGTTGGGTTCTTCTTCTTCTTCCTACTCTTCTTAGCTTCCCAGTCAACTGACCCTCGAATCACTGTAGGCACCGTCACTTGCTGCGAAACTGAGGCCGTACACCCAAGCCCCCTAAACGTTGCTGAAGTAAAGTTGTTCTTTTTCTTGGTGCTGGAGTTTGTGGGTGTGGCTTCATTTGTGGTGTTTGTGTTGGAAAAAGTGGAGAAGAGGAGGGAAGAGATGGTGGATTTGCATCTACTGGATTGGATTATAGATGGGATTTATGGGTTAGGACTAGTTGGAGGATCCATCTTTGAAATGGGTTGGTGTTGGAATTGGTTTCTAAGTCTTCTCCATTTGACTTGCTCTAAGCTTGTGGGTGGGTTGGGTTTTTTTCTTCTTGTTTTCATTTATGTCCTAGTGATCTGGGTTTGAGTTCTTGGGTTGTTGGGTTTGTGTTTTTGTGCTGGGTTTGGGTTCTTGCTGGGTTTGATTTGGGAAGAATATGATGAACACGAAGAACAAGTTAAGTTGTAAAATGAATAACAATCTTAATTAATGTGAAATTTAGTTTTTAATTCTATTTTTTTATTTAGTTAAAATTAATAAATTAATTTTTTAAATTTATATGCTGATGTGTCATGGTGACATGGCATTTTTTATAATTTTTTAATTTCTTCGGCAGCCAGCTGAGCAATTTTTGTCGGTAGACTGACAGAAATGACGAAAATAACATGCATTAATTGGTTTAGGGACTAAAAGTGGTAAAAATAAAATATAGAGACCAAAATAGAAATCGGGTCAAAATGTAGGGACTAAAAGTGCATTTATGCCTTAGGATTATTATCAAAGTTGATCAGATCCACAATCACCTTAGCATCAAGTTCAACATTTAATTGCTGACAACCAGGTTGAATAGCTAAATTGAGCCCTGACATGTCACCAAAGGCTGTTAATTTTCTGTGGCTATGCCTCCATAGCAGCACCTGTTTGAGAGATGTGCTAGCCTCAAGGGGCATCAACTGTGATAGAATTTGCCCTTTATGTTAATGTCGATATGAGACCATTCTTTGCCTCCTCAGAGATTGTGATCTTGCTCGTGACTTTTGGAGGAAATTGGGGGTTCCCTCGCCTCTCAGCAGTTCTTTTGCTAGAAAATTAGAGAGTTGGCTGAAGACCAACTGCTTGAGCAGTGTTGAGCATAAATCTTCCTCCCTTTGGAGCATTCTTTTTCCTTTTGCCATTTGGTCCCTTTGGAAGAATAGAAACAAGGTGGGCAAATCCAAGCAGCTATCACCGAAAGTTGTTGTCCTGATCAAATGGACCAAACAATCGGTGGGGTGGCACAAGCTTAATACTGAAGGTGCATCCCTTGAAAATCCAGGGAAGGCTGGGAGCGGAGGTATCATCAGAGACAGCCATGGAAATTGGGCGAAAGGATTGTCAAGTTCGATTGGTTATACCACCACCATTATATCAAATTATCATTATATATTAGGATGCCAACGCAGTGGTATTACTAGGTGCAATAGGAGAGTCAAAACCTTTATTATTTTGAGTCAAAACTTTCTACCAATAAGTAATTATGAAATTTTATTATTTTGTTGTTCACATGGTATATTGGTAGTAGTTTTAGCATTTTGCTCTCAATTAATTTCAGAATAAAATTGAGTTGTTTTTTGTTTTTGTAAATCATTAATTGTTGAATTGTGTTCTTTCAAGTTTATTTATATGTTTATGGTTATGTATATGTTTATTTACCCTTTAGAGTCAAATCTTTTTGAAAAAAAAAAAGAAAAGAAAACAATGCCTCATATTTCTTAGCCCTATAAATGAATTAAAAAAAATCAGAAATGTGTCTCATTATTAATTGGATGCAGACTATAAAAACAGAGTAAGAAGGTACAAAAATTCATTCTAAGCTTAGGATAAATTAATTAAAGTTCTAGAAGTTATGGACACCCATATTTGAAAAAACAAATTGTGTATATCAATAGAGAACTATGTCAATTTGTTACAAGAATATTTGATTTTGAATATCATATCCATATACTTGATTGCATCAACTCTTTAATTTACTCTAAGCAATCAATTCCTTGATTTTTGTCTTCAATTTAGGGAAAGTAAATCATACTATCCAACAAGTACGTATGAATGTAACAGTTTTGAGGCATGTATAATTACAAATCACCATTTAGTTATTTACTTTCTCTTTATATTTTGATATTTTCTGCAATCAGTTATATGTAAGAGAATGCGTTGCAAATAATATTGTTGTTTATGCTCACTGATGCATTCCTTAATTACAGCTGAGATTTACTCTTTTAATTACCTCAGCATTGTGATCTTGACCATAATTAAAGAACTTTTCATATTAAATTTTTATTGTGTGGTTGCTTATCAACAAGAGCCAACTTTAAAGCAGAGCCAATAGTTAACTCAAACCAAAGTAATTTTTTTATTATCAATAAAAAAATGTGAATGAAAGTTTAGATAAAGATTGTAATATAAAAAATAAAAAAAAGATATTCTACAACAAAAAAATAATTATCTATAAACATATCGTATTTTCGGTATATATATATATATACGTATTATTTATTATATATTTTTGAAATTCATCAACATATACAGATATTTTTTCTTAGATTTATAATTTTTCTTAAGTTAACATGTGAAAATATGTATTAGTTGTTATGTAACTATTTAAATTTGAAAATAAATATACACATTATACGTTTACATTCATCAATTTAAACTATTAAATCAATCATAAAACTATACAATGATAATAAAAAAAAATATTGATTTTTAATTGATAAAAAAATGTTATTACTATTATCTTTCATAACTCATGAAAATTGCTCTTCTTTATGAATTTTTTAATATAAATAATTAAATTTAAGTCACTAGGGTATGCATTTATTGTTGAATTAAATGTGTTTTTTCATGTATATGCATATGTTTATGTTTAAGTTCATGTTTGTTTATATAGAAAAATTTACACTTTAGAGTTAAATCATCACTCTATCACTGATTAAACTTTGATATCTTCATTAATAGAAGCAATGAAGTACATAATGTTGATTTTAATTGTTGATTTCTTGCCCATGTGTTTGGGGGAAAAATGCTTCATAAATCTTAGCCTTATAAATGATTAAAAAATTTTAGAAATGTGACTCATTAATAATTGGATGCAAGTTTTAATTTGATATGATGGCTCCTCTTCTTGTAGCCAATCTAACATGATGTTCAATTTTCATGAGTTGTGGGTATGGTTAAATTTTGTGTCTTTGTTAGTGAGTTTTGTTTTATGGTGTTGGCTGACAGTTGATATCAAGCTTTTTTTCATTTTGTGTCTTGAAGCATTTTGTCTCATTCATAGATAGTGTTAGAGATCTTTGGGTTGTATATGAGTGGTTTGAGTAGAATGTGTCTGATAGAGTTCATTTCTATTTAGATGGAGGTTAGACTTCACATTCTAATTAGTCTTGTCTATATTATTATTTATTTTTGAGGAATTGCAAACCAGCTAGTTATGGTTACTAATGAAGAGAAATGAATGGTCAACAGAAACATACTTAACAGACCTAACAAATATAATTATCAAGTATAGATACAATCTGTTGTAGATTTGGCATGTAGTGCAACACCAATACTAAATATAGGCTGTAGGCTGTAGCATACTGATGCTGCAAGAGACCAATTTGTAGTATAAGTGTACAACGTTATTGCTTAACAGTTATTAGGCCATTTTAGTTACCTCATGTACATGAAAGATAGTGTTTTCATTTCAACGCACAAATTTACGACATGTGAAACTGTAGTGTTTTGTGACATCAAATGAGAAGAAATGAGGACCTTACTCTAATATATTTTGTTTTAGGCTATGTGGTTTTAGAATTTTGTTTAAGAAGCTGTGGTAGGTACATCATGTATATAATAGATTGTGTTTTCATTTCAACCCAGGAATTTTCGACATGCAACCTTGAATTGTAGTGTGACACCAAATGACAAGAAATAAGGACCTAAGGTTTTGTGATTTAGAATTTTGCTTTAGAAGCTGTGGCATAATGGATGGATGTCTTGCTAAGCCAATGGGCTCTAGCTTATGCAGGCATTAAAGATAATTTCATTCTATCCTTCAAATTAATCTATTCAAGATTTAGTTTATGGGGGCACACATGTGAAGACAATTGAAGTAAGAGTCGTGTGGTTTTAATGCCAATTTTGTTTTTAGGGTAAACTGTAATTTCTGTAACCCTTGCGAATTAAGGGTATTTTTGTCATTTAATTAAGTCTATTTCATGTATTCCACATGATTTATGAACATCTAATCAGTTGTTGATTAGAATGCTTTATTTGGTATACTATGATTTGTGGCTCGATCTTATTACTGTGATTTGAGCTGTGTGTGATATTAACAATTTATGCTCATATTTCAACAATTTATGATCATATTTCAAATATTATTTGTAATAAATCTGCTTAAATCTTGAGTTTGGGACCTTTTTCATGGACCCAGACTTCAATTGTGATTCAAATAAATTCCTTCTTTGTTTTTCACATTTGCTGTGTTCTCATTTCCACTCCTTCCTTGAAGCTAGGAAGCATTTGCTGGTATCCTGTCATTGGTACTTCTTTGTAGAAATGCACTTTCTTTTACTTCAATTGAGATAAAGATCCGTGTTAGATGCCATACTAACTAAGGAACAGTAATGTAGTATTTTGACCCAATCTGCTAACAACTTAATTGAATGGATATGTTTACTAGCAGAAGCAGAATAGCTCAAACATTTATGACATCGATCTTTATCCTTTTGAATTTTGTTTCTTTATCTGAGGAAAGCCACATAAAAATTGAACTGATAAACTTTTCACAGGATGTACTAACTGTTAAATGTAATTCTTGACTGTTAAAGTGTTAATCAACTTTACTAAGAGCATTAGAGCATTCTTATCAAATTTTTCAAATGTTAAAAATTTTATTTTTTTAGCATTTGAAAGGTTTAAGCCTGCTCCATCAAAACTTTCATATTGTAAAATTTTTGCAATTGATGAATAGTGCCATTTCAAATATGAAATGACACTATTCATCAATTGTAAAAATTTATATTACTTTTTTATTTCGTAGGGCCCATTTTTATATTACTTTTAGAGAGAGAAAAAATAAAAAATTAGTGAAAAATAATAAAGAAACAATATTTAAAGGAAATTGTAAAAAAATTAGAAGTTTTGATATAGATTGTATTGTAAAGTGGTGTGTTATATGCTATAAATATAGGTTTTGAGAGGATAAACACTAAATTTTTTAGAATGTTTGATAAGAATGCTCTTAACCATTTACGCTCCCAATTATTATCTTACGACTAAAATTCCAAAAAACATGCTCCATCTGGGTTGGTATATGCGAAACATTATACAACCCGTGAATAGTAAGTTCCTAAATATACAACCCACTGTTCACGAGTTGTAAACTTAAAATCTAAATTTTTTTATTCTCTCTCTCCCTCTCTTCTCTGTTCTCTAACTCTCTCTTTTTCTACCTCCATTGTTCTCTATCTCTCTTTCTGTCTCTCCCCTCTTCTCTCTATATTCGATTTTGTATCTCTCTTCTTTGTTTCTTTCTCAGCTGTTTTTGGTTAGGTTGAATCGGTGGTTAATGGGTTTAAAGTGGTGGGTTGTTTCAGTGGTTGCTGGGTTCTAATTGGTGGTGGTCGTTTGGGTGTTGGCTGGGTATCACGGTGGAGATCAGGTTTGAGTATAGGTCACGATGGAGATCAGGTTTGAGTATAGGTCATGGTGGAGATGGGGTTTGAGATCAGTGTGGAGATTGGTTGTAGGTGATGTTGTTGAATCGATGTAGATCGGTGGTGTTGTGGTGGTAGTTGGTTTGGTACGGGTTTTTTGCGTTGTGGGTCTATGATGGTCTATGGTGGTGCTGGTTTGTTCTGGCAAAGCACATGCCGACATGCACACACACCAGAAAGGAATGTGCTCTGTGGGCTGACGGTGAAAAACTAAATATGGCATTCGTCCTGATTTACAAATTATGCAGTAAGATATACTATTTTGAAACTATTTAGTGAAAGATCTCAGTTTTTAAAATTCGATTTTAACAAAATTTTGTTACAGCTGGAACTTAATAACATCAATTCTATGCATATTTGTCACTTAATTTTTTTAAATGGTAGAGAGAAATAGATGGAAGCTTACGGTTCAGTGGTGGTGATGGTGTTTTGGTTCAGTCGTAGTTTATCTATACTACTATTTAAGCGGCTGCACCTGTTTAGAGTGGATTTTTTTTCGTTCTAAAATACCTTTATACCCTTAAGTTTAAGTAGAAACAAAAGTAAATGATAATTTAGTAAAAGATTTTTTGTTTGTCTAAAATACTCTTACAACCTATGTTTAAGTAGGGGCAAAACTTGGTAAAAATAGTTTTTTAACTTCTACGTAAAACACTATCTACAAAATAGGAGCACACTTCCACTACACTTACGTTAGTTTTCAAACTCAAATTGCTTCTTCTTCAGTTATGCAATTCTCTCAATTTTGTGTTTTCAAACTCCTTTCACCCACCTCTTTGCTTCAGATTTCAATACAAACGACAACATGACAGATTTGAGGTAAGCTTTTTCTTATATCAAATCTCAGCCCTCTCTCTCTCTGATCTCACTTTTTTGTCTTTAATGTTGACTACACGAACTGAAAACAAGTTTTATTTCTGTATGCATGAAGTTTGTTTCCCTCATGTTCATTTTTTAAGTATGATTTTTTTTTTTTTTTTTGCCACCAAGCTTAATGCCTTGCCATCATAACGCTTAGGGTTGAAGGTTGTTTCCCTCAGGTAAGTAACATTTTTATTTTTATTTTCATTTTTTTGAAAGTCTTGGATTATGGTTTAATTTGTAAAAAAATGGTTGTTTTATCTCCAGCAAAAATATATTATTTTATCGTAATTTAGATACTAAAAGGACTCCACTTTGTTAACATTATCATTTTCATATCATTATCTTATCTTATCTTTTATTTTTTTTCTTTTATTATATCATTATCTTACCTTATCTTCTCTTTTTTCTTTTTTTTTTTGGCTTGAAGTTGCAACAAAAAAAACAAAAAAAAAGGAAACCAACGTTGATGGGTTTTTTTTTTTTTTTTTTTGCCTGAAGTTGCAAAGAAAATAGGAAACCAACGTTGATGGATTTTATAGGAAATCAAGGTTGATGGATTTTATTTTTCTTTTCTTTTATTTGGACGGTTTGATGGGTGTTTAAATATCTATCTATACTATTATTTAAGAAGCTTCTCCTATTTGGATTCCTCAATTTTGATGCTCAAAATATCCTCAAATTTACCAGTTTGTAAAACTTAAATAGTAGAGTTAGACATGTAAAATTGTCAATTTAAAAAGTCCTAAATTTTAGATAAATTTGAAAAAATATTACCTACAAAATAGGAACACTCCTACTAACCCACTTATTCTAACACACGTTTCTAATATTATATTCTTAAAAAAACTTCACGGTTGAGTAAAAAAAAAAAAAACACAACTAAGTAGTAAAATTTCTAATATTTTACTCTTAGAAAAAACCTCACGTTCAGTAAAAAAAAAACTAATGAAATACCTTGAATTTTTTTTTTTTTTTTTTTGAAAACGAATGAAATACCCTTAATTTAATAAACTTATCTTTATCTCTAAATCATAAGAAATGGTTTAAAATCTTAAATTGATTATAATTGAAAACAAAAAACCTAATGAAAAAAGCCACATTGTATCAAAAAAATTATCTACCACGTTTCTATTTTGTAAAAAAAAAATCCTACATTTTGTAAAAAAAATACCCCTACCAACCCTTTTTTTTTCAAATTCCAAAAAAAAAAAAAAAACCTTAACACGTTTGAATTCCACTCCCACATTTTACTCCTAACAAATTGCTTGAATTCCACTCTCCCATGTTTTCCTCCTAAGAAACTACTTTACTATCAGATTTAAAAAATTTAACTCCTCTTTAACTTCTTTTGCTTATCCAGTTTTTATTTTATTTTATTTAAGTTTCATGTTATATCCCCCTTCCTTTTCATCTTCTTCTTCTTCTGGAAATAAAAAAATTATAAAAAAAAAAACCGAATACAATATTACTGCACTGGAATAACAAAAGACTTGATTACTTGACTTCCAAGATTATCCGGATAAGTATATAAGCAAATATTCTTCTCTTACTTATCCTTTTTTTTAGTTTTCTATTTCTTACATTCAATTGCTGCTTTAAAATATTGTATTTGTTTTTACTCTCAACGTGTCTTCTTTTGACTTCCATTCATTGTTATCCAATTTTTAATGCCCTGGGTTGCAACCATTGTCATATAGAATCTCAGGTGAGTAGGGTTGCTTTTTTATTTATGCTGTAATGAATTTATTTTAGAATTTTTTTGAACAAAAATTTAAATGGATTTAATCTCAATTGCAAGCCTGGCAAGACCATATGTGGTGCTGTTAGCAAACCGTGGAACCCAATATGTAGAGCATCCCTCAAAATCCCATTAATTCTTTGATTTCGTAAGAAAATCAATGGAACTTAATGGATGGTTGTGCCACTTGATCATTCCTTTGCTTGCACAATTTATTTGGATTTATTTTGGATTGAACATTTGCATCTTTAGCCTCTACTCTACAACACCATTTTGTGCTTTATGTGAGCCCATTGGTCTTACCATTTTTTATTCTTGCAAATGTTATGTACATGTGCAAAGAACATGAGGATATTAGCAAGATGGTAGAACAATTGACTGCCCTGGCTTTGAATTAATGAGATATGTAATTTTTTTTCAAGTAAATATTATGTATTGTAAGTAGCTGACTTTTTTTTTTTTTACCATTTATTCGCCTTATTGAGAAACTACCTTTTGATTGTGGACTTAGTAGAGGGCACAAATTTTTTTCCGAAATCATTTTGTTTACATTTTACTAACTGAATGGCATATACCATTTTGTTTGATTATTTTCTTTCTTTCATTTTAGAATTCTTTTCATTTTTTATGTTGCATTATATTCTTGATTTTTTTTTTTTTCATTTGATAGTGCAAGTTAGCTAGGAGTGATATAGATAATTCTGAGTATATTTTAGTAACCATTAAAATTGATTATCCAAACATTTTAGTAGGGAGATCATGAAAAAGAAAAATATAAGGCGGATCAAAATTTTAGTAACAAATAACTTTTATGAAGCTTTTAAAAAAAAAAAAAGATTCCAGACAAAATGACAACAAACATATCAAAAGGAAAAACATTTTAGATGGGTTTGTGGGAGATATGTAATGACAATATAGGAAACCCACACATATTGTAGGAGAGAGGTTTTATGAGAATCTCTCATAAGATAATTTTCCTCTTTTCTTATTTATTCATTACATATAACCTTACAAAATTTATTAGCAAAAAATAAATAAATAATTAACAAAAAATAGAAAATTCTTTAAACATAACAGGATAATTGCAAATGTTGGTGTAAAACATTTGGAAGGCTTAATAAAAGATGTTGAATCATAATCTTCTTTGTCATACACTATCATATATATATGGTCTATGGATGAAGCTTTTAGAAAACATTTTTATTATCCAGACATTGTTTACTTTATGATATCCTTATATATTGTGGTCAGGACATTGAAAAAAATATAAGTTTCAAATGTAACTTAAAAAAAAAGTAACTAGAAATTTAACCAATAAAAATAGAAGATTGACCACACCCATAATGTAGAACCATTCAATTTGACTTATGTCCTAGAAATTTTAATTCTAACTCTAATTATAATAATGTTTCAAAAATTAATCAATTAACAAATTTTGTGTTCGTTTTTTGGAGCTTGCCTGATGACACTTATGGTTGTATCAGTAGTTTGCAATGTGTAATATTATTGGACAAATGCATAAACCTAAAATTGGGATGAATAAAAAATTATGACACTAAACCAAAAAAAAAAAAAAGGCTCTTTGTACACACATAAGAATAGGCTCTTTTTGAATCACACAATATTTTTCCATTGAATTTGTATTTTCCTTTCAGTATGGTCACACATAGGAGTTTTCAAATAAAGTGGTTGGCTGTTAGGAGTTTTAGTAGCATTAATTTTGACGAATTCCATAAATTCATGTTAAGTTATTTGTGATATTTTGTTAAAAAAATACTAGCCTCTAAGCACGCGCGTGAGCGCGTGCTCAAAGGCTTTTCTATTTTTTTTGGAAAAAAGTTAATAATTTGTATTAATTATAATTTGGGATTATTACATTTTTCAATCACAAAAAAACCTAAAGGTGTGATGAAAAATTATTTCACCTGCAAACACATAATACTCATCACACCCCTAGGTTTTTTTTGTGATTGAAAAATGTAATAATCCCAAATTATAATGGATGTAAATTATTAAATTTTTCCCAAAAAAATAGAAGAGCCTCAGAGGCTAGTATTATTTTAATAAGTTGGATCTGAAAATAAAAACTGATGTTTGGGTGAGTTGTAAAATAAAATGGTAAAATAGACTAGTCACACTCAGAAACTCTTCTGTTTTTTGGGTAAAGATTAATTTAGAGTATTTATTATAATTTGGGATTACTACATTTTACAATCACAAAAAAAAAACCTAGGGGTGTGATGAGTATTATGTGCTGTGAAATAATTTTTCATCACACCCCTAGGTTTTTTTTTTTTTTTTTGTGATTGAAAAATGTAATAATCTCAAATTGTAATAAATACATTAAATTAACCTTTACCTAAAAAATAGAAGAGCCTCTGAGCACGCGCTCAGAGGCAAGTTTTGGATACAATTTAATAATTTGCATTAATTATAATTTAGAATTACTACATTTTTCAATTACAAAAATACCTAGAGATGTGATAAGTATTATGTGTTTATGGGTGAAATAATTTTTTCATCACATCCCTAAGTATTTTTGTGATTGAAAAATGTAGTAATTATAATTTATGCAAATTATCAAATTTTATCAAAAACAATAGAAGAGCTAAATCAATGTACTTTTTTGGTGCATTACTAAAATTAATTTGTACCTTTAAGTCTTTAACCCACGCAATCTTGATACAATTCATTATCAATATTTACTTTGCATAGTTGTGCCAGACAAATTTATATTTCATTGATAAAATTTTGTATTCAATACAATTTCATTTGCAAAATACTATCACATCTCTTGACTTAACTATTGAAATAATCTCGTCTTATACATAACACTTGGATTATTACTTTAAAAATTCACATGGATGCAAATTCACTCGGATGCAAATGCGTTTTGAATGCAAATTCACTTGGAATATTACTTTAATGACTTAGCTATTGAAATAATCTCCTCTCATACATAACACTTGGAATATTACTTTGCAAATTCACTTGGATGCAATTGAGTTTTGGATGCAAATTTACTTGGAATATTACTTTAAAAATTAATTTGTTAGTTTTCAAAGTTACTTTTCCTTAATCAATCTATTCCTTAGTGCATATTTTATTTTAGGAAATGGTTTCGTTCCAAATCAAATTGGTAGAATTTTTCACAAACTCACTATATGGCAATTGAAAAAATTATCCATGTATAATTTTGGCTATATGACTATTTTAATGAATTGTGTGATTTATTTAAATAATATATATGGAGAGCATTTTTCACATATTTTATGTACTTTTTGTGAGTCTCACATTATTCTTTGTCTCAACTTTATTTCAAATAGTTTAAGTTTCAATTTTTTGGAAATAAATCAGTTTTTTTTTTTTTTTTTGGGTCTCACATATGCAAATAAACTATATATCCGAAATAAGTAATTCTCAAATGGGCACTATAAAATAATTTGTTTAAAATACTATTTTACATTTCATGATTAACTTCCTAAATCTCTCAAAAAAAAAAAAAAAGAAAAGAAAACTTCCTAACTCCCTACACGTGAAGACTTATCCTATGCAATTGTGTATTACCACCCAAATTCAAGTTTTCAACAACTCCATTTTTTTTTTTTAGAGTTCAACAACTCCATTTCGGGGGGGGGTGTGGAAGAAGAAGAAAAAGAAGAAGATGCATTTAGTTGGTAATCTAGTGGAGCCCCAACAATATTGCCAAATTCATATTGAAAGAAAAAATTTTGGGATCCCTAGCATGTTGCCTTATTTTAAAAATTGAAATATATACACAGTTACAACTTGTAACTTATACATCCTACTAAAACATTGCCTAAAAAATAAGATTACTCTCTTACTAATCCATTTATCCATTTTCCTCTCTTCCACTCCCACTAAGCTCAGTAGTTATTATTTAAGATTACTACTATTCATATTTAAGAAGAATGATTGGGATGTATAAGTTACAAGTTGTAACTGTGTATATATTTCAATTTTCAAAATAAGGCAACATGCTAGGGATCCCAAATTTTTTTCTTAATCTTCTAGTTCAACCTTCTGGAAACTTTTTTTTAAAAAAAAACTCATAAATAAAAAGAATTACAATTTTTTTCCTCACGAAATCCAACAAAGAATATAATTCAACAACAATAGATGAAGATATAAAAATAAAAAATTAGATGTCTCATACTCCTTTGCATTCATCTGGGCTCTTTAATAAGGGCTTATGTAGTATCGAGTCTTTGATTCATCACCATTGTCAACTATTCCACGATCAATCTAGTTACTCAATGATAATCTCTTTCAATTTGCATCTTCTCTCTATCAAAATACATAAACAAAAAATAACCTTTAAAAAATTATATCAATATGACTATCGAAATAAATAAATAAAAATTTAAAATAAACTAAAAATGAAATTAAAAGTAATGGATCATGAGAGGAAAGAGAGTTACTGAATTGGGTTATGTGAGAGGGTGGATTAACTATAGAGTACCATTTAATCTCTTTCAAAATGCGTCTTCTCCTTATCAAAATGCATCAATAAAAAATATCCTTCAGAAAAATGCATCAACCAAAAATAACTATAAGAAAATTTTATCAAAATGACTAAAGAAAAAAAAAACCTGAAAATGAAAGTGAAAGTAAGAGAGTGCAAGAGGAGAGAGAGTTACCTAATTGTGATTTGCGAGAGGGTGGATTAACTATGGAGTACCATTTTTCTCTTTTATCAAATTAATAATTTTTGGCACTTTTTGTGGAAAAAAATGATGAATATAAATGTTCAGTTTTTAGTAGTAATTTTCTATATCTATACTACTATTTAAGGGGCTTCCCCTGTTTACATTTTGAATGCCTAAAGTACCCTCATCATATCCACTTACAAGTTTTCAACTAACGAAGATAAATATGTAAATTAAAACTTCTACACTTTAAAACTTACAAATTCACGTACGCTTTGCAGTTTCTATCTCACTTTCTATCTCTCATTCTTCTTCAGATTGAAGACATTTAGTTTAGCTCTACATCCTCCTTTCTTTTTCTTCAGATTAAAGAAATTTATTGTCAGAAACTCCAACAAATTTTCAGATTATATCTTTTGCAAGTTCTCTTTGCTTTCTTTTCTTTGGTTTACGATTGTCTTTCTTTGAGCTCTACTTTTTTTTTTTTTTTATATGTATAACATTAACTCTTTTTTTTTTTTTTTAATGTAATTTTGATCTTCCCTATCCCGTTCTCTCAAATCCCAGGGAAGACTTCTGAAAAAAAGAAGAAGAAGATCATCTTCTCTCTCGCGCTCTCAATCCTCAGGTGTGTGAATTGCTTGCTCTTGCTTGCTCACGTTTGTGTCTTTTTTTTTTCTTCTGAGAAACCCATTTGAATAAGTATCTTTGTTTTTATTTTAAATGGTTGTTGATGGCATATCTCTCTATTTGCGTTGCATATATCTCTCTATTTGAAGGATTAATTTCTTTGATTGCATATCTCTGTATCTTGAATTCCATAACATAATCATTTATGCGTTTCATTGTAAAATTGTCACCTTTATTAGTGTTTTTCACCAGTTCTATTCAAGGCGTTAAATTTTTTATTTATTTACTTATTTATTTAAATAGTTGATGATTAGATTTTAAAGAGTCCATGATAGAGTTAAATTCTAACTTTGGTTTGTTGATTAATTTTATAAAAAAAAAAATACATGGTTTAACCCTAATTCTTTTATCTCTCTCAGGTTCACGTACGCACAATTTTTTTGGATTGCATTGAGGAGTCATTGGAATAGAATATTAGATAAGTTCGGCTGAGAGACTAGAATTATTATATGTATTAAACCTCACATAAAGTGGTTGTTATATAAGAAATTGTTGTAAAAAAATTTCTTTTGTAATAGAAACTATATTTATCATTTGTATAATTCTATGTCAAATTCAATTTAATTTTTTTTTTCATAAGTATTAATTTACTACTTCATAAAAAATGTTACGTACCTTTTTCTCAGTTTTAAAGGTTGTTGATGTTGTTGATATATTTGAAATTTAAACTATTTTTAACTTTTGTTATGGATGTGTAGTAAGTGGCTAACTTTTAGGACTAAAACTAAATTTTTGGATTAAACAAAAATTGATAAATGTTATTAATCCTGACCTCTAGGAAGTAGGAACTGTGAAGATTTTTTAAAAATAACTTCAACTGTTTAAGTAGTAACTTCTCAAGTAACATTAAAGACCTAAAATAAAGGAACCACATCTCCTAAACTTATGCCCACAGTAGGAAACCACTAACACTAAAAATAGTATAATACGGTTCAAATACAACTCAAACATTAAAACTATCTACTCCCACTAATCCACCAATAACCCACGTGAAAATATACTCTTATCCTCAGTCCCATTTGCTTTTGTCGATTTTACAAATTCTTTCGTTTGTTTCACACAACAATACACGTTTCATTACATCTCTAGCAAGCACTAATGCACAAGTATCATATCATAAATCATCATATCAATTAATACAAATTTAATGTTATAATAAAATATCATTTGAAATTTTAAATAGTGTGATGTACTATAGTCTGTCCTTTAACAAAAAACTTATTAATTTACTTATGTACCTTATAAATATGCAATATAAGTATTAATAATCATAGTTTGTCAATTTTAAACTCATTGGATACTCAGCTATTGTAAAAATTAGTAGAAGCATCCAAATCCCAATCCAAAAATGCAAGTCATGTACCAGGTGGTTGGGTAGCTTTTAAACGAGGAATAGAAAGTGAGATTTTTTTAAAATAGTACATGGATAGAACATGAGATTTTTTTAAACATAGTTATTAAATTTTAGGATCTTTTTAGGAACATTTTCTTTAACAAAAATCTTATTAATTTACTATTCCATAGAAAATGTTACGTACCTTAATTACGTAGTTTTTATATAAATTTTTTTTTTAAATTTTTGGTAATCAAATGATAGTTCTTCAAGTCCCAAGCTGAAGTAAACCATTTCACATACATGGAGTTATGCAATATCATCACAAGGTCAATTCAAATATTTCATTTTACAAGTTTATGCTTCATATTTATTGTGCTTATTATTATTGTGTACGTTTTAAAGTCTCAATTAATAACACAAACTAACACATTTTGTATCATAGGTTCATTGCAAATGCTGCTGGAAAGCAATTAGAATGTGGAACAAATAGCATTGCTCCACCAACTTCTTCGCCGTAGCCGGCATAATATTAATAAGTTCACCTATTCCATGTTTCAAATGTAGTGCATTATTTTACAGTTTTACCTGATGTAAATATTTCAGTTTTCTACATTGATCCATCAACTTCTTCATAATAGCTTTTGTAAAGGTCATCACATGTATTTTGTAAGTAGTTTTATTGTTACAATTTTATTATGCATTTTCAATATATGCACTATTTATAAGATTTATTCAGAGGATCTTTTTTTCCTCCTCCTAAAGGTTAATACTAAATTATTGCATCATCTTCCAATCAATAATATGTTGATTATTGCATAAATAAAATTGGTAAAAATGGATAATAGTTACGGAATACTAGCCTCACGCGCGTGCTCAGAGGCTCTTCTATTTTTTGGGTAAGGGTTAATTTAGAACATTTATTATATTTTAGGATTACTACATTTTTCAATCACAAAAAAAAAAAAACCTAAGGGTGTGATGAAAAATTATTTCACTGCACATAATAGTCATCACACCCCTAGGTTTTTTTTTGTGATTGAAAAATGTAGTAATCCCAAATTATAATAGATGCTCTAAATTAACCCTTACCCAAAAAATAGAAGAGCCTCTGAGCACGCGCGTGAATGCGTGCTCCGAGGCTAGTTACTATTTAAGAGGCTTCCCCTGTTTGGACTGGATTTTTTTTCCAAAATACCCCTACACCCCTAAGTTCAAGTGGAGATAAAACTAAAGGATAGTCTGGTAAAAATACATGTCTAACTTGCACTAAAACATTGCTTACAAAATAGGAACACTCTCTCATTAGCCCACTTCTTTAAAGCAACTATATGTTTATTTAAAAAAAAAACTCTTTCACCAACCCACTTCTTCAAATTAATTATACGTTTATTGTTTTTTATAATAGAAAAATTATTTAAACTACCTACATTTTTGTTGTTTTTTTCCTAAAAAAACCTATGTTTCTTTTGGAAAAAAAAAATCCTACGTTTCTAATACTACTTTTTTATTATTAAAAAAACACCCTAAGTTTATCCAAAAAATGTGTATATCTATCTATTTAGTTTAATTTTTATATAAAAAAAAACTAAATATAAAAAAAAACTAAATAGTTATCAAAAAAAAAAAAACTAAATAGATATATACACCTTTTTTTTTTTTTATATAAGTAGATACATCTTCAACTCCCATTAAAACGCTGCCTACAAAATATGATTACTCTTTTGATGGTTTTCCAATTGCTTTATCTATTTATAAAATAAAAAAAATTAAAATTAAAACAAATATACGTTTCTTTGTAAATAAACACATTTGTTGTACCAAAAAAAAAAAAAACCACATTTACCGTTACAAACTATTTGGTCCTAAATTTTAGTTCCAACTCTCCAATATATCTTTTTTTTTTTTTTGAGAAACAACTCTCCAATATATCTTACGTTTCAAAAAAAAACTGAAGGTAGTTGTAAAAGTCAGATTGCTACACCTATTAAAACCACGTTCGTTATCAAAAAAAAAAAAAAAAAAAAAAAATTCTCACATCCACCACAATATTATCCTTCTCCTTCAGTTTCTTCTTCCGTCATCCACCCAATCATCTTCCACCATCTTTCACTCTTACTTTGTTAAGTCTTCACAGTTTCTTCAAATCCTATTTATAAACTGTTGCAAGTTTTGATGTCAAAATGGTAGGCCTTTGAATTTGAAATGGGCAAAGGCTCTAATAGTGACTCCAATGTGGTGTTTTTGGTCATTGTTGGTCCTCTATTTTTGGTTTGCTAGATAGATTGCGATTGTGGGTTTAGGAGATTATGATACTTTGTTTGCTAGAAGCATTATTAAGGGTATCAGTACACCTTTCAATTTGTAGTAATTATAATTTGAAACATTTTTGTTGTTGTTATTATTCAAGGGTGTCTGATGGTCCTGATCACATTATGCTTTCACTTCATACATTTTTTCTAGAGTAATTTTTTCTAGAATGTCTCATCAATTGGCCGAATTCAGGATTAATGTAATGCTACGAATGTTCATTGTATTTTGTTGTTGTGTTAGCCATGGATGTAAACAATCTTAAATCCATTTCAATAAAAAAATTAACTCCACACAAAAATTTATGGTATTATTTGTTTGTGTTTGATTTGAACTCTTTAATGTGGGTAGTGTACAGGAAAAATACTAGTATGAGATAGGATGATAGTCATTTGACTCTTTCATGGTAGAGTTAGATAACTATAATCCTTTCCTAAATCTAATCTTTTTTGATAGGCATGAAGAAATGGGGAGAGAAAAGCCAAAGGAAGGAGGATAGATAAAATAAAGGGTATTTACGCTACTAGGTTTAGTTTTTTTTTTTTTAATATTTAGGAATTTATGTTATTTTTTTTAGGGATTACACTACTACTTGGTTTCCTAATCAAACACAAGCTCTAATAAAGTATCTCAGAATCATTGATGGTGGATAAGTTTTGACCAAGACCATCACTACTTTCTCTGGTAAATTCTTCCAAAAAGCTAAATCAAAATGAATTATAGACACATTGTATTTGTTTTGCCTTTGAGTTATTTTTTCAATTTAAATCACATACCCATTATATGTAATACTCAAATGTCATTAAATGCTCAAATGCACATTAATGACACGCACAATAAGTTGATAGAAAAAGAGTGAATTTATAGTAAATTTATAGTTTGTTGATTAAAGTTTCCTTCTTTTTTTTTTTAATGCTTGGTTTAATGTTAATTTTTTTTCTTAGGTTGATGTACGCACAAATTTATTAGATTTCACTAGCCTCTGAGCACGAGCTCATGCATGTGCTCAGAGGCTCTTTCTATTATTTTGGATAAAAATTAATAATTTGCATCCATTATAATTTGGGATTGCTACAGTTTTCAATTACCAAAAAAAGAAAAAAAAAGAAAAAAAAGAAACCTATAGGTGTTGTGGGGGCAGAAGAGTCAGAGTGTGTTTATGGGCCTTGGGCTTGATCCAATGATATTAACTCATCGAGGAGGTCTTAGTGATAATGACTATACTGGATATAAAGGCCCATAAGCAAATTGTTACGAGAGAAATTGGTGGAAATGGTCCGAGGAGAGAGATCTCCACGGCTCCATGAAATAAATGTCGTGTCATACATCCTGGGGTACGTAAGGGATTTCTAGAAGGTCTGATGAGGGAAGATATGTTCCACATGAGCACAGGATGGAGTGAAGAAGAAATATCTTAGAGAAACCTGCTACCACCGCATTAAAAACTCTACACCTACCTCTCTGACCGCATTAATGGGGAAATGACCTCTAAACAGTGGTGGACAGTGTTACAGCTGTTGTTCGAGGGCTTCAAGAAGACAGTGGATGGGACAAGTATTTAGATTGGTGATCTGGTTCATACATGGATGATGGTAGGAAGAAGGAAGATGATATAAAAGGAAAAGAATGACATTCAAGGAGGGGAATTGAGAGAAGAAAGAGAAAAACACTGTACATACCACCTTCAAATACAATCTATTGTGGAAAGAGTAAAAAGGAATATAATTCATCCTCAACTAATGTCCAAGGAGAGTTTTTGTCATAAAACCATTTCATTGTGCATGTATTGGCGATCTAGCCCACCATACTTGTTACCTAATAGCCATAAAACCTAAATTTTAAGCCCACGCTCTACAAATTTCATTGTATAAGGCTATTTGGGCCTGCACCCTTCACACGGTTGGGTCTGAGTGTAAATTGTATCCTTACAGGTGTGATGAGTATTATGTATGGTGAAATAATTCTTCATCACACCTCTAGGTTATTTTGTGATTGAAAAATATAGCAATTCCAAATTATAATGGATGCAAATTATTAATCTTTATCCAAAAAAATAGAAAGAGCCTCTAAGCACGCGCGTGAATGTGTGCTAAAATGCTAGTAAATAATAACTACTGAGCTTAGTGGGAGGTGGAAGAGAGGAAAATGGATAAATGGATTAGTAGGAGAGTGGTCCTATTTTTTGGGCAATGTTTGAGTGGAGTTAGAGTTGCATTTTTACCAGATTGTCCTTTAATTTTGTCTCTACTTAAACAAAGAACTATAAGGGCATTTTTGAACTAAAAAATGAGGAATCCAAATAGGAGAAGTCTCTTAAATAGTAGTATAGATGAGCACGTGCGTGAGCGCGTGCTAAGAGGCTAGTAAATAATAACTACTGAGCTTAGTGGGAGGTGGAAGAGAGGAAAATGGATAAATGGATTAATAGTAGAGTGATCCTATTTTTTAGGCAATATTTTAGTGGAGTTAGAGTTGCATTTTTATCGGATTGTCTTTTAATTTTGTCTCTACTTAAACATAGGACTATAGGGGCATTTTTGAACTAAAAAAAATGAGGAATCCAAACAGGAGAAGCCTCTTAAATAGTAGTATAGAATATAGATGGGCACGTGCGTAAGCGTGTGCTAAGAGGTTAGTAAATAATAACTACTGAGCTTAGCGGGAGGTGGAAGAGAGGAAAATGAATAAATGGATTAGTAGGAGAGTGATCTTATTTTTTAGACAATGTTTTAGTAGAGTTAGAGTTGCATTTTTACCAGATTTACCTTTAATTTTGTCTCTATTTAAATATAAGACTATAAAGGTATTTTTGAACTAAAAAATGAGAAATCCAAACAAGAGAAGCCTCTTAAATACTAATATAGATAAAATAAGTTTTTATGGGGTAAAAGGAAAAGAGGGAAAAAAAAAACATTACCATTTACCACTACTTTGACCCATTGATTTTGAACCAAGTTCAATGGCTTCTTCGCATAATAAACTTGCGACATCTCTTTCAAGCTTTTCCAATTAGCTTTAGACCCATTGATGTTGCCTATACTAGTGTTTCTCTTGGCCAGGCCAGCCTATGGGCTGGGTCGTCTCTCGATTGCTAGGTAGGCAGAAAATGAACTGAATTGTATCTCAATTGACAAAAATGAAGGCTGTGAAATCAAATCATTCCGCCTTCTATAGAACCAATGAGCGAAATGGTCAACTTCTTATGAATTGTTCATAAAAGCTATTTATAAAACATTACCTTATCTTTTCCAATTTTCAGGTGCAAATTGCAATAGGTATCGCACGGTTGCACTGTGCAGTTCACAAGTTACCTTAACTTGTGAAAGAGAAGTTAAAAAAATTAGTATAAAAGCAAAATGATAAAAAGTTTAAAGGGTAAAAGATTTTTTATTCAAGAGCTGAGATTAAGAATTACTTTTGAAACTTTTAAGTTTAACCTTTGATTTGCAATTGCTTGATGCAATAGCGGGCGAATGTACTTGATCTCAGCCTGTGAGTAATATTGTTACATGGTGACAAATATAAGAGCATGAAACCAATTTAATTTCCATGACTTTGTATTCACAGCCACGCATTTGGGAAACAAGTCCTAAGTATTGACTTTTCAGCTATGAACAGTGCACAAATATACTGTTCATGGGTCCCACAAATTTCACTTTTCAGCAACTTTTTCATTAAAAATGGGTCTCACAGCACTATTCACATATTTAAAAATTATTTTGCTACAGTGTTTTCAGTTTTCAGTTTCTGCAAAATAAGTTCTATCCAAACAAACTCTATATATTGCTATCACCTAGTGTAATAGGAAAGTCAAAACCTTTATTATTTTTTTATGAGAGTCAAAACCTTCAACCAATTTATAATTCTGAAATTTAATTATTTTTGTTCATCACGTGTGTTATATTGGTAGTAAGTTTTTTTTTTTTTGAGAAGCATATTGGTAGTAAGTTCAACATTTCACTCTCAATTAATTTCAGAATAAAATATTTTTTTTATATATTATTTTCCTTAGTATATACTTCTATATTTTTCTCATACATATTTCTCACGTGAGAAATATGACAGTAGGAGATATTTTCTCCTTATATGTTAGTGAGAAATGTATTTCATATGTAGGAGATATTTTCTCTTTATAGTATTTAATTATTTATAAATAAAAAATATAGAGAATGAGACAGGGCCGGCCCAACAAAATTTGGGGCCTAAGGCGGAAATTTTATATAAGGCCTTTTTATATATAAACATTAATTAAATAAATATATATAATACTAATTAAATTAAGACTAATTTGATGTAAATACAAAAATTGATGAATAATAATAATTAAACTAAGGTTAATTTCATACAGAGAATTGAATATTATAGTTGAACCATAAATTTAAACAAAAAGAACTAGAAAAAATATTTTTAAAAAAAAACTTACTTTAACTTGGATATATAACTATGCATAATTAAGTACAGTTGTAACCTAAACTCTAATTTATATATTCTTTTTAAAAGAAAGAGATAGATAAATATTATTTGGTGTGTGACTTTGTAGAATATTAGTTTACAAAAATTAAGATCTCAAACTATTAGAGGAGATTAGTCATCATTGATGATCTATCACATTTGCAATATTTTTTTTGAAACATATTAAGGTTTCAATTGGTTTTAATTTCTATTGGTCTCCTATTTTGGAAGCCTTGTTAGAAATGAAAAAGAAAAATACTAAAGATACTACAAAATGTTCACAATATAATGTGATAATGATTGTAATTGATGAAATTTAACAACTTAATTTATTTGTGTTAGAATTAATTTTTTATGTGATTGGTGACATGTTAGTTAAATTTAAACTTAAACCTATAGTAAAATTTGTGGTATTTTTAACATCACTTTAAAAAAAATTACTAATTATTTAAAAAATGTTATATTTTTATAAAATTTGGGCCTTCACACATAAAAATGGGGCCTTTTTTTAGTAGGGTATTTTTTTTTTTGGGTTGTGGGGCCTTAGGCCTAGGCCTAAGTTGCCTAGGGCCTAGGCCTTGAGCCGGCACTGGAATGAGATAAAAGGATGAAAAGTTATTATTATTTTGTTGGAATTTATCATTATTATTATTATTATTATTATTTTTGGGTAAGAAAAAACATTTTACAATTAAAAGATTTTCTTATAATGCAGTAAAAACAAAATCACCTCACTATGTTTTTACTTTTCACTGTTTTAAGTTTTCCCTCAAATTCGAATATGCGTGGGTAACTGTTTCGTTCTTTTCACTCAAATTTTGCGTTTCCCGCTTCTCACAAAACCCAAAAAACCGTAAAATTGAAACGAAAACACAAAACCACAATCCAACCGTCCAAGCAATTAAAAACCAACGGTCCAAGATCACGATCCGCGTCACTCAACCTAATTGGCCCGCACAACTCTCCACCCCATATAAAAACCCAACCACCCCAACCAATCTTCTCTCACATTCCACACTATTCAAAGAAACTCACACACGCAAACGCAATCAGTTCCCTCTCAAAACCTTCTTTCGATTCCCAAAAGTTTGTCTCTCACTTTCTTCAATGGCCGGAAGAGGCAAATCTCTCGCCGCAGGCACCGCCAAGAAGAGCACATCTCGGAGCAGCAAAGCCGGTCTCCAGTTCCCCGTCGGCCGTATCGCCCGTTTCCTCAAAACCGGCAAGTACGCCGAACGCGTCGGCGGTGGCGCCCCTGTCTACCTCGCCGCCGTCCTCGAGTATCTCGCCGCCGAGGTCAGTTTACAGTTTTTGACAGTTACAAATTCTGTTACATTCGCTTCTTTCTTTTAAATGTTTGTTCATTTTTTATTTTAGGTTTTGGAATTGGCTGGGAATGCAGCGAGAGACAACAAGAAGACACGTATAGTGCCACGTCATATCCAGTTGGCGGTGAGGAACGACGAGGAACTGAGTAAGCTTCTCGGGTCGGTGACCATCGCAAACGGTGGCGTTTTGCCCAACATTCACAACATGCTCTTGCCTAAGAAAACCGGTGCCGGTTCCAAGAGCGGCCCAATCGATGACTAGACCGGAGGAGCTTTCTCTAAAAAAAAAAAAAGAAAAGAAAAAGAATTGTGGACAGTGGTATAGATAGGAATTGTGGTTCTTAGATTTGGTGATTGTAAGAATCGGTAGGAATATGATTTGATTTGATTAGATTAGGATTTTCTATTGTTATTCTGTTTGGATTTTTAGATTGTTTCTTCGCTTTTTGACAGTTCAAGGTTTGAATTTGATTGTTAAATGATTTGCAAAAATTGAAATGCGAATGATCTTTGCAATTGTCCAAATTATGTTATGTGCTTTTTTGGGCTTGGACTCTTTAATGAGTAAAGATTGATGTTTTAACAGATTGCATTGGTTTCTTATCGATGAGTAAATTAGATAATGTGAGTCCATTTGAATAACAATAAAAATGAAGTTTAGAGAGAACCCTTCAAATTTCAAACGATAATGTAAAGCTTATTTCAATTAAAGAATTCAAACTTGACAAAAAGAGAACAACATAGTACTGTAAAATTAAACAGAGGCGGTGTGTGTAGGGCCTGCAACACCTCCAGCAGGGTTTCTTTGCTGTTGTTGTCTCTGTTTTTCTCTTTGGGCAGCAGTGACAGACACATAATAGGAAACTGCAAATAGTCCATGAACAAAGCATAAAATCCCTCCTATAGACAGGAATCTATGGTGTGCTATCCCACAAGCTTTTCTTGATCTCGAATTTGACATTGTTCCTATTATGAGCAGTGAGAATCCGACGGCTAATATGATCCTGATATGTCACAAAGGTTAAGCATTAGGACGCTCTTGTTCGGGCTACACAATTATCTTTACAAATATTATTCCCAAATTCATATATATATATTCTTACAAAATGAGCACATTTATCAAAGCCCCATTATTTTGAACATGTAATTTTGCAATTTTAAGGGAACTGAGATCTATGGAGTGTAGACTGTGGAGGGGAAATTTTTCAATATAACGGAAATAATGCTCTCTCCTTTTTGAATGATTAATAGCGAGTCTTATCATGAATCATGATAAAATGGGAAGAGAGGGTATTGTTTCCGGGATATTGAATAATTGCTCGGTGTAGAAGGGATTGTGTAACGTTGAGCATGCAACACATACCAAGCAAAAATGAGAGAACCAATAGCTAATTGCTGATTTGGTGTGGAATTTGAGAACTCCGCCTTGGACCTAACGCAAATGCAACCACCAAGCAACTGAGCAATAACATGAGCAAGGAGTAGAAGTATAATTGCAGCCAACCCTAGCTTGAAAGCCTGATAGCTTGGGTCTCTACACTCAAAAATCCACATCCTCAAATGTTTCACCTATGAAACAAAGACAACAAAAGAGAAAAACAATAAAGTTATTAATTAAACTTGAAATTGAAATTGTCACTATAAATTCAATTATATGGTTAGAACTTAGAAACTTAAAAACACCTTGTTTTGAGCGATTTCAGCTTGAATGCCAAGAATCCCAGCAACAATGTCCATGATCATGATCAAGAGGCAGACAAGAAAGCCATAGTTTCTGGCCATTTTTTTCCCCCTTCTCTGAATTCAGAGCTTTGATATATAGCGGTGATTGTGGAAAAGGAGAAGGGAGTGATTCAAATTTTATAGGCAACTTCCCACGCTTTTATTAGTAATTCTTTATGAGGTTTGGATGAAGAAGGGAATACGAATAACTTATATATAAGAAGAATTAGCTGTGCTCTCAGGGTTAAAGCTTCTTTTGTTTTCACATTTTTTTTTTCTTTATTCTTATTTTGCCTCAACCTTTCATTTTAAAGTTTGATTCCTTTCATGGGGAACAAGGAAAGCAGAGTATCACCAGCAGGATGTATCATTGTATGGACAGCTGATAATAGATCCCACACTAAGTTCCAAAGTCATATGGTTTTGAGCTCTTATTTGATTTCTCAGTAATTTATTGGTCATGACTCAATTAGTGTTAATGAATCAGGTTGCTTATGTAATACTATGGTGATCGAATTTCCGTTGGTGTCTAATTCACAATGGAATATATGATCTCCTATACATAATTAGCTAGGTCTTTGAAAGTTCTAGTAGTATTGGGAAAGAAAAGAATCGTAGCTAGTCCGAACGAGTTTTAGAGGTACCAACATACTTAAATGCAATTTGCTTGCTTTGAAAAAGGCCTAGAATCTATCCTTAGCAGGTTTTTGTAAATCAAGTACTAGTACTTTATTCCTTTAGAAATGGCCTCCATACACCCTGGAATCTACATATGGCATCGATATTGAACATTTATTTATGTAAATCTTAATAAGAATTCATGTGGCACTTCAGTCTCAATGTTAATAAAAATGTTGAATACTTGCAGGGCTATTGTGTAATCGAATTTGGATTTGGAGGCGAGAAATAAAATTTTGTTTAAGAAGTGCAGAGTGTATCCTGCTCAATTTAACCGTTTGTTCCTATAGAGCTAGATTTTAGTGAAAAATATTACTGTTTAACTTTAGAACTCCATCCCAATTCAAAGGCTGTTTTGATGCAGCAATTAAACATGATAAGATGTTATTGGCGATCATATAAGTAAAGAGATGCAAAGGCAAAACCATTCACGTCCAATCTTGGATTCCAGAGAACGAGAAGAAGGGATCTCTCTTTTTGGGCTAGCCTCATGCAGCCCATTTTGCAGTTTCATGTGCTCTTTAAGCTGCTTTAAAAAAAAAAAAAAAAAAATTGTGCTCTTAAAGCTGGTTATAGCAATAGCTGAAAGAGGGATGTGCTACGAATGTGTTGTCTTTGTCTAAAGTTCTCTTGTAATAAACTTTCTCAGGTCACGAGTTCCATCTTAGAGGTCTATATAGTTTTTTTATTTTTATTTTTATTTTTATAAATTATATTAAATTTTTTTGATAGGGAAGGCCTATATAGCTTTGGTCCTTGACGACTTTGAATGTTGGTCCATAAGGATAAAAATTAGGCTATATTAGGGTATTAATAAAAGGACAAAGTTTGGCAAGTTTGGCAAGTTTTACAATTCTACTTATTTATTTATTTATTTTTTATATTGAATGTGAATTTGACAAACCCACCATCAAATTACGTTTTTTTTCTTATATCAATCATATTTGTAAAAATTTTAGAAGATCAAAGATCAAAATCTTTGTTATCAATCAAATATTTAAATTTTAAATTTGTATAGTTTAAAATGATGCATAAAAAATAAATTTATAGATTGTACAAGAAATAAGATCCGATTAGAGCGAAATTTGATATGTGTGTTAAGAACATAAAAAAAAAAAATGTAACTCAATGGTTAAATTTTAAAAATATGTTTATGTTAATTTTATTAGTGTGAGTTGTAGTATTAAGTTACAACTAAATTTGTAACAAAACTTTGTCCTTAATAAAATTAAAAAAAATCATTGAATAACATTTAGTTTTCTTGGAAAAGATAATAATATTTGTGCTATATTAGTCAATGAAGACAAGTGTGAGTGTGTATATATACATATATTTATATATATTTTGAAAGAGAGTTTTAATATATGGTGTTTGCTTTTATCGATAGCTCTTTATTATTAAATCAAGACACCAATCGGTTTTTGATATATGCGGGGATTGAACTTATTTCTTATTCAACTATAAGAAATTTTACCAGTTGAACTAATTGAAATCCACCGAACAACAAATATCTATATAATATCTGCAAACTAAAAATTATTATAATAAATTTGATCATTTGTGTTGTGATTTTCCCTATCAGGAAATAAACAAATGGGTAAATAAGTTAATCTAATGGACACTTATATAAAATTAAAATTTTAAGGTGAAACAAATTGAGAATTTTATTTTAGGAAAAATTTTCTTTTACATTGTACTATACAATGTAAATTTGGCTTATAAACAATTTATAAACACGTAAAAAGTAACAAATATTATATATATTTGCAAAAAATATAAATATAAAATTCTTTTAGCCAAAAAAGAAAAAAGAAAACAATTACCTGTGTTTATAACGTAAATTTTGTAAAAAAGTAAAGATACAAATAACCTTTATTTTGTGTGAAACGAGAGGATGCGTCCACGTGGGCATAAGTAAACGTTGGGTGTAGGACGCGTGTCAGGAGATGAATTTAATATGAACTGTGAAACATTGTCTGGAAGCAACTGGAACATGTCCAAGTCCAACACTTCCTTCTAAAGTTTTCGAGAAACAAACATTTTATCTAAAAATCAAATTAATCAAAAGGACAGCCCAGGAAATCGATCCTAGTATTATTTTCAGTTCGGAATTAATATGTCGGTGCTCCGATGGAAGAGTTTCGCGGAGAACGAGGATCGCCCCGACAAGCCTCGACGCTATGGAGTCACCGAGATGAGAGGCCCCCATTACACACTCTTAACCCAAAATGTTCTTCAGGTACCTTCTTTTTTTTTTTTCTTCTTCTCATAAATAAAATTCCTTTTGAATATTATGATCATCTTTATTATTTGTCGTAACAAATTAATACTACTTTGCATGTAAAAGACAAACAAAATTAAAAAATGAAATAAAAAGGGACAATGAGTTTATAGAATTTGATGAGTACAAACTTGGAAACTGAAGGGGAAGATAATTTTGGAACTAATACTGATTTATTTTATAATTTTTGACACCTTGGTTTATAAGCATTATGAAATAAAATTGTAGTAATTCTAGCATCATTTATTCCCCTCTAAATGTGGTACTTTTACAATTTACCATAATTTTGTAACCGAGCAGTGTCTCAATTTAACCATTGTCAATTGGTAATAAGTACTTTGTCAGTAGGATTCCGGTCGAATAATAGAAAATTCAAATTATTGTTAGATATATTTTTCAAAAAGAAAATTTTAGCAGTGGAGGATAGAGTAGTTATAGGTTTCGGTTAACTTAAGTAGTAAAGTTTCTTGTTGTCGAATATGGGACCTGAGTTCAAATCCCACTTACCCCAAAAAGAAATCCATTGGTTTCTTGACTTGATGATAAAGAGTGATCATCATTGATTGGATGTCATAGATTTCAGATGCTATCGTTTTTATAAGGAAAAAAAGAAAAAGAAAAAGAAAATGTACTTATTAAGTAGGGAAATTATTCAGTTTTAAAGAATAGGAACATTGCAACTTCACCATTAAGAGGGAAAGTGCGATTAACCCCAAGCTTTAGGATCTTATTTGACCGTGCGTCCCATACTGCTAAGGAGTGAGTTGCATGAGGGTTTTATATGTTTCAAAGCTACATTGTGAGTCAACCTACTTTCATACATCTGCAGTGGGCTAACCGATAGTCTAGAACTGTTACAATTCTCCTCCTTTTTCATTTGATATGGAAGGCCAGCACTTGGAAGATGAAGGGAGCAGATGGGGTTTCCTGATAAGTTACAATTGCAAATTTCTGTTTTGCAGGATATTTTTGAGTCTATGGGGCAGTTTGTTGATGGATTGAAGTTTTCTGGAGGATCTCATAGCCTGATGTCAAAGGATTTCATTAAAGAAGTGACTAACATGGCTCACCAACATGATATATATGTTAGCACGGGTGACTGGGCTGAACATTTGCTTCGCAGAGGTCCATCAGCTTTTAGAGAGTATGTGGAGGTGAGGCATGCTAGAGGTTCTATATTTATAAGTTATTTTTCTTTTAATGTTTATTACAGTTCTTACTCATGCCCTGCTATGATCACTTTAGGAATGCAAGCACTTGGGGTTTGACACAATTGAGCTGAATGTGGGATCGCTTGAAGTCCCTGAAGAAACTCTACTAAGATTTGTGCACTTGATTAAGAGTGGTGGTCTGAAAGCCAAGCCTCAATTTGCAGTGAAGTTTAACAAGTCTGACATTCCCATAGGTGGTGATAGAGCATTTGGAGCTTATATTGTTCCAAGACCTCGGTCATCTGGTATATGAGCTGCTTACTAGATATAAATTTGATATGGTTTATCATCATGAATCCCTACTCGTTTGGATGAGCTTATTTGCATCAGCTTATTTTGTTTATTTCTTAACTATACTTTTTTTTTAATGACAAATTTTCTTTTACACAAATAAACAAAATAAAACAAACAAAGAATCTAGTCTTTTTTGTAAAGAAGGATAAACTATGAATATAATATTCAAGATTAAAGTTGATGAACTAATGAGGTCATCTGATATGGGCACTTTTTTTTGCCGTCCATATAAACTTAAGAGCCAGAAATGCTTGGTTGGTAAATTACGCATTTAACATCCTTATCTCAGACCATCTTGGATTAATGTGTAATAAATTGTATTAGTGAAACTAAGTATAATCTAGGCTGATTGGCATTTGTGTTCCAGATGGGGTATCTGTGGCTGTTTAACTGCACTGATTAATGCTACTACTAAAATAGTTCTTAAACACCATTTGTCTCTTTAGCCAAAGCTGGTGGACCATACATGAAACATGTTGTTATGTCTTTTTATTTGTAGGATGACCTCATAACTTGTGAAAAAATTAGTTGTTTTATAACTATACATTTGGGATGGCAGTTATACATTGTTAGAAGGTTATCTGCATGTTTAATTTGTAGTTTCTCATCATAAAACATTGGTTCATTTGTTGAAGGAGTCAAATTATTTTTATAATTCATGAATTTCCTATGTTAACATTTTCTGTTCAATTATGTGTGTGCAACATGGATATTACATTAGGGAGACCTAAATTGAAATTATGAGCATTGCTCTGTGGCATTGCTGTATATTACTTTAACCTGGATACCAATGTTGGGAGTACATTGGTGTTTAAGTGCTGCATTCTTTTAACCCACATTCTAAATTGTTTTGCTCAGTACATACCATACTACATAGAAACAATTGAACATGAGAACAAATGAGAAATGTTGGACTTTTTTTGATTAAACTAGAAAGGAGGAAGTAGTACTAGAGGATCCCTTCTATTGTTATAACAATGAGCTTTCTCTTTGCTTTCACAGAATTTGTTGAAGATGTGGATCTTTTGATCAGACGGGCTGAGAGATGCTTAGAAGCTGGAGCAGACATGATAATGATTGATGCAGATGATGTCTGCAAGTATGCTGATTCTGTACGGGCAGACATAATTGCTAAGGTCATTGGGCGTCTTGGTCTTGAGAAGACCATGTTTGAAGCATCAAATCCCAGAACCTCTGAGTGGTTTATAAAACAGTATGGTCCCAAGGTATGATGCTCATTATTTCACCCTTCTCTTCATTATGAAATTTGGGATCTTGCATTGGATGTTCTAAAATCCTTGCTGATGCCCTCTTCTTCCAGGTGAACCTCTATGTGGATCACTCTCAAGTCCTGGATCTGGAATGCCTTCGGGGACACAACCTGGGGAAAAACCATGCATCTGTCCTTGGCTCCTCAAATTTTCTGTTCTGAACTGGTGTTACTTGTAGAGAAATATCACTTGTATGAACTGGTTATGTTGTAATTTGTGCTGTTGTATGTCCGTTTGAGGTTAAATATATATATCTTCAGTCCACCAATGAGTAATAGCTCAAGTAATTCGGGCTGTAATGCCCATCATAGCTATGAAACTTAAATTTTGTGTGTGCTCAGTAAGTTCTTGGACCTGTGTTCATCATTAATCTTTAATTTGCTATAATCAGCTTATCTTTGTTCATTCATTTCCTCGTGAACCACTGAATGTGTCTGAATCATCATATGAGAATGTAATGCATGCTCTATATCTAGTTTTCCTGCATTGTATCACAACCAGGCAAGTAGAACAACATGTAGCTTGCAGCTACTTTATGTCATTGGGAGACTGTAGAGCAATGAAGTGATGAAGCAAGAAGGCAAGGAAGAGGGATGGCGAATACATGTTTGTGTGTGTGCTAACTAATTGTAAAAGGGAGAGGAGGGAGAGATGAGGCTCATAAGTGAACTTAAGCTTGAATTCTGTATGATGGCCTAGTGAGCTTGTAATGAAAGTGGTGGAATAATTAACCAACTATTGCATTAGAGAGGACCAGTAGAATGCTGAGGGTGCCAACCTTGATGCTTAATTTTGTTCTGAACCTCTCCTGATAATATAAAAACCCATTGTTGGTAATTCTCTATAAACTTTAGTAACAAAATTGCTTGACTCATCTTATTGCACTCTAATCAAATTAAATTAAACTCTTTCAGATCCTAGACTGGTCCAACTGATTGAGTGTTTCACAAATCCAAAGTGTCTGTCGAGGTCACAAATGAACGAAATCACTTATGTTTTTGTGCTGTACTACGGCCCATTACCAAGCCCACTATGAAAAGAGGCGTGGGGCGGATTTACGCAATGATCCATTGAAAATCTGGATATTTTACATCAACCAATTTCTAGTGGTTAAATTTTCTTGGTTTCCTTCATTAAATAAATGGCATAGATGGTAGGTTACCATTTTTTTTTTAAAAATTTTGTTTAAAAAGTTTTCCATGAGAGTCAAATGTGGGAACCCATCACTCCACTTTCATGAACAATAATGAACTTTCCTCTTCATATGTTTTGATAAAAAATATTTTTTAATTTTTTGGAGGAACATTTTTTTAACTATTCAGATGTCTCAAATGGAAAATAATTTTCCAATATAATATGGTCCTCTTTTTTGGTTAGGATCACGTCACATTAGAAAATTATTTCCCATTTGAGATTTCTAATGTGGCATGCATGATTCATGTCTGCATTCAGTGTTTCAATTCAAACTTGGAAGTGATTCGAGTTTGAGGTAAAAATGCAACTTTATAACCTGTATATGTTGTGTATCTCTCATGAGGTTATTTTAACGTTTCTATAATTGACACTGTTTGGCTAAAAGCTAGGAACAAAATAAATTTTGATTCAGTATAATAAATTGTTTTGCTATTGATTAAGAAATGTTTATTTATTTATAACCCCTCACTACAAAACATGCGGGTCTATAGCCGCGTTTGCAAAACCGCGGCTATAGCTAACCTATAGGTTAAGTCCAAATCCACGGTAAAAAAAACGTGGCTATAGATCCAGCTAAATATATATATATTTTAAAGGAGGACCTATAGCCACGTTTTTTAAAACGTGGCTATAGGTTAAGTCTATAGCCACGGTCATAAACGTGGCTATAAGTCCAGCCAAATATATATATTTTAAAGGAGGACCTATAGCCACGTTTAAATGTGGCTATAAGGAAAAAAACCCAAACGAGTTCACTTCAGCCTAAACAAAAATGAAATATGCCGTAGAATATTCTATGGCGTATTCCAAAATGTTCCAAAAAAAAAAAAAACTAGCTGAATGGCTTGACTTCAGCGTAAACAAAAAATGGAATCTGACGATTTCAAATTATGAAATCTTAGACTCTCCCTCTCATCAAAAGAAAAAAAATGAAAGTTCTCTCAGTAATTCAAAAAAAAAAAAAAAAACTCTCTTATATTAATCTTACAACTCTCTCAATCTCTCTCTCATATGTGCATGCTGTCATCGATCTATGATGCCGGAGATCCAAAAAGTGCTGACCCACACTGTTAATCCATTTTTCCCACTGATGCTGTATGAATGGGTTTGTGAAAATATGGGGTTTTGTTCATTGTTCTTTGAGTTTTGTTCCCTTTAGCTTTGTCTCTCTTTGCAGTAGATCTGAAGGTTGAGTTTCTCTTTACTATAGACTTGAAGATTTTAAATCAATGAAGCTAAAGTGCCTCAAAAAATTATCTCTGTTTGCTTAATTTTTCTCTAACCCATGTCCATTTTTTTTTTTTTTTTTTTTTCTGTTATAGGGATTTTTGTATTTTTGAGCTTGTACTTTTGTTGAAGGAGATGTTCTGTTTGTGTTCTTGCACTGTTTTCTTGTATTTTAGAGTATGTTGTATTTGATTAATTTTGAAATTTTCTAGATTTTTGTTTGAATTTGAATTTGCTGAGTTTGTATTGTTGTTTTGAATTTCTTAATTTAATTAAAATTTAAATTTTAAAGTTTGAAAGCATTAATTTTAAAAATTAAAATTAAATTTTTTTTTTAAATTTTGATTATTGAAAATTAATTTTTGGTAATCAAAATTTTTTTTAAAAAAATATAAGGGTCTATAGCCATGTTTTTTAAATGCGGCTGTAGGTTGAGGATTTGTAGCTGTGTTTAAAAAATGTGGCTAGAGTATTTCCAATAGCCACGTTTATAAAAAAGCGGCCATTGGGCTGGTCCTATAGCCGCATTTGAAAAAAATGTGGCCATAGACCCCTCAGCCTATAGTTACGGATTTGAGGCCACGGTTGAAAACGTGTTTTTTTGAGCTATAGTCGCGTTTTTAAAATGCGGCTATAGAACTTTTTTTTGTAGTGCCTTACCAAACCAACAAAGGGCAACGATTTTTTTTTCTAAAATAAAAAATGTCATATTGCTTTTATTTTTTTAAATACTGAATTTTGTGTTCTTTATAAATAAAAAAAATTATATATATTTTTTACTTTCTTTTTATGTTTTCATCTATTCATATTATGAGCTAATTTGCTAGTGACAGAATACATGATAGATTTTAGTTTTCTAAAGGCGATAGTTAAAAATGAATGATAAAAATAAAAATTTTCCACCATTAAAAAAAATTCAACTTATCTTTAATCATAAACCAATCTATTTCTTTTAAAGTATACAAAGTCAAATCATAATATTTCTTCTTGAATACAGTGCTTACATTAATACATTTATAAATATATACTGAATCAAAACATACTCATATGAAGATGCTTTGCAAAACAGAATGTCGTATCAATCGTTGCTTAAAAATTATTAATTAGACCAATTAGGGAAACAATTTGTTGTTGATAATCTATTGAGATTATTTTCTTTGCAAAATCTGAAAATTGTCCACCCAAAAAGATTACAAACAAAAAATTATTAATAAAATCTCCTAATTAAGTTTCTATAATAATAATAATAATACATACATACATACATACATACATACAAACATACATACATACATACATACATACATTAAAAAAATACAACATTTATTTGGCCACAGATTGATCTAAGGGCTATGGAGGGTGTCTATGAGAAAGTAATGGAGAACTACATGCAATGGTGCCAGTTCTTAGGCCCCGAATTAAGTTTAAGGTAATCTGAGAATTCTTATCCATTTTACACATTTTAGTTTACATTTATTCTAGATTATAATGTCGGCTTGAAGGGGAAAAAAAAAAAAATTTGTGTTTATGCTGAAAATTTTCAAGAAAAGAAAATAAAAAAATTGTTGCAACTAACATATTATTAAATTTTGATAGGCTGCAACAATTTGAGGGGGAGAATCATGTAAAGAGGAAACTTTGTACCTATCATTATACTTTTTAATTTAGGGAGAGGTAGCAAATCTTATGTTCTTGCTTGAGTGCCTATACTTTTTGTTTCACAATGTGAGTATGACATGAAGTTTTTTTTTTGATTAATTATTTTTCTTAAAAATTAAATCAATGATAATTTTGATACAATAATATATATGTTGTTGCAATAAACAATTTACTGTTTCAAATATTTTGTAATAATAAACTAGGAAAATTATTAGGTACTCCCGGAGTACCATAAATGCGTGCTCCCCCCTCTCACATGAATGGTGGGTCTCACCATGAATTTAATTAGTGGGACCCACCATTTATGTGAGAGGAGGGAGTATACATTTATAGTACTCTAAGAGTACACAATAATTTCTCTAATAAACTATTACTTCACGAATCTTATTGTAATAGATTGTAAATAAGTGACAAAAATATTTCTGATTAAATTTTTGTAACAATATATTTATTGTAATAGATAATTATATCACGTTTTTCAATAGATTAAGATATCATTGCAATAAATTGTAAAATAGTTTATATAATGTTATTGTAATAATAATCTCATTGCAATAAGCTATCATTTCAATATTTTCGTTGCAATAGATTGCAAAAATAATTGGTATAAAGTTATTGAATGATTTCTTCATTTTAAGTTATTGCAACAAATTTTTATAGTTCAGTAAGGTATTAAAGCCTATATTGTGATAGATAATTATAAGTTATTGCAATCGAAAATTATAACAATTGACAAAAATATTTCAGATCAAATTTTGCAATGATATATTTATTGTAATAGATAATTATTTCATGATTGTCATTACAATAAGTTTTTTTTTTGAGAGAGTTTCAACCTATGGCGTTCGCTCCTGATGATAGCTCTTCATCATCAGACCAAAACACCGATAAGTTTTGTTATAGGCGGGGATTGAACTCTAGATCTCTTATACAACCATCAGAGACTTTACTAGTTGAACTAACTAGAATCCACTTATTACAATAAATTAAGATATCATTGCAATAGGTTATAAAATAATTTATATAAAACTATTACAATGATTTGTTGCAATAAGCTATTGTTTTTTTTGGATGAGATGTTCTGTATGATTTGTCTAGCATATTTGTCACAAGCTCTGTTCTTCGTCTGATTTTTGGTATGATATTTTTTTTTGAGAAGCTTTTTGGTATGATATTAGTTGGTTTAAACTATAGTAAACTGTTGATTCAAAGTTTCTCTTGTTTCTCTTATGATTTTCCACTTCTTTTGATTAGGTTTTTTGGATCTTCTCCTAAACTTCCCGATCTATCTTTAATGGAATATCTCAGAGATATTGAGAACTGTTATCCATATTATTCTCCACTTTATGATGTCAATCATTTTTGTCTTGCCTCATGTATGTGCCTTCATATCTACATTATTAGCAATTCTACTGGTAGATGACTCCTACTTGAAATTTGCTTTTAGGGGTCTACTTTTTATGAAAGTTTCACTCAATTACCATTTAAAATGGGTTATATTTAAATCTCTACATATCCCTTTTTTTTTTTTAATCTTTTTATTAACTTTGTTTTTATATGAATAGATATTGCTGGTAAGTAGGACATCACAGATGCACCTTCGAATGTGGAAAGCGGCTGTTTCACTTGCTTTGTTTTAGGACATGCTGATGGGCTTGGTCCTCTTTTTGCCACTGGCCATATTGGCTTGGTTCCCCTTCATTTCGGTTTTTCAATCCCAATTGTTGTACAATACTGCTTACAGCCAAGGACATTCACTACAAGAAAAAAGACTTGTTACAACAAGTAATATTGTAACAACAAAAATAATTGGGTTAATATATATACTATTGCATCTATGGGTTGTTTTTTGTTGTAATAGTAACTTAAAATTATTACATCAATTAAGATTGTTGCAAGAATTACCTTGTTACATCTAAATGTGTTGTTGTAATAACTAAACCTTATTTTATATTGAAATATGTTGTTGCAATAAGTAACCACTTATTTCACATCAAAATGTATTGTTGTAATAGGTGAAAAAAGAGTTGTTACATGTGTTTGATCGTAAACTCAACATGTTATGTATAAATTTGTGTTTTTGGACATATTAATTTAATGGAGTACTTTGAATTTTGTATTTTTTATTTTGTATCTTTAATTTGTTATTGTAGTCCCTCAATATAATGTTTAGATTGTCTTATTGTGTGTATATTGCAACACAGGGTAATCGACATATTAATAATAAATAAAAAAACTCAACCTATTGCAATAAGGTTGTTTGTTGTAATAAGCTATGACATATAACAACAAAACCTTTGAAACAGTAAACTATTGCCACAAAGTTATTTGTTGTAATAAAGATGTTATTGCATCAACTTGTTTGTTACAATATGTAGAATTTATTGCAATAAGATCTTTGTGTTGTGTAAACTTATTGCCTCGAAGTTTATTACAACGGCTCGCAACAAATTTTTCAACGTTGCAATAACACCTTATTGCAATGACTTTGTAGTTATTGCAATGATTTTTCCCGTTGTAACAAGCATTTTTTCTTGTAGTGATTAGATTCAAAATATTATAGCTGGAAGCAAAAAGCATGAGTAAATGTTTGTTTGTTTGTTTGTTTTTTTTTTTTAAGACTTGGCTTAATAAGGATAGAGAAATACTGTTAAACACACCCTTATGCTTTATAATTTATTTTAACTAGATGAATTCTTGCATAATGTGTGGTGTAACTTATTATTAGTTTTTTCCAATATTTCAATAAGTTTTGGTAAGAATCTTGTAGTTTAGCAGGTTGGCACCTTTTATTGTTTTTAATAGAGACATCCAGGGTTCAAATCCCCCATCCCAAATATTGATATATAAAAAAAAAATTTCAATAAATTTCTTTCTAAAAAAATTGTAATCTTTGCAATAGACAATGAGGTGTGAAAAGAGAGAAAAAAAAAAGGAAAGAGAATAAATGAGAGAGCTTACCCTGAGAAAGACTGAAGGTGCAAAAAGAAATATTGTTTCCCATGGCTAGAAGAAGATAATATTTATAAGAGTTATGCGCCGTGTAAAAAAGAGACTGTTTTCAATTTTTTATTTTTGGAAAAAAACCTATAAAAAATAAGCTTCAATTTTATTAGAATTTTTCATTGATTAAAGATAATTTTCTATTAATCAATTTTTTTTTTATGTTGCCAAATACTGGAAAATGTGAAAAACTATCTTTACAGAAAATTTTCTAGTTAGCGTAGTTATTTAAAAAAAAAAAAAAACATAGAAAGACACTAAGAGTAGCGTATGGTGATTTTATCATACATATATATGTGTGTGTTTACAAATTGAAAATTGTATGATATAGTAGCTAATATAGATATGCATGTTTCATGCCTACTAAAAAATGCAAATATCCTTCAATTATTGATTGTGTGTTAATATATCTATTTAGTTTTTTTTTTCTTTTTTGTTAGACATTGTTTCAATTGTTGCAAAAACAAGTAAATTTGAGCAAGAATACCATATTTCAAATCAATTGTTTCTCACATAACAAAAAATTCAATTGTTTCTCAAATAAATCTTAGAAAATGATATTAAAAATTTAATTGGTGAAAATTTTGACCTACTTTTAGTTTATTTTCCTTTTATGGTTTTTCTTTTATAATTGATAAAATAAATCCTTATCCTAATAAATCCAGCATCCAAGATAAATCTTGAACTTTTTGAACGACTTTTTTAGGAAAATTAGTTTGCATGAGTATGGTGGTTGCTGTAGAAGAGAAAGGATCCCTCCAGTTGAATCTTTCAATTCTCTCTCAAGGACAAATTTATTTATCACTGGTCGAATTATCTCTCTATCCACAAGAACAATCAGAGTCCACTAATTAAAAAATATGTCATTCATTATTGTGT
This sequence comes from Castanea sativa, assembly GCF_040712315.1. Classification (NCBI taxonomy): domain Eukaryota; kingdom Viridiplantae; phylum Streptophyta; class Magnoliopsida; order Fagales; family Fagaceae; genus Castanea; species Castanea sativa. The sequence continues at coordinate 71,794,137 of NC_134017.1, forward strand.
TAGAGAATGATTGGCGATGCATTATTGCATTAGAGAATCATTAAACATAGCTGATATGATCGTTTATGCATTGAATAATTTCTTAGTTTCCTTCATTGCATAGATGGTAAGTCACTTTTTTTCTTTGGTTAAAAAATTTCCATGAAAGTCAAATGTGGGAAACCCATCACTCCACTTTCATCAACAATAATGAACTTTCCTCTTCCTATGTTTTGATGAATTTTTTTTTTTTGAAGAATGACTTGTTATGTGTGACCTTCAAATTAAGTCAAAAACATTTTTCATTTTTTGGCTTGCACGGAAAATCATTTATATATATATATATATATATATATATATATTTGTAATTTTGTATGATTATATGAATAAAAACTTTCATTTCTGATGGAAAAACATTTTTTATTTTTTATTTATTTTTTTAACTATTTAGAAATCTCTATTGGGAAATCATTTTACAATGTGACATGGTCCTTCTTTTTTTTCTTAGGATCATGTCACATTCAAAAATTATTACCCATTTGAGATTTTTAAAGTGACATGATCCATGTCTGCATACAGTGTTTCAATTCAAACTTGGAAGTGATTCGAGTTAGAGGTAAGAATGCAAATTTATAACCTGTATGTACTGTGTATCTGGTATGAGATTATTTTAATGTTTCTATAATTGATTTTGTTCGGCTAAGCTAGGAAGAAAATAAATTTTTGATTCAGTATAGTATGCCAAAAGAGGAACAATGTTATTGGCAAAAACTGGCTTTCCTTGATTGTTTTATTGTCTTTATATTCCAATGGTGCAAAAATAAATTTCCTATCTAAGTTTTAAAGCGTTTTTGAAGATTGAAGTCATATATAATACCAAAGAAATACTAAGACAGACGAAAGAGATACAGAATGCCAGTAGTTTGCTGTGGTCTTAAGAGTTCGTGGGACTGCAAATCCCGAGTACAATCAGATGTGTTTGATCCAAAGGCCAATGGTAATCTAAGCACTATGACAATAAAGAGAGAAAGGTTAAGGCGCTCAAGATACACATCAAATTTCAAAGATATTGTGAGAGACACAGAGAAGCCACTAGGCTGCAGTACAAAATCACTAGGGAGCAGTGAATTTTGCAGTAAGGGCAAAGATAGAGAAAAGGATGATCCAATGTTTTTGGGCAAAGTAAGCCCAGAGACCACTGATAATAGAGGCCACAATTCGGGGCACCATTATAGGCCCATTGAAACCCATGGTGGCTCTATTATCTTTTATGATGGTGGTAGCAGTGATATTCCATCAAGGACATCTATTGAGACAGGTTGTTATTGTTCTTCAAATTTAATTTGCCAGATATGTGGTGAAAAGCTCAGAAAATTGGATGCTATTCGAGCACAACATCTCTCCAAGCCTTCAGGTGAACGCCAATATCCAAAGTTCCATCTCATATATAAGTTTAATGTAATTGTTGTGCCATTGTTTAAGGCCTAATCATGCTTCACTAACTAAATAAAGGACCTTCGATAAAAAAAATTCCTTTGTTTAATTTAATATGGCACTCATTGTTTTCCTGGTTGATGTCATTGTTACTATCTAGGCTTCATCATTGTTTCACTAGTTGGTTGTTATGTTACATCAAGTTTATTTTTCATCATGTCCATACTCCATTTTTAGTTACAAATGATTTTCATATAGGTCATTATCTGCATTCAAATCTTTATTAAATTTGCAATTAAAAAGAAAAGATATTTTGTTTCCTTCATATAGCTCAATATCCAAACTTAAAAATGGTTTTCATAGAGGTAATTAATTTCTTCTTGTTTTCATATTGGTGAGAAATGTTTACAAATTTTGAGGTTGCCTAGTTTCTAAAGAGATCTCACAATGTCGTATCTTGTTTGCAGTAATTGAACTTGGTGAAGGAGACTCATCAAGGAAGATAGTAGAATTGATTTGCCAAAAGAGTTGGTTAAAGTCTGAGAACAGTTGCAGGAGGATAGAGAGGGTCTTGAAGGTCCACAACACAAAAAAAACCATTGCTTTGTTTGAAGAATATAGAGAAAAGGTGAAGAGTGAAGCTAGCAAACAAATCAAAACGCATCCACGCTGCCTGGTTGATGGTAATGAGCTTTTGAGGTTCTATGGCACAACTTTTGTGTGCTCTCCTGGCATGAATGGCTCTTCTAGCTTGTGCACTTTGGATAATTGTGGTGTATGTCAAGTTTTAAGACATGGATACTTCACCAAGAAGGAATTCAATGGTGGGTTAGGAGTTTTTACCACTTCCACAAGTAAAAGAGCATTCCAATCTATTGAATTATATGAAGAAGATCAGTCTCTAAGAAAGGCTTTAATACTGTGCAGAGTAGTGGCTGGAAGTGTTCACGGACATTTAAAAAGAACTCTAGAATTGTCTAGTCCAAAGTTCGATTCATTGGATGGGACAATGGGTAGTCATTCGAATATTGAGGAGCTCTATGTACTAAATCCCATAGCTATCCTCCCTTGCTTTGTGGCAATCTACAAACCCTGATTGAGAAGGGATTATGCTAAGTCTAAAGCCTGATGCGCGCGCACACACGTCCGTACACACATGTTTTTAGTTGTTTTTGTGTGTGTGTAATTAACACTGCCCTAAACTAATCCTACACAACGTATATAATTTGTTAGTCATTTTCCAAAGAAATTACAACTAAACTTAGGGTTGGCCCTAAGCCTGGACCACTTATGCCATGGCATAGACCTTGACCCTCAAATTGGTTTTTTTTTTTCTTTTTTTTGGTGTGTGTGTGGGGGGGGGGGGGGGGAAATAAATGATTGATTTTTAATAAAAAGAATATTTGAGCTGTACTTTTTTTCCTCCACTTGTAAGAAGGCCCAAAAAATTGAGTGATACTAGAAATGCTACATATTTTTGTGATAATTTAGCCAGAGAGTTAGCTGCAGAACATTCAATGCAGTGGTAGCAACTTTTCCTTAGATATTTCTTAGCTTCCTTCTGTCTTTTGCTTCCCTGATGTTTATCCTTATCAAATATCAACAGAACCCTTCGAAATGTTTCCCTTAAGGGTAGACCAATTCTCTTAAGGGTAGACCAATCCATCTGATCTCTGCCTTATTTAGCCAAGGAGGCACTCCTCCTCGGACTACCTTCCTGAGTCTTTCCATTAAAAGACTGTTAGTGACGCTTTAATTTGTACCTCTTCCCTGTTATCTCCTCGTCCTCGGATTAATAGACGTCCTTGGCCAAGGCCCATGACTCAATATACACTTATGGGCCCTTTATCCCTACAATACTCATTGTGGAAGTGTCATCAATTACATTTAAAAGCTTTTCATGGTTGCATTTGTAGTAAACTTAGCATTTTTCCAAAAACAAATTCTGGATTAATAGAAATTCGACCCAAATTAATAACATTAAGTGAATTGACTATTAAGACTTTAAGAGTAAGAATAATGAATTTTAAAAAATAGAATATTAACTAAATATTATTTAAATTCTTCTAAAAAAAAATACATATTATTTAAATATAAAAATGTTAATTTAAAGTTATTAAGTTTTACCGCAAACTGTATTTAGCGGCATTGACTGAACTATTACCAAGGAATGCTTATTTTTAATTTTAATTTTTTGTCAACCAGGAATAATAATATTTGTTAGCCAGCATTTACATTTACAAGGTTTTTCATTCTTTTTTTGCCTGTAATTTGCCTTGAAATTTTGATCTAACTTTAGCACATTTGCACTTCAACTTGGAGAACACTAGAAAGTGTGATTTATCGTTTGACTGACAATATTCAGAGAGCGTCTTTGGTTCATCTAGCGAATCATAGATACAACGTTATTTTATCTTCTCTTTTTTCCTCTACATAAATTGTGGGGGGACGAGGGTCTAAAGCTGTTAAATCCAATGGACAAGGGATTTTCCGAGGATGTAAACCTCGTGAAGATTCCTTAAAGAAGAGCTTATGCGGCTTGTAGAGGAGGTAAGCTATTGCATATAACGAAGGCTCCGAGGACTCCCACCTCACCTTAGGGGGATGAGGACCCATGGTAAGGGGAGCACAGTGCAGCCTGGAAAGAGAGTTGAGTGACCTAGCACTGAACCAAAAAAAGAAGAAAGAAGAGGGACACAAAAGCCATCCCTTTCGCATTAAATGCATTGCTTGCCTGTCTGCATTAATAGGGAAGTGACCTGGAACAGTGACCACACAACTAAAAGTTCAGTGTATAGGCCTGCTAGTGAGCCTTTGATGGAACAAGTATCAAGGGAGTGAAATCCTAATCCTCCAAATGTAGAGTCCAAATGCATTCTGGCTAACTACATAAAGCCAAAAAATGTCTGGATTAGGGAGGTGAAAGGAGAGATAGAAAAAGGGAAATAGGAGAGAAAGAGGGGGGAACAAGAGGTGAATTGGCCAACTGTAAAGCTCCTCCTCGGACTAAATCCGAGGATAAACACTTAACCAATATAGGGTTTTCTTGCTTTCTTCAATTTGAAATCCACATACTATAAACTGAACTGTTCATTATTTGCTGTGTAGGAGTCGGGTACTAAAAGGGTGATCTTGCTTTCCACCTCTAAAAATATATTGTGTGCGCAAAAATAACACATCAGCATCCATGTGGTTTCTTTTCAGGTGCTATTTTTGTCTGCCACATAAATCATAAAGACAACATTTTAATATTATTATTTTTTGATCAATCTATTTGTACATAAAAATAATATTTTATTTCTTGTGTTTTATTTATTTATTATTATTATTATTATTTCTTGTTTCTTTCACTCATTACAAATATTAAAATATTAGCACATGTATATAGAGTATGATTACACATATACATGGTATTTCCTGTCTCACTTTTAAGTGGCCAAGTAAAAATATAATATTGCATTTCTTGTTGGTTTCACTCCCCAAAAATATTAAAATATATCAACATGTGTATATCGAGAATGAATTAACACACATATACATGGTATTTCCTGTGTAACATGTAATGTAAGTGGCCAACTAATACGTGCGTAGCAAAATCAATTTTATTTCTTCTTATCTTTAAAATATAAACCTCAAATGCTAATAGACAGCAGGTCCAGGCCCATTGAAGCCTTTGGTAGTTATAGGAAATTTATTCTTAATTATGATTTGGTATATTCACAACATTTTATTTTTAAGTACTAAAATATCGATTGGATTGGGTTTTTGCTTGCCCACAATTTTAGTGTAATTCTTGGGGAATGGGAAATAGTGTACATATCCCACTATTTTCCCCCTGTTAAAACTGTATTGGTCTATAAATCTGGGGCTTTTTTCCCCCCTCCTAATGAGACCTCTAATCAATATTGGCCTAAATGGTCTAACCCGAGAACCTGCCTTGAAAGGGTTAGAGCCTTAGAGGGTGTTTTACCACTTCCATGAGTAAGAGAGTCTATCCATTTAATTATATGAACAACACAATTCTTTAAGAAAGACTTTAATAGTTGGCACAACAATTAATGAATTTATATTTTGTGTAATACTTACGATATTGTATTGGCCCTATTGGGTGCAATAGCAACCAAGGATGAGATTTAAAGTTAAAAATAACTTTTTACCATAGTGCTTAGACTAGAAAAGTGAAAAGGTAAAAAAGTCAGTAGACTAATTTAGGTTTTTTTTTTTGGAGGGATTATTTATGGTTAAATTTAATTGTTGAACAAGTAGATTGCTAATCAAATGTTAAGAAAGGGAGAGATTTGTGGTCTCAACATTGTACCTTATACAACAAATATGAGACTCACATGAATCCCACTCCCACAAGCATAGAAAAGTGATTTTTTTTTTTTGACATTCGTACAAGAGTGATGTTAATATGCTTGTTATGTACGCAAGATATCTCTCTTAGTGTCTTAATTAATATAAGTTTTCACACCTATATATTCAAGATTATATTAACTATTTAGCCAAAATGATCATCATATCAGGGGGCGGAATTAGAATTTTATGAATGGGGGTCCAAAATAATGATAAATATAAAATCAAATCAATTTAATAGTGTCATACAAAAAATATGAAAAGTTTGGGGGCTAATCATTTTTTTTTTTTGAAAATTTTAGATAAATTTAGGGGTCAAAATCTAATAATTAAGAAGTCTGGAGCGGCCAACCATATATTATTTGAAATATTTAGAAAACGTTAGGGGTAATTGTATAAACATAGAAAACTTTAGGGGTAAGTGAGTCCACCCCTGCATCATGTATATGCTCACTGAATTGAATGAAAGAGGACTAAGAAAAGGTTTACAACAGTATATTTTCTTTTGCTGAATAAGAAAATGTTCATAGTGTAATTTGGAAAGTTCACGTTCTAGAACAAAACAAATCAATTCCAAAGTTAGAAGGCTAGATTTATAAGTTAACAAAATATATGCTTTCTACTATTGTGGCAAATCTTAAGAAAAAACATTTCCATTACTCATTAGCCTTTCCATCTACCCTCAAATGAGTTTAAAGATATTTTTATATATTTTTAGATGAATAAATAACAAAAAAAGAAGTCGAGATTTGAACTACAAACATGAAACATTACCAAAAAATAAAATAAAATGTCACTGTTACTAGACTATTGCTCAAACCAATACAAGTTCAAGGTCTTGGAGTCATATTTTCGTACATACATTTCGAAAGAGATAAAAAAAAAAATTCATTCCCATAAATAAGGTAAGAGCACTAGTATTGGTGGTGCTAAAAAGTTATATTGCTATTTTTAGTAGCTTTTTAGTACCACCAAATACTAAAATGTGGCTATATTGGTGGAGCTAAAGTCATATTTTTTGGCTCTACTGCTATAGTGCACAGCTACTTTTGGTTGTGTCCTGTAGCTCATATGTAAAAATAAAAATATTATTAAATGTTGTGTTCACACACTGCTTTTTAATATAAAAAAATCTCTTTTTTTAGTAGCTTATTAATAAAAAGCTATATTGCTATTTTTAGTAGCTTTTTAATACCATCAAATACTAAAATGTGGCTATATTGGTGGAGCTAAAGCCATATTTTTTGGCTCTACAACTACAGTGCACAACTGCTTTTGGTTGTGTACTATAACTCATACGTAAAAATAAAAATATTATTAAATGTTGTGTTCACACATTGCGTTTTAATAATAATAGTAATAAAAATCTCTTTTTCTCTTTACTTTCTTTTTCTCCGTTTTGCCTCTCACTACATTTGTCCTCTCTCTACGTTCACACTTCTTTAATAATATAAAATCTCTTTTATATTATTTTAATTAATTAGCTAAAAATATAGATTTATAGATAAAGTAGTTTTTTGTAGAGGTATATTGCTAAATTTATGGCTCCACCAATGAGAATGCTTTGGTGGATGATTTAAGAGCATTCTTATCCAAGGTGTTAAAAATGCTAAATGCTATTTTTTAGCATTTTTAACACCTCAAATCATAAAAACATCCCTACAATAAAGATGCTAAATGCTAAATATTTTAGCATTTAGTTACAGTGAGCTATCATTAATAACAACTCATTGTAGCATGATTGTAAAAAAAAAGTATTTTTTTACTCTCACTCTCTCCGGTTTCTTTTTCTTTTTCTCTTTTGCCTCTCTGTCCTCTTAGTCTCCCTCTTTCTCTATGCTCTTCGTCTCCCTCTTTCTTGTAGTAACAATTTGCCTCGCCGGAGCCACTGCAAACCTCGCACTCTTTAAGATCGCCTTGGCCCACCCCATCTTCTCTAGTTGAATCCTCTCAAGCGAAACCATCAACGGATGGTTGCTAATACTCAGCTCACTCAGCAAGCCTCCGCAATCGGTAAAGGTGAGGTTGTCCATCACGATTATGGTGGTTGAGTTATTTTGTGGTTGTGGGTGTGGGTTTATCTAGTTTGGGTCGAAGAATCGGATCTGGGTTGTGGGTGGGTTTCGGCAACCTTGAGGGGTTTTGTGGTCATGGGTGTGAGTTGATTGGGGTGGCTTTGGCTTATGGGTGTGGGTTGATTGTTTTGGTGGTTGGTTGTTATGGGTTGTGCCGTGGGTTGAGGCCATGTGGTGGGTGGATGTGGAGGGGGGTTTTTTTTGTGTGTTAGTTGTGGCATGGGTGGTAGGTTTGTGGTGAGTGTGGTATGGGTGGTGGGTTTTTGGTGGGTGGTGGGTTTTGTGGTGACTGTTGGTATTGTGGTAGTCCATGGTGCTGAGAATGAGTTGAGGAGAAAGAGAGAGACAGAGGAGAGAGAGACACGGAGAGAGGAAGAATAAAAAATAATAAAGTAAGAATATTTAAATGAAGTGTTATAAAAATAGAAGTTTTGATATAAGACATATTGTAAAGTGATGTGTTATATATTATAAAATTGATTTTTAAATACTCAATGCTAAAATTTTTAAGATTTTTGATGAGAATGTGTGCTAACCATTCAATTCAAAAGGGTCGAAACTTTCTCTCGTGGAGTTTTGCAAGCAATTGCATTCATTAGAGAATAAAAGGACACGTTGTATTGCAAGTTTCCAGCACCAACCTAACAGGTGCCGCACGTGATGCACCAGCTGCAGAAGCCAACTAACACCTTTTTTTTTTCAAAAGCAATTACAGATATCTTTTTGTTTTATGCATTAGCCCTATTGCTACGAAAGATTATTTTGCTGTAATTTTTAACAATTTTGTTATAAATACAATTTTTTTTGCAATATGCTAAAGTGATATTGCTGTAATTTTTACAATTTGTTTCAAATACAACTTTTTTTTTTGTAACTTGCTAAAGTGATATGTTGTGGTTTTTATTTTATTTTTAAAGATAATTACACTTTACCTACATGTAGTTTGCATATAATTTGATGTGCCTATTTGTGATTTAAATTTTGACACTTTACCGATCTGTGATTCCCACCATTACTTTGCCGTAACCTACCTCTCCCTCAGCCGTTACTCTAACACAAAATATGTAAAAAATCAAATCTCAAACAAATCAAAACACACTCACTCCGAAAACTCACTCACTCCCATCCAACCCAGTGAGAAAAACCAGTTTGACTTTTGGAGCCAAAGGTAAAGGATAAGACATACCCATATCTCAGAGAGAGAAAAATATATATATATATATATATATATATTTTTTTTTTTTTCTTTTTTGATATTTCTTGTGGTGTTGATGGCTTTGAAGTAGTAAGAGTTTTAAGTGGACTTTTCGTTTTGGAATTTTGTGACAAGATCTGGTCACTTTGCTTTTTGTTTTTTTGCTTTCCTTGTTTCACTCCCTTGGATTCCGGTAATAGACTAATAGTGTTTTTCTTTGTAGGATAAAGTTAGTAGCTTTATTGGAATATGTTCATACCCGAGGATCACTGTTGATGAGTCTATGTTTGTTTATAAGTTTGGGGGTCTTGTTTTTTAAGTAGCTCACTGAAATAGAAAGTCACAGTTTTAGGGTTTTTGGCTTCTGGGTTTTGCTAATTTTGGTTTATTTCAGCTTAAGCTAGGTTGTTGGGTTATGAGAATTTAGTGCTAATTACTTAATTTCGAGCTCTGGCTTGGTTACAATCATATTTATCCACAGTTGGATAGACAATCATATTTATTTACATGGACCAACCACTAACTTCATTTTTCTTTCCATCATTTACAACCTTTAAATAAAACATGATATCATATAATAAAAACATTCAATATATTTTTAGATTTATAATATCTAATATCAATTATAAATTAATTCATTTCAAATTAAAAAAAAGTCTTTTGTAATGTTCCAGCAGATATGTTCAATTATACCTAATATTTCCTTGTTAATGAATTCATAGATTTAGTGCCTTGTTTTGTAGCCAAAAAAAAAAAAAAAAAAAACCCATAGATTTAGTGACACAAATTTTTACATTTATTCTCATAATTATTAAAGTGATATGTTGTTATTGGCATATAAGAAAAGAAATAATGCTAGAGATACAAACTATTTTACAATTTTTTTTTATAAAATGATTATGTGATGAGTGATTATTGGTAAATGAAAATGTGATATTAATGATGAATCTAAATGAAAACCAATAAGAACTTGGTCATATCAATATTTTGTAAAAACGTTGCAAAATAGTTTGACTGTAGTATTACTCTATGAAAAGTGGTGTCAGTGATGGGTAGGTCTGAAAGTATTGTTGCATCAATCACATTTTATCATCTCTACAAATTATAAAATAAGTTACAAAAAAGTTGTGGTCTTAATATTGCTTCAATTTTTATTTTTATTTTCCAGAATTTGGGTGAGCTTGTACCTTCTAGGCTTCTAGCATGGCATCAAAAGTTTTGTGTTTCTTGAACTTATTTTCCTAGTTAAAGCTGGTGAAAGGACTAACCAACTATAATGCCAAGAGCTTCAAAAGCTCGTTTGTACTTTTGGCCTTTCCCTATGGGAAGGGCCAGAGTTCAATTCTTGGTGTTTTATGTTGTGAGAATTTGTTGTTATAATAAAATTTTTTATACCAGTTTATTATGATAGCAAAAGGACAAAAGCTCTAATACCAGTTTGTTCTAATGGGAAGCTCATGTCCATGAATCAATCAACACAATATCCAAATAGAACAAACCCAAATGTCTATACCCCTTACTTTATGTAAAAGAAAAAAAAAGAAAAAAGAGAAGAAAGTAACTCTAGTATTTTAGCTTAAGAACACCTTGTTTGTTACTGATTTTCAAAATCACTTTTTATAATTATAATTAAATGATTAAATTCACTTCCTCAACATCCTCCTTTTATTATTATTATTATTCTTTATGGGGGTTTTCTTATTTCCCCTTTTTAATGCGATAATATGGGAGATATTAATTAGTTCAATCCTGTAGGGAAAAATAAAAGGGATCGAGAACAAGAAATCTTCATTTTGAAGGAGCACTAGAGGGACCATCTTTTGTACTTGCTGGTTAATTAAATAGATAAAACCTCCTCTCTTTTCACCAAGAAAAGAAAAAGAAAAAGAAATATTGGACCTATGAAAGTAAAATAATCTTTTTAATTTACGTTAACACCCTTGATGAAAATTCACATAATCACTCAATTTGTACACGTCTTATTTGTCTCTGTAGGGTTCTTAAGGGGTTTTTAATTTACTATTTGGTCCGCATAAAAAAAAAAAAAGAATCTAATGTAAGATTCTTCGAATCAAACATATGAAAACATGGGATTGGGAATTAGACCATTCATATATATATATATACATATATTATTTAAGATTGCAATGTGGATGGTAATGTCTAAAATAATGTGCAAGGCTTTATCTACCCATCCCAAGTTGTTTGGTGAAGTCAACGGTGTTTTGATTATTCCAGTGAGTGAGATAGACAATACCATAGTGATGGGAAATTATTAAGTACTAAATATGTACTCTTTTCTTTTACATAAATGATAGGTTCTATTATAAGTTTAATTAGGAGGATTTATCATTCATGTGAGAGAAAAAAAATACATATTTATGATATTATAAGAGTATATAATAATTTTTCAACAGTGATAATTTAATTTATCAAAAAAAAAAATAGTGATAATTAAAATTCTCTAGACTCCTTAAAAATGGTTTTCAAGGTAGTTGGTGGCGCACAAGCAGTATCACGTGCTCACCTGCTTCTTTTTCTTCATCTTCTTCTTCTTCTTTCCCAATTTCGAAATCAACGAGAGTAACTCCATTTAAAAAGCCAAACCCCACAACTCAAATTTAAAGACTATATATATTTATCTAACACTAAATTTGTTTTCCATATATAAGTGTGTCCTTTGGCTTCTCATATATACACAAAAACTGAGTAACGAAATTCGAAAGTACTGTCACTGAAATCAAAGAAAATGGCCACCCAAAACCTCGGAAAGAAGACTGCGTGTGTTGTGGGCGGCACCGGGTTCGTCGCTTCTTTGCTTATTAAGCTTTTGCTTCAGAAAGGCTATGCTGTCAACACCACTGTTAGAGACCCTGGTTAGTCTTTGTTTTTTCCCCTTTTTTCTTTAATAAAAAATAATTTTATCATTTTTTATTCATTTATTTTGTATACCCTGACACTCGTGCTCTCCGTATTTAACTTTTTTATGTTATAAATATATACTTTTTGTCTTCCACAACATATACACCTGACACCACCTATTTGTGATTGCATTGGTCCCTTTACTATTGCATATTTACATTTTACATATATTTACCTGCATGTGAGTGATTTGTATTTGCTTCCCATGCTATTTGCATTTTGTTGAGATATCTGCTTATAAAGTTGAATGCCTATGTATGAAAGCTAAGTGATGAAGTCATCCTGCCGTCATACTGTAACTCCACAAAATAAAGTAGATTAAACGGCATTTTCATAAACATATATGCAAATCAAAGGTTTTTTTTTTCCTTATTTAATATAGGAATTAAAGTTAAAGGGTTTACATATTTCCAAATGGTATAATTGGCCCCATAAAAATAAAACTTTGATAGTCACAAAATATATAGATTGAAAATGAAACAACAGAAGGAAAATGAGGGGCTTTGTTTTCCTAAATGGGAAACTTTTGTCTTATATGTTACATAGAGCCCACTTTTGTTGGTTAGCCCACATGCGTTGCACTTCACAGAACATTTAAATTGATGAGACTTTAGACTGCGAGGTTGTTGGCAAATTTGTGGTTCTAAATCAAATCATCAAATCAGCGAAATGCATCATAATATAATCTCACAACACCAACAGTAATAGTATCATCAAACAATAATATTTATCTATAATATATATAAAATTGAAGATATTTAATTTTTTTAATCGTATAATAATAACCTGTAAAATTATGAGAGATCATAATTTTACACGCTATTATTATATTATAAAATTTTAATTGAGTTTAAATAATAATTTATATTTAAATATTCCATTAAATTTTTTTTCGAATTTATATTTTCTTTAAATAGTATAATATATAGTTTCACATACAAATACGATCATAATAAATATATATTCATAATAACTGTAATTATTAATGTTCATATTTAGACCAAAAAAAGAAAAAGAAAAAAAAAACATATTTTATTAAATTTTCCGTGCATTACTTGGGTTACCGACTAGTTATTAAGTAAAAGTAAATAATTTTTATTTTACTACCAGGTTTGAGGGATCTACAATGAATTTGTACTTGTTGGCCAATTTGTCTCTACCATAGATAATTGGCTTAGCATGAATTTGCCTCTTCATAAATCATAATATCTTTAACAAGGTGCATTATGTTTTAAATTATAGATGAGAATGAACTATATTAAGAAAGTATTTTAATGTGCAGAAAATAAGAAAAAGACCTCTCACCTCATAGAACTACAAGGTTTGGGGGAACTAAAAATTTTTGGAGCAGATCTAACAGATGAAGTAAGCTTCGATGCTCCTATAGCAGGATGTGACCTTGTTTTCCATATTGCTACACCAGTTAACTTTGCTTCAGAAGATCCAGAGGTAAAAAAAATAAAGAAATGCATCAGTAATTTCAGTAATGTCACAGTTTTTGAATTTTTAATAACAAAGTTAGCTAATTTTGTGACATGTATAGAATGATATGATAAAGCCAGCAATCCAAGGGGTACATAATGTGTTGAAAGCATGTGTGAGAGCAAAAACTGTTAAGCGTGTCATTTTGACATCCTCAGCAGCTGCTGTAACAATCAACAAGCTCAATGGGACAGGTTTAGTCATGGATGAAAGCAAATGGACTGATGTTGAGTTTTTGAGTACTGAGAAGCCACCTACTTGGGTAATCGCCAAATTACATCAAATCATTAAGAATAAATGTTTTCTCTTTAAGCTCTAGCAAGAAAAACGGCCTATGTCAAAGCAATTTTAACAATACGATTTAAATATTTTCTGAATTAATTTTCAGGGTTATCCTGCCTCCAAGACATTAGCTGAGAAAGCAGCTTGGAAATTTGCTGAAGAAAATAATATTGATCTCATTACTGTGATCCCGACTCTCATGGCTGGTGCATCTCTCACTCCAGACGTCCCTAGCAGTATTGGTCTAGCAATGTCTTTAATTACAGGTATAAATAAGCTGGACTACATAATATGTTGTAATTTCTACTTTAGGCTGTGCGGCTGGAACGAAAAATTGCTTGCACCATACCTGAATTGACAGATTAGTGTTTTGATGGCTTTTTTGACAATTTTTCAGGCACTGAATTCCTCATAAATGCATTGAAAGGTATGCAAATGCTTTCAGGTTCAATATCTATCACACATGTGGAGGATGTTTGCCGGGCTCATATATTTTTGGCTGAGAAAGAATCTGCTTCTGGTCGATACATATGCTGTGGTATCAATTCCAGTGTTCCTGAGCTTGCAAAGTTCCTCAATAAAAGATATCCTCAGTACAAAGTCCCAACTGAGTAAGCTTCTAATCTTATTAATCAAGGCACATAGTCTTTCAAATTAGCAAATTGGGTAATAAAAAAGGTTGTATGCATAACGGTCCTGCTTGAAATAAAAGTCAAAACTGCTACCAAGTAAATGAGGTTGAAGCAATGTAGAATAAACAAAAAGCTAAATTTGGTGGCGACATGCTTCAAATGAGCAATTAGCTTGTAGAAGAATTGAATTGGTTACTGAATTATTTCAATTATGGTTTTGAGATATCTCTCTGACTCGCTTCAGTGGTGAAGTGCTGTCTGACTTGTGTCATTTGGAAATTGTAGTTTTGGAGATTTCCCCTCTAAGGCCAAGCTGACCTTATCTTCAGACAAACTTATCAAAGAGGGGTTCAGTTTTAAGTATGGGATTGAAGACATTTATGACCAAACTGTGGAGTACTTCAAAGCCAAGGGCCTGCTGCAGATATAAGACCTAATGGATTAGGAGCCCAGCGATGCTCTGGCTTGGTTTTTAGCCCTATTGTGTAATAACATCTAAATTTGCTTGAGTTCAGTATAATAATTAAGCCTCCGTTTGGATTGCACTAAAAAGGGAAAAAAATTTGCATTTTGCATTTTTTGTGTGGGTCCCGTGTACGGTTCATGGGACTCGCAAGAATGAATTTCAGCAAATTTTTTCTTTAAAATTGGGTCCCATGACACTATTCACACATTTAAAAAATATTTTGCTACAATGTTTTTAGTTTTCAACAATAAACGGTGTCCAAACAAATACTAAATAGTTCATTTACCAATAATCTAAAACAATCAAGCAACTCAGCTGGAAGATGTCAGGAAAATAAAGCAATTTAGTAAGTACGCTTGAAGACATCAAGCTTTTGAAATACATTGCATCTGCTTACCAACCAAACCAGTGGCAGATAATCATATGCTTGGTAAGTGTTGTAGTTTATTTCAAATTGCTTGGACCTATCTCCTCCTAACACATATTTCTATTTCAATTTACTGTAAACCACTAAAACTAGCCTAAACTGGGGGCATTAAACGGGATTCCATCTCATTTGTAGATCAACTATACCAAATACAAAAATCTTGATTCACCAACAAAGGCACAATAAATTGCATTAAAAAGGAAAATTGATTTTGTATAGGATGTAGATGGTCAGATTTTGGCCAAACGGCTCAGTCATAATCTATGATTACCATTGTCCCAACATGCTTTGACTCCATAGGTTGATTGGCATTTGAACCACATCACCATCCCCATATTCCATATTAATTATTTACAATAAAAATATAGCTGCGAGCAAGAACAGAATAAGTAGAGAAAACGGGGAAAGAAGAGCTTGCAAAGGAACTTTTGCTGGTAAAATAAACTTTCATATAGAATCTGAACTACCAAATTTTACGCTGTTTGTCAACTTGGAGATATTATTAGGCCCACTAGAGTTAGTTCTCTCAACTAATAAAATACTACCATCTGTGCAATGTGGCATCCCAAATTTTTTTTTTTTTTTTTTCTTATATTGATTAGGAAGTTGACTAACACACTTACATAATGATATTGTTTTATTAGTTGGGATAACCATTTTAGAAGTCTTTCCCATAAATCTAATAATTTCTTGTCAAATGGTAGTATATTTCCTAATTTTTGTGTGACAATAGACACATGAGACAAAGTGACCATGTTAAATGCAATTTGCTACTGCCATGGCCAATTCTAGTAGTCAATCTCATCCTATTGGATGGTCCACTAACAATAGGAGCATGCCAGCATATAAAAACCTGCTTACCTCAGCGGGATTGGCAGCTCAGGTGCTCTGTTAACATTTAAAAATTTTTAGTTCCACTTTTAATTTGAAAACAGGGGCGCTCCTTCCTTCTCTCAAACTCTCACAAACGATTCCTCTCTTCCTCTCCCATGAACAACGGCTCAAGTACCATGGGCTATTCCTCTCTCATCTCCGTCAGCTTGTAAAGGCGTAAGCGGTGAGTGCAATTTAAAAAAAAAAAAAAAATCATCTTTTGTGGAAATTTCTTATACTGTAAATATTGATGATTTGAATCTCATATTTTTGGGATAAATCTACTGTTTGGTGGTTTGATTGTAATGTGATTTGGATTTGCAATTGTTACCCAATTCGGTGTTTGGATCTGTAATGTTGTCGTGTAAGTTGTGGCTGGTGGGTCATTATATAAAGCATGGCTCATGATATGTTTTTTATTGCATATAAAGTGTTTGTTTAAATGCTTCTTAGGCCACAATGAGCCAAATCCTTGTCCAGCTTTCCGAGACAGAGCCAAATCCTTATTTTGCAGTGCTATAAGATTTTTTTTTTTGAGTGAAGTATTTGCTGTTTTGCAGTGAATCTAATATTGATTTAGTAGTTTCCATTTATTTAAAGCCTAAGTACATGTGAGAGCATTACTGGAATTCGTAAGTAAATTTATGTAGCTTATCAGCCCTTTCAGGGATGTATCTTCTTATATTTTTATGCTACAACAATGCATGGAAATGCATCTGTTCTGTTGTACTCGAATTGCACCTCCTCCCTTTGGAAAGGAGGCAATGCTTAGCTTTTGTTTCTTTATTGATTTTATTTTTTATACAAATTTGTTATGAAGTTCTTTTATTATTTTTCTTTGGAGCTATATTTTAGGTAAATGCCTATTTCTTTTCTTTTGTTTCTCAACCACTTGGTCTTTGTTACTTTGTATATGCAAGTATGTTCTACAGTCAAATGTCAAATTGGTGGTTACTTGGTGAAAGTATACTTTTCAGAGAGTGTTGGTTCCAAGTGTTGGATGCTTACTTTTACTCTTTTTTTTTTTGTTTTTTTTGTTTTTGGGTTTATTACCAGAGAGGCTTTGATGAGGCCCTTGCTGATGGTGGTTTACTAGAAATATTTGGCCTAAAGCAAGGGTGGCATGCATCTTTTGTTATGGTTTAACTCATCTCTGCCAAACACATTGCTTCGGTGCAGCATCAAACTCAAAATTCTTATTGTTTATGCTTTCGTGTAAAGTTCTGACTACTCAAGTGCTAACATGCAGCCTTGTGTAAACTCAAAATTCTTATTTGACGTTTGTGGAAATTAAGAGAGTCCCTTTTCAGTCAGCTATGATCAATGGAGAGTGATATTGGTGCCTTGTGTTCCATTTAGGTATAGTTGGGATTCATGTAAAGCAGGCGAATTACCTGAGGGCTTGTATTGTAAATTATATTTCTGTGCCTCAATAACAGTGTATTTGTTGCTGTATCAAAATCAATTGTTAGTCAAAATCATAAGTTGATGGAATTTATTGTCCTTATGTCAATTAAAATTACATTATTTCACTTTTATTTTTGTCATTCCTGTTTGGATTGAGTTTTATGCCTCCTTTGTTATATAATGTTGTAAAGTGTTGCTTATTTTTGTGGCATGAATATTTTGCAGCAGAAGATCCAGACAAATAGCAACTTAAATAACCTAGTTGGAGTGGTTCCTTTATGTCATTGTGATGCAGATGATAATTAGCTTGTAACAATTACTAACAAACATTGTTTTTAAGGATGAAATTTGAATAATAAAGCATTCAGATTATTTCCAAAATTCTCTACTCCATGTCTAGTACAAATTCTTGTAACTTCAAGTACATATGCAATGTGAATTTGTAAATTCTTGTCATTTCATAATACTTAATGTAATGTGAGTTTGTATCTTCATTGCTGACTTTATTTTTAAGAATTATTGGATTTGGTTATAAGGTTAATTCCCTTGGTCATAACTATAAAGCAAGACCATTAACCATAATAACACAATTCTCACATTTACTTTCTATACCATATTGGGGGAAAAAAATCATGGAATTCAACAAATCTTCTAAATGTATTTGAAGGTTATTACATTAAAATTGGACAATTCCACATCAAAAAAGTGTTACAATAATATGCACTTCTTCCAAATGCTTCCAAAAGTTACAAGAGACAAATAAGACGAGACATTCTTTTAGTTCAAAAATCATATACATTACAAGAATTAGTGTTCTCATAACAATTTTTTTACTGGTACCATTGCAATTTTGGTTTTAAAGTGGAGAGCAGTTGTAATAATAAGTTTTACTTGGCTTCAATTAAAATAAAAAATACATTATGAACCCTCTTACTTAGTTCATAGTGGCCATTGCCCATGTCTTACTTTTGCAACTTTTCTATGTGGTTGACAAACTAATTTAAAGAAAAATAAATAAATAAAATGTATAAAGTAAATAATGCTTGAGAACAAGAAACTAAGCATATAAAATTAGTACATAACTTTCCATGGGCTCCAAGTCAAGTTTGAGTAAATCTGTAAGTACAAAAGGTAGTTTCTTTCAAACTAAAGCAATCTAAAAACAAATTCACTTTGGTAGATGAAAACCGAAAAGTAAAAACAAAGGATTCCTAAAAGAAAGCTAGGCAGCAAGGCTTCAATGTAGAAAGTATAATTATTTCCACAAATGCAAGCATCATCAGACTTATTTTTCAGCTATCCATCGAAATATCCTTCTAGATTTTTGTATTTGAGAAACCTTTCTTTCAACCTCTGCTCATTTTGCTTCTCTAAAGTCCGAACTTCTTCTGCATAATTATTGAATATCAAAACTAAATAATGCATGAATACACACACACACACACACACACACACACACATATATATATATATATATTCATCACACGATTAATACAAAATAGCATAAGTGAAATTTATAGTTATTAATAAACATCACAGGTGAACTCCAATATGTCTAAGCACTATCAATAACATGTCCAAGAATGAGTTAAGATAATTAAATCAAGCTTTTCTGACGGTAATAAGCAAGTTTCATGAAGGTCTATACCAAAATTATTTAAAAATGACAGTCTTTACATTGGGGAATTTTATCAAACAATTGGAGTATAGAAGGAATGAGCCAGAGTTGTAAAGTCAATTGGCCATGAATTCTAAAATACCCAGTACAAAAATAATTCAAGACACATCAGTCCCTCAAATACTAACCATAATCATCAAAGAGATGAATATGATTATCAAAGGAAATCAAAGATAAGCAAATGCAAATAAAATTTTAGATAATAAACAATTAAGAATACCTATGGTAGAAAATTTTGTGGGAGAAGAAAATCTAGGAATTTCATCTAACCAACAGAAAGGGACAGTGGACTCACCCATTCAGAGAAGAGTTTGGAGGGGCTTTCATTTTCATTTGGGCTAGATTAGTTTTCGTTTTAAACGAATACCGAAATGGCATCAGAGAACGAATTGAACCAGCTACGGCAAGGTGGCCGCACAGTGAACTTCCACCATGCTGACGGAGATGAGAGAGGAACAGCCCAAGGTACTTGAGCCGTTGTTCAAGGGAGAGGAAGAGGGGAATCGTATGTCAGAGTCTGAGAGAAGGAAGGAGCGCCCTGTTCTCAAATTAAAAGTGAACAAAAAAAAAAAAAAGCCTACCCACATCACATAAAAAAAATAAAAATAAAAACTACGCTAGTTTCTTGACCCATGCATGTTTAGAGGCTCTTTTAATTATTTATTTTTGGAAAAAATTAATAATCTTCATTCATTATAATTTGGATTGCTGCATTTTCTAATTATAAAAATACCTAGCCACTGAGCATGCACTTGCTCTTCTATTATTTTTTTGTGAAGGTTAACAATGTTCATTCATTATAATTCGAAGTTGCTACATTTAAAAAAAAATTGTCACTGGTTTTGGCTGCCACTGATGCATTAGGCTAGTAAAATAGATGCAACAATTAAATACAAAATTTTAAGTCCAAGCCCTCCCCTCTCCGTAGCATTTGATTACCATAAAAACTTTCTCTAACGAGTACCTTTTACTTTTAGTATTTTTAAAAGAGAGGTTTAAGATTCAAATTCCTCTCCCATTAACCAATCTAATTCTATTGGATAACCTATCAGCAAAGAGGCCGAAAAGGGGTCTGTTTCCCCCACAGCATGGGCGAAATTAAAAACTAATAACCTACATTTTGGCTATCTATTGTGCAGTCTGCGTATCTTTTTACAACGTAGCTTTAACAAAGTATCCTAGGTTCCTAGCTGGGCCACCTTAGTGTAATGCTTCACTTGGGCTGCTTGTTATTATGTCTCATCTTTAGAGCTACAATCTGGACCATATCCCTCATAGAAGGCCGTAGTTTAGAAACATGATTGACCCATTTGATGTACTTCAAGTTCAAGGCCTATAATCCATATATACAAGGTTTTAGTTTTACTTCAGAATGTCATTTTGTGATAGCCGCTTCGTAAGGGGACAACCCAAACTTAACTGATATAATAAATGAAAATAGGCTGGATGAATATATTTTGTATTTTGTGGTTTTATGGGATAAGAAAATCACTCAATAACTTAAAGGATAGATAAGTTTACCACTGAAGTAAACTAAAAGAGATATAAATAATACTACCTAAAGAAATTTAATTAAAGATCCAGAACTATTTTGCTCACCACTCTATGGGATATAGATTAACACCACCCAAGAGATATAGAAACAGATACTTGCCATCCAAAGGAATCCACCTAAGGGATAAGAGATAATTTAGAAGAAATTCATCTTCTGAAAACACAAGGTTTTTTATTTTTTATTTTTATAATATTTAAATTATGAAAATACACTCTGATTTTTATTATATTTAGCCAAAGGCCTAAATAGAGCTTGGAACAGCCCCCCCCCCCCCCCCCCCCAAGCATAGTAAAACGAAAATAATAATAAGTATATTCACTTAATCTGACCAAAGTCAGATATGACTCTTAGAAACTTTGAAACACAATAAATTATTTGTCGGCCTAGGAGAAATAAAACATAAAGTCTGATTCATCCTAGGAGATACTAAATAAAGACAAATTGACTTTATTAATATAAAAAAACGTTTTAAAATAATGGGCTGTTATTTTGGTCTTCAAGGAAAGCTTTTGGGCTTGAACTGACATTAGGGTAGGCTTGTTGGATCTTGGGACACTTCAGTGTCATTTTGTCTTTATTGAGGGATTGATACTTTAGCTGTTTATAAAATTGTTAGGACAATTTGTTGTTTTTGTAGAACAACTCATGAAAGTGTTATGCTATTTTGTTATGTTTGTTGACTTTCTTTTTAATTTTACCATTAGCCACCACTTTATGGAGAGACTATTTTGACACAATACTAAAATGTTATAGACTAAGCTAACACTTTAAAAATGTCAAAGATTTTAACACACAAGCCAAACATCAAAATAGTAATTAAACATCAAAATAGTAATGTAAAGTTACTTGGAAAATGTAAAGTTTACATGGTTGATGTATATCATTCACTCCTTATATTATTATTATTATTGTGCTTATTAATGCAGCCTTATCCCTTAAACCCAATAGGCTTCCTAAGGCTATATGTATATATATATATGTGTGTGTGTGTGTGTGGGAATGCTTTGCTGTAATTTGTACAGAGTTAAGATATATTAATTTAAGAAAGTGGACGATTACTTCAATACAAGAGTTTATATATATTTTCCTTGTTTTCTTCTCGCTCTATTTGATCACTCAACTCACTATAAGTTGTTAAATATGTAAATTCAAAATTTTAAGCATAAGAAATAAAATCAAAATGACCATAAATTGCCTCTTTGTTGCTAAGAATGTAGGGTTCTCCTCTTCTCGTAGGCAGTAGAAGTTTTTTGTCCCTTCTTCGAAGGAGAGTCTTGTCTACCTCAAAAGGACTAGTCAAAATTGAGGCTTTTTGCAGTTGTTAATAAAGCCCAGTTTAACCCAGTAAATACCCAATTGTGAGCATCTGCGGATTGTGTCCAAAGACGAGATGATCTTTGCTCTCTATGAGTGCCCAGTTGATTGGGGTAATCGTCAGTTTACATCATGTTGGCCTTTTGCTAAAGGTCCTAGATTCTTGAACATGGTGATGACTTTTGTTTTGTATCCTCTCTCTCACTACAACTTTATCACATAGTCTTGTGCTCGTTTTCCGTTGTCCCTTCTTGAGGATCGTTCTATAGATTTTCCTTCACATTTCATTATTTCTATCATAGGTGTGTATAAGGATACGGCGACCTGTGATAAGCTCATCTTTCCTTCAGCTATCACGCGAATTTTATGCCATTTTTTTGTTCCTTTTCCCTTATCCGACCACTTCTCTGTTATGTGTGCCATTGACTACGCTACTGTTGAACGGAGCGAGGAGCAGTTTCGTTCTAGGCGGTCCGGTTCAGCAGCTCCTCCCACTTCTTCATCTCTTTCTACCTTCGCTCCCTCTACTTCAGCGGGAGGTGTGACTTTGGATGTGATCACGGCGCAACTTCAGCATATGGATGCTCATCTTGATACACTTTCTACTGAGTTGTATTAGGTGAACACCCGTGTTGGCCGTATTGCTAGACGGCAGGCTCACCTTGGTGGTTTTGTGGAGTCTCCCTCTCCTTCTCCCGAGGCATTTGAGGCATCCGACGATGATGGTTCCGATGATGAGGATGAAGATGCTAGCTCTTCCAATTTTGACGAGATGTCTACTTGACACTCTTATCCTTTGTCACTTGTGACAAAAAAGGGGGAATAGTTTTGGATATGAGAGTAGTCACTCTTAGGGGGAGAGTTAGGATATAGGATTTTTTTTTGTTAGGGGGAGTGTTGTTTTATTTTTGAGGGATGTAGTGAGGATCACTTGTATCTTTTCTTTTCTTTCTTTTAGAGATACATTGTTCTTGTACCTAGGTCTTGTGACCATTTTTACATACATTGTGCTTATCTTAGATATATATGTGATGCTGTATGTTTTATTCACCTATCTCTACATGTGTTGTTTCTTTTCTATCTTTATACACATGTTTCTTATTTTTTGTATGCAATTTATTATTTCTGCTTCACACAAAGATACCTTGACGTGTTTTGTTTAATGTGCTTTAGAAATACAGGTTGTTAAAGTCTACTTGTCATGAACTCTCTTCTTGCAAAGTTTTTCAAGAGTTTTTGTTAGGATAGATTTTATTGTATTCAACAAGTGAGTATGAGTTGAGTGTTTTATGACTTCTCTCATATGTTCATTTGTTTGTTGTGGTTTTGTCATGGATTGCTAAAGGGGGAGATTGTTAGGATATATGTGGTTCACTTGTGAAGAACATATGTCATTCTTTTATGTAATTGGCTAATCCTTTGACAAAATGCACTTTGCTTGTATTTGGGTAGATCTAGGATGTTTTTAATACTTCAAGAAACAAGGTTTCAAGATCAAGTGTTAAAACCATGCAAGTCTGTCTAAGAAACAAGCTGAAGAAGTGCCTGTCATTAAAGCTCAACAACTAGCATTTATCGAGCTTAAGAAGCTGTTCCAGCCCCGTGGCTCGACAATTGCTTGACAGTATCTTGACACATGCTATCTGTCGAAGTTTAAGAAAAACAGAATTTCAGATCTGTTTTGATTCTAATCTGTGGATATGTCTTTGGGCTTTTTTTTTTCTCATAACCCTAGACATATGAAAGGATTATTTTAAGGACCGTATCTAGTTACATAGCTGAGAGCACAAGTTGAAAAAGCAATTTGTGACCGGAGATAAAGTTTTGCCCTAGTTCATCTCTATTGTGAAGAAGCTGCAGTGTTTGTGCACCGTAGAGTTTTGTAACCAGGCATCTTCTTGTTCTTCATCGTGAGGATGAACTGAAGAACTTTGCAGCCAACATCTTTCTCAAGTTGGTGATTGAACTCAAGTTGGTGATTGAAGTCGCATACTGGGATCCACGCAATTGGTTAGACACGTACTGGGAGCCATGCATCAAAAGGAGAGATTGTCACTATAGAACAAGTCTAATTGGGTATTAGGGTAAGGGTTCAACTGTAGGTTGGTAGAAGGTACTGAGATTCCTTTACTTGTAACCGCTTGTTTTGATAATAGTGGATTCTCGGGAGTGGTGATCTTAAAATCATCTGGTGGGGTTTTTGCCTTGAAGATTTTTCCCATTCATAAACAAATCACTGTGTCAATTTATTTTCCGTTGCACTTTAGTTTATTGGTGATTTGTTTGTGCTACCACGCGTTTGCTTGTTAAATTGGTTAATTAATTGAACTTAGCTAATTAATCAATTAATTTATCTCAAGGGGTCAATACGGTTTTGGCCTATCACAGCATATCAACAACCTCTAAAATGTGGCTAGGGTTTTTCTTTTTATATGAGACATAAAACATAAAACTCTACACGTCAAATGAGCTTGGGCTGAGTTGGAAATTCTGCAGAAAAAACAATCTGTACGAGGTTTGATCGATCGAGTTTAATTTTCAATCGATCGAGCCTTGCACATGGGCAAGTTGTGGGCAAAGTTGTGGTTTTGGGTGTGGCACCAGAATTTCCCTACTAGAGTGTATGGAGATTTGGTTCCTAGGACTTTACAATACGTCTAATGAAATTCAACGACTTCTAGAGTGTGTGTGAAACTCAACAACTTGTAGTGTATGGAGATTTGCTTCCTAGTACTCTACAAAGTCTAATGAAATTCAAAAGGAGATTTTGGTTGGAACCAATTACCTTATCTTAAAAAAGCACTACTCTCATTGTTTCCAATTATTACCTTATTTTAAAAAAGCACTCATTGTTCATTTTCATCATTTATATATCTATATATTATATAACAAAATTGGGGCTTAGAAGTCGTGGTAGTGCCAAGTGGTTACACCAAATTGTAGAATTTTTTAAAGATTTTTAGATTTAAAAAATATATAATTTTTCTT
Organism: Castanea sativa; assembly: GCF_040712315.1. Lineage (NCBI taxonomy): Eukaryota > Viridiplantae > Streptophyta > Magnoliopsida > Fagales > Fagaceae > Castanea > Castanea sativa. The sequence goes on from NC_134017.1 coordinate 71,819,202, forward strand.
CTCCTATAATTTTTAAGTTGATAAAAATCTTAATTTGATTACAATCCAAATTCTTCATTTAATATTTTTCTAATTAAAATATATAAGTTGATAAAAAATTTAATTAAACAAAAACAGCAACAAAATTTAATTAAAAAAAAAAGCAACAAAAAAAATCTTACACGTTAATCTTACAAGTTTTAGATTTAGATTATTTAAAAAATAGTTATAATTGCTGAAATTTTATTAGATTTAGTAATATAAAAATAGATATAATTTTCTTTTCCTATAATTTCTAAATTAATAAAAATCATTATTTCATTAATATCCAAATTCTTCATCTAAATAATTTTCTTATTATAATATATAAGTAGAAAAAAATCTTAAAATACAGCAACAAAAAAATCTTAAACCCTAATGTTTAATAACAAAAACAAAAGCACACATAAAAAAAGGAAGTAGTACACGTTTTTTTTTAATTATAATAGAATGATAATTAATGATTAATATATATATATATATATATATATATATATATATATTCTTATATATTAAAAATCTAATAGATTTTTAAAATACAAGTTTTTTTTTGAGAAGTAGTACACAACTGCACGTTTTAGATTTTTTTTGGATAATTTTGTTTTTTTATCTTCTTCTTCTATAATTATATTACTACACGTAAAAAGAAAATAGAAAAAAAAAACATATAATACTATATGTTAAAAGAAAACAATAACCTAATAGCAAGGTAGTACACTTGAAAAATGTCTTTTATAAAATTCTATTAAACTAACAATAGACTAACATTATATTTTTTGTTCATATCAACTTTTTCAATGTGAATTGTATATATATATATATATATATATATATATATATATATATATCTCAAATAATCCATAATGAATACCTACAATACAATTCTTTTTCTCTATTCTTCTACCTACAACCTCTATTCTTCTCTTCTTTTACCTACAACCTTGCAAGTATGTATTTACATATTTAAACTTTTACATTTACATTGCAATACAATATTTAAGTGTGGTACCCTAGAATGTCTAGATACTAACGTAGTTCAATTATAGCTTAAATTATATAATTGTTTTATAAAAAATTTTAGATAATGCAATTCATCTTTGATTTATCGTTCTTAATTGATTGTGCTGATTATTTTTCTCACTTGTGGCAACATTAAAATAACTTATAGGTAAACTTTTATATTTTTGTAATTTATGGAATTTGTATATTTTTGTAATTTATGGAATTTGTTTTTGGTTGTATATACAAGAAATTTATATATGGTTAGCACTTCTACTACTCTACATGTTAGCAAGTGTAGGGACACGATTTTTAGACCAAGCCCAAAAATGTAAGGGATCTTGGCCTAGTGAACCTAGTACAATAAATTTGTAGAGAGTGGGTCAAAGAGCTAGGCTTTAGTGAATGGATAACAGTTAATATGGTTTTGGATGATGAGCCAACAAAAATTGAACCTGGTTTGTGCGAGAAAGTTTGTCCTCGACATAGTTCGAGGAGCTCTGTTCTAGTATATATCGGATAACAATGGTTACATGAGTTATTGAGATTGCTACAGTGCTTTCTCTTCTCCTTTTTTCATCCTCCCCTTGTCATGAAGGGCCTCTTCCATTATATAGTTCCTTTTGGATGATCTTAATTTTACACTTGTTGATCTTTTGAGCCACCACTTGAGTGCTTGTCCCATCAGACACCCTTTCTGGCCTTTTGTGAGTTGTGGTTGTCGAGGTAGCACTGTTTAGGGGTCTTTTCCACATAAATGCAGTCAGAAAGTTAGCTGCAAGGCATTCAATGCAGTGTAGTAGCTTTCCCTTAGATATTTTTGAGTCCTTATCCCTCTTGTACGTTCATGATGCTCGTCCCTATTATTAGAATTTCCTGGAAGGTCACTTTGATCATTAGGATCTATACCCGATCTGTATTTAGCTTATCCGAGGAGATATTCCTCATCGGACTCGGACTACTCACGATCTTGGCAAAAGCCCCACGCTCTCGGCTGAAGCCCAAGACCTCACAATAGCCCCTCAAAACTCCGATTTTTTCCTCTCATCTGAGGAAAAAAGTTGGGTTTTGAATTCTTAAGAGTTAATTCTGCTCTGATTCTTTGATTTATACCCAGGGGAGTGCCATTTCATGCGCCCTATATTTGTACTGTAAATTGCTCCTTTCAGAGCTACCAATCTGAGGATTTGGTTATAATCTTGGGTCTGTCTTGACACTGGGTGAGAAACAAATAGATATCATGAAATGCTACTTTCCCCAAAGTATGTGGTTCAAGGAGTTAGGTATGGCTAAGGTTCTGTTTAACACTTAGCAGGAGGTTTGAGGGACTCGACATAGCTAAGGCTCTTCTTACTAGGAGGTCCGAGTGACCTGACATAGCTAAGGATCTTCTTAGCAGGAGGTCTGAGGGACCTGATATAGCTAAGGCTCTTCTTAGTAGGAGGTTTGCGGGACCCGGTATAGCTAAGGCTTTGTTTAACACTTAGCAGGAGGTCTGAGGGACCCGACATAGCTAAGGCTCTTCTTAGCAGGAGGTTTGAGGGACCTAACATAGCTAAGGCTTTTTTTAGCAGGAGGTCTGAGGGACCCGACGTAGCTAAGGCTCTGTTTAACACCTTAAAAGCTGTCATGGAGTGTTAATTTTCCCACATTATTTGGTCTGAGGACCAAGGCATGATTGAGTTATAGTTTAAACACTTCCAAAGTTGTTAATGTGTGTTAATTTCTCCAAAGTAAGAGGTCTGAGGACCCGACATTGCTAAGATTCTGTTTAACCAGTTCAAAAGATGCCAGTGTGTGTTAATTTCCCCAAGCAGGAGGTTCGAGGACCTGACATAGCTAGGGTTCTGTTTAACCACTTCAAAAGGTGCCGGTGTGTGTTGATTTCCCCAAAGCAGGAGGTCCGAGGATCTGGCATAGCTAAGGTTCTGTTTAACCACTTCAAAAGATGCATGTGTGTGTTAATTTTTTCAAAGTAGGAGGTCCGAGGAACCGGCATAGCTAAGGTTCTATTTACCACTTCAAAAGATGTCAGTGTGTGTTAATTTCCCCAAAGTAGGAGGTCCGAGGACTTGGTATAGCTAAGGTTCTGTTTAACCACTTCAAAAGATGCAAGTGTGTGTTAATTTCTCCAAAGCTGATGGTCTGAGGACCCGGCATAGTTAAGTTTCTGTTTAACCACTTCAAAAGATACTAGTGTGTGTTAATTTCCCCAAAGCATGAGGTTCGAGGACCTGGCATAGCTAAGGTTTTATTTAACCACTTCAAAAGATGCAAGTGTGTCTTAATTTTCCCAAAGCAGGAGGTCCGAGGACCCAACATAGTTAAGGTTTTGTTTAACCACTTTAAAGGATGCAAGTGTGTTAATTTCCCCAAAGCAGGAGGTCCGAGGACCCAGCATAGCTAAAGTTCTGTTTAACCACTTCAAAAGATGCAAGTGTGTGTTAATTTCCCTAAAGCAGGAGGTTCGAAAACCCGGCATAGCTAAGATTCTGTTTAACCACTTTAATAGATTAGAAGATATCAATATATACCTTCAAGAACTAGTCCCGCCGCAGAGCCCCTTTGAATTGCTCATGTGTTGCTGCCACTTCCTCTAATGGAGGTTCAGCGAACTCGGCCACCAGATTCGCGAGGAACTAGCTCTTGACAGAGGTACGAGGCATGTACTTGATGTCAGAAGCCCCTAGAACTGTGCTCCATTCAGCAATCCTCCCCGTATAATCCGCACTTTGTAGTATAAACTTGAGCGGAAGCTCAGTTAGGACAACAATTGTGTGTGCCCCATGTAGTGACTTGCTCACATAGTAAACTGGCCACCATAATAGCTTTCCCTAGGGACTCTTGCTGATGGGGGCCTGATCCTACCATATTTAACCATTGCACTCACTATCACACAAGCTCTTTCCATAGACGGCGCCAATTGTAGGAACACGATTTTTAGACCAAGCCTAAAAATGTAAGGGATCTTGGCCCAATGAACTCAGCACAATAAATTTGTAGAGAGTGGGTCAAAGGGCTAGGCTTTAGTGCATGGATAACAATTAATATGGGTTTGGATGATGAGCCAACAAGAATTGAACCCAGTTTATGCGAGAAAGTTTGTCCTCGGCATAGTTTGAGGAGCTCTGTTCTAGTATATATTGGATGATAATGGTTACAAGAGTTGTTGAGATTACTACAGTGCTTTCTTTTATCCTTTTTTCATCCTCCCCTTGTCATAAAGGGCCTCTTCCATTATATAGTTCCTTTTGGATGATCTTAATTCTACACTTGTTGATCTTTTAAGCCACCACTTGAGTGCTTGTCCCATCAGACACCCTTTCTTGCCTTTTGTGAGTTGTGGTTGTCGAGGTAGCACTGTTCAAGGGTTTTTTCCACATAAATGAGGTCAGATATTTAGCTGCAAGGCATTCAATGCGGTGTAGCATCTTTCCCTTAGATATTTTTGAGTCCTTATCCCTCTTATACGTTCATGATGCTTGTTCCTATCATTAGAACTTCCTGGAAGGTCACTTTGATCATTAGGATTTATACCCAATCTGCGTTTAGCTTATCCAATAAGATATTCCTCCTCGGACTTGGACTACTCACGATCTCGGCCAAAGCCTCACGCTTTTGGCCGAAGCCCAAGATCCCATAGCAAGTATAATAGAAAGATTTTTAAGAGCCATATATAAAACTGGCCATAATATAAAACTTACAATTTTACTACTAAGAGCTTTTAGAAATTTAAAACTTGCCATAATTTTTAAAATATTTTTACTATTTTATTTGTTATTAAATTTAATTATATTATCAAAAAGTATATTTTAAAAAAAATTATATATAATTTTTTATTAAACCGTGCATCGCACGGGTATAATACTAGTATAATATAAAATTGAAGACATTTGATTAGTAGTTGACTTTCTTAGGTTGTGCCACATAAGCTTTGTAGCCTTCACAGTTTTCCACATCATTATTATTTTTTATTAATTTTTTACTTTAATTTATTTCCTACTTCGTTTTAGACTCTATAAAATAATAAATTTGAAATATTCCTCCAGAACACTAACCCTAAACCTAACACAGCCTCTTTTTATTTGACTTATAATTCTACGTAAAAACAAAACTCTAAATCGGAAAAAGCTCACAAAATTTAAGCAATTTTTTAAAAGATTTTTTAATTTGTAGGTGGTTGATAAACTTTCATCGTGAATTGATAGAGGAGTTGTTGCAAACGATTATGGAGCAAGCGTAGCTTCTTAAAGAGCAACCTTACCCCAAGGCTAGAGGTAATAAAAAGTTTCCAACTTTCTGTTTTTTTATATGTGTTAGCTTTTGTTTGGTATGAGTTATGAAAAGAGTCTAGGCATAATTTTTTTTAATCGGTTTTGCCAGCTCTTGTATATTGGAGTTTGTTGCATTGATTTTAGCAATGTGGATGATTTTTTTAAAGGAAATGCCTCAATGAAGGACTAGAAGGTATACATACATACATGCATACATATACATATACTTATATATATATATAGAGAGAGAGAGAGAGAGAGAGAGAGAGAGAGATATTGAAGATCAGCTGTAGTTTTTTTTCCCCTCACCACTATAATCTGAATAGGAAAGAAAATCTTTTGAATATTTTTTTTGTTAGTTTATTTGTTTTTCATGATTTCATATGCTGCTGAGAATCACTTTTGCTATGGAATACCAAACATACTTCACCATTAATATGTTACGAATATATTTGTATTTTAGTGTTCATATACAATGATGCTAGGTGTAATTCACAAACTATAATAAATTATAAAAGTGACTAACATATATAACAATTGTAAACCTTTTTTTATAAGAACAATTGTAAAATTTGATTTATAACTTTGTTATACTTATTATTATTTTTTTTATTGTTGGTATGTAAAGAAAAGGTCAACTAATTAAGAGGCATGGATTACATTTTTATAGATTTGAATTTTGATTTAAATTATGAAATATGTTATTAGTAGGCAGCAGCTCATCCTTTTTGCCTTTCAATTGGTACTTCTTCTTCTTCTTTTTTACATTCATATATTTCAAAATATTTTTTTCCAAATTTCTCCCATTTGTGTTCGTGACGAGGGTTTGTTTTGTTTATTGACTTAAAAGTGTCCTAAAGGAAATTGTTTTTTTAAATAGTTATACTATTTAAGCTAGATGACTAAAGCAATCTTTAACTCAATGTTCAGTACATTTATTTTTCTTCACTCTCTAAGTCATTTTATTCATCTAAAGGTTGAGACTATATAACATTATTAGTGTTAGAGATATTCCTATTGGTCTTAGTATTTTTTTTTCCTCTTAAGTTGTAACTTTTATAATTGAAAATTTACAAATTTTGTTTGACTTTTCTATGCATCGCACGGGTTAGCAACTAGTGTAAAATATAAAGTATAGGTAAAGATTATTGTTTGTTAGGTTTTAGATCCCTATAAACTAGATTGTTTAACCTAATTAATTAACCAAGTGAATACTTAGGTTTATTATTTAGATCTAGGTTAAAACAAAACAATCATATCATGTAAAGTAGCGGAAAACCAAATAACACAATGATATGATGACTCAGGAAAACCAAACTGGTAAAAATCCTGGGGAGGATTTAACCAAGCTATCCTCAAAATTCACTAGAAAGAATTGAAGTTTACAACAAGATTTAGACCACTTACATCCTATTGCTACCACATGTAGAAATTACTGACACGACCACATGCAAGCTCCAAATCCACGAACTCTTTCTCTCTTTGGACTTTGCACCAACACAATTTCACCTGCTTATGACCTTGAGACTTCTCTCAAAGGTTTTGGATCTACTTAGACGTTGATCTTGTATGTATCAACTTCTACAACACCGAATCTTGAGATTCTTTAAGGAATAACACCGGTAGAAGACTTTAGAGAGCTTTTAGATACAAAATCCTAGATTTAAAAGAGGCACACTTTTCTCTCTCTGAAAAACCTTGTTAAAAACGTCCTTAAGGTTTTCTTTATATGCTAGAAGAAGTAGATTTGAAACTCTAATTCTTAATGGGCTTGAATTGCTGTTTGGGCAGATTTAAAATTCTGCAGACCTGTGTTTCTTCAATTTTCTTCCTGATTTGGGGAAGATTGCATTTTGGTAGGTATAGGAAGAAAACATTTGCAGCCCACCATTTTTACCTTACATTTTCTCCTCCAATCAAACACTCAAAATATTCATTTTCATCATCCAAAAATCACCCCAACCAAACGGGGTCTAAAAGTTCTCCCTGATGTTACATGTTTGTACATAGGCCTAAAAAGCCTAAGTATGTAAATTATCTTTTTCCTTGTGTGATTTTTTTTTTAAATTTTTAAATTTTTATTTTGCATAAACTCATTATTTTTTTGCTACATTCACAACAAATAGGTCAGAAATACCACTATCTTAAAAAGATCATTTCTTTAAAAATTAAAAATAAAAACATTTTTTTCATTTAATTTGCCCATACATTTATAAAATTGCAAATGGATCAAATTTATTAATTAAAGAAAACTCATAATTGATCAAACATAATTTGTGGTATAACAAGTTTCAGAATTTATGTCGTAAACAGAATATACCGTATCTTTTTTAAATTTGAGCAAATGCATTGCACCCACTCAGTAATATGTGGCTCCGCCACGTCCTTCCTACTGATCAAATTTTATTTTATTTTTTACTGAAAATATATAAGGTTTTACACAGGCCCTACAATTATTGCTTTATGAATTATTGCTTTCTTGTATGTTGGGAAGCACAGGTGCGGTGTTTAGGCTGCTGCACCCGCGTCTAACGCGGGGACGCGTAGGCGACACCGCTGCTTGCGTGTTTGTGCCGCGTCGGGCATTAAAAAAATAATTTTTTCGACGCGATTCATGCCGATATGGCGCTGATTCGGGTTGGTGCGTGCGAAATTCGGCCGATTCGCTTCGATTCGGCCAGAATCGGTCCATATCGGACGCAACACTGATACCGGCGAAATCGGCCGATACGGCCGAAATTCAAAAAAAAAAAAAAAAAAAAACAGGTGTGCAACGCATTGTTTTACTTGGCTGAAAAAAAGGGTGCAAATGGTGCGTTTGGAAAAAAACAAAAACCCTATAGCTCTCACTCTCAGCCAAAACTCTCATTTCTCTTCAATTTTTTTTTCACTCAGTCCGGTTCTGCTCTCAAGTCTCAGCCAACCCAGCCTTGCCTCTTCAATCTTCATTTTTCTTGCGCCTCTCTCCCAATCTCTGCCTTCACTTTTCAGCTAGGCTCTCTCTCATTCTCTGCCTTCACTTTTCAGCTGTGCTAGTCTCATTTTTTAGCACTCCACTTCGTCTCCCTTGCTCTCCATCTCCCCTCACTGTCAGGTATCATAGCTCTCACACTCACACTCTTAGTTAATTGTTAATAGATGATTTTTTATTTAGTTAATAGTTATTATTACTCATTGTGCTTTGTGATTGTGTTGTGAATCTGTATTCTAGTTATTATTTACTATTGTTCTTAAATTTGGTATATGTTTATATAATGTGAAAAAAGTATGTTTAGCAATATATTAAAAATATAAATAAAAATATTTTTAATAATTTTTTAATCGCCGCACCCGTACCCTACTTTTTCAGAACTTGCCGAATTCCTCACTAGCTCCCACACCCGCACCCGAATCCCAAAACGCACCCATGTTTCATAGCTTGTATGTGTCATTTTGCCGCCTCATTGCCTATATAAAGTAGTTCGAAGCAAGTTTTGGAAATCCTTCAGCTTTGCGTTTCTCAACTCAAAATTTCTCAACTTTTCCTTTTTAAGGAATTGCATCAGGTTGGAGTTTAAGAAACAATTGCAAGCTTTGCGGCAAACTTGATCAATACTTAAAATTTTCCTTTTTAGATTCTTCTTTTTTTATTTCTTTCCTTATTTGAAATTTTCAAATATGGTAAACGACCCAAGCACTCTAACTACACCTCCTTAGACATTTAAGCATGATCCTTTAGCTCCTCTTTAATTTTAGTTTAGCCTCTATTCTCTTACAAACTGTTGTAAACACATATTTTCCACATGATTTCCTAAAAATAGAAAATTACACTCAATGAATGACATTTTATTCAAGAAATTATGTAAAGTTAAATAATATGGATTAATGCAAATCATGGCTTAATTATACAAATTAAGCATAGTAATAAGAAGATAACGTCCACATAAATATATAATAGGAATACATTTTAAGACGTTATCATCTCTCATGTTCCCCATATGATAAGGGCATGGGGAGGTACCATCGAGTTCAATTAATCCAGTTGTACAAAGGCAAATCTAAAAGGACAAAGTCTAACTCTAGCACCAATAAAAGAAGAGATGACATATGTCCTTGTGAGATTTATAATGTACATAATTTACTTAAATAATTGTATAAAATATTTAAAACCTACTTTAATGAGCCATACACATTGCATCTAAATTTTGAGTGCATTAAGACCTATTTGGTGATGTTGTTATAATAATACTATTTAAATGTTGTAAAAATACGTACAGGTAAAAGAGTTTATGTAAATAAATATTGTATTATTTAAATAACCAAAGACTGTTTAAATAACATTAACAAATAGACCTAACTTATAATGCTCATAATGCATATACAGAGTATGATTTTGAGTAATCACTTATCAGAAACATGTAGTCACTTATCAGAAACATGTAAACTGTTTCACGTGCACACGCACTAGATTGACGTGGTCCGCGTGGAGCACAAATTTTTAGAAACATCAATTTCTTGTGTTTCACTTTCACGTGGCCTACTTCTATCAAATGCCCATTAGGAGATTAGATAGACAGTAGTGAGATGTCTTACAAACGCCAAAACAACATGTGCCGTGGGCCCGTGGCGCTGTTTGTATGGATGTGGTATTAATTATTAGCATCAGATGTATATAACTCTCCTGGCCCTACTACATTAGGAGAATCCTATTTGAGAGAATGAGATACACGTACCCAACATCAATTCTATCATATCCGTTCTATATGATAGAAATATCACCAGTTAATACAGTACAGTACGACTTATTTAACAATTATATCAATTTTTTTTCCTTTTATGGAACGACAAACTCAACATCAATCAACCTAGAAGCTCATTTGGAATTTTTTTTAAGCTCATTTTGAATTTGATTATAACATTTTGGAAGTTTTGAACCAACAAACCATACTGGGGCTTTTATTAAACCAAATGAAAAACGAAGGGGCTAGTGAACATCAAGCAATGCAAGGGGAATAATGTCCCCAGGAACGCCATATACCCAAATTTAAAAATCTAACCCAACCCGAGCTTTCTTGGCAAAAGCATCCGCAACCTTATTACAGCTTCTTGACACCTGACAGAACTTGTAAAACCGCAGCTGCGAAGTTAAGTGAAGGATGTCGTCCACAATGTGACCATAGAGTGCTAGACTTGACAGACCGCTATTGATGGCCTGATTGATGATTGCTGAGTCACCTTCGAAGATAACCTCATGAAGACCAAGGTCCATAGCAAAAGATACGGCATGACGACAAGCAAAGGCCTCCACCTCTGGTACAGAATGAGGAAGCAGGACACGAACTGACATTGCTCCCAAGATATCACCTCGACTATCTCTGATAACCACTCCTAGACCAGCAGTGTTGCTTGACTTGAAAACGGCACCATCGTAATTAGCTTTGTAGCAATGTTGATCAGGTGGACTCCAGCGATTTGTGTAGGTTATCGCTACAGGCCTTGGGACCGGTTCTTGTGCATTGATGAAGTCTTGAAGCATGCCACCAGCCTTGGAAGGTAGGATTTGCAACGGGTGAACTGGTTTGCTCAGGCGCAACAAGTTGCGTCTGTTCCACAGTAGCCATGTTATAAGAGCAAAAATTTCAGCTCTGTAATCATCATGTACCTACCAAAACTTAGAGATAAGGTCAGTAAAATCCAAGGAGGGGGAGGTGTTTGTGAGATTGGCCCAGCTAAGAGACTGCCACGCCTCCTTCACTCCTTCACAGCCCCAAACTACATGTGTGGTGTCTTCAACATGGATTCTGCAAATATTGCAAGTGGCAGAGAGAACCACCTTACGGTGAAGGAGGTATCCATGGTTGGGAGAGCATTGTTGCTTGCTCTCCATACAAAGTGCTTCACTTTACTACGTACACGTAGCTTCCATATGCCTCTCCAAAAGCTTTTCTAGGGGTTAGGATTTGAGCTACTTGCATTGTTGGTTGAAGCAGTAGAGGCTAGCAATTTATATGCGTTGCGAGTGCTGAAACGACCCGAAGTAGAGGGGGACCAGATTAGTCGGTCTTGTGGGAGTCTGATGCTTAAAGGAATGCTTAGGATCAATCCGACTTCATAGGGCAAGAAACTTTGATTAATTAGATCTGTTCTCCATGTTCTTGTGTCGGCATCAATGAGGCTGCTCACTTTGGCATCAGGGGGTATGGAAGGAATGGGTGAGCTAACCTTCTTGTATACCTCATCTAGCAGCCACTTATCCTCTCTAATGCAGACTGACTGGCCATCACCAATGCGCCATACCGCCCCTTTTTTGATTAAATCTCTCGCACTTAAAATGCTTTTCCATGCATATGACCCAAGGCTAGACTCCTTAGCATCGAGGATGGAACCATTGGGGGAAAAATATGGCTTTAAAGACCCTATAACATAGAGAGTCATGGTTGTTCATCATATGCAAACCTGCTTGGCCAATAGAGCATCATTAAACTTCTCTATTTCCTTAAAACCTATACCTCCAACCACCTTGGCTTCACAAAGACGCTCCCACCTAACCCAATGGATTTTCCTATTGTCCCCACTGTAGCCCCACCAAAACTTACAAATCAAGGTCTCAATTTCTTGGTTCAGCCCTCTTGGTAGTTTAAAGCAGCTCATGGAGTAGGTGGGAATGACTTGGATCACAAATTTGATGAACACTTCTCTACCGGCCTGTGATAGGAGCTTTTCCTTCCAAGCCTGAAGCTTCTTCTAGATTCTCTCCTTAATATAAATGAAACTTTGTTTTTTTTCTCGGCCAATAAGGGCAGGAAGACCCAAGTATTTCTCATAATTCCTGATGGAGGGGACACCTAAGATTTGTTGTATACAGATTTGGAGTTCAGGATCGGTATTTGAGCTGAACAAATTGGTTTTATCTTTGTTTATCTTCTGACCAGAGCCCTTGTCATAAGTGGCCAAAATATCAAGGATAACCTAGCATTCAAATTCTTTAGCACGACAGGAAAGAACACTATCTTCAGCAAAAAATAGGTGTGAAACCCGAGGTCCATTTCAAACATATAGAAACACCTCGAATGCGACCTTCAGATTCAGCTGTGTGTAGTAGGCCCTGTAACCCAATATCACAAAGCAAGAACAAATATGGGGACAAAGGGTCACCTTGGCAGAGGCCTCTGGAGGGTTTAATATTGCCAACAAGTGCCCCATTGAGAAGCACTAAATAAGAAACAGACTTGATACATGACATGATGGTTGTTACCATTTTGCCTCCAAACCCCAAATGCCACATGACTCTCTCAAGAAAAACCCATTCCACCTTGTCATAAGCCTTACTCATATCAAGCTTGAGAGCCATGAAACCCAGCTTCCCTTGTGTTTTTTTTTTTTTCTTAAGATAGTGGAGAGTCTCAAACGCCACAAGGACATTATCAGTGATAAGGTGACCCAAATGAAAGCACTTTGAGAATCAGAGACTACATAAGGCAAAACCAGTTTCAAGCGGTTAACCAAAAATTTTGATATAAGTTTATAAAACACGTTGCACAGGCTAATAGGCCTAAAATCTAAAACTTTCTTAGAGTTCTAGATTTTTGGGATAAGGGATATGAAAGTGGTACTAATAGAGTCAGGAATAATACCCGAATTCAAGGCCGCCAAAACAGCATTTGTGACATCATCACCCACAATATGCCAAAATGATTTGTAAAAAATAGGGGACATACTGTCAAGGCTTGGTGCAGTGAGTGGTGCCATTTGGTGAAGCGCTTGAGCAACCTCAGCCGCAGTATATTCACTGTTAAGGCTAGTGTTCATGCCCTCCATAATAATGGGAGAAATACCTTTTAAAATATCATCAAAACCTGAAGAATTAGATGTGGAAAAAAGGTTGGAAAAGTATTCCTCAACAAGCTCACCTATCTGACCTTCATCCTTAGTCCACACCCCATTGTCATCTTCAAAACCCAATATAAAATTGCGCTTATTTCTCTGATTAGACCTGCAATGGAAGTACTTACTATTCTAATCTCCCCCTTTCAGCCAATCTGTGTGGGACCGTTGCTGCCACATGGCTTCTTCTCTATTTTTCAACACTTGTATTTCATCCCGAAGTTGATAAATATGGGCTGGATTGGACCTGTACAAATCTGCCTCCTCTGCCTTGGTTAACTCCTTGAGTTTCCTTGCCAAAGTGAGTCTAACATGGCCAAAAACCTCACGGTTCCACCTTTGCAAATTGATCTGGCAGGAGGTTAGTTTTATAGGAACCATACTCAATGGAGACAACCCCAGACAGCCACTCCATGACTCCTTAATCACCCCTTCACAAGTTTTGTCCTTTAACCACATGGCTTCAAATCGAAAGGGTCGTCCCTTCCGGTAAAACCTTTTTGTTTCAGAATCCGAAATCAAAAGAATGGGCTTGTGATCCGAGTGAAAGGCATCCAAGTGGTGACTTCTAGAGGTAGGGAACCTTAGAATCCAATCAATGGTGGCTACTCCTCTGTCAAGCCGAATCCAAGTGTTTTGAGTACCCGGTCTTCGACTACACCAAGTGAAAGGGAAGCCATTGAAACCTAAATCTTTAAGACCACACTCATCCAAAGCATCCCTAAACCCCTACATCTGTCTTTCTGATCTGTCCAGCCAGCCTTGCTTCTCTTCTACCCTTAGAATTTCATTGAAATCACCCAAAACAATCCATGGAAGTGTTAACCGTCGGCTCAAAGTTTTGAGTAATGACCATGAATCTTCTCGATTGGCGGTGTCAGTATTTCCATAAAAACCCGTAAATTGGCAGACGTCATCCATCCCTTGGTCAATTACCACATCAATATGGCGCTCAAATGAAGATAGAACATCAACTGTATTCGTATCTGTCCATAGGAGAGCCAAACCCCCTCCTCTATTTTGGCGTGGCACAACGTGACAATCTGCAAATTGAATCTTCCTCCTAATCTTTTCAATAACATCTTTGTCAACTTTGGTTTCCATTAAGAAAACCATTTTGGGAGCTTTATTACCAATTAAGGTAACGAGTTTGACTTCTGTCTATGGCTTTCTAAACCGACGACAGTTCCAGCTTAAGCAACTCATTGATACCGGTGGTGCTGGTACCCAACAACCACCTATTCATTTTCTTTGTCGTCTTCACTCTTTTGTCCCACACATTTTCTTTTTGACTGTTTCATATTTATTGCTTCCAAAATTGGTCGACGGTCTTTTGCTTCAGTCATGTCAACACCCTCACTGTCACTGTTCCCATTCCTCTCTATCTTCTTCCACTTCCTTGCAGAGACCGTGGCACTGTCTGAACTCAACTTTTTTGAAATATCACATAATTGACCTTTGGTAGCATTAAAGGCAAAAACATCATTCATGCTAGTGTAAGGGCTGTTATGATTAGGAGTAGAAGAAACATTCTGTGCTCTTATCTCAGGAAAAACCTGCGTACCATTTCTAAGCCAATCCAAAGAGCTATGAACCATATCAATATTCAAACACAAGTTGTTATTAGAGGCAGAAACATTACCCAGCAATGGAGAGAATCCCACATTCTTATCATAGTGATCAATGCTCTCAACATCCACCATGACATGCTCCGATACAGGAACTGAGATTGATCGTGGGCTAGCATCCTTGTGGACCACTGTTGCAGATTGGGAACAAGGTTTCTTGGGCATTGCAGGACCTTTTTTCCGTGGTGTTTTCCCTCTAGCACAACCAGCCACAGTCACTACTGATTTTCGGAGAGATTGCACAGTATTGGCGCGAAGCCATTCACCGTACTGTTGATCTTCTTTCTTCAGATTTCCCTTACCCCGAAGCCAAAGCTCACATTCCCTCTCATTATGAATATCTCTACCACACCGGTAGCAGAAGTTCGGTAAACGCTCAAATTTCAGAAGCACCCAGCCAATATGTTCACCTTCAGACCGTAGTTTGCAGCACCATGGGAGAGGTTAAGAGATATCTAGAGCCACACGCACCTGAAGAAACTCACTACCTGATCCATCGTCTTCAGGGTCAGCCACTTGGATTGTAGAACCCAACATATTACCCACTGCCTCTCCTATTTCTTGAGTTAAACATCGTTCGGGGATATTATGGAGCTGCACCCAAAAAACCGTTTTTGTGAAAGGCAAGGAGGGTGCTGATTCCACATCCACTGCCCGTTCTGTTAAATATTAGCATTGATACACCATGTTGAATATGCTATTATGGATGCGGAAGCGAAAGCATGAAGTATAGAATACAATAACACAAGAGGATTACGTGGTTCAGCCTAATGGCCTACATCCACGGAGGAAACCCTAAAGGGCTATATCAATAATATATTAAAGTGTAGAACAAATCCTGTGTTACAATGAACCATAACATGTGTATATATAGTAGACTAAACCCTAAACCAATAGACTTCTAGTACAAGTAGAAAACTTGGCTTGCACACAAAGTAGAATTAGACTTGGGCTTATGCTAATGGGCTAATATATCTCTAACACCCCCTCTCAAACTCAAGATGAAAACTTGATGAAATCTTGAGATTTGATTAGGTTGAAAAGATCCCTTGAATGAAGTTTGGCTCTGTGACGGTGGCTTGAGAAAAGCAATGGTCTTGCAGTGTTGATGCGACTTCTAACGGTGACATGACTATACCGGAGAATTTTGACGGCAGCAGTGGAAAACCAAAGAAGATGAACGCAGCGAAGAAACACCGAGGAAGACAAAGATTGCTCTTAATACACCGTAAGGACAGAAAACCATGGCCATAGGAAGGCAGCTCTGATACCAAGTTAAATATTAGCATTGATACACCATGTTGAATATGCTATTATGGATGCAGAAGCGAAAACATAAAGTATAGAATACAATAACACAAGAGGATTACGTGGTTTAGCCTAACGGCCTACATCCACGGAGGAAACCCTAAAGGGCTATATCAATAATATATTAGAGTGTAGAACAAATCCTATGTTACAATGAACCATAACATGTGTATATATAGTAGACTAAACCCTAAACCAATAGACTTCTAGTACAAGTAGAAAACTTGGCTTGCACACAAAGTAGAATTAGGCTTGGGCTTATGCTAATGGGCTAATATATCTCTAACACCTTCAAAAGCCACCAAATGTTTATCGTAAGACCAAGGTTCGAACTCTAAAACCCTCTCTAAGTCCAACATATCCTCAAATTCAAAGAGTAAGATATTCCCTCCCACATCCCTGATTTTGAGTTCACCAATAAGTTTCCAAAGGGGTTTGAAAGTACGTGCCACTGCCTCTGCATTCACAACCCGCTTAGTGAAGAATTTTCCTGCGAGACGAGAAACGATATTGCTGCCCTGTCTTGGTACATCAGCGCCCAACTCCTCTTCTTCGGTCAAGGAGAAACGGGACCACATATCTTCTAACCCTGCCATTGAGAACCAACAAGTAAACAAAGCCCAGCGTCCGGAAGAAACAAGGATTACAAAGAATCCACACCACCGTCCTATCAGCATTTGGAAGACTGAAGGGAACCAAGACCTAAACAAGGTTAGGGACAGAAATTCTACATGGCACAAGGGAACCCTAACAAGAGAAAAACCCTGGCAGGAAAACCCTAGCGGTGAGAGAAAATCATAGGGAAGCCCTCAGCCTTCGAAATTAAAAGTTCGCCAGACTTCTATTTTCTTAATAGTTAATACTACGACTTTCATTCAACTCAATTATTTACTTTCTCAAAAAAAAAAAAAAAAATCAATTATTTAGGATATACTAAAATGGAACTCTATGTTCTTTTAAATTCTAAAAAGGACCCATGTTGATATATAACGCAATTAAAGTACACACGTCTTAATAAATGGCTTACAAAAGTCACTAATTTGATACTGATAATGTCTTAACATCTGATGTTCTAAAAAAAATCAATTTGTAACATGTATATATAAACAAATATCCAAGACTACATAGTAAAAATGAAGTAGTTACGCTTTATATATCAACATGGGTCCTTCTATTTCCACTGTTTCTATCATTTTCCCACATCAATTTTATTTCCTTACTTTAGTTTCAACATGGAATTAATCATCAATATATTTAACGATGCTAATGTTCTTTTGGGTTGGTGAAATATATATCGCCAAGTACATGGGGTGGGAGCACCCTTCCCTTCTATAAAACCTTTACCAGCAAACATTTTGTTATTTTGGTAAAAGTGGAAGATTTAATACCAATTTGTTGAGAATAGCATAAGCGTAAATAGCTATTTGTTGCGTATATAACCAAATAAAAATGGATAGTTTTACATGGTTCAGTTTTTGGGCTATGCAGTGTTGAGAAGAACATTTCACTAACAAAAGGTTAAGGAGATTACAAATCCAAAAAGCTCTCAATCACCGGAATCATGTGACTAAAGAAACTTTAAGTTTATACAAAAATACCGAAGAATAGAGAAGCCTATTCTTTTTCTTGAGAAAATAGAGAAGCCTATTCTAATACTGCGCCACTAATATAATTGACAATATGTATATATATTAGGTCTTACCGCAGTACAAGTGCCCAATTAAGGAATAATATTCCTAAGGTCGTTTAAGGCGTAATGCCTATTCAGTTGTAGTCCATTACGTGCCCAACACAAAAGTATGAATTTGGCTTACTTCCAGAATTTAAAAAAAATATATATTTTTTATTTTATTTTATTTTAATAAGAGATTATCACATCATCCACTAACTAAATAAAACATGAAGATTAAAACCTACTACCACTTATCATTGTATATTTAAAATAAAGACAATGTTTAGCTATAAAATTGATTGTAGCCTTAGTAGGCTACAACCTTACTTAATATATTTTTATTAAAAATTTGACAAATCCACCATTGAATGACATATATATATATATATATATATATATATATATATATATTTTATATTCTTCATACTTGCAAAATATTTAGAAAATTGATGATCAATAGCTAAATTATCAATAAATTTTTAAATTGAGAGTTTTTGTAATTTAAAATTATGCATAAAATATAAACTTATAAATCATATAATAAATATTTGATTGACACAAAATTTGATGTGTGTATTAAAAGCGTAAAGAACATGCAATTCAACGGTTAGATTTTTTAAAATATGCAGTAATGTTTACTTTATTGAATAAGATTGTAGCCTAATGTTAAAACTAATTTTGTAACTGAATTTTATCCTTAAAACAAAATAACATATCCAGTTAAAAATATACTGGAGATAAGCCAAACTCCAAAAGTATAACTTGAGAAGGAATAAAACATACATGGCACAAGTGCACCTCAAATTTAAGCCACCAATATTATAACAATTATTATCATTATTTCCAAAAAAAAAAAAAAAATCCCCAGTTTGAACATCCGCAAAATCTCTCCAGTAATCAAACTGTTTCCCGACAAACACCTAAATTTCCAATAGTTTTGGATCGGAACATGTCTGTAAAAGCATTCCAACAAAAGCCAAATTAAATTTTCTAGGAAAGTTGGGTTGAAGTTTCCTCCCCAAATGGATTTTAAACGTTTTCTCTTTAGTAAACTACAGTTGCAGGACGCTTAGGAACTTAAGAGATCTCTCAAGATTCACTAGTCAACTAAATTGGGACAACATAGAATTCATACACACTAGAAAAATGCTACGTTCACAACATTTTCGCAACACTTTTACAACAAATCATAGGTGTTTTGTTGTTATTGGTTCTAATTTGAACCTACAACTAATTAAAATAACTTTTTCACTCCACCAAAAACAAACAATTTATCACTTAAAATTTGTTATGAAAGTATCGTAATACACCTCTCGCAGCGAGGGAAGAGAGGGGGAAGGGACAAATGTTGGGTAAGCAACAAGTTTTTCGTCACTTTATTTCTGTTTCTCTATCCTGTTTGATTGGTGAGTAATATTCACATATTTTTTTGCGATTTTTTTTTTGGGACCACTTTTACAAAATATAAAAGCAACAGATGTGTCTTTGTTTTTATTTTGAGAATTGAGATAATACGTCCCTTAATTTGTTGGCTTTAAGTGAGGAGGTCATATTCCATCCCATTGAACATTGGCGTAAGAATTGCGTTTCCAACTTTGACAACTATTTAGTCCTTCCTTTCTTTTTCATCTACTTCGAGGAGACTACAGCTCTGTGCTGACTGGAACCTAATGGTCTGTTTGAATAGAACTTATTTTGTTGAAACTGAAAACTGAAAACTGAAAACACTGTAGCACAATAATTTTTAAATGTGTGAATAGTATTGTGGGACCCATTTTTAATGAAAAAGTTGCTGAAAAGTGAAATTTGTGAGACCCATGAATAGTAATTTTGTGCACTGTTCATAACTGAAAGTCAATATATGCGGCTGGGTTTAAAAAAAAAAAAAAATAGAAGCCAAAACGCGGACGTGGACGCAGAACGCGGATCCAAATGCCCTCTAAGTCTTACAACTACGGCATGCGTTTGGATTGCGGCTGGCAGTTGTGTGTTTGCGTTTTCCTTCTTTCTTTCCTTTTTTTTGTTTTTGTTTTTTTGAGCAGCCCTCCATCACATGGGATGTTGTCTGTTAGTGGGTCTTGCGAGACCTACTACCTCTTTGACAGCAAAATTTCCAATGAAATTGCATTGTTCAGTGGGTTTTGTGCACAAACCTCTTTTTTCAACAAAAGTTTCATTAAAATGGGTCTCATGACACTATTCACATATTTAAAAATTATTTTACTATAATGTTTTCAATTTTTAGCAAAATGGGTCCCACTACGTATGCGTTTGGGTACTCATGTTGTGTCCAGCATTTCACATTTTTGGCTTTTTTTTTTTTTTTACCAGCGCTTCTTGCATTGTTCATGAGACATGAACAGTGCATTAAGGCAAAACTATAGTACATTCAACAGTGAACAGTAACCCATAAATGATTTTTTTGTTATTTTTAGCAATAAATTTTCAGTTTTCAACAAAATAAGCGGTATCCAAATGTATACTACGGCTCTATACTGACTAGAACCTATGTCTTACAACTTTAGTCTTTTATATATGTAAACATGTTTAGCTAGAGAATAAAGAATTTTTATTTTTTTATACAAGATATAAGTTCTACTCTAATTTAATCTAAGTGTTTATGAGAGTGTAGAGGTAGAATCGGTAATACACATGCAATAACTACATAAAACTTAGCTAAGTTCTACTAGAACTCTAAGTCCCTAAGTAAAAGAATAGAGAAAACCTTTCAAACTAAACTTTTATTGATAACAATTTAATAAATCGCTACCTCCATATAATTAAGGATCATTTATTGAAAAAGTTCTCCCCAACTCCTTTAAGAAAAAGAAATAACAAAGTGCTACTCTCTACTAGAGAAAAGAAAGCAACTTAATTAGGGAAATAAAAATAAATAAAATCCTAATTAAACTAAGAAAAGAAAAAAAAAAGTCATAACTTAGAATTAAATTTATATAAAATTTCCAAATTAGGATAATTTTTTGAGCAGGTAGCTTGTTTTACTCTCCCATGAGAAAGCTATGAAAATTGCTCAAACAAAAATGTTAGGAAGTATGTATTTAATGATTAAATTTATCATATTTCAATAATTTAAACTTTGGGATAGTTGATAATGTTAAGCCTCACTTATTAAAAGGAATTGAATTTACCAATTTCTTTTGCGATTCATTTTTAACTATTATTGAAATAAACTCATAAATTTTTGCTACACTCACAACAAATATGTATCGATCAATAGTAAAACTCACAAAATATTTTTTGAGAAAAAAAAATCTCATAATTGATCGCACAAAATTTATTTAAAGGTTGGTATAACAAGATTCAAAATTCTCCATAATTTGAATATGCCATGCCTTTTTCAAATTTGAGTGGGTGCAACACCCACTCAACAATATGTGGCTCCGCTACTTCCTTCTAAGATAGAAGGTCTAACGTAGTTATTAGTTATGAACTTTTCTTATTTTTGTCATTTTGTATGCCTCATTGCCTATATAAAGCAGTCCAAAGTAGGTTTCGAAAATCCATCAACACTGCATTCCTCAACTCAAACTTTCTTAATTTTTCCTTCAACACCCTCCGATTCCCCCATCTAACGGTCCTCGTTTCCTTCCACCCCACTTAAAAAGTTAAAACCACACACACACATAGAGCTAGAGAGAAAAAAACATGGCGTCGATGGCGCTCACTTCTTCACTAACCTTACCACCCGGCTCTTTCCCTTCCTTCCGTTTCCGCACCCCCTCCAAATCCGCTCATTTCCTTCCCTCCCTAAGAATTCCAAATCCCATTTCCATTTCCCATTCCCAATTCACTAACAAATCCTTTCCCATTTCACTATCCCCCTTACCAAACAAGTCTAGTAATTATAACAACAAAAAATTATTCACTGTTAAAGCTACAGCCAGTGGCGCTGCCCCGTCAGCCAAGCCGCCAGCGCCGGCGCCGTGGCAAGGGGCGGCGATAAAGCCCCTTCTGGCGTCGATCACCACCGGAATTATCCTCTGGTTCGTTCCGGTGCCCGCAGGAGTCACGCGCAACGCGTGGCAGCTGCTCGCGATCTTCCTCGCCACCATCGTCGGGATCATCACCCAACCTCTGCATGCCTCATTGTCTAAGAAACAATTGCAATCTGTGCTGCAAACTTCATCATCCGAGATGAAGCCTCAAGCCAATGATATCGTATACGAACGACGATCTGCCAATTATAAGCCAAACATATGGAACTATGATTACCTACAGTCTCTTTCTAGCATATACGACGTAAGAATCCTTTCTAAATACCTTCTATGAGAATATCACCGTGACTAGAATTTTTGTGCCACATCTTTTAAAACTTTTATGTGGGCAATATTTAGTGAATGTTTATCGATTTGATAAAGATTTACCTTTTTTTTTTTTCATCACTTTGACGTCGTGTCAACAAATTCTCTCATCTTCCATTTCAAAAAATAATTATGGCTTTTTTATCTGTTCTATTTCATACTCTACCACAGAGAAATTATAATTTCTTATGCAATTAGTTTCTATAGTGTAAAATATGACTCTTAACACGTTAGTGTATTTGCTTCTAAAATTATAACTCATCAATAGGGAATATAGGTGCGTGTAAATAGACCCTAAGTATTCAAGTTATTTTATTTTGGACAAAGTATTTTTCCAAACCAATTTAAATGAATTTTTTCCTACTTGTTATATGATGATTCCTAAGATCATTCACATGTCATATTTAAAAACTTTATTGTTGGAGTTTATGCCCTAAAACCCAATTTATTGGCATGTATATAATAATTAAATTGTTTAATTATATGATACTATCTATAAATGAACTAAGACATTATCATAGCCCATGAGATGCATTGTATGTGATTTATGTGAAAAGTCACAGAAGATATAAATCACAAGTTCTTTGTAAACTCAGAAGTTTAGTTCGTAGTCCGGTGATGAAATTGGGCGTTTCATCTGCGAAGACTATAACATATCAATTAAGATGATTTGTCTTGATCATGAAAGTGGAGACTTCTAGTTGGTATGTTGATATGTTTTAAGAGTTAAGACATATTGAACTGGACCGCTGTGAGATTTATTATTCTCCTAACGACTGTCAAATGAATAATAAATCTCACGACTTCTATTTACATCAATTCTAAATCCTGAGAGAATAATAGATCTGATCATGAGATGTAGGTTGCTTTGATATATCAGGAGTGGGATCTATTAGTTACGGTCAAAACCTCAGTATGTTGGGTATTCGCATTTAGTGTTGATGGAACATATATTCTCAAGATGGAATTCGTAGTCTCTTAACGGAGATACAAAATATTCCCTTGAAATAAGTTTAATAGGTTTAGTTATTCAAAGTGTTGGACCCAACCACTTTAGTAAGGAGTTACTAAAGTATATATTTATGAAATTGGATTTCATAAATATATGATGAATAACATAAAAGATTAAACCGGGTACTCAAGGATTAAGATGTAGTAATCTTCAAAGTGGTAGTCTATATTCATGACTTTGGATTACTACGAATATTTTAATGAAGGTGTTGCATGCATAATAAAGTCTTAGGATATAATTTATTAATAAGGCCTAGAGTGCAATTATATTTATATAGTAGTATTAAATATAATTAATGGTAACTTTGGACTTGTCAAGAGTTGACGGAAAAGCCCAAGGCCTATTGGAGCTATTGTCTTATTGGTCCCTTTTGGTCCCACTCCAAGCTACACACTAAAGCCCAATTGAAAAAACCCAATAGGCCAGTCCAATTAGATAATCAGTTACTTATAAAGGGAGAAACATACAGAATTTTTATTTGTAAAAATAAGAAACGGTGTGTGAGAGAGTGTGAGACATATTTTCATTCTCCCTTGAAAACTGATTGAGAAACCACACATCTTGGGCGTAAAGTGGAATTGGAGTGAAGATTAAAAGTGTTCCCAAGTGCTTCTAATCTTCGTTTTGAATTTCTCCACACTAAGGTACGCTATCGTGTTCTTAAATTCTGAAATTTACATTGTGCACGTTATCAATCATGAATGAAATAAATCCTTGTTCGTTGCTTCCGCTGTGGGTTTTGCATGAGATGCAAAACTAGAATTTTTTTTTCATTTATGACTTACTAAATCAATGGAATGACTAAATATGAATGTGGAGGTAGTAGGAATTTTGTTTCCTAAACTCTATCCTTTCATTATTGTCCATTCTCATCTTTAGAGAGCCCCTCTGCACGTAATTTTCACTAGCACAATTAAGATTTGGGACAATGGTGTTTTTGCAGGGCCAAGAATATGAAAGACGGGTACAGAAACTTAAGGAAGATGTAAGGATAATATTTGCCAATGCAGTGGACTCTGTGGCAACGTTTGAGCTGATCGACAGCGTAAACAAGTTAGGCCTAGCAAGCCACTATGATATGGAAATCAAAGAGGCTCTAGACACAATTGCATCCACTAAGAAGAAAATTTATAGTCCAGAAGAGGATCTCTACACTACTGCCCTATGCTTTAGGCTTTTTAGGCAGCATGGCTATGAAGTTTCTCAAGGTAAAATAATCTTTGAATTTAAATCATGTCATTTATGTAGCCAATTCTAACTAATTTGTTGAAAATCTGATCCTAACTAACCTATTGAAAATTTATAACTGATCCCAAAAAACTTAGGGGCTGTTTAACAGCTAAGTTACAATACATTTTCACACATTTTAAATAACTTTACACACATTTCATCACACTTTTTCACCCACATGTATATCAAAAACACTCAAACAATACTATTTAAACTAACCAACCAAATAGGCGCTTAGAAACTAAAACTTGGTTGTTGCTTGAAGTCCTAATATCTAACACCAGTACATTCTGTGCAATTCAGATATGTTTAGAGGCTTTATGGATGAAAAAACTGGTTTGTTCAGAGAAAACACGCACGTAAATATCAAAGAAATGCTTGAGCTTTTGGAGGCCTCACACTTGGGTTTCGAAGGTGAAAACATTCTGGATGTGGCTAGAGATTGCTCAACTGCAACTCTCAAAGAAAGCGTTTCCAGTTTAGACAGTGACATTGCCAAGCAAGTGGTCCATGTTTTGGAACTTCCATCACAAAGGAGAGTACAGTGGTTTGATGTCAAATGGCACATTAATTCATATGAGAAAGACATTCACACGAACTCGAGCTTACTTGAACTTGCTAAACTACATTTCAACATAGTTCAAGCCATACTTCAAAAAGATCTAAGGGAATCATCCAGGTAACTTCCAAAGAATAATGTGATTTGTGAATATGTATCTTATACACCAAACTCACTTTGCACTGCACAAAATACTAATTAGCTTGAAGAGAAACAACTTAATTACTTGTACCTTTGTGTCATTTAGGTGGTGGAGAAATCTGGGGCTCACAAAGAACTTGAGTTTTGCAAGAGACAGACTAGCCGAAAGTTTTATGTGCTCAGTGGGCCTTGCTTTCGAGCCTGAGTACACATGTCTTAGAAAATGGCTTACGAAAGTCGTTGTTCTGATACTAATAATTGATGATGTTTATGATGTTTATGGCACATTGGAAGAACTAAAGCACTTCACAAATGCCGTAGATAGGTCAGCATTGCAGAATATTACTGCTGAAAACTTTCAATATAAAATAGGGTTAAATATACTTTTAGTCCTAAACTTTTGGGTTGGTTTCTTTTTGGTCCTCTCACAATTTTTTGTTTTAGTTTGGTCCTTTCTAATAAAATGCTTATGGATCACATAATTATAATAATAAATAAATAAACTACTTTAGGCAAAGCACCGTGTAGCTTAACTAACACTTCCCTAGTATTTTTAATGGAAATGTTTAGGGTTTGAATCATTTTTCTTTGATAGGCTCTTTAAAGCTAATTTTAGAGAGCAAACACACCAAAAACTCATTCCAACAACTTCTCTATCTCTGTATTTTGGAATGGAGTTGCTACGGTACCTCTCTTGAAGTAGAGAACATTGTAGCGTTTACTATAGTACCTTCAAACATTTTTATCTATTAAAATAATCACCTTTTTGTTTTGAGAATTATTAAAATAATCACCTATTTAAATAAATAAAAAAATCTCTTTCCTCCGTTTCTCTTTCTCCTTCACTTCTCATCAGAAAAGACTCTCTCTCTTCTCATCAGAAAACAACATAGACGAAGGCCAACTCTCTTAGCCAGCTGTGTGTGTGTGTGTGTGTGTGTGTGTGAGTGAAGTGAGATGATGAAGAAAGAAAAAAAATGCAAACATAAAGGAAAAGTCAAAAGATCATGGTTAGCTGTGTGTGTGTGAAGTGAGCCGAAGAAAAAAGAAAATACAAACAAAAAGGTAAGCACAGAAGAGGAGGAGAAGTCAAAAGAATGGGGTTCATGTGTGGAGAACAAACAAAAGAATAGATTAATAGGAGAAGAGTAGGTAGTATGTGGAGTAGAAAAAATAAGAAGGAAAAAAGTAAAAGTAAAAAGAAGATAGGGATGATTCTAGAAAGTGAAAAGTATGGAGGAAAAAAAAGGAAAAATTTATTAAAAAAAGGGAGAAATATTATGTCACAATATTTTTACAATATATTTACAAAAAATTCTAAATGATAAGTTATTATTGGCAATTACTAGTAAAAATAATAATTTATATGATGGGTTCAAATTAAAACCAGTAAAAACTTACAATCTAAAATTTTTTGTGAAAATATTACGAATGTAACACTTCTCAAAAAATAAAATAAAATAAGCGGAAAAAAAATAAAAAAAATAAAGGATAAAGAAAAAAATCTAAAAAAAAAGATTAAAGAAATCATAAAGAAAAAAAATGAAGAAATAATATTTAAGTGAGATGGAGAAAAGATAGAGAGTCTGTTGGAAAGTATAATTGAAAAAGTAGGTAAATAAAAGGTAAATGTAACTAGAGATGCTCTAATTATTATAAAAAAAAAAAAGGTAATGTTAGATAAAAGTTTACTCCAAAAACAATTAA
This sequence comes from Castanea sativa, assembly GCF_040712315.1. NCBI lineage: Eukaryota > Viridiplantae > Streptophyta > Magnoliopsida > Fagales > Fagaceae > Castanea > Castanea sativa. The sequence continues at coordinate 71,845,935 of NC_134017.1, forward strand.
ATGAAAATGAAAGTAATTTTCTTTTCTTTTTCTTCATCCCTCCCCCCTCCAAGTTTCTTTGCAACCAAACATGGGGGGGGGGGGGGGGGGGGGGGGTAAAATAAACAAAAGAAAATAATTTTTTTACATTTAAGTATTTTGATAGAAAATTTTTAGCTGACATAGCCTTTTTGCCAACTATGTAGTAAAATGTTTTTTTTTTTTTTTTTTTTTCAAAGGAGGGATACATAGGCATTATGTTAGTCATGCGAGTAATTTTTGTCAATTAAGTTTTGGCAAGGATAACAATAAAGCACACAAGTACGAAAATGAAACAAAATATTGAGGACCAAAAATACTTTAAGGCCCTGTTTATTTCAATGTAAAAACATTTCAAGGAAAATTATTTATTTTCTGATGTTTAGTTATTTTCCTGAAAATGCTCAAAAAATATTTGTTGGAGTTGGTCTCATATGAAAAATCATAAATTTTATTTTTATATATAATATAAATATGAAATAAAAACTTTGATTTCTCACTTTAATATATTAATAAAATAACTTAGATCAAACTGCACAATCAAAATAAATTTTTTAAAAATTACACTAATAAGCATATTCAAATAAGAGTGTAACAACAAAAGTAAATAAAAATAATAATTAACAAAAGCTGTCAACTGAACTAGCATTCACAAGGATAATTACGTACGTACAAACAGTTGAAACATCTAAGTGACACTTATAAAGTTTTTTTGAGAAGCTCTTAAAAAGTTTGGAGTTGATTCCCGTAATTATGAGGCATTATGTGGTTATTTTGGAGGTTTTATATGGTATTTTCATCATTTTAATGGTTTTTTAGGGGCTGTATTTATTTATTTTAATTTTTAGAAGGTATTTCAATCATATTAGAATTGAAAATATATGGGTCATTTTTTAGATTCAAGGCTATTTCAGTCATTTGAAGGTTTAGTGGATAATTTGGTTATTTTAAAGGATTTAGAGGTATTTCGGTAGTTTTGAGCATATTTTGGTTATTTTGGAGATATTAGGGGTATTTTAAAATAGGCAAATAATTGTTTTACAGCATTAAGAATTATTCTTACCAAATTATTTAAATCAGGTGGGATGTTAGTGAAACTCAACAGCTTCCAGAGTGCATGAAGACTTGCTTCCTAGCTCTTTACAATACTACTAATGAAATCGCTAATGAAATTCAAGAGAAGAAGGGTGCTTGGAACCAAGTTTTACCTCATCTTAAAAAAGGGGTACTCATCTGCTTATTTTCCATAATAATTGGAATTTACTCATTTCTTCATTTTTCATCATGTTTGGAAAACATATATACACAAAAGGTAAAGATCATCGTTATTGAAATTATAGTAAATATCTTTTTCTTTTTTTCTTTTTTAATAGTGGACAGATTTTTGTAATGCATTATTTGTGGAAGCAAAGTGGTACAACATGGGCTACACTCCATCCCTGCAAGAATATCTAAGTAATGGATGGATTTCATCGACTGCCCCATTACTTTTGGTCCACGAATTCTTTTCCATGGGACATGAGGTAACAAACGGGATGGAAGATTTTCTGGAGAAAAACCAAGAAATTGTGTATAATATATCTATGATAATTCGACTTTGCAATGATTTGGGGACTTCAGTGGTAATTAATCTTTCTTTATACTACATTTTTTCAAATTGCAGATGCAATTTTAGGATTTTCAGAATAATTATTAATAGATAAAAATGTGATGTCATTGGCAGGTCCAGATTAGAACTCGTAAGAATTCGCCACATCAATAATTTGTAAAAATATTGTGAAATAGTTTATATCTGTATTATTATTTATAAGGAAAGAGTAATGTTACAGACACAAACCATTTTACAATAATTTTACAAACTACTGATATAGTTTTATCGTTTTCTAAAAAATTATTGATAAATAAAAATGTGATATTAGTGGTAAGCCTAGTTTATAACTAGTAAAAATTTGTCATATCAATAGTTTGTAAAAATATTGTAAAATAATTTGTGGTTGTAGCATTACTCTTTCTTTATTGGTTATATAGAACATTGATTAATTATTATGTCCATATTAGAACAAACTAATTGGAATAGTAACTTGAAACAGGCTGAGAGAGCAAGAGGTGATGTTCCCTCATCAATCCTATGTTATATGAGAGAAGCTGATGTTTCAGAAGAAATTGCACAGAAGCACATCGAAGACATGATAAACAAGAGTTGGAAGAAAATCAATGCGCAATGCTTTAACCAATTGCCAATGCTGCAATCATTTGTCAATATTGCAACAAATAATGCTCGTGGGGCACATAGCCTTTACCAATATGGTGATGGATTTGGAGTTCAAGACCGAGACACTCGGAAAAATATCGTGTCTTTACTGGTTGAACCTCTCGTGCTCTAGTGAATTGAAATGTCAAATTATGGAAAATGGGTCATTTTGCCAGCTTTTTAATATGTGATGTTAGAACTTAGAACTTAGAATTGCAATAACTCACTGGATGGTGACTTGAATAGCTACGTTAAGTGCATGGCTTTGTCTCTACAATAATGCGATGAACGAGTGCTTGGATTGTAACGTAATCAATATTTGGTTCCTCATTAAATAAAAGTGCTTTTAAAACATGGATTTTACTAACGTATGCTCTAAGGGCACACAATAGTATACCATTTTTAGAAAAGGTTTTATCAGGAATTGAAAAAGCTGTATAACTCTTTCAATTTCTCATAAAATGTTTCTAAAAACAGATGGCTTAATGTGTGCCTTTGTGTTAGAACCTCTTTCTCTCGCTCTTGTGTTTGTGTGTTTGTTTCTCAAAAAAAAAAAAAAAGAGTTACTGTTTCTTCTATGAAAATTGCATGCAATCCAAAAGGACTCGTTGATAACTACCTCTGAAGGAAATCAAGCTCGTGCAAAATGAACAGCATTATTACAAATCTTCTGATGGATTTTTTTTTCTTTTTATAATAATGTGATGAAAAAAAAAAGAAGAAGACGATGAAGAAGAAGAAGAAGAAGTTTACTTTAAGCGGTTTGTCCTTTTGGCCCATGTCTATGGGACGAGTCTAAAAAGCTATATTTTTTCGTTCACTTCTAGCTTGTTTGAACTTTGAAGACCAATTTTAGATATATTTTTCTTAATTTAAAAACAAAATGTGATTGGTCCCACACAAATACAATTTGTTTGGTAAGCATTTTAGATAAAACAATTAATTGTTAGAAAATGCCTATCTTGCTAAAAGTTTGGTTTTTGTGAATTATATTGCTAAAAAACCTAATATGCAAGTTATTTAATTATGTGACTTCTTTTGGAACTCGATTTAACCAAAGTCTAGCTATATGCAGTAGCTACTGATGTGGCAACATAAGCTCGACTTTAGCAAAATTGAGTTTTACTTTAAAATTTGAATTTGATTTTGACAAAATAAAGTTCCAATTAAAAAGATGCTGTATAAAAAAAAATAACTTGTTGAAGTGGCTTTTTTAGTTATATAATTCGGGAAAAGCAATTATTTAACCCCAAAAAAAAGCGTTTAGAAAGTTATTCTCAAATTTATTGTGCAAAACAATATTTAAAAAAACACCCACTCTCCTTAGTTTTTATGTTCAAAATCACTTATAATATATATATTTTTTTCATTTTTATTAAGATCTCTCTCTCTCTCTCTCTCTAGGTTTTTATTGTTAATTGTTAATTATGGTCTATTTTTGTTAGTTGTTAATTGTTAGTTTACAATTTGTTGTTTTAGACAGTTGTGAGGGGGATTACTGCGTCTATTTCTTTTTTCTTTTTTTTTTTTTAAAAGTAGAAGGTTTGAGTTTAAAATAATTTAAAATAAAAATAAATATGAGAGCACAACAATAATATGGAAACATAAACAATGATAAAATAGATGATAAAGAAGAAATAGATGTATTCAAAATAAGTTAAAACGGAGTATGGAATATGAAAACAGAAACTAGTAAAATCTTACTTGAATAAAAACTTCCGACTTTGATTAAAACTGAAAACCTCTGTCTTTGATACAAGCTTTGAAAATAAAACTCTATCTGAAGAGTTACAAGATTACAAAGTAAAATCTGTCTGAAGGGTTACAAGATTATCTATCTAAAGGGAAGGGTTACAAGATTACAAGAGAGGAAGGATTACAAGAGTCAATCTAAGGGAGAGAGAGAGAGGGCTATCTTCTTTCTGGAGATTGGACCTAAACTTTGGACCTTAATTCTCTAATTTTTTGGATCCGTCTTCTATCTTCGGAGTATGTCTCTTTTATAGATGAAGAGAACCATGGTTAGTCTTGAAAAGTAACCTAAGTTGGTAAAGTTAACCTAAGTTATTCTGTCGATAGAACCTTGTGGATTCTTGTAGAAGTAACTATTTACTATTTATGGACAGTAGTCTGTCTGAGAATCTGTCACAATGCGCATGCTGGTGAACAACAATCTACCATAAAGTAACCTTTAATCTGTCTCCATCTGGATTGTGGATCTACCTGAATAGTGTTTGGGAACTATTATCATAATGGTCTGTCATATGTCATATGGGTCTTGAGAATCTTGGAATGCTTTTGGGTGAGTTCTGAAATTTGGGGAGGAAGATTCCATTACTGTGTCATCTTCATCGTCTGAAATCTGTGATGCAGCTTTAAGTAATTGCTTCTTAAGCTATCTTTTGTCTGAGACGGAGGCAAGCTGGCACTAGACTTGACTCTTTTCTAGAAGGAAATTAGAATTCTCTGTCTGGGAAGGAGAAGATTTTTTCTTGCAATTCCTAGAAAATATGATCAAAATTAAATTTATTCCACCACTCTAATTTAAACTTTCCGGTGAGCATGGGAAAAACATTTTGGGGATGTCCTTCTATCTTGTATTCCCATATAATAATCCATGGGAGATCTGGAAACTTGTAATAAAACTGAAAAAGATGTGGGAAATTCTTAAGATGCAATATTTCTAGTTCTTTATTGAAAGTCTCATATGCTATTAGGAGATTAGAAGGGAGAATCATAGCTTCAGGACCATGGAAATTCCACTAGTCAATGAACCATCTTGGAATCATCATGTCTTTCTTTCTATACATATTAAAACGGAAAAATCAAATATGTCTATATTGTTATTTTGGAATAGAAGGAATCTATCCCAAGCTTCTACATAATCATAGTAATTATAAAATTGTGGGTTAAAGAGTTGAGAAAAATTCCTATTAATCTAGGGTTCTGCATTCCATTGGGAGGGGGTGAGGATCTGTTTTATGACTGCCTTAGAGTAGCCAACTCTTTTTGGATCTTGGGAGCATGGCATATGTGTTACTAGGATTGAGTGTGTGTCTATTAAAATGAACTCATAAAATTTCTAGATTTTTGAAGTTTCTGTCTTAGGATGTTCCCATCTTGGGGGCATGAGTTGTCTGACTAGGGAGAGGGTATCTGTAATGTGTTGGAATTCTGGTTCTATCCATATAATAAAATTCCAAGAGTCTTTTGGGAGTTCAATACCGTGGTCTTCTTTTGGGGCTTGGTCTTCCAGAGATGTGGAGGATCTGTACTTTGGTTGGTTAGAAGGGGAGGCAAGAGGGGGAAAAGAGGAGGCAACTAAGTTAAATGGCTTTTTTAAAGGAGGAGTTGTGGGAGTTGAGGGTGAGGAATAAGTCTGTTTGGTTGTTGGAGTGGGGCTTGGGGAAAGTGGTTCAAAGGGGTTTGGGGTACAAGTTAATGGGGTTCTTTCCTGAAGTCTATTCGAGGAGAAAGTGGGTGAGATGAAAGAAGGGCAAGGGGGAAATCTACTAGGGGGAGGAATTGGAGGGGTAGCATAAGAATGTCTGGTTCGGGGTTTTGGAGATCTACTCTTATCTGCAAGGGAACTCATCTTCCCTGTAGAAATTCACGAGTTTGGAAATTAGGAATGGAATTAGTTTCTCCTTTATTATACTCAATATCAAAGTCAAAAACACTTAAAATAGCCTGCCATCTAGCAAAACTTTGTTTGGAAACAAGATTTTGAACATCTTTCTACAAACCTTCTTTAGCACTTTTACAATCAACTCTGATCAAAAAATTTTGATTAAAAAGATCCTTTTGAAACTTTGAAACACATAATACAATAGATAAAATTTATTTCTTAATAGTACTATAATTCTGCTGGGTAGCTGACTAGGAGCTAGAATGGAATCTCACAATCTGTTCTTTAGCATCATCTTTTACTATCTATTTTAGGATTCCACCATAACCTATTTCAAAAGCATCTGTCTCAACAATTTTAAAAGCATTGGGTGAAGGAATAACAATACAAGGAAGTTGCTTAACATATTTTTTAATCTGTCAAATTATCATAGTATGTCTGTCAGTCCATGTAGGAGGATTCTTTTCTAGCATTTTATATAGGGGTTTACATATCTTTCTTAATCCTTCAAAGTAATCTAAAACATAATTTAAGCTACCAAGGAATCTTTGTAAGTGGTTTTATCTTTTATTTCATTTGGAAATTTATCTGCAAATTGAATGGCTCTGTCAATGGGGCTTAAGGTTCCCTTATAAATATTTTGACCCAACAATCGAATTCTATTTTGAAATAAGTTTATTTTAGTGGCTGAGACAACCAATCATTTTTTTTTTTGATTACTTTGACAAATATATCTAAATGTTTCCAATGGTCATTAGTGGATTTGAAAAAAATTAAGACATCATCAATATAGACGATTGAAAATTCTGTTAATGGTGTAAATATGTCATTCATTATATTTTGAAATTCACTTGGTGCATTTTTTAAACCAAAAGGTATGACATTCCATTCATAATGACCAAAAGGAACTGTAAAAGAAGTTTTGTATTTGTCTTTCTCATCTATCTATACCTGCCAAAATCCACTTTTCATATCAAACTTATAAAATATGGTTGCTTAATGAAGTCTATCAAGTAGTTCTCTCTTATTGGGGATGGGATATCTTCTCCATTGTAAGGTTGTGTTTAAAGGCTTATAATTTATAACCAATCTTGGAACTCCTCATTCCAATTCTATCTATTCATTAACATAAAAAGTAGCACAGCTCCAAGGAGACTTGCTTTTATGGATTAATCCTTTATTTAAAAGGTCTTCAATTTTTTTCTTACGTTGTTCTAATAATTCATTATTTATCTGTATTGGTCTAGCTTTAGTGGGTATCTGTCTTTCATTAAAATCTTTTTCATAAGGTAACTATTCTATGTGTCGATGCCTATGCCAAAATGCAGAAGGAAGATTAGAACAAATTTTTGTTGCAATTTGTTGTCTGAATAATTTTATTTTATGATTTAGTATGGGGTCTATCAATTGATCAGCAATTCTTTTGTATGTTATTTCTATCTTTAAAGATTCCAAATATCTATTTTTCCTGTCAATCCTTTGTCTATCAATTTCCCTTATAATGCATATATTATTAAGTGAATAAACTTCCTTTGAGATAGGTGGTAAATTGAATTTAAAAAGTATGTCTTTTCCTAATACATTGGTTTTAATTCCTTCTTCTGTCATCAATAAGGGGTAAAGTAAAGCCATAAAGGGATTTCCTAGAATAATTTTAGAAGAAAGGTCTTTTATTAAAACAAAAACTATTTCAAAACATATCCTGTCATTACATATATGGACTTTAGGTATTTTATAATTAATTATCAGCTTTTCTCCATTAGCTTGAGTTAATCTTTCAGATGATTTTTCATAATATTTTAAGTGTATTAATCCTTCTTGTATACAGTTCGTGTTAGCACCTGAGTCTATTAAAGCGAATTCTGTCAAAGAGAACTCTTTATTAATTACTAAAGTGAATTCTGTATGCCCTTTTTGAAAAAATATTCCGTCAATCAAACTCAAGAATCTTTCAATTTTAGTAAATAGTCTTTCTTATCTTTTAAGTGGTTGGGTAAATTATTTATCAATTTCATTATTATGTCTTTTTGTTTCCTTGTTCTATTATTGACTTTTAAGGGGTTGGTTGATTTTAATTCCTTCTTCTTTACGTGGTCTATCTCTCTTTGTGTGATGTTAAATATTTTCATTAATTCATTTATTATATCTTTCTCAAATTCTTATTTACTTATACGTTTTACAATTTTATTATGTTTGTCACATTTTTTTTTAGTGTGCCCATATTCTTTACATTTATGACAAATAATATTTCTAATATGTCTGTCGATTTTCTCATTATCTGATAACTCAGTAGTATTTAAAAATGTTATGTCTTTTTCTATCTCCTTTTTGTCTATAGGTGAATTCAAAATTTCTATCTTTTTAGCTAAGTCTGTCAACTATCATTTTGGGTATATATGATGGATCTTTCAATTGCTTTTAGTCTGTAATCTATTTTCTCTTTTAAACTATTATCATTTTTCCATCCTTTGTTGACTTTATCAAAACTATCACTATTATGTCTTTCTTTTTCTATTTCCTTTTTTGACATGTGTTTTCCTATTTCTAACTTCTTACGTAGAGTTTCTTTTGAGTTGGTTGGCTTAATAGTACTTTTGCCTTGTCTTTCCATCTTTTCTATTATTTCTTTTACTATTCCTTTCTTTAATATTCCTTCATCTTCTATACATGTTGTTCTTTCCATAATTAGGTCATCTTTCATGTTATTGCTTTTTTGTCTTTCTATGTTTATTTCTTCTTGCATTATTTCTATAAGACTTTCTATCTTTTCTTGAAGACCTTTTAAATAAAGGATTAATTCAAAAAAGCAAGTCTCCTTAGAGTTGTGCTAATTTTTACATTAATAAACAGGTAGAATTGGAACGAGGAGTTCCAAGATTGGTTATAAATTATAAGCCTTTAAACATAGCCTTATAGTGGATAAGATATCCCATCCCCAATAAGAGAGACCTACTTGATAGACTTCATGAAGCAACCATATTTTCTAAGTTTGATATGAAAAGTGGATTTTGGCAGATACAAATAGATGAGAAAGACAGGTACAAAACTGCTTTTACAGTTCCTTTTGGTCATTATGAATGGAATGTCATGCCTTTTGGTTTAAAAAATGCACCATGTGAATTTCAAAATATAATGAATGACATACTTACACCATTCACAAAATTTTCAATAGTCTATATTGATGATGTCTTAATCTTTTCCAAATCCATTGATGACCATTGGAAACATTTAGATATATTTGTCAAAGTAATCAAACAAAATGGATTGGTTGTCTCAGCTACTAAAATAAACTTATTTCAAAATAGAATTTGATTTTTGGGTCATAATATTTATAAGGGAACCCTAAGCCCCACTGATAGAGCCATTCAATTTGCACATAAATTTCTAAAAACCAGTTACAAAGATTCCTTGGCAGCTTAAATTATGTTTCAAATTACTTTGAAGGATTAAGAAAGATATGCAGACCCCTATATAATAGGCTAGAAAAGAATCCTCCTGCATGGAAAGACAGACATACTATGATAATTCAATAGATTAAAAAATATGTTAAGCAACTTCCCTATATTGTTATTCCTTCACCCAATGCTTTTAAAATTGTTGAGACAGATGCTTTTGAAATAGGTTATGGTGGAATCCTAAAACAGATAGTAAAAGATTTTGCTAAAGAGCAGATTGTGAGATTCCATTCTGGCTCCTAGTCAGCTACCCAATAGAATTACAGTACTATTAAGAAAGAAATTTAATCTATTATATTATGTGTTTCAAAGTTTCAAAACGATTTTTTTAATCAAAAGTTTTTGATCAGAGTTGATTGTAAAAGTGCTAAAGAAGTTTTACAGAAAGATGTTCAAAATCTTGTTTCCAAACAAAGTTTTGCTAGATGGCAAGCTATTTTAAGTGTTTTTGACTTTGATATTGAGTATATTAAAGGAGAAACTAATTTCATTCCTAATTTCCTAACTCGTGAATTTCTACAGGAAAGATGAGTTCCCCTACAGATAAGAGCAGATCTCCAAAACCCCGAACTAGACAATCTTATGCTGCCCCTCCAATTCCTCCCCCTAGCAGATTTCTCCCTTGCCCCTCTTTATCTCACCCACTTTCTCCTCGAATAGACTTCAGGGAAGAACCCCATTAACTTGTACCCCAAACCCCTTTGAACCACTTTCCCCAAGCCCCACTCCAACAACGAAACAAACTTATGCCTCGCCCTCAACTCCCACAACTCCTCCTTTAAAAAAAGCCATTTAACTTAGTTGCCTCCTCTTTTCCCCCTCTTGCCTCCCCCTCTAACCAACCAAAGTACAAATCCTCCTAAAAGACTCTTGGAATTTTATTCTATCGATAGAACTAGAATTCTAGCACATTACAACTACCCTCTCCCTAGTCAGACAACTCTTGCCCCCTAGGACGGGAAAATCCTAAGAAAGAAACTTAAAAGACCCAGAAATATTATGAGTTCATTTTAGTAGACACAGACTCAGTCCTAGTAACACATATGTCATGCTCGCAAGACCCAAAAAGAGTTGGCTACTCCAAGGTAGTCAAAAAACAAATCCTCACCCCCTCCCAATGGAATGCAGAACTTTGGATTACTATGAACTTTTCTCAACTCTTTAACCCACAATTTTATAATTACTATGATTATGTAGAAGCCTGGGATAGATTTCTTCTATTCCAAAGTAACATTTATAGACATACTTGATTTTTCCGTTTTGATATGTATAGAAAGAAAGACATGATGATTCCAAGATGGTTCATTGATTGGTAGAATTCCCATGGTCGTGAAGCTATGATTCTCCCTTCTGATCTCCTAAAAGCATATGAGACTTTTAAGAAAGAACCAGAAATACCGCATCTTAAGAATTTCCCACATCTTTTGCAGTTTTATTACAGGTTTCCAAATTCCCATGGATTATTAGATGGGAATACAAGATAGAAAGACATCCTCAGTATCCCTTTCCCATGCTCACTAGAAAGTTTAAATTAAAGTGGTGGAATAAATTTAATTTTGATCATATTTGCCAGGAATTGCAGAAAAAATCTTCTCCTTGCCAGACAGAGAATTCCAATTTCCTTCTAGAAAAGAGTCAAGTCTAGTGCCAGCTAGCCTCCATCTCAGACAAAAGACAGCTTAAGAAGCAACTTCTTGAAGATGCATCATATATTTCAGACGATGAAGATGACACAATAATGGAATCTTCCTCCCCAAATTTCAGAACTTACCCAGAAGCATCCCAAGATTCTCAAGACTCATATGACATATGACAGACCATCATGATAATAGTTCCCAGACAATATTCAGATAGATCCACAATCCAAATGGAGACAGATTAAAGGTTACTTTATGATAAATTACTGTTCACCAGCAAGCGCATTGTGACGGATTCTTAGACAGACTATTGTCCATAAATAGTAAAAACTTACTTCTACAAAAATCCACAAGGTTCTACTAACAAAATAACTTGGGTTAACTTTACTGATTCAGATTAAGACTTACCATGGTTCTCTTCATCTGTAATAGAGACTTACCACAACAGTAATATGGAAGCATAAACAATGATAAAAAAGATGATAAAGAAGAAAATAGCAAAATAGATATATTCAAAATAAGGTTAAAATGGAGTATGGAATATGAAAACATAGTAAATCTTACTTGAATAAAAACTTCTTTCTTTGATTAAAACTGAAAACGTTTGTCTTTGATACAAGCTTTGGAAATAAAACTCTATCTGAAGAGTTACAAGATTACAAAGTAAAATCTGTCTGAGGGGTTCCAAGATTATCTAACTGAAAGGAAGGGTTACAAGATTACAAAGTAAAATCTGTCTGAGGGGTTACAAGATTATTTGACTGAAAGGAAGGGTTACAAGATTACAAGAGAGGAAGGATTACAAGAGTCTTTCTAAGGGAGAGAGATAAGGCTATCTTCTTTCTAGAGATCGGACCTAAACTTTGGACCTTAATTCTCTAAGTTTTTGGACCTGTCTTTTGTCTTGGGAGTCTGTTTTTTTATAGATGAAGAGAACTATGGTAAGTCTTGAAAAGTAACCTTAGTTGGTAAAGTTAACCCAAGTTATTCTGTCCGTAGAACCTTTTATGAACAGTAGTCTTGTTTGAGAATCTGTCAAAATACGCATGCTAATAAATAGTAGTGACTTATGAACATCTGTTGGTATAAACATGCTGGTGAACAGTTGTTTGTCCAAAAAGAATTTTCTGATCTTTTGGTTGTCTGTATGTTGTCCATATACTAGTGAATAGTAGTCTGTTATTTTGATGAATAGTAATCTTTTCAAATATCTTCCAAATATCTGTCTGTTTGATCTTTTTAGATAAACTGCCCTTTCTGATAAACACCACTTGAGGGGATATTGTCTCGGTTGAGATGCCTTCGTGCTCTGTTGGAAATTTGCATTGAAGATTTCTGTTTTGGCAAAATACGATCTAAAAATTTATTAGCCTTAGAATGGCTGTCTTGCTTGCCAGGCAATTGACCGTTAATTTTAAAATTAACTAATATGTGCAAGTACACCTTAATTAAAGGTCTTCATGCAAATGATAATTAAGTCTAAGCTTGAGCTATAGAAGGCTGGCTGTCTTTAACTAGGGGGACACTGATATTTTAGAAAAGATCTGTGAAGAACTTTAAGTAAAGTCTTTTAGATGGAAAAATATCTTTTTGGAAATAAACTTTCAAAGAGACTTTTGGAAAATCTTTCTTGTATATATACTTAAGTGCCACTACTGCTAAGTAGAGATTATAGCATCATTTACCACTGGGTTTACAACACTTTCTGTTGCTAGCACAATTTCATCAGTGCACATATCTTTAAATATGGAAAATTCTTTCAACAACTGTATATCTTTAGAGACAGGGGGTAGGATGAACTTAAAGAATATTTCTGTCTACAAAATATGAGTATATATTTCATTGTCTGTCATATACGATGGATAAAGTAGGGCCAAAAAAGGATTTCCTAGAAAAACTTTAGAGGACAACTTATCTATTAAGAATAAAAGGTGTTCTGAAATGGATTTCATTATTATATATGTATGCATTTTGTTAGTTTATTACTTATTCTAAGTCTATCACCATTAGCCTGAGTTAATCTGTCTATTGTTGATTCATAATACTTGGAAGGTACCAATCCTTCTTTTATGCAATTCATATTAGCACCTGAATCAACAAGGGCAATATCTGTTAATGAGAATTCTTTATGAACAACCAGAGTTATTTTGGTATACCATTTTTGGAATATCATTCTATCAATTATATTTAAAAATTCATCTTTATAATCATCTTTATGAGAACTTTCACCAGTATAATTATGTTTATCAAGGAAAGGGAAGTCTGTCAAGGGTTCATTACAATATTTAATTCTATCTTTTATACTAATCACTTGTGCAACTATTTGTTCAACCATGCCTTTTAAAATGAAATTTTCTGATCTTAATTCTTTCAATTCATTTTTAGGATTATTAATATCTGTCTGCAAACCTATCACTGTTATAGGTTTATTGGGATTAAATCTATCAGTAATCTCTACAAAATTATAAGTTGACTTATGAGTTTTTAGGTCTATTTCAAATCTGTCAGTTTGAGTTAAAGATTCTTTTAATTTGGATAAATAATCTTTCTTAGACTGTAGATCCGGAAGTTTATCTATCAAATCCATTATGATATCTTCTTGTTTTGTTAAAACACTTATTTTTATCTTTCTTTTACAATAACAATTATCTGGATTATTACAGTCACATAATTTAACCTTTTCATCATGTGAAGACACCTCTATAGATGATGATGAGGAGATGGTATCACAATTATCTATCTGGTGACTTTCATTATCTGTTTCATCACTATCTGTTAGTTCTATTATGCTTATTAATTTATCTTTTAACTTTCCAGATATGTCAAGTTTATTTATCTTTCTTGAAAGTTACAATATTTGCTAATATGTCCCTTTTTCCACATTTGAAGCAAGTAATGTCACTTTCCCTACGTCTATCATTTTTCTTTCTTTTAGAGTCTTCTTTCTTTGCTTTAGTCCTACCTTTATTATATCTTCTATTATTGTATCTATATCTATCAACATCTTTCTTTTCTTTTCTTCTTTTCCTAGAGGGAGCAATTAATGGATCAAAGCCATATTGCTCACAAAAAGTTCCTAGCTCCTATTTAGCATATCTTTTTTCTTTCTCTATCTGATTTTTTAGTCTTAGATCATTACAAAGCCATAGGCCTGTTTTATTAAATGAGGATATTATGTCGCCATAAGTTAAACTAGGATAGTCTATTGTTCTGTCATTATTTTCTATATCAAGTCTAACTTTTTGAGCAAAGAAATAACGTAAAAGTGCAATGAATTTCTCTTTCCAATAGGATTCTTGACAACCATTTCTACTTAGAACTTTTGAGATGAAAACATCTTTGTACCATCTAAACTCTGAAAGTTGTGGACATCTTAAATTAATTAAAAACATTTGAAGCTCTTTCTTTATATTGAATAGGATCCACAACAAAAATGTTTAGTTATAGTAAAAATTAGAGTATTAACTGCATCTTGTGAAGGCAGTCTGTCAGTCATTATAACGCTTCCTTCTGTTTCTCTTTTAATAGCTGTCAATATTTCATTTCTGTCATCATTATTTAAATAGTGATCCCACCAGCCTTTCAATTGGCCAGTAAAACCAGTGATAATTAAGTGAGCTATCTGGTGGTCATGTTTTCCATGATTCTTATAAACATTAGTGAGTAAGGTCATTTCATGTAAAAGGTTTATTATTTCATATTCTGACATTCCATCAATATTCCATTCATAAATTAAATCTGGCGAATCAGATGAATTAACAAAAGTATGTCTTTCTTCAAATTGTAAATCAGGGGGAGTAGGTTGAGGATACCAATTCTTTTTGGGGTATAGTTCTTCAATTCTTCATTTTTTACGGTCTTGTGATGAAGATGCTAAAGTTAATTTATTAATTTTTAATTTATCTATGAATTGTGATTTTAAATTGTTAGGTTCTAAGGATTTAGGATCTAAATGTATTAGAAGTTCAATATGTAATGTTAGCAAACCATGATTAAAACTTAGAGTCTAGAATTAGGCTGCTCAAAGTGTATTTATTTGTATTGTTGGAATCGAGTGTACTGCAGGATTTATTATGTAAATCAGCAAGGCTCGATCGATCGAAAATTAGACTTGATCAATCAAAGCTCGTGCAAATTATTTTTTTGCAAAATTTTCCATCTCAGCTCAAGCCCATTTGACGTGTAGGGTTTTATGTTTTGCCTTAAGTATAAAAGGAAAAACCCTAGCCACATTTTAAGGTTGTTGTTTATGCTGTATGTGTGAATTTCTTATGAAATCTAGAGGTGTTTGCCTTCATACATACTTAGGGTTATCAAGATCGAGATTGATGTCAAAAGCTTAGTGATCAAATCAGTTACTGCATAAAGAACTTCAAGAAATACAAGTGGTATACTTGTGGATTTTGTGGATCTGAGAAAGAAGTAGTCCGTGGACTCAGAGCTGTCATGTGGTCGTGGTGGTAAGTTTTCTACTCGAGGTAGCAATAGGATGTTAGTGGTCTAAGTCACTATTGTAAAATTTCAATTCTTTCATAGTGGATCTATTTTACCTTAAGGATAGCTAGGTTAAATCCTCCCCAGGTTTTTTACCGATTTGGTTTTCCTAAGTTATCATATCATTATGTTCTTTATTTTTCGCACTGTTTTAATGATATAATTTACTTGTGTTAACCTAGATCTGAATAATTTACCTAAGTTAATCACTTGGCTAAATACCTAGGTTAATCTGTTTTTGTTTAAGGAGTCTAAAAATGTACAAGTGTTATCAGAGCAGGTTAGCTCTAGTGTTTAGATCCTTTGATCTGAGAGTTGATTCTTGACCCATGTTGTCATGGAACATGGTCACTCTCTTGTGATCCCACCTCACTTTGATGGGAACAATTATGCCTACTGGAAAGTAAGGATGAAAGCATTCCTGAAATTCGTTGATGAGAGAGTCTGGAATTCCGTTGAGTACGGATGGGAGAAGCCCACTACTCCAATTAGTGAGTGGCAAACTTCTCAGAAAGAAGCAGCCGCTTTTAATAGAATAGCTATGAATGCTATTTTTAATGCTGTTTCTATAGAGGAATTCAAGAGAATCTCTAATGTTGAGGTTGCTCATATTGCTTGAAATATTCTCCAAACTGTGCATGAAGGCACAAAGGCAGTTAATATCAATGTTGCAACAGTTAACATCTAGGTTTGAAAGCATTAGGATGTCTGATAATGAAAGTTTTGATGAATTCTATGCTAAGTTTAATGACATTGTTAATTCTTCTTATAATTTGGGTGAAATCTATGATCAACCTAAGATTGTTAGGAAGATTCTTAGATCTTTGACTGAGGACTTTAGACTCAAAGTGACTACCATTACTGAAAGCAAGGATATGGACTCCATCCCCGTTGATGAACTTGTAGGATCTCTCTAGTCCTATGAGTTAGACCCATTCAAGATAAACAAATCCAAATCAATGGCTCTTAAGTCAGTTGATGATGTTGAAAGGAATGGATTTGATGATGAGCGCTCTGCCATGAAGATTGCTTACCTCGCCAAGAACTTTAGAAACTTTCTTAGGAATAATAACAGAAGGGCAAGGGGTAAAAACAATGCTGAACCTAGAAATTTTAGGAGGAATGAACCCGCTAGGGTGAACAATAATGAAAAACCTAAAGAAAAAGTAGGTCAAACCTCTAATAATTCCATGGGTCAACAATGTTTTGGTTGTCAAGAGTATGGTCATGTGAAACCAGAATGTCCTACATACTTAAGATCAAAGGGTAAGTCTATGACTGTAACCTTTAGTGATGATAAAATTTCTGATAATGAGTCTGGTAGTAATGAGGACGGAAACTTCATTACTTTCACAGCTACTGCTGTAGTTGATGAAAGTGTTGTGGTTGATGAGAACTCTTCTGATTGGGAACTCTCTGAGAATGCTGATTTGCAAAAAGCCTATAATAAACTTTGCAAGGTTGCTGCTAAAGATGCTATGGATGTTGATTTCGGCTTAAAGAAAATTGCTTCTCTTGAACTTGATAAGAAAAATTTTCTTTTGAAATTGTTTGATGCAAATGAATTACTTGATAAGGTGAAAATTAAGAACATATTGTTGCATGATAAAGTTAAGAACTTAGAACTTGAATTATCTGTTGCTAGAGAACAAATAAATAGGTTTGCTAGTTCTAAACTTGATCACATGCTAAGTGTTCAGAAGTCTCCCTTAGACAAAACTGGTCTAGGTTTTGTAGAAAGCATCTCTGTGTATGAAAATCATTCCACAAATTTTGTTCCTTCTTCTAAGCCTCCAATGAGTGAGATTATCAAACCAGTGGAAGTTATACCTCCTAGGAAGATTATGGTTGATCTCAAAGAGTTTAAGCCTAAGGCTTTTAACCCTCCTAAGAATAAGTTGCATGATAGACCTACTTGGATTTGTCATTTTTGTGGAAAGGTTGGCATATTCGTCCAAATTGTTTCAAGCTGCAAGCTGCTAAGTGAGCAAATAAGCCAAAAGTATCTGTGCCTCAAGCATAAGATCCTATGATACTTATTGGTGAATCGGCAAAAGCTTTAAACCTTTATTCCAATCCTGGAGCTGCTCATCATTCTAATCAGAATAATAACTCCAATGCTAAAGTTGCGTCTAAAAAGTTTTGGATGCAAAAGGCTCAATCTAATTGAGTCTTTCTGACATGGTCCTTGTGCTTCTTCTCTCTATCCTTTGTGACCATTCTTCTTTTGCTGTTTTGGTATGTTTTTGTTTTTAAGATTTGCATTGCATACGATTCATGTATTTCATGCTAGATTGTTTTTGTTTTTCAAGAAAAATAAAAATAAAAAAAGGAAGAAAAATGTGTTTTGCATTAACTTTCTCTTGGTTTTGAAATCAAGGTTGGCCATATTATCTTTACATAACTTGTTTATGTACTTTGTTTAGCTTGAATGAGCTTATTTTATTGCACTATGCTAGATTGAGCTTTGTAGTTCATGTTGTGTGGGAGATGTTTATAGTTTTTGATCATTTGATCTTAATCTTGAAGTCACACGCTTTTGATTATTAGACTTGAACTTAATGAGAAAGGCATAAATAACCATCTCACTGCTATTTACTAGCCAATCATGAACACCTTAGTGCATATCATAAGATTTTGTGCTCAAGAAAGTGTAGCACATGCACACACAAAAAAAAAAAAAGGTGTAGCCTCGGATTAATGCTAAAATTGGTGTGTACATCATTGGGCTATAATAACTTCACAATTAAATAAAATTGGTGTGTACATTATCAGGAAAATTCAAGAAATTTACATGATTGCAAGCTTTTATTCTAGGAGATGTGGGAGTTATATGATGTAACTCTTTAGGTGATAGTCTCTTTCAAACTTATGTGATGAATTTTGTAGAAATTGTGATTGATTACTATTTACTTATCACCTCACATGTAATTCAAGCTCTTACTAGTTGCACACACTTCACAAGTTACTCTTTGCTAAACTTGGTACATATTATTGTGTGTGATCTTGTTGTGGCTATCCAAGATTGAAAGAACCTTGATTTTGATGCAAAATGTGTTTAAAGTTTGTGTTTTTGGGGACAAATTGATTGAATATCTTCTTTTTGGAAGATCTGGGTTAAATTCAAGGGTTTTTGAAAAACTTTTCATCTTATACTCATGCATTTCATTCATAAAATATTATGCTTTGAGAAGATTCTGCATAAAATTGCTCTATTTTTCAAAAAAGTTTTTTTTTTTTCCATATTTTCGATCGATCGAATCTGTTGCTTGACCGATCAAAATTGCGATTAAAATATTGGTTTGAATTTGCCTGGCTCGATTGATGCTTGATTGCTACTGGATCGATCGAATGTAATTTTCGATCGATCGAATCTATTTTTCGATCAATCAAAAATCGTAAAGAGAATTTGTTTTTAAAAAAAATTAGCTTTTCACGTGTTCTTCACCGTTTCAAACTTTTCCAAAAGTCTTTCTCTCTCTCTTCTTGACCGGTCCAAATCCAACATGAATTTTTTGTCGCTTTCCCTCAAATTTTCTTCAAGGTTTTTGTCTTCTAGTACCGGTAAGACTATTCTACCCCTCCTTTTTCATATTAATCTCATTTTTCATGCATTTAAGGGAAAATTTTGAACCTATAAAAATTTGGGTTTTTTTGATATAAACTCTATGTTCAAGCCAATTCTGTGTTTTTGAAGTAAAATTGAACTACTCTCACTGCAGTAGAGCATGCATCATGTGTTAATACAATTCATGCATCATATAGATTGTTATTTTCAATATTGTTCTAGCTCTAACTGTGTCTGATGCAGTCTGCCCTTGGGTTTTCTTGTTTGTTTGTTTGTTTTTTTGTTTTTTTTACTTTTGTCTCTTTTCTGTCTATCCTTTCTGAGCTTTAGAATCATGGTTAGGAAGACTAGAGCCCATATTCCTCTTCTTCTTCTACTCCTTCATTTGATAGCGAGAGGTTTCTGAGTGAGAAAAACCAAGAGACGTATGAGAAGCTAAACCTACTTTGATCTGTGTGGGCTGAGAGGAAAGTTGTTTTAGATGAGCTTGATTTAGATATTAGGAGGAACTTTGAGCGTAGGGGCTGGTTACCTTTGTTTGATATAGATCATCCTCCTCTAGCTACCTTGATCAAAGAGTTCTACTCGAACTTCTCTGTTCACTCCACTTCCTCCAACATTCAGTTTGTAAAGAGTTGGATAAAGGGAAATGAGTTTATGATTACTCCTTCAGTAGTGGCTTCTGCTCTTGGGGTGCCTATGGTACAGCATCCTGTGTATCCTTATGATGAGTCTGCTCCACTTGATGATATCATGTCCTATATCACTAGTACTTCTATCTAGTGGGGTTTCGATCGTCGGATCACTACTCATGAGTTGACCGAGATTCATTATTTCCTTTTTCAGATTTCTTGCCATTCTATCTGGCCCATCTCTCATTTGCATACCATTCCTATAGAGAGATGTGCATTTTTGTATGCTCGTGTCATAGATGCTCCTATGAGTTTTCCTCGTCTTTTCATTTGTTCTTTGGTTGAGGTCCATCGGAGTAGTTCTTCTCCACATGCTCTTTTCTTTCCTGTTTTTATTCATTAGATTTTGTTGCATCTAGGTTTAGATGAGTTTCTTGGTTCTGAGCCTATACACATTATAGCTCCTATAGGTGCCACCTTCCTTAAGTAGAGGGCTGCTCAAATGAGAGCTAACTCTAAACGCCCTAGGGTTGAGTCTTCTTTAGGTGTTCCACCTCCTCCTCCTCTTCCTTCTTCTTCAAGTGATCCTGCTGCTAAGGAGTTTGTTGATTCGATTGCTGCTGCTGCGACTGATCCTTCACCTTCTACTTCGGATGATTCTAGTAGTTGTCGTATGTTGGACATTGTCATGACCATTTAGGTGGCTCATGGTCAGCTTTTGGTGGATGTCCTCACAGAGCTTTAGGTTTTACGTGCAGCGTTGGCCAGTTTTCGGCGGTCGCCTCCACCACCTCCTTTTGATGATGAGTCTTGATTACCCTTTGGCAATTCGTCACAAAAAGGAGGAGTACATATGGACGGAGATAGGGGGAGATTTTTGTTATAGGGGGAGATTTGTTTTAGATTGTAGCTAAGGGCTTCACATTGTACTTATTCTTTTTGGCTCATGATGTATTTATTTTTTTGTCTTTCCTTTTTATGAGTTGTATATGATAGGGGAGACATTATGTTTTTATTTTTGTTTCTTGTTTCACATTGTGCTACATTGATTATTGATTTATATTTACGAGGTTATTCATGATATATGTCTTTTACTTTACTTTTGTTTTACTTGTATTTTGCACACATGCATTTATATGTTTGTTAAGTGTTTTAGGAATATATAGGTTGATTCAGTCGCGCTGCTATCTACACTTGCAACTGATAGATAATGGTTAGGTTGAATTGTGTTTGGTTGGGTTGTGTATGTAACTTTGAGCTTTTTGTTTATTTTGTGTTTTGTCACAAATTTCCAAAAGGAGAGTTTGTTAGGTTCTAAGGATTTAGGATCTAAATGTATTAGGACTTCAATATGTAATGTTAGCAAACCATGATTAAAACTTAGAGTCTAGAATTAGGTTGCTCAAAGTGTATTTATTTGTATTGTTGGAATTGAGTGTACTGTAGGATTTATTATGTAAATCTACAAGGCTCGATCGATTGAAAATTAGACTCGATTGATTAAAGCTCATGCAGATTGTTTTTTTGCTAAATTTTCCAACTCAGCCTAAGCCCGTTTGACATGTAGAGTTTTATGGTTTGCCTTAAGTATAAAAGAAAAAACCCTAGCCATGTTTTAAGGTTGTTGTTTATGTTGTATGTGTGAATCTCTTGTGAGATCTAGAGGTGTTTGCCTTCATACATACTTAAGGTTATCAAGATCAAGATTGATGTCGAGAGCTTGGTGATCAATTCAGTTGCTGCATAAAGAACTTCAAGAAAGACAAGTGGTATACTTATGGATTCTGTGGATCTGAGAAAGAAGTAGTCTGTGGACTCGGAGCTGTCACGTGGTCGTGGTAGTAAATTTTATACTCGAGGTAGCAATAGGATGTTAATGGTCTAAGTCGCTATTGTAAAACTTCAATTCTTTCATAGTGAAACTGTTTTACCTTGAGGATAGCTAGGTTAAATCCACCCCAGGTTTTTAACCAGTTTGGTTTTCCTGGGTTATCATATCATTGTGTTCTTTAATTTCCGCACTGTTTGAATGATATGATTTACTTGTATTAACCTAGATCTGAATAATTTACCTAAGTTAATCACTTGGATAAATAACAAGGTTAATCTGTTTTTGTTTAAGGGGTCTAAAAACGTACATAAATTATCTATGTCTAATAGATCTGTCAAATCTATCAATTGATTGTCTTCTGATTCTTCATCCTCATCCTCTGAAGACTCAGATCATCCTATTGTATTTAAGGTTATATTTTTGTTTTTTAATGGTTCCATGTCCTTTAGTGATTCTAGTTTCATCAAGTCTAGCTTTTTATTTATTTCATTAAGTAAATCATCAATTTTCTCTATCATAGGTCTCTTTAAAGGTGATCTAAGATGAGGGGGTATTTCATGAGGGATAAATAAAGGGGTGTTAGACTCATTTTCCTTTTTTATGGAGGTGGAAGGGGGTGTTATTCTGTCTTCTATTTCTTGTAGCTTTTGACCAATTGGTTTTAGATATATATTAGTATAATTATTTTGTTGAATAATACTATCCAAGTTTTTATTGTCATCACTTAGACTAGGTCTTTTAATAGGAGTAGCGAATACTTGGGCTCCACTACTTTGATTCAATATAACCGATTCAAAGGGTGGATAAGTTTGGTACACCTTTTCATGTTTTTATGTCTTCGTCCATGACAATGTTTTCTCTATGGCACTTATCTTTTTGTTATGATAGTCCAAAAAGTAAAAAAAAAAAAAAACTAAAGTGTGTCTACAAGTTTGTCATCATATCATAATATTTAGTTCTTAAATTATTCCTTTCTTGTTTGTTATATTCTTTAAAAAACTAGTTTTTTCTGTTAGTGTTTTCAAGTTTTAAGTAGTCATGTCTTAATAATTCTTTATCCAAAACAAATTCCTTAAATAAAACATTAATTCGTTTATCATAATCAGTGAATCCTAATATGTCTATTTGGGTAGGAGAATCAAGTTGATATTGAGGTTGAGTGGGGCTCATAAAGGGCTTGATGAACATTAGGGGTTGGTTGTGTGGCTTTTGTTGGATAATAGGCAAGTTCTATCTGAATAGGGGTTCTTTTGGTGTTTATAGGAGGAAGGTGTATGACTGGAGGAAGATTCTGGGGAGGTAAAGGTCTGGACTCTGAGAAGGTGTCCTAGAGGAAAAGAGCTTCTAGGGGTAAACATCATAGGATTTTTTCTTCCTAAAGGGTTGTTGGGTCTAATAAGGCTATCAGTATGTCTGTCTTTTGAGCTATAAAATCTGGTTCTGTGTTTTCCATCTTTGGTGTGGGAGCAATGGCCTCTAGTTGACATTGTTCAGGAAGGTTTATGTCTTTCTATTGTATCTGTCAGGGTACATGAAGTCTAATATTTGAGGTTGAGGCTTGAAGAAGGAGAGTATGTCCTTTGGGGGATGGTTCTACATGGATTGAGGGTCAAGGGTTGTTTTCATGAGTTTATAATAAATGCTATAAATAATAGCTAAAGGTTTGGATCCTTCTTTCATATAATAGCCATCTGTTTTAACATTCAAAGTTAAAGCATCCATAACATTTCTATCAGATAGATTTAAAGGAAAATTAGGATAACAATTAAAGTATACTGGTCTATTAGGTAAACTTGTTTCCATCATTCCAAGAAGTGAGTCATTAAATCTTAAATGTTTGTCATCTCTTAAAAAAAGTAAAACACGTGTATTTAAAGCTTCTCTTGTTAATGGCTTTATAGCTACTTGAACCAAACCAACATGTAAAAAGGCATATTTTCTCTATGTTGGTTAATGGAGTCCACATAAAAAAACTAAATTGTTTCATATTCATTAAATAGAGAATAAGTTCTTTCAATAGTTTTTATAGTGTAATCTGTCAAGAAGGATAATTTAGAAAATGAAGTCTGTTGGTAGATTTTATCAGTTTTTTATGTCAGTATATTCCATTTATTCCATTCTAACAAATTTTTGTCTATGTCTTTCATGCTATATTCCTCAGAATTAACTATTCTATCATCATCCATGTTCTTATTAGTGTGTGCCTGACCTAAGTGTGACCCAGCAACAGATGATGAGTGACTAAACATATTCATTCTACTTCTAAGCAATTAATAATTACTGGTAGAACTATTACTAACCACTAGTATCCTTGCTATCGGGACCACCTCCTTGGGAAACTTCATTGCGGGACCACCCAAACACATGCATGTCCGTTGGCTAACAAAAAATGGGCTGACCAATACGAAACTATGGTTTGCCAACGAGTCTTAAGGTTGACCAACGCTATCAAGCAGCAAGTAGTGGCTATACAATAATATATGTTTCTAGTAACTTCTTAATTGCAAAGAAATAAAACTCATACATCTACCATCCATGGCTCTGATACCAAAACAGACGTTTTCAGACAGATGCTATATAAATAAATAACTTGTTGAAGTGGCTTTTTTAGTTATATAATTCAGGAAAAGCTATTATTTAACCCAAAAAAAAGCATTTAGAAAGTTATTCTCAAATTTATTGTGCAAAAAAATATTTTAAAAAACACCCACTCTCCTCAGTTTTTATGATTAAAACCACTCATAATATTTTTTTTTTTCATTTTTATTAAGATCTCTCTCTCTCTCTCTCTAGATTTTTATTGTTAATTGTTAATTATGGTCTATTTTTGTTAGTTGTTAATTGTTAGTTTGCAATTGGTGGTTTTGGACAATTGTGAGGGGGACTACTGCGTCTGTTTTTTTTTTTTTTTTATTTTAATAGTAGAAGGATTGAGTTTAAAATAAATTTAAAAAAAAAAAAAAACGAATTCCAAACCAATTGGGGGCGTGGGAAAACACTAGAAAATTAGTTTTGAGAACAAATTCTCAAAAACACTTAGAAAACCGATTTTGAAAACTAAAAACAAAATAAACCGTTAACTTGACAATTTTGATTACAATGACTTTGGAATAATTTAATTTTAAACAAAACTCATAATCTATGGAATCAAATTAAATGATTGATATTGTAATCGTTGCGGCATCTTGCCACACATTGGTTGTTGTCGAGTGCATAATCCGTAACATTAATTTGGTCTTCATTAATATGTAATGTGTATTCACAAAGTAGTACTCATGACGAGCATCTCCAACAGATTCATCAAATTTTTGTACTGTTTAGAGAATGAACAGTGACTTTTACCTTTTAGCTACCCACTTTTTCAAATACACTTTCCAACAAATTCTCTATCCCATTCTCTATCTCATTTAAATATTATTTCTTCATTCATTCTTTATTCTTTTTTTATCATCATTTATTCTTCCAATATTGATTGCCAACAATTATAATTTCAATGAAAAGTGGTATATTCATAATATTTTTCGCAATACTTTCACAAGAATCACATCAAAATCTTATGTAAAAAGTTGTTACTAGTTTTAATTTGAACCCACCGCTGAAATTATTTTTTTACTCATCAATATTAACTAATAACAATCTATTACTTAAAATTTATTGTGAAAATAATGTGGTAGCATTTCTCAATTAAGATTTTTTATTTTTTATATTATTTTTCCTTTCACTCAATTCATTCTCATCCACCCACATTTTCATTTCTTTTTTTTCTTTTTCTTGTTTTTCTTCTCCACACAGGTGTCCACCTATCTCTACCCACCCCACCCCTTCTTCTTTTTTCTTTTTCTCCCTCACATTCAAGATCATTCCAGATACAGCAGCTCATTCTCCCTTTTTTTTTTCTCCAACTCTCTCTCTCTCTCTCTCTTGAGAAGCAATGGAGAGAATGAGAGAAAAAAAAAAAAAAAGAAGCAACAGAGATGAGAGAAAAAAAAAAAGAAGAAATCAGAGGAGAGAGAAAGCTTGTATAATTTTTTAATAAAAAAAATTCAATTGCTAATGTACAGTAGCCCATCAGATTTGATGAGATACTGTTCATGAAGCATAAAAAATTCAGGGTTTACAGAATCCATTGGAGACTATTTTTGGGTCTCATTCTCTATTATAGTTATTATTTTGTTTTTAGCTACACCATTAGAGATGCTCTAATACTTTGTACGATATTGCCAAGATATATATAATCTCTTTATTGGACTTTTTTTTTCTTTTCTTTTTTTTCCAGTTTTTTAGTTAGAGCTAATTTAGCTAAAATTGGGTCTAAAGAATTGGATCAACATTGGCCTTACTTTTAGTTAGCATAAACAACCACTGATGATGGCTGTGGCCGGGTGGCAGTGGTGGTTGGTGGTGGCTTTGGATTTGTATGGTTATCGTTGATGGTTGTGGTGGTTAGCGAGTTCAGTGAAGAAGAGTGAGATAGGCAAGAGAAGAAGAAGTAGAGAGAAAAATAAAAAAGTAAAAGAAAGAATAATTAGAACATTTAATTAAAAATATAGAAAATAAGAGAGTTTGATGCAGGACCACCTGACAATGTGACAATGTGATAATTTGGTAGGGGCCGTAGGGCTGGCCAGGCAAAGCTATAAAAGAGTTAAAGGGACAACGGCCATTAATATTGAAAAAGGAGTCTCATTCGCCATTCGGTCACTATGAAACACTACAATCTTTTTCTGTGTCTTTTTTTTTTCATACCATTCAAGGGAGAAAACATATACACAATACAAGTTACATCATTACCAGCAGTAATTGGAGAAAACCAACAAAAATGAATTGGCACACGTTGCCAATTTAGCTACAGACCAAGACTCTTTAACAACCACATGAGGTACACAAAGCACATCACAATGAAAAGAGTTAAGGGGGCGTAGGGCTGGCCAGGCAAAGCTATAAAAGAGTTAAAGGGACAACGGCCATTAATATTGAAAAAGGAGTCTCATTCGGTCACTATGAAACACTACAATCTTTTTCTGTGTCATTTTTTTTTTTTCCATACCATTCAAGGGAGAAAACATATACGCAATACAAGTTACATCATTACCAGCAGTAATTGGAGAAAACCAACAAAAATGAATTGGCACACGGGTTGCCAATTTAGCTACAGACCAAGACTCTTTAACAACCACATGAGGTACACAAAGCACATCACAATGAAAACTAGAATTAGACATAAAACTAAGATCAGCTAGTCTAGTACTATTCTGGAACCTAAGTTTAACAACTTTGGTCTTTTATATATGTAAACATGTTTAGCTACAGAATTAAGATTTTTTTTTTTTTTTTTACACAAGATAAAAATTATATTCTAATCTAATCTAAGTGTTTATAAGAGTGTAGAAGTAGAATTGGTGATACACTTGCAATAACTTCATAAAACTTAGCTAAGTTCTACAAGAACTCTAAATTCGTAAGCAAACATGGTTTGCCAACATTACAAATTAGAGTTCTAATACATTAAAACCTAACGGTCTTAGAACCTAACAGAGTCATTTTCGATCACAATATTTCTATATGAACAATAGAAAAAAGATGACATATGTTTCTATTAGATTTGTAATGCACATAATTCACTTAAAATAATTGTATAAAATATTTAAATCCTGCTTTAACAAGCCATATACATTGCATCTAAATTTTGAGTACATGATTTGCATTGGCGAGTCCACATGTAGTTCAGGGGGGTCACGAGACCACCCTAACCTGCCAAAAAAATTAATTATTATATATAAATTTTAAAAAATTTATGATTTTATTATCCTTAAAAAATATTTGTGACCACCCTAAAATATTTTAAACCCAACGTAATTAAATTATGGACAAAATTTGGCAACAAATTTGATTGTAGACTAAAACTATAACTCCACTCAATATTTTTTTTATTGGATGTGAATTGTGAAAAATTAACCATTGGATTACATTTTCTTCTTATATCCTCCATATTTGCAAAATTTTAAGAAAATCAAAGATCAATAGTTATGTCATCAATCAAATTTTTAAATTTTGAGGTTTTGTAGTCTAAAATTACATAAAAATTTAAGTTTATAGATCAAATAATAAATGACATCCGATTAACATGAAATTTGACACGTATTTTAAGAATGTAAAGAACATGTAATTCAACCGATAGATTTTCAAAATATATAGCCATGTTAATTTGTTAGTGAGAGTTGTTGTCTTAGGTATAATTAAGTTTGTAGTCAAACTTTGTCTTTAAATTTTGGCTCCTTTAAAAATATACTAGGTTCTTACAAATAAAAAGAAAAATTCCAATAAATTTGTTTAGCTAACAAGTTTTGAAAGAAATGTAACTTGCAACATTAATAATAAAAATATCATGCAAAAATTTCAAAATAAGAAAATTCCTAAAATAAAATTGTCAAACTGTGTGTGTGTTTTGGTCAATATATGAAGTTTTTTATTTATTAAATTTTGGTCAATAATGACCATCTTGAAAAATATTCCTAGAGCCATCAGTATGATTTGTAATGCACATAATGCATATACAGTGCTTGATTTTGAGTTATTATCACTCATCAGAAACGAATAAACTGACTTTATTACGTCTTAATTTGTTCAATCAGAGGAATTAAATTTCATTCACAATATAATTATATTGACGTGGTCCGCGTGGAAGACAAATTTTTAGAAACATCCATTTCTTGTGTTTCACGTGGGCAACTTCTATCAAATGTCCATCGGGAGATTAGAGACAGAAGTGAGATGTCTTACAAACGCCCAAACAACATGTGCCGTGGGCCCGTGGCGCTCTTTGTGTGGATGCGGTATTAATTATTAGCATCAGATCCCCTGCTAAATTAGGAGAATTCTATTTGAGAAAATGAGATACACGTATCTGAAGAATGGTAAAATTTCTGTCGTATACGATAGAAATATCACCAGTGAACAGTATGACTTATTTAACAATTATATTAATTTTTTTTTTCCTTTTATGAAACGACAAACTCAACATCAATCAACCTAGAAGCTCATTTGAAATTTTTTTTTTTTAAAGCTCTTTTGGAATTTGATTATAACATTTTGGAAGTTTTGAACCAACAAAGCATACTTCTTCAATCCATTGAATAGGGACGGAATCAAGATTCACACTTAGGGGTCAAAGTTCTTTGTTTAAGAATTTTAGAAAGTTATAATATTAATACTAGAAGTTAATAATGATGTATTATTAGCATTAATTTTTTTTGTATATTTTAAAAAAAATTAATGATAGATATTTATGACTAAGAGTTCTGTAAGTCAATTAGTATGTTTTGATATTTTCAAGGTCTGTCTGAGGTTAGACCAATTATTTATTCTATCCATATTTTAATTTTTTTTTAAATCTATTTATTCTTTTCACATAATTCTATACCTAATAAATTCATAATGCTATATATAAATGATTCTTTAAAAAAAATACAAAAACTATAGTTAAATTTTCAAATCCATGTCTAGTATTACATTAATAAACAAATAAAATAATACTTAATTAACATTGTGCACTCATATTCAGTGAAAAAATGGGTGAGACAATTATTGTTGTCTTGGTTAAGGAATTTTATATCTATAATTACTTGGTTAAGGTTGAGATAGCATAAAGATGTGAGATCTTTTCCTTTAAAAAATT
The DNA here is from genome assembly GCF_040712315.1 of Castanea sativa. Classification (NCBI taxonomy): domain Eukaryota; kingdom Viridiplantae; phylum Streptophyta; class Magnoliopsida; order Fagales; family Fagaceae; genus Castanea; species Castanea sativa. The sequence continues at coordinate 71,875,124 of NC_134017.1, forward strand.
TCCATTTTGAAATAGTAAAAAAATAAAAGAAAAAGAGATCTATTAAACAATCACATGATAATGAACGGTAATTTTGAGTCTTCAACTATGTAAATAATAAAACTTTTCCCATCACTACAATAATTTAGCTAAGGCACAAAGTTTATTACCAATAGACTAATCACACACATACTCTGGTGGCAGTTTAGGTAAGGCACAAAACAGGAGATTGTTGTTTCACATGTGTATTACATTTATGCATGCCATGCATGCTAAGTGTGTCCCAAAGTTAATAAAACATTAAAAATTAATAAAATTCTATCATTCAAAAATAAAAATAAAATTTTTCCACAGGTTGTGTTAAAGAGCAGTAGCTCATTAAAAGAATAAATTTTTTTCATGCGTTGAGTTAATACACCAACTGATCCAAGTTGATGGTGACACTAATTGGTGTGTGGATGGAGTGATTAACAGCATATGAGTTGTCTCTGTGACTATATGGTGGAGTCATTTGAAAGGGACAAAGAGCTCTCAAATTAGAGATAAAAATTGGATAAAGATTATTGGGTTTTGTGATTTGTTTTGCTATGATTTATAATTGATTTGTTATAATTTTTTTTTACTCAGACTGTGTCCAAAGATTTTTTTTATTATCTAAATATGTGAATTATCTTGTAGATTTTCCTTGTTGTCCAGATTTGTAAATTGTCCAAATGTTTAGCTAAATGTTTTTCTCGATATTCTTGGGACAACCAAACAAGGGATGATTTGATAATTTTTTTCATTTTTGGTTTCATGGGTCAACTTGTAAATTATTTGGGAAAAGGGGGCAAGTATATTAATTTTAAAGCCGAAAGTAAATTTTTTATGCTAATACATATATACTAGGGAATTTTTTTTCAAAGGCTGGGGGGAGGGCCATGGCTCCCCTTAGCCTCTTGGTAGTTCCGTCCCTACCACTAAAGATGATGTTCTTAAATAGCTACTAATAGACCTAGACCAACATTTCATTAAAGATGATGTTCTTAAATAGCTACTAATAGACCTAGACCAACATTTCATTAATCATGATAATGACAAAAGGGGAAAAAAAAATATTTTCTTAATACTATGTCTTCCATTCAACTCAAGTATTTACTTTCTCAAAAAAAAATCAATTATTTAGGATATACTAAAATGGATCTCTATGTTCTTTTAAATTCTAGAAAATGATAATTACAGTAAACCTACCTGTGGTTTGGCCTTAATTCATGTTGCCTATTCATGGTTTGAAAAGTGTCACTTTGCCCACCTGAAGTTTGCATCATTAAGCTTATGTAACCCACCTCCATTCAAAATGAGAGTAAAAATGTATTTATTCTCTCTTTTTAAGTCTCTCTCCTCACCAAAAAAAAAAAGAAAAAAAAGAAAAGAAAATAAGATCAAAAGTGAGGATTTTGTAAAATTTAAATGTAACACCACTCACCTACCACCGTAACTCCATTTTTAAAAGAGGAAAACAAATTAAATGTAATGTAATTAAAAGAAGAACAAAAGTAAAAACTGAATAACCAAACCAACAAATAATTTCATATAACAAATTTTATACTTTGGGTTATGCTATACGTTATTATTAGAGCCTGTACTTGACCAGCCGCTCATGACCTGGGAGTTTGTTCATTGAGGCAATTCTTCAATTCTTTTATTGGGGTTTTGTTCATTTGGGGTGAATGGTGACAAGCTGCCTGACAGTGATGGTCGGGCCGTGTTTGTTCATGTCTTTTTTTTTTTTTTTTTTTTTTAAATGTTTATTTGTGTCTGGTTGAACGCATGCATGGGTTTGTTGGCTTGAGGGTGCTGCGGGATTGGTGGGGTCAGATTTGGTGCCGCCGGGTCTTGGGAACGGCTGCTTTGAACAATCCAGTGGAGTTGTGGCTGTGGTTGAGATTGGTTTGTATTCTAATGAAATTGGTAACCTCCAGGGAAATTTTTTAGCTCAAATTGGTAGATCTAACCATTAGGTAAGGCCTTTTTTTTTATGTATAGTTGGGTATCGGGTTTCATTAGAACTACAATGAAATACCACAAGTTACATCAGATTCCATTTCAGCTAGGACATCATCTAGCCAAACCAGATGTCAACATTCTTGGCTTTCTTTTAGTCATGAGCAACATAGTTTCAATTCCTTTCGGAATAGTTGAAACAAAAATGGCTAAAGCTTTGCAATCTTAATTTTAATGATATTACCGGAGTGAGAAGTGCAAAAATCCTCCCCTTGCACCAGATTGATGATGACTAGAGCATCTCCCTCGAAAATAAATTCTAGAATGCTTGGATGCAAGGGATTGACAATTGAAAGTTGAAACTTTTCTGCTTATGTATAATTTTGTTTTACAAGAAGAAGGCAAAATGCTTATTTGTAATGATTTGAAATTTCATTTTCAATGTTCATCCATTTTTGAAATATTTTCAAAATCCTATCCTTTTGATTCATGTTATATGTTTATTTTTGTCTAAAAAAGTGTTTTTTAAACGGCAAATTGAGACGTGGGTTATGAAAGGCTAAAGGTACAAACTTCAGGTAGGCAAAGTAAAACTTTCCAAACCAGGAATAAGCAACGTAAATTTAAGCCAAACTACAAGTAGATTTACTGTAATTACCCCTTCTAGAAATCATCAATGATTAATGTTATATGAAATCTTGCAACAATTTTGTTTTAATGGATAACATCAAAAAGTCTATTAGAATAACTTCTATTATTCTGCTGCAAGATCTAGTTTTGATTATATATATATATATATATATATATATGATTGAAAATTTCCATATTCAAAGTTATAATAGAAATTGAAAGAGTAAGAATAATCTCTCTATAAATAAATTGCTAGACTATTGATTTTTTATTCATTACTGGCCATATTGTCAAAATTATTTATGAAATCTTATACATGGTTTAGTTATGTCATCTTTTTTGTCTTATTTTCTCTGTTTTAGGCCTACTCTTTAGGGTTTTGACCCATTATATGTTGGTATGCCAGGTTTTTTTTTTTTAATTTAGAATTACTACATATATATTTTTTTATATATAAATATCATTTGAAACTCTTTTTCTTTTCATTAGAGATATTATAAGAATGAACTTACTACTGAATTTAATGAGGTCAAAACTTCACTCTATAATAATTGCTTTTATCATTAGACTAAAATACCAATTAATTTTTTAATATAAAAAGAGTTTAAACTCCTAACCTTTTATTTGAAAAACTTAATTATTTGAATTAACTCGAACTCACTTGTATTTCTACATTTGTTAATACTACTGCACTATCCTTTAGGCTTCTTAGGCAGCCTGGCTATGAAGTTTCATAGAAAACTAGCACACATGAAAATATCAAAGAAGTACTTGAACTTTTGGAGGTCTGAGGCCTCACACTTGGCTTTAGAAGGTGAAGACGTAATATTGGATGATATCATGATCATGATGCTAGATATTTCTCAACAAAAGCAGTCCAAATTTAGGGTCCATTTGGATACAGCTGAAAACTGAAAACACTGTAGCAAAATAATTTTTAAATGTGTGAATAGTATTGTGGGTCCCATTTTTAATTTTAAAAAACTTGAAAAGTACATGAACAGTGCACCACTGTGCGGTTACTGTTCACGCACAGTGGTGAACAGTACATGCTGTCTCTGGAACATGTGCGCATGAAGGAAAAAAAAAAATCTCAAACGTGAAACGCCAGACGCAGACTCCCTATCCAAACTAAGAATGTGTTTGGATTCAGCTTTCACGTCCAGCGTCTACGTCTGGCCTTCCTTTTTCTTTTTCTTTTTTTTTTTCAGCGTGTCTGTCACTGTTCATTGGCCATGAATAGTGATTTTAGGCCAATGAACAGTAATTTTTGACATGAACAGTTCTTTTTATATATTTAAAAATTATTTTGCTACAGTGTTTTCAGTTTTCAATTTTCAGCAACAAGTTCAATCCAAACAGACTCTAAGCTTTAGACTGTGATCTTGTCACCTTGCTGAACAATAAGCTTCCACCATGATGGAGAGTGCAGTGGTTTGACATCAGATAGCACATCAACGCATATGAGAAAGACACAATTATGAATGCTATTTTAAAGGACCATGCCATGGATTATTCTTTGGTATTAGCTAAACTTCATTTCAACATATGTAGCTCAAGCCCAACTTCAAAAATGATCTAAGGGAATCATTCTGGTAGCTACCAAAGAAAGTGATACGTCATACGCCATACGTCATACATCACAAAGAAAAATAACTCACTTGTACCTTTATGTCATTTAGGCGCTGGTGGAGTAACCTGGACCTCACAGAAAATTTGAGCAAGAGACAAATTGAGATCTGGTTAAATAGTTAAGGTTATTGCACCACGCAATAGCAAATTAAAGGTTGATTTGAAACTCGGCAAAAATGCACTTTTCGTTTCTATATTTTATCTCGACTTCTATTTTAGTTTTTATATTTTATTTTTATCATATTTAGCCCTCATTTAGAAAAATACTATTTATTTTAGTCATTTTCATTAGTGCCCTGGCAAAATCTGAAGTGGCAAATGGAACTATTAAAATAATAATAATAAATTTTATTTTGGTATTAAAAAATTCTACGTCAGCATCTAAATTAAAAAAATTATTAATTTTAAATAAAAAAATTAAAAACATAATTACTTTTTCATATCTTTTTTCTCCCACGTTAAAATATAAAAATGCATTTGGGGGAATATGCAATTAAAGTAGATGAACACAATTGGAGACTAATTTTCTTATTAAACAAACACCTCTTAAACATATAATTTGATTCTTTAAAAAAATTAAATAAATAAATCAAAGCAAAAGTATTAAGAATATGCATACGTGTGAATATTTGAACATGTGACTTAAAAACATAACTTGAATGCTTTTAGAAACTCGACAGAAACTCTGAGGTCCAAAGAAAGAGACTCATATGAAAAGATTTTTTTTTTCTTTTTGATGAGAGTCGTACTTTGTTTGCACTATTTGTCTGTTTGGATCCTGCGTTTTGCTGGTTGCATTTTACTGGCGGCGTTTTCTCTTTTCTTTTTTTTTTTTTCGTTTCTGCTGCGGGCCTGCGGAGACAAAACTCTTAGTGTGTGCACTGTGCATGTACTGCGCACTGTTCACGTACTTTTTTATCAATTTTTTATTAAAAATGGGTCCCGCAATACTATTCAGACATTTAAAAATTATTTTGTTACAATATTTTTAATTTTCAATTTTTAATTTTTAACAATAAATTCTTTCTAAATAAACCCTATCTATATATATATATATATATTCCAGAGTTCTATGCTAGTACTGATTTCTATTCCGTGTAAGTGTAGCAAAATTGTTATTTTTTATATTTTTTAATCAATACCAAGTGGTACCCACAGTTTTATATTATAGTTGTAGACTTCTAGTACGTTTTTGTCTAGTCCATCAAGTTTTTGTTTTTAGACTACTATTCAATGAATCAATGTTGAGATTTTTTTTTAATCATTACTAAGTGGGACCCATTGATTTTATATATAGAATTGTAATAAGAGTAGAAGTCTACTGAAGGGAAAGGCTGAAAGGAAAGGTACCGTGAGATATTCAATGGTCAATTAAATTGGGACAACATGGAAGTAATACACACTAGAAAAGTATGGTATTATGTTCGTAATATTTTTTAATATTTTTATAATAAATCATAAATGATTTATTGTTATTGATTTTAATTTGAATCTATAATTTATTAAAATAACGTTTTTTGCTCTACTAATAATAATCCGTAACAATTTATTATTTAAAATTTGTTATAAAATGATCATAATACACACCACTCACAGTGAGGGAAGAGAGGGGAAAGGGACAAATGTTGGGTAAGTAACAAGTTTTTCGTCACTGTATTCCTGTTTCTCTCTCCTGTTTGATTGGTGAGTAACATTTACATATTTTTTTTGGGATTTTGTTTTGGGACCACTTTTACAAAATATAAAAGCAAAAGATGTGTCTGTGTTTTTATTTTGAGAATTGAGATAATACGTCCCCTAATTTGTTAGCTTTAAGTGAGGAGGTCATATTCCATCCCATTGAACATTGAAGTAATTAAGAATTGCGTTTCCAACTTTGACAACTATTTATTCCTTCCTTTCTTTTTCATCCACTTCAAGGAGACTACGGCTCTGTGCTGACTGGAACCTAAGTCTAACAACTTTGGTCTTTTATATATGCAAACATGTTTGGCTACAGAATTAAGAATTTTTTTTTATGTATATATAAAATAGAAATTCTACTATAATCTAATTTAAGTGTTTCTGAGAATGTAGAAGCAGAATCGGTAATACACATGCAATAACTACATAAAACTTAGCTAAGTTCTACAAGAACTCTAGGTTTGTAAGCAAAAGAATAGAGAAAACCTCTCAAATTAAAATATTATTGATAACAATTTAATAAATCACCACCTCCATGTGATTAAGGATCATTTATTGAAAAAGTTCTCCAACTCCTTTGTGTGGTTGTGGTGGTAGTGAAAAGTGGTGTTTTTTTCCAACTCCTTTAAGAAAAAGAAATAACAAAGTGCTACTCTCTACTAGAGAAAAGAAAGCGACTTAATTAGGGAAATAAAAATAAATAAAATCCTAATTCAATTAGGAAGAGAAAAAAAAATGTCATAACTGATTTGCATTATCTTCCCTTGGGTTGGAAAAAAACTTGTGCTCGAGTTTTTTGTCTTCATTAGAATTTATCTCCATGATTGGAAATAAGTTGCTTCACATGTATAGATATATGACAGATTTGTGGTTAAAAGTCAGATGTATAGATATGACATTGCAAGCTTCAAAAGGTAGGTATTAGGATTAAATTTATATAAAATTTCCAAAAGATAATTTTTTGAGCAGCTAGCTTGTTTTACTCTCCCATGAGAAAGCTATGAAAATTGCCCAAACAAAAATGTTAGAAAGTATGTGTTTAATGATTAAATTTATCATATTTTAATAATTTAAACTTTTGGGATAATTGGTAATGTTGGATCTCATCTATTAAAAGGGATTAAATTTACCAATTTTTTTTGCTATTTATTTTCAATTATTACTGAAATAAACTCATAAATTTTTGCTACACTCACAACAAATATGTATCGATCAATAGTACCGATATCTCAAAAGAATTCTTATTTAAAAAATAATATTAAAAAAAACTCACAAAATTATTTTTGAGAATAAAAAATCTCATAATCGATCGCACAAAATTTATTTAAAGGCTGGTATAACAAGATTCAAAATTCTCCATAATTTGTATACACCAAGCCTTTTGCAAATTTGAGTGGGTGCAACACCCACTCAGCAATATGTGGCTCCGCTACTTCCTTCTAAGATAGAAGGTCTTACATAGTTATTAGTTATGAACGTTTCTTATTTTTGTCATTTTGTATGCCTCATTGCCTATATAAAGCAGTCCAAAGTAGGTTTCGAAAATCCATCAACACTGCATTCCTCAACTCAAACTTTCTTAATTTTTCCTTTAGCTTTTCCTTTTAGGTGATTCCATCACTATAGATTGTAATAAACAATTGCAATCTGTGCTGCAAACTTCATCATCCGAGATGAAGCCTCAAGCCAATGATATCGTACACGAACGACGATCTGCCAATTATAAGCCAAACATATGGAACTATGATTACCTACAGTCTCTTTCTAGCATATACAATGTAAGAATCCTTTCTAAATACCTTCTATGAGAATATCATTGTGACTAGAATTTTTGTGCTACAACTTTTACAACTTTTATGTGGTCAACATTTAGTGAACATTTATCCCTTTGATAAAGATTTTTTTTTTTTCACCACTTTGATGTTGTGTCAATAGATTCTCTCATTTTCCATTTCAAAAAATAATTATAGCTTCTTTTTCTGTTCTATTTCATACTCTACCATAGAGAAATTATAATTACTTCTAATGCAATTAGTTTCTATAGTGTAAAATATGACTCTTAATACGTTATTGTATTTGCTTCTAAAATTATAACGCATCAATGGGGAATATAGGTGCGTGTAAATAGACCCCAAGTATTCAAGTTATCTTATTATGGATAAAGTATTTTTCCAAACTAGTTTAAAGGAATTTTTTCTTACTTGTAATATTACGATTCATAAGATCATTCACTGATTCACGTGTCATATTTAAAAACTTTGACTTACTAAATCAATGGAATGACTAAAAATGAATGTGGAGGTAGTGGGAATTTTATTTCCTAAACTCTATCCTTTCATTATTGTCCACTCTCATCTTTAGAGAGCCCCTCTGCACGTAATTTTCACAAACACGATTAAGATTTGGGACAATGGTGTTTTTGCAGGGCCAAGAATATGAAAGACGGGTACAGAAACTTAAAGAAGATGTAAGGATAATATTTGCGAATGCAGTGGACTCTGTGGCAACGTTTGAGCTGATCGACAGCATAAACAAGTTAGGCCTAGCAAGCCACTTTGATATGGAAATCAAAGAGGCTCTAGACACCATTGCATCCACTAAGAAGAAAATTTCTAGTCCAGAAGAGGATCTCTACACTACTGCACTATGCTTTAGGCTTTTTAGGCAGCATGGCTATGAAGTTTCTCAAGGTAAAATAATCTTCGAATTTAAATCATATCATTTATGTAGCAGATCCTAACTAATTTGTTGAAAATCCATAACTGATCCCAAAAAACTTAGAAACTAAAACTTGGTTGTTGTTTGAAGTCCTAATATCTAACACCAGTAAATTCTGTGCAATTCAGATATGTTTAGAGGCTTTATGGATGAAAAAACTGGTTTGTTCAGAGACAACACGCACATAAATATCAAAGAAATGCTTGAGCTTTTAGAGGCCTCACACTTGGGTTTCGAAGGTGAAAACATTCTGGATGTGGCTAGAGATTTCTCAACTGCAACTCTCAAAGAAAGCGTTTCCAGTTTAGACAGTGACCTTGCCAAGCAAGTGGTCCATGCTTTGGAACTTCCATCACAAAGGAGAGTACAGTGGTTTGATGTCAAATGGCACATTAATTCATATGAGAAAGACATTCACACGAACTCGAGCTTACTTGAACTTGCTAAACTACATTTCAACATAGTTCAAGCCATACTTCAAAAAGATCTAAGGGAATCATCCAGGTAGCTTCCAAAGAATAATGTAATTTGTGAATATGTATCTTATACACCAAACTCACTTTGCATTGCACAAAATACTAATTAGCATGAAGAGAAACAACTTAATTACTTGTACCTTTCTGTCATTTAGGTGGTGGAGAAATCTGGGGCTCACAGAGAACTTGAGTTTTGCAAGAGACAGACTAGCCGAAAGCTTTATGTGCTCAGTGGGCCTTGCTTTCGAGCCTGAGTACACATGTCTTAGAAAATGGCTTACGAAAGTCGTTATTCTGATACTGATAATTGATGATGTTTATGATGTTTATGGCACATTGGAAGAACTAAAGCACTTCACAAATGCCGTAAATAGGTCAGCATTGCGGAATATCACTGCTGAAAACTTTCAATATAAAATAGGGTTAAATATACTTTTAGTCCTAAACTTTTGGGCTGGTTTCATTTTGGTCCTCACACAGTTTTTTTTTTTTTTTTGGTTTTACTTTGGTCCTTACTAATAAAATGCTTATGGATCACATAATTATAATAAATAAATAAATTACTTTAGGCAAAGCACCGTGTAGCTTGACTAACACTTCCCTAGTATTTTTAATAAAAATGTTTTGGGTTTGAATAATTTTTCCCCATTCTAAGAGCATCTCCAATAAATTCTCTAAAATCAATTTTGGAGAGCAAACACACTAAAAACTCACTCCAACAGGCAATAGCTTCTCTATCTTTATATTTTGAAATAGAGTTGCTACAGTACCTCTCTTGAAGTAGAGAATACTGTAACGTTTACTGTAGCACCTTCAAAAAAATTTATCTATTAAAATAATCACCTAGTTGAATAAAAAATAATTTTTCTCTTTCTTCCTTGCTCTCTCTTTCGCTTCTCATCAGAAAAGACTCTCTCTCTCTTCTCATCAAAAAACAACATAGATGAAGGCCAACTCTCTCTGCCAGCTCTGTGTGTGTGTGTGAGTGAAGTAAGATGAAGAAGAAAGAAAATAAAAAACAAAAATGCAAACACAAAAGAGAAGTCAAAAGATCATAGTCAGTTGTGTGTGTGTGTGAAGTGAGCCAAAGAAAAAAAAAAAGGTAAGTACAGAAGAAGAGTAGAAGTCAGAAGGATGGGGTTCATGTGTGGAGAACAAACAAAAAAGTAGATTAATAGGAGAAGAGTGGGTACATGTGTGTGGAGTAAAAAAAATAAGAGGAAAAAAGAAGACAGGGAAGATTCAAGAAAGTGAAATGTATGGATAAAAACAAAGGGAAAAATTATTTAAAAAATGGAGAAATATTATGTCACAATATTTTTACAATATATTCACAAAAAAATTCTAAATGATAGGTTATTATTAGCAATTGCTAGTAAAAATTTATATGATGGGTTTAAATGAAAATCAGTAAAAACTTATCACTTAAAATTTGTTGTGAAAATATTACAAGCATAACACTTCTCAAAAAATAAAATAAAATATGAGGAAAAAAAATTATAAAAAAATATTAAAAAAATAGTAAAGAAAGAATGAAGAAATAATATTTAAATGAGATGGAAAAAGAATAAAAAGCCTGTTGAAAAGTGTATTTGAAAAAGTAAGTAGGCAAAGAGTGAATGTAATTGTTTACTCTTCAAATAGTACAAAAATTTGGAGAAACTACTAGAGATGCTCTAATTATTAAAAAAAAATTAATGTTAGATAAAAGTTTACTTTGAAAATAATTAAATGAAAATGAAAGTAATTTTCTTTTCTTTTTCTTCATCCCTCCCCCCTCCAAGTTACTTTGCAACCAAGCATGTGGGGGGTGGGGGGAGGGGGGGGGGGGCAGTGGTAAAATAAACAAAAGAAAATAATTTTTTTACATTTTAAGTATTTGGATAGAAAATTTTTAGCTGACATAGCTTTTTTGCTAACTATGTAGCAAAATGTTTTTTTCTTTTTCTTTTTTTTTCTTTTTTTAGTTATTTTCCTAAAAATGCTCAAAATATATTTGTTGGAGTTGGTCTCATATGAAAAATCATAAATTTTATATTTATATTTAATATAAACATGAAATAAAAACTTTGATTTCTCAATATAATATATTAATAAAATAACTTAGATCAACCTGCACAATCAAAATAGAATTTGTAAAAATTACACTAATAAGCATATTCAAAATAAGAGTGTAACAACAAAAGTAAATAAAAATAATAATTAACAAAAGCTATCAACTGAACTAGCATTCACAAGGATAATTACGTACAAACAATTGAAACCTCTAAGTGATACTTATAAAGTATTTTTGAGAAACTGTTAAAAGTTTGGGGTTGATTCCCATAATTTGAGGCATTACGTGGTAATTTTGGAGGTTTTATAAGGTATTTTCATCATTTTAATGGTTTTTTAGGGGTATATTTATTTATTTTTTTAGAGTGTATTTCAATCATATTAGATTTGAAAATATTTGGGTATTTTTTAGATTCAAGGCTATTTCAGTCATGTTGAAGGTTTAATGGATAATTTGGTTATTTTAAAGGATTTAGAGGTATTTCAGTAGTTTTGAGCATATTTTGGTTATTTTGGAGATACTAGGGGCATTTTAAAATAGGCAAATAATTTTTTTACAACATTAAGAATTATTCTTACAAAATATTTAATTCAGGTGGGATGTTAGTGAAACTCAACAGCTTCCAGAGTGCATGAAGACTTGCTTCCTAGCTCTCTACAATACTACAAATGAAATCGCTAATGAAATTCAAAAGGAGAAGGGTGCTTGGAACCAAGTTTTACCTCATCTTAAAAAAGGGGTACTTATCTGTTCATTTTCCATAATAATTGGAATTTACTCATTTGTTCATTTTTCATCATGTTTAATTGGAATACATATATACACAATAGGTAAAGATCATCGTTATTGAAATTATAGTGAATATCTTTTTCTTTTTTTCTTTTCTAATAGTGGACAGATTTTTGTAATGCATTATTTGTTGAAGCAAAGTGGTACAACATGGGCTACACTCCATCCCTGCAAGAATATCTAAGTAATGGATGGATTTCATCGACTGCCCCATTACTTTTGGTCCACGAATTCTTTTCCATGGGACATGAGGTAACAAACGGGATGGAAGATTTTCTGGAGAAAAACCAAGAAATTGTGTATAGTATATCTATGATAATTCGACTCTGCAATGATTTGGGGACTTCAGTGGTAATTACTCTTTCTTTAAACAACATTTTTTCAAATTGTAGATGTAGTTTTAGTATTTTTAGAATAATTATTAGTAGATAAAAATGTGATGTCATTGGTAGGTCCAGATTAAAACTCATAAGAATTCGCAACATCAATAATTTGCAAAAATATTGTAAAATAGTTTATATCTGTAGCATTACTCGTAAGGAAATAGTAATGTTATAGACAAACTATTTTACAATATTTTTACAAATTGCTGATGTAGTTTTAGCATTTTCTAAAAATTTATTGATAAATAAAAATATGATGTTAGTGGTAAGTCTAGTTTAAAACTAGTAAAAATTTGTCACATCTATAATTTGTAAAAATATTATAAAATAATTTGTAACTGTAGCATTACTTATTCTTTAATGGTTATATAGAACATTGATTAATAATTATGTCCATATTAGAACAAACTAATTGGAATATTAACTTGAAACAGGCTGAGAGAGCAAGAGGTGATGTTCCCTCATCAATCCTATGTTATATGAGAGAAGCTGATGTTTCAGAAGAAATTGCACAGAAGCACATCAAAGACATGATAAACAAGAGTTGGAAGAAAATAAATGGGCAATGCTTTAACCAATTGCCAATGCTGCAATCATTTGTCAATATTGCAACAAATAATGCTCGTGTGGCACATAGCCTTTACCAATATGGAGATGGATTTGGAGTTCAAGACCGAGACACTCGGAAAAATATCGTGTCTTTACTGGTTGAACCTCTCGTGCTCTACTGAATTGAAATGTCAAATTATGGAAAATGGGTCAATTTGTCAGCTATGGATCTATGATGTTAGAACTTAGAACTTAGAATTGCAATAACTCACCGGATAATGGTGACTTGAATAGCTAGGTTAAGTGCATGGCTTTGTCTCTACAATAATGCGATGAACGAGTGCCTGGATTGTAACGTAATCAACATTCGGTTCATAATTAAATAAAGTGCTATTAAAACATTTTATATTTGATGTTTTGATAGATATTTTTGAGTTTCTGTGGCCACTACGATTTCCTTAATCTTGTTGACGTTGACTAGGAACTCTAAAGTTATGGCTGTGAAGAAAGATAAGAATCTATGATGTTAGAACTTAGAACTTAGAATTGCAATAACTCACTGGATGGTGACTTGAATAGCTAGGTTAAGTGCATGGCTTTCTCTCTACAATAATGCGATGAACGAGTGCTTGGATTGTAACGTAATCAACATTCGGTTCATAATTAAATAAAAGTGCTTTTAAAACATTTTATATTTGATGTTTTGATAGATATATTTGAGTGTCTGTGGCCACTACGATTTCCTTAATCTTGTTGACGCTGACTAGGAACTCTAAAGTTATGGCTGTGAAGAAAGATAAATCTCTGCAGTAATTTTGTACTACAATAACCACCAAAAGTATCATATTTGACTCCTTGGATCCTTAAAGAGTAAAGATAGGCACCAAAAGTGTCATTTTGCGGGAGATTATCCTAGGTGCAAGGATATATATATAAAATATAAATAAATAAAAAACTAATATAACAATGGACATTGTTGAGAATTTGCCATCAAGAAACAAGGAGACCCTTTTATATCAAAACATCAATTGAAAAAATTATAGGAAAAATTCTTGAACTACCTAGTGAGAATGTGGAATAAGGAACCTTGAGAGGAAGCTAAAATGTTGCAAAAGACTAGATAAGAAAGAACAAATTAATTGCAATATCTCTTCCATCTTCCGGATCGATTTTCCAATTTCAGGCCTATTGTTTTGTGCTATCATGTTAGTGCAAATATTTGTAATCTCTAAATCTCTAGTAAATTAATTCTCTTATCGTTTCAAGGACATGAGCCATCATCAAACCACTTAAATCCTTGATATTCTCCTTTCTTATTAGACTACTTGTTCTTGGTTTAATAGTTTTTTTTTTTTTTGGTGTAATCTTCTAAAGTTCATACTTTCTAAGTTTCTATATGCACAACCTTGAGTAACAGGATCCTTGCTTTTCTTTTGAACTATTTTACAGTAATACTACAGTCATAAACTATTTTACAGCATTTTTACAAAATGTTGATATGATCAAGTATTTATTAGTTTTCATTTAGACATATTATTAATATCACTTTTTCATTTACTAATAATCACTTATTACATCAACAGTTTGTAATTTTTTTTGTAAAATAACTTGTATCTCTATTTTTTTTTTTTAATTTCATTATGAGATTTACTATTCATGTGAAAAGATCGTATACATTTTTGTGCCCGGTAAAACTACTGAATAATTACACTTTTTTTTCTTGTAAAAAAAAATATTACACTTTTGATAGCATGGTTTTCACCCTCAATTACTTGGTTGGTGGACTTTTCTTTCCTTTTTCATGACGTCCTTGACTTGGGCTGGCGCACTTGCCTTATTTATTTGTTGTTCAACACGGATTGCATGCAATCCAAAAGGATTGGTTGGCCTTATTAATTTATTGTTTCTTCTATGAGGATTGCATGCAATCCAAAAGGACTCGTTGATAACTACCTCTGAAGCAATCAAGCTCGTGCAAAATGAATAGCAAGAGTAAGAGACACTACAAAATACAAAGTTTATAGCCGCGTTTCAAAAACGCGGCTATAGACCCCGAAAACGCGGCTATAGACCTGAAGCCGCGTTTTCTATAGCCGCGTTTACAACCCCGGCCTAAGTGGCGCAGCAACAGACCCTGCGGGTCTGTAGCCGCGTTTTTAAAACCGCGGCTACAGACCAGACCTGAAGCCGCGTTTTTTAAAAACACGGCTATAGTCAGCGACCTATAGCCGCGTTTTTAAAAAACGCGGCTACAAACCTGCTTTGAGCTGCGTTTAAACCGTGGCTATAGGTCTTTTTAAAAACAAAAAAAAAAAAATTTACTGGGATTTTTTTTCCCCAAAAAATTCAAAAATTCAGCTTTTTTTTAAAACAAAAAAAATTTTCTTGGTTTTTTTTTCCCCAGAAAATTCAAAATTCAAACAAAAATTTTTTTTAAATTAAACACAAACCCAAAAAATTCAAAATCAAACACAAACCCAAAAATTTTAAAATCAAACACACCCATAAAATTCAAAATCAAACACAATATACTGACAATACAAATGCAACGTGCTCCAAAATATAACAATACAAACCATGAATCTCCTCTCATTCAACAAAACCAACCCAAATTTAACCCTAAATCCATTCAAAGAACACAAAAACTCAAGAACACAAACATATTTAAACATAAGCACAATATCAACAACACAATAGCAAAAATAACTTCTAGTAAAAGTATAATACCCATAAAAAAATTAGAGAATTTTTACCTCAAATAGTAGAGATGAGTGAGCCTTTAGCTTTTCTTATGAAGTTTTCCAGTGACCCTTGCTTGAAAAATGAAGTATATGGTGGTGTGGAGTGTACCGGTGTGTGCGTTGTGTTGAAAGAAAAAAAGAAGGAACGAGAGAAAAAAAGAAGGAAAGAGAGAAAAAAAGAAAGAAGAAGCAGCAGTAAAGAAACAAAGAAAAAAAAAAGCAGTGTTGGAGTGAAGAAGGAAAAAAAAAAAAAAAGAAAGAAAGGAGAGCTGGGCGTGACTTGCAAAGAAGAAAGAAAGAAAGAACTGAAGAAAGCAGACAATAATGACCAAGAAAGAAATGATAAAAAAGAAAAGATAAGAGTGGGGGTAGGTGGGAAAGTGGGGTTCTGGGTTTTTTTAATGATGTTATCTATAGCCGCGTTTTCAAAAACGCGGCTATAGCCCCTCCCTTATGTTAAAATATCAATTTATTCGGATGCATGTACAGCTCATCCTTTTAAAAAATATATATATATTATTTCACTAGACCTATAGCCGCGTTTTTGAAAACACAGCTATAACCCCTCCCTTATTAAAAAAAAAAATTTATTCAGATGCACAGGTAATCTTTTTAAAATATATATATTATTTGACTGGATCTATAGCCGCATTTTTGAAAACGCGGCTATAGCCCCCCCCCCCCCTTTATATAAAAAAAAATTTATTTGGATACACAAGTCATCTTTTTAAAATATATATATATTATTTGACTGGACCTATAGCCGCATTTTGATAAACACGGCTATAGTCCGGACGTAAAACGCAACTCAAGACACTAGAAACCCGGCTTTAGACCTAACCTATGGCCGCGTTTAACAAAACGCAGCTATAGGTTGGGTCTGAAGCCGCGTCTCTAGGAAACGGCGCTATAGGTTTGGTCTATAGCCGCGTTTCTTTTAAACGTGGCTATAGGTCAGGTATAGCCGCGTTTTTTATAAACGCGGCTATAGCGCGCGTTTTTTGTAGTGAGACCATGTGGTTTGGTATAAAGATAGAAAAATGAAAAAATAGACGAATTTACTATGCATGTTTTTTTTTCTATTTTTGTTAGTTGTTAATTGTTAGTTTGCAATTGGTGGTTTTGGACAGTTGTGAGGGGGACTACTGCGTCTGACTTTTTATTTTTATTTTTTAAATAGTAGAAGGATTGAGTCAAAAAAAAAAAAAAAAAAAAAGGTGCCAAACCAATTGGGGGCGTGGGAGATGTGGAAAACACTAGAAAATTAGTTTTGAGAACAAATTCTCAAAAACACTTAGAAAACCGATTTTGAAAACAAATAAACCATTAACTTGACCATTTTGATTACAATGACTTTGGAATAATTTAAATTTAAATTTAAACAAAACTCATAATCTATGGAATCAAATTAAATGATTGATACTGTAATCATTGCGACATCTTGCCACACATTGATTGTTGTTGAGTGCATAATCCATAACATTAATTTGGTTTCATTAATAGGAATGGAGTCAGCACTACAAAACACGTGGGTCTATAGCCACGTTTTTTTTAGCCGCGTTTACAAAACCGCGGCTATAGCTATCCTATAGCCACGTTTTTAAGAAATGTGGCTATAGACTTAACCTATAGTCACGTTTTTAAAACGCGGCTATAGGTTGAGTCTATAGCCACGTTTGTAAGTAGTTTTAGCCACGTTTTTAAAACGCGGCTATAGGTTAAGTCTATAGCCACGATAGAAAACGTGGCTATAGGTCCAGCCATATATATATTTTAAAAGATGACCTATAGCCACGTTTTAAAAAACGTGGCTATAGGTCCTCCTTTAATATATATATATATATATTTGGTTGGACCTATACATATATATATATATATATATATATATATTTTAAAGGAGGATCTATAGCCACGTTTTTTAAAACGTGACTATAGGTCCAGCCATATATATATTTTGAAGGAGGACCTATAGCCACGTTTTTAAAAACGTGGCTATAGGAAAAAAAACCCCAAATAGGTTCACTTCAACGTAAACAAAAATGGAATATGCCATAGAATATTCTATGGCATATTACAAAATGTTCCATAAAAAAATAAAAATAAAAACTAGCTGAATCAGCGTAAACAAAAAATTGGAATATGCCATAGAATATTCTATGGTATATTCCAAAATATTCCCAAAAAAAAAAGTCTGAAGATTTCAAAATAGAAATCTCAGACAGTTCTCTCAGCCATTCAAAAAAAAAAAAGCTCTCATATTAATCTTACAACTCTCTCAGTCTCTCTCTCATATGTGCATGCTGTCATTGATCTATGTTTGCCGGAGATCCAAAAAGTGCTGACCCACACTGTTAATTCCTTTTTCCCACTAATGTTGTATGAATGGGTTTGTGAAAATATGAGGTTTTGTTCATTGTTCTTTGAGTTTTGTTCATTTTTTTTCCCTTTAACTTTGTCTCTCTTTGCAGTAGATCTGAAGGTTGAGTCTCTCTTTGCTATAGACTTGAAGATTTTAAATCAATGAAGCTAAAGTGCCTCAAAAAATTATCTCTGTTTGCTTTATTTTTCTCTAACCCATGGCAAAAAATTATTTTCTTTTGTTTGATTGTGTTTTGATTAATTTTGGGTTTGAGCATATGGACTCTTTTTGGACCTGTTTCTGTTATAGGGATTTTTGTATTTTTGAGCTTGTACCTTTGTTGAAGGAGATGTTTTGTTTGTATTCTTGCATTGTTTTCTTGTATTTTAGAGCATGTTGTGTTTGTATTGTGGGCATGTTGTGTTTGATTAATTTTGAAATTTTCTGGGTTTTTGTCTGAATTTGAATTTGCTGGGTTTGTATTGTTGTTTTGAATTTCTTAATTTAATTAAAATTAAAATTTTAAAGTTTGAAAGCATTAATTTTAAAAATTAACATTTAAAATTTTTTTTTTAAATTTTGATTACCGAAAATTAATTTTTGGTAATCAAAATTTAAAAAAAAATAATAATAAGGGTCTATAGCCGCGTTTTTTAAATGCGGCTATAGGTTGAGGATTTATGGCCGCATTTAAAAAATGTGGCTAGAGTATGTCCTATAGCCACGTTTATAAAAACGTGGCCATTGGGCCGGCCCTATAGCCGTGTTTGAAAAAATGTGGCCATAGACCCCTCAAGCCTATAGTTACGGATTTGAGGCCACGGTTGAAAACGCGGCCTAAAAAAACGCAGCTATAGGCCAAATCGGGCTATATATCATATATATATATATGGGGAGGGGGGGGGGGGTTATTGCCCCCTTGATCCAACTATGCCTCCGTTCCTGTTCATTAAATTGTAATGTGTATTCACGCAGTAGTGCTCATGACTAATACTAATACTTTGTACGATATTGCCAAGATATATATAATCTCTTTATTGAATTTTTTTTTTTAAATCATTCTCTTTTTTTTTTTTCTTTTTCTTTTTTTTTTCTTTTTTTTTTCAGTTTCTTCAGTTTTTTAGTTAGAGCTAATTTAGCTAATTGAGATTGGATCTAAAAAGTTAGGTCAACATTGGCCTTACTTTTAGTTAGTATAAGCAACCACTGATGGTGGCAGCGGTGGTTGGTGGTGACTTTAGATTTGTATGGTTATCGTTGATGGTTGTGGCAGTTAGCGAGGTCAGTGAAGAAAAGTGAGATAGGCAAGAGAAGAAGAAGCAGAGAGAAAAATAAAAAAATAAAATAAAAAGAAAGAATAATTAGAACATATAATTAAAAATATAGAAAATAAGAGAGTTTGATGCAAGACCACCGACAATGTGCCAAATAAAATAGAAATCATGAATGCTCCTAATTTGGTACTTGGTAGGGGCCGTAGGGCTAGCCAGGCAAAGCTATTAGCTATAAAAGAGTTAAGGGACCACGACAACCACGACCATTAATATTGAAAAAGGAGTCTCATTCGGTTACTATCTATGAAACACTACAATCTTTTTATGTCGACAAGGATCTCTGAGCCATTCTTAGGCCTTGTTCCCCTGGATTTTGCGTTTGCATTTTTTTTTTTTTCTTCTAATTTTTTATCTTGTGTACTGTTTACAAGGCTCACAAGTATAAAATTAAGCAAAAATAACTTTAAAATTAGGTCTCAAAATTAAATTTTATTGCAAATTGCTTTTTTCTTTTTCTCAAGGGGGTCTAACTTGAGTTAGCCCCCTCCATAAGGCTTTCATATATAAATCTAAATTCAAAGAATTATATATATATATAAGGTTTTATATTGTACATTATATTACTTCTAAATTTAAAATGTAATTTTATAGGAATTATATTGTGTTATATTAACATAAAAGAATATATACCACCGCGCACTCTTTGTACGGTGGTCACTCTACAACTATAAGTGCTTGTGGGGTATGGGGAGAAGGGTCGAGGTTCAAGTCTTCAGGAGGAAGCTTCACACACATATACACTTAGATTAGGCTAGAGTAGAAATTCTATCTTGTATAAAAAAATAAATAAAAACATAAAAGAATACATGTGCTTAAAACATATGTACATATTATACTTTCTCAAGGGCATATGATGACATAAAATAAATTATAATGTTATGACATTTTAATTAGAATTAAGCACATTTTTATATGTTTACTAATTTCTTAAAAAATACTTTCCTTATAACATATGTTTATTAATTTATTCTATTTTATGTTTATAGTAATATATAAATTATTTAATACTATGTTATAGCAGAATGTATTATAATTATAATACTATATTATAATACTATGCTAATTCCCAATTCAATTATGGCGTAAAGGATAGAGACTAATTTACTCAAAAAGAAAATCATTTAAACAGATCTATTGAAGAGAAAGGGTGAGTTTGAGCATGCACTACAAAAAAAAATGCCTATTAGCGACCAAGAATTTTTGACGGACCCAAAAAGCCCTCTCAAAAAATCTTATTTGTGATGGCAAAATAAAGTCCTCGTAAATACTTGATAAAATGTGAAATATTTGTGACCAACAAAAAAAGCTGTCGCAATTATGTGTTCTAGCCGTCACAAATACTAATATTTTGGAGGGAAATTTTCCCTCCATATTATTTGCGAGGGACAATTAAAAATCTCTCGCAAAAAGTATATTATTTGTGACAGTTAAAAGAAAACCGTCACTAATACTAAATTATTTGTGAAGGCTAGGATCGACCTTCACAAATAATCATTAAAATGTCAAAATTTTTGGAGGGAAATGTTCCTACCAAATTATTTCCGAGGGACAGTAAAAATCCCTTGCAAAAAGTTTATTTTTTGTATGGGTTAAAAATATGCCCTTACTAATACTAAATTATTTGCGAGGGTCACGATTGACCTTCGCAAAAAATCAATAAAATATTAATTTTTTTTAGAGATAAAAGTTATTCTAAAATTCAAAGAAAAATAAAAAGAAACACATAAACATATAGCATTTTGTATTCTTTAAATGAACCTTTTGTTTACAATCTTAAAAAAAACATTTTATATACATCCTATATAAGAAAGGTCTGCCCTTATTTTCTAAATAATTGTACCCATAAAAAAAAATGATAGCACTTTCAACTTCAAAATGGTAGCCTAAAACTCAAGAATTTCAACCTTTTGTACTCTCTCTCTCTCTCTCTCTCAAGTGAATAAAAATTTATTCCCATTAAAATAATGCATAAAAGATAAGCTCATAAATCAAATGGTAAATTACATCTGATTGGCATGAAAATTGGCATGTATGTTAAGAACATATAGAACACGTAATCTAATGGTTGGATTTTCAAAATATGAATTCAATAATAAGTTATTGGGTGATGTAACATTTTTTAAAGTTACAACTTGTGTAACTTGAACCCAACTCTCTTTTCTTAATTCGATGTGAACTTTGAAAAATCTATCGTTAGATTACATTATCTTCATATATTTTTCATGCTTATAAAATTTCAAGGTGATCAAAAATTAATTGTCACGTCATCAATTAATTGATTAAATTCAAGTTTTTGTAATTTAAAATAATGCATAAAAGATAAGTTTATAGATCAAATGGTAAATTACATCCGATTGGCATGAAAATTAACATGCATGTTAAGAACATATAAAGCATATAATCTAATGGTTAGATTTTCAAAATATGAATTCAATAATAAGTTATTGGGTGGTGTAACAGTTTTTAGAATTACGTCAGGTGTAACTTGAACCCAAATCTATATTTCTTAATTCGTTGTAAATTTTGACAAATCTACCGTTAGAGTACATCATCTTCATATATTTTTCATGCTTACAAAATTTCAAGGTGATCAAAGATCAATAGTCATGTCATCATTCAATTGTCTAGATTCAAGTTTTAGTAGTTTAAAATATTGCATAAAAGATGAGTTTATAGAGCAAATGGTAAATTACATCCGATTGGCATGACAATTGGCATGCATATTAAGACCATATAGAACATGTAAGTCAATGGTTGAATTTTCAAAATATGAATTCAATAATAAGTTATTGGGTGGTGTAACATTTTTTGGAATTATAACAGGTGTAACTTGAACCCAACCCTGTATTTCTTAATTCGATTTGAATTTTGACAAATCTACCATTAAATTATATTATTTCCTATATTTTTCATGCTTACAAAATTTTAAGGAGATCAAATATCAATAGTAATGTCATCAATCAATTGTCTAGACTCAAGTTTTAATAGTTTAAAATAATGCATAAAACATGAGTTTATAGATCAAATAGTAAATTACATCCAATTGGCATAAAAATTGTCACGCATGTTAAGACCATATAGAACATGTAATCCAACGGTTGGATTTTCAAAATATGAATTCAGTAATAAGTTATTGGGTTATGTAACATTTTTTAGAGTTACATCAAGTGTAACTCGAACCCAGCCCTATATTTCTTAATTCGATGTGAATTTAGACAAATCTACCATTAGATTACATTATCTTCATATATTTTTCTTGCTTACAAAATTTCAAGGTGATCAAAAATTAATAGCCATATCATTGATCAACTATCTAGATTCAAATTTTAGTAGTTTAAAATAATGCATAAAATATGAGTTTATAGATCAAATGGTAAATTACATCTGATTGGCATGCATTTTAAGACTATATAGAACATATAATCCAACGGTTGATGTTTCAAAATATGAAGTCAATAATAAATTATTGACTGGTGTAATATTTTTTAGAGTTATGTCAGGTGTAACTTGTATCCAACCTTATATTTCTTAATTCAATGTGAATTTTGACAAATTTACCATTAGATTATATTATCTTCATATATTTTTCATGGCTACAAAATTTCAAGATTTTAAAAGATTAATAAGCATGTCATCAATCAATTGTCTAAATTCAAGTTTTTGTAATTTAAAATAATGTATGAAAGATGAGTTTATTAAACAAATGGTAAATTACATCCGATTGACATGAAAATTGGCATACATGTTAAGAACATATTGAACATGTAATCCAACGATCGGATTTCCAAAATATGAATCCAATAATAAGTTACTGGATGGTGTAACATTTTTTGGAGTTACATTAGGTGTAACTTGAACTCAATCTTATATTTCTTAATTCGATATGAATTTTGACAAATATACCGTTAGATTACACTATCTTCGGATATTTTCATGCTTACAAAATTTCAAGGTGATCAAAGATTAATAGTCATGTCAGCAATCAATTGCCTAGATTTAAGTTTTAGTAGTTAAAAATAATGCATAAAAGATGAGTTTATAAATCAAATGATAAATTATATTCATTTGGCATGAAACTTAGCATGCATGTTAAGACTGTATAGAACATGTAATCCAACAGTTGGATTTTCAAAATATAAATTCAGTAATAAGTTATTGGGTAGTGTAACATGTTTTAAAATTACGTCAAGTGTAATTTGAACCAAACCCTATATTTCTTAATTCGATGTGAATTTTGACATATTTACCATTAGATTACATTATCTTCGTATATTTTTCATGCTTACAAAATTTCAAGGTGATCAAATATCAATAGTGATGTCATCAATCAATTGTCTAAATTCAAGTTTTAGTAGTTTAAAATAATGCATAAAAGACGAGTTTATAGATCAAATGATAAATTACATCCGATTGACATGAAAATTGACATGCATGTTAAGAACATATACAACTTGTAATCCAATGGTTATATTTGCAAAATATGAATTCATTAATAAGTTATTGGGAGGTGTAACATTTTTTTGAGTTACATCAGGTGTAACTTGATACAAACCCTAGATTTCTTAATTCGATGTGAATTTTGACAAATCTACTGTTACATTACATTATTTTCATATATTTTTTATGCTTACAAAATTTCAAGGTGATCAAAGATTAATAGCCATGTCATCAATCAATTGTTTAAATTTAAGTTTTTGTAGTTTAAAATAAGGCATAAAAACATGACTTTATAGATTAAATGGTAAATTACATCCGATTGGTACAAAAATTAGCATGCATTTTAAGACCATAGAGAACATGTAATCCATCGGTTGGATTTTCAAAATATGAATTCAATAATAAGTTATTGGGTAGTTTAATAGTAGACCTTTTATGAAACGAGTTCTCCCAAATCAAATGCCAAGAGCTCTTAAATTTAAAAATTTTAATTTATTGTATATGATTTAGCTCATTGTGGGGATTACATATTGTTCTTAGCTCACTGTGGTGATTACATATTTTTCTTTTAACATGTGACTTAAGATAATTATTATTTTTTATTATCTATTTTTGACCAACTATTCAAATGTGTGAATTGTATCTAATTTATTTCATTTTTATTTTATTAATTAATTTATGTGTTGCATAGACATGTTCCCTAAAATGTTGCTATATGCTTCCCCCCAAATTTTTCGTTGCCTCATAAAATTTCCCCCTATTCTTCATTTCCCACCTTTTTTTCCCCCAAAACTTTTTTCTTTAATTTTGTTTTCCCTTCTTTTCATTCGGCTCCCACTTCTCAAGCTATTAAAAGTTAAAAAACCCATTTTTCATTTCCCACCCAACTCCTTTTTTTTTTTTTTTTCTCTCTAACCCATTTTCATTTTCACCATGCGGAGCTCTCTCTCTCACATCTCCACCGCCCCTAGCCACCTCCCTAGCCCTAGCCGCCGCCATCGCCCTAGCTGTAGCCACTGCCGCCATAGATCTACTCTCTCTCACCTCAGCCACCACCCACTGCCACCGATCTGATCTTCTTCATTAGATCATCTCTCAAACCCACACTCACTGTAAGTTCTTCTTCTTTTCTTTCTAACGGTTTTTTTTTTTAATTTTAATTTTTTTTGGTCATTTATATAGTTATTTGATTTCCACCCTTCTTTGGGCATATTATCTGAAATATCTTTGATGAATTGGATTTCGAAATTCATTAAGACCGTCCAGACCGTTGGAAAAAGAAATCTAATGTGCCTTCTCCCAAATTTCTTTGTGGTTGCAATTGTTCAAAAGGTAGGACTAAACTGTATGTACTTGACTTTCAATTTATACAGTCCCCACCAATGGATATTAAGTTCCTAGAGAGTCTTGTTGTATTTGAATACGCTTTGCTTTGAATGCTGATGCTGTGATTATCAGACCATAAAATTCAAGGCATACTTTCCAATCATGTTCTTTTCTTTGGACTGGTTAAACAAATCATGGTCGGCAGTGTGGATACCAATGTGTTAATAGTATTTACTATGATATAATTCCATTATATATAAAGAAAACCCTTATATTGTTTTCAATGATGATTTTTTTCTATTTAACTTAAATAATTATGGTTATTTTATTATGAAAATTTAAAATTTTGGTAACAACCTTTCCACTATTCTCCACTTCCAGTACTCTTTTCCTCTCCCCTTCCTAGAATTAGATCTCATTCTCTCTCTTGTAATTGGCTAGTTGTTTTTTTCTTTGATTGTCTTAGGAAATTTTTATTTGTGTATATACACTGCATGTGTCAAGAGCTAGCTTAATTAGTGGAACTGTGGAAGATTTGCATTAGAATTTTTTTTTATAAGTAATATGCATTAGAATCTTAAATGTCTTCTAATTGTTAATTTCTAGCTTTTACTTAGCAAACAATTTGATCTAATTTAACCTACCTATTTAATTTTATCTATAATGTCAAACTCTTGTTTGTTTACAGAATCACATGGCACAGAATAAGTTACAATCCTCATCAACAAAATCATTTTTTCCATTTAAATAGTATTTAGCATTTTCTCATTTTGTATTGGATGATGTTTCCCTAATCCGTTATGTTGCCCTGGTTTTTGTCTCCGTTATGTTTCCCTAATACTTAATTGGCTTACTTACTGACTTATAAGTGACTCTAAAGCGTGTTGGATCACTATGTTGTGGAACATAAGTGTGTCAAGTTTAGGATTTTACATTACTTTAAACTGTGGATCTCTAGCATTGTTAGGATTTTTGGTCAGAGGATAAGGCAACAAAGTGATCGTTAGGATTTCTAGTTTGAAAACTAATCAAAGTGTTTCCATAGTGTTTTGAGTTTAATCCTAATGTTTGTCCAGATCAAGATTTGAAAAATGTGTTGTTCAGTAATATATCTCTAATGCTACGTGTATTTGGTGATGGATTTAACTATTTTGTGTAGTCTTAGTTTCTTGGTCCATTATAATGCTCTTATAATTGTAATATTTGAAAAATAAAATTTGGAACTGACTGGATTTTTATCATTATCCAATGTGCACAACTCAGCATTTTCACCCCTAGGTAGAAGCTCTTTTGTTTTGTTTTGTGTTCTTTGTCACTCTACCCTTAATTTTCTCCTATTATATTTGTGCAATATATTAGGTGGAATGGCACTTGTATTGGGTTAAATCTATTCTAGGAAGTTTTGGTTTGCATAACCATTGTAAATTCTTTTTGCACAGGACATTGCAGAGGCCAAAGAATTCTTGAAGCAAAGAGGAGTTGATGTGGACTATGATTGAAGGCTCTCTCTTATGGTGCTTTTGAAGAACCAAGGTGATTTTAAGATAGTTTCAATTCTATATGATCACAACTCAAGGTACAAATTGGATGATAAGTTGTGTGGGAGTGTTGAATTCAATGAGGTAGAGTTTGCTTACGTTTTCTAAAATTGGTTCCATATTTGAAACTATAAATGTAGAATATTTTGTGAATTTTGTAAGTTATTTTTTATTATGCTCCATTTCCTTTTCTTATTTAACCCATGGACAAGCCTATGTTACCATTGATCGGCACTCTACCGTTCTACTAATTTAATATATTAGTCTAATAATAGGCTTGTATAGCATCGGAGTGGGCCTCATCAAAGAACTAAGAACCCACGAGGTTGCCATTGCCGAACTCAATAATCTTTCTTCATCTAGGTAACCTTATCAACCCCTCTTTGTTTGTTACTCTTTACTATAATACCATACTACTTTTGGTTCTATGTTTCATCTTAGTAACCAACTTGGACTTGCCTTTTTCTTTTGCTAATGTCTTTTTTATTGTTTCCATAGAGGCAGAGTATGCATGCCAAGTGCTTGTAAAAATTGCCCAGAGAGTCAAAAATAAATAAATAAAGAGATTTGTGGACACTAATTAGTTAATGGCTTTAGGATGGTGCTAAACATGAATATGACAGAGCTATATCTATATACTAACTTTTTTTTTTTGGGTTTAACACTATATTTTTGGAAATAAATTAAAAAAAATCATCTAATTGTGGTTTGGGTTGGTCTATATTAATTTAATAAAGATGTGTATAGTGACTAAGATTGAACTTTTTGTGAGAATTTGGTCAAATTTCTGAATATTAGATGAAAAGAAACTAAAAAATAAGTGGAAGTTCATTTGTCCAATACAAGCACCAATTTGAATGATCCATTCTTAGGATAAATTGCACTTAATAGAAGTTTTTGGGGGAGGGAGGTATTGCATAATTAGTGAATAATTATTAAAGAAAAACCATAGATAAAATAGTGGTTCTTGCAAACAAGTGAGGCAGCTAACCTAATAGGTAAATGATTCAATGCATCTTAGATTAAAGAGTACTATCATTTTCATAAAACTTGTGCATGTACAAATGATTTATATCTTGAAAATTCTAATTGTGCTTCTCATTTGACAGAATGGTCCTTCCTTCATTCCTACACTCTTTTGGAAAAAGATGGTGGATAAATGGATGGATGGAGAATGAGGGGTGAGTATGAATGAAATACATGTCATAAATTCTCTCTATCTCTCTTGCACTCTCTCTAACCATTATTTGTAGTTTACATTTTTCACAATTGTTATATTATTTTAATTTATATTTAATTTTGATAGTGGTTTAAGTAATCAAATTAAGTTATTATTATTGTTAAAAATATATATATATATATATATATATTTTATTGTTGTTTATGATATATTATATGATTATCTTTGATATAGTAATATGTATACTTATTTATTAAAGCATTGATAGAAATACAAATTCACTTTAATTGTTTCATTTTAACTCATGTTTAATGTTTTTTTTTTTTTTTTTTTAAGGATGGTACTAGCAGGGATGAAGAGGACAACTCAAACAATAACATGGAGGTCGAAAGCAACTTGGAGGGTGACTTAGAGGAAAACTAATATATATCTTTTCATAATTCTAGTTGTTTAAAACAATATTTTTATATCATAGTTTAATTTCAGGATTTCTTTGTATATTATATATTTTAAAGTTTGAACTTATAAGAATTTTTACATTTTAATGGATCAATTTTTAGTAATCATTGTACTATTGTAACAGGATAGTTAAACAAAAATGATATAAAATAAATTATAAATAAATAAATAGTAAAATATTTAAAATATTATATAAAATATTATCACTGACATAAAAATTTGGTTATAAATAACTTTATAGTGATGACAAAGTCCTTCGCAATTTATAGAATTGTGATACCACTTAACCTCTTGCAAAAACGTTTTAACTGACAGTTTAACGTTGTCACTATTATTTCTAACTAATTGCGAGGGGTCAAAAGCCCTCACAAATAAATTTTAGCGACGGCACTATTTGTCTCTAAAAAGTATGTGGTCAATTTGAAATTCGCAAATAATTAATTGTGAGGGTATGAAGATCCTCACAAATAGTTATTAACGACGACTGCTTCCCCTCGCTAAAAATAAGTCGTCGACTTTTCTCGTCGTTTGGTAATATATTTATGAGGGAAAATTTGTTCAATAACGACGATGGATTGCCCTCGTAAATTATCTATTTGCGAAGGTATGGTCACAAAATCTCTTTTAGCAACAAGAGCAAATACGACGGCCTTCGAGGGCCATATGCCCTCGCTAATAACTTTTTGCGACGATATTTGAATTTTTGCGAGGGCATTTGAGCCTCGTTAGTAGACTCTTTTTTTGTAGTGATGTATTGTACACCATGCCTCTGCTGCCAACTAGCAGATCATATTGTGCATAGTCGCTAATCTACTTGGTATCATCTATTTTCTCACTTCTTTGATTTTGCCCTCTTTCAACTAATGTTTGTGTGTCTTACTATTTTTGTTAGGGATATATTTATGTAATTTTTTTATCCTTTAACAAAACGCACTTTACTTGTAATTAGGTAGATCTAGGATGGGTTTAGTACTTCAAGAAACAAGTGTTCAAGTTAAGTATTGAAGCCATGCAAGTTTAACCAAGAAATAAGTGAAGGAAGTGTTGTTCATTAAAACTCGATAGAAGTCTTGACAGAATCCTTTCTACCAAGATTCAATGTTGAAGCCCGACACAAGCTGTATCTATCGAGAATTACGAAATCGGATTTTTCAGATCTGATTACATACATATTCTTATGTATTTGTCTAGGGTTTCTTTTCTCTCAATCCTAAACATATATAAGGATTATTTTAAAGGCCATCATGCTTGCATTGTGTGACCTAATGCATGCAAAAAGTGATCCAGTTCATTATTCTCTCTGAAGAAGCTACTGCGTTTGTACGCCAAAGGTTTTGTGACCAAGGAGCTTCCTAATCTTCATTGTTGATGAACTGAAAAATTTTGCAACCACCAATCTTTTTTAAGTTGGTGAGTTAGTCACGTACTGGGATTCGTGTATCATTGATTAGTCACGTACAGGGATTCATGCATTAAACGGAGAGATTGTCGCTACAATACAAGTACAATTGGGTATTGGAGGTAAGGGTTCAACTGTAGGTTAGTATTTCAGGATAGGCCAAAGGGTTTGGTAAGATTCTTTATCCTTGTAACCGCTTGTGATTGATAATAGTGGATTCTCGGGAATAGTAACCTTAAATTCACCCAATGAGTTTTTGCCTTGGTGGTTTTCCCCATTTGTAAACAAATCACCTATGTCAAATTTAATTTCCGCTGCATTTAGTTATTTGGTGATTTGTTTGTGCTACTACGCTATTGCATGTAATTTGATTAATTAATTAACTTGGGTAATTAATTAATTTTCAAGGGGTCAATTCATTTTAACCCAACAGTTTTTTATTCTGTTTTTTAGGATAACGGTAAAGTTGGTACTTTCAAGTTTGAACAAAGACCAGTTTTCCCAAAAAAGAAAATCATTTAAACAGAGTTCTAAAAAGAGAGGGTGAGTTTGATTATGTACTAAACACCACGCCATTACTACCAACTGGGCGATCATTTAGTCACCCGATTTGCTTGGTATCATCTATTTTCTTGCTTTTCTTTGATCTTGCCCTCTTTCAACTCATGTCTGCGTATTTTATTGTTTTTTACTCTATTTTTTGTGATAATGGTAAATTTGTATTTTGCAAGTTTGAACTGGCTTTATTTTAAAGAGTGCCGACCACGGGTGTGCTCATGTGGGTGAGTCATGACTGGATTTAGGTGTAATTTTAAAAGCATGGGGTTCTATAGCTTACAAGTATTTCAAAGTGTAATAGAGCTCGTGTTTCAATGTCAGTGCTGCTAAATAAAAGTATAACGTAAATTATTGTGTAATAAAAACAAATAAATTTCTTTCAGTATTTCATTGTTGAATAATGTCACATAAATTTTAATTATGTAATTAAAAAGTTATTGCATTCGATATCTGAATTTCAAATTTATCAATATCTCAATTTTAGAAAATAATGTTCCAGTTTCAAAAAATTCTCAAAATGTTGATATTAAGTGGATTTTCATTTTTTTTTTTTTAATACTCCGCGGCTCCCCCCTCCCCTCAATCAACATTCTAGCTTAGTCCTTGAGCCCATGGCCAGGACACCTTCTACCTTTTTCTTAAACATATATAGGCTTGTAATAGAATTTCGATTATTGGGAGCTCATGGTCCCTTAATTAGTTAATTATCTCTTTAAAATTCTTCAATAACAGCCCACACATTACAATTTACTTCCAATTTTCAACAACTCATTTCTTAGCCAATTAAAATATGAAAAAAAAAAAAAAAACCTTATAGTGTCCTAGTTTTCTTGTGACTAATCAACCAAAAAAATTAAAGCTATATACCAATGTTATTGATACCGTACTGTACTGGCCGATACATACCGTACCGGCCAGTGCACCAGTACAGGTACACTTTTATTTCGTACAAAAAAAATACCAACCGATAAATGAATACCGGACCGAAACACAAAATGCTGTATTTTTTTTTTTTTGTAATTGTGGTAGTTTTTGTCTCTAAAATAATCAATAATGAAAGTATTTTGTAGATAATTTCATTATTTCACCTAACCTTTGATCTCTCCAATACTTTTACTTAATTTGGATTTGGTGTTTGAATTAAAAGTTCCATTTTCTTCTTTTTTAATTGTTTTACCTTCATTAATTCTAATCTTTAGTTGATCTTTAGGTTGCCGTATCAATCAGTATACAATAGTTGAAATGAAAGGTATTTATGAGACTAAACATTGGAGAGTTTGTGTGTGTATGTGTGTATAAATAGAGATTTTGTGTGTGTGTGTGTGTGTGTGTGTATGTATTAAATATATAAAATAGCGGTAAACCCAAAATAGTACATTGGTATTAACTGATATCCGAAATATATCGTACCGGTGGCCAAATCGGTATAACCTCCAGTATGGTATTGACTTTCTTGATATATACCCCTACGTTTTGATGGATTCTCAATCTCTCTCTGTTCCAAAAACACTTTACATTTTTTGTATACACTTCATTTAGGAGACTAAATAAGGTCATTTATCTTTATCTTTTTTCTTTTTCTTTTCTTTTTCTAGATTTTGTTTCTATAAGTTGTAGCCATTGGTAAGGTCTCACTCTCACCGCACATAATTCGCTCTATAATTTCACTCCCACATCAATTTAGCAAGAATATGTAAATTTATTCTCCAACTGCTCTTTTTCTTCTCAATTATTTTAAATAAAATTTACTTGTTGTTGATGTTTTTATCGATCCTTTCATTTTTTAAAGTTAATATATATAATTCTTAATTATCATTGTTGTTTTTACAATAAAAGGAGAGAGTTCAAATCCAAGTTCTTTTTAGGGAAAGAACCAAATGTTGCCATTAATTAAGTTACATGATTTTAGGCATTAGTTATTATTCATATTTGACTTCATATATATATATGTGTGTGTGTGTGTGTGTGTGTGTGTGTGTGAGAGAGAGAGAGAGAGAGAGAGAGAGAGAGAGAATTAGTTGAATTACCTATCCCTCGCTTAGCCTTTTTTTTAAGTTAAGTTTTGCATCTCATGACCCACTATGCATAGATAAGGGACTTGGGCTTCGATGAAGAGTGTCATGGGCTTCAAGTCTAATATGCAGGGGTGAAGAAATCAAGGTTCTTAGGCCTTTGGCAGGCTTTCATACCCATCTCATATAGTAATGTACTTTTTGGTCTTTGAGACCGTTTTGTGTGGTGCTGAGTCTCATACCCAACCCATTTATAGATTAGAAGACTTTTGGGCTTAAAAAAAATCCTCCTAGTCCTGGCTTCATTTTCAGTTTGAAGAGACTTGACCCATGCTTGTTTCATGTATGCCCCTCAAACAACCCCCCCCCCTTCTTAAAAAAAATGCTTGTTTCATGTATTTTCCTTGTGCTAGGCTATTTTGCTGACGTGGTTTGATTTTTCCAATGAAGTTATCCTGTCTGTCACATGAAAAGCTAAATTTCACAAAAATAAAAAAATAAAATAAAAAATTTGCTCATCATAGGATCAAGAACTTTTACTCGTTCTTCTTAATTAAATTAAATAAAAATAAAAACATTTTACTTGTACATGACTTTCACATCTACTCACAACTTTTATTTAATCAATTGTATATGATAGTTTATATATATATATATATATTGGATAGAAACAAATACTTGAATTGTTTCTTTATAATAGATGACACATTGATTTATAAAGGTTGATGAGGAATGAAGAAAAATTTACTCCAGACCATCCATGGTCATCCACACCAGCAGCCGTCCAGAAGAAAGCACTAAGACGAGGCTAACGCCCATGGTTGTTCATAGACAAAAACACACACACAGCACTTGTCCTAGGAAAGCTATAATCCCCGTCCTGAAGGGGTTTGTCCACAAGAGGACCCCTGGACGAGACTTTTACACTAGGGAATTACTGAGTACATTTCACCACCCTGCAACATACGCATAACTTCCGATGACTGTTGTATGAGAAAATATAACTCCTAAACGGTTGTGGAAGTTATCCTTGAACCGTCGCACCTTCTCAAATCCAGGAGAGGTTACAATCCCAATAATTCTTCATAGGACACTATATAAACACCCATTCAGACCAGAAAAATGTACACTTGATATTTCCTAAAAAGTTGGAACTCTGAAAATATAGAGAGAAGACTAACTTTGCCATCGGAGGGTTTTTGGCCGGCAATCCCGGTCACCTTTGATCGCTTTCCTTTCTTTTCTAGACCACCAAAGGAGTAAGCAATCATGTCAAGTCCGAAGCATCCAGCTTACTGATTTTCTTTGCATCATCAGTTGGCATCGTCTTTGGGAAAATCTATTCACTATTCTTTTCGTTCAACTATCTGTTTTTGTTGTCAACGATTAGCCTTTCCCAGACAAAAGGCTGAATGGTTCGAACAAGATCAAGGGCTACCAACCCAGGCCACCAGGAGAGTAGGAATGCTTCAAGTAATCCCCTTTGCGATCGCAAGTCAACGTCTATCATGCAACCACCTTCTGTTCAACACATACAATCCATGGCTGCCGCTATGGCAGAACTAACCCGTCAGAATCAGGAGTTGAATAGGGAGATCAACCTTAGGAGGCAGCGCCAAGATGGGCACACGGAAGGACGAGCCCAGAGTCAGGAAGGTGGAGGAGAAAATGTTGAGTCCGAAAATCAGACAAGGGGTACCACTCCAAGAAGAGTGCCACAGTTGAAAAGAGAGATGGACCAAATGCGAAAAGCGATGGATGAGATGAGGGAGAACATGAGGCGGGCAAACCCAGTGGATGATTTAGTTCACCGAACAGACTCCCCTTTCACAACTTCCATCAATAGTCATCCCCTACCTCCGAAATTCAAAATGCCTTCCTTGGATTCGTATGATGGAAATCGTGTCTCGTGTGATCACATTGCAACTTTCAAGACGACCATGCACCTTCAAGAGGTCCCAGATGAGATTATGTGCAGTGCTTTCCCTACCACACTTAAGGGACCAGTGCAGGTGTGGTTTAGCAAAATACCCCCAAACTTAGTGAGATCGTTTGAAGAGTTGAGTAAGTTGTTTGTCCATAATTTCATTGGAGGACAACGCCACAAGCGTTCCTCTTCTAGTTTGCTAACTTTAGAGCAAGGGGAAAATGAGAGTTTACAGTCCTTTATTACCTGGTTTAATAGGGAAGCCTTGACGGTAGACGAAATGGATGACAAGTTATTGTTGGCTGCCTTCCATAATGGGGTCAATTTTGACTTGTTCATCTATAAGCTCTACGAGCAGGAACCACAGACTATGGCCGAACTCGTCCATTAGGCCCAAATTTCATGAATGCTTAGGACGCTGTCATAGCCAAGAAGAGAAAGAGAGCAGAGTGCTCGGAAGTGGTCCACCAGCATTACTCAGATCAGGGACCTCGTCCAAAGAAGGCTCGAGTAGACGAGAGAAAAGGCAAGGATGGTAAGAAGGCAAGTTCCTCAGCGAGGAATCAGTAATACACACCCTTGACTATGCCACTAGAGCAGGTTCTTATACAGATCAAGGATGATCCGTCCTTGAAATGGCCGGATAAGATGAAAGGAGATCCTAACAAGCGCAATAGGAGCAAGTATTGCCGCTTTCATAAAGACCACGGGCATGACACGGATGAGTGCTTTGATTTGAAGTAGCAGATAGAGAATCTCATTAGACAAAGAAAGCTAAGGAACTTTCTTGGATAAGACCAGAGAGATGAGAAACTAAAAGCTAAGGTGGAAGAGTCATCACGACCCCCACTAGGAGAGATAAGAGTAATTATAGAAGGAAACTCGACAGCGCAGTCATCCAAATTGAGGAAGACATACCTAAAGGTGGTGCAGAACATCCAGCTGTCTGGACAACCTCCTAAGACGAGGGAAGTAAATGAGCAGGCCATTACGTTCACAGACGAGGACATAGGACGACTTCACCACCCACACGATGACGCGATAGTCATCACCTTACTCATCGCTAACTACACAACCGAGAGGGTGTTGATAGACAATGGCAGTTATGTGGACATTTTGTATTACCCCGCCTTCTAGCAAATAAGGCTAGGACGAGATCAGCTTCGACTAGTGAATTCACCATTGGTGGGATTCGAATGAATGAAGGTGCAACCAGTGGGCACCGTCACATTACTAGTGGTCGTTGGAACATATCCACAGCAGATAACCAAGGAGGTAAATTTCCTTGTTGTTGATTGTGCATTGTCATATAATGCAATTATTGGAAGACTAACTGTGAATAGTTGGAAGACGGTAACCTTTACCTACCACTTGTCCATCAAATTCCCGACCGAGCACGGAGTGGGCCAAGTACAAAAAGATCAATTGGCCGCTAAAGAATGCTACTTAGCCATGCTGGCGATGGACGAGCATATACAGGCAATGAGTATAGACGAGAGAAGGATCACAGCGGAACCCACTGAGGTGTTAGAAGACATCCCTTTGGACGAGAACCAGCCTGAGAATTTCACTAGAATTGGGGCAAGCATGGAAGAAGAGGCAAAGCATGCTTTGGTCCAGCTTTTGAAGAAAAGCCTCGATGTCTTTGCATGGAGTCATGAAGACATGCTTGGCATTTATCCAAGTGTTATTACTCACAGCCTGAATGTGTGTCCCTATTCAAAACCAGTACGTCAGAAGAAAAAGGTTTTCACTCCTAAACGAGACAATGCCATCAAGGAAGAAGTCCAAAAGTTAGTTACAGCAGAGTTCATCGAAGAAGTTCATTATCCAGATTGGTTGGCAAACGTAGTCATGGTGAAGAAAGCTAACGGCAAGTGACGAATGTGCGTGGACTTTACTGACTTAAACAAGGCTTGCCCCAAGGATAGTTATCCATTGCCATGCATTGATTAGTTGGTGGACTCAATGGTAGGTCATAGGGTGCTGAGCTTCATAGACGTCTTCTTAGGCTACAACTAGATAAAGATGGACAAAGTGGATCAAGAAAAGACCTCATTCATTACAAGCCAAGGGTTGTATTGCTACATTGTGATACCCTTCGGTTTGAAGAACGCAGGGGCGACTTACCAAAGACTGGTTAATCACATGTTCCGTCCTCAAATCAGACGAAATGTGAAGGTTTATGTAGATGATATGCTGGTGAAAAGTCTGGACGAGGACAATTATTTGGACGACCTTCAAGAGATTTTAATACACTTCGGTGGTATAACATGAAATTAAATCCAAGCAAGAGTGCTTTTGGAGTTTCATCGAGGAAGTTTTTGGGGTTCATGGTTTCGCACAAAGGAATTGAAGCAAATCTGGACAAAATCCAAGCGATACTGAATATAGAACCACCGAAAAATATCAAGGAAGTCCAGTCTCTTACCAAACGAGTTGCCGCCCTTAACAAGTTTGTGTTGAAAGCTATTGACAAGTGTTTGCCATTCTTTAAAGTCCTCAGGAAGACATTTGAGTGGACAGACAAATGTCAAAAGGCCTTCCAAGAATTGAAGACATATCTCATGACAGTGCCGTTGATGTGTCCATCTGTACCTGGAGAAGAGCTGTATTTGTACTTGGCGGTGTCCCCACACGCAGTAAGCTTGGCGTTGGTCAGAGAAGAGGGGAGAATCTAGAAACCAATTTTCAACACAAGCCGTGCAATGAGAGGAGTAGGAGGACGATACCCGATAATGAAGAAGCTAGCTTTTGCCTTGATTACGGCTTCTAGGAAGCTGAAGCATTATTTCTAAGCTCATATTATCAACGTCCTAACAGATCACCCCATAAAGAAGGCCATTAACAAATTGGAAGCCGCTAGACGATTAATACAGTGGGTTGTGGAACTTAGTGAGTTTGACATCAGATACCTTCCAAAGAGTGCGATAAAGGCGCAGGCGTTAGCAGATTTCATCACAGAGTTCACCCCCAGCCAGGATGAGCTGGACAAAGAAGAAGGAGTTGAAAGGTGGGTTATTAATGTAGACGGATCGTCCACACTATATGCAGGAGGGATTGGAGTCATACTAAAGTCCCTAGAGGTTGACAAGCTGGAGTACGCGGCCCATCTACGGTATCAAACCACCAACAACGAGGCTGAGTACGAAACTCTAGTCAAAGGATTGGAATTGGCTAAGTCCTTAGGAGCGGAATCAATAATAGTCAGAGGAGATTCTCAGCTAGTCAATAACCAAGTAAATGGAATGTGTGATACCAAGGAAGATCGGATGAAGAAATACCTCAGCAAAGTTAAACGACTTATACGAAAGTTTTCAGCAGTAAGTATTGTTCAACTCCCCAAGGAGGAAAATATGGAAGCAAATGCCTTGGCAAAAGCAGCTTCGGCAGGAGGAGTTACGGACGAGTACGACAACATCCAATATATGCCAAGCATAGACTTTCTGGACATACAGCAGATAGGAGGGGGAGAAAATTGGATGAGTCCAATTGTAATATATCTTAAAGATGGAAGGCTTCCAGAAGACAAAGACGAAGCTAGGAAGTTAAGGGTCAGGGCAGCCAAATACGTCCTCATAAACGAAGTGTTGTACAAGCGAGGTTTTTCCCAACCTTACTTAAGGTGCTTGGCTCCTGACGAGTCAAACTATATTTTGAGGGAAGTTCATGAAGGAACATGTGGAAATCATTCAGGAGCGAGATCACTAGTCCATAAGGTCGTCCGTGCAGGCTACTATTAGCCTACA
The DNA here is from genome assembly GCF_040712315.1 of Castanea sativa. NCBI lineage: Eukaryota > Viridiplantae > Streptophyta > Magnoliopsida > Fagales > Fagaceae > Castanea > Castanea sativa. The sequence goes on from NC_134017.1 coordinate 71,913,021, forward strand.
ATGCAGGCAGATGCTAAGGCCTATGTCAAGGTCTATGACCAGTGTCAACGCTATAGCAATGTCCCTAGATAGCCGTCAGAGTACCGGACCCCAATGATGGCCCCATGGCCCTTTGCACAGTGGGGACTGGATATCCTAGGTCCCTTTCCCATGGGAACTAGATAAATGAAGTTTTTGGTAGTAAGGATTGATTACTTTACCAAGTGGGTAGAGGCCGAACCTCTCGCAACAATCACTCAGCAAAATGTTAAAAATTTTGTATGGAAAAATATTCTATGTAAGTTCAAAGTACCCAAGGTACTAGTATCGGATAACGGACGTCAGTTTGACAACACACCCTTCAAGGACTTTTGCAAGCATTTTGGAATCAAGAATCACTATTCTTCACCCTCCCATCTATAGGCGAATGGACAAGCAGAAGTAGCGAACCTATCCCTGCTAAAAAACATCAAGACTCGGCTCGAGGGAGCAAAAGGGATATGGCCAGACGAGTTACCAGGTGTTCTTTGGGCCTACAGGACGACTGTACGAACTCCGATAGGAGAGACCCCTTTAAGCTAGCTTATGGAAGTGAAGCCGTCATACCGGCAGAAGTTCATATGGCTAATCATCGAGTGATGAAGTATCATGAGAGAGAGAATGGGGAACAACTTCGTCTTGACCTCGATCTTATTGACGAGGTAAGAATGGATGCGGAGCAAAGGATAGCAAGATACAAGAATCTTATGGCTAGGTAGCATGATGCCATGGTGAAACCCAGACGATTCAGTGTTGGGGACCATGTTCTCAAAAGAGTCTCCTTAGCAACTAAGAATTCGACTCATGGAAAATTAGGACCCAATTGGGAAGGACCCTATAGGATAATCAACTACAAGAGGCAAGGGTCATACTACTTGGAGGCCTTGGACGGATGAAAGTTAGAGCATTCCTGGAACGTGAAACACCTGAGGAGGTACTATCAGTGATGAACTTGGACGAAATAATCCAGGGACGAGGTTGATGCTATGGACAACTAAAGCCACCATCTATGTGTTTACTTATACCAACTGTTGTGTTCTTATTACTATTATAGTGTGTACTAAAAATAAAAAGTGCATTAATTCTTAAACTTTTGCACCGTCTACAGACTAGTTTGTAAAAGACAAGGTTATGTATTTTCTTAAGTGTTGTGATAAGGCACTAGCTTCTAAAGCGTGCCATATTTGTGGACAATGTTCATGCAATAATATGGTTTGGATTTCTGATATACTTAATCTAGTTTCCATAATAATACCCACAAGGGAGGCAAAAACCTAAGACGAATGAAAATATCTGGACGTAGGGATGTAACGTTCATAAGCTTTCCTCGAAATGAGAATAAAAAAATTAAGGCATACTCGTCTAAGCTTTCCTTGAAATAAGGATAAAGCAAAAAGAAAAAGCTAAGGCATACTTGTCTAAGAAGTAGACAGACAAGAAAAAGGCACACGTTAAAGCATAAAGTTCCAAAGACGAGCATATAGCCAAGACGCCTCAATGTCTTAGGACGAGTAAAATATTATAAGCCTCTTGAAAGGAGATGAGTGATAATTGCCCAAAGGACAAGGTAAAATACTAGCAAAGTCATCAGTCATCCTAAGACGAGTTACACTTGTAAAAATTTGACTGGCTAACAAATACGTCCATGCCTAGGTGGGTCGTACATAAGAAAATCACATGGACGACCATTCAACACTTAGAACACTATTTAAAAGCCAATGACATAAATGGTGAAAATAGTGGATAAACTCGTCCATGCAATAAATAATGGATAAAAGAAAAATATTCTTTAGTCTAAAGAGGGTAGACGACCACCGTCCAAAAAACCTTATAAAATAAGCCTTAAAAGCCAATTATTAATAAACTCGTCCAGAACACTCTGGACGAGATAATTGTACTCAAATACATTTAAAAAAAGGGTCCAAAGACAACGGACCAAAATAAAAGCAGAATAACAATAGCACTAATTTAAAAATTGTCTTCAAGAAGGGGGGGCATCAACAATGGGGTCGTCTTGAGATGGCTTGGTGGTGGCATTATCCTCAATATTAACATCGTTTGAGCCTGTTTGGAGGAGAGAACTTGTAGCAGCGCCAATGTTAAGTTTAATGGTGCTAAAGTCAACTCTAGGAAAGTTGTCTATAACATCCATTCTAAAATTTTCAAACCCTGCTGCATAGTTCGTGTCCAGCAGGTCAGTAAACTCCTTGGACCCTTTGAACTCCTCCACTGTGTCGTCTTTAGCTTTCTTGAGGAGGAGACTCAGCTCGTCGTTCTTCTTTTGAAGAAAGTCAAGACGATCGTCCTTCTTAGTAGCATCAAATTTTAGCTCCCCCACCAAAGCACTCAACCCCTTAACCTCGTCCTTGGCCTTATTCGACACTTCGGCCCAAGTTTTGTAGTCTTTTTAATCTCTTCTATTCTTTTTTCTAGAAGGATCCTTGTCTTGTCCATCTCCGTGGCTTGCCTGGATGCAGCTATGAACTTCGACATTGCCTACATAGAAAATAAGAAGGTTCAAGAGATATAAATAACAATAAATAACATGGCTAAAGCAAGACGAGACAAAGGTGGTCACCTTAAAAAGATCGTGGACACCAGAATGCTCAAACTCCTTTAAAGACATGTCGTAGCACGCAGCCACATCCTTACCTGTTACAACCTCTTGGAATTGTTCCCAAGCCAAATCCTCATTCTCCAATAAGTTCATAGAAATCCTTTGAGGAGGTTGGGACGAAGCAGGAGCATGGGTCTTGGATGGAGCGACGCCAACGGGCGTAGACAAGTCAACATGAACGACTGTGATGGACGGTAAGGAGGAAGGAGGGTCAGACTTAGCAGTTTCGGGCCTAAACAACCCATGCTTAGTCTTCTTCCCCCGATGACTGGGCAAGCTTCCCAGGTCCAAATTTTTGGACAAGCTTTTCCTCTTGTCTCCAGCAGTAGGACGAGGCTGGGGTTGAACTTCGGGCCTGGTCGTCTCGTCAATCACTTCCTTCCCCTTATTTTCTTTCATGGTTGCCATTCCTGAAAAACACATGCACATATATACACATATATATATAAAAAATAAAAAAAAAATTAAGTAAGGCACTCATGTCTACAGATAGTTTGCTCATGCGCAAGGGCTTCAGCAGATGGATCAGGGCCAAGTCCCCACTTGTGTAAGCGTCGAAGAGTCACCAACGAGTGAAAATTCCTCTCAAGGTGTAGACGAGTTTTGTGGACGCGGTCCCGGTGAAACTTACTTAAAGAAGGACGTCTAATAGCTGGAAAAAAAAAAAAAAAAAAGGTTAGACAACTGTCTAAAGATAAAATATAACCAAAAAAAGAAAAAAGAAAGAATGAAGGAAAAACATAACATACCTTCTTGACGAAGGTTCCCTAATTCTCTAGTATAAGGGGGAAATACATCTCTACCAACCTCGATAGGATGCCCTGCCCAGAAAACAGAGACAGAAAAATTATGTCTTCCAGTTTCTGTTAGACGAAGGCAAAGACTTAATCAACCTACAGTCATTGCCCCTAGCTGTGAACTGATAAAAACCTAGAGATTGACTTATCTCGGAGGGTTTTTAACAGTACAGAAACTCATCCACGGTGATACAACAGTTCCCATCAAATACCTCCCTCCATAAGACTTGCATAGAGACAATAAGTCTCCACGCGTTGGGGTTAAATTGACAAACTCCCAAGCCCAGCCTAGTGAGTAATTCTCTAGCGAAGGCATTCAAAGGAAATCTAAGCCCCCCTAGCAAATAAGCTTCGTAAATACCTATTCCAAAACAAGGTTGGCAACACCATTCCCCTTAGACGGCTAATCTAGGATTCAGATTGTCTAGATTTGGAACCAACTCCTAAGAGCATCTAACCTCTTCTCGTCCATCTTAGAAGGGATTTCTATAGCACAACTATACACAGTTTCTTCTTTGTCCAAAGGGGAGGATGGCGAGACGCTCGTCGAGGTATTAGCTCCAGAGGCTGCCCTCGTCCTAATACTTTCTTGTAAGGTTTTGACGGGGATTCCAGGAACACCAGAGGTATATTCCTCTATTGTGTGGCCACTACTACTACTACTACTATCGTTACTGTTAGTGCTATTACTAGAAGAATCATGGTACTCGTCTATGGCCTTGTCTACATTGTCGCTAGATGAACAGGTAGCCATTTCAGACGTCCTAAAGCTTAAAAAGGAAAGCCTGAGAGTGAGAGTAAAGGGAATACCTGGCTCTAGAAGAAAGATACTAAGGACGTTGAGAACACTCCTAGACGAGGCGACGGACGAGAATGTCAAAACAGAAAAATTTGAAAAAATGAGAGGGGCACGAGAGGAAAACCACTATTTATAGGTAAAGAAGTCTCAGTATTCACAACGACAAGACCAATGAGAAGGCGACATGTGGCATCTGCCTCGAGGAGGTAAGTCGACGTGACTAACCACCTATGAAAGCATGACATGTGGCACGTGGTCTGAAAAACAAGTAAAATAGAAAATAATAATAATAAATGTTCTTGGAAAACTTGTCCTGAAGTCTAGTGATGTACTGCATGACCCCTGGATGAAGGGGCAACTAATGAGGAATGAAGAAAAATTTACTCCAGACCGTCCATGGTCATCCACACCAGCAGCCATACAGAAGAAAGCACCAAGATGAGGCTAATGCCCATGGTCGTCCATAGACGAAAACACACCCGTAGCACTCGTCCTAGGAAAGCTATCATCCCCATCTTGCAGGGGTTCGTCCGCAAGAGGACCCCTGGACGAGACTTTTACACTTGGGAATTACTGAGTACATTTCACCATTCCGCAACATATACATAACTTTTGGTGACCGTTGTATAAGAAAATATAACTCCTAAACGGTTATGGAAGTTATCCCTGAACTCTCGCACCTCCTCAAATTTAGGAGAGGTTACAATTCCAATAACTATTCCTAGGACACTATATAAACACCCATTCAGACCAGAAAAAAGTACGCTTGATATTTCCCAAAAAGTTGGAACTCTGAAAATATAGAGAGAATACTAACTTTGCCATCAGAGGGTTCTTGGCCGGCAATCCTGGTCACCTTTGATCGTTTTCCTTTCTTTTCCAGGCCATCGAAGGAGCAAGCAGTCCTGTCAAGTCCGAAGCATCCAGCCTACTGATTTTTTTTGCATCATCAAAGGTTAAATATAATTAGTGTCTATGCTTTTTAATTTTGTGTTAATGGTGGTGACTGTACTTTTCGTTTAATGGTGGTGGTTGGGCTTCTTGTTTATGGTAGCGGCTAAGTTTTGTGTTAATGGTGGTGGTTGTGTTTTTTGTTTAACGGTGGTGGTGGGTTTTTTGTTTATGATGGTAGTTGTGGTTTTTGTTTAATTATGATGGTGGTGAGTTTTTTGTTTATAGTGGTGGCTATTTTTTATTTTTTCATAGTGTTGGCTAGATTTTTTATTCATTGTGGTGGTTAGGTTTATGTTTACAATGGTGGCTGGGTTTTTGTTTTGGATTTCACTTTATTCGTTTTGATTTAAATTGAGATTTTTTTGCATTCTTTTTTATTTCTCCATGATTTGTAATGTGAGTTTGGTTTTTATTTTGATGAGAATGTTGTGGGTCTTCTTTCTTTGATAGTTTGGCTTCATATGATATTGCATTTTGATTAATTTGTCTAGTTTGTTATTGGGTTTTCTGTGGACATTTTCTGCATTGTCTTACTAATAATAATGCATCTTTTTTTGTTGTAGTACATCTTATCAAGGATATATGTTTGCAGTCTAGTTTGTTATTGATGCATTTTCCTTTATACTTTTGCAGATATGGAATTGGTGGCAAAAAGATAGCTTTTGTGGGACTACTTGAACTCAAATAATTTTCTGTAAAGTTTGGAAGCTAAGACATCATTTGTATATAAATGGTTGTAATTACTTTGTGAACATCTTTATTGCATTTTTAGATTGTATGGATGTTTTATTATGGATTTGCTTAGAAGTGAACAGGTTTATGTAATGGCAAGTATATGTAAAGAATATTAATAAATAAAATAAAATTGGTGACGATAATATTTGTCACCATATCTGTCTACAAGCAAAAATTGGTGATGAAATAATTCGTCACACTTGATCTATTGAAATTAAAAAAAAAAAAAAAAACAATCGATGACACAAAACTTCATCACCTAATCTATTGAAATTGGAAGAAAAAAAAACATTTTGTGACGAAATATTCTGTTACTGAAAATAAGATTCAGTGATGAAAATATTAGGTAACGAAAACCTTTCGTCACCTATCATTTTTTATTGGTGACAAAAGAATTTCGTCACCTATCTTTTTTTTATTGGTAATGAAACATTTTCATCACCAATATATTATGTAACAGAGCTTAGGTGACGAATGCTATTTCGTCACCATTTCATCACTATATATATTCGGTAATGAAATAAGGACATATTGTGACGATAAGTTTCGTTACCATAAACCACTTTTGTTGTAGTGTCTACATCATCTATATCCTAATAATAAAGTAACAAATTTAAAAGTATAATTTTTTCTTCTCAAATAAAAATTGGGCTTAAAAGCCGTGGTTACGCTAAGTGGCTTTACCAAATTGCAGAATTTTTTTTAAAATTTTAAATTTATATCATATCATATCATATTGTATTGTATCATATCATATCATATACTATATATAATAATAGAAACGGAGAGAAAGTCGGTTCCTACGCTTAAGGAAGTATTGACAAATAGAAAAAAAAAATACTATCCAAAATTTAGACACGCATGAGGTGTATTCTTAAAAATACTATACGGTGCACCGTTTTGAGAGAGTCTCATAAAAATCTAACCAGCTTATAAAAAAAAAAAAAAACATAAAATCCCAAAACAGACATACGCTGTAGAAAGAAAAGGAGAACTGAGAAAAAACGATAGAGAAAGAACTTCGGTCTGTCATAGATGGTGGAGAAAAATCTGAGAAGAAATTCAAGCTTTACCACCATCAGGCCACCGTACCCTCCACCGGTATGGTCTCTATTTTTTGGTACCGAAGGTCAGTGTACTCCTTTCCTCTTCAAATACTGTTTTTGTAGTTTGAAAGATTGAAACTCCTCACCATTGCTTTTCCTATTCGAATTAGAATCTTAAATCTTCAATATTTCTATGTTTTTGAATTCAAAACCGGCAGTTCCCCTTACTTAATTTTCTAGGGTTCTTCTTTTATCCCTTTTAAAAAAAAAAAAAGGGTTGATTCTCTTTCTTTGGATGCTTTGGTTTCAAATTATCCCTCTATATATTTTTTTTGATGGTTACATTAGGGATTTTGCCCTTGATTTACTGTGGTTAATAGTCAAAATTCACCTTGGATTATTTAAAATTTGAATGCATTAGGCGAACAACTTAATTTTTAATATGCAATTGGTTTGATAAAATTAAGGTCATTGTGACATGTAGGAAGAAGGCCCACTTCAAATCCTGCCACCATCAGATCCCAATACCCTCCACCGGTATAGTCTCTATCTTTTGGTTCTTTAAATTTGGGGTTAGATATGATTTAGGTCTGGCTATTTTGATTGGATTGGATTGCATTCTGGTTTTGGCTTATATTCAATTTTGAGTATGGAATTTGGATTAGATTGGTTTTTAATATCAGTTATCTGTGTTAGATTTGGTTTTTCTTTTGGATGTTTGGGTTCAATTCGTTTTGAGTATATGTCTTTGCTTTAAAGAGAAATCTTTGGAGATCTTCATGGATCGATTTGGTGCTAAAGAACATGGATTTATATTGCCAAAAAAATAAATCTGTCATTTCATTTATGGTGTTTTTAATTTTCTATTGAAATATTTTCCCCTCTTTATATTTCCGTTTCTCATGTTTCTTTTCTACCAATTGTTGTCAAGTATATTCTTTCTAAAATTTAAGTTTTTCTTGGGTTATGATATAAAGGCCATGTAGTTCTCATATCACAATGATTGGGTCAATTTTATTTTTAAATTGTATATCGTTAGTAAACTTTTTAATGTTAGAGAATGACGTTTGTCAAGTTCAGCAAAACTTTGTAATGTTAGAGAATGAGGTTTGTCAGGTTTTATCAACAAGGCTAATAATGCAAACTTTGTATCTGAATAGGAATTCTGTTCTACTTTAATATTTCAAATATTTGAGTTTTGAGTTCCAATGTCTATTTATTTCAATTTTTTTGTTTAATGATGCATCTACCTGTTTGTTAAAAGAATTTAGTCAATAAAATTGTCAGAAATCGTTGTTTCCTTTGAGGCATGAGATTATAGGAACTATTTTTGATGTACCCTTTACTCTTTTGCTATGGATTAGTTGTTTAAAATTTTAATGCATTATCCCTTCTTATTTATCCATTAATATGAATTTAGTTTCTTGCTCTTTTCCTTTTGATGCATCTTAATTTGTGATAATGTCTTGCTATCTAGGAGGCTTAGGCATGTTGTGCAAGTGTGTTCCACCAGATTCACCAAGTACTTTCTCATGTTCGTAGGATTTCAACTTTCTTTTTTAAAGTTTAGAATTTTAAAAATCATTCACTGGGTGAATTCCTAAATGTTGCTCAATGTCATTTTGTCTTTGTAAGGGCATCAAAAAAAGAAAAAGAAAAAAAGAGGTACTTAAGAAGATTTTTGACATTGTGAGAAAGATAGAAAGAATTTAGGTAATTTCAAATGTAGTTAATTCACATCGACAGAATTAAAAATTTCTTTTTTACTCATTGCACCTTACAGCTTTCTCAAACTTTCATGATGCAATAATTTGGATTATTATAATTTATGCATTTATTAAATTTGAATTTGGTGATCAATCCTCTACAATCTAATTCTAATAAAGATATTATTTAGGTTTATTAGTGTTAGGATATGAGCATTTTTTAGGCGGAATGGGTTACCCATTTTTAATTTTGCTCATCTTTGCTTTCTAAATTACAAATGTTGAATTATCAGGTCTGAATTGGTACTAATTTCTCTCTAAGGGTATTGACTAACTTTGACTGAACTGGTGATTTTATGTAGCACTTCAGAAACTTGAATAATTTCACACAAAGTATCACCAAAGCACAGGCCTATGATTTCATAGTACTTTGGAAAACTGTAGTATTATGCAACATCCTAATTTTACTATTTTAGGGGTCATTTTTCTTATTTTACAGTTTTACTTGGCACTCTGTTTTTTTAAAAGGTCAAAAGCGGTCCTTAAATTCATAGATAGTGTTGATACTATAGGATTAAAATGGGACAAACATTGTGTAATGATTGCATTAGAATGGGACAAACATTTTGTGCAATGATTGCATAAGTCATGGGGTTTTGACAAAGTGATCCTCTCTTCTTTAAGCTTTTTTTTTTCCTTTTTTTTAATTCATATTTTTTAAATTATAACTTGGTGTTCTTTGATTATAATTTTTAAGAAATTTCATAAAATTAAATTTTGTGCATTGATTGCTAAGGCACATGTCATTTTCTACCAAAAAATCTTATTACATATTGAATTATCAAGTCTGAATTGGTAGGAAATTTGACACGTGTGTTAAGAATATAAAGAATATGCAATCCACTGGTTACATTTTCAAAATATGTAACTATGCTAATTTCTTTAGAGTAAGTTGTACCCATTGGCTACAAGCAAGTTAGTAGCTAAACTTTATCCTTATTAATTGTATACTATAATGCAAGAAATCTACTTAAGGAAAATAGTTTGTTTTCCATTGCTTTAAGTTTTACATTTTGTTTGCGATTAAAGGTTAAGGTATCAACCAATACTTTGTAACTTCTTTAGAGTTTTGAAATTGAAGAGATGGAAGTAAATTAGAGAAGAAGACAACTATAAGATGTGTGGTTATGGATCTAACTATTGAAGTTACATTAGAAAATATATCTAATGTATAGATATAGTTGCATTCCTAACTTATTGTAGAGAAACTTGATATAAATTATATTTACTATGATTGATTGCACCAGTTTCTTTAACTGCTGCTCATCACTATAATTGTTAGGAAACATTTTCCAGGACATTAGGTGTTTGCCCTATTTCTCAAATTCTTCTCACATGGATATCCCTACAATAAAACATGTAGTATTGGTGAATCTTTGTTATTAATCGCAATCATATTATGAAATTTGAATCATAATTAGGTTGGTCCATTAAGGAATCATCCTTCAATCAGTTAAAGCATCTCTGTTATTACAATAGGACAAGTAGTATTCGTGTAATGTTTCTGTAAATAAAGTATAACTTTGGTTTATTTCAACAATTTTTTAAATTATGCAACATGACTTGGATGAATTATAATGTTTTTTTATTGTATTGTTATGTTAAGTTGATTGTCTTCTAATATATAAAATGACATGCAGTTGGAACCATTACCGGTGAAGGTTTTCTTTTTTCTTTTTAAAATTACATGATAACCATGATTTATGTTTGAGTGTTCCAATTTAGGCATTTGGGTTAAATTTGGTTTTGATCAAGGCTATAGGATTAGATTTGGTTTATGGCTAGGGTAAATGTGTTGCTTTGGTTTGTTTTTGGATTTTTGAGTTAAATTGTTTTGGGTAATTTGCGGATTACAAAGTAGAGAGTATTTTTGGTCTCTTCAATTTCTTTACGCATCCTGAATGAGTTTCCAATTTGTTCATTCGGCGTTTATCAAGTACAAATTTAGATTTATTTAACTCTCTCTTGGACTTAATGGTAGATTTCAATTGTCATTGATTGATTTCAATTGTCATTGATTGATTTCAATTTCAAATCTATGTAATAAAAAATTAAAGGGTTTTTCTTTAGCTTTTCTTTTTTAGGATTTGTAGGTGGAAAGGGAAATTCTTGGAAGCAATCCAAGTCTGAGTAGAAGCAGTACTACCAGGTATAGTTTATACTTTATTGGAACCATCACCAGTAATTTTTTTTTAATTGAATGTTAAATATGTTTTATGTTTGGATTTTTGGTTGGATTGGTTTGATTTTTAGATATTTGGGTTAGAATTTATTTTGTTTTCATTTAGGTATTTGGGTTTGGATTTTTTTTTTTCTATTTGTTTTTGTTTTAAATATTAGGATTAAAATGGTTCTGGGCTATTCTGTGATTGATTTTACAATCTGCATACTATGCTGCCAACCATGTCTTCTTTGCTGGATGCCGCTTCTCTCTACAACAATCTGAACCTAAACAGGTACGTATTGTTTTAGATATTTCTTATATGATTTATTCTATTCTAATCTATTTGTTTATAGGACTTCTACTAGATGTTTCTTTGCACATATTTTATTTGAATTTTCTTCAATATATTTATTTAATTGTATATTGCTATGATCAACATGAAGATTAATTAATTTTTTAGATGCCTCTTAGAAGTAGTGAATCTAATTTTTAATATTAGTGCTTCTCCTCAAAAATTCTAAATATGTGACATTCTCATGAATTGATTCCTTAATGTACAACTTTGTCCAGTTTTGAAACTAGCGGATATATGACCAAAAACAGGGATACAGTAGTTTTTAGTGGTAGATGATTTTTATATAGTTAATTTTTTGTGTGTTCTATTGCCATTTATAAATGGCCATTATCAGATTGAATTAATTATGAATCTAAGAGCAGGCACCGTGAAACTAAATTGAATTTTAGTATAAAACTTTGAAATGAATAGCAAAGTAGAAATTGACAATGAACATTCCACCTGACAATTATCAATGAATATTCCATGTCTTTATGTATGGGTGGATTCTTTTATTTAAGTTCTCTTATTAGAACTCCCTTCATGCCATATCGTTAAGCATTATAATATGTTAATCATGGAAAATTTTGTGTGCATTGTTATGTGTTTTCCTTCTCTAAAATGGGATATGCTAGAAGTTTTGGGGTTTATGCATGTGTAGAAATAATAATAGCTTAATATGTGTCTTTTAATGAACCAATGCTGTATTCTATTAAAAATACACCAAATTTTATTTTGTTTTAAAATACATCAAGTAGGCTTTAGGTTTGAGGTTGAATTTTTTTCCCCATCAATTACATTTCAGGGTTTGCTATGACTTGAGCTACATTGTCTAAGGAAGTCAAACAAACACTTTAGACTCACTCAAACGTTAAAGCCAGATGCTAAATCTCACACAAACTTAAACCCACTCATCCAAAGCTAACTGCCATTAAAACTACCTATTTTCTTCCTCAAATAAACATATTTTTCAATATGTTTTTTCTGTCCTTTTGTCGAAGCACGAATTCACAAAGATCTCTATCAGATAAGATGCTGGGTATTTTTCAAGAAGATTACTAAATCAAAAGGTTAGGAACTGCCATTGTGAGATTGTCTTACCACAATCTTCAGCCTTACTGCTACTGTTAGACTGCTGGACCCGCCGCTGGTATTTATGTTTTTAAAATTAGGACATTAAATATGATTTAGGCTTTTGGGTTAGATTTGATTAGTTTATATTAGATTTCCTTTTCGCTGTTCAAGGGACATCACAAGGCAGCAAGAGAGAAGAGCAAGAAAAAAAATTGTAGACAAAGAAGGTATAGGCAATAGGGAGAGGCTTCGGTTGAACTTTGAAGTTAACAAAGAAGACAGATTGGTTTTTCTTGATGTGGTATGAAATTTAGTCTCTCTCTATATCTCCTTCTTTATTTTATTTTTTGTTTGAAAATTTTTTTGTGCTCTTTGTTTAGTTCTAAATTTTGGATATCATAGTTTTTTATTGTGCAAATGTTACTGTTTTATTATTTATTGGCATTGTTTTAGGCACCCATGAAATATCTTCAACCTACAATTCAAATTCTACAAGGTACTAGATCTCTTGGAGATAGCAAAAGATATCACTTTCTTACCCTTTTTCATAACCATCACAACTCCAAAGTCAAAACAAAGTAACGTCTTCACCAAATAAACTTCTTCTTCTCTTATTGTGTATGCTGTGTTTATATTCAATTGATACTTTAATCAATTTCTTCTAAAGAAAAACCCATATAATATATCCCCTGTTTTTTTAAGCGAGTTAGGTTAGTATGATTTCAAGAGAGAGGAATATGCAAATATGTCTATTTTTTTTTAATGCCAATCTCTTTCTCTCTCCTTGGAAGATTGACAATTAAGGGTTTTTTTTTAAGGGCACTATTTCATTTCTCTATCCTAAAAAACTCTATATATATATATATATATATATATATATATATATATATATATATATATTGTTTTTGTACTCGAATAAATGCTTGAATGTGTGACGAAACCCAAATACCTAAATATTTATTGCAAGTTTGGGTATCGTAGTATCTATTTTTTTGGTTAGTTTTTATCATTCATGCTGTTGATTACTTTGTTTTGTTGAATTATTTTGGAACTTTGTGCACTCATCTTAGTTTCACTGAATTTTGCATATAACCTCATGTTTAAGTTGTTTTTCATATTAAATAAGTAGTGTGGTACTCAATTAAGGTACATCAAGATGTTTTTTGATATTTAGGTGTGGGTAGACTCATTACATGACTTTGAGTGTCCATATTCTAAATTAGCAACATATGTGCACCTTGATAGCGAGTGTAAACTATAATATGGTGACATTTGCTGGCTATGTTAATGGTTGAATAATGAAATTTAAGTGGTGAGAAACTAGAAATGATGAACAATGGAGTGGAGGATTTTTTTTTTTTTTTTTTAAATGTATTTGAACAATGGTAACTTGTACCAACTGCTTAACGCACATTTTTCACAACTAGGACTTTTTTTTTCTTTTGTACATGCTTGCTTTTGTTTCCTTTTAAAGGTTGGATGGAATGTCATGTTATCTTTGGCAAGATGCTATATGGGATGGATGTTGTCTACGAGAGTGAAGTAGAAGGATATCTTCCTTTATTGTTTTGGGATGTTATTGGTCAAATATTTATAAATTTTACCATTTACCTAGAGATGGTGTCTTTAGGAAAAGTCTTCAAAAATCTCATCCATAGTCCATCTGTTTCTAAGTTATTTTCTTAGAACAATGGTCATAGTCCATATGCAGTTTAATAACAAATTAACTATTTTTAAATGGATAACATTAGAACTACATTTTGATCCAATTTAGTCTTGGTGTCCTATGAGCATTCAACGTTACAACCTTATACCCAATTCTTGATATGCATGTGTTTGCACCCCAATTAGTGACCAACAAATTGGATAATTTATGATATAATAATCCTTTGAGTTTTATGAAGTGCAACTCAATGCATCATTTTATGTTTTATGCAAATGCTATTTTTTATGAATTTTTTTTTCTAGGTTTTAATTGCTACTTAGAGCTAGAGTAGTTGAAAAAGAGGTAGAGACAAATAACAAAATGAATATTGATGAAACTGAGAAAAGTGCAAATATTATCAAGATCCTAATGAAATAGGAGTTGATGGAAAAGGACAATGGTGGGAAGCATTAAGAAATTGAAAACCAAATGTACACGACTCAAGGAAAGAGCAAGGCAATGCAAATTTATATTGGTACTAGCTCTTATCTTTTAATGATTGGTATTGAGAAAATTCTATAATGGAAGACTTGGTTAGGCCTACCATAGCCACTTCCTTTGCACTTACATAGGCTTGGACATTTGATCTTGAGGGACCAATTTTTAGTTTCAATCAGTGCAAGTACAAAAAAAAGGATTGGCTTTAAGGGATCTCTTTTTATCTCCCCCCTACCTCATGATATATGTTTTGTTTGACTTTGTATTCTTGGAATGAATTGTTCTCTTTGCAATGTAAATTGGGGAGTTACAGTAAGAATCCTATAATGGTGAAGAGGTTTTTTGTATTTTATTCATTATGTTTCATTTGAATATATTTCACGCATAAACACAAATTAAGAGGAATTTTATAGTCTCCTAAAAAGAGGAAGTTTATAAAAAAAATAATAGGGAAGTTTTTTTTTTTTTCTTTGTCTTTTTCTTTTTTGACAGAAGTATTTAGTTTTCTATTAATCATCTATAGAGTCATCGGAAGATTTTTATAATATCATATTTATGATTAGTTGGCTTAAGGAGCTATCATGGAGTTTTTATGATACATGTTTACATTATTAGAGAATGATATTGGTAATATTTAGTATTCTAAAAAAAGAATGATATTGGTAGGATTAAACACTTAGTGAAAATAGCAATTTCCTAACAATAGAATTTTATTATTTTATTATTATTACTTTTACACATTCTACCATGAATGAGAATTAAAGTATCTCGTGCATTGTGCGGGTTATATGCTAGTATATATAATTGTTGTGCCAAGTGGTTGCACTAAATTGAAGTAAGTTTTTAAATAAAAACAAAATTTTTTGATCTAATCAACTTCTTTAGATAAAGTAACAATAAGTGTTCTACCAAGCTTCTTCTTCTTCTTTTTAATTTTATAAATTAAGAATTTTACTCTTAGCTTACGTAGTATTTTTTTTTTTTTTTGGGATAAACATTTATCCTGCATCATCTATATCCTAATGATAAAGTAACAAATTTGAAAGTATACTTTTTTCTTCTTAAATAAAAGTTGAGCTTAGAAACCATGATTACGCCAAGTGGCTTCACCAAATTGAAAAAAAAAATTAAAATTTTTAAAAGTATATATATAATTGTTGTGCCAAGTGACTGCACCAAATTGAAGTAAGTTTTTATATAAAAACAAAAAATTTTGATCTTATCAACTTCTTTATATAAAATAACAATAAGTGCTCTAATGAGCATCTTCTTCTTCTTCTTCTTCTTATTCTTTTTTTTTTTTTTAAAGAATTTATGAATTAACAATTTTACTCTTAGCTTACGCTAGTTTTTTTTTTTTTGGGGATAAACATTTATCTTACATCATCTATTTCGTAATAATAAAGTAAAAAAATATAAAAGTATAATTTTTTCTTCTTAATTTCTTTTTTGGGATAAAGTAACAAAAAAATAGCTAATATGTTTTAACTTTAAGCGTAAACTAAAAAAAAATTCTAATAACAATCTAATAATATTAATCATTTTTTTGGGAAAAAGTTAAAATAAAAAAACTAATATGTAGTTAAAGTAAACTTCTTAATTACGTAAACTCCTTTTTCTTTTTGTTATTATCAACTTCTTCACAACTTAAAACTATCTAATATAAAGGTGGGGGTATATATATGGTTTTGGTGTATTTTTCCATTTTCCTATCGTATGATTTCTTGATGTATTTTTTTCCTTCTCATACCTACCTTGCCTATGAAACTTGTAAGTATGTATTTACCTTCTTCTCTTTGTTTTTTCATAAAAATCTCTCCTTTTTTTTCATCAAATTGATTATGTTTTGTGTGCAAGTTGCCTTTTGTTTAAGTTATTTTTGTTAACTTTGATCTAATTTATATACTTATTATGGTCTTCAGAATTAATGTTATATCTTCTATGAAAACGAACAGATTAATTTTAACAAAAATCTTATTCGCTTTTTGAAAGATCTTTTTTCCAATATGTGTAGATCTCACAAGTAGCCATGAGACCAAGATTTGAGCATTCAAAACCATGATAATGAACATCACTCCACACAGAATGGAGATATAAAATTGATTAAATATAAAAAGGGTGATGTAAAAAAAATGGATATTTAAGGTAATGTGAAATCTCCATAACTTTGTTGCCTCCCCCTTGCTATCCAAGTTAATCCAATTTTCATGTGTGTCTTTACTTTAACTCTAATTCCAGATTTTTTTTAATGTTTAGAAATTTATATTGTTTGTAATTATTGAATTTAGAGTTTCTTTGTGTCTATATATTTATGTGTGTGTTATAGTGGATTTTGCTTTCAATTTTTATGCCGGTATGTTATAATTATTATTTGTTGTTCATCACCCTACTTCACCTTAATTGTTATTTGAACAAGTAAGAGTTATGTCTTAATCTAACCGAGTATAACATTTCTCTTCAATCATTAATTAGTCTTCCTTAATAAAATTATTCATGTTATAAGTTTATGACCAAAATTGTGCAATGCTCACTTACTTCTAAGAGCTTTTAGACATTTAATACTTGCCATTATCGTTAAAATATTTTTACTATTTTATTTGTTATTAAATTTAATTATACTATCAAAAAATATATGTTATGTTCTAAAGATTTAGATTAAATGTTTAGAATCATGATTGTATCATGTTGGCAAACCGAGAGCAAAACAAGTCTAGTCTTAGTGTTGAAAGTGTGCTTAAATAAGTGTGTTTCAAGATTTCAAATTCCAGCTAATTGCAGAAAAGAGAAGTCAAGATCTGCCTATTTCGACCAATCGAGAAATAGACCCGACCGATCGATAATTGTAGATCGAGTTTTCTACTAAAGGTTATTTCAGTCTAATCACAACAAAGACGTTTAGGGTTTCACTTAAACTTCTCCACATATAAAAAGAAAACCGTAGCTACATTTTGAAGACTTTTGAGAAGATTTGTGTGTTACTCTTTGTGAGATTTGAGAAGTACTATACCTTTTAACTACACAAGATTCTACCAAAGCTAAAATTACAATCAAGGATTGATAGTTGCATAAATATTAACTACTAATGGTGATCTGAAACATTTGAGCGGAGGTTTAAAGTCACAAGCAAAGGTGTGCTTGTGTTGTTAATCCAAGAAGAGAAGGAGTTCGTGGATTCGAAGTTTGCACATGGTCATGTCAGTAAGTTACTACATGAGGTAGCATTAGATTTAGGGTTAAATCTTTTATAAAAACTTCAATTCTTTTATAGTAGATTTGGTTTACCTTGAAGATAGTTAGGTCAAATCTTAGGTCAATTCCTCCCCAGGTTTTTACCTTGAAACGAGTTAGTTTCATTAGTTTTTCTGGGTAATCATATCGTTGTGTTATTTTTTTTTTCGTAACTTTGCATGATATGATTTATTTGTTTTAATCTAGATCTAAAAATTAATCTAAGTAATCACTTGGTTAATAAAATAGGTTAAACAATCTGCTTAAGGGGTTTAAACGAACTCTCAATATATATTTCTTAAAATTTATACATAATTCTTTTATTAAGTCGTGCATCGCACGGGCATAGTACTATATATATATATATATATATATATATATATATATATATATATATATATATATATATATATATATATATATATTAGGTCTTGCCGCAGTACAAGTGCCCTATAAGGAATAATATTCCTTAAGTAGTTTTAAGGCTTAATGCCTATTCAATTGGAGTCCATTACGTGTCCAACACAAAAGTATAACTTGGGAAGGAATAAAACATGTGGCACAAATTGATGCACCTCAAATTTAAGCCACTAATTATAACAATTATTATCATTATTTCCAAAAAAAATACTTTATAAATTAGAATGCTATGTTTATAAATTTTCTTAAAAAATACTTTCCTTATAACATATGTTTATTAATTTATTCTATTTTATCTTTATAGTAAAATATATATTATATGAAACTATGTTATAGCAGAATGAATTATAATTATAATACTATGCTAATTCCCAATTTAATTATGGCGTAAAGAATAGAGACCAAATTACCCAAAAAAGAAAATCATTGAAACAGAGCTATTGAAGAGAAAGGGTGAGTTTAAGCATGTACTATACACCACGCACACCGCTGCTACCAACTGGCCAATCATATCGTGCATAGTCACTCGATCTACTTGGCACCATCTATTTTCTCACTTCTTTGATCTTGCCCTCTTTCAACTCATGTTTGTGTATCTTACTATTTTTTACTCTGTTTTTTGGGATAATGGTAAAGTTAGTACTTTCAGGTTTGAATAGAGACCAGTTTTCCCAAAAAAGAAAATCATTTAAACATAGCTGTTGAAGAGAGAGGGTGAGTTTGAGCATGTATCGAACACCATGCTACTGCTGCCAATTGGCCGATCATATCGTTCATAGTCACTCGATCTGCTTGGTATCATCTATTTTCTCGCTTCTTTGATCTTGCCCTCATTCAACTCATGTTTACATATGTTATTGTTTTTTAATCTGTTTTTTGGGATAATGGAAAAGTTAGTATTTTTCAAGTTTGAACTGGCTTTATTTTAAAGAGCGAAAAAATTGCAAACTAACACTAATCCTCAAACAATTTTGTTAGTTAGCAACGTTTCTAAACCATTTAGGAAACTAACATCTCAAGTCTCTTAGACTTGAGTTCACTATAGCACCTCGAGCCTAAGAGACTCGAGATCAATGTATTGGTAGAGAAAATCGAGTTTTACACACTCGATTTCCTTTCTTGTTGACCCATTGATCTTCCTTTTCTTCCTTCATTGTTCTTCCTTTTCTTCCTTCGTTCTTCATTCTCCAAATCAATAGACCCACTTTTCTTCCTTCATTCTTTATTCTCCCGATCAACAGACCTAAATCAAACCCCAAGAACAAACTCCTTCGTTCTTCATTCTCCACACCAACTAGACCCAAATCAAACCCAGAACAAACCCCTTCGTTCTTCATTCAGTTCGAGCCTTTGCCACCTGGGTTTAGTCTGAGCCGCCACTTGGGTTCAGTCCTAGCCACTACTTGGAGCCTTCTCCGTAGTTTCCATTTTCCATCTTTGATGGGTTTGTGTTTCTGTTTATCACTTTTGCTGGGTTTGTGTTTATCTCTTTGCTTCATTGTGGACTTATTTTTTTTATGTCTTTGTTGGGTTTGTGTTTCTATTCTCTTTTGCTGTCGTTTCACTTTACAAAACTCAAGTCTCAAAGGCTCGATTTAGCACATCAAACTCGAGATGTTAGTTTCCTAAATAGCTTGAAAATGTTGCTAACTAACAAAATTGTTTGGGAATTGGTGTTAGTTTGCAATTTTTTCCTTTTAAAGAGGGTCGACTATGGGTGTGGTCATGTGGGTGAGTCATGACTGGATCTATGTGGGTCATTGGGTTTAGGTGTAATTTTAAAAGCATGGGGTTCTATAGCTTGCAAGTATTTCAAAGTGTAACAGAGGTCATGTTTCAGTGTCAGTGCTGCTAAATGTCTTTGATTTTTTTTTTTTGTTGTTGTTGTAATCCTAGCATACTGTAGCTTCACGCGTGGACAATTATTGGCCACACATGGATGTGGGATCAATCTTTTACTTTATCTTTTTGGGTAGAAATAGAATTCTAGTACTTTTAGTCTTTTACATACCTATTGTTGTGTTTGGAGAATAACTCATGAAAATTTTATGCTATTTTGTTGTGTTTCTAAACTTTCTTTTTGCTTTTTTCATTAACAATCACTTGATGGAAATACTATTTTGACACAATACTAAAATGTTATAGACTAAACTAACACATTAAAAATACTAAAAAATATTTGAACATACAAACCAAATATCAAAATAGTAATTAAACCCAAAAAAAAAAAAATTCCCATAGTTCCCATGATTTGGTACTGCTATTACCATTGGCCCATTGCCAATTGTTGTAGCCAATCTCAACAAAGAGGACTAAGTTGTGAAACAAGATTGACCCATTTGATGTAGTTCAAGGCCTATATATAATCGATTTGACTTTAAGGCCTCTCGATCTCTTAGCCTAGACAAAACTAGGTTGTGAGAAAGACCAAGATAAGGATATCATGTACTCCCTTCAACTATCAATTGAGTCACTTTCGATCACAATATTTCTATAGTTATCTCTAATTGTCACCTTGATTTCCAATCTAATTAATAGCTAATGCTTCAGCCACACCAAGTCTCTAAAACGCACGTGAGATGGACTTAATTTCCAACAGTTTCAGTTAATGCAGTTGTCTGAACGCAAATCTAGAGGGACAAAGTCTAACTCTACGAATAATAGAAAAAAGATGACATATGTTTCTATTAGATTTGTAATACACATAATTCACTTAAAAAACTGTGTAAAATATTTAAAACCTGCTTTAACAAGCCATATACCTTGCATCTAAATTTCCACTGCATGATTTGTAATGCGCATAATTCATATACAGTGCTTGATTTTGAGTTATTATCGCTTATCAGAAACGTATAAACTGACTTTATTACATCTAAATTTGTTCAATCAGAGGAATTAAATTTCGTTAACAATATAATTATATTGACCTAAACTATAGCCGCGTTTATAAAAAAACGCGGCTATAACTGACCTATAGACGCGTTTAAATGAAATGCGGCTATAGACCAAACCTATAGCTGCATTTTGTTAAACGCGGCCATAGGTTTGGTCTATAGCCGCGTTTTCAAAACGCGGCTATAGGTCCAGGAAAAAATTTTTTTAGAAGGATGTATGACCTAGGGAACAAATTTTTTTATAAGGGAGGGTTATAGCCGCGTTTCACAAAAACGAGGCTATAGGTCCAATCAAATAATATATATTTTAAAAAGATGACCTGTACATCTAAATAAATTTTTTTTTTTATAGAAAGGGAGGGGCTATAGCCGCGTTTTTAAAAACGCGGCTATAGGTCCAGTCAAATAATTTTTTTTTTTTAAAAGATGACCTGTGCATCTGAATTAATTATTATTTTTATATAAGGGAGGGGCTATAGGTAACACCAATAAAAAAAACCCAAAACCCCACTTTCCCACCTACCCCCACTCTTATCTTTTCTTTCTTTGGTGATTGTTGTATGATTTCTTAGGTTTCTTTCTTTCTTTCTTCTCTGCAAGTCACGCCCAGCTCTTCTTTCTTTCTCTCTTTTTTTTTTCCTTCACTCCAACACAATCTTTTTTTTTTCTTTGTTTCTTTGCTGCTATTTCTTCTTTTCTTTTTTTCTTTCAACACAACGCACACACTCCTCTCACCGGTACACTCCACACCACCATATATTTCATTTTTCAAGCAAGGATCACTGGAAATTTTCATAAGAAAAGCTAAAGGCTCACCAATTTCTACTATTTGAGGTAAAAATTCTCTAATTTTTTTATGGGTATTATACTTTTGCTAGAAGTTATTTTTGCTATTGTGTTTCTGATATTGTGCTTATGTTTAAATGAGTTTGTGTTCTTGAGCTTTTGTGTTCTTTGAATGGATTTAGTGTTAAATTTGAGATGGTTTTGTTGAATGAGAGGAGATTCATGGGTTTGTATTGTTATATTTTGGAGCACGTTGTATTTGTATTGTCAGTATATTGTATTTGATTTTGAATTTTCTGGGTGTGTTTGATTTTAAACTTTTTGGGTTTGTGTTTGATTTTGAATTTTCTGGGTTTGTGTTTAATTAAAAAAAATTTTTTGTTTGAGTTTTGAATTTTTTGGGGGAAAAAAAAGCCCAGAATTTTTTTTTTGTTTTTAAAAAAAGCTGAATTTTTGAATTTTTTGGGAAAAAAAACCCCCAATAATTTTTTTTTTTTAAAATACCTATAGCCGCGGTTTAAATGCAACTCAAAGCGGGTTTGTAGCCGCATTTTGTAAAAACGTAGCTATAGGTCTCAGACTATGGCCGTGGTTTTTTGAAACGCAGCTATAGACCCGAAGCCTATAGCTGCGGTTAAAAATGCAACTATAGGTCTGATCTATAGCCGCGGTTATAAAAACGCGACTACAGACGCTCAGGGCTGTTGCTGTGCCGTTTAGGCCAGGGTTGTAAACGCGGCTATAGCCTAAAGCCGCATTTTCGGGGTCTATAGCCGCGTTTTTGAAACACCAAACTCTAATAAATCACTTTCATCAAGTATTTTAAATATCATAATATTTTGCATTGATGAACAGTGCAGTCTCAAATTTGAAACCGCAATATTCACAAATTTTAAAAATCATATTATTTTTTTATTCAGATAAGGTCCGCTTTCTTTTAAAGAAAGATTAAAAATTGAATGAAGTTGTAAAAAAAATTAATAAAAATATTAAAGAAAGAATATTTAAATGAAATTGTAAAAAAAAAAAAAAGAATGTTTGGTGTTTGGTATATTGTAAAATTAGGAGTTAAAATTGTAAAAATAGTGTTCTAATATTGTAAATGTTAAAAATTTTACAATTGTTGATAAGAATGCTCTTACAAATGCCAAAACAACATGTGCCGTGGGCCTATGGCAATCTTTGTATGGATGTGGTATTAATTATTAGCATCAAATGTGTATATCTCCTCTGCTAAATTGGGAGAATTCTATTTGAGAAAATGAGATACACATACCCAACATCAATTCTATCATATCTGTTCTATATGATAGAAATATCACCAGTGAATACAGTACGACTTATTTATCAATTATATCAATTTTTTTACCCTTTTATGAAAAGACAATACTCAACATCAATCAACCTAGAAGCTCATTTGGAATTTTTTTTAAGCTCATTTGGAATTTGATTATAACATTTTGGGAGTATTGAACCCACAAACCATACTTCCTCAACCCACTGAAGATGATGTTCTTAAATAGCTACTAATAGACCCAGACCAACATTTCATTAATCATGATAATGACAAAAGGGGAAAAAATTATTTTCTTAATACTATGTCTTTCATTCAACTCAATTATTTACTTTCTCAAAAAAAAAAATCAATTATTTAGGATATACTAAAATGGATCTCTATGTTCTTTTAAATTCTAGAAAAGGGGTAATTACAGTAAATCTACCTATGATTTGGTCTAAGTTCATGTTGATTATCTGTGGTTTGAAAAGTGTCACTTTGTTCACTTGAAGTTTGCATTGTTAGGCTTATGTAACCCACCTCCATTAAAAATGAGAGTAAAAATGTATTTTTGCTTTCTTTTTATGTCTCTATTCTCTCCAAAAAAATAAAAAAAAATAAAAAAAGGCAAGAAAATAAGATCAAAAGTGAGGATTTTCTAAAATTTAAATGTAACACTACTCACCCACCACTGTAAATCCATTTTTAAAAGAGGAAAACAAATTAAATGTAATGTAATTAAAAGAAGAACAAAAGCAAAAACTAAATAACCAAACCAACAAATAATTTTATATATAAGAACTTTTATACTTTGGGTTATGCTATACGTTATTATTGGAGCTTGTACTTGACCAACCGCTCATAATCTGGGAGTTTGTTCATTGAGGCAATTCTTCAATTCTTTTATTGGGGTTTTGTTCATTTGGGGTGAATGGTGACAAGCTGCCTGATAATGATGGTGGGGCGGTGTTTGTTCGTGTCTTTTTTTTTAGAAAAATGTTTGTTTGTGTCTGGTTGAATGCATTCGTGAATTTGCTGGCTTGAGGGTGCTGCGGGATTGGTGGTGTTGGATTTGGTGCCGTTGGGTCTTGGGAACGAGCTGGTATATGGTGTACCCGGCATATATGCCGGGTCACTCACACACTGGCGAGTCCCACACACTGTGGGGCCTGCCGCTGTGTGAGAGACCCGGCATATATGTCTGGTACAACATATAATTTTTGCTTGGGAACGGCTACTTTGAACAATCCAGTGGAGTTACGGCTGTGGTTGAGATTGGTTTGTATTCTAATGAAATTGGAAACCTTTAGTGAAAATTTTTAGCTCAAATTGGTAGATCTAGCCATTTGGTAAGGCCTTTTTTTTATTGTTAGGTATCGGGTTTCATTAGAACTACAGTGAAATACCACAAGTTACATCAGATTCCATTTCAACTGGGACATCATCTAGCCAAACCAGATGTCAACATTCTTGGCTTTCTTTTAGTCATAAGCAACATAGTTTCAATTCCTTTTGGTATGGCTGAAACCTGGCAAGCACGGGTGCAACATTTGGGCTGCCTATGCGTCCGTGCTGCGTCGGGCATTAAAAAAATAATTTTTTCGGCGTGATTTGCGCCGATACGACGCCGATTCTGGCCGATTCGCACTGATCAGCTCGAATCGGTCCGTATCAGGCGCAAACCGATACCGGTGAAATCGGCCGATACTGGCTGAAACTCAAAAAAAAAAACAGGTGCGTAACCATTTAACTTGGCCAAAAAAAAAAAAAAAAGAAGGTGCAAACGCACCGTTTGGAAAAAAAACCAAGACCTAGCCCTCTCCCTCTTCATTTTTCTTGCGCCTCTCTCCCACTCTCTGCCTTCACTCTTCAGCTAGGCTCTCTCCCATTCTCTGTATTCTAGTTATTACTTACTATTGCTCTTAAATTTGGTATATATTTATATAATGTGAAAAAAGTATATTTAGAAATATATTAAAAATATTTTTAATAATTTTTTAATCGCCGCACCCTGTAGCACCCGCACCCTACTTTTTCAAAAATTGCCGAGTCCCGCACCCGCACCCGAATCCCGAAACGCACCCGTGCTTCATAGGCTGAAACAAAAATGGCTAAAGCTTTGCAATCTCCATTTCAATGATATTATCAAAGTGAGAAGTGCAAAAATCCTCCCCTTGCACTAGATTGATGATGACTAGAGCATCTCCATCCAAAATAAATTCTAGAATGCTTGGATGCAAGGGATTGATGATTGAAAGTTGAAACTTTTCTGCTTATGTATAATTTTGTTTTACAAGAAGAAGGCAAAATGCTTATTTGTAATGGTTTGAAATTTCATTTTCAATGTTCATCCATTTTTGAAAAAATTTCAAAACCTATCCTTTTGATTCATGTTATGTTTATTTTTGTCTAAAAATGTGTTTTTTTAATGGCAAATTGAGATGTGGGTTATAGAAGGCTAACGGTGCAAACTTCAGGTAGGCAAAGTGACATTTTCCAAACTACGAGTAGACAACGTAAATTTGAGTCAAACCATAAGTGGGTTTACTATAACTACCCCTTCTAGAAATCATCAATGATTAATTTTATATGAAATCTTGCAACAATTTTGTTTTAATGGATAACATCAGAAAGCCTATTAGAATAACATCTATTATTCTGTTGCAAGATCTAGTTTTGATTATATATATATATATATATATATATATATATATATATATATATGATTGAAAATTTCCGTATTCAAAGTTATAATAGAAATTGAAAGGGTAAGAATAATCTCTCTATAAATAAATTGCTAGACTATTGATTTTTTATTCATTACTGGCCATATTGGCATAATTCAAAATTATTTATGAAATCTTTTACAAGGTTTAGTTATGTCATCTTTTTTGTCTTATTTTCTCTGTTTTAGGCTTACTCTTTTGGGTTTTGACCCATTATATGTTGGTATGCCAATTTTCTTTTTGTCGGTATTATTACATTTTTTTTTTATAATAAATATCATGCGAAACTCTTTTTCTTCTCATTAGACATATTATGAAAATGAACTTAATACTGAATTTAATGAGGTCAAAGCATTCACTCTATAATAATTGCTTTTATCAGTAAACTAAAACACCAATTAATCTTTTTAATATAAAAGAGTTTAAACTCCTAATCTTTTATTTGAAAAACTTAATTATTTGAATTAACTAAAACTCACTTGTATTCTTAAGGGTCCGTTTGGTTGGGAGGATGAAAAAGTGGAAGAATAGAAAATGCAGAGAAGATAGAAAAGATTTTAGGTTCCTTTATCTGTGTTTGGTAGGAAGGATGGAAAAGTCGATGAATAAAAAACTTTTTTGTTTTGTTGAAAATAAAGTTTGTATAAATTTACCATCATATCCCTATTAAATAAAATAAAATGTAACACATTATACTTTTTTTTTTAAATTATGTATATATCAAAATGTTTTCAAAAAAAAAAAAAGAGAACAAAAAAAAAAACCAACCAAAATTAATGAGAAAATAAACATATCAGTGCAAAAAAAATAAAATAAAATAAAATAAAGCTACACATCCAGAAAAAGTCAAAGAAAATAAAAAGAAGAAAAGAAAAGAAGCTACGTTCAGACAAAAGAAAAGAAGAAAAAAAAAAAATGAAAACCATCACGCCACTAACAAAGAAAAAAAAAATCAAGGAAAAAAAAAAAAAAAAAGGTCAACACGTCAGTAACAAAGGAAGAAAAAATGAAAGGAAAAAATAAAAAGCCAACATATTGAAGACTTGAAGGTGAATTTTAAGGGTATTTTTAGAAACTCATTTTATGAATTTCTTCCTCTCAGTTTTCTCTCCATTTAAGAAGAAAAATTTTTGATGGGCTAGGAGAAAAAATACGTGGGCCCCACCATTTATTTTCCTTCCTCCCCACCCAACTAAACACACACTAAAAAATTTTACTTCCTATTGTCTCTACAAAGTTTTCCATCCTCCTTATTTCACCTCCAAACAAACACACTCTTAGGCTTCTTAGGTAGCCTGGCTATGAAGTTTCATAGAAAAGCTAGCACACATGAAAATATCAAAGAAATGCTTGAACTTTTGGAGTTCTGAGGCCTCACACTTGGCTTTAGAAGGTGAAGACATAATATTGGATGATGTCATGATCATGATGCTAGAGATTTCTCGACAGAAGCTCTCAACAAAAGCAGTCCAAATTTAGACTGTGACCTTGTCACCTTGCTGAACAATAAACTTCCATCGCGATGGAGAGTGCAGTGGTTTGACATCAAATAGTACATCGACGCATATGAGAAGACACAATTATAAATGCTATTTTAGGGTATGTTTAGTAGGAGGTGAAATAGGAGAGATGAAAAAAAAAAGAAGAGAAATTAGGAGGGAAAATGGGAAAGAGTGTTGTTTGGTAAGGGGGGAGGGAGAGAAATTTTTCTGGTGGGCCCCAACATTTTCCACTCAGGCTCACACAAAATTTGTCTCTCTAAAATGGAGAGAAAATCGGGAGGAGGGAGTTTGATGGTGAAATGACAAAATCCAATTGGCTTTTTTTTAATGGTTTTCTAGGCGTCAATGTTGCCTCCCCTTTTTTTTTTTTTTTTTTTTTCTAAGGTGTGGGCGTGGTGCTTTGTGTTTTTTTATTTTTTATTTTTTTTTGTTTAAATAGAAATGATTTAAAAAAAAAATTTGGGTGATTTTTTTTTTGGGTTCTTATCACCTTTATGTTTTAATTAGACATCATTTTTTAACAATGATATATGAATAAATTTATACAAATTCATTTTTTCCATCTTTTCACTTTTTCACTCCTAACCAAACAAGAAAGAGAAAAATTAAAATATTTTCTATCCTTCCACTTTTTTATCCTTTCACTATTTTCTATCTTCTTACTTTTACATCCCTCCAATCAAACTAACCCTTAAGGACCATGCCATGGATTATTCTTTTGAACTCACTAAACTTCATTTCAACATATATAGCTCAAGCCCAACTTCAAAAAAGATCTAAGGGAATCATTCTAGTAGCTACCAAAGAAAGTGATACGTCATACATCACAAAGAGAAAGAACTCACTTGTACCTTTATGTCATTTAGGTGCTAGTGGAGTAATCGGGACCTCGCAGAAAATTTGAGCAAGAGACAAATTGAGATCTAGTTAAATAGTTAAAGCTATTGCACCACGCAGTAGCAAATTAAAGGTTGATTTGAAACTTGGCGAAAATGCACTTTTCATCTCTATATTTTGCCCTGACTTCCATTTTGGTTTCTATATTTTATTTTTACTATATTTAGTCTCTATTTAGAAAAACTCCATCCATTTTAGTCCTTTTCATCAGTGCCCTAATGGTAAAATCCTAGGTGGCAGATGGAACTATTAAAATAATAATAATAATAATAATAATAAAATTTTATTTTGGTATTAAAAAATTCCACACCAGCATCTAAATTAAAAAAAAATTATTAATTTTAAATAAATAAAAGAAAGTTAAAAATAGAATTACTTTTTCTTATTTTTAACTTTCTTTTTTCTCCCACGTTAAAATATAAAAATGCATCTAGGGGAATATGCAATTAAAGTAGATGAACACAATTGGAGACTAATTTTCTTATTAAACAAACACCTCTTAGTCTCTCTCTTTGTCTCCAAATTCAATGGCTACGGCAGCAGCACCTCCACTCTTTGCCCCACTATCTTCCACTCCCACCAAAACCTTTCCATTTTGAAGGCTCACTCCAATGTGTTTCACCAAACCCAGATTCCCCACAACCCAACCGTCCAGCACACCCACCACGGAGCCCATTGAGGTGGAGCACAACAATGGAGGTGGAGAGAGACGAACTCAAGTTGGTAGAGTTGGAGATCGATGGTGTTGGTTGGATTTTATGGGTCTGGGCCACGGTGGTTGGCTAGGCTCCCAGGCGATGGGTAGATTTGGATTTTTTGGCCATTAGTGAGGTTTGAAGGTGGTGGATCGAGGTTTGGATTTCCAGTTTCATGTGGGTTTGTTTGTATTGGGAAATTGCTCAGTTGGGTTTGAAGAGATTTGGATCTTATAGTCTTTATTTTTCTCAATTTTTTATGGGTTTTAAATTTATGAGTTTGTTTCTGGGTTTGATATTTGTATGGAGGGTTTGATTTTTCATTTTATGGGTTTATGTGATCTTCTGGGTTTGCTGGAGATTGATGATTGGATTTGGGTTTGGGTTTGGGTTTGTGTTCTTTGTGTTTTGAATCTTTGAAGGTCTTTATATTTTGTAGATTTGTGCCCTTTGATTTTACGTGTTCCATGTTGGGTATATTCTTGATTTTTTAATTTCCTCAGCAACCAAACATATTATTTGAGGAAGAGCATGAACTTGTTTTTCATGATAACTGGGAAGAACATAATGTAAAGAATTTTTTTTAATTTAATTAATTTAATTTCTTTTTTAAATAATTTGAAGTTTAGAAATTTATGTTTTTATTGTTTAATGCCAAAATAATAATCTGACGTGACATTTTTTAATGCCAAAATAAGATTTTTATTATTATTATTTTAATAGTTCCGTCTGCCACCTAGGATTTTGCAGTTAGGGCAGTAATGGAAAGAATTGAAATGGATGGCGTTTTTCTAAATGGGGACTAAATGTGGTAAAAATAAAATGTAGGGAACAAAATGAGAATCAAGGCAAAACATAGGGATGAAAAGTGCATTTCTACCTTAAAACTTTTAATCTCAACCCTTGAATAAAAAAAAAAATTTAACCTTCAACTTTTTACCATTTTATTTTAACACTTTATTTTTTTAGTTTCTCTCTTATATCCAATGGTTAATTTTATGGTGCAATAGCATTTTGCTATCTTACCGGATCTCAATCCACAAGAAACTAGCCTAATGTAATATGTGCACTCAATAGACGACTAGACGTTGCTTCCAAGCCTAAGTACACCCGTCTTAATAAATGGCTTACAAAAGTCACCAATTTAATACTGATAATTGATGATGTTTGCTGTTTAGTTTGTTAGCATCTGATGTTCTAAGAAAACAACCAATTTGTAACATGTATATATAAACCAATATCCAAGACTACATAGTAAAAATGTAGTTGCTACGCTTTATATATCAACGTGGGTCCTTCTATTTCCACTGTTTCTATCATTTTCCCACATCAATTTTATTTCATTACTTTAGTTTCAACATGGAATCATCAATATATATAACGATGCTAATGTTCTTTTGGGTTGGTGAAATATATATCGCCAAGTACATGGGGTGGGAGCATCCTTCCCTTCTATAAAACCTTTACCAGCAAACATTTTGTTATTTTTTAAAGGATTTTGCTAATGTGTGCCCTTAGAGCACACAATAATTTATCATTTTTAGAAAAATTTTCTCGAAAATTGAAAATATTTTGACATCTTTTTCAATTTTTGAAAAAAATTTTCTATAAATAAATGGGTTAATGTGTGCCTTTAGGGCATACATTAACCGGACCCTTTTTGTAAAAGTGAAAGTTTTAATACCAATTTTTGAAAAAAAAATTCTATAAATAAATGGGTTAATGTGTGCTCTTAGGGCATACATTAACCGGACCCTTTTTGTAAAAGTGAAAGCTTTAATACCAATTTGTTGAGAATTGTAAAAGTGTAAATCGCTATTTGTTGTGTATATAACCAGATAAAAATGGATAGTTTTACGTGGTTCAGTTTTAGGCTACGCAGTGTTGAGAAGAAAATTTCGCTAACAAAAGATTAAGGAGATTACAAAGCCAAAAAGCTCTCAATCACCGGAATCATGTGACTAAAGAAACTTTAAAATCTCTAGATCAAAGTCTCCGCTTAGAAGTTTATACAAAAATATATACCAAAGAATAAAGAAGCCTATTATAATACTACACCACTAAAATAATTGACAATATATATTAGGTCTTGCCGCAGTACAAGTGCCCCCATAAGGAATAATATTCCTTAAGTGCCCGTTTGTTTGCACTTTTAAAAGGCAAAAAGCACGTTTTGAAACCCAAAAAATTATATGAGCGTCTGGTTAGATTTTAAAAGTAACTTTAGCTAAAAGCTGCATTTTGAAATTGTGAACGAAGAGGACTTTAGCAGAAAGCAGCTCTACGAAGCTTTTTGATAAAGCTAATGCGCGTTTTATCAATATTACTGTTGGAGGCAATGTTAAATTACCAAATTGCCCACAGTGCTGCTACAAAGGTCCTCTCCGTGCTACTCTGCTACAGAACAAACACAATGGCTACAATCACAACAATCTTCCTCTCAAACATCTCTAAACTCAAGCATATGATCATATTATCAGAATACAAACTCAAAAACACAATTTTAAAATTAATCAAAACATAACAATAAAAGAAAAGAAAGAAAGAAAGAAAGAAAGAAGACAAAAGCCATCTGACCCATCTGGATTGTGTTGGGGATGAAGATGAGCGACGGCACGAAGATGAGAGCTCCTTGGAATGTTCTTAAATGAGGGAGAAAAGGAAAATTTTCTTATTGCTGAGAGAGCCAGTGAATGTTTTGGAATAAAAAAAAAAGAAAAAGAAAAAAGACGAGAGCTGGAGAAAAAAAGAGAGAATGAGAGCTCCCAATAATGTTCTTGAATGAGGGAGAAAAGGAAAATAAAAGAAGGGGGGATAGAGATAGTGGATGGCAGGGAAGAAGATGGGTGTTACAGACAAAGTGCTAAGAGAAGAGAAGAGAGAGAGAAAAAAAAAATGAAGAAGGAGAGCTCTAGAAGACTGGAACATTCTAGAGTTTGGAGGAATGGCAGGGGAAAAAAAAAATGAGGAAACAAGGAAAAAAGAAGAAAAGAGTAAGGGTACATGTGTAGAGGAGAAAAAAAGAGGGGAAAAAAAGGAAAAAGAAGAAGGAAATTTATCACAATATTTTCACAATAAATTTAAGTGGTAGGTTATTATTAGCTAATATTGGTGAGGAAAAAAATAAATTTTTTAGAAAAAGAAAAAAATAATTTTTAATAGTACGTTAAAATTAAAATCATTATCAATTTTTATCACAACATTTTCACAATACTTTCACAATAAATCTTAAGTGGTAGGTTATTATTAGCTAATATTGGTGAGAAAAAAAATAATTCTATTAGAAAACGAAAAAATTAATTTTAATAGTACGTTCAAATTAAAATCAGTATCAATTTTTATCACAATATTTTTACAATAAATCTTAAGTGGTAAGTTATTATTAGCTAATATTGGTGAGAAAAAAATAATTTTTTTAGAAAGAGAAAAATTGATTTAAGCATGATGAAGTATTCGATTTAAGTATGAAACAAACTCCTATATATTTACATTGTCCTTTTTGGTAATTTACTATTCAAACCACCACTTTTATAAGTGCTAGCCAAACACTCAGTTTTTTCAAAAAGCACTTTTAACGGCTTTTACCAAACACTCAATTTTTTCAAAAAGCACTTTTTCATACTGCATTTTTTGAAAACTCCACTTTTTCAAAATGCTCAATTTCAAAAAGCTGAACCAAACTCACCCTAAGTTGTTTAAGGCTTAATGCCTATTCAATTGGAGTCCATTACGTGCCCAACACAAAAGTATGGATTTCGCTAATTACCTCTAGAACTTTTTTAAAAAGAATTTTTATTTTATTTTAATAAGAGACTGCCACTTACTAACTAAATAAAACATGAAGATTAAAACTCACTACCACTTATCATTGTATATTTAAAATAAAGACAAAGTTTAGCTATAAAATTGGTTGTATCCTAGGCTACAACCTTGCTCAATATCTTTTTATTGAAAATTTGGCAAATTCACCATTGAATGACATATTCTTCTTATATTTTTCATGCTTGCAAAATTTTTAGAAAATTGAAGATCAATAACTAAATTATTAATAAAATTTTAAATTGCAAGTTTTTGTAATTTAAAATTATGCATAAAATATAAACTTATAGATCATATAGTAAATAATATCTTATTGACACAAAATTTGATATATGTATTAAGAGTGTAAAGAACATGCAATTTAATGATTAGAATTTCAAAATATGTAGTAATGTTTATTTTATTGAATAAGATTATAGCCTAATGCTACAACGAATTTTATAGCTAAACTGTCCTTAAAACAAAATGACATATCTAGTTAAAAATGTACTGGAGGTAAGCCAAACTCCAAAAGTATAACTTGTGAAGGAATAAATCATACGTGGCACAAGTGCACCTCAAATTTAAGCCACCAATATTATAACAATTATTATCATTATTTCCAAAAATAAAAATAAAAATAAATCCAAAGTTTGAACATCGGCAAAATCTCTCACGATACAGTAATCAAACTGTTTCCCAACAAGGACAAACACCTTAATTTAATTCCAAATAGTTTTGGGTAGGAACATGTCTGTAAAAGAATTCCAAAAAAAGCCAAATTAAATTTTACAGGAAAGTTGGGTTGAAGTTTCCTCCCCATATGGATTTAAAACGTTTTCCCTTTAGTAAGTGGCAGAGCCAGAAATTTAGGTCGAAGGCAAGATTAAAAGGTAAAATTGAAAGTAAAAAATTAATCTTAAAAAATTAATCAATATTAATAACAAAATAAATAAATAACTATATGTCAATTAACTACAAATATATATGTCATATCATTAAAATAAAGAAAAAAATTACAATTTATAATTAAAAATAATCAAATTAAGAGATCATTATAAATAAAAATAGTTTAAACATATAATTTAAATTATAAATTTATGGTTAAGAATAGTCAAATCAAGAAATCCATCTAAATATAATCCGTTTAAACATATAATTTGATTTTTTTTAAAATGAAATAAATAAAAAAATTAAAGCAAAGTATTAAGAATATGTATATGTGTAAATATTTGAACGTGTGGCTTAAAAACTCAACTTAAATGCTTTTAAAAACTTGACAGAAACTCTGAAGTCCAAAGAAAGAGATTGATATGAAAAGTTTTTTTTTTTTTTTTTGATGTGAGTCGAACTTTGTTTGCACTGTATATACCTTATTTTTTTCAAAGTTCCATGCTGGCACTGATTTATATTCTGTGTACGTGTAGCAAAGTTGTTATTTTTTATATTTTTTAATCATTACCCAGTGAGACCCACGATTTTATGTTATAGTGGTAGACTTGTAGTACGTTTTTGTCTAGTTCATCAAGTTTTTGTGTTCAGACTACTATTCAATGAATCAATGTAGAGATTTGTTTTCAATCATTACTAAGTGGGATCCATTGGTTTTATATATAGAATTGTAATAGGAGTAGAAGTCTACTGCTACAAGGAAGGTATCGTGATTTCACTGAATTGAGATATTAAGGTCCTATTTGGTTTACACGTCACTCATATCTCAAATCTTATCCCTCAAAACTCATTTTCATATCTCATATTTCATTCTCTACTTTTCTCATAACTCACTCAAATATGTGTTTGGCTCAAATATTTGCTTTAGTTTTCAGCTTAAAAACTGAAGTTTAACTCAAAAAGGTGGAACCCACAACTCTTTTTTTTTTTTTCTTTTTTTTCTTTTTCAGAACGGTAACAGTACTCGATGCCACTCTTTCACTTTTCTCTCTAAAAATTCCATGCAAACAGAAAGGGGCATAAGCTAAAAAGGTAAGAAAAGCAAATCAAACACAAGCAGATCATTCCTTCTGCAAATTCATGTTCCACTATATAGCTAGTTCATACGCACACGCACATCACAAGGGTACAGTTTTTTCTAATACCAATTTTGAAACAAACCCAAAACCCAAAACAATAATCTTTTATTTGGAAACCCCAAATCCAAATCCAAATTCCATTTTTCAAACCCTTAAACCTAAATCAACCAAATCTCCAAACCCGTAAACAATTACAAAGGAAAGAACTTTCAGCTCAAAGAAAAAAGAGAGAAAAACCGACGATGAGAGAGCAGGGAAGGACCTGAGAGTCCACTGTGATGGCGGTGACTTGTGGTTTGTGGAGGTCCAGTGAAGAGAGGAGATGAGAGAGAGAGCACAGGTAAGAGTGAGTCCACTGAGCTTCTGATGGGACAAGACTCTACCGTGGGGTCCATTGTGAACTGGGTATTTACAACTTTGCCACTGAAACTTAGTTTTGATGTTTTGAAAACAAGTTTTTGGCTTCACTCAGTTTTCAAGTTCTTAACTCAAAAAACTGAGAAATGAGTTTAAGGAAATCTTGCCAAACAGAGTTTACTCGTATAGAGCCCACCAGTTTGAGTCATGAGTTATCAAAACTGAGATACGAGAGTGGTGAAAACAAGGGTGTCCAAACACCATCTCACTAGTCAACTAAATTGGGACACCATAAAATTAATACACACTAGAAAAATGTTATATTCATAATATTTTCGTAACATTTTTACAACAAATTATAGGTGATTTGTTGTTATTGATTCTAATTTGAACTTACAACTAATTAAAATAATTTTTTTGCTCTACCAATAATAATCCGTAACAATCTGTTATTTAAAATTTATTATTATTATTATTATTATTATTATTATTTTTTATACAAGATAGAATTCTACTTTAGCTTAATCTAAGTGTATATGTGTGTGAAACTCCCTCCTGGAAACTTAAACTCCGACCCTTGTTCCCACATTTTACAAACACTTATATTACAGTGGTACTTAAAATTTATTACGAAAGTATCATAATACACGCCACTCACAGTGAGGGAAGAGAGGGGGAAGGGACAAACGTTGGGTAAGTAACAAGTTTTTCGTCACTTTATTCCTGTTTCTCTCTCCTGTTTGATTGGTGAGTAACATTTACATATTTTTTTGCGATTTTGTTTTGGGACCACTTTAACAAAATATAAAAGCAAAAGATGTGTCTGTGTTTTTATTTTGAGAATTGAGATAATACGTCCCTTAATTTGTTGGCTTTAAGTGAGGAAGGTCATATTCCATCCCATTGAACACTGAAGTAATTAAGAATTGCGTTTCCAACTTTGACAACTATTTAGTCCTTCCTTTCTTTTTCATCTACTTCAAGGAGACTACGGCTCTGTGCTGACTAGAACCTAAGTCTTACATGCAACTTTGGTCTTTTATATATGTAAACATGTTTAGCTACAGAATTCAGAATTTTTTTATATATATATAAGATAGAAATTCTACTCTAATCTACTCTAAGTGTTTCTGAGAGTGTAGAAGCAGAATCGGTAATACACATGCAATAACTACATAAAACTTAGCTAAGTTCTACAAAAACTCTAAGTTTGTAAGCAAAAGAATAGAGAAAGCCTCTCAAATTAAACTTTTATTGATAACAATTTAATAAATCACCATCTCCATGTAATTAAGGATCATTTATTGAAAATGTTCTCCAACTCCTTTGTGTGGTTGTGGTGGTAGTGAAAAGTGGTGTTTTTTTTCCAACTCCTTTAAGAAAAAGAAATAACAAAGTGCTACTCTCTACTAGAGAAAAGAAAGCGACTTAATTAGGGAAATAAAAATAATTAAAATCCTAATTCAATTAGGAAGAGGAAAAAAAATGCCATAACTGATTTGCATTATCTTCCCTTGGGTTGGAAAAAAAACTCGTGCTCGAGCTTTTAGTCTTCATTAGAATTTATCTCCATGATTGGAAATAAGATGCTTCACATGTATAGATATATGACAGATTTATGTGGTTAAAAGTCAGATGTATAGATATGACATTGCAAGCTTCACATATGTATAGGTATTAGAATTAAATTTATATAAAATTTTCAAAAGATAATTTTTTGAGCAGCTAGCTGGTTTTACTCTCCCATGAGAAAGCTATGAAAATTGCCCAAACAAAATGTTAGGAAGTATGCGTTTAATGATTAAATTTATTATATTTTAATAATTTAAATTTTTGGGATAATTGGTAATGTTGGACCTCACCTATTAAAATGGATTAAATTTACCAATTTTTTTTGCTATTTATTTTCAATTATTACTGAAATAAACTCATAAATATTTGCTACACTCACAACAAATATGTATCGATCAATAGTACCGATATCTCAATAGAATCCTTATTTAAAAAATAATATTAAAAAAAACTCACAAAATTTTTTTTGAGAATAAAAAATCTCATAATTGATCACACAAAATTTATTTAAAGGTTGGTATAACAAGATTCAAAATTCTCCATAATTTGAATGTACCATGCCTTTTTCAAATTTGAGTTGCACCCACTCAAACAATATGTGGCTCCGCTACTTCCTTCTAAGATAGAAGGTCTTACGTAGTTATTAGTTATGAACTTATCTTATTTTTGTCATTTTGTATGCCTCATTGCCTATATAAAGCAGTCGAAAGTAGGTTTCGAAAATCCATCAACACTGCATTCATCAACTCAAACTTTCTTAATTTTTCCTTTAGCTTTTCCTTTTAGGTGATTCCATCAATATGGATTGTAATAAACAATTGCAATCTGTGCTGCAAACTTCATCATCCGAGACAGGGACGGAGCTAGGATTTCGAGTGAGGGGGGCGAGATACACTCAAACCCAAATGCTTAAAAAATTTGTTATAGCCTAAACCTTCATATCATAGCTCTAGATTAACCCAAAGACAACCGTGTTTTTTTTATTATTTATTTTAAATTTTATCCAAGCTACTTATAAAAGAATATATACATACATATATATGTGTGTGTGTTTATTCAAAGCTTCTTTGGGAACTTCATCAACCACTTAAGCTGTAATTATCCCATACTAATGCTTTAAGATAAATTTTATAAATCATTTAGAACACAGATAGAAACTCACAAAAAGAATAAAAATTTAATGAAATTTTGAAAAAAAAACTTTTTTTTTTTTTTTTTTTTTTTTTTTTTTTTTTGTGAAAGCAGGGAAGTATTGAACAAAAATGGAGCATGAAAATTCAAAACCATGCTTTATATATTTTATAATTTTCTTTTTTTCACTTGGCCAAGGGGGGGCCATTGCCCCCCTTGGTCCAAGCATAGCTACGTCCCTGATCCGAGATGAAGCCTCAAGCCAATGATATCGTACACGAACGACGATCTGCCAATTATAAGCCAAATATATGGAGCTGTGATTACCTACAGTCTCTTTTTAGCATATACGACGTAAGAATCCTTTCTAAATACCTTCTATGAGAATATCATTGTGACTAGAATTTTTGTGTCACAACTTTTACAACTTTTATGTGGTCAATATTTAGTAAACGTTTATCCATTTGATAAAGATTTACCATTTTTTTTTCACCACTTTGAAGTTGTGCCAACAGATTCTCTCATCTCTTCCATTTCAAAAAATAATTGTGGCTTCTTTTTCTGCTCTATTTCTTACTCTATCATAGAGAAATTATAATTACTTCTTAAGCAATTAGTTTCTATAGTGTAAAATATGACTCTTAACACGTTATTGTATTTACTTCTAAAATTATAGCTCATCCATAGGGAATATAGGTGCATTTAAATAGAACCCAAATATTCAAGTTATTTTATTATGGACAAAGTATTTTTCCAAACCAGTTTAAAGGAATTTTTTCCTACTTGTTATATGACGATTTGTAAGATCATGCATGTGTCATATTTAAAAACTTTATGACTTACTAAATCAATGGAATGACTAAAAATGAATGTGGAGGTAGTGGGAATTTTGTTTCCTAAACTCTATCCTTTCATTATTGTCCATTCTCATCTTTAGAGAGCCCCTCTGCACGTAATTTTCACTAACACAATTAAGATTTGGGACAATGGTGTTTTTGCAGGGCCAAGAATATGAAAGACGGGTACAGAAACTTAAAGAAGATGTAAGGATAATATTTGCGAATGCAGTGGACTCTGTGGCAACCTTTGAGCTGATTGACAGCGTAAACAAGTTAGGCCTAGCAAGCCACTTTGATATGGAAATCAAAGAGGCTCTAGACACCACTGCATCCACTAAGAAGAAAATTTCTAGTCCAGAAGAGGATCTCTACACTACTGCACTATGCTTTAGGCTTTTTAGGCAGCATGGCTATGAAGTTTCTCAAGGTAAAATAATCTTCAAATTTAAATCATGTCATTTATGTAGCCGATCCTAATTAATCTGTTGAAAATCCATAACTGATCCCAAAAAACTTAGAGCCCGTTTAGTACGTGTGTTTAAACAACAATTTTTAGTTTTTTTAAAAATACGTGTGAGTGAAAAAAAGTGTAAAAATACGTGTAATATTGTTTAAAAACTGAAAACATGTGTTTAAATATATATACCAAACATGCTCTTAGAAACTAAAACATGGTTGTTGTTTGAAGTCCTAATATCTAACCCCAGTACATTCTGTGCAATTCAGATATGTTTAGAGGCTTTATGGATGAAAAAACCGGTTTGATCAGAGAAAACCCGCACATAAATATTAAAGAAATGCTTGAGCTTTTGGAGGCCTCACACTTGGGTTTAGAAGGTGAAAACATTCTGGATGTGGCTAGAGATTTCTTAACTGCAACTCTCAAAGAAAGCATTTCCAGTTTAGATAGTGACCTTGCCAAGCAAGTCGTCCATGTTTTGGAACTTCCATCACAAAGGAGAGTACAGTGGTTTGATGTCAAATGGCACATCAATTCATATGAGAAAGACATTCACATGAACTCGAGCTTACTTGAACTTGCTAAACTTCATTTCAACATAGTTCAAGCCATACTTCAAAAAGATCTAAGGGAATCATCCAGGTAGCTTCCAAAGAATAATGTGATTTGTGAATATGTATCTTATACACCAAACTCACTTTGCATTGCACAAAATACTAATTAGCATAAAGAGAAACAACTTAGTTACTTGTACCTTTGTGTCATTTAGGTGGTGGAGAAATCTGGGGCTCACAGAGAACTTGAGTTTTGCAAGAGACAGACTAGCCGAAAGTTTTATGTGCTCAGTGGGCCTTGCTTTCGAGCCTGAGTACACATGTCTTAGAAAATGGCTTACGAAAGTCGTTACTCTGACACTGATAATTGATGATGTTTATGATGTTTATGGCACATTGGAAGAACTAAAGCACTTCACAAATGTCGTAAATAGGTCAGCATTGCGGAATATCACTGCTGAAAACTTTCAATATAAAATAGGGTTAAATATACTTTTAGTCCTAAACTTTTGGGCTGGTTTCATTTTGGTCCTCACACAGTTTTTTTTTTTTTTTTTTTACTAATAAAATGCTTATGAATCACATAATTATAATAAAAATAAATAAATTAGTTTAGACAAAGCACCGTGTAGCTTGACTAACACTTCCCTAGTATTTTTAATAGAAATGTTTAGGGTTTGAATAATTTTTCTCCATTTTAAGAGTATCTCTAATAGGTTCTCTAAAGTCAATTTTGGAGAGCAAACACACTAAATACTCACTCCAACAGGCAACGGCTTCTCTATCTTTATATTTTGAAATAGAGTTGCTACAGCACCTCTCTTGAAG
This sequence comes from Castanea sativa, assembly GCF_040712315.1. NCBI lineage: Eukaryota > Viridiplantae > Streptophyta > Magnoliopsida > Fagales > Fagaceae > Castanea > Castanea sativa. The sequence continues at coordinate 71,953,461 of NC_134017.1, forward strand.
TAGAGAATACTGTAGCGTTTATTGTAGCACCTTCAAAAAACTTGATCTATTAAAATAATCTCTTAGTTGAATAAAAAATAATTTTTTTCTCTTTCCTCTATTTCTCTTTCTTCCTTGCTCTCTCTTTTGCTTCTCATCAGAAAAGGCTCTCTCTTCTCATCAGAAAACAACATAGACAAAGGCCAACTCTCTCTACCGGCTGTGTGTGTGTGTGTGTGTGTGTGAGTGAAGTAAGATGAAGAAGAAAGAAAATAAAAAACAAAAATGCAAACATAGAGGAGAAGCCAAAAGATCATAGTCAGCTGTGTGTGTGTGTGTGTGAAGTGAGTTGAAGAAGAAAAAAGAAAAAGAAAAAGAAGGTAAGCATAGAAGAGGAGAAGTCAGAAGGATGGGGTTCATGTGTGGAGAACAAACAAAAAAATAGATTAATAGGAGAAGAGTGGGTACGTGTGTGTGGAGTGGAAAAAATAAGAGGGAAAAAAGAAAAAGAAAAAAGAAGACAGAGAAGATTCTAGAAAGTGAAATGTATGGATGAAAAGAAAAGGGAAAAACTTATTAAAAAAGGGAGAAATATTATGTCACAATATTTTTACAATATATTCACAAAAAAAATTCTAAATGATAGGTTATTATGGGAAATTACTAGTAAAAATAATAATTTATATGGTGGGTTTAAATTAAAACCAATAAAAACTTACTACCTAAAATTTGTTGTGAAAATATTATGAATATAACACTTCTCAAAAAAAAAATATATATATGAGGAAAAAAATTTTAAAAAAAAGAATAAAATTTTTATAAAAAAAATAAATTAAAGAAATAGTAAAGAAATAATGAAGAAATAATGTTTAAATGAGATGGAAAAAGGATAGAGAGTCTATTGAAAAGTATATTTGAAAAATTAAATAGGCAAAGAGTAATTGTAATTGGAGAAGCTACTAGAGATGCTCTAATTATTAAAAAGAAAAAGTTTATGTTAGATAAAAGTTTCTTTGCAACCAAACATGTGAGTGGGGGGGGGGGGGGGGGGTGTTGGTAAAAAAAAAAAAAGAAAAAAAAAATATATATATATATATATATATATTTTCTTTACATTTTTAGTATTTTGATAGAAAACTTTTAGCTGACATAGCTTTCTTGTCAACTATGTAGCAAAATGTTTTTTTTTTTTTTTTTTTCAAATAAGTGACAAAGGCATTATGTCAGTCATGCGAGTAATTTTTGTTAATTAGGTGTTGGCAAGGATAACAATGAAGCACACACAAGTACGAAAATGAAACAAAAAATTGAGGACCGAAAATACTTTAACCGTTTATTTCAATGTAAAAACATTTCAAGGAAAATTATTTATTTTATGATATTTAGTTATTTTCCTGAAAATGCTCAAAAAATATTTGTTGGAGTTGATTTGATCGTGCAGACCAGATGAGCGAAATTGATTTAAAGCGAAAGCGCTGTGCCAACTTGCGTACAAGATTTATATATGGATTTTAAACAATAGTAAAATCCTCTTCAAAAGTCCTTTCGTACAGGCCGGCTATTCAAGGTCTATTGGCTTTCTTGCTTATGCGGTACTTTGACCGCTAAGCCTTGCTTATGCACCGGGAAAGATCGTCGATAGGAAAGCTCTATTACTCATATGAAAAATCATAAATTTTATATTTATATTTAATATAAATATGAAATAAAAACTTTGATTTCTCACTTTAATATATTAATAAAATAACTTAGATCAACCTGCACAATCAAAATAAAATTTTTAAAAATTACACTAATAAGCATATTCAAAATAAGAGTGTAACAACAAAATTAAATAAAAATAAAAATTAACAAAAGCTATCAACTGAACTAGCATTCACAAGGATAATTACGTACAAACAATTGAAACCTCTAAGTGATACTTACAAAGTATTTTTGAGAAACTGTTAAAAGTTTGGAGTTGATTCCCATAATTTTGAGGCATAACGTGGTTATTTTGGAGGTTTTATAAGGTATTTTCATCATTTTAATGGTTTTTTAGGGGTATATTTATTTATTTAGAGTGTATTTCAATCATATTAGATTTGAAAATATTTGGGTATTTTTTAGATACAAGGCCATTTCAGTCATTTTGAAGGTATAATGGATAATTTGGTTATTTTAAAGGATTTAGAGGTATTTTAGTAGTTTTGAGAATATTTTGGTTATTTTAATTTGGAGATATTTGGGACTACCACATATTCTTGGTGCATTGGTCACTCCACAAGTATAAGTGCTTGTGGAGTGTGGGAGGCGAGAGTAAGGGCCGGAATTCAAGTCTCTAGGAGAGAGTTTCACACACATATACACTTAGATTAGGCTAGAGTAGAAATTCTATCTTGTGTCAAAAATTTGGAGATATTAGGGGTATTTTAAAATAGGCAAATAATTGTTTTACAACATTAAGAATTATTCTTACCAAAATATTTAATTCAGGTGGGATGTTAGTGAAACTCAACAACTTCCAGTGTGCATGAAGACTTGCTTCTTAGCTCTCTACAATACTACTAATGAAATCGCTAATGAAATTCAAAAGGAGAAGGATGCCTGGAACCATGTTTTACCTCATCTTAAAAAAGGGGTACTCATCTGTTCATTTTCCATAATAATTGGAATTTACTCATTTGTTCATTTTTCATCATGTTTAACTGGAATACATATATACACAATAGGTAAAGATCATCGTTATTGAAATTATAGTGAATATCTTTTTCTTTTTCTCTTTTTTAATAGTGGACAGATTTTTGTAATGCATTATTTGTGGAAGCAAAGTGGTACAACATGGGCTACACTCCATCCCTGCAAGAATATCTAAGTAATGGATAAAAATCATCGACTGCCCCATTACTTTTGGTCCATGAATTCTTTTCCATGGGACATGAGGTAACAAACGGGATGGAAGATTTTCTGGAGAAAAACCAAGAAATTGTGTATAATATATCTATGATAATTCGACTCTGCAATGATTTGGGGACTTCAGTGGTAATTACTCTTTCTTTATACAACATTTTTTCAAATCGTAGATGTAGTTTTAGCATTTTCAGAATAATTATTAGTAGATAAAAATGTGATGTCATTGTCAAGCCTAGATTAGAACTCGTAAAAATTCGTCACATCAATAATTTGTAAAAATATTGTAAAATAGTTTATATTTGTAACATTATTTAGAAGGAAAGAGTAATGTTATAGACACAAACTATTTTACAATATTTTTACAAACTACTGATATAGTTTTATCATTTTCTAAAAAATTATTGATAAATAAAAATGTTATATTAGTGGTAAGCCTAGTTTAGAACTAGTAAGAATTTGTTATATCAATAGTTTGTAAAAATATTGTAAAATAATTTGTGGTTGTAGCATTACTCATTCTTTATTGGTTATATAGAACATTGATTAATTATTATATCCATATTAGAACAAACTAATTGGAATAGTAACTTGAAACAGGCTGAGAGAGCAAGAGGTGATGTTCCCTCATCAATCCTATGTTATATGAGAGAAGCTGATGTTTCAGAAGAAATAGCACAGAAGCACATCGAAGACATGATAAACAAGAGTTGGAAGAAAATAAATGGGCAATGCTTCAACCAATTGCCAATGCTGCAATCATTTGTCAATATTGCAACAAATAATGCTCGTGTGGCACATAGCCTTTACCAATATGGAGATGGATTTGGAGTTCAAGACCGAGACACTCGGAAAAATATCGTGTCTTTACTGGTTGAACCTCTCGTGCTCTACTGAATTGAAATGTCAAATTATGGAAAATTGGTCAATTTGTCAGTTATGGATCTATGATGTTAGAACTTAGAACTTAGAATTGGAATAACTTACTGGATGGTGACTTGAATAGCTAGGTTAAGTGCATGGCTTTGTCTCTACAATAATGCGATGAACGAGTGCTTGGATTGTAACGTAATCAATATTCGGTTCATAATTAAATAAAAGTGCTTTTAAAACATTTATATTTGATGTTTTTATAGGAAAAATTCATGAACTACCTAGTGAGAATGTGGAATAAGGAGCCTTGAGATGAAGCTACAAATGTTGCAAGAGACTAGATAAGAAAGAAAAAATGAATTACAATATCTCTTCCATCTTCCGGATCGATTTTCCAATTTCATGTCCCTAGTAAATTAATTCTCTTATCGTTTCATGGACATGAGCCATTATCAAACCACTTCAATCATTGATATTCTCCTTTCTTATTAGACTACTTGTTCTTTGTTTAATATATATATATATATATTTATTGGTGTAATCTTCTAAACTTCATACTTTCTAAGTTTCTATATGCACAACCTTGAATAACAGGATCCTTGCTTTTCTTTTGAACTTGATTTTGTTAATAATTATTCGATTGCTCGATGTAGATCACAATAAATGAATGCCTCACCCTCTCACATACTAATAGATCTCATTAATTAAATTTATTATAAGCTCAAAAAAAAAAAGTAATATTACAGTCACAAAATATTTTATAACATTTTTACAAAATATTAATGTGGTCAACCGTTTATTGGTTTTCATTTAGACACGTCAATAATATCAATTTTTCATCTACTAATAATTATTCACCACATACCACCGCGAACCCTTGGTGCAGTAGTCATTTTACAAATATAAATGCTTGTGGGGTGTGGGGGCAAGGGCCGAGGTTCAAGTCTCCAAGAGGGAGCTTCACACATATATACACTTAAATTAGTCTAGAGTAGAAATTCTATATTGTATATATATATTTATATATATATATATATATATAATTACTTACCACATCAACAGTTTGTAAATTTTTTTGTAAAATAGTTTGTATCTCTAATATTATTAAAAATAAATTCATTATAAAATTTACTATTCATGTGAAAGGATCGTATACATTTTTGCTCGGTAAAACTACTGAATAATTACACTTTTGTTTCTTGTAAAAAAATATTACACTTTTGATTGCATGGTTTTCACCCTCAATTATTTGGTTGGTGGACTTTTCTTTCCTTTTTCATGTCGTCCTTGACTTAGGCTGGCGCACTTGCCTTATTTATTTGATGTTCAACACGGATTGCATGCAATCCAAAAGGATTGGTTGGCCTTATTAAGTTATTGTTTCTTCTATAAGGATTGCATGCAATCCAAAAGGACTCGTTGGTAACTACCTCTATGCATCCACTGACATCCACATCAGTGGATGCATAGATGTGCATAAATGTGCAAAATGAAAAAAAGTCACTAATTTTACACATTTTGAGCAAAAAAGCACACATATTAGTGGGTGTAAACTCATCTATAAAATACACATTGCTACAGTACCGTGTAAATTTACATGGGTACTGTAGCATATGTATTTAATATCTTAATAGTTTTTTTTTTCTCTCCTCTCTACCTGACTCTCACCTCCCTTTCTCTCAGGCACACAGCACAGCTCTCTCTTTCTCTCATCTCATCAATTTTTCTTCCTCTAGCTTCCGTTGATTGCCATCGTCGCTAATGAGAACAAGGTCAAGCAAGCCGAGTCGTCGAACGAGTCCATCGCCTACAACACGAACGGTGTTCTCTGACGAGTCCGTCTAGAATCTCGTGGGTTTTGATCTATTTTTGGTTGAGCTTTAGGCCAGCGGCCATCACGAGGAGGTGGCGGTGCTGCAAAGCATCGATCTTGCTCTAATCCGTTGGTTGTTGGTTTTTTTTTTTTTCTGGTTTTTTGGTTGATTATGGGTGTGGGTCGGTGGGTTTTGATCTTGATTGGCTTGGCTTTTTAAGGATCCAAGTTTATATAGAAGAATGATTGGAAGGTTGTTGTATTTGACCATCACTAGGCCAAACATTACCTATACAGTCCATAGGTTGAGCCAATGTATGGCTAAGCCTACGAAACCTCACATGGATGCTGTCTATAGGATATTGCAATACTTGAAGAATGAACCGCAGAAGGGAAATCTGTTTTCATCAAAGTCAAAATTACATGTGAAGGGCTTTGCAGATTTTGATTGGGCTGCATGCACTGATATAAGGAGATCAGTGACCGGTTATAGCATATTCATTGGTGACTCATTAGTTTCATGGGAATCAAAAAAACAATGCACTATGTCTAAATCTTCAGCAGAGGCAGAGTATAGGGCCATGGTTGTGGCTACTTGTGAGATAGTTTGGTTATTGTATTTTCTAAAAGACATTGGAGTTTAGCACACTAAAGAAGCTTTGTTGTTCTATGACAGCCAAGCAGCATTGCACATTGGGTCAAATCTTGTTTTTCATGAAAGGACCAAGCATATTGAGATTGACTGCCATGTAGTGAGGGATAAGGTTTTTGAGAAGGTGATCAAGTTAATTCATGTTAGAACTCACTATCAACATCCATTCTGCAGCTTCCCTTGAGGGGGAGTATCAAAATGTTGACAAAATCATGAGAAGCAAGAAGACTTGGCTGAATCAGTGACAAGGAAAGCTGCATCAGTGAAGGAAGAAGTAATACAACAAGAAAAACGACAGTAGCTTAAGTAATAAGATTGTGTGTAACTTAGTGTATTTATAACTAATTAGTTAGTTACAAAACGTGAGAATGGTTGTTAGCGTATAGAGTCACACGTGAGAAAGTCTATTAATAGGAGTGTCAGGTGGCTTGAAAGCTTTTATAAAAAGCTTGTATGTGTATTTCACAAATAGAGAAAAAGAGAGATTCAGAGAGACTGAAAAGTGAAACACAGTTTTGAAGCTAACTGAAGGGAAAAAAAAGAAGAGGTGATTTTTCTTTTGCTCAAGACACACAAGGAAGATAAATTGGGGGCTTCCTCTAGGACGGTTATTTGGGTACTACAACCAAAGAGAGTTGAAGTATTCAAAGTGGAAGATCTTGCTACCTGATTTTGTAGTAAGGTTGTACTTATTCTTAGAGGTATTATTGTATTTTCCCAATTTATTGTGAGCTCAAGTTTTGGGTATAACTTGAATGTTGTAATTTCTATTTTATTATAGTGGATTGATCGGATTTGCCCCGTGGTTTTTCCCTCTTCTTGGTGTTCTTGTTGGTTGATTTTTTATTGCTTCTTGTTGGTTTTTCCCTCTTCTTGGTGTTCTTATTGTATAACTTCAGTAACGTTTATTACATACATTTATATACAAAAATGAAAAATGAAAAATCAATTGAAATTGTGACTTAATCTAATAATTTTCAAGTTGAAAATTATTACTTTAAATCACAATTTCAATTACTTTTCATGTGTGTAAATGTGTGTATAATACGTTAACGTGTGTAATTGCTTTTATCCTTCTAATAATGCATGACATGTGATTTTTAACTTGAATCGGTATCTTGGTTAAGTCATAAGTGTACGGTCTTGTCCTTAACATGCAAAATAAGTATGATGGGTTTGTAAAACATTTTACATAATCTAATGAAAGTGTCTTATCTTGTGTGTGGAATTCCCCTCCTTTTAAACAAATATATTTGGTGTTTCGATTTATATATGTTAAAGTGTATGTATCCACTTATTCAGCAAAAAAAAAAAATTGTATGTATTCACTATGATTTTCGTACTGTTGACTTGGAACTCTGAAGTCGTAGGCCTCGTGGCTGAAAAATAAATGGCTTGAATCTTGGCTAAAACAATGAATTTCTCACAGGCAGTGTGACAATTAGCTCCTTAATTTATATTTAAATTAATTTAATATATAATTTAATAAATTTATACATATTTCATTAATTTACATATACCTAAGTCAAAAAAATGTTAAGTGAGCTTATATATTTGAATATTACTTAAATAATATTTAATTTTTTCATCAATTTAGTTAATATTCTATATATATATATATATATATATTTTTATTTAATATTCATTATTCTCATGATTTAATATAATTAATTCATTTGAATGACAATAAAGATTTTACAAATTTTACTACACAGGCATAATCTTATTCGGTTGGATAGCTTACTAGCAAGGAGGCTGAAAAGAGGTCTGCCGCTGTCTGCTTCCCCAGATAATGGGCTAAATTGAAAACTAATCCTACATTTAAGTTTACATTTACAACATTTAACTAGGACAAGACTTAGGTACATTACTTAGATGTTGTTCCTTAAGTTCACCTCTTAAGATTTTGTCACGTGTCTTTTTTCTTTAAAGTTGTGAGCCTTGTGGCTGAAAAATAAATGGCTTGAATCTTGGCTTAAACAATGAATTTCCCATAGGCACCATAACAATTAGCCCTTAAATTTATATTTAAATTAATTTTATATATAGTTTAATAACTTTATACATATTTTATTTACATATACCTACGTCAAAAAAGTTAAGCGAGCCTTTAGATATTTGAATATCACTTAAATAATATTTCATTTTTTTATCAATTTAGTTAATGTTTTATATTTTTATTTTTATTTAAAATTCATTATTGTCATAATTTAATATAATTAATTCATTTGAATGATACTAAGGATTTTACAAATTTAGCTACATAAACATTACAAATTTACGTGTTAATCTTATCCGGTTGGATAGGCCACTAGCAAGGAGGCCAAAAAAAGGTCTGCAGCCGTCTGCTTCCCCAAATAATGGGCTAAATTGAAAACTAATCCTAGATTTAAGTTTCCTTTTACAACATTTAACTATGGTAAAATTTAGGTGCAGTATTTAAGTGCTGTTCTTTAGATTCTTCTCTTAAGATTTTGTCATGTGGCTTTTTTCTCATAAGATGGAAGTGTATTTTTTAATTAAGTTGCCACATGATAGAATTTTAAAAAGTGAACTTAAGAAACAGCACCTAAAGTACTGTACATAAATTTTGCACTTTGACTAAGCTAAGGATCCTAGGTTTCTAGTTTGGCCATGTGACCATGTCCATGCTAGGTTTTTCATAAGAATATAGTAATCCTAAATCCTAATTCTGCTTTCCCCACATCTTCATGAGAGAAATAATACAAAAAACAAAGTGGTAATCCTAATCCAAACCATTTATTAATTCAAGAGATCACCCACCTCACTTGTCGATGCCACTAAAGCCAATGTGTGATATGTTACTGCTAGGGCTATCCAGAAGGATTCGGTAACCCAACCCACCCAAAGAACCGACCAGATCCGACCCGAATTCGGCCGACTCGACTGCTCTGGCGGGTTAGCGGCGGGTCTTCACCACTGAAACCGATTTTCGGAGGGTCGGTTTTAGTTTTCCTCCCCTAAAACCCGAAAAAACCGAACCGACTGAGAGATTTCCAGATCCCAGCGAAATTTCCAAAATCTGGCAAGTTTTTCTAGAATTCGATGACTTTTTTCCTGAAACCGGCAATATTTTTCCAGAATCCGGCAAAAAACCTAGATTCCGGCGATATATTTTCTTAGATCCGGTGAGATTTTGATTGGATCTGGCGAAATCTCATCAAATCCGGTGAGATTTTCGCCTGATCTTGCGAAAGCTCACCGGATCTAAGAGAAATATCGCTGGTATCTAGAAAACTTTGCCGGATCTGTGTGTTTTTTCACCGATTTCTCGTCGTCTTCTTAGATCTATGGTTTCAACCAACCCGCCCGCAACCCGTTGATGATCTGAACCGCCCAACCCGATTACTCCGGTGGGTCGGCGGCAGGTGCGTTTTTTCTCCACCCGATTTCGGCAGGTCGGTTCCGAGTTGGGCACAAACCCAACCCGGACCGACCCGTGGACAACCCTAATTACTACCATTACCATTGGCCCATTGCAAATTCTTGTATCCAATATAATCCTATATACTGGATAGCCCATCAACAAAGAAGCCTAAGTTGTGAAACACGATTGACCCATTTGATGTAGTTCAAGGCCTACATATAATCAATATGTACCATCCCTTTGGTTTTTGAAACTATGTCAGAGTTAAGTCAATTTCAATCAACACTCGTATATTTGGTACATCAATTTAAACATATGTTTTTAGTTTTTAAACAATATTACACGTACGTATTTTTACACATTTTTTTACTCACATGTATTTTCAAAAAAACTAAAAACTGTTGTTCAAACACACGTACCAAACAAGCTCCACTTTTACTTTTCTTTGATTGCCACCTTGATTCAGCCACTACAGGCGGGAATTTGTTTCACCCACACAAGAGATGGACTTAATATCCAACAGTTACCCAAGAAATAATAATAATAATCTAACAATGAATGTCACATACACAACATACATGCATGGTGAACGAAGCATTGGATGTCACATATAGACTGACAGACACATGTGCAGTATAATGGAAATATTAAACAATTAAGTAACATATTTCAGAAGACAAATTTTTTTTTTCTTTCTAATTGCTCAGAAATGCTATATAAATACTTCATCACTCCCTTTGAGGTTCAAACTTAAGTCCCTCATGTAGACGACTAAATTTCTTAGTTCGAAATAAATCAAACAAGTAAAATAGTTTCACAAATACGAATTTGCATTGATAAATGTGTGGTACAATTCTCTGTAATTACAAAAGAGTGATCCTCTGATTCGATCTCCTTGAAAGATTTATTGATTGGAATTGTGGTAATGTGATTTTGATTTGAACATAAAATATTCTTCAATTTGGCTGAGGAATGGATCGAAGATCTTTGAAACGGAATTACAATGAATCTCTGGTTATGAGCTTGTTAGAAATTCTTTGTTCTTCGTGTTCTTCGTGTATTCTTCGTGTTTGAAGGTTTGTGGTGGAAGTTCTTCGGTGCTTTAGAGGCTTGATTCCGTAGAACTTCGTTGATTTATGGTTTGTTGAGGTTTCTGGAGGCTTTTGAGCTTGATTCCAGTGAACTTTGAGATCTGGACGAGTAGTTTGGATGATTTTGCTTCGAATGTTGTTTGTATTCGAGGTTGAAGTTCTTGGAGGCTTCGGGGTTTGATTCCAGCAGAGCTTCTGAATTTCTGAACTCAAGATATCTTCTTCCTTCTCTGTCTGTGTTTCCCTAAATGTCTTAGGAAGGCTTCTATTTATAGGAGTTTAGGGGTAGGTGAGCGACACGTGGCGGAGTCTGATTGGTGACACTTGTCACAGCTTGATTGGTCCGCTTATGTCATCGCTTACACGTGCAAGGCTGCTTGTGTCATCACTTACACGTGCAGGGCTGCTTGTGTCATCGCTTACACATGCTGATGCAGTTTCATGCCTTTATTTCAATGACACTTGGCAAATTTCTATTGGAATCCGAATAGTGATGGCAAAACCTAGCAGCAATACGTGGCGCCTTGTAATTGGCTGTATTTTGTGAACTTGGTAGTATGATGTGTCAGTTTACAGTTTGCTAGATGCAATGTAATCAGTAACATCACAAGTTGTTGTCATTGGTGTGAGTTGTTGACTAGTATGGTGCTTTGAAGTTTCTTTCATTTGTCTTGTTTGTTATCTTCAGGACATGTGCATAATGATTTTTTAAAATAAATTTTTAATTAGAAAGTAATTTGAAATTTTAAATCAGAAAGTAATCTGAAAGTGCTCTTTGCTTCTCGACTTCATTAGGTAATATTCTTTTCTTTTGATTTTGATTACTTGATTTTGATTTTGATTTTGGTAATATTCTTTTCTTTTGAATTTGATTACTTGATTTTGATTTTGATTTTGATCTTTTTCTTGGTTCCCTTTTTTTTTCTTTTTTCTTTTTTTTCTTTTTTCATTTCTCTCGGCTTCATCTCAGGTTCTCCATTTCGTGACTTCACTGGTAAGTGGTAACTTCTATCATTAATTCTCCTTTCAATTATTAGTTTACAATAGCATTTTAGTTTATTTGTGATTTTGTGTATGTTGTGGATTTGATTTATAGAGCATTATTGTTTGTGAAATATAGTTTACAGAGTATTATACTATTATTTATTTGTGAAATATAGTTTACAGAGTATTATACTATCGTTTGTGTATGTTGTGTTGATGAATTTATTTGTTGATAAAATAGTTGCTGCCTGTTTGAAATTGTTAAGTGAAATGGAGTCTGTCTTTGTACCATCTAATGAACATGCATCAATTTGGAATCATTTGGTGATAAACTTGATGCTCCTCCCGGATTTAGAGATAGAAATCATCCTATTCAAGTTGAAGATGAAGAAGATGAGGATGAGGATGATTATAACGATGCTAGTGGTAGAGCATTTGGCTCACATGATGATATTTATTTCAATTTTATTCATAACAAATGAGGCTTGTGTCCTAAAACTTAGTTGTTGTTTGTTTGAAACTTTAAAACTTATTTGCTATTTGGATGTAATGAACTTATTTGCTATTTGCCATTAGGATGTAAATGTAATGACTAATAAACTTATTTGTTTGGTTTTGTTGAAAGTTTATTGGGTTAAGGATGATTGTTTTGTAATATTATTCTTATGAGAAATGATATGTCCACAACATTTTTACAACATTTTTACAACAAATCCTAAGTGGCAGGATGTTACTGGTTGTTATTGTTGGAGCAAAAAAGTAATCTTAGTGTTAGGTTCAAATTTGAACCAATAACAACTAACCACCTATGATTTGTTGTAAAAATGTTGTAAAAATGTTGTGGACGTAGCACCTCTCTATTCTTATTATGTTAAATTCTTTAAAAAGATGTTATATACTTGTATTTTTTTAAAAGGAAACATATTTATTACTATTGGTTTGTTAGTTTTAGTATATTAAAAAATTATTAATTATTTATATAATTTAAATAAATAATAAATAAATTATTTATGATGTTATCGATTCGACCATCAGTCAAACTTTGGTTTGGCCAAAAAATTGGTAATTAACTCTTCGACTAATTCTTTTACCGTATCAATTTTTAAAACCATAGTTTTATGGCTTGCAAGTATTTCAAAGTGTAACCGAGCTCGTGTTTCAATGTCAGTGTTGCTGATTTTTTTTTTTTTTGTGTAATCTTAGCATACTGTAGCTTCCCGCGTGGACAATTATTGGCCACACATGCATGTGGGATCATTCTTTTACTCTTTTTTTTTTTTGGGTAGAAATAGAATTCTAGTACTTTCTTTTACACACCTATTGTTTATTATTTCATCCGAAGAAATAAAGTTCACTTAGGTTGGAGCATGGATGAGTTTTTGTTTTAGTTTAATTGAATAATTAATTAAATAATGAAATAAAATAAAAGTATAATGTAAATTATTGTGCAATAAAAACAAATAAATTTCTTTCAGTATTTCATAGTTGAATAATGTCACATAAATTTTAATTATGTAGTTGAAAAGTTATTGCGTTCGATATCTGAATTTCAAATTTATCAATATCTCAATTTTAAAAAATGTTGATATTCCAATTTCAAAAAATTCTCAAAATGTTGATATTAAGTGGATTTTCATTTTTTTAATACTCCGCGGCTCCCTAGCTTAGTCCTTGAGCCCATGCCAGGACACCTTCTACTTTTTTCTTAAACATATATAGGCTTGTAATAGAATTTCGATTATTTGGAGCTCATGGTCCCTTAATTAGTTAATTATCTCTTGAACCTTCTTCAATAATAGCCCACACATAACAATTTACTTCCAATTTTCAACAACTAATTTCTTAGCCAATTAAAATATGAAAAAAAAAAAAAAAAAACCTTAGAGTGTACTAGTTTTCTTGTGACTAATGAACCAAAAAAAACAAAGATATATACCCCTACGTTTTGATGGATTCTCAATCTCTCTCTCTCTTCCAAAGACAAATTACATTTTTTGTATACACTTCATTTAGGAGACTAAATAAGGTTATTTATCTTTATCTTTTTTCTTTTTTCTTTCTTTTCTTTTTCTAGATTTTGTTTCTATAAGTTGTAACCACTGGTAAGGTCTCACCCTCACTGCACATAATTCACTCTATAATTTCACTCCCACATCAATCCAGTAAGAATATGTAAATTTATTCTCCAACTGCTCTTTTTCTTCTCAATTATTTTAAATTTACTTCTTGTTGATGTTTTTATTGATCCTTTCTTTTTTAAAGTCAATATATATATAATTCTTAATTATCATTGGTGTTTTTACAATAACAGGGGAGAATTCAAATCCGAGTTCTTTTTAGGGAAAGAACCAAATGTTGCCATAAGTTACATGATTTTAGGCATTGGTTCTTATATATATATATATATATATATATATATATATGTGTGTGTGTGTGTGTGCGCGCGCGCGCGCGCGTGAATTAGTCGAATTACCTCTCCCTCGCTTAGCCTTTTTTTTAAGTTAAGTTTTGCATCTCATGACCCACTATATATGCATAGATAAGGGACTTGGGCTTCGATGAAGAGTGTCATGGGCTTCAAGTCTAATATGCTGGGTGAAGAAATCTAGGCTCTTAGGCCTAAAAAGTGAAGAAACAGACTTTGGGCCTTTGGCGGGCTTTCATACCCATCTCATATAGAAATGTACTTTTCGGCCTTTGAAACCGTTTTGTGTGGTGCTGAGTCTCATACCCAACCCATTTATAGATTAGAAGACTTTTGGGCTTAAAAATAATCCTCTAGGCTTCATTTTCAGTTTGAAGAGACTTGACCCATGCTTGTTTAATGTATTTTCCTTGTGTTAGGCTATTTTGCTGACGTGGTTTGATTTTTCCAATAAAGTTATCCTGTCTGTCACATGAAAAGCAAAATTTCCCAAAAAAAAAAAAAAAAAAAACGCTCATCATAGGATCAAGAACTTTTACTTGTTCTTCTTAATTAAAAAAAAAAAAATTTTTACTTGTACATTATTTTCACATCTACTCACAACTTCTATTCAATCAATTATATATGATACAAATACTTGAATTGTTTCTTTATAATAGATGACACATTGATTTATAAAGGTTAAATATAATTAGTGTCTTAGTGGTATACATAACTTAGGTTGTGGGAGTTTTTTAATTCAACTCACCATGATTAGATTGAAAAAAACACAACCCAACACAACACATAATAGGGATCCAACCCAACTCATGTGAATTGAGTTCATCCCATGGGAAGGACATTTATAAAAAGAAAACAAGATTAGCATAAGAACAACAAATTTATAAAATTACCAATACAAATAATAACAAATTTACTATTCAAACCTAAGTATGTGGATAGTTTATAAAAATCAACGCAAACTATTTTATTAGTGTATCAAACCAACACAAATAAAAGCATATTTTATTGATTATTATAAATCTAATTTTTTTTTATAGAAGATTATAAATTTGTTGGTAGTTCATCAAACAAAAAAGAATAAATAATAAAATCATATAATATATATTTTAAATATGAGTGAGTTGGATATGAGTCGAATTTATAAATTATAGACCTATTCATAGTAAAATAAAATTTGACAATTCAACGCAATTCACCCATCCATGAAAACCGACCCAAATTTAGGTGGGCCTATACACTCTTAAAAATAGTAAACGATTACCATGAGAGCCGAAGGTTGTGATCCGAGAATTATTGTTAAACAAGCCCACTGAAAACTTATCCATTTCATAAAAAAAAAAAATTTATTATTGTAAAAAAAAAGAGTGTCATTTTTTTATTTGATGAACACGAAAATACACTCACGCTCCAATGTAAAAAGAGTATGCCATTAAAAAAAAAGGAAAAGTGGGTGACGGGGCGGGACCTGATTGATAAGTAAACAAACTGTAGAAGCGTAACCGGGTACAAGCGAGAAAGCCCTCTCCTCTCTCTCTCTCTCTCTCATCTCTAGTGTTTTATGTTTATAGAAGAAGAGAAGCGGAGAATTGAATTGGGGAATTTGATGTCCGTGACGCGAGGCTTCTGAGGCGTGAGAGATAGAGAGAGAGACAGAGGAAATATCCAATAATAAAAACCATTAACCATAACAACAACTCTATATATATATACACAGAGAGAGAGAGAGAGAGAGAGAGAGAGGAAATGTCGAAGAAGAAAGGGAGTGGAAACACGATGACTCTGAAGGA
This sequence comes from Castanea sativa, assembly GCF_040712315.1. Lineage (NCBI taxonomy): Eukaryota > Viridiplantae > Streptophyta > Magnoliopsida > Fagales > Fagaceae > Castanea > Castanea sativa. The sequence goes on from NC_134017.1 coordinate 71,969,345, forward strand.
CTTTCACGGTGGCTCTATCCCAACTGATCTCCCGCTTCCCTCTGCTCCCGGTGTGTAAGTACCATTTTTGCCCTTTCACCTTTACCTTTCTCTCTCTCTCTATTTAGATCTGCCATTCAATTCCCACTAGATCTGTATTCACAAACCCTAGTTATTATGTATTCATTTGTTGCTTTTTTATTTATTTATTAATTATTGTTTTAGAATTGTGAGGCCGTCGGATCGTCCGGGCTACGACCGCCCGAACCCGTGGGGGAACCCGATGGGGCGACCCGATCACCGGTCACGGCCGCACTCGTCTCCCGCGACGAGGCATTTTGATGACAAGACTCCGTTTCTCGCTCACGCTGCTAACATTGGGCGGAATTTCGATGAGGATGAGCGGAAGCCGCTTGATGGGGTGTCTGCCCCGCGGCGGACCATTAGTGATGATAATATTCGGGTCCCGTCTGCCCGCGTTGAGCTGAAGCCCGAGTATGGGCCGAGTGGGAGTTTTTCGAGTAGGCAAGGATTGGGTGGAGGTGGAAGTGGAAGTGCAAGTGGGAATGTGAATTCGATTGCCGGGAAGGTTAATGAGGCGGGTAGTGTTGTTGGGGTTAGTTCGCAGAATTTAGGTGCGAATAGTGGGGGTTATACGAATGTGTGGGCAGCCAGGAAAGAGGCAATGGGGGTTAATGAACCAGTGCAGCAAGCTGCATTGTCTGGACAAAATGCTGTTTCGAAGTTTGCTCATGCTAGTGCACTTGATAAGGTGTCTTCGGGTAGATGGCAATCGAAGCAACCGGCCCCTTATCAGGGTGATGTTGAGGCTGCTAGGTCGCCCGAAAGGGAGAGTGGCTTTCAGTCTAAGAACTTTGGTGGCAGTGGTGGTGCTGGTGGCAGCGGCTATGATACTGTGGATGTTGCGAGTGGGAGAGAATATCATGATGCTACATTGGCGAGACAAGCTGAAAGGGGTCTGAGTATTGAGGACGGGGTTCGGGTTGGTAGGAAGGAGTTTCCGGATTACGAAAGAGCTGGGGCTCCTGTGGCTCCTGTGTATTCGGAATTGAAAGAGAGGAACCCAGTGATTCATGTGGATAGGACTCATCTGGCTCGTGATGATGGAAAACTTGGTGGGTCTGAATTGCATTCCCCAGTGCCTTTGGAGCCATCCGAGCGGCCTAAGTTGAAGTTGCTTCCAAGGACTAAGCCATTGGAAAGTTCAGAACAACCTGTTCCTGTTGTCGATCATACACAGGTATTGGCAAGGTTACTCGATTGAGCGTTTGTATATAATAAAGAATGTTTAGCTCACTTTACGTTCCTTGAACTTAATTCCTATTATTTCATGGACTATACAGGGCTATCAGCGGGTGAGTGACACTGCTCATACTGAAACTGTTAATGAAGTGTATGGAAATATGAGTCCTGCAAAACCTAGCATAGCTAGCACTGAGAGTGTGAAGCAGGTTGTGGAGCGTCCCAAATTGAATTTAAAGCCTCGGTCACAGCCTGCTGAGCATTTGGAAGGAAATGCTGAAAGAGAGAGGTCAGTAACTGATTTTGGGTTTCTTACTGATTCTCCCTTATCAAAACTATCATATGGACTACATATCAAAAATGTATATTTTTGTGATTTAAGATGACAACTACAAAAATACTATTTTATTAGGGAACAAAAGATCTGTTTGGCCTGACATTAGCAATCATTTGAGCATAAAGTTTTTAGTTAGGTAAAGACTTGAGGGAGGGGAGGTGGGGTGGTGTTTAAAACCCATACTTGCCCGCTATTTTATACTAATGGGGGGTGGATTTGCCACTTGGCACAATCTTTTGAGCATAAAGTAATCCACAGGGTTAACTGATGTAAGTTTAAAAAACATACTCTGAATCACAAAAAGGAAATATCAAAATTGATGCCTTAGACATGATTGTGACTTATTTTCTTGTTGGACATTATGTTAAATTTCTAACTTTTAGTTTTTTTATTGACATCTTGTTTGTATTTGTTTCAAAAGTCTTTACATAATCCTAATGATAACCCTGCAAATTTGTAATGAGTCTTTTGGCCAAAAAACAAAAAATCATTGAATCTTGAGGTGAGACGTTGCTTTTCCATTCAAAGTCAGTCCCATACATTATCTTGTTGTGTCCATAAGCACAGATTTGTTTTATATTCTAAGATGCCATTTATCAATTTATTTTTTAAATATGGCATCATTAGTGATTTTAGTGAAGTAATATGAGGCAATCAATTGCTAGGAGTGGCATTCTAATTAAAAAATTTTGAATTGGGTTTCTCTTTCTTGGACTTCATGTGTATTATTTTGGTTGTTTTACCCTGAAAAAGAAAAAAAAAAAAGGTGGTCTTGTTCAAATTGAAGTATTGGGCTTGTGTAGTGGCCGTACATGGTTGCCCTGTCCCAATCCTTCTTCCAATCCATTACATTGGTTCAACCTCAAATTGTCCCCATTTGGTAGTGGAGAGATTTTTTTTTTTTGATAAAACACACAAACTTTATTTAATCAAAGCAGAAGGTACATCTTGGATAAGAGCTTGTTCTAGAAAACAAGGACTCTCTTCAATCCTAGCAGAATAGTCGCTAATGCCTAAAGCATACTTAGCTAACAAGTGAGCAGGCAAATTCCCACTCCTACAAACATGAGAGAAATAACATTCCTTAATTCATTTGAACCAGCTTGTATCCCATAAATTAAAGATGCCACTGAGGAGGGTGCTGGAGTCTTCTCACACAGGGCGTTGACAATGATCAGTGAATCAACTTCTAACACAAATTCCAGGATGCCTACTTCCTTTGCAAAAGTAATACCTGTTTCAAAAGCCTTTGCTTCCACTTCTATAGCACCCAAAGGAGCTTTAAACTTCTTGCTCAAACCTGCAATAAAGTTCCCCTCTTGATCTCTAATAACAACCCCAATACCAGCTTCTTTTTGGTTCCCAAAGACAGCCCCATCAACATTTACCTTATAGAAAGGCATCAGCGGAGGAGACCATTTTGATTCTAGAGATTGAGAATGCTTCAGTGGAATTATTAAAGCTGCCCTATATTCCTCTGTATAGTGCAGACACCTCAAAAACAACTCTCTTCCATTTTTCCTCATACCACCCTGTCTAACTTCATTTCTATTTGTCCATAAGAGTCCAAACCAGTAAAACTGCCATAGTAGAATGCTCACTAGACCAATCTGCCTCCATCAAAACAAAACAAAGGAAATCCATGAAGCTTTGAAAATGTATTGGAGCCAAAATCCAAAAGTTCTTAAATGAAGCCCATGTTTCATGAGCACTGTGGCACTCCCAAAAAAGATGGAGAAAGGTTTCTGAATTTTCCCCACACTCCTCACAAGTATCATCCATTAGAACATGTCTATGCATCAGATTTGCCTTTGTTGGTAGGATATCAAAATGTCTAATTTTTTGAGGGACCCGCAATTTCCAAAGTTTCCTCCAAAACATACGCATATTTGCCCCATCTGAAACAGAAGCATCAGTGGCATCCTTTTAAGCAAATCCAAATTCCAACAGTTGTTATCATAATCAATCAGATGACTGATCATAGAAACCTGTGGAGGTAGAGTTTTTTTTTTTTTTTTTTTGATAGGTAATAAGAGTATTATTAAACAAACTGAAAAACAGGAAAAAGCAAATACAAGGTGTTCATGATGGTGAACACAAGGAAATGCAACAAACAAACATACAGCAACAAACAGCCAGAACAAACTTAAAGTGCAATACTAAGAGAAGAAATAAACTCCAAGGTAGTGGAACAATCCGAGAAGCCCCAACACCTAGACCAATCAAATAAAATCTTCTGGCATAGGGCTTGTAATTGAACCAAGGATTTCTCGGTATCCTCAAAAGAGCGCCGATTCCTTTCCGTCCAAACAATCCACATCAAACAGCCAGGAACCATATTTCAAATATTTGAATTAAATTTTCCCAGCCAATAGCTCCAACAATACACCAAACTTTCCACAGAGCCTGGCATGACCCATTGGATCCCAAAGATCTGAAACATATGAACCCACAATGAGTAAGCTACAGGACAATGGAGGAGGAGATGATCCACAATTTCCCCATCGTGATGGCACATACAACACTGATTCACCAAAATACGCCCCCTAAGCTTAAGATTATCCAATGTAAGGATCGACCCATGAACTGCTATCCATACAAAAAATGCCACCCTTTTAGGGTTCTTAGCTTTCCAAACACCCTTCCACGGAAAAATGGAGGCAGTTGCACCCCTAATGTTATTGTAATAGGACCGGGTGTCAAACCTACCATTCCCGTTAAGACACCAGAATGAAGTGTCACTCCCACCACCCCTAGGAATCCAAGATTGAATGAACTCAAGGAACGAGAAGGCAGCCTCTAATTTCCTTTCATGAAAATTCCTGTGAAATCTCAAATTCCAAATTCTATCATTTCCACCCTCTTGATAGCATAATACATCAAAAATGCAAGCTTCCTTGTCATTAGAACACACATACAATTGAGGATAGAGCATTTTAAGTGAGTTATCTCCAACCTGCTTATCATGCCAAAAACGAATATGAGTTCCATCACCCACCACTAAGGCCACATGTTTGGAGAAACTCTCCCAACCATCATGAATACCATGCCATAGACCACATCCGTGAGCCCTTCTACATATTTTAGTAGTCCACCCCCCTTGACCCTTTCCATATTTAGTTGCAATAACCCTCCTCCAAAGATGAGTGCCTTCTTTTCCAAACCTCCATAACCATTTCCCTAACAAGGCTTTATTAAAATGCACTAACTTTCTGATCCCCAAACCACCCATTTCTAATGGTAAACACACCTTCTCCCAAGCTACCATAGGATATTTAAAACACTCCTTTGAAGATCCCCATAAAAAATTTCTCTGAATACGCTCCAATCTATTAGCCACAGCTACAGGGATGACAAATAAGGATAGATAGTAGTTCTAGGAGAGACCACTCTATAAGAAGAAGAATTAGGAACTCGCGGGTCATCCCAAATTCTAATCCCATGCCCATTCCCAACAGGCCATCTCATGCCTTTTTTGACAATCTTTTGTGCAGCAAAAATACTCCTCCAAACATATGATGGTTTATTTCCCAAAGAGGCTTGGATAAATTCACAATCCTTGAAATACCAAGCCTTAAAAATCTTGTATACAATTGAATTCTAACCCAACTGAAGTCGCCAACCTTGTTTTGCCAGGAGAGCAAGGTTAAAGGGTTTTATAAGTTTGAACCCCAACCCACCACATTATTTAGGTACATACAGTTTCTCCCAACTCAACCATGCCATTTTCTTTTCATCCTGCTTTTGTCCCCACCAAAAATTCCGAATCATACCTGTCAGTTCATCACAGAGGGCATCAGGGATATTAAAACAGCTCATAGTATATGTAGGAATTTCTTGTGCAACAGCCTTAATCAAGACTTCCTTTCCTACTTTTGACAACAATTTTTCCTTCCTCCTTGCCAACTTCTTAGCCAATTTTTCCTTCACCGCATTAAAAGTATTCCTTTTATTCCTCCCTTACAAAGAAGGAAGACCAAGATATTTTTCATGCTGTTTAATAATTTGGGCTCCAAATCTTGACTTGATTTCCTCTTTAATAGATCTATCAGTATTGTTGCTGAAAAACAAGGATGTTTTTGCCCTATTCAACTGTTGGCCAGAGGCATCTTCATACACTTATAACACACGCTGCAATGAGTCACAATCATTCAAGGTGGCTTTAAAAAAGATCAAACTATCATTAGCAAAGAATAAGTGAGAAAGAGTAGGAGCCCCCCGGCAAACAGTCACCCCATCCATAAAACCATTATGTACAAATTTTTTAATTAGAGCAGAGAGACCCTCAACACAAATTAAAAAAAGATATGGGGACAACAGATCACCTTGTCTTAAACCTCTTGAGGACATATATCACCTCTAGGCCTCCCATTAATACGGATATAATAAGATATAGAAGAAATACAAAGCATCATCAATTCCCTCCATCTAGTATTAAATCTCAATTTCTCCATAATCTTATCTAAACAAATCCACTCAACTCTATCATATGCCTTTCTTCATATCCAATTTAAAGCCATTTCTCCTACTTTTCCTCCCTTCTTTTGATTAATATGGTGCATAGTCTCAAAAGCAACTAAAACATTATCAGTCATTAACCTTCCTTGCACAAAAACACTTTTGGTATCACTAATAAATTTTGGTAAAACTTTCTTAATTCTATTAGCCAAAACTTTGGAGGCTAGTTTATACATCACATTACATAGACTAATAGGGCGGAAATCGGTAACTTTCTTTGGATTTTTAATCTTTGGGACCAAAACAATATGAGTTTCATTGAACTTTGATGGGACAATACTATGATTAAGAAAATCCAAGACAGTTTTAGTGACAACATTCCCAATAGTATACACCACTTTTCCCTTGAAGGGTGTCATGCTCAAGTCCAAAAGGGATGCCTTAAATGAAGCATTTGGATTTCTTCATTGTAAATTGGTAATCTTTGTCAAGAATTTTGAATGAAACAAATGATACTATTGTCGCATCTTTTCAAGTCCAAATGTCCAATAAACATTGCTTAAACTGCTTTTTCCTCAGTTTGAGATTGTATTTTTTTGTCTCAATCCCTTGGAGTTACCCTTTTGACTAGTGATGTAATGTTGATGGATAAAATTGTACAACTCACAAGCTAATAGATAAAATAAAGTGACTGAACCTCAGGAGTAGTGTAACAATCAGAACATAGACAAGGTTGCAATAAAATGTCTTTGTGTTGGGCATGGAATAGGTACACTAGAATGTGAACATCTTACCGATTTCATTCTTCTGGGTTCGGTTCAGTAATCAGTATTGAATGTACATGTTCAACTATCTGGTTGGGATGTTATGATCAGTGCAACTATGGGTTTTGTAAAGTCTGAGGAAGGTCATGTATTCTTCAAAATCAATTCATCATAAGAGTTCTGGTCTGGGTTTGAGAACATTATCTTGGGTGACCTAGGTTATTTATGGTAGTAATAGTTATCATGGCTCAAATGAAGCCTATGGAGATATTTACTGATAGTAATCTTCCTGTCCTACCAAATATAAAAAATTATCTATCTAAAGGATTTTTTTTTTTTTTATAGGGGTTGGAGAGTGATGATGCCTTGGTTGCTTGAGTTGTGTATATAGGAATTTAATAGACATTTATGAAATAGGAATGTCAAAGTATTGAACAGGGTAATTTGGGCTTATTTGTAAAATTAAGTTCTTTAGCCTCAAATTTGGTTGCAGTATTGGTGACTAAATAAAAGTTCTTGGAATACATTGAATATTTGTAAGCTACTGTCAATGACAAGACAGCAAAATTGGCACACTTGCAGTTGTTAGCATATGAGGTGTTTGGGGAAAATAAATGTCCTTTTTATTATTATTATTATTATTATTTTTCCTGTTGGGGCCTGCTACTCCCGTGCCTAAGTTTTATCTTAAATTTTCAATGTTCTGGAAGTGTCCATAAGAAAGATGCAACCAAGCTGACTTTTATGTTTGGTTAGAAACTGATTTCAGTCTTTCATGGTCATATAACTGCTTAGGAAGGCGCATGGGTTAGTGGTAGTTCTTAGGCTGGGTTTGGAAAGCAACGCGTTTGCGTTGAAGTTGGAGTCTGTTTTTTTTGTGGGTCCCGTGCACTGTTCACAGGACCCGCAAGTACGGATTTCAGTAAAAATAACTTTAAAAATGGATCTCACGGTACTATTCACACATCTAAAAATTATTTTGCTGCAGTGTTTTCAATTTTCAGCAATAAGCGGTATTTAAACAGACTCTTATTTTTATTTTAAAAATAAAATCAGGTATAGGTACAGTTTTTTTTATGATATGATTAATCGAGAGTATATCTTTTCCTTCTTGATTGTGTGTGTGTTGATAAAAAAGATAAACTAAGAGTGGATTGTGCTTGTTTTTTGTTGGTATGCCATACTTCCGTATACTATTTTCATAAATAGTCAAGAATATATAAAAAGCACTCTTAGTATAATACCAGACTGAGCTGGCCTTGGTTTCTTTGACTGGTTAAAAGAAATTAGTTTTGGGATCCAGTGAATGGTGAAACCACGTTTTCATGTCCACTAAATTCTTTTTCCATTTATTTTTGAGTTCCAGACTTTCAGATTAGAAGCTTTTCTCATCTCTTGCTGTTATGGTAGTTTGCAAAATCAGATATTCATGGAATAAGGGTTGTGCTAAATTTTGAATATGGTAGAAGTTGGTTTATATTTCTGCTTTCAATTTTGGTGCAATCATTCCCTAGGAAAAGTAATACAATGTATTATTCTCCTTACTCAAACAATTGGTATGTAATTGCTTCTCTGTGGTTCCATTTTATTGGATACTGGGCTTTTTCGATGGTACTGAGGCAAATTATGTGAATGATGCAGGAATATGTTGTTTGGTGGTGCTCGCCCACGAGAACTGGTGAGTTTTTTTTATTTATATTTAATTCATTAATTTGCAATGTCATATACAAATTTTCTTTGTTGCATCTTCATGCTGATGTTGACAATTATATGTTATCACATATGGTTTCTCTCTGTGTGTGTTGGGGCTTTTTGGGGGGAGGATTAATAATGGTTATTAGTTTGAAAATATTGTTTCTCTTGTTCCTCCCCCCCTTCCTCCACATTTTCCACTACTTCATAGTCTCTGGAAGGGTACTGTCCTGTGTTGATCTCTTTCTTTTCTGTTATTCAGTCATCAGTGGCTTCATGTTCCTACCTTGACAGCATAGCTAATCCACTTCTCAGGTTCTGAAGGAGCGAGGGGTTGATGATGTTGGAATCAACAACCTGGACTTGGTTCAACAATCTGATAGGTAGTGACTTTCAAATCTTTTCTTTTTGTTTTACTACAACTCTATTGTCTCTTAATTACCATTTGAAATTTCAAACTAATTCTAACTGATGACTTATTGTTTTGTGAAGGGTTGAACAAAATGTTCCTAGGACTGAAAGAGTTCATGGGCATGCAATTCCTGCTCGCCACAGTGAAAAAACTGAGAATCCTCATCTTGATCAAATGACTGGAAAGAGATATGAGAGGAAAGATCACAGGCAAGACTCTGAGAGAGTTGATATGCAGAGGAGGAACTGGCGTAATGAGAGCAGGAGGAATAACAACAGAGAGACTGAAAGGCAGCAGCAGCAGCCTCAGCAACTGCAGCAGCAAGTGGAGAGGCCACCTTCACCAGAGACTTGGCGCAAGCCTGTAGAGCAGCCAAAACCAGCCTCCCCTGATGCTGGTGGTCTACGCTATGGGAAAGCAGCTTCGGCTGTTGAGCTTGCCCAAGCATTCTCTAAATCAGTCTCTGATCCAAAGATAGCAGATCAGTTTTCTGGTCAAAAGGTCCTCCCTGGCCGGACCCAAATGCCTTTTTCAAGGCTGACTGGTCCAACCCCAAGGCCTCAGATTAATGGTTACTAGATTTATGAGTGGTTTGGTGGGCAATTGGGCATCCATTGTGGTAAGAAGAATGTGTGGTGATGTAACATTAGGTATGTGCAAGCTGCAAAAAATACTTGCAGCTTGTTAGCGATGATACCTGCACCTGATTCTTTTCTTGGTTTTCTTCAGAAAAATGATTTGTCATACAAAAACAACTCCAATAATCTAGCTGACTGGTGCCATCTGCTTTTACAACTACACATTATTTTTAATTTATTCTTGTGCCTTTTCTCCTTGGGCAACTGTACTTTTCCTCATCTTTTTAGAGGAGAAAGTGTTCTGTTGTCTTTTTTACTTGAGATTTGAGGCCATTGTAGCATCAGTTTACAATTTGCATTCATGGTTTTGGTGGTGTTATTTGGTAGTTTACAATGAGAATGGGCTGGTTTCGTTTTTTTCCTTTCGGGCAGCTCAATGAGAGCCTACCCCCAAAAAAATAAAGGTCAAAGAGAGTGGTTGAAGTTGCTGAATTTGATTTTTATTTATGGGTTAAATATTATATTTAGTTTTAAGATTATATAAAAGTGGTCTGAAGGGTTCCACTGTACGGTATAAAGAGGCAAATATGGGGAAATGATTTCAAGAGTTAATTTTTACGGTAGGTTTTCATTGACTTACAGCGACTTCCGTTGTAGATTGAACCCGATTCAACTGATGTTAAAACACTGTATTGTATCAAAATCTTAAATTTTCTAAAACCACACTTATTCCCTATTAGAATGCATTCTTTAATTCTGACTCTCAGTGGTGGGATCCAGTATCCACTAAGCGGTAGTTTTCGTTACAGAATCAAGCCACTAGGAAATTGGCGGCATAAGTAACGGAAAAGGAAAGGGCTAGCTGTGTCAAGCAAGAATTCTCACGTGGAATAAAATATTTATGTTGGACCCTAAAGTTGGTCAGAGTTTTGGGTTCTGAGCTTGTAAATATTGGCTTCTTGGATTTCCCACATATCCTCTAATTCATTCCCATATTATCTTGCAGCAAGAGTTTTGCAATAGCAACTATTTGTTCTCCTAAGTGAAGTCGCAATGCCTGCTGTGAGGTACATGACCTCCAGAAAAGAGAGTTTATAGACGCAACTTTCATGCCACAATTGTTGTCACAACCTTAACATGTATGACTGTGAGTTTATCGAGAAAAAATGGTGGATTCATGTGAAAGTGATTTTTCACCAATCACAGTTACACATGTCATCAAATTATTGCAAATGATGTGGTCCTAGAAGTGCAATGTGTATATCGATATTAACTGCTTGGTCATAATGTTGTATTACCTACTTCCAAGAAAGAGTTGGTTCTCTCCTAGAATCTTTGTTAGTCTATATATTATTTATATCATTTTAAAATGCCTTAGTTGCTTCTTATTCCCTTCATTGTCTCTTTATTAGTAGTAACAAACATGGTTTCTATACTTGTAATTGACTGAGCAACAGAAAGTTCAATGACAAATAGTTCCACTATTTATCTTTCCCTCCTTGGTGCACAACTCTTTATATCCCTTTTTATCCTTCTGGATCAGTCTGAAAAGTCCATCTTTTCCAAACCTTTTCAAGTTGCATGAACGTTTGTTTTAGGTGGGCTTTCAGATTTGTTTATGTGAACAATGGAAGGGTGCTGTGATCTTGAGGTGGATGTCAATGGGGAAGAAGTTTTTATGGTCCATAAGGTAAACACTTCACTTTGTTTGGCATTCATATCTGTTAAAAGTTTACTTCTTTTACACCTTAATCTCTCAAAGCATTAGAAAGATCTTTAGACCTCCTGCTTTGTTTGTCATTTATATCTATTGCTAATTTTTCTTAGTGGAATTAAAAGCTTCATGAGTTAGTAGCCTTTCAAGCTCTAAGATGTCAAAGTGTTGAGTCTTGTGAACAAGTTTCTTGTTTGGTTCATTAATCAAAGAATGTTAAAATGAAATCTTTTGTCTTTTGCTCCCATTTCTTAAACGATTTCCCTCTTTTCCTTCTTGTAGAAAACAAAACAGGAACATTCTTTTCTTTTTTTTCCCTTAAGTTTGAGAGTAGTTAATTTTCTGTACTTTTTGCTAGCCATATGACTCTGTTGTGTCATACATACTTGCAGAAAATTCTCATGTCCTTCTCAAGTTTATTTAGCAAATTATTTGGTAATTTGAAGGGCACAGCAAGGAACTTGAAAGTGGTATTCAATGAATTTCCAGGTGGTGCAAAGGGTTTTGAGCTCATGGCAAGGTTTTGCTACGACAATGGCAGAACTATGATAACACCCTCGAACATGTTTCTCCTAAACTGTGCTGCTCATTTTTTGGAGATGGATGGTAATGGTTCTAGTAGACATAGTTTAATAGACCAAACTGAGAAATCTCTTAAAGGGATCAACTTTTGGACTTGGTCTGAGCTCTTGGAAGCTTTGAAACAGTGCCAAAATTTACTTCCTGCCACAAAATCTTCAGTTATGCTTCAGTGTATCTTGGATTGTCTGATAGGAAGGATTGCTTTGCCTAGTATTGCAAGCCCATATACATGTTCTTCAGATAGTTCTAGTTTCCAATTTTCCTGTGATACAAGCATTGACAGCCTGAAAAGCAGCTCTTCTCAACTAACCTGGTGGTTTGAAGATCTTTTTTTCTTGAATGTTGATTTGATAGACAAGTTAATCAAGACAATGGTCTCCCTGAAAGTCAACCATGCTACAATCTATAAGTTTCTCTTCTATTATCACAAATCAAGATGTATTGGTGCAGCAACAGCTGAGAAGCGCAAAATCACAGAGGTTGTAATTAGTCTGCTTTCTTTGCTTGATAGGAGTTCTCTTTCTTGCAAGGGCTTATTTGAAATTTATCGAGTGGCTTTAGGCTTGAGAATCAGTAAATTTTACAAAAATAATTTAGAGAGCCTGATGGGTTCACAGTTGGATCAAGCAACAATTGATTATCTGCTCGCTCCATCTCCACATAAACGAGCTTATTTCTATGATGTTAATTTGGTTTTAAGGCTAGTACAAGCATTCCTCCTTGAAGGCGGTAGTTTGTCATTTACAAGTCGATTAAAAAAGGTTACCAAGTTGTTGGATTCATACCTTGTGGAAGTGGCTCCAGATTCCCATCTGAAACCTTCCAAGTTTACTGCATTAGTATTGCTGCTACCAGATTATGCCAGAGCATCTTATGATCGTGTTTACCTAGCCATGGATTTGTTTCTAGAGGTATGTACCATATTGCAATGTTTCTTACACTGATAGATGGAATTAGCACTTTACATTCAATAAAAAGCTTAGCTTGTTTGGTGCTAATTATGGAAATAGTGTTCAAGTGTCATTTTGTTCCTCTATTCAAATTTTAACTCTTCACAAAAAGTGGTATACTCCATGTTTTTACAAAATTTCAATCCTTGTACTGACTTCAGGTTTCCACAGGTTCATGCTGGATTATGTGAAGAAGAAAAGAGGAGTGTCTGTTGTGCACTGAACCATGAGAAGCTCTCAGAAGAAGTTTTGAAAGATCTATCCTGGAACTCAAAATTTCCTTCACAAACTGTGCAGATGGCTCTTATTACACAACAATCCATGATCAAATGTTCACTCCCAGACACCCACCATCTCTTAACTTTCTGTGACTCTTTGTTTTGTAGCAACACTAAGGAAAATTTAGGTAAGGAGGATTCTGAGACCAAGAAGCTTAGAGCAGATTTGCAAGGAATGCATTGGAAGATGATGGGGTTGGAGAAGGTTTGTGGTACAATGCAGACAGAGATGGCAAACATAATGAGATCAAGATTATCTATCCTTGGCAATGCTAGATCCGTACCAAAACTCTGTTCATGACCAAACTTTGGATACTTGCTACTCAATTTCATGTATATATTTTATGTGCACTTTCTGTCAAAATGATTTGTTGAGTAATAATAAAGGGCTAAATTTTTATTTCTTTTCTGTGAAGTAAAACAAATTCAGATTTGAGACTTCAGAGTATAAATGTAGCAGATGATATTTATATTTACACGAGGACAAAAACTTTTCATAACAAGTGCAAGCCAGCAAATGGGAGCAGTTTATGACTTTATAAACGTGAAATTGATCGTCTAGCACTATCCAAGTAAAAGGACAAAAAGATTGTTGAAGTCCAATCATAGCTCTTGCTCTTGCTCTTTATGCTTCTTTTGCAAACACCATTATTTTGTTGCTCATGATAGAAACGCCAAAAAGCACTCATAACAGTTCCTTTCTGACCTCGTTAGTATACACCACTTTTCCCTTGAAGGGTGTCATGCTCAAGTCCAAAGGGGATGCCTTAAACGAAGCATTTGGATTTCTTCATTGTAAATTGGTAATCTTTGTCAAGAATTCTGAATGAAACAAATGATACAATTGTTTCATCTTTTCAAGTCCAAATGTCCAATAAACATTGCAAAACTGCTGTTTCCTCAGTTTGAGATTGTATTTTTTGTCCCAATCCCTTGGAGTTAAAGTATAGTACCCAATTTACTCCACCAAAAAAAAAAGTATAGTACCCAAGTTTTGTCTTGTACAATTAAGTGTTGTATGATAGATTTCTCAATTAAATTCAACTATATAGTCGTATTAACCAATGAACCAAATGATTGAGTCTAATTCATCAACAAACCCCAAGTTTTGTCTTTTTTCTCAAACTGCTTTAAAAAAAAAATCATAATCTGATTGTGTAAATTTAACAAAGATAATTTAAACACATAGTAATGTTGAGTAAAGCAGACAATGTGGGCATCAATGTCCTTTCCATAAACCGAGGATGATGAAATTAGGCATTAAAAAAATCAGTGGATGTTTCTGAAGAATATTCATACAAACTAACGTCCAAGTCTATCGCCGACTGCGTCAGCGAGCTATGCGGCAAAGTGCACGCGTATTTGTGGGGCTCGCTAACACCAACGTTAATAGTTGCAATAACCAAAGTGTTTGTGCTTGTGTGTTTTTTTTTTTTTTTGTCATCCCCATTTGTTGTTGGAAAATCAAGATGAACACTTTGTCATGCCCATATTGTGATGGAAAATGCACCATGATTTACTATGGCTTAAATCTTATTGGGCTGTGAAGTAAGTAATAATGGCCAAATGATTAAAAATGTAGTAAGTACAACACAGTCAACTTTTTTTTTTTTTTTTTTGAGATAAACACAGTCAACTTTGTGTGGCTATTAATTGCAATTGGGGTTAATGAGCCTTAAATGCAAGCTATGCAGCAAAGAGAAGAGTGTCATGAACCAACATACTTGTAATCACCCTTGAATCTTACCAAGGGAGAAACACAATGATATTGATAATGGGGTTGTTTTTTAGACTTCCAATTTGTTGGAAGCAGGGAGCATTAAATGAATCGACAAAGTCCAGGAGCTCCTTCATAGAAATATTTCAAATTATTTGTATGTAAATTGTAAATGGAAAAAGTTTAGCTTTCAACTACTTTTGAGCTATTTCCTCCCATCTAATTTGTGACAATTTATAAGCTTTGAAGTTATTACATTTAATTTATTAAGTAATAATTTATAAAACTATTTATCTATATTATTTGAACAGATCACATAATACTTTAGAAAAATTATATGATTGAAATTACACATGAACAACCTCTTTAATCGCCACAATATATGGATTGAAAGAATATTGTTTCATACCAATTTGAAGCTAAACTCATTGTAAATACTCACTAGTCAGTCAAGACTCAAGAAGCATTCAATCTTCCCTCAAGGTCTATATATTTGTGTTTTAAAACTGGGGTGTATGAACCCATAATGGTTGGACTCCGGTATGTAAGATGTATAATCAATGTCACTAGATTCTCTAATTAATATAGACATTGTTTTTGTCTTCTTTTCCAAAGGTTTCTTTCCATTTAAAATTGATTATTTTATGTTTCATATTAAACATTACTACTCTAATTTCATATCCAGTGTCATGTTATTTTTAAAATAATGTGACACTCTATACAATGTCTGATCAAAAAAATAAAATCTGAAAACGTGAAATGAATTTTGTCAATTTCAAGTGAAATAAAGAGTGTTGTATTTCCCAACTGTTTTATTAATAATTTGCATTGGTTTAAAAGTAATTGGTGCTTTCGTGACCCTTTGTAGCTAATCATATTAAGCATTAAGTCTTTCTGAATTATATTTGATTTAGTTATTTATTAATAATAAAAATGATATGATTGCAAATTCTGGCATTAGTTTTATGATTCTTGTTTTTTTATCATGTTCATGTTATGATGTCAATGGGTATCTTTTGGTGCACACAAGATTTGATTCCAAATTTCTTATTTGATGACAAAATATTTTACCAATTTAGTTATTCGAATGCATGTACTCTTAATTTACAGCTGCAATTGCAATCGCTTTTTTAACTTTCTCAGAGATTAGTTTAATCATATTTCTTTTCTATACTTAAGATACAAATATTTAATATGGACAATATTGTAGGACCATTTCCTATGCCTTAGTGTCTTATTAGTTTGAGGACCCGTGAGGAAATATGAAGACTGCTATACTTAATAATTTTTAAAAAAGTGTTTAAAAGGTTATAAATAACCAAATAAGTTGATAAGCTAATGAAAAAAGAAAAGAAAAAAAGAAGCTCATCCAAATCCACTTGCCAAAGAAAAAGCTATTGAGGAAAAGAAGGAAGAAACCAAAGGTGCACATGAAAGGATGAGGTAGCTATTAATTGCAATTGGGGAGTGTGAGCCTTAAATGCAAGCTATGCAGCCAAGAAAAAAGTGTCTTGGACCAACATCCTTGTAATCACCCTTGAACCATACCAATAGAAAAACATAATGATATTGATAATGAGGATTATTTTAGTCTTCCAATTTGTTGGAGGCTGGGAGCATTAATGAATTGACAAAGTCAAGGAGCTGGAACTCTTTCAGAGAAAAATTTCAAACTATTTGTATGCAAAAATGCAAGAACTTACTAGGGCTATCAAGAGGCACAAAATCGAGGACTAGATCGAATTAGAATTTAAAAATCGAATACTTGGATGTATGAACCCAGATATGGTTGGACTAAATTGTCAAAGATGAACACTCTATTCGTGACTTGATTCCCTTATTTATATGTGCAACGTTTTTGTCTTCTTTTTCAAGGGTTTAAGGCTCAAAGTGACTAGCATTGTGAACCAGTTGTTTTGTTTGTAACTCACACTGGTCTGACAGTACAATCTTACGATCTGAGATGTTTTATACAGTTCAAATGGTACATAAAATCTTAAATTTATAGAACTGAACTGAGATCGAGATTTTGATTACAAAATCAAATCAGTACGATTAGGAGTCAATACTGATTTTAGATTAAACAGGCCCAAATGTCAAATTAACTTAAATAGACCCAAAATAATAGTATTTGCCTGAAAATGAAGGCATGCTCTATCAAAGTCTACCTAACAAAACTAATTTACAATTTTGGTTAGAAGCTTAGGAAATGACTTTGTCAATTACAAAACTTTGAAGCACGTATGTAATTGACTATTAAATTGGGAGACGAATGCCTATGCTGATGCTCTGGCCAGGAAAGCTGTTTCCCTTCAACAAGAATTTTGTATTCTAGACTCTCCGCCTGTGGAGTTGTCTTAGTTTCTAATATATATCCTTTTAACCCCCCCACCCCAAAAAAAAAAGACTATTAAAGTAATACGAAATATCAATGTGTCATCAATTAAACATTGATATTATAATATTCTATTACTATATATCTATCACTTTGATTTTCAAGTAAAAACATGATAGGATTTGAATTCGCAATGAACTTATTATTATTATTATTATTATTCATACTTTTAGTTGAATGAGAATCTGACATTTTTATTCATACTTAGTTGAGGTTAATAATATATATATATATATATATATATTTTATAAGAAAACTGAATTTTATTGAATACATGAAAACCTGAAGTACATCATGGATAACAACTAGCTCAATACAGCAAGGATCCTCTTCAATCCAACTAATATAGTCTACAATGCTAGATGCATGCTTTGCTAAAAGATGCGCAAGCTTATTTCATTGTCTATGTATGTGGGAAAAATCTATTCGTCTAAACTCCTTGCATAGCTCGAACAAACCCATAACAATTGGTTCCACAGAAGAAGGTGGTGGGGAATGAAAACAGGAAAGAAAGAATAATTTAAAATGTCAAAATTTGATAATAGTTTTTATTTTATTTAATATTGATTTTTGCATTTTATCTTACTTATGTTGGCTACTAGATCTAAAATGGCTGCTATACCTTTTAGGTTACATAGCCATTTATTTTATGACCATAATTTGTGCTAAAAATGTAATTTCTAAGATTTGGATAGGACTTCTTAACATATAGTATATGGATAAAGTTTAGATACAAAAACCTTACTTAATATCTTTTTATTTGAGGTGAATTTCAACAAATCCACCATTATATTACATCTTTTTCTTATATCCTCTATACTTGCAAAATTTCTAGAAAATTAAATATCGATAGTTATGTCATCAATAAATTGTTTAAATTGCAAATTTTTGTAATTTAAAATTATGCATAAAATATAAGCTTATAGATCATGTAGTAAATAATATCCAATTGACACAAAATTCAACATGTGTATTAAGAGCGTAAAGAACATGAAATTCAAAAGTTAGATTTTTAAAATATGTAATAATATTTATTTTATTGAGTAAGATTGTAACCTTAGGTTACAACCAATTTTGTAGCTAAATTTTGTTCATAGTATGTTATATATATATATATATATATATATATATATATATAGCTAAATTTCATATTCCACAAAATCTTACTATATTTAATTTGATTTTCATTTTTATTTTTTAGATTTCAATAGTTATAAGCTGCAATAATGGGAAGAGAGATTTGAAATGTTGATTCACTTAAAAAAAGAGATCAAGCAAAATTACTGAATTTCAAGATTCTTGACCACTTTTATAAACCTTCTTTCCAACTCAAAGCAACATCCCAATTTTAACAACTTTGGTGCTAATCATATTACCCATTAAGTCTTTCAAACTTACATTCAAGTTTTAATCTACGGTTGCAATTGCTACATTTTCAAAAACATGTTTAAAATACATTTTTCTTTCAATTTTAAATCACAAATGTGGATGACATTGCAATATAGCAGGCTTGCCTTGTTGATGTAGTTGATTGTACAACTTGATCCCAAATCCATGAGAACTTGCGTTGAAAATAAGAATAACAAAAAGTGCACTGTCGTTAGATCAAGAAGAAAATCTGTGATACTTAAGTCAGCAATGGTATGAATATGTCATATGTACAAAAGCAGTAGTGGAATGGTGACAATGCAATACTTATAAAGAGAAGGTAGAAGAATAGTTCCTAGGGTCAATAAGATCTCTTTGTTTTGGAAGTTATTAGGATTTAATTAGAGGAGAACTTCTTGAAAATAGGATCGTAGAGGTAAAATCTCACAATTTTTGGAATATCTCTCGAGCTTGGACCATAATTTGCTCAACTTGGCATTGATGTTGCTTTAGGTCAGGCACACAGATGTCACATCATTCTTTTGTCCATAATTTGTTTTGTATACATGGTTAAAAATCAAACTCGAACAGAAAACCAAAAAAGAGAGTGAATTTTGGTTAATGGATAAGATGAGCTTTGAATAGTCATCAGCTGTGGCATCACAAATCATAAATAAAAAACATTATAATAGTATATAGATTGTTTAACTTAACTTGTGAGCTTCATTACCCTTAAACTTACATCTTCTTTTTAACTTAGGAGAGAAGTTCTTAATAAAGCCTTGCTCAAATGGTTATGTAAACTATCAATATGAGACTTTTCCATCTCAAGAACAAAAGATAAAAGAGAAAATTAGCTCACTTATCTGTAAAAACTAATCTAAAAGTATACATGGTACCAATACCATCTCATTTAAGATCTTACTTTTCAAAATAAGGGATGATAACTTACAATAATTAGTTTTAAATGAGGTGGCTCTAATTTGTATCTTTGGATTTGTAAAGATAAAATTTTATCAAGAAATTACCTTTGTTGGTTCGAAAATACTACAATGCCACATCATTTAACATCTCATTCGATCCAAATGAAAATATTTAATTTTAAAGATGTAGCAGTAACACACACACACACACACACATATATATATATATATATATATATTTATTTAAATTCATTAAAAAAAATTAAAGCTTCAAGATAAAATAATCTCCCTTTATATTAAAGACAAATGTGGGAAAAAGTCTAATTCTGCCTTTTGAGGCCCACTCAATCTAGTCTTACTTTAAATTGGGCCTCCATAGAATTTGTAAAAACTCTATGGACCAAAACCCTTGGCTAACAACAGAAAAAGTCCAGACCCATAGAAGAAATGAAAAACAAAAAGAGAAAGTATAAAGTCCAAATGAAAATTTCTTTCTGGATAAGAATGGCTAGGTTGTGTGTGGGTCCATAAGTGGGCTTTTTTACACCCAACCATGAAGGCCCATTAATCTTTACCTGAAACGACGTCGTTAGCTCTTCCAAGTTCCAACAATGGCAAAAGCGAAAATTAAATTATCCTCATCATCACCAATAGAAGTCAAGTCACAGCTTTCCTTGAATCTTTTTCTTTACTTCCTTGCCAAACCCAAAATCAAATTCTAAGTTTTCTTTCCCTTATAATAATAAATAGATAAATAAAAGACCTGTGAATTAAACATTTTTGATTCTCTCTTTGATTTTTCATTTTCCTTTGAAAACTTAAAATTTTCCCGGAAAACAAACAAGGCGAAGAAGATGTTAGAGAAGATCGGATTGCCTGCTAAGCCATCATTGAGAGGGAACACTTGGGTGGTTGATGCTTCTCACTGTCAGGGATGTAATTCTCAGTTCACTTTCATCAATCGCAAGGTTTTGTTTTTGTTTGACTTTCCCTATTCTTGTCTTTATCAATTTTTTTTTTCTCTATGATCCCATTACCCAATTGATATTTTTTGATTAATTTGTATGTTTCTTCAAAACCCATATCGCAAAATTTGTTCTTTTGGTTGTAAAATGTGTACTTGACCATGATTAGGCTGAAAATGCATTGGTTTGGGGTTTGTGTGTGTGTGTGTGTGTGTGTGTGTGTGTGGTGGTTTTAGGATACATTGGAATAATAGAGTGTTAATGGAGCAACACTTGATTGTTAGTATTTTGGGAATTATGTTGTTTCAGTGGATGGGACTTATTAGTCCTGTATGCTTGCTTGCTGTTAATTTAAATTTGGAAAAGATTTGTTTATGGTTGTTTTAGATTAGGATGGATAAGTAGAGTCATGAAGGATTGGATTTTCTTTGATTGGTCAAATAAAGGCTTAAAATTGAGGATGATAGAGCAATATAGAAGGGTTTGATTTTTGTTTAGTAATTTGGAATTGAGTTTTGGTTTCTTTTTCCTATAAGAATAGATAGAGGGTGAAGTCTGGGGTTTGAAACTCATTTCATACTTGTAGCTTACCAATAGAAAAAAAGATTTTTGTGACCAATTTCTTGAATTTTTCTTTTACTCATTTTATGCTTTTGATGGGACTTGGGGGTCATTAAAATCTTTATTTTAAGTCATTAATAGTTCTTGATGATTTGCATTCTGGATTTTCAGCATCACTGCCGAAGGTGTGGGGGCTTGTTTTGCAACAGTTGTACTCAGCAAAGAATGTTTTTACGTGGGCAAGGTGATTCACCTGTGCGCATATGTGAGCCTTGTAAGAAGCTTGAAGAGGCCGCACGCTTTGAGATGCGACATGGGCACAAGGGCAGAGCTGGTAGAGGTATATATGTTGTTTTATTGTAGTTGGCCCATACATTTAAAAAAAATTAAGTTTCTATTTTATCGCATAGCAGTGATACAAACTGGGTCACCAATTGCATGGCCTTGCCTCATTCAAAGAAGCACATGCTCATTCCACTTCTTTGTTCATTTCATGTAACCCCAAAATGCCCAAAAAAATTTGTCATTCTTTTTATAACTTGTAATTACTCAGGTTTTTTTTTTTTTTTTTTAAAGTTGTTAACACTTTAAATCTCTTTGCAATTGAAATTGGTTCTATTATGACCTTCTGTATTACCTGAATACGTTATTGGTATCATTAATTTCTTATTAAAAAATACAGTATTGAAGCAATATATCAGTGTGATATACTTTGAAGAATTATTCTGCTGGCTATCAATTACAATGGACAAATCCAGTTGAGACAAGTTTAGCTGTTGCATTTGTACTTTCTTAAAACTCTGGGGAAGTGAGATCAGAAATTTGTTGGATGCTGTGCAAAATTCTTGTTTCCATTATGAAATTTTTAAATATAGATATTTAAGTCGAGCGCCTGCATATTAAGGATTGTTGTCAAAAAATGTATCATCTAGTTGAATTGTATGTCTCTGGGACAGATGTCTTATTTTTTTCCTTTTTAGTAACATCAGCAATCATTTTAAAGCCAGATTTATTATCTTGCAATATTTCACATAGTTATAGAACAAAATAGATAGTTACTATAATTTTATAGCTCTGTTCTCAATATTTTCATACAGGCAGTTCAAAATTGACATCAAAGGATGAGGATGAAGTTCTGAACCAGATTCTAGGTAGTGCTAGAGAGGAATCTTTTTCGTCAGCACGGGAGTCAAACAGTGACTTGGTGTCCAGTGTTCAAAGGACCACTAGCAGCGCATCCTGTTCGAATGCTCAAGAAGTTTCTACCCGGGATGGGGAAGGAGAAATAAATAGAAGTATATCTCTTGATGAGCCGAATCATTTAAAGAGTGAAATGGGATCTGCTAGTCCTGAGGAATTGCGTCAGCGAGCTTTGGAAGAAAAGAAGAAGCATAAAATTCTCAAAGGAGAGGGTAAATCGGAGGAAGCTCTAAGAGCTTTTAAGAGAGGGAAAGAGCTTGAGAGGCAAGCTGAGGCTTTGGAAATCTACTTAAGAAAAAGTCGTAGAAAGGTCTTGTCTTCTGGAAACATGGCTGATAGCCAGAATAAAGATGTTCCTAACGAATCTGGTAGAAAAAATACGATCATTCCTCGTGCAGGTAAAGAAAAGGATGACCTTGCTGCTGAACTCAGAGAACTGGGATGGTCTGATAAAGATCTCTTTGATGAAGGTAAAAAGTCTGTAAATTTGAGTTTGGAAGGTGAACTCTCTTCTCTTATTGGAGAAGTCTCTCAGAAGACTAATAAAGATAAGGGTGGTGGTGGCATTGACAAGACCGAGGTTATTGCTCTTAAGAAAAAGGCACTTGTGTTGAAGCGTGAGGGGAAGCTAGCAGAAGCCAAGGAAGAATTGAAGCGAGCTAAAGTTTTAGAAAAACAACTTGAAGAACAGGAACTCTTGGCTGGAGCTGAAGAAGAGTCTGATGATGAGCTCTCTGCACTAATCCGTAGTATGGACAATGATAAAGAAGAAATTTCTGTTCAATATGAGCAGGGGCATGGTTTAAATTTTGATCACCTAGTGGGTGCTTCTGATGACTTGATTGTTGATGGTAATCTTGAAGTGACGGATGAGGATATGGAGGACCCTGAAATAGCTGCTGCTTTGCAGTCATTTGGTTGGACTGAGGGATCTATTTATCCTGAAAACATTTCACACCAATCTGTTCCTGTTGACAGGGAAGCGATGTTAAGTGAAATTCATTCTTTGAAAAGAGAGGCTCTTAATCAGAAAAGGGCTGGTAATGTGGCAGAGGCAATGACACAGCTTAAGAAGGCCAAGGTACTTGAGAGGGACCTTGAAAACTTTGACTCTCAAGAGGATGACTTTATTATACAGAATCCCAAAGTAATTCAGAAACATTCAACTTCTCTATCTGCTGATAAATTTTTGAACTCAACAAAGGTAGATGATGCAAATGTTAATGCAAGGAAAGATGTTGATCCCAGACTTGCACCAAAGAGTAGATTAACAATTCAGAAAGAGCTTCTGAGTTTGAAAAAGAAGGCTCTTGCTTTGAGAAGGGAAGGAAGATTGGATGAGGCAGAGGAAGAATTGAAGAAGGGTAGGGCTCTTGAGCTTCAACTTGAACAGATGGATAATAGTTTTGGGGTGAAGGCTGCACAGGTTACTGTTGGTAGGAAAGACTCGGATTTTTCCTACAAACATCCGGATGTTAATAGAAATCTTCCGCTTGGAGAAGGAGAAGCCGAAGACGATGTAACAGATGAAGATATGTTTGATCCAACATATCTATCAGTTCTAAAGAATTTAGGTTGGACTGATGAGGATAATGAGCTTGCGAAATCTGCATCTAAACCTTCTAGGCAAGATGATAATCACTCTGTGCAGATAATTGAGCCTTCTTCAACTCAGTCCCCATCTAATACTCTAGTCAAAGCATCTAGAAGTAAAGCTGAACTCCAGAGGGAACTCTTAAACTTAAAGAGAAAAGCTCATGCTCTGAGACGCCAAGGGAAGGCAGAGGAGGCAGAGGAGGTTCTGAGCAAGACTAAGGCATTAGAGGCTCAGATAGCAGAGATGGAAGCTCCAAAGAGAGAAGTTCAGATTGAATCTAATAGGTCTGAAGACGAAAACTTCAAGACCCTTGAGGGGAGTTCATTGGAAGAAGTTGCTGAAGTGCACATTACAGAAAAAGATATGCATGACCCAGCAACACTGTCAGTTCTAAAGAATCTTGGGTGGAATGATGAAGGACTTGCACCTGTAACCATGCAAGAAATACATAAACAAATTTCTGTCAGTACTCATATTGCAGATCCATCTGTAATCGAATCCTCTTTTGACACTCATATTGCAGCAGCGCCTAGAAATAAGGCAGAAATCCAAAGGGAACTTTTGGGTTTAAGAAGGAAGGCCCTTGCTCTTAGACGCAAGGGAGAAACAGAACAGGCAGACGAAACATTGAGGATGGCTAAGGTTTTAGAGGCCCAGATAGAAGTTTTGGAAGCCCCAAAGAAGGAACCTCTTATTAATGTGATCAAGGATAAAAGGCCTGAGGCTTTTGAATTATTGGTAACTCATGAAAATCATGGGAAATCAAAAGATACATTCGAAGTGAATAAAGGGTCAGCCCCAGCAGCAGAGAGTACAAACAAACAAGTTTTTGAGTCATCAATGGGTTTTGGAAGATTGGAAAGTGACACAGTTAATCCTCCCTTGAGGAATGCTGATGTTTCAATTTCCCTAATCTCTCAGTTCACTGAGGAAAATAGTTCATCTTCTGTAAAATTGGGTACTCCAAGTGAAATGAGTCCTCCAGAAAATACCAAAACAGAAGGTGCTGATTACGTTCCTCCACCTGGCCATTCTCTAAACTTGATGGATCTGCTGACTGGTGATGATTGGAGTTATTCTCATAAGCCTGATGAAAAGCAAGAGAAGAAATTAAATTCTGGTTCTGACAATCGGTTTACTTCTAGTTCCACTACTCATTTGGGGTCCCTGACGAGTGCCAAAGGAGATCTGGGACTGAAGGACAATGTTACAACTGAAAAAAGAGAAATGGTGCATGCTGATGAGAAGCCAAATATATATAATGCAAGTTCAGTTCAGGGACTTGCTTCTCAGAAGAATGACAGCTCCCTTCATCAAGAAATTTTGGCTCATAAGAGGAAAGCAGTTGCCCTAAAAAGAGAAGGGAAGTTGACAGAAGCTCGAGAGGAACTTCGTAAGGCAAAGTTGCTTGAGAAGAGTCTTGAGGAGGACAATTCCCCGCCAAAAACTGCACCTAGTGATGTGTCTACGTCTAACATTCATTCTGTTGGAAGAAAGGATCATGGTACATCAAATTTGGCTCCAAAACCATTGTCCAGTCGCGATCGTTTCAAATTGCAACAGGAATCTCTTGGCCACAAGCGTCGAGCTTTAAAGCTGCGAAGGGAGGGTTTTACAGAGGAAGCAGAAGCTGAGTTTGAGTTAGCCAAGGCACTTGAGACCCAGTTGGAGGAGTTGGCTGAGTCTTCTGGGAGTAAATCAGAAACGGTAGATGATGTGGTTGTTGAGGATCTTCTCGATCCTCAACTATTATCTGCCTTAAAAGCAATTGGACTAGAAGACGCTAATATGGCAGTAGCACACGTCCCGGAAAGACAAGAGCCTTCGAAACCCAATGTTGGTAAAAGTGAAACCTCTACTCTAGAGAGAACTCAATTGGAAGAACGGATCAAGGCAGAGAAGGTAAAGGCAGTAAACTTGAAACGTTCAGGAAAGCAAGCTGAGGCCTTAGATGCTCTTCGGCGTGCCAAACTTTTTGAAAAGAAGCTGTCGGCTTTACAATGAAGAAATAAGAATATCCATTTTGAAGTTGAGAAATTCTACTGTAAGCTTGGATGATTCTGCAGGTAAGGTTGCTATTGGAAAATAACTTAAAAGCAGGATGAGATGGAAGATATTTATGAATCTTCTCTTCCATTGTTTGATTGTATTGCTAATTTAGGTTGATGAATGGTGGATGAAAACTGTATAATCGCTTATAAAGAAAACAATTTTTGCTTGAAAGTTGAAGATGTGTTTTTTAGCAGGTTCTTGCCAAGCCTCTCTGTGGTTTCTTTTGTTTTACTGTCTTGAGAGGGAAGGTATAAGGTACTATAATTTTGTTCAAATTTGTCAAAAAAGCGAGTTCTGAATTTTTTTTTTTAATCACTATTATTATAAATCAAGGACTTTGACCTCTATGTTAAACTCTGAAACATGGTATTTCATTTTGCTTGGAGCATTTGGTGGTGCTCATCCATTAGAAATGGTAAAGCTGTTTAATTTCGTCAATTTAGGATATCAGTTACCCGTTCTTGTCATTGATATCTCATGCCAATTTCTGATAGTCAAATGGTTATATATATATATATATAGAAGACCAAAAAAAAAGGTTGACCTTTTTTTATAAGTCTGGCTTGTTCATATAATTAAATTCTTTGTACTTGAATTAGTTCTTGGGCTCTAATTTCTGATAGAACTCACTCAGCCTGAACCCAAAGTAATCTCAGCCTAGCAAACTTTGGGCTGAATGAACGATTTCGGTTGTCTAGGTCCAATCGACAGTCCAAAGTACAACCAGCTGGTATAGGCTACAGCGGCACGACCAAAACACAAGCTGGTATAGCACCGAAGAGCATTGCAATCAACCAAATCTATTTATAATTGTTAGAAAATGTTCAAAGGGATACACTCCATAGACCAAACTTGCATAATAACCACACAATCAGTTTATGAGATTTTCAGGGTATCTTATGGGCAGGTGTGTACGCAGAAATTTTTTACTTGGGGATCGATTTGTTGTAATTTTTTTTTTAGAATCTTCACAACAAAAATTATAGTATTAATACAATAATCATAATTCAAAAATATCAACTTTGATATATCAACATATTCTCAACAATTAATTAGTTTACTATAGATACATACAAAAACTTTCATTATTATTTTAAAAACTATCAACCCATCATTATTTTTAATATTGAAAATTTCTATATTTTAATTTTTAATGAATTATTTAGCACCTAATTTCAAAAAAAAAAAAATCAACTTAAAAAAAGTGATGAAATAGAGAGATAAAATATATTATAATATAGCAATACAAAAATTGAACAACAAAATCTTGATAAACAAAACAAATTCATTAAACTAATTAGAAAGCCAAAAACTCATATGGTTAGATTCATATTATAATAAATAAATTAAAAAAAATAAAACCATATGACCATTATCATATGTATAACAAAACTTAAATCTAACACCCATATGCATGAGTTTATTTGGTTGAGTTGAAAAGAGAGTTAACCTGTTGACTTGAGAGAGGGTAGTGTATAGTAGGGGTGGCAATTTGTGCTCACGGGTTGGGTTCGTGTCGTGTTGAGCCACGAGTATTCGGCTATATGGTTGACCCAAACCCAACCTGTTTAGTAAACGTGTCAAAAATTCTCAACTTGAATATGACCTGTTTATTAAATAGGTCAACCCGACATGTTTAACTCATTTAATTAACAATTCATTTAATAATTTATTTGATTAATAGGTCGTACCAAACCTATATAATCTTTATCAATTCTCATATATCTAAAATTAAAATACTATTACAACTATAAATATAATAATAAACATATAAAAACAACCATTAATTAAGCAATAATATCAAAATAACTAATAATTTTATAAGCTAAATGGATCAAACGAGTTCGCATGTTGAACATGAACATAACCCGTTTATTAAACAAGTTAACCATATCAACTCGAATATGACCTGAATCTGTTTAGCCTCAACCTATGACCTGTTTATAAACGAGTTAGTCCTGTCGGGTTCACGGGTTGTGTCAGATTTTGCCACCCCTAGTGTAGAGTAGCAGAAGTAGGGAGAAGAACTAAAGGTAACTTCTTAAGATTGAGAAGATGGAAAAAAAAGGTAAATTTTGGTTTGAAGAAGTGATTAAATGATGCTCTTTTGAAACAGAATGTTATTATTCATTGGGTTTGCAACGAATCATTTGGACAATTGGGGGGCTAACTAGTATATTATTTGAGGATTTGTGGACTTTGGGTAATATATCTATTGGACTATGTTGAGATCCTAGGAGTGATTAGGGGGAGGGGGGGGTCATATTTTTTGAAGGGAATCCTTGTTGGATCAGACCTATAGCCTAAAATTACCACAACAGGAGAAGAAAATTAAAATTTTGAGAGGGTCATGGCCCCCAAGCAATAAGGTAGCCCTGCATATGCTTGCAGGTATAAAGTGGAATAATTTGGTCAATGACTAAAGCACCACTTTCTTATATAAGAAATAAAAATTCTTACATAAAAATAAAAAATAAAAAGCATTGCATAATAACTTGTACTGGTCATTAACAATGACCTTAGTCCAATTAAGTATTAGCACATTGACATTTTCGAGTTCATCTCATCAACTATATCTTTATCAAGAGTTGCTTATTTTTTTGCAAATGACAGCCTATTATTTTGTTAGGCAAATATGGGAGATCTTCAAGTTATCCAAAATTTACTGACTTTGTATGAACATGCATTGGGGCAACAAGTCAATAGTATAGAGGGAAGACAACAATGGTTTTCAATAAAACTGTTTTATAGGAGAGGAAGCTGGAGATTATGAATTTTTAGGGGTGGCTGAAATAAGAGAGTATGAAAAGCACCTCAGCCTCTAGCTATGGTAGGGAGAAATAAAAAGGCAAGTTTGGTCTATATAAAAGAACAGGTTTGGCATAAGCTCCAAGGATGGAAATAGAAGCTATTGTCCCAAGCACGCAGTGAAGTTCCGCTTAAAGCGGTGGTAGTATACCAACATTTGGTTTAGTAGAAATAAGTTTTGGTGTAACAAACCAAGCCTCCCTCCATAGAAAGTCTTTGAACATGCGACTTTATTATCAAGATTTTAGTTAAGAGTCACTAATTGACCCCAATAGCTAAAACCTCTCAAAACTTCATAGGCACCCCAGATAGAGACTCTTTGAAGATCAACTATGATGAGGCAGTGTTTACCGATACACTCGAGGCGGGAATTAGTGTAGTCATTATAAGTAGTAGTGGGACAGTGTTGGTTGTGCTATCAGAGAAAATTCCTATGCCTCTGTTGGTGGAAGTGGTGGAGATTCTAGCTGCATGGAGAGCTACCCAGTTCATGGTGGAACTTGGCCTAGATTAGGAAATTTTTGAAGGAGACTCGAAAGTGGTCTTCAAAGCTCTCTCAGAGGGGGTGGATGCTCTCTCACCCTTGGTCATCTTATTAAAGACTTTAAGTCTATTGCAGGTTTGGTAAGAGCCTATTCCTTCTCTCATACTAGGAGGCAAGACAATTTTGTCACTCATTTTTTAGCAAGGAGAGCTACGTCTTCTTTTTCCATTATTAGTTTGGATGAAGTTTGTTCTTCTAGAAACTTTTAATTTTGTAATTTCTAATCTTCTTTAGTTTTTTTAATAATATTGTGAGGTACTTTTTCTCACCAAAAAAGAAAAGAAAAAAAACACTATGTCCTTAACACAGTTACTCAACTTGAATTTTAAATCTTGCATAATGGTCTCCAACATAGTTGTAAGTTAAATCTAGTGCAATTTAAAGTAGTACTACTCTACCTAAGTGAGTTTTTATTGAACTAATGTTTTGAAAATACCACAACTGGATTATTTGTTCTCTATTTTTTTTAACATACATCTCAATTTTCGTATCAGTCGGATGTCATTTGTTATTTGATCTATAAACTTATCTTTTATGAATAAATTTTAAATTAAAAAAATTTGAAATTTAAACCTTTTATAGGTACTCTCCTCCTTTGAAGTTTGTGAATGAATAAACATTCTCCTCCTTAAGGTATGCATAAATTAATAAAGTTTTTTTTTTTTTAAATTGAAATATTTCATTGTTAAAAAACTAATTTTTGCATTTATTTAAAATTCAAGGGTAATTTCATTCATGAAACTCATTTTGTAAAATCTCACGAAGGTAAGGTGTAATTTGTCTTCATTTTAGGTAAGCATAAGTATGGATCGGAACCCAAATATTAACTTCTTTAATTTTCGTGTCCCTTTCCCTCAATCTGTACCAGAGGTGGAGGCCCTTGCTTGTCGTCAAGTTGTATCCTTTGCTATCGACCTTGGTTTTCATGAGGTAATCTTCGAAGGTGATTCGGCAATTATGAATCAGGCCATCAACAGCAGACTGTCAAGCCTTGCATTGTATGGTCACATTGTGGATGACATCCTTCACCTAGCTTCGCAATTGCAATACCATAAATTCTGTCAGGTGTCAAGAAATTGTAATAAGGTCGCAGATGCTTTCGCTAAGAAAGCTCAGGTTGGGTTAGACTTTAAGGTTTGGGTAGATGACATACTTGGGGACATTATCCCCCTTGCATTGTTTGATGCTCATTAGTTTCCTTCACTTGTTTTAATAAAAGCCCCAATCTGCCCACATGCTGGTTTCTAAAAAAAAAAAATAATAATAATTAATTTTCTTAACATTAAATCCAAATCTCATAAAAAAGTCAAATCTCCAAAAAAAAGAAAAGAAAAGAAAAATGTCCTTATCATTTAATTTTTTTTATATATTTTTTCAAGAAGAGATTTCCTTATCATCTGACCCACGTGATCTAATTTTGTTCCAGGAATTCCTTAAATTCAGTTATAACGATTTCTAGCCATTTTAAACTATTTTCAAATCTATCTAAAACTACATCTGGCAGTCCTACATTCCCACTTGAAATCAATCTAAAGCTTCTTCCAATGGTCCAATGGTCCAAGTGTCCAACCTATTAACACTGATCCAAAGTTTTTTTTTTTTTTTTCAAAAACTTAAAATCAATTCAGGTATGAAATTCAATGAAGAATTTTCCCATATTCTAAAACATTTGTTGCTGTTGTTGTTGCTGTTTTTTTTTAACACGTATATCCATAAGAATTAATTTTTCATAACTTATTTGAAAATAATGTAATTATATATAATTTCATTATTGCATACTCAAAGAGCATGTGATGAAAACTTTTATTTTTATTTTTTTATTTAGTATCATAATTTTTTATTTATTTCAATTTGAGTTTTACATTTTTTTTTACCAAAAATTTGTGTATTCAAAATTATTAATACGGTCAAAAGTGTCATAATGTTAGCTCTAAAAAATAAACACCGAAATAACATTGAAATAAAGCAAGGTTTATTGACAAATTTTTTGCGCTCCGACTGTCTATGAATATAGCACACTTCAACTATATATAGGTGTAAACACTCAATGAATCTTCCTTGTGTATCTTCAAAAAATTCTAGTTTTTGGCATGTTTCTCTTTTATTCAATTAAGCCGCACGCACAGTACTGCTTTTATTCAAAGAAATAGCCCCTTGATAAGGATTGTATTTCTCTTCTATTCAATCAATCTTTGTAAACGTAATAAACACAATTGAGAAGAGATTTTGTACACGTAACAAACGTAACAAAAATTCTATTTGATTTATTAGGAATAGGAATAATAGTTCTTGTACACTTAAGTCGTAACAAACTACCAGCCGTGAAATTGAATTGGTCACACGTGAAACAACCAGTCTTGTCACTTTCACTTTGAAAGACTACCTGATGTTACTACCAATTCCACGCATTCTTTGAATCAGAAGACTTTATGGTCTGTTCAGCCAAAAAGAAGACGTTGAGGTTTGGAGTACGCTTCACGTTGAATCGGTCGTTATCTCGTACGTTGTTCAGAGAGACCCCATCTCCCTATTTTCTACGCTAGTCTTTAGCGTTTTGTAATTATCTCTCTTGCTGCGCGAGCATTCACATTACTGTGTATAATGGTTAGCCCAAAAAAAAAAAAAAAACATTAATGTGTATAATAGAAAAAGAATAGAATTTATGTATTTTTGTATAAAAATAATTCATATGAGTTTGTGTATAATTGTACAAATTTATAAATTTGTTATAGTTTTAATGTAAATTTATACTAATACTATTCATTTTGTATTTAGTTTTTTTTTTTTTTACGTATGAAGAAAAAAAAAGAGTAGATGGTAGTTGTTGTGTGTGAAGAAAGAGAAAAAATAAATAAAAATCAAGAAAATTTGATATTTTATTGAAATGTAGTGTAAAATAGATAATTTGATATGAGATATTTTTTTAAAAATGAATATGTAAAATAGAAAAGTAGGTTCTTATGTTAAAATATATTGAATTTTTTGCATGAATGGTTGTGAATACTTTAATGATAGGGGGCTGACCCTAGTCCAACGCTACTTTTTTTTTTTTTCTTATAACAAAAATATATATATATTGAAAACCAAAACAGGCCAAAAAAAAAAAAAAAAAAAGAGCAAATGGGTTGTTAATAAACTTACTTACATGTCTCCTCCAAAATTACATTTACAACTTGTCACCAATTATAAGATGTCCTTCAAATTCGATATATTATCTTCTTGATTTTTTTTACTTTTATTTGATCTTTAACATTACTCTTGTGTATTTGCATTAATTATTGGGCTTTCCAATAAAAGGGGTAAATTCAGGCCGGGATTGATCTTATTTTCTTTTGAGATTGCTTAGGTTGTAAGAGACAATCGCACTTTTAAAGCATTTAAACATCTAAAAAATGCGTTAAAAATTAGAAGGAAAAAAAATATTTTCTCCTTTTTATGTTTGAGGTAGTTCATAATATCTCCCTCTATGTTTGGGAATTCAAAAAATATCCTAATTTCGTTACTTTTTAATTTAAATCCAATAGAATCACAATAATTACAAATGC
Source organism: Castanea sativa (assembly GCF_040712315.1). Taxonomy (NCBI): domain Eukaryota; kingdom Viridiplantae; phylum Streptophyta; class Magnoliopsida; order Fagales; family Fagaceae; genus Castanea; species Castanea sativa. The sequence continues at coordinate 72,002,027 of NC_134017.1, forward strand.
AATCCAAGAAAACAGCATTGTAATCCTCAATTTTCTTTTATCTTTCTTGTGGTGTATGACTAATAATTTCTTCAAAAGATTTCATTGGATTTTACTGAGAAATTAATAAATTGGGGATATATGTTCATTTTCCAAACATGAAATTGGTTGGTTTTAAAGGGAAGGAATTGTGAACTACCCTATATATAAAGGGGGAAAGTTGAAGTGATTTGTAATTCATTTGAGAGGGGGAGGGAAGTTAGGGTTCTAAACCTACATGCTACTGTTGGGGTGCACGGCTGCACCAAGAAGTCCAACCCATATATAATGAATCCTGTTTCAACATTAAATAGGTGAACTTGGTGTACAAGACTCCTAATTGTAATAGAAAAAGGAATAGTTGGCTTGCGTGAATAAAACTCCTATTCCTAATTATAATAGGAGTGTTAGGTGGCTTAAAAGTTTTTATATAAAGCTTTGTACGTGGGTTTCAAGAATAGAATAAGTGATATTTAGAGAGACTGAAGAGTGAAACACAGTTTTGAAGCCGACTGAAGGAAAAAGAATAGTGGTTTGTGTGGCATTGAGGGAAAAAAGAAAATGTGATTTTTCTTTTGCTCAAGACACACAAAGAAGATAAATTGGGGGTTTTCTCTAGGACAATTATCGTGTATCTCAAGAGACTAATGCAGAAGCTCTTTAGGAAAAATTGAAGGGTTTCTATGAAAGAAAGACAGCTCAAAATAAAGCTTTTGTGGCTAAAAAACTTGTGAATTTGAAGCTTAAGGAAGGGAGATCCATTACCGAGCATTTGAGTGAGTTCCAAGACTTGGTGAATCAGATGGTTACAATGAAGCTGATAATTGATATAATTTGCAATGGTCAAGGATAGCTTGTTCAATGAAGAAACAAGAAGAAAAGACATGGGCAAGGATAATGCGCAGACTCTTATCACAGAGAACAAGGGGAGGAGTAAGACTAGAAATTCTAAAGGGAGTGGTAAATCCAGAAGTCAGTCAGAATCGAAAGGAAAATTCAAGTGTTTCCATTGTGACAAAGAAGGTCACATAAGAAGAAACTGCAAGGCTTGAAAGAATAAACAGAAAGATGAGAAAAATCAGAAAAAGGCAGAAGAACAGAATACCACTGTTGTCTTGACAATTGAAGATGTGGTGATCTGTGTAGGAGAAGATGAATGTTGCAATTATACACATCCTTATGTTGAATGGGTGATTGACTCAGCCTCTTCCTGTCATGTCACTCCAAAAAATGAGCTCTTTACTTCATACAAAGTAGGAGACTTTGGAAGAGTGAAGAAGGACAATAACAGTTATGCTGACATTGTGGGAATTGGAGATATTTGTATTGAGACTAACACTGGATACACCTTAGAATTGAAGAATGTGCGACATGTGCTTGATATACGCTTGAGAATTTGATTTCTACTCATATTCTAGATAAGGAAGGCTATGGTAACTATTTTGGAAATGGTAAATGGAGACTCTTCAAAGGATCATTGGTACATGCTAGAGGGAAGATTTGTTGTACACTTTACAAGACATAAGTAAAGGTGTGCAAAAATGTTTTTAGTGCAACTTAGGAAGATTCTAGGCCTAACTTAAGGCATAGGCGGCTGGCTCACATGAGTGAAAAGGGGTTGCAGATTTTGGCAAAGAAGTCTCTCATTTCTTTTGCCAAAGGTATTTCATTTAAACCTTGTGATTATAGTTTATTTGAAAAACAACATAGAGTGTCTTTTCGCATTCCTTTTACTAGAAAGCCCAATGTGTTTGATCTTGTTTATTTTGATGTATGTGGTCCTATTGATGTGGAGTCTTTAGATGGTAATAAGTATTTTGTTACTTTTATTGATGATGCTTCATGAAAAGTGTGGGTGTATTTTTTAAAAACTAAAGACCAGGTATTTGAGCACTTCAAGAAATTCCATGGTAGAAAGAGAGAAAAGGAAACCTTTGAAGTGTTTTCATACTGACAACGGAGGTGAATATACGTCTAATGAGTTCAAGAGCTACTTCTCCGAGAAATGTATTAGACATGAGAAGGCAGTTCCTAGTACCCCACAGCAAAATGGTGTGGTAGAGAGGATGAACCGCACTATTGTTGAGAATGTCAGATGTATGTTGAGAATGACTAATCTGCCTAAATCATTCTAGTGTGAAGCTGTTCAAACTGTGTGCTACCTAATTAATAGGTCTCCATCAGTTCCATTGGAGTTTGATATTCCAGAAAGAGTATGGACTGAAAAAGATGTTTCCTACTCTCACTTAAAGGTATTTAGGTGCAAGACATTTGCGCATGTGCCTAAGGAACAAAGATTGAAACTTGATAGCAAGGCCACTCCTTGTATATTTGTTGGATATGGAGATGCAGGATTTGGCTACAAGTTATGGGATCTTGAGAAAAAGAAAATGATCAGAAGTCGAGATGTGATTTTTCATGAGAATGAAAATTTGGCAGACCTTGAGAAATTTGAAAAAACTTAGGATGCTATTGTAGATGTTCCTGACCTTACACCTACCTCTTTTTCCTCTAATCGTGCCACAAATAGGGAAGAGGTGTAAGATGAGAATCTTGGTGATGATCCAATAGCAGTTGATGGTGATGAGCAAGCAAGAGTTGATGGTGATTATACTTAAGATATTGAAGATGTTGAACAAGGGGAGCAGCCTATTCAACTTGAGATTGAAGAACCTCAAGTGAGGAGGTCTACTAGGAAGCGTCGTCCATTGATTAGATATCCCTTTTCTGAGTATATTTTGCTTACTGGTGAGGGGGGAGTCAGAATGCTTTCAAGAAGTAGAGTCTCATAAAGACAAGCAAAGCTGGATGAACGCTATGCAAGAAGAGATGAATTATTTGCATAAGAATAAGACTTATGAGTTGGTTGTGACCAAAGAGAAGCTTGAGCTTTGTGCCGAAACAGCTGGCATGAATTCTAACTATAGAGTTGGGATGAAGATCTCTTTCCTCAATAAGCTGAAGGGGGAGATTGTTGGGGTGCACGGCTGCACCAAGAAGTCCAACCCATATATAATGAATCCTATTTCAACATGAAATAGCTAGTGAACTTGGTGTACAAGACTCCTAATTGTAATAGAAAAAGGAATAGTTGGCTTGCATGAATAAAACTCCTATTCCTAATTATAATAGGAGTGTTAGGTGGCTTGAAAGCTTTTATTTAAAGCTTTGTACGTGGGTTTCAGGAATAGAATGAGAGAGATTCAGAGAGACTAAAGAGTGAAACACAATTTTGAAGTTGACTGAAAGAAAAAGAATAGTGGTTTGTGCAGCACTGAGGAAAAAAAGAAAATGTAATTTTTCTTTTGCTCCAGTCACACAAAGAAGATAAATTTGGGATTTTCTCTAGGACAATTATTTGGGTTCTACAATCATAGAGAATTGAAGTATTCAGTGTGGAAGATCTTGCTACTGGGTTTTGTGGTGAGGTTGTATTTGTTTCTAGAAGTATTATTGTATTGTCCCAATTTATTATGAACTTACGTTTTGGGTATAACTTGAGTGTTGTAATCTCTATTTTATTATAGTGGATTGATCAGATTTGTCCCATGGTTTTTGCCTTTACACTTGAGGGTTTTCTACGTAATTTTTTAGTGTTCTTGTTGTTTATTTTTTTTATCGCTCTCGTAGATTTCTATTTTCTTTGTTGTTTGGGTTATATTGAATATAATTCACACATAGACGAGAATTTATCCCAATAGCTACAACTGGAGGTTACATTATTTGGTTGCATCTAAAGAAAAAGAAGAGAAAGGGAAACCATAAGAAAAAGAAAAAGTTTTTCTATGTGTGTTTGCCTTGGATGTAAAAAAGATAGGAAATGAGAGAAAGGGAAAATGCTTTTACCTTTGTACCTTTATTTATGTTTAGAGAACTTAAATTCTAGAGAATTGTTTTTTGATAAATCTAGAAAGTAAAAAATAATAGGGAGAATTTAGGCTATATGAGTAATTTATAATATTAAAAAAAACTTTCAAATTACTTTTAACAAATCTCTCTTCCACTCTATTAGGCTAACAACTAAGTGTGGGTCTCACAGAAAATGTACACATCAATTTATCTCTTTTCTTTGGTTTCAACCAAATGAAGGAAATCCACATACTGATTAAATAAAATAAAATAAAAAACACGCAAATGGTGTGTAGTTGGGTTAACACTTGACTTAACACTATAGATTTTATTCTAACTAAAAAAGTTTAAAAATTAGTTTATTTATTTTATTATTATTTTTAATTAATACAAAACAATAATTTTTATTGAGATTAAAAAAATAAAGAAGGAATATATAATAACTTCGAAAAATTCCCTCGAACCCTCTAATCAAGCTTCCATCTTATTGGGTGTTGTATGTATATATACGTGGCTTGATTTTTATCACAAGGCATCAATTATGCCACATGAAATTGAGATTTATATTACTTGTCAGCTGGCTGGAATATAGTTTGATTTTTCACAACTTAATGAGAAAATAATGATACCACTGCACGTTTTTGGTGTTATGATTGCTTGTGAAGTGTGGGGGTAATGATGGGATTCAAGTCTCTAGGAGTGAGTTAAACACACATATATACTTAACTTAGGTTAGAATAAAATTTTTATCTTATATATAATAATAATAATAATAATAATAATAATAGTAGTAGTAGTAGTAGTAGGAGTGTAACTGTTGGCTGCTAGCGGCTTGTAGTGCTTGACAGCTTTAGAATGACTCGAAAATATGTTCGTTCAATATTAATTTTCGTCGTGACTGGAACTGCACATTGCACCTCCATATTTGCATTATTGGACTCGATGATGAATGAAAACTTAGGTAAATAACTACCCAAGCTTTATAGAGCATTCGCATTCATTTTTCTCAATTCTATCTTATTTTACCATCAAAAAACCACTTTATCAATTATACAATACCATTTTTCAATACACCCAACTCAAAACTTTTATTTTTCTATTGTACTCATTAAAATAATATATCTTCACAATAAAATATTTTTTTTCCTTTTTTGTTTTTTCTCAATTTTATTCTCCTTCCAGAATCCTTTGTTAGTTTATTTTTTACCTTCTTCCAGACTCCTCCTCCATCATCCAAATCAACCCAACTCTTTCATAATCATTCATCCATATCAACCCAGATCGGTGAAATTGAAAAAATAAAATAAAAAACCATCACACCATCACAACGCCACAGCTACCACAGCTCCACCAATCTCCGCCACGCCAATCTCGCCACCCACTGATCTCCACCACACCGATCTCCACCGTTGTCAACACCCACACCGATCTCGTCAAAACTCACGCCGATCTCCACTGTTCTCGGTCACACCACCCACCTCCGCTAAGCAAAATCCAGCCAAATCAAAATCAAAAATCAAAATCCATCATCAAACCTATCGGAACAAATCCCCCAAATGCCAACCCAAACGCCAAATGCCAACCCAAATCCGACCCAAACGCCAACCAAATCCGACCCAAATGCCGGAAACCCATGAACAAACTCACGCCAGAAATCCATGAACAAACTCACGACCTCTACGCCTCCACCACAGAAGCTGATCGAGCCTCCACATAGTTGCCTCCATGCCATTGAAGAAGAGAGAGTAGAAAGAAAGAGAGAAAATAGAAAGAAAGAAAGAAGAGAGAGCAGAAATTATCTTCGGCGGAGAGAGAAGACCACGGACCGAATAAAAAATAGTTTTTTTTTTTTTTTTTTTTTAATGTCATTGAGCTACAGGGTGATTCTACATTTAGAATCGCTGTATTTTTTTTTTTTTTTACAATTCTTGTATTTTACAATTTTCAATAGAGATATCTTTTGCCCCTCAATTATAAATAAATTTGAAATTTGGCATGCATTTGAGATTTTCCCCCCTCAATACTGACGCTCTAAGCTCAAATTATGTAAAAACTTTTATGCTTGTAGGTGGCAGATCAAACTCATTGCAGGAGAGTACCAATTCTAGTGTGACTACTTGTAAAGAGTAGCCGGTGTTGTTGACAATTGAGGGGCAATGGTTGGTAGGACACGAACTTCCATGTTTTTTGAAAAGTATTAACTACTTGGTTTTTTATTTTTTATTTTATGGTTATCCTTCTCTCTTTCTCTGTATGTTAGAGAATTCTCTGTAGGTTACAGTTCAGTGCTTTACAGCTGTTAAAAGATGTGGCTTAAATGAATAGATGCTCTGTAGTTGTTTATTATTTTACTTATTAAAATATATAATAGTTTTGTTATATACGTATATAATCGAAATCTACGATACTTTCACCATTTTTAACATAAATATAATATTTAAATAAAATTATTATTTTAATTTAATAAAATTAGTTTTACTTCTCATAAACTTAATAATAAGTGAAATTTTATCTTTCTAAGGATAATTTAAACTCAAACTTATCATCATTATTTTTTTAAATAAAATTATTATTATTTAATTCAAACTTAATAAAGAGTGAAACTTTATCTCTCTAACAAGTTCAACTTAAACTCAAACTTAAATATTAATAATTTATCTCAAAATTTGTGAGGTTAATCGTGAACACTATAAAAGTAAAGCAAACCCCAATATATATTTTTAAAAGCCGAGTAGAGGTATGAGATTTTCTTATATTAGTTTCTTCTTCTCTGCTTTGTTAAAAAAAAAAAAAATTATTTTATGGTTTTTTTCATGTATTTTTTTAAAAATAATTTTCGTACATGAATCACAAACTCTCTTTAGCTATTTTTTATAAGTAAAAAAAACTTGCAATAATTGAAATTATTTTTTCGAATGTAATCCATCTTTCTTTTATATTTCTCTATTGTTTAGTCATATATATATATATATATATATATTATTTTGTTTCAATAATTTCTAAGTTTTGAATTATCTGATTTTTTAATATATTTTGGTCTTTCAGAAGTTTTAATATCTGAATTTTTGAGTTATTTTTTTCAGTATCTGAAATTGTCTGACAAATTTTTTGTAAGTCATATTTAAGTAATGATTTCTTTATCAAATTGTAACACAAATTGAAGTCATATAAGAGCAAATAATGTAATAGTGTAATTTTTTTAAATTTTTTGTAAAAATTATTTTAATCTACCTCACAAATAGGTAGGTTCTCGTGCATAGCACAAGTTAACGATTAATTATGTGTAAAAGTGTTGTGTTTAGTTCTTTTAGGAGAAGTGTCATACTTTGATTTGAATTGGGAATGCCACAACCTTTGTAGTTGATGAGAAGGTTTACTTTTGCAATTGATGAAAACGAAAGAGACTAGTGGAAGAAAGAAGAGTATTTTTTAATTAAAAAATGCCAAATTAGTGGGTGACATGGTGGCATATTTGTAAGGAACTCGATTTTTTAGAATTCGAGTTACATGTAAAATTTGAGTTTCACGAACTCAAGATACAAAAATAGTAGTACATTACTAAATATTTTGCAAACAGTGATAGATTGCTAATATTTTAAGTAAAGATGGTATTTAGCCATTTTGGTCCACACTCCATATTCTAAACTTGCATAATAACCACATAATCGGTTTATGAGATTTTCAACGTATCTTGTGGGTATAGAGTGAAATAATTTAGTCAAAGACTAGAGCACTACTTTTTTTTTTATTTTTTTTTTATATCTCTTGCACAATTACTGAACTTGGTTTTTTTTTTTTTTTTTTTTTTTTGTGATAATTAACTTAACTCAACTTGAATTTTAAATCCTGCATATGGTCTCCAACAAAGTTGTAGGTTAATTCTAGTGTAATTTTAAGTAATGCTACAATACTTAGTAATTTTTTTTTATTGAAATAATGTTTTGATAATTCCACAATTAGATTATATGTTCTCTATTTTTTGACATGTATGCCATTTTTCATATCAATCAGATGTCATTTATTATTCACAAAACTACACTATTAGTCCCTTAAGTATACCTTATGAGGGCAATTAGTCCTTCAAGTTTCAAATGTTAATGGTATTAGTCCCTCATGTTTTTAAGATGAGCGGTATTAGTCATTCTGTTAACTATTGTTAATGATATTGATTATGTGGCTAACTTAATAGTGACAAGACATTTTTTTTAATGTTGTAGCATTTTTTAATAAAAGAAATTTACATGAATTAAAATTTACAAAACTTATTATACAAGTAAGAAGCAAATTGATCCAATTCCAAAAATCAAATCTTAATCCCACTTGGCTCCAAATCAAAACCCCACTGGGCCATCCCCATCTGATTCTAAAATGAGAGAGAGAGAGAGAGAGAGAGAGAGAGAGAGAGAGAGAGAGAGAGAGAGAGAAAGAGAGAGAATCTTCAAACAGCTTCAAACGACCTAGCGGTAGAAATTGAATCTCATGGTTCTTGATGTTGACTGACTCAATTTTGGATTAAGGATATGATCTTTGTCTTTAGTCTTTACAATGTAGTAATTCTAAGCAATGTTTTAAATTCTGTTTTGTTCTGGCTGGAATATTTCATTTCAGTGCTTAATCCAGTGCACTAACCCCTTTGTTCCATTTCAGTCTAAATTCCAGTTTGTTCCAGACTATTCTGGTGTTTCGAACAAATTTTGGTTATTCTAGTATCTAAATTCCAGCCTATTCTGGGATATTCGGATTGTGTTGGATTTTTTAAAACTTTGATGCCCAAAATTCATGATTTGACTCATTTTATTCCCATATCATATTTTAATTTTTTTTTTGGTTAATTGGATATAATGAAATATAAAGTTATAAAAATATAAATATGTGTGTATATATATTCAGTGTGTAATCTCAAAATGGTGCACCGAAACACACTTGTACCGGAATTTTGTTCCAATTTCCAATCCAGAACAGTCTCTAAAATGGAATTCAAAACTTTGACTCTAAATAATCCCAATAAATAGAAACAATAAAGAAAAAATTTTGGCTTGCAATTCAAATACAATGATCGTGAAAGAAAGCAACAAATATGCATTATGAATTTCTTTGTCTTTTAGTCTTTACAGGGCAATTCTCGATGGCATTAGTCAGAGGAGCAAGGAGAAAATAGTGCACTGCCAGCTAACGATGGAGCCCACCAAATGTCTTCTTCTTCTTCTTCTTCTTCTTCTTCTTCTTTGATTGATTGAGGCGAAGAGAGGACTTTGCTGTAGGATTAAGATTTGAATTTGATTGAGGTGAAGAGGGATTCCCTCTTCTCTCTCTTGTGTTTCAAAATCAAATGGGTAATGGTCGAGTTGGACTTTGATTAGGAAACGGGTCAATTGCTTATTCTGTGTAAACTAATTTTCATAAATTTTCTCATTAAAAAAATGCCACATCCTTTAAAAAAAAAAAAAATGCCAAATAGGTATTTGGTTAGCCACGTAAAGAATATTACTGACGGTCGTTAATAGAATGATTAATACCGATCACTTTTAAACTTGAAGGACTAATATCTCACACTTAAAATTTGAGGGATCAATTGTGCTTATATGATAAACTTTAAGGACTAAAAGTGCAGTTTCACATTTACTATTTGATCTAAAAACTTATTTTTTATGCATAAATTTAAAATAAAAAAATTAAAATTTAAAAATTTTCATGGATAAGGTAATTATTGATGAAACAACAATCCCCTCCCTTAAGGTTTATGAATGAATGAACATTCTCATCCTTATAAATTAATAAATATTATTTTAAAAAAGATATATTTCATTATTGAAAAACTAAGGTTATGTTTGGCAATAGTTTTTGTTTTCTATTTTCAAAAACTTGTTTTTTGGAATATAAAGAAAAAAAAATTTCTTGTATTTTTAAATCAAATATATGTTTGGTTAGCTAAAATTAAAAAGATAGGTTTTTGAAGAAAAAAAAATAGAAAATACTAAAATATGTTGTTCTTAAGATTTGAATTTTAATACTAACTCATTAAATGAGATAGAATCATTAAATTAAATGTGTGTTTACATTAACTTTTGAAAATTAGAATTTGAGAATAGTTTTTGTTTTCTCATTTTAGATTGTCAAACAAGTTTTTTAATCTTAAAAATAAAAAATTGTTTTCAGATACAGAAAATAAAGGGAAAAAATAATTATTAAACATACCATAAGTTTTGCATTTATACAAAATTAAAGGGGAATGTCATTCATGAAACTCATTTCGTAAAATCTCACGTGAGGTAATTGTAATTTGTCTTAAATAGGGAATATTGGAACCCAAATATTAGCGGTTGTTTGCTTTTTTGAAAACCATCACTCAATTTTCGTCACTCGTCACTCATCCCTCATCACTTATCACTCATTACTTAAAATGCCCCAATTCTCTAAACCCCACTCGTTTGGCACACTTTACTTAGCTTCTCATCACTCAAATTTTTCTACTTTTTTGTGGGACCTATGCCTGTAAATTGGTCAGACCCTTTTGTTAAGCCTACCCGCGGAACTCACTCCTCACCATTTTCTCTTTTCTCATTTCCCCTTCACCCCTGTTACTCTCCCAAAACACAAACCCGAACCCATAAAAATTTCAAAAGCTCCCTCACCTCGTCAAGACTGTCACCAGTGAACAACACCTATCTCTCCGACGTGTATGGTGGTGTGATCTCCTCTGTTGTGACCCAGCGGCATTGACGAAATTTGAAGAAATGTGACCCATTTCCTCTATTCGTCACAAATGATCTCCCACCTTCTTAACCCAGTGGCACCGATCTCCCACCTTCTCAACCCACCGTCACCAAGGCTTTATTTTTCATGGGTCTGAGACTGAGATGATGGTGCTAACGGTGGAAATGGGCTATTTCCATCACCGCCACTCAACAACAATGCTGTGCCGAGCTGGACATGGCTTACGACAAGGTACTCTCTGTCATATTCCTTGCCATGTCAAGCTAGACATGGCTGACAACAATATTCCTCATTCCATTGTCGTGCCGTGCCGAGATCCCTTTTGCTTTTTTTTTTTTTTTTTGTGTTTTTGGTTTGGTTTGGTTTGCTTTAAGATGAGAGTCAGTGACTTTGATGTTTGAATCTTCGTTCTTGTTCTTCTTATATCTAAGAAGGCTCCGATCTGGATTTCGTTTTTTTTTCATTCCAACGATTTTGTTTTTTTTGTTTTTATACAAATTTTCCTAATTTTGGAGCTTAATTAAGCTATTACAGGGACCAAATTTGTGTTTCCGAGCTAGATTTTGCTTTAAATTACTGTAATTAGCTCTTGAATAGGTTTGGTTTTGATAAACAGTAGATTCTTTGAAGAAATTGGGATCGATTCATGTGTGTTTGAAGAGGAGATAAAAAAAAAAAAAAAAGATGAGAGATAGAGAGGGGGAGAGCACATGCTCATGAAGTCAGATTGATGAGACAAGACATAAGTGGGTCCCATTTGGTTGACTAAAATTACAAAAATGCCACATAACTTAGTTTTCCATAACATGAAAACACCTAAAATGTGTTTTCAGTTTCCATATCTCATCACTCAAAAATCAGAGAATTTAGTGATGGAAACAAAAATTAAAAAAAAATCCAAACAACCTCTTCTGTCGTGGGACCCACCGATTTTGAGTTATGAGTGATGTAAATAGAGTTATGGGTGATGGAAACTGAAAATCCAAACAGCCCCTTAACTTGTTTACCAAGAGGGCGGCGCTCCAATAGAAGGCTATTGGCATATTTCACGTGTAAAGTATGATATCTATTAATTTAATTTTCTTAACATTAAATCAATATCTCATGGAAAAAGTCAAAGCTCCAAAAATTGAAAAAACAAATCCTTATCATTTAATTAATTAATTATATATATATATATATATATTTTCAAAAAGAAATCTCCTTCTTATCTAACTCACATGATCTAATTTTGTCCCATTCATTCTTTCAATTTACTTATAACAACTTCTAGTCGTTTTAAACTATTTTCAAATCTATCTAAAACAACGTCAAGTAGTCCTACACTCCTTGAAATCAATCTTCTTCTTCTTCTTTTTTTTTTTTTTTTTTTTTTTTTTTTTTAGAAAGAAACTTTCATTCAATTATAATAGTGAAGCATCATGATACAAGGCTGCCAAGGCAGGTGGAGGAGAATCCTCCAACCAATATAAATCCTCATCTAAATTTCTAGCATATTGGGCAAGAACATGTGTCACTGCATTCCTTCGCCTCCTAATCTGATTAGGCATAGTCCAATGTAACCCATATATCAAATGGCGAATATCATCCACCATATAGCCAAGCATGGAATGGTTGGGCAAAGATGAAGAAATGGCTTGTATTATATTGACATTATCAAGCTTGTAAACCCAGCATCCACGACTAACTACAAGGATCTTCTGCAGGCCAACAATTCCACTTCTTCACTATTTTCTACACCTGATCCAACAGTAGACATTGCCGCCATAACCTCCCCCTTGTTGTTACGAATTATAGCTCCTATCCCTGTTCTTTCCAGCCTCGAAAACACTGTAGCATCAAAGTTAAGTTTGTATACATCAGGCGGTGGAGGTTGCCACACTTCAGAACTGATTTGCTTGGTTTGAGAGACTGTCAACTGCACCTGGGCTTGCTGAAATTCCTGAATGAAATCCTTTGCTTGCTTGTTAAGGCATTTAGGATCCTTCAATTTTCCCCCATGCACCACACAATTTCTTTGGTTCCATATAATCAATGCCTGCGCCCAAAACAGCTCCAACTCCTCAACTGATAATCTATCCACTAGAAACTCCATTAGTTGAAGTGTATCACGAAAAACAGAGCACCCCTTCTGCAATTTCGAAATACTGCCAGCCCATATGTCTTGCACCATAGCACACTCCCATAATGCATGCATTGTTGTCTCCGACACTCTAGTACACAATTGACATTTATCCTTAGTTATAATCCTCCGGTGTGACAGATTGTAGTATGTTAGTAATATATCATGGCAAGCTCTCCACCCAAATACTTTAATTTTTTTTGGAATTTTAAGCTTCCACAAAATTGGCCAAATTTTTTTCCCAACTCAGCCACTTGAAGCCTCGGCCTTATTTCCATGAAATTGAGTTCGTCTTGCAAGTTTATAGGAAGATTTCACAAAAAACTTACCATTCTTGTGTGCAGCCAAATAATAGAATCTAGAACAGATCTTCGACTAAGAGGGATTCTACATATAGCTTCGGCATCTTCTCTGTGAAACATTGCCATAATCATATCACTTTTCCATGCATGCAACTCCAGGTCAATCAATTCTGAGACTGCTAAATCTCCAACCAGCTCATGTCTTGGATGAATGATTTTATTTGTGGGATGGTTAGGGATCCACCTATCCCCTACAACACTTATTGAAGACCCATTATGAACCCTCCAACAATAACCCGGTCTAAGAATTGGCGGGGCAGCCATTAAACTTCTCCACACATAGGAGCAATCAGGTGATTCTTTGGCATCAAGAAAAGAAGATCGAGGAAAATATATTGCTTTTAAAACACTTGTATAACAAAGAATCATTCCATTGAATCATTCTCCAGCCTTGTTTAGCTAACATAGCTAAATTAAAATCTCTCAAATCTCGAAATCCCATACCACCCTCCATCTTTGAAGTTGACAGCTTATCCCACCTCTTCCAATGGATTTTCCTTTCATCACCTACTTGACCCCACCAGAATTTAGCACACATACTATCCAGTTCATCACATAGTTTCATAGGAAGTTGGAAAACACTCATAGTATATGTAGGTATAGATTGGGCCACCACATTTATCAAGATTTCATTTCCAGCTCTAGATAACAACATACCTTTCCATCCTTGTAGCTTCTTCCAAATTCGGTCTTTCAAATAAGAAAAAGTATAATACTTGGCTCTTCCAATCAATGTTGGCAATTCTAAGTAAGATTCAAATCTCTCCACCTCCTTCGCCCCTAGGATCTGCAGAATCTGTTGCCTTTGACTAGTTGTATTACTACTAAAATAAATTGAAGATTTCTCCAAATTTATACATTGCCCTAAAGCCTTTGCATATGTTTGAAGAATTTTTAATATAGCTTGCCTTTCATTCTGTATAGCTTGAAAAAACAACAAAGAATCATCTGCAAACAGTAGATTAGTAACTCTGGGTGCCCTTCTACAAATAGAAGCCCCTTTAATCCTTCCTTCAAGTTCTGCTTTTGCCAACAGAGCTGTAAAGCCTTCTACACATAAGAGAAATAGATACGGTGATAATGGATCACCTTGTTGTATTCCTCTTGATGGGTGTATCATACCATAAGGTTTACCATTCACCGAAATAGAGAAAGTTGGAGTACGGAAACAACTCATCACCCTCTCTATCCACAGTGCTGGGAAGCCCATCTTTTCCATAATCCCTGAAGAAACTGCCATTCCACATGATCATAGGCTTTATTGACATCCAATTTCAATGCCAAAGTCCCTCTCTTTCCCTTCTTCCTAGCATGCATTGTATGTAGTGTTTCATAGGCCACCAAGACATTATTTGTGATCGACCTCCCGAGTACAAAGGCACTTTGAGTAGGCAAGACAATATATGGAAGTACCTGTTTGCCAAGACTTTTGACATAATCTTATAAATCATATTACATAAACTTATAGGTCTAAAGTCAGACATTTTTTTAGGATTTTTCACTTTAGGAATAAGAACTATGTTTGTGTGATTTATCTTAGGTAACATATTACCATTATTTAAAAAATCCAAAACAGCTATAACCATATCATCACCCACTATGTGCCAAATTATTTTTAAAAAATGGCATTCATACCATCAGGTTCTGGAGCTTTTGTAAGTCCCATTTGAAATAAGGCTACTTTAACTTCTTTTGCAGTAAACTCCCCAAACAAAGCCTCCTTCATTTCTTTAGTCACCATCTGTGGAACAGTAGCCAGGCACTCCTCCATCTGATCATATGCTCCTGCATGAAAAAGGCTTTCAAAATAATCAGAAGCAACTGTCACCACCTCCTCTAATTCTTCCATCCACTGCCCTTGGCCATTTTTAATACCCCAAATAAGATTCTTTTTCCTTCTTTGTGATGCCTTTGAGTGAAAGAACTTTGTATTTTTATCACCATGCTTCAACCATGAAATTCTAGACCTTTGAGCCCTTTAAAATTCCTACTTTTGGAGAAGCTCATCCATCTTTTTGTTTAGCTTTAGGTATTCGGCCTTGCTGTCAGTAGTCATCTCCTCTTCATTTAATCTGTCCAGCCTCTTTTAGAACTATTTAAAAGCTTCTTCATTTGGAGTTGTTCTTGCTGAGCCCCACTTCATTAATTTCAATCCATAAGCTTGTATTTTCTTTAAGGTTAAAGCTAATCCCTACTCAATAGCCAGCTCACCGTCCCAAGCCTCCTTTACCGTAGCTTCACAATCCTCCATAAGTAGCCAAGACTTCTCAAATATAAATCCTCTATAATGTCTTTGTGGAACAAAAGATTGAACATGTAAAAGAATTGGTAAATGATTCGAAGCATGTGCTGATAAGTGTATAACTTTGCTCATTTGAGATTTCCCAATCCAGTCTTTATTGGCCACGACTCTATCCAATCTGATTTTAGTATTTGCCTCACTCGGTCTCTTATTATTCCATGTAAAAGGATATCCTTTGTAACCCATATCTTGAAGTTGAAAAGACTCCAAAGCTTACTGGAATGCATCAACCTGTGAAGATTGTAGTGGTCTTTTGCTTTTCTTCTCTGAAGTATGTGAGAAAGCGTTAAAATCCCCTATAACCAACTAAGGTCCCTCCACAAAGGCCTTCAAATATTCCCACAACTTCCATGATTTTTCCTTTTGTTGTGCCTTTGGCCATCCATAGAAACAAGTCAATAACCATTTAAAACCATCTTCCTCCGTAACCATAGCCAAAACATGGTTCACAATATAGTTAATAACTTCCAATGTGATAGAATTTTTCCACAAAAGTACTAACCCTCCACCCAAATTAGGACGCTTCACAAAAATCTTATTCTGATATGGCAAATTACCATCTAAATTTTAAAATCCATCTTTATCTAGTCTTGTCTCCATCAGAAAACAGACTATGGAAGCTTGTTCTCTCACAATCTTGCAAAGGTTTCGACCTGTCCAAGGGTTCCTAAGCCCTTAGCAATTCCAACTTAACAATCTCATTGCTTCTGGCAAGGGTGGTTGTCCACCCCCGCCTAAATTTCTTTTGAAAGTCCTTCCTCATTGATCACCTTCCCTCTCTTAGTCTCATGCTCATCAATCTGCTCACCAACAGTATCCCTCGTTTCTCTCTTTCCAAGTGTTGGAAGTGTAATTGCCCTATTCCATCCTGTTGATCCAAGTCCATGTAGTTTTGGGCTTAGAATTAGATAGCCTAGATCCATTTGTAGATAATTCATTAGGGAGAGACATGTGCTCTTGAAAGCCATCTGGCCTAATCTCTACTTGCACCTCATCCGTAGTAATATGTGCTAATTCCTTCTCAGTCCACATATTTAAACCAACCTTGCTATTTAAAGTTAGCTGAACATCTGGGATTGGATTTACTGCCACAGAATTATACTCCTCCATGTTAGTATGGCTCGCAAAAAACACTCTATCAGCTTGCATGGAATCCGTGACAACTCCTAGATTCTCGGCTTAAACCTTATCAGTCGCCCTAGGGTTTTTGTTCCTTATCTCTGTTTCTGCCACCGCCGTTTGCATGGATTTAGCCATCGGAACTGGATCTTGTACCTGACCACTACCTGCACCTCCTCTGTAAAGGATTTAGGATTAGAATATTGATGGACTGGAACCCTTGCTCGACCACCTACTGCCCTTAAGAAATCTCCATATTGATAATCAATATTTCCACCATTCTTCTCCACCACATAGTGTGTTGCATAGTGTTTTAAATCATGTCCCAACTCTCAAGAGCTTCTAGTCTTCCTTCATCTGAGATAGCTATGATTTCTTCTTCCTCTAATGTTAACTTCATTTTTCCATACTGTCAATGACCTCGTTAGTCATGATTTTGTGAAAAAGCAAAAACAATACCCTTCGTACTAGACCAAAGGAGGGAGGAACTCGTGCTAGCACGAGAGAGAGAACTCCAAGCACTCCTTGAAATCAATCTAAAACTTCTGCCAATGGTCCAACTTATTTAAAACTAATCTTTTTTTTTATCACAAATTTTTTTTGCTGAATTTTTATTACAAAAAATTAATATCAATTCAGATATAAACTTCAATGAAGAATTTTCTAATGTTCTAAAACATTTGTTGTTATTTTTTTTTATAATTTATTATAATAATAAATAGGTCAACAAACTACATTTAAAAAAAAAAAAAATCAAGAATCAACAATTTGAATACTCTACCAAATGATTTTTTTATAAGATATTTTTAAGAGTTAGACAAAAATGAATATCAATAGTATTCAAATTAGGTACGAAAGTGTAACATGTATTTGAAAGCTCACTAGTATAAATACAAGAGCTAGTTTAGACCCCTAATTTTTAAATTATGGCTCGATTGCTTTTAATCTACTCTAGATAAAGAAGAGCAAGAGTTATTAATGCATAATCAACTTGGACTACTAACTAGTGCATGGACATACATAATTGAAAATTAAGTAAATAACACAAGTAGTAAGTGAAAAGAGAAGTAAACACAAGATAACACCGTGGTGTGTTATTGAAGAGGAAAATTGGAAAACTTGGCGGAAAAACCTCTTCGCGGCTCTACAAGCCAAATCGATCCACTAGTAAATTAGTTTAAGTATAAGGATAACAAATAGACCCTCCAAGTCTAGACTACCCTCTGTACTTGAGCCCTTCAAGCCCTAACTACCAACAGGTTTCATTGAGCCTCATCTTCACTAGCTTTTCGAATCCCGCAATCATCCTCAATTGCTTCCACCAAAGATTGGCATGACCCAATGCTTTCCAATTGCTCCAAATCAACTCACAACACTTTGAATAAGTGTGGTTTGGTTTTTGGGTGAAGAACCTCTCAAAGGATATGGAATTAGAGAGGGAAGAGAGAGTGAAGAAAACTAAGATAAATGTGTAGATGATTGTTAGTTTTCAATCTCTAACTTTCCAATAGATTTCTATGGTTTTTTCTTTGAAACTCTCCTTAAAATTTCGCGGGTAATGTGGGCTTTTATAGTGTGGTTAAAAGTATGAGGGAAATACACAGAATTTTAGCTATCAGTGTATCTTGTGACTTCGTTTGCGAGTTGGCAAGTCAGGAGCTACTCGCAAAATACCTTTGACACTTGAGTCATTTGAACTTCCAACATTTGCTCTTCATGTGATATTTTATAGGTTGCAGCAGTTATGAGTCATTTGCAAAATCCTTTATTCTCATAGATCTTCACCAAATTGAAAATTATACCCATTGCGTGTAATCCTACAAAAATGCAGGTAAATGATTGAATGCATTACAATCTATACAATCAATAAAGTTGTAATTTACAACTATTTTGTGTTGGCTTTAATTCCATTGCAAATTTGATTGTAAATTTCTTCAATCATTTTTTCATGTATGTATGTGGGTTTCAAATTGTAAGGGATGAGTGTGAGAGAATGTGAAGACTCAAGCTTTAAAGGATGAACAAGTAGTTTTCGCGAGTATCTCGCGAGAAGCTTACCCGTGAAAGAGTCACGTGTAAAGCACATGACTGAAAAATGAAGAGTCATGCCAGACTGGAGATTTTTGCGAGTGTCTCGCAGGTAAGGCCAACCTGCGAAGGACTTGCAAAACTCTTTGTTTGGCAAAAAGTGATATTTTACTTTACCAAGTCTTTACCTACACTATATATATCCTCATCACCCACACTATATATATCCTTATTACCCACGAATTGTAAGGAGTGTTTTTTAGAGAGAAAATTCTAGAAAATACACTTGAGAGTTAGAGATTGTTATACCCACAGTTATCTACACATTTCCTTGTGGTTTTCCTCAACTCTTACTCCTCTACAACTCTGCATCCTTGAGAGGTTGATAGTCTAAATACTTACCACACCCATTCTGAGTGTAAAATGAAATTTTGGTGCTATTGGAAAGTATTAGAAGAAGCTATTCATTAGCGGATGCAATCGGACTAAATTGCGGGATCCAAAAAACTAGAGAAGACAAGGCTTCGAGAAGTCAATTGGTAGTAGGAGCTTGGAGGGATCAAGTACATAGGGTAAACTAGGCTTGGAGGGTCTTTTGTTATTCATGTACTCCAACTTTATTCTCTAGAGGATTGATTTCGACTTGGAGAGTTGCGGAGAGGTTTTTCGCCGAATTCTTCAGTTTCCCCGTTGATAACATGTTTCGGCTTTATCTTGTGTTTGCATCTCTCTTCCTTACTCTTAAACTTTCCTTTCATTGTTGATAATTGATAAACATGGCTTAGGGTAGTGATAATGGTTGTTTGCGCTTCTTTATTCTTGTTTCACACTTAGTGTAAGTTAGAGTAAAAGTTATCTAGCCATAATTTTATTTTGGGGGTCTAAACAAACTCTTGTGTATTCACACAAATCCGAGCTTTTACAATCAAATTTGACACGGAATTTAAGCCAATAAACATATATTGAAAATCACAACTTTATAGTACTTATTTGTATTTACTATCTGTTAGGTTCTAAGACCTTAGGGACTAATATATTAGAACTTCAATATGTAATGTGTTGGCAAACCATGATCAAAACATAGAATCTAAGTTTAGGCTTGCTCAAAGTGTGTTTAATTGTAAAATTGGAATTGAGTGATTGCAGGAATTTTTGGACAAAATATGCAAGGCTTGATCGATCGAAAATTAGATTTGATCAATCGAATCTCGAGCAGGTTTATTTTTCTACAGAATTTCCAATTCAGCCCAAACCAGTTTGATGTGTAGGGTTAAGTGTTTTACTTCATATATAAAAAGAAAAACCCTAGCTGCATTTTAGAGGTCTTTTGTGTGTTGTGTTGTGAATCTTTTGTGAGATATAAATGTGTTTACCTTCATACACACACATAGGGTTATCAAGATCAAGATTTGTATCAAGAGCTTGATGATCGCTTTAGTTGCCGCTTAAAGAACTTAAAGAAAATCTAAAACTTTTGAGTGGAGTCTCAAAGTCACAAGTAGGAGAACCTGTGATTGTAGCAGATCAACGAAAGAAGCAGTTCGTGGACTTAGAGCTGTCACGTGGTTGTGGTAGTAAGTTTTCTACACGAGATAGCAATAGGATGTTAGTGGTCTAAGTCTTATTGTACAAACTTCAATTCTTTCTTAGTGGATCTGTTTTTTTACCTTGAGGATAGCTAGGTTAAATCCTTCCTAGGTTTTTCACCTGTTTGATTTTCCTGGGTTATCATATCGTTATATTTTTTATATTTCCTCATTATTTACATGATATGATTTGATTTTGTTAACCTAGATCTGTTTAATTTATCTAAGTAATTTCTTGGCTAAATAACTAGATTAAACAACTTGTGTTTAAGGAGTTTAAAACTTTACACTACCAAATGCCTTTGTGTGTATTCATGAAATTACAAGTTAGTAGCTACGATTCATGAACACTTGTACAATGCTATCTCAAACCTTCTATATATATTGAGTCCATAATAACATAATAATTTTCAATGTTCAAATGGCCCAATGTTAGTGAAGTGGTATCTCCCTTTATAATGAGAGCTTGAGAGTTTTCTTTGGGCTCGCTAGTTTGGTCCCAGAGAATGGGTTTTAGGTGGAGTTTTGATAATTAGATAAGAATGGACAATAATGTAAGATTGAGACTTGAAAAAAGAGACTCTCAATATCAATTATTGTATAAAATAAATGGAAAAAAAAATTAAAAAGCGAATGACTTTTTTTTAAAAAGAGAGACATGGAGTAAGTAATGCACCGAATTCAATTCCCAACTGTGCACATGTGGATGGCGTTTCTTTGATTTCATTTCGGAGGCAAGGTACATTGTCACAATAGATGAAATTACATGGAAGGTCCTTGCGCTCTCTCTCTCTCTCTCTCTCTCTCTCTCTCTCAATAAATTGGGTGTAGTTGACCCCAACCCTACACCTACGAAACTAACAAACTGAAAGAAATATGGCACAAACTACAAAGTAATACCCACCACCGAAAGCAACTTATGTGGAATCCACAAGATTATTGGACAAAGTATTAGTCATGTCTTCTTGTCTGTAGTCTGTACAACACAGTAAGCTAAATAGGTCATTCTCAAAAAAAAAAAAAAAAAAAAAAAAAGCTAAATAGGTATGAAAAATGAAAGCCACAAACGTAACGCTAAGTGATGGAAAAACCAATAAATAAGCAATAATTTAAGGGTCTATTTGGATAGAATTTATTGTTAAAAATTAAAATTAAAAATTAAAAATATTGTAATAAAATAAATTTTAAATGTGTGAATAGTATTATGAGATTTATTTTTAATAAAAAAATAGCTAAAAATGAAATTTGTGGGTCCGTAAACAGTGCACGAATGCACTGTTCACGAAAGAAAGGGCTGAAAAGTCAAAAATATATGACTACTGTTCATAAACAGTAACCATTTGTCCCTGAAACACGTGCTGCAGAGAGAAAAAAAAAAGTGAAATGCAGGAAAGTCAATAAGTGCGGCTGAAAAAAAAAAAAAAACTGCAAAATGCGCTTGGGCTAAACGCTGACGCCAAGACGCTCTATCCAAACACATTCTAAGTTTGTTTTGTTAGGACACTCATATTAATGTGTATAATAGAGAAATGGCTAAAAGTTCACAAATTATCCTTTTGAAAAAAAAAAAAATCAAAAATTATCTACATCAATAAAATTATAAATGTGTATATCTCTGTAAGTTAGTATAAAGTTATAAATCCATTAATAATTTAAGCCATTAAAAGAATTATTTTCCTTGTGCGTGTATATATATTATATATATAAATATATGGTTTCAAAATATGTATGTATATATATATATATATATATATATATATATATATATAAACTTACAAAGAACTTTTTGTGTGGACTAATGGAACTAAATATATAACCACGTTTTGTACAATCTAAAACAACCAATGTTTTGTTTTTTTCCCAAGCATCAAGACTTGTAAAATCATTTAAGTAATCTTGCCTTCATTTGGGAGCACTGGAGAGCCACTCTGTTTGTATTCTTTTAGGTTTGGACGATATTTGTATTATTTTTCTAGCAAGTCACAATTTATATGAAAATTAATAAATATTAGGGATAAACTATCACTTATCCAATTTTTTTAATTAATTGATTAAGTGAATTTTTTATATACTTTTTCTCATTGGGACTTGCCATCATTTTCTATATATAAATTAATTAACTATTATAGGAGGCAAGGACTGGAGCTTTTAGAACAGAGTTTTATTTTATATATATATATATATATATATATATATATATATATATATATATATATATATTATCCTAACTTTAACAACTTAGCATCTGGATGTAGATACATAAATTAGCTTGATAAAAAAAAAAAAATCAATTTACAAACTTAAACAAACATACCCACTATCTTTATTCTGATTATTACAACATTAACTACTTTTGTTTTTGGTGTCTAACTATAAACTAAGAGATCATAATTAATTAATCTTATTTTCAGCTTAAGTGAAATTGTATTGGTCGTGAAGCAACTACTCTGTCACTTTCCCTTTTGAAAGACTTCCCCTGCCATGCATCAATTGAATCAGAAGACATTGGAGCTAGTTTGCGTGCTTCACGTGAGAGATCCCATCTCCAGATTTTCCAATGTAGCGTTATCTCTCCAAGATGGGATTCAAATACTGATTTGTATTATCTTATTGATTTTACTCTTTTGGACTAGAATCCTCTCAACTTTAGTCAAACTAAAAAGTTGAAGTGATTTGTAATCCATTTGCGAGGAGGAGGAGGGAAGTTGGGGTTCTAAACCCTATCATGATTGGCTGTATCTTTAGAAAAAAAGGAAGGAAAAAGAAAATAACTGAGACATAGAAACCATAAGAGAAAGAAATTTTAAAATGTTTTTTTTTCTTTGAGTGTTTGGATGTAAAAAAGAAAAGTAACGAAACAAAGGAAAGAAATAGTTATTTTCCTTGTTTGGTTCCCA
The DNA here is from genome assembly GCF_040712315.1 of Castanea sativa. Taxonomy (NCBI): domain Eukaryota; kingdom Viridiplantae; phylum Streptophyta; class Magnoliopsida; order Fagales; family Fagaceae; genus Castanea; species Castanea sativa. The sequence continues at coordinate 72,025,024 of NC_134017.1, forward strand.
AACAAAATGGAAAGGAAATAGATGTTTGCCTTCATTCCCCCTTTTTTTTTTTTTTTTAATATTTTTATATATATATATATATATTTTTTTTTTAATGTTTAGAGAAAGGCTTTTGTTAATGGGTGCTGGACAGCACTTGTTAAGTTTTACTTTAGTCCACATGTTATTACTGAAATAGCCCTACTTTAATGGGAAACTCAAGAAAAATGTCGACATCTAAATGATGTACGTCAGGCAGCATTAGAAACATAAAATTTTGCATTATTTTACTTAAATACCCTCTTAACCATTTTTACTATCTCCATGTTTATGGCATTTTCTCCCTATGATCTCAGATCTCTTTCCCATCCTATGGCTTCATGTTTATTTTTATCTTTTGATTCTTTTTAATTTTTTTCCGTCTCCTTCACAGCTATAGATATGGGTAGGAACCTTTTTTTTTTTAAAATTTTTTTTTTCTTTTTCTGGTGGGACCCAGGGACCCAAAATTTTCCCCAACAAATCTCCAGTTACTCGCATTCGCCATAGTGGCACATCCATGGAACTCAATTTACGGTGGAGTTTTGGTAGTTGAGATCTGGATGAGGTTGATTTGCTTGAGAGCATCGTTTTGGCATAGTCAAACTCGCCGGAGCTAACAACTTAGCAGGCATTTCGCTGGGTCCAGTTTTCTACTGTCTATTTCCTCCCTCATTCACACCCAAAAAGTTTTTAATTTCGGATCAAATTGTTCTTATTTTGTAAAAGAGTGTGATTTTGTTGTTTTTTGAGAGTATTGAAATTGTTGTTTGTTGGCAACTTATAGAGATTTTGGTTTTGGTTTTAGTTCTTGGCAATGGATATCTCTGATTCCCAATATGGTTGCCCACCCAAATTTATTTTCTGTTTTTTCATAAGCTGGTAGTGTTAAGTTCTCTATTGAAGTTTTTGTGAGATGCTCCATTCTAGTCTATTGATTGTCTAGTATAGCGTTAGATTTGTTAGTTTAGTCTGGATTTTCATGGAGGGCCCCCTCTCTATAATCACATTTTTACTAGTGAAGTGGGGTCTCGTTGTGGATTAGTACAATTGAATTCTGAATGGTCTTATATTTTGTAGAGAGAAATTGTTGTTCGTTTTGGTTTGAAATTTTTTCTTTTGAGGGCAAAAGAGAGACGGTTAAACTAGTTTTGATCGTAAAAAGTATGGAGAGTTAAAAGATGAAGAAGGGTATTTTTGTCTTATAAATAAAAAATTTAATGGCTTTACTTTCTATGATAGAAGTCTCTGTCTGTAAAAAAAATTATTATTAAATTCCTTTTTAATGGGTGCTGTGCATCACTCGTTAACAGTGTCCTTAGAAAAATAGTATACTACAATAGATAATATTTTTTGATAAATCTCGAAAGGAGAAAATTTCTACTAAAACAAAATAATGGAAAATTTAAGGCTATATGAGAAATTTTATACTATAAAAAACTATCAAATTACTTTAACATCTCACTCTTCCAATCATTAGGTCTAACAACCAAGTGTGGGTCTCACTAGTGTGACTAAAAAAAAAATCAGTAGATTTATGTATTTATTTTATTATTATTTTTAGTTAATAGAAAATCATAATTTTTATTGAGATTAATAAAATAAAGAAGGAACATATAACTTTGAAAAAAAGCCTCGAACCCTATAATTAACCAAGCTTCCATCTTATTGGGTGTTGTATATATGGCTTGATTTTTATCTTAAGGCATCAATTTTCCCACATGAAATTGAGATTTATATTACTTATCAGCTGGCTGGAATATAGTTTGATTTTTCACAACTTAATACGAAAATGATGATGGGAGTGATGGGAGTGTGTGTCGGCTGCTAGTAATTGTTCAATTTTGGGCCTTATGGCTTGCGGTGCTTGACAGCTTGAGAATGACTTGAAAATATGCTCGATCAACATCGAATTTTTGTCGCAAGTGGAAATATTCAGGAGTTGGGCTCATGCATTTTTGTTTTGGGGGAGGATGATTTTATTAACCCAAAACATGCAGTCGGTGTGAATGCTCTAGATCTGGTGGCGCACTGTGAGTTCAAACTTCAAAACAACAGGCACACTGTGAGTTCAAACTTCAAAACCTTCTACAGCAAGAGGCCCACGCAGCTAAATAATGTGAATTGGTTTGGTCTATGGACGAAATCGGCTGTAGCGTTTAGTGGGGTTACTGTTGTTAGAGAGACGAGGACGAATGGAGAAAGCAAATGAAGAATTGACGAGCTAGATTTAGTCTAATGGCCCATGTTCATGATACCAAAGGAGTGACTACATTTTTGTTACATTGAATTATGTATTACTATACAGCCATTGGAAGGACTTAACCAGTTAATCCTAAGCTAATCACTGAGTAACCCTAAAGCATACTATAAGTCAAGATGTGGAATACAAGTAATTACATGACCACATGTAACATGACAATATTATAAATTGTATGGGCCGGAGAATAAGCAAAAAAAAAAAAAAAAAAAAAAACTCCAAATAAATATCCATATAGTATTAATAAACTATTAACCATAAGAGATCTGAGATTTAATTTCCTCTTATAACAAATGTTGATTGATGTCTTAGTATGGTAATAAAAGATACAATCATTAGAAATGGAAACCATAAGTTGTGAAACTCTATCTAAAAAGAAAAGAAAAGAAAAGAAAAGAAAAACTATCAATCAAAGCAAACACACAAAATAATGTTGTTTCTTAATTCCCACTTATACCAAATGCTGATTGATGTCTTAGTTTAGTGATAAAAAAATACAATCATTAGAAATGGAAGCCATATGTTGTGAAACTCTATCCAAAAAGAAAAAAAAAACTATCAACCAAAACAAATACACAAAATCATTGTTTTTTAATATATTAAGATGAAATCATCTACCAGCAAAGAAAAAAAAAAAAAAAAAAACACACACACACACAAACACATACACACAAAATAATGTTGTTCCTTAATACTAGGTTGGCTAGGATTCATCCTCAATCCTAAGAGGTTAGTTAAATGGTTTTTAAGACTTTATGATATTCATGAAATTTTGGGTTCAAAACCTCTTGTCAATATCTTGTGCCACTCCAAAGGGATTTTTCATTATAATAACCTAGTGTGTATGGAATGGACGACCACATATACTCGAGATAATAATTAGATATATGAAGAGGTCTAGATATTCTTGTTTGTCAAAAAAAAATTATTACATCCTCTCATTGCAGAAACTCATTTAAATACATCATAAAAGAGAACCAAAAAAAAAAAAAAAAGAATAAAAAGGCATGCCCTTGTTTTGGATTGGTTTTATTTTTGGGAGTGTAAGTATGGTTAACGTGGGGAAAGGTGCAGAGGACGTGGTCAAAGACAGAAAAGTAGCAAATGGAGCAAGGGTGTGAAGACCGGAGATTTCTTATGTCATTAATTTTACTTACATCATTTATGGTTATCATATTCTCAATACAACCTAAAGATGAATGTTTTTGTGACCAGGTTGAAGGATGGTTGTACGGTGTTCAAGTATGGCAAATTCAAGATAGAAGTTAGCAATTATGATGATTAATGCTGAACGGTGGTCAGAAAATAATTTATTTTTGACACTTTTTTTTTTAATACCAGATAAAATTTCTATTTTAGTCTAATTTAAGTGTATATGTGTATGAAACTTCCTCTTGAAGATTTGAACTCCGACCCTGCTTGCCCGTCATACCTTACAAGTATTTATACTTATTGAGTAATCATCGTACCAACTACCGCACCAAGGATGTGTGGTAGTATAATTCTGACACTTTCTAATGTTTCTTACGAATACCTACACAATTCAAATTTCTCATTTCTTAACTATTAAATTAAAAAAAAAAAAAAATACGTGCACGATATCAAATTGAATACGTGCATTTTCAAGAATGGTCCTACGGTCTGAAACATCAATGCATTTTCAACGCATAGAATTCTGAAATTTTTTTTTTTGTTTTTTTTGAAAAGCATAGAATTCTGAAAATTGGATGAAGAATTCCACGGTATCAAATTGAATACATGCATCTTGAAGCATGCTAAACATGGTCCCACGGAATTTAACGTTTCTGAAGCATCCTTATACTTATCAACGCCTTGAATCCTATAAATTGGATCAAGAATTCTCCAAAGCATTAAACTCTTCATAAGAAAATTTTCCCTCCTACTCCTCTCTCCCATTTACTTTACCTGTGATACTCATTCTCTATGCCTTTGTCTATGAAGCCCCTCTTTGCTTCCTACAATCCTCCAATTGCTCCTAAGAGGATTCCACAAGCTACCAATTCAGACCACTTCAACCAGAATTCTTTGCCTACTGCTCACAAATTGAGCACCGCCCATGATCACACATTGTCTCTCCCTTTAAAACATTACAACTACGGAAGCAAACATGATGCTGTAAGATTATGTGTCATTTCTTAAAGCGTGACTACCTTGAAAAAGTATTTGTTAAAACCATCTTATGAAGTGTCTGCATATTTGATGAGCCTCACACACTTATGAGATTCACATGTTTTGAAAGAATGCTCCATGAAACCCTCTTATTAGTTAATCTTTCCATTGTTATAGTCGCTAAACTAATCACTATTTCCTTGAGAGTAAAAATTATTTATCCCTTTTCTTAGGAGTTTCACTTAATGTTCTACCAAGTGTTGTATACTATGTGTTTGAATTTTTTATTTTTCATTTTAATCTTTAATTACTTTATAAGGGTAAGAAATGATACATATGATAGACTTTAGTTAGTAAAATATAAATTGAAAAACTCAGAGTGGGATAATGGATTTTTATTCAGCCCACGGAGTCTATTTTGTATATGATAAAACCACTTCTGTTAGGTTGCGATCAGGAGCCATGGGGTCACTATGCAAAATTTTCATCACTACCCCTTGTTCTCATTGAGCTTTTGTTTTCTCACCTTGTAATATTTTAATATCTTCCATTCTTAACAAAAAAAGGTAAAAATATGATAATCTTTCTTAAACTTTATGCTAGAGATGATACAATTAACCTTTAACAAAATAACTTTATTTAGTCCCCCCTCTCCCCCCACCCCTCCCCCCCCCCCCCCCCACCCAAAAAAAAAAGTAATATAAAAATGAATTTTCATTGATAAATTATTATTTACCCAAAAACTTATAATGTTATCAAAGTAGTTGGTCTTGATTTAAAAAAAAAAAAATACACACACAAATGAGAGAAAATGCATTCAAAATTCTTATGCAAAAGTATACTATATATAAACTTTACTCAAAAACCATGATGAATAAGTCTTAAATTTAAACCTTGACTTTGCTCACGTTAGCTTCTATCTACTCGAAGCACTATATAGTTTGTATATGAATATAATACACTATTATGATTTAATTGAATACATTAAAGATGTCAATTGGCATTTAGTTACACACTTTTTTTTTTGTTTCTGGTTCTCATTGTGCCTGATATTTTATTTTATTTTAAGTTTTAGTTCTTAACAGATTTCTCACCTCCCTTCCAGGATAAAATTCACAGCCAACATGCACGAAAGTTGAAAGAAGTTAAGCACGTGCTGAGCAAAGCTGGAGAAGATCCATTGGAAGGTTTATATATGATTGATGCGATTCAACGCCTTGGCATTGACTACCACTTCCAAGAAGAGATTAAAACAGTTCTACGGAGGCAAAATATGATATCTAGTGCTTGTGGTTATAATGATATCAACAATCAACCTTACGAAACTGCTCTACGCTTTCGATTATTGAGACAAGATGGTTACTACGTTTCTTCAGGTTGGCATTTTCTTTTCTATAATTTATATATAAAGCCAATGGCATTGCTTAGACATAGAAAAAGGGGCAGGGCGGGTCCGGTCGGGTCGGGTTGCTAGTCAAGCGGGTCACGGGTCAAAAATGGGTCATCTTAAGTGGGTTAAAACTGGGTTTGAGTCAATTGGGTTGCGAGTCCGGTCAGGTTAGGTTGGGTTGACCCGTATTTTTCATAAGAATTAAAAAAAAAAAAATGTATTTGTCATTTAGAAAGTTATGTAACAAATTATTTGATGTAAAATCATTATTTTGACTTCACCACTTATATCAAGAATGAATTCAGTTAAACTTATTAATACTTATTCAATAATTTTAAAATTATACAAATCCTAACATTGCTATCTAAAACAAAATAACACAAACATAAGTAAAATAAATACACATGTTTTATTTCTACACAATATCAACATTCCAAAATATAAAACAAAATTCCAAATGACTTATTGGATAACTCATTTGATAAAGAATAAAAATAGATAAGAATATCATAATCTATTATCAATTGTGGTTGGCATTCTATTTTAATTTGAGATATACATTAAAATTTGATTGTTTACTTATTTATACATGATCTCTTTTATGAATATCATATCATTGTTAAGCAACACACACTCTAGGAAATATCATAATTTATTTTGAAAAGCCGTTTATTTTGGATATAAATTGTTAAAAAATAAGTCTAAGCATTCATAATTTATGCTAATTTGATACTTTTGCTTTACCATTTTTACACTTGTAAATATTTTTCACACATGTTTACAATTTTAAATCTATATTTTAATTTTACTATAACCATATTATCTTGACATGTACTTTGTTATTTGATATTTAAAAATCTTTACGCATTACAAAATGCTCAACTTTTTATCTTTCAATTAATTTGCATATGTAAATGTATCAATTGTTTCCTTAAAGCTCACTATAAACAATTAAACTACTATTGTCTTAATTTTACTTTTTTTTTACCAAAAAAAAAAAAGTTTTAAAAAAGTGATTCGGGTTTAGGTCGGTTCGCGGGTCAGGTCAAGTTGACCTGCAAAAAACTCGGATCGGGTCACGGGTCAACTGGTTTTTGTTTCGGGTAAAAAAAATCGGGTTTGGATCAAGTATTTTTCAAGTCGGGTCAAAAAATTTTGACCCGTTTTACCATGTCTAGCATTGCTCATGGCTATAAAGCCATCATCAAGGGTGAGGGAGGGGTTTGGGATTTTGATTCTCACAAAGATCCAATAGCCAATGGCCCAAATATCGAAAATTTATTGTAGTGTATTTAGTGGGCTACATACTTCTCTTACATAAATATGAGTACGTAAAAGGACATAGTTTATTAGGTACAATAAATGATTTTACTTAAACACCCCTACCCTCTCCTACTCCCCTGGTTAATTAGGCTTAATGGGGGAATTTGTCCAATACGATGGCCCAACCGAACCTAACGGATTACACCTTTAACTAAAAGCCACTTGAAAATTTTATGTAAGAAAATATTTTAGAAATATTGTCAAAACTGTATGCCACTTCATTCACCTACAATATGCATTTTGCAAGTTTTATTACATCAAAATACAAAATTATGATTGATTACTAATTGTGAAATTTTATTATAAATATCTTGAATTTTTTGTAATATAATTTTAGTTGGAATAGAATTTTTAATTTCTTGAAAAATTAAGTACTATAGTTTTAACTAAATTAAACTATCATTACAATTAATGATATAAATTATTTTAATAATTATTGAGAGTGTAGCTACTTGTTACCAAGAGAAAATAATCATTTGGCAGAACCATGACTTATAAGACTTGACTTTTATTTTATTGTACATGATTTATGATATATATGTTGTGGGATCTAACCTTTTTATAATCTTTTTTTAAAAAAGACACCATTAAAAATTCAACAGACGTTTTACACTTTTGCAATATTGTTCTATCATCTTTTTTTCTAATTTTTTATTTTTATTATTTTTATTTCTTTTTATAAATTCCTTTTGCAATACTATAACATCCTTTTATAGTTTCCTACAATCCATAAAATTTCAATAATTTGAAACTAAAAGTTATGACAGAAGAAGTATACTAAACACTATACGTACATTAAAAAAGAAATAAGAAAAAACTAAGTCACGTATAGAGCTTCTTGTATATTTATCGACACATTTTCAAACTTTTATACTTGTACAATGATTTTCTTATTTATTATTCTTAAGTAATTAATTAAATTATCATTCTTGAATATTTTTTATAAAAATATTTGGATTATTCTTTTAGACAGATCTACTGATGAATATATATATATATATATACACACACATATATTTAATATCTTTTACTAGACACTATGCATGAAAAATAAATTGATTTTATAACTGTTATATTTTATATGACAATTAAATAATTTAATTTCTTACTAGCTAGCTATGACCTTTTTTTCAACAGTAATTTTCAACTTTGTCTTTTAGGCTGAGTTTGGATAGGGTGGCTGCGTCTGGCATTTGCGTTTTTGACTTTTTTTTTTTTTTTTTTTTTTTCCTGCGCACATCTTCCAACAGGGGACAGGTGCACTGTGCACCACTGTGCGTGAACAGTAACTGCACAGTAATGCACTGTTCATGTACTTTTCAGATTTTTTAAAATTAAAAATGGGACCCGCGTCACTATTCACCCATTTAAAAATTATTTTGCTACAGTGTTTTCAGTTTTCAGTTTTCAGCTATATCCAAACGGACCTTTAATCTTTGTTATCCCAACTTAAAGCCTAATCCCACCACTAATTATTCGAAGTAATAAGGATACAAAAGCTAAAACTAAGGGGAAAACAATTTTGTTCCTATTTGTAATCCATTACTATATGCTTTTAGGACAAAGCTATATACTCGCTAAATGAATATTGTATATACACTTGCACAGCGTTGTTTAACAACTTCAAGGACAAGGAGAGGAAGTTCAAATCAAGTCTAGTCGGAGATATAAAGGGATTGAAGGGCTTATATGAAGCTTCTCAGTTAAGTATTGAAGGAGAAGATATACTCGATGAAGCTGGAGAGTTTAGTCGCCAATATCTTACCGAATGGGCGACCCGTCTTGATCATCAACAAACCATTAGTATCACGGATACACTGAAGAATCCTCGTCACAAGAGCCTGGCAAGGTTCACGACTAAAAACATTCAAACTAACATTCAAGGGACAAATGAATGGATCAATGTTGTGCAAGAACTAGCTCTAATAGATTCCCACATGGTTCATGAAATACACCAAAAGGAAATTCATCAAATTTTGAAGTAAGTTGAGCAATGATGTTGAGGATTTATTTTGCATTTTATGGTATATTATTAACGATTTACTTAAATCTCTTTGTTTGTTTTAGATGGTGGAAAGACCTAGGCTTGGCCAATGAGTTGAAATTTGCTAGAGACCAGCCACTTAAATGGTACATGTGGCCCATGGCATGCCTCCCAGATCCAATCTTGTCGGAGCAAAGGGTTGAGCTCACAAAACCCTTGGCACTACTCTACATAATAGATGACATATTTGATGTTCGTGGAACCCACGATGAACTTAAACACTTCACAGAAGTTGTCAATAGGTATGGATCAGCAGTGGAATAATATAAGCTAGAAAAATGTTGAAACTATAACGACTTTTATTACTAAAAAATTACAAATTGACATAATAACAAATATGATTGATGTTGCTTCAACATAACATATAATAAGAAAAATAAATGTCTTAATTAGTATTTTGTGATAAGTGCATGCATTATTATGTAAAATTAATGCAGTAAAATTTTTGACACTCCCATATTTATTTGAAAAATAAAAATAAAATTGCATGCAGATGGGAACTTGATGCTGCTGAGCAACTACCAGACTACATGAAGATATGCTTCAAGGCTCTTTATGACATTACCAATGAAATCTGCAACAAGGTCTACAAAAAGCATGGATGGAACCCCATGGAAAGCCTTAAAAAAACGGTATAAGATAATGTAACACTGAACCTAGCATGAATTTAGTTTGAGTATGGATTTAGGAAAGTTTAATGAGCTATGTGTTTGAGAATTTATATTAATATTTACAGTGGGCGAGATTGTGCAACGCATTCTTATTAGAAGCACAATGGTTGGCTCATGGGATCTATCCAAAGAGAGAAGAGTACTTGAAGAATGCCATTATCAGCACAGGAGTGCATATGGTGCTTGTTCATACTTTCTTTTTCTTGGGTCAAGGCATAACCAATGAAACTGTAGATCTTCTAGATGATGTTCCGGGCATTATATCTTCTACTGCGAAAATTCTTCGTCTTTGGGATGACTTGGGAAGTGCCAAGGTAACATATAATTTAGTGATGAACCTTTTCCTTTTTTAACAAAGAGATTTTCATTCCAGATTGTGACCTTTTAGGTGGGTTAAATACAAGAAAGAAAAGAAAACTTAGACTACTTCGACAGAATCCAGCATCATAACAAAACAAGTGTCGGAGTTTTTAGTTAAGAGCACAGACTTGAAGGAACTGTACTTGCCTTCTTTTACACGCTTGACCAAGGAACAAAATTATAAAATAGAGATCTTTAGCACCACTATGAGTCTATGGCACTACATTGTTCTTAGTCCTAAGAAATAGAAACTGATAATGGAACAAGCAATCAATTGGGACTCAGCTATTTGCTAAAACCTAGGACTACCAGATAAGCTTAATATTTTCAAAACAACTTTAGCAAGCATATGAACAAAGTTTCTCTTTAAATTAGTTTAATGGGAAACTCTGCAAACTTTTCATATATCTTTTTTTTACGTGTAAATTTTGAAAATCTAACGGTTAAATTTCATGTTTCTTATGTTTTTAACATGCAAATAAAATTTCATTCAAATCAGATGTTATTTATTATTAAATTAATAAACTTATTTTTTATACACAATTTTAGATCACAAAATGTTGAAATTTTAACATTTATTTAATGGCATAGTAGTTGATTTTCGATCTTCTTGAAATTTTGTAAATATGAAGTATATGATAAGAACATGAAATCTAATGGTTAGATTTTTAAAATATACACTCAATATAAAGATATATGAAAAGTTTGTAGGGTTTCTCTTCAAACTAGTTTGGAGAGAAACTTTATTCCAAGTAAATGCTTCCTATAAAGTTAAACTAATTAACTTAAAGATCATTATTAAAATTTTTCAGATGAAATAATACACATAAAAAACACAATGACAATCATTTCCATGAGACATTCTCGGATGGAGATGGTCTAGCTTATGTTTACTTAGTTATTACCAATCCCATGCATGGTGAAGATTAAAGGAAAAAAGTTGACTTCAAACAGATTTAGAATCATCTTTTCCAACCCATTAAGGGTGAATTATAATGCTATTCATTTGTATTATTTAAACAAGTTATACGATTTTGAAAAGTTATATGACTAAGAGTCCGTTTGGATACAGCTGAAAATTGAAAACTGAAAACTAAAAACACTATAGCAAAATAATTTTTAAACATGTGAATAGTGTTGCGGGTCCTATTTTTTATTAAATAAAAACTGAAAAGTACATGAACAGTGCACCACTGTGCAGTTACTGTTCACGCACAATAATAAACAGTATATCATGTCTCCTGTTGAAATTTGTGCCCTAGGAAAAAAAAAAAAAAAAAAAAAGATAAAAACGTGAAACATAAATACCAACTTTCCTATCCAAATCCACCCTAAAACTACGTATAAATAATCTCTGTAATGCTTACGTATTAAGTTTGCGTCAAACATTTTCCAAGACCAAATGTTTATATTATATTATTGTTCTTGATAAGAATAAAATATAAATGATCCATTTCATAATTATGAAGACAAGACGTTTTACTATATACACATAACAGGTCTAATGCTACAATGGTACAGTAATAGGACAAAACCTTTGACTATATACACATAATAAGTCTAATAGTATAGTAATAGTACATTGATGGGACAATTGAACTTGACAAATAATTTCATAAAAGATGAAATGAAATGAAAACCCGTATAAATGATATATATATATATATATATATATATATATATATATATATATATATATATATATATATATTTTAGATAGGAATAAATGATATATATTAAAAATGGAATAAAGTTAAATTACCTATAAAAATAACTAAGTGTGTAGGGTACAAAATATTTTTTTATACAAGATAAAAATTTTACTCTAATTTAATCTAAATGTATATGTGTATGAAAATAGACTTGAACTCTGATTCTTGCTCTCATATCCTACAAACATTTGTACTTGTAGAGTGAAATAAAACTGGTTGAAAGTTAGTAAAAGTATAATTATATTAAAAAAAAATATTAAAGTTTCAAAACATTTTATATATATGTGTGTAACTTTTTGTATATGTAAATAAAATAACAACGTGGATTTTTTTTTATCAAATAACTTTCTTTGCCGGGTAAGATGTATTTTCAAGGGTCACAGGTTTAGCTAATTAAGACTTTTTAGGGTCATCCAAAATTTTGGGGGCAGCCCTAAGCTACAACGTGGATCGATCCACGCCTTGATAAGGGAAGTCGCGTGCTATTCATAACATTTATCGTCTTAAGTGGTTAGTTGCCAATAAAAATTACAGAGAAAATTCTATGGACAGAGAAATGAGAGAGAAAGCTATGGACCGAAGTTATTTTGTGAAACACAAAATTATAGGATTAAAGCTATGGACCGAAGTTATTTTGTGAAACACAAAATTATAAGATTAGTTTGTTTCGCTGCTATTATCAAATTTTGCAGAGCAAAACTATAGCTTATTGTGAACGAAATGGAAAAGAAAACTATTCATTTCTTTTACTGGGGGCCCGTGACATAAAGGAGAGAAGAGTGGCTATAGATAGATGGCTTTCCTTTATTCAAAGAGGACGTGTTTAATTTAAGACAAAGAATACTCCATTGATGTCCTTAAAGTTTATGGCATGCTGCTCCACTTCATGGTTGGCAGGTTACTTTTTGCAATAATTTGTCTGGGATCTGGGTGTATAGAAGAGGAAATAACAAAGTTTCTGTTGCTCCAGGATAGTGAGTGTATGTATGACAGTATGAGTGGCTAGTATCATTATAGCTTTTTAGGCTGGCTAGCAGTATTAGACATTTGGACCTACATTTGCCAATCATTACCTGAAGCTTCCAGGTAGTGCTATGGCACAGCAATTAATGCAAAGAACCACATACTGTTGGCTAGCGCAATAGTATGATCTTATCAATAGTCACATAGTAAGGGGGAAATTTTTCTTCCAAAACAGTTTGAATGGTAACACAAAGCACAAAGTTTTTCTCTTTGGGTGAATCTTGTCCGAAATATGTGCAACAACCATCTATCTGTAACAACAATCTATGTGTATTATTTAAGTAAGTCACATAACTTTTTATACAAGTCATGTAATCCATCACCACATAGTGAAGAGAAATAGATAAATTTTTCTTAAGACCAGTTTGAAGGCAAATTTGTATTTGTTTTGGTCTTGGTGGACTTAGTTGGTCAATAATATCACGTTAGGTTTTGGTTTTAGTCCATTAAGTCCATTGGATCCTCACTGGATCCATACAAACCTAGCCCAGTTACACTTATTATTAATAAAGTTTTAAATATTGTTTCAGCTGAAATGAACTTTATACAAAGTGATGTAAGATCAATTATAACTTGTCATGATTCTATAGTTGAGTGGTATTGGCTAAATTTTTAGAAGGAAAAATAGAATTCAAATCCCCATACCTTTATTGTAATTAAAATAAAAAAAATAAAAATAAAAACTCACAAGCTCTGCAAGTTACGAAACAATGTCACTAGTACAGCACTAGTCGATCCAGGGTGCCAGAAATTGGCTTTTAATTAATGTTTGCATCTTTCTCTTCCTAGTCACTGAAATAAGCCTGGTTTTAACTACAGGATGAGAATCAAGATGGGCGTGATGGATCTTATTTAAAGTGCTACATGAAAGAACATTGTGGCTCTTCAATCAAAGACACAAGAGAACATATAATATCTATGATTTCAGACGAATGGAAGTGCCTCAACAAGGAATGCCTCTATTCATATCCATTCCCTACATCTTTTAAGAATGTTTCTCTCAATGCTGCAAGGATGGTTCCTTTGATGTACAATTACGATGACAATCATCGCCTTCCAAGTTTAGAGGAGCATATGAAGTCGCTGCTAATTGGTGGTGTTGTTACACAACAAAATGAACTAACTATTGTATCACGAATCAAGGCTGAAGGATAAGGAAGCCAGATCAGAATTAGAAGTGCGCAAAGATATAGAGAATGAAGAAAGACCAGGCTAAACAACATGCAGTATTGTTTCTGTTAATAGTGTTGCTTAAATTGTATGTAGTTTAGTCTAGTCTAGTAATGGGCATGTAATATGCACATGTGTGATTAGTTGTAGTCTTCTTGTTTGTTAGAAATCTGTTATAGTCGTTAAGTTAGTTAGTTAGCTTCTCTGTTGTATATAAACTACAACATCAGTGTATCATTATTCAAGTTAATGAGAATTTACTCATAACAAATTTCACATGGTATCAGAGCCTAGATTGCTCTAATTTCTCCCAAATTTCTAGGGTTTTCCTAAAGGCTTTGAAGCTCCTTCAATGGCTTTGACACCTCCTTCCTTCTCTAAGAAAGATCCAGCATTGATAGAGGACATCTTAAATCCTTTGTTTCTTCATCATGCTGAAAGTCCTGGAGCTATGCTTATATCTGAGGCCTTGATTGGTGAGAATTACCATGCTTGGGCTCGATCAATGAAAAAGGCTTTGATTGCCAAGAATAAGTTTGGTTTTGTCAATGGCATCATTACTCTTTCCTCTCCATTGGTGAAAACTCTAGCAGCAATTGATGCTTGGATTCGTTGTGACAACATGGTGGGTTCTTGGTTGATGAAGGTAGTCTCACCTCAAATTAGAATGAACATTGCTTATAGAGACACAACATTGGAAATTTGGAATGATCTTAGAGATACACATTCTCAAGGCAATGGACCTAGGGTTTTTCAACTACAAAAGGACATTGCATTAATCAATCAAGGTGATTCTTCAATTACCACTTATTTTACTCAATTGAAAGTCTGTTGGGATCAACTTTAGAATTTTAGGCCTACTCTAACTTGTTCTTCTAGAAAATGTACTTGCAATATTTCTCAAAAGATTGAAAATCTTCATTTTCAAGATTCAGTGATGCAATTCATGATGGGCCTTAATGATTTGTATTCTCAAATTAAAGGACAGATTTTGCTAATGGGTCCACTACCATCCATTAACAAAGTCTACTCCTTGCTGATTCAAGAAGAAAGATAGAGAAATGTTGGAAATAACACTAATGTTCACATTGAGTCTACTGCTCCAGTTGTGAAAGGTTGCAATTCCACTGGTCCTAATCCCAATTCTGATTTTTCTGGTTTCAATTACTTCAGAAGTTCTGGTTTTTCTTGAGGAAAGAATTCAAGAGGCAAAGATAGGCCTATTTGCACTCATTATGGAAAACATGGTCATATCATGGAGAAGTGTTTCAAGTTGCATGGTTTTCCACCCGGGTTCAAGCCTTAAGGAAAGACTTTCAAGATGATTTTGCAGAGAAGGTTCAATCATCAATCCAATATTGTTGCTCAATTTCCTTTTATTCAAGAGCAATGTCAGCAATTCTTGACTATGCTGGGAAATCAAATGCAAATTGCTGCCCAATTTAATATGGGAAATAAAGAAGTCCATATGCTAGCAATGTGATCAAGTCTCATTCAAATCTTCAATTAGCTACTTTTGCCACATAGGTTCTATTTCCTATTCAGCCACCTTAACTCTTTCCAATGTTCATTGTGTTTCCTCTTTTCTTTTAATCTTTTATCAGTCAGTCAGCTTACAAAATCTTGTTCTTGTAGTCTCATTTTCTTGTCCAATTTTTGCTTTATACTGGACCTCATTTATAGGAGGACGATTGGTGTGAGTGAAGTTTATGATGGGTTGTGTTTGTTGCTACATAGCCCCTCAGATACTTGTACCTTTCCAATCAACTCCAAGGTTTCTAGATCATCCTTTCAATCCATTTTCAATTCGGTTTTCCAATCTATTTTCAATAATATCTTAATCTCATGTAATCAATAATGCTACTATATCCTGCTCTTCTACATGGCATTTTAGGCTAGGTCATCCCTTTGATGCTAAACTTTCTTTTTTTAGTGAATGTACTTCTTAAAACAATTTGTACTTTTAATAAAGATTGTGAGATTTGTCCCCTGCAAAGTATAAAAGGCTTCCCTTTCCTTTTCATAATTGTTAGGGACATATTTGATGTAATTGGCTAATCCTTTGACAAAACGCATTTTACTTGTAATTGGGTAAATCTAGGATGTGTTTAGTACTTCAAGAAACAAATGTTCAAATTTAGTATTGAAGTCATGCAGGTCTAACCAAGAAGCAAGTGAAAAAGTTCCATTCATTAAAGCTTGACAGATGTCTCGATTGAAACCCATCTATCGAGATTTAATGTTGAAACTCGACACAAGCTGTATCTGTCAAGAATTATGAAATTATAATTTTTAGATCTGATTTTACGCATATCCTTGAGTATTTTTGTAAGGTTTCTTTTTTCATAACCTTAGACATATATAAGGATTATTTTAGGGGCCGTCTCAAGGTTATTACACTTTTTTTGCATGTATATTGTGACCGGAGACAGAAATTACTCTAGTTCATCATGCTCTTTGTAGAAGTTACTACGTCTTTGCGCCAAGGGTTTTGTGACCAAGGAGCTTGATCTTCATGTTGATGAAATGAAGAACTTTGCAGCCAACATCTTCTTCAAGTTGGTGTGTTAGTCACGTACTGAGATCTGTGCATCATTGGTTAGTCACGTACTAGGATTCATGCATTAAAAGGAGAGATTGCCGCTACAATATAAGTCTAATTGGGTATTAGGGTAAGGGTTCAATTGTAGGTTGGTTAGGTACTGGGATTCCTTTTACTTGTAACTGCTTGTAACTAATAATAGTGGATTCTCCGGAGTAGTGACCTTAAATTCATCCGGTGGGGTTTTGCCTTGGAGGTTTTCCTCATTCGTGATTTGTTTGTGCTACCACGCTATTGCATGTTAAATTGACTTAATTAATTTTCCAAATGGGTCAATACATTTTTGGCCTATCAAGTGTTATCAAAGTGGGCACATTCGGATTATGGTTAATTTTGCTATGTGATCCATTGACCCCTGTTTGTCATGGATAGGGGACAATATCTTATTATACCTAATTTATTTGATAGCACTAATTATGCCTGTTGGAAATTACGCATGAGAGTTTTCTTACAGTCTTTAGATGAAAAGGTATGGCAAGTTGTGGAGATTGGTTGGATTAAGCCAAAGGAAGTGCCGGTTGAATGGGATGATGCAAAGATTAAAGCGGCAAACTTCAACAGCAGGGCATTGAATACCTTTTTCAATGCGGTCACCAATGAGGAATTCAAGAAGATATCCTTCTACTGATAGTGTGTAGGAAGCATGGACTATCCTTTAGACAACTTATGAAGGGACTAAGATTGTTAAGAATTCAAAGCTCTAAAGGCTCACTATTAGTTTTAAGTAGATAAAGATGGAGGAGGATGAGTCGTTTGATGAGTTCTATCACAAAATCAAGGACATAGTTAACTCAACCTTTAATTTTAGGGAAACTATTCCCAAACCCAAGGTTGTGAGAAAGGTGCTTAGATTTCTCTCTGAGAGATTTTATGCCAAGATTATAGCAATTGAAGAATCCAAGGACATTAACTCTATCTTTTGACGGAGCTAATTGGCAACTTGCAAACCTATGAATTGGGTTTGACTAGACTTGGGAAGGGAAGCAAAGGTAAGAGCATGGCACTAAAGGTCAAGAGTAATGAGGCAAATGAGTCTTCAGATGATGGAGATTCTAATATAAAGTCCTACATCACAAGGAAATTCAAAAAGTTCATGAAGAATGCCAATGTGAAAGGCTTTAACAAGGATCGTAAGCAATCCAGTTCTTCTCAATTTAAAAGTCAAGACAAGGAGAAGAAGGATGCTAAGGATGGTGATCAATACACCATTCCCTTTGGACCAAAGTGCTTCAGATGTCAAGGTTTTGGACACATGAAACAAGAATGTCTAACATATCTCAAGTCGACTGGGAAAAGCATGGCTTTTGCTGCTATCTTGAGTGACACCGAACTTGATACTGAGTCAGATGACAATGATGACGAGGGAATCTTGAATGCTTTCACTATCATAGTGGGTCCTACTTAAGGGATCATAGAAGAAGTGGATGAAGAAGAGGACTTGGTGGAATCCAAGTTCGAGAAGATGGATGATCAAGATGAAATTTATACAGCCTATGCAAAGTTATACAAAGTGTCTGAAAAACATGAGAAATTGTATAGGTTGTCCATTATGAAGCTTAGTGGAGTGGAGCTGGAACGAGTTGAGCTCTCTACAAAGGTTGATAAAGCCAACCAAGTTATTGGAGCACTGCATTTTGAGAACAATTTCTTAGCTAAAAGAACTAAGAAGCTTGAAGTAGAATTGTTCCAAGTTCGAGCTCAATTGGAGAGGACTTCTAGTGCAAAGCTGGACAAAATGCTGAACCTTTAGAAATCAGCTTCTGACGGAACCGGCTTGGGGTATGAACTTTCTAACTCTTCTCATATTGCCTCTTATAGTAGAAATGTTTTTGCCTCACCTACTAACAATGTTAATTATGAGAAAAATGAATCTAAAACTGATATAGCTAGTGAGAACATAGACAAGAGAAAATCTATTATAGGAGCACCCCCTAAGATAGAGAAGAAAAAGACTAGAAACCCTATGGCTAAGAAAGACAACAAGGCTAAAAATAAGAAGTCTCAACCAAAAAAACCGCATTTCTGTCATCACCATAGAGCTTTAGGGCATACTCGTCCAAATTGCTACAAGTGGTTAGCCACTTAACAAAGCAATAGTATGCTCTTGTCCAGAAACTAGAATCAGTTTCCATCCTCTCTGTCCCCTCTTAGAGATCTTTTCAAGGCCCTAATGTTCTTTTCGAACTTGAATGGTTTCAATTCTTTTCCTTCACCTTCGAATCAAAGGTTCTCGCAAAGGAAAGGTTCTTCCAAGGTGTGGAAGGAAAAAGACTCAAAGTGATTTAGTCATTTTTTTTTCTCTTTCTCGCCTTATGGTTATGCATTACCTGTTTGTTTTTCTTTCCTGTTTTTGAGTCAGTCTAGTTTTATGCTTAGTGTATTTCTTTATGTTTTTGTTTGTATGCTTTTCAGTTTTTGTTTTTATTTGTTTTTCATAAAATTTTTTTTTTGAAAAATCAGAAAAATACAAAAACAATGTGTTTGTGTATATTGGTACTTGTGTACCTTGGATGGCCATTGAAGCAAAGTTTTCTAATCTTTGTATCTCTTGTAACATAGATGAGCATCACAGTGCATAACTAAGCAAGCGAACTTTGTGACTCGTAATCTCTTATACTTATCACTCATATCACTCTTTTTGATGGGAATGACTAAAAAATCCTAAGAGAAAGGCATAGATAATCATCTCACCACTAAAGCCCCGCAAATCATGTAATAACATTTGTGTGCTTCGGCATAGCAAAATTGTGATGTTTTGGCTTACATAATTGGGTATTTCTTTTCTCTCCCTTATATACCCATGCATGCTATGCTTAAAAAGAAAAAGAAAAATATGCAAAGAAAATCAAAAGAAAAAAGAATCAAAATGCTTTTAAATATGGTTGCAAGCGTGTGTTTCTAGGAGATATGGGAGTTATAGGATGTACCTTCAAGGTGATAGTCTACATCAAGCAATTATGATTGTGTAAGAGTGTATTTGATTTTCTCATATCTCAAATTATCATAATATGAGACACCTATGCACTCTTGTTATGTTTTTCACTCACAACACATAAATTCTTTGCTACTTTTAATGCATGTGCAGGTACAATGTGATTTGGCCATCACAAGGAATACATGTGTTAATATATGCTCAATAAACTGTCTTAACTTGTTTTTGAAATATAGAATTGGTTAGACTTGCTTAGTGTGTGTGTGTGTGTGTGTGTGTGTGTGTGTGTGTTTTTGGATCTGAATGCTTTGCATATATGTTGAGAGATGTTTTGAGAGCTTAATATGTTGATTGGATCTATGTTTGAGTTGATTTTTTGTTGCATACATCTTTTTGTGTTTTTCCCTCCTTGAAAAACTCCTTTTCTTCAAGTTCGATACCTTCTTGACAGATCTTCGACAGATCTTCTTTTATCGAGCCCCCTTTTCTTCTTGTCTCGACAGATCTTAATACATTCTCGATCCATTGAGGTTTCTGGGTTTCTTCTCAATAGATGCCCGACAGCTTCTTCGATCCATCAAGCAACTTTCTATTTGTTTGATAGATCTTAACAGTTTCTCGATCCATTGAGGTGTTTTTGCCGTCAACAGATCCTCGACAGCACCATGATGGATTCATTTTTGTCGAGATTTAGTGCTCGACAGATATCTCGATCCATTGAGCTGCGATTTCTATTTAAGGTCTGAGCACAAATCAGATTCATTTCTCACTTCTCTCTCTCGATAGAAAACCTCTTTCTCTCCCTCCAAACACATTTTTCACACTCAAATCTCTCTACCCATTGCATTTTCGGCCTATATCAAGATCAAATCACTTGGTAAGCTTTCTAAAACCCTTATTTTTCATGCATTCATGTATTTTAGACCTAGGTTTTGGGGGTTTTTAAAACTTTTGAGGTTTTTGAGTTTTTTCTTTTTGTGAAATTATTGGGTTGGGTGTTTTTTATTTGATATTATTTGCTCATGCATTGCATTCTCATTGCATTTTAACAATGTTTCATGCATTTAGATGTGTCTTTGATTTTTGGAATGTCTGCTGGTAGGTTTGGATTGGGTTTTACCCATGATGAAATTTTAAATTTTGCACTTCACATGTTTATGCATATTTCATGCATACATATTCTTTCATTTCTCTACTTTTGGTTTGTGATGTGTTTTTCTCTTTCTCTCTGTCTCTGTCTCTGTCTCTGTCTCTCTGTCTCTCTCTTGGATAGACTACGCATGGCACCTAAAGCATGTAAATCCACCCTGGGCCAAAATCCTCTTTAAGGTTCCGGTTCTTCTTCTTCTGATTCTGTTTCATCTCCTCATGATCGGTTCCGTGATGAGAAGGCCCAAAAGGACTTCTTGCAGAACTTTTAGAAACGTGGTGTTCATCCGGAGCGCCAAGTTATCCTGTCGGACTTTTCCTACACTCCTCTTCCTGTCATCATTCGGACTCGGGGCTAGGAATCTCTACTTGAGAGTCCCTTGAGGTGTCCCATCATGTTTATATAGGAGTTTTACTCCAATATACACGGTATCAATACCTGTGTACCTCGGTTTGCCATGACATTTCAAGGTACACGTATCGTAGTTACCTAGGATCTTATATCCGAGGTACTACATATACCTATGGTAGCGTATCATGACTACCCTAGTTGTGAGCGTCTTTGGACCATGTCTAGAGACGAGCTTATCTCTCACTTCTGTGAGACTCCTTCCACATGGGGCGGTAAGCTAAACACCCCATGCTCGGGCTTTGCAAAAGGTTTGAGGTTCCTTAATATGGTGATGACATTCACTCTTACTCCTTTGTCTCACTATAACTCTATCATAGAGCCTTGTGCTCGTTTTCTTTTATCTCTCTTAGAGGACTTCTCTATAGACTTCCCTTTTCACTTCATTACTTCTATCTTAGGGTACGACGACCTATGATAAGCTTATATTTCCTTCGGCCATCATGCGAATCCTTCGCCACTTTTCCATTCCCATTCCTGATTCTCCTTACTACACCACCGTTGGTGCATCAAAGCCAGTTCTGTTCGACGAAGTCAGGCTTAGCTTCGATCGAAGCGGCCACGTGTGGAGTCTACTGGTCCTACAGCTTTTGTTGTCCCTTCTACCTTTGCTCCTTCTTCCTCGATTGGTGATGTGACCTCAGAGGCTTACCTTGACACTCTCTCTGATGAGTTGTGTTAGGTGAACACTCGTGTCAGTCATATAGCACAATGACAGGCTCACCTTGGTGGCTTTACTGCTTCTCCATCAAATAAAATTGACTTGAGGGTGTTTTGTGAAATACATTCTTTTGATTCACTATTTTCTAGTGAATCTTGGGTTTTTTCCTTGAGATTTCTCTGTATTTTGAAAATGTACCATGTAAGGCATTATATAGTGGAAACAATGGGGTTTGGAACAACATCTAGACGTGTGGAATTCATTCCAAACGTCAGCCATTATTGCAGAAAACTTGTCTTTTTTATGCTTCTGAAACCCTAACTGCGCATGAAAGTATGTGCTTGTGTACATATGCTTTAGCTTGTGTATGCAGGCTGTGACCCACGTACGTAGGCTGAGGGTCTCTTTGGTCATTTTATTTCAAAAAATGGATTTTTGTTCATTTAAAAGGTTATCATTTCTATTTTAACACTTCTCAAGGCAATTTAATATCTGATTGGGTTCCAAACTGGCTTTGGGCTTTAGAGTTCGAGCATTATTAGGGAACGAAGGCCTGAGTCGTAAGGGGTACAAAATGTTTTGTTTACAATGGTCACAAGTACTTTGTTACACTTGTTAATGATTGTACTAGATCAACATGGGTTTACCTTATGAAATCCAAGTTTGATACTAGAATCCTTTTATAGTCATTTTATACCATGATCAAGACTCAATTTAACAAGCCTATGAAAGTCTTTAGGATTGACAATGGTGTTGAATTCCAAATGACTGATTTCTTTAAGACTCATGGTATCATACACCAACATAGTTGTGTTGCCACTTAACAACAAAATTCTGTTGTAAAGAGGAAACATTAACATATTTTGTGTGTTGCAAGAGGCTCTGTGCCTCTACTCTTTCAAGTATATACTAGAGATCACATTCATACTATTAGTACCGGTGGAATCAAGTTGCAACCCAAGCTTCAGCTATCAAGTGTACTAGAGATCTAAAGTGTGAATTGAAGGTTCATGTTGGAACAAATCCATATTAGAGAAGTCTATGGGATTCAGAGTTAATTTTGTTGATTCTAGTTAGGTTTACTATGAATTAAATATTCAGAAAATAAACTTTTATCTAATAGTGGATTGTTCTTCTTGGGATTGGCCCTCTAGGTTTTTACTATGAAACTAGTTTGTTTCATTGGTTTACTAGGTCATCAGATCTTGTGTTATTTACTTATCCGTTTTATATGATATGTTTGATTATTTTTTTAACCTAAGGCTTGCATAATTAATTTGATTAACAACTTGGCCTTAAAACTGGTTAAACCCTAAACCAAACCTACTACTCTCATAGCTGAATGGTTTTATTCTCAAAACAAAGCTACTAGATACAATAGAAAAACAATGAATGCAATATTCAATGTTGTTTCCTTAGAAGAGTTTAAAAAGATTTCAAATGTTGTAGTTGCTCACAATGCGTGGAACATCTTTTAAACTGTGCATGAAGGAACTAAAGCTGTTAAAATCAACAAACTTCAATGGTTAACCACCAAATTTGAAAGCATTAAAATGTCTGAGGATGAGTCTTTTGGGGTTAGTGTGTGTGTGGTGGTGGTTTTAGGATACATTGGGAGCATAGAGTGTTATTGGAGCAACACATTGTAAAGTTGTGATTTACAACTATGTTTTTATTGGCTTTATTTCATGACAAAAAATGTTGTAATTGTATAAATTTGTTTCCTTGTATTTTTGTGGGATTTATTTGTAATGGGTTTAGTATTGAGTGGTGGAGATTTGATCAAGACAGCTAAAAGTCACATGAGGTGCACATGCCAGAAGCTGAAGAGTCATGCAAAGCTGTTGTTTTTGCGAGTATCTCTCAAGTAAGGCCTTCTCACGAGTTACTTGCAAAATGTTCTGCCTAGAAGATTTTTAAGTAAGACTTTCTTACCCTTCACCCATACTATATATACCCTCCTTTATTACCTACAAAAGTATGAGAGACCATTCAGAGAAAAAAACCTTAGATAGGTTTTTTACAACACACACACCCATCTTTTAGAGAGAGATTTAGAGAGAGAGCTACTCATCCTTAGTGAGAAATCATTGTAGCCTCTTCTTCCCCTCTCTCCCATTGTTATACATTGAGAGGAGATTTGTACCCAAACACAACCCACACCTTTTCAGAGTGTAGAGAGTGTTTTGGAGTTTGGGAAGCTTTGAGGATTTGCCAAAAAGAAGCTAGTGAGGCTTGACAGATGTAATCAAGGGTATTGCGGGATCCAAAAAACTAGACAAGACACAGTTCCAAGAAGCCTTGTTGGAGTAGGAGCTTGGAGGGCTTAGATGCATTAGGTACATTAGGCTTGGAGGGTCTCTTACTATTCATATATTCCAACTTATTGTCTAGTGGATCAATTTACCGCTTAGGGGGCGGCGGAGAGGTTTTTCGCCGAATTCTTTGGTTTCCTCTTCGATAACACATCAGTGTGTTATCTTGTATTTGCATCTTTTTTCCCTTATTCTTGTTCTTTACTTTTATTGTTTGTTGTTCATTTTTATGCATTAGAGTAGTTATCGGTTTATTGCGTTTCATTT
Organism: Castanea sativa; assembly: GCF_040712315.1. Classification (NCBI taxonomy): domain Eukaryota; kingdom Viridiplantae; phylum Streptophyta; class Magnoliopsida; order Fagales; family Fagaceae; genus Castanea; species Castanea sativa. The sequence continues at coordinate 72,049,460 of NC_134017.1, forward strand.
ACTCTTGTTCCACACTTAGATAAATTAAGCAAAAACAATCTAGCTGTAATATTTTAATTGGGGTTTTAATTGGGGGTCTAAACAAGCTCTTGTATATTTACACAAATCCGAGTTTTTAGTGGAGATTTGATCAAGACAGCTAAAAGTCACATGAGGTGCACATGGCAGAAGCTGAAGAATCTTGCTAGGCTGTCATTTTTACGAGTGTCTCGCGAGTAGGGCCTTTCCGTGAGTTACTCACGAAACGTTCTACCTGATGAATTTTTGAATGTGACTTTTTTACCCTTCACCCATACTATATATACCCTCATTACCCATAAAAGTATGAGAGGCCATTCAGAGATAAAAACCCTAGATAAGTTTTCTACAACATACACACACCCATCTTTTAGAGATGGTGCTACTTATTTTTAGTGAGAAATCATTGTAGCCTCCTCCTTCTCTTTCCCATTGTCATACCTTGAGAGGAGATCTGTATCCAAAAACAACCCACACCTTTTCTGAGTGTAAAGAGTGTTTTGGAGTTTGGGAAGCTTTAGGAATTTGCTAAAAAGAAGCTGGTGAGGCTTGGCGGATGCAATCAGGCTTATTGCAGGATTCGAAAGTTAGACAAGACACGGTTCTGAGAAGTCTTGTTGGAGTAGGAGCTTGGAGGGCTTAGGTGCATTGGGTAGATTAGGCTTGGAGGGTCTCTTGCTATTCGTATATTCCAACTTATTGTCTAGTGAATCCATTTATCGCTTAGAGGTCGGGGGAAAGGTTTTTCACCGAATTCTTCGATTTTCTCTTTGATAACACATCGGCGTGTTATCTTGTGTTTGCATCTTTCTTCCCTTATTCTTATACTTTACTTTTATTGTTTGTTGTTCATATTTATGCACTAGAGTAGGTATCAGTTTACTGCGCTTCATTTACTCTTGTTTCTCATTTAGATAAGTTAGAGTAAAAGCAATCTAGCAGTAATCTTTTAATTAGGGGTCTAAACAAGCACTTATGTATTCACACAAATCCGAACTTTCACTCATGATTGTTATTATTTTGGGGAATTTGCAGTTTCAGTGGATGGGACTTATTAGTTTCCTGTTTGCTTGTTTGCTCGCTGTTAATTTAAATTTGGAAAAGATTTGTTTATGGTTGTTTCAAATGACATTTTTTTTTAATACTATAAGAATAGATAGAGGGTGAAGTCTCGGGTTTGAAACTCATTTCATACTTGTAGCTTACCAATAGGAAAAAAGATTTTTGTGCCGAATTTCTCGAATTTTTCTTTTACTCATTCTAAGCTTTTGATGGGACTTGGGGGTCATTAAAATCTTTATTTTAAGTCATTACTAGTTCTTGATGATTTGCATTCTGGATTTTCAGCATCGCTGCCAAAGTTGTGGGGGCTTGTTTTGCAACAGTTGTACTCAACAAAGAATATTTTTACGTGGGCAAGGTGATTCACCTGTGCGCATATGTGAGCCTTGTAAGAAGCTCGAAGAGGCCGCACGCTTTGAGATGCGACACGGGCACAAGGGCAGAGCTGGTAGAGGCAAATTTGTTGTTTTACTGTAGTTGGAGCTTCTCCTCCTTTTGGGCCCAAACATGTTTAAAAAATTAAGGGCCGTTTGGTAGAGCATCTTAAACACATGTTTTCAATTTTTAAACAATATTACACACATTTTTTTATACATTTTTTTACCCACACGTAATTAAAAAAATACAAACAGCATTACTTTAACTTCTCTATCAAATAGACCCTAAGTTTCTATTCTATGGCGTAGCAGTGATACTCACTGGGTCACCAATTGGATGGCCTCACCTCATTCAAAGGAGCACATGCTCATTTTTTTTAAGTTATCAACACTTTAAATCTCTTTGCAATTGAAATTGGTTCTATTATGACCTTCTGTATTACCTGAATATGTTATTGGTATCATTAATTTCTTATTAAAAAATACAGTTTTGAAGCTATATATCAGAGTGATATACTTTGAAGAATTATTCTGCTGGCTGTCAATTACAATGGACAAATCCAGTTGAGACAAGTTAAGCTGTTGCATTTGTGCTTTCTTGAAACTCCGGGGAAGTGAGATCAGAAATTTGTTGGATGCTGTGTAAAATCTTGTTTCCAATATGAAATTTATAAATATAGATATTTAAGTCGAGTGCCTGCATATCAAGGATTGTTGTCAAAAAATGTCTCTTGGACTGATGTCTTATTTTTTTTTTTCCTTTTTAGTAACGTCAGCAATCATTTTAATGCCAAATTTTTTATCTTGCAATATTTCACACAGTTATAGAACAAAATAGATATTTACCACTATAATTTAATAGCTCCGTTCTCAATATTTTCGTACAGGCTGTTCAAAATTGACATCAAGGGATGAGGATGAAGTTCTGAACCAGATTCTAGGTAGTGCTAGAGAGGAATCTTTTTCGTCGGCACGGGAGTCAAACAGTGACTCGGTGTCCAGTGTTCAAAGGACCACTAGCACTCTAGCAGCGCATCCTGTTCGAATGCTCAAGAAGTTTCTACTCGGGATAGGGAAGGAGAAATAAATAGAACTATATCTCTTGATGAGCCTAATCATTTAAAGAGTGAAATGGGATCTGCTAGTCCTGAGGAATTGCGTCAGCGAGCTTTGGAAGAAAAGAAGAAGCATAAAATTCTCAAAGGAGAAGGGAAATCAGAGGAAGCTCTAAGAGCTTTCTAGAGGGAAAGAGCTTGATAGGCAAGCTGAGGCTTTGGATATCTACTTAAGAAAAAGTCGTAAAAAGGTCTTGTCTTCTAGAAACATGGCTGATAGCCAGAATAAAGATGGTCCTAACGAATCTGGTAGAAAAAATACGATCATTCCTCTGTGTAGGTAAAGAAAAGGACGACCTTGCTGCTGAACTCAGAGAACTGGGATGGTCTGATAAAGATCTCTTTGATGAAGGTAAAAAGTCTGTAAGTTTGAGTTTGGAAGGTGAAATCTCTTCTCTTATTTGAGAAGTCTCCCAGAAGACTAATAAAGATAAGGGTAGTGGTGGCATTGACAAGACCGAGGTTGTTGCTCTTAAGAAAAAGGCAATTATGTTGAAGCGTGAGGGGAAGCTAGCAGAAGCCAAGGAAGAATTGAAGCGAGCTAAAGTTTTAGGAAAACAACTTGAAGAACAGGAACTCTTGGCTGGAGCTGAAGGAGATTCTAATGATGAGCTCTCTGCACTAATCGGTTATATGGACAATGATAAAGAAGAAAATTCTGTTCAATATGAGAAGGGGCATGGTTTAAATTTTGATCACCTAGTGGGTGCTTCTGATGACTTGATTGTTGATGGTAATCTTGAAGTGACGGATGAGGATATGGAGGACCCTGAAATAGCTGCTGCTTTGCAATCATTTGGTTGGACTGAGGGATCTATTTATCCTGAAACATTTCACACCAATCTGTTCCTGTTGACAGGGAAGCGATGTTAAGTGAAATTCATTCTTTGAAAAGAGAGGCTGAAAAGGGCAGGTAATGTGGCTGTGGCAATGACACAGCTTAAGAAGGCCAAGGTACTTGAGAGGGACCTTGAAAACTTTGACTCTCAAGAGGATGACTTTATTATACAGAATCCCAAAGTAATTCAGAAACATTCAACTTCTCCATCTGCTGATAAATTTTTGAACTCAACAGAGGTAGATGATGCAAATGTTAATGCAAGGAAGGATGTTGATCCCAAACTTGAACCAAAGAGTAGATTAACAATTCAGAAAGAGCTTCTGAGTTTGAAAAAGAAGGCTCTTGCTTTGAGAAGGGAAGGAAGATTGGATGAGGCAGAGGAAGAATTGAAGAAGGGTAGGGCTCTTGAGCTTCAACTTGAACAGATGGATAATAGTTTTGAGGTGAAGGCTACAGGGGTTACTGTTGGTAGGAAAGACTTGGATTTTTCCTACAAACATACATATATTAATAGAAATCTTCCACTTGGAGAAGGAGAAGGCGAAGATGATGTAACAGATCAAGATATGCTTGATCCAACATATCTATCAGTTCTAAAGAATTTAGGTTGGACTGATGAGGATATTAAGTTTGAAAAATCTGCATTTAAATCTTCTAGTCAAGATGATAATCAATCTGTGCAGATAATTGAGCCTTCTTCAACTCAGACCCCATCTAATACTCTAGTCAGAGCATCTAGAAGTAAAGCTGAACTCCAGAGGGAACTCTTAAACTTAAAGAGAAAAGCTCTTGCTCTGAGACGCCAAGGGAAGGCAGAGGAGGCAGAGGAGGTTCTGAGCAAGACTAAGGCATTAGAGGCTCAGATAGCGGAGATAGAAGCTCCAAAGAGAGAAGTTCAGATTGAATCTAATAGGTCTAAAGACGAAAACTTCGAGACCCTTGAGGGGAGTTCATTGGAAGAAGTTGCTGAAGTGCACGTTACAGAAAAAGATATGCATGAGCCAGCAACACTCTCAGTTCTAAAGAATCTTGGATGAAATGATGAAGAACTTGTACCTGTAACCATGCAAGAAATACGTAAACAAGTTTCTGTCTGTACTCATACTGCAGATCCATCTGTAATTGAATCCTCTTTTGACACTCCTATTGCAGCAGCGCCAAGGAATAAGGTGGAGTTTGGATAGCATTTAGTAGCAAGCGTTGCGCGTCTGCGTTTCTTTGGGTGGGTCCTGTATACTGTTCACAAGATTTACAAATTTTTTTTTAGCAAATAACTTTTAAACTAAGTCCCATGACATTATTCACATATTTAAAAATTGTTTTACTACAATGTTTTTAGTTTTTAATTTTCAGTAATAAATGGTATTCAAATAAATGTGTAGGCAGAAATCCAAAAGAAACTTTAGGTATAAAAAGAAAGGCCCTTGCTCTTAGACGCAAGGGAGAAACAGAACAGGCAAATGTAACATTGAGGATGGTTAAGGTTTTGGAGGCCCCAAAGAAGGAACCTCTTATTAATGTGATCGAGGATAAAAGGCCTGAGCCTTTCGAATTATTGGTAACTCATGAAAATCATGGGAAATCAAAAGATACATTCGAAGTGAATAAAGGGCCAGCCCCAGTAGCAGAGAGTACAAACAAACAAGTTGTTGAGTCATCAATGGGTTTAGGAAGATTGGAAAGTGACACAGTTAATCCTCCCTTAAGGAATGCTGATGTTTCAATTTCCCTAATCTCTCAGTTCACTGAGGGAAATAGTTCATCTTCTGTTAAATTGGTTACTCCAGGTGAAATGAGTCCTCCAGAAAATACCAAAACAGAAGGTGCTAATTACGTTCCTCCACCTGGCCATTCTCTAAACTTGATGGATCTGCTGACTGGTGATGATTGGAGTTATTCTCGCAAGCCAGATGAAAAGTAGGAGAAGAAATTAAATTTTGGTTCTGACAATTGGTCTACTACTAGTTCCACTACTCATTTGGGGTCCCTGACTAGTGCCAAAGGAGATCTGGGACAGAAGGACAGTGTTACAACTCAGAAAAGAGAGATGGTGCATGCTGATGGGAAGCCGAATACATATAATGCAAGTTCAGTTCAGGGACTTGCTTAGAAGAATGATAGCTCCCTTCATCAAGAAATTTTGGCTCATAAGAGGAAAGCAGTTGCCCTAAAGAGAGAAGGGAAGTTGACAGAAGCTCGAGAGGAACTTCGTAAGGCAAAGTTGCTTGAGAAGAGTCTTTAGGAGGACAATTCCCCGCCGAAAACTGCGCCTAGTGATGTGTCTACATCTAACATTCATTCTGTTGGAAAAAAGGATCATGGTACATCAAATTTGGCTCCAAAACCATTGTCCAGTCGCGACCGTTTCAAATTGCAACAGGAATCTCTTGGCCACAAGTGTCGAGCATTAAAGCTGCGAAGGGAGGGTTTTACAGAGGAAGAAGAAGCTGAGTTTGAGTTAGCCAAGGCACTTGAGACCCAGTTGGAGGAGTTGGCTGAGTCTTCTGGGAGTAAATCAGAAACGGTAGATGATGTGGTTGTTGAGGATCTGCTCGATCCTCGACTATTATCCGCCTTAAAAGCAATTGGATTAGAAGACGCTAATACGGCAGGAGCACACGTCCTGGAAAGGCAAGAGCCATCGAAACCCAATATAAATATAAATATATATATATATATATATAAAAGATGAGGTGTAGTATTTATTATTGCTGAGTTCTTGTTTACTACATAATTTTTATTCTTTTTTTTACAAAAAATATATAAACAAATTATTAACTTTACATATACATCTTTGTCGGTTTTAACATATATATATATATATATATTTCCAATTTTCCTAAAAAATTTTTTGCATTCACTTTTTTTTTAAAAAATATTTACATTTTCTTTAATATTTTTTCTTCCCTTACCTTTTCATCTTTCTACTACCCTCTACTTTAATATCACTATTCATCTTTCCCTTCATCTTCCTTTATTTGTCTCTTCTTATTTACTCCCTCTTATTATAAATTTGTCATTCTCTCTTCCATTTTTTACATAGTTATCTCTCACAAAAAAGGCTCTCTCTCTTTCTCAATGTTTTGGTGGATTTTTATTTTTATTGCATTTCCGCTTTAGGTTGATAAATTTTTGTATTTTTTTAGAACTCTAATTTAGATTGATACGATTTAATTTTGTGTTTTAAGTTGTTGTTGTTGTTGTTGTTGTTGTTATTATTATTATTATTTCTCTTTGATCGTTAAATTTTGTCTAATTACATTATAAAAAATTAAAGATAGTAGATAAAAATATAATAGTATTCCATTACATGGCATAATTTGGATAACTTAGTGTTTATTGTTATATCTTTTAATTTTTCTTATTTTTTTCTTCTCATCTTATTTTATTCAATATTCAAATTCAACCACATCCTCCTTATCATTAAATTACTAATATTTTCTCTCACCTTTTTTTTTTATTTAAAAAAATGTAATATTTTACTTAAATTCAAATAAAAGAAAATTGTTGCTCATCAAATTGTACTAATTTTTTTAACATTTACACTTTCTCCAACCTTTCTCATTCCTTTTACCTTTTCATATCCTTAAACATTCTACCTTGATATCACTCTTCCTCTTTCCTTTTATCTTTTTTTATTTTGTTTCTTTTTATTATCATTCTCTTAGTATAAATTTGTCATTTACTATTCTATTCTTTACATAATTTTTTCTCACAAAAAATGAGTTATTTCCCACTCTTTCTCCCTCAATTTTTTGGTGGATTTTATTTTTATTTTTCTTGCATCTCTATTTTAGCTTGATAAAGTATTGTATTCTTTAGAATTTTATTTTGGTTGATGAAGTTTAGTTTTGTGTTTTAAGTTTTTATTTTTATTTTTATTGATTATTAAATGCTATCATATTGCATTATAAAGAATTAAAGATTGTATATAAGAATATTCTATTATTATATTACATAGAATGATTTGGATAAGTTAGTGCTTACTATTATATATTTTATTTTTACTTTTTTTCTCATATAATTTTATTCAACATTTAAATTCAGCCACATCCACCATATATATCATTAACTTATTTATATTTCCTCTCATTTTTATTTAAAAAAATTTAAAATATAATATTTTTCCTAAATTAAATAAATAAAATTGTCCTTATTAAGTGAAGTGATGCTAGGGAAACACTCATTCTCACATCCAATGCATCAAAGGAAAAATAAAATACAAAACAAATCAAGTTAGAAACACTAAATAAAAAAATAAAAAACTAATAATGCATATTTAATGTCATAAAATCATCATCAAATTTTGGATAACGATAGGTTGCCAATGGAGAGAGAGAGAGAGAGAGAGAGAGAGAGAGAGAGAGAGAGAGAGAGAGAGAGAGAGAGAGAGAGAGAGAGAGAGAGAGCTGGTGAAGAAAAAAAACAATACAAAGTAATAAAATACAAAACAAATCAAGTTAGAAACACTAAATAAAAAAATAAAAAACTAATAATGCATATTTAATGTCATAAAATCATCATCAAATTTTGGATAACGATAGGTTGCCAATGGAGAGAGAGAGAGAGAGAGAGAGAGAGAGAGAGAGAGAGAGAGCTGGTGAAGAAAAAAAAACAATACAAAGTAATATAGAGTAGATAAAGAAAAAAAAAATCAAGTGTCAATTAGTAACCGTTGATTGGAAAACAAAGAGGTTGTAAGGATAAGTAAAAAAAAAATAGAGATTGTCATGTGGAGAACATTAAAAACTTTACAGTGTAGTAAAATAAACTGTTAAATTCACTTAAAAAATTAAATCAATAATAAAATAAAATCATAGTATGAAATTTAAATTTAAAATTAATCAAACTCTGTTAGGTTCTAAGATCTTAGAGACTAATGTATTAGAACTTTAATATGTAATGTGTTGGCAAACTATGATCAAAACATAGAGTCTAGGTTTAGGCTTGCTCAAAGTATGTTTAATTGTAAAATTGGAATCGAGTGATTGCAGAAATTATTGAACAAAATCTGCAAGGCTCGATCGATTGAAACTCGTGCAGATTTAATTTTCTACAGAATTTCTAATTCAGACCAAGCTTATTTGACGTGTAGGGTTTTATATTTTACTTCACATATATAAGAGAAGACCCTAACTACATTTTAGAGGTCTTTTGATTGTTGTGTGGGGAATTTTTTGTGAGATCTTGAGGTGTTTACTTTCATACACACACATAGGATTATCAATATCAAGATTTATATCAAAAACTTGATAATCGCTTCAGTTGCTGCTTAAAGAACTTAAAGAAGATCTAAAACTTTTGAGTGGAGTCTCAAAGTCATAAGTAGGAGAACCTATGGTTACAGTAGATCAAGGAAAGAAGTAGTCCATGGACTCGGAGCTATCATGTGGTCGTGGTAGTAAGTTTTTCTACACAAAATAGAAATAGGATGTTAGTAGTCTAAGTCTTACTATAAAAACTTAAATTCTTTCATAATTGATCTGTTTTTACCTTGAGGATAGCTAAGTTAAATCCTCCCTAGGTTTGTTACCGATTAGGTTTTCTTGGGTTATCATATCATTGTGTTCTTTATATTTTCGCATTATTTACATGATATTATTTATATGTGTTAACCTAGAACTGAATAATTTATCTAAATAATCACTTGACTAAATATCTAGGTTAAACATATTGTGTTAAGGGGTCTAAAACTTTACAAGTGGTATCAGAGCGGGTTAACTCTAGTGTTTAGATTTTCTGATCTAAGAGTTGATCATTGATCGTTGTTGTCATGGAACACGGTCACTCTCTAGTGATCTCACCTCACTGTGATGGGAATAACTATGTCTATTGATAAGTAAGGATGAAAGCATTCCTAAAATCTATTGATGAGAGAGTATGGAACTCCATTGAATATGGATGGGAGAAATTGACTACTTCTATAAGCAAATGGTCAACTTCTCAAAAAGAAGCACCCACTTTTAATAGCAAAATCATGAATGTTATTTTTAATGTTGTTTTTATGGAGGAATTCAAGAATATATCAAATGTTAATGTTGCTCATACTGCATGAAATATTCTCCAAACTATGCATGAAGGCAAAAAGGCAGTTAAAATTAATAAGTTGCAATAGTTAACAACTAGATTTGAAAGCATTAGAATGTTTGATGATAGGTGTTTTGATGAATTCTATGCTAAGCTTAACGATATTGTTAATTCTGCTTATAATTTGGGTGAAATTTATGATCAACCTAAGATTGTTAGGAAGATACTTAGATCCTTGACTAAGGATTTTAGTCCCAAAGTGATTGTCATTACTAAAAGCAAGGATGTGGACTCTATCCTTGTTGATGAGCTTGTAGGATCTCTCTAGTCCTATGAGCTAGACCTACCCAAAATAAATAAATCCAAATCAATGACTCTTAAGTTAGTTGATGATGTTGATGGGAATGAATTTGATGGTGAATTCTCTTCTACAGATATTGTTTATCTTACCAACAACTTTAGAAATTTTCTTAGGAATAACAGCAGAAGGGCAAGAGGTAAAAATAATGTTGAACCTAGAAACTTTAAGAGGAATGAACCAACTAAGGTTAATAATACTGATAAATCAAAAGAGAAAGCTGGTCAAACCTCTAGTAACTCTCTAGGTCAACAATGTTTTGGTTGTCAAGGGTATAGTCATGTGAAATCAGAATGTTCTACATTCTTGAGATCAAAGAGTAAAGCTATGGTTGTAACCCTTAGTGATGATGAAGTTTTTGATCACGAGTCTGGTAGTGATGAAGATGGAAACTTCATTGCTTTCACAGCTATTGATGTAGTTGATGAAAGTATTTTGGTTGAAAAAAACCCTTCTAATGGGGAGCTCTCTAAATGTGCTAATTTGTAAGAAGTTTTCAATAGCTATGCAAGGTTGCTGTAAAGGATGCAATGAATGTTGATTAAGGTTTAAAGAAAATTACCTCCCTTGAACTTGATAAGAAAGATTTACTGCTGAAATTGCTTAATACTAATACTTTGATTGATAAGGTAAAGACTGAAAACATGTTATTACTAGATAAGATTAAGAACTTGGAACTAGAATTATTTGTTGCTAGTTCTAAACTTGATCACTTGTTAAGTGTTCAAAAGTCTTCCATAGACAAAATTGGTCTAGGTTTTGTAGAAAGCATCTCGGTGTCTGAAACTCATTCCACCGATTTTGTTCCTTCTTCTAAGCCTCTCAAGAGTGAGACTGTCAAACTGGTAGAAGGCACTTCACCTTCTACAAAGATTAGGGTTGATCTTAAAGAGTATAAGCCTAAAAATTTTAACCTCCCTAAGGATTAGAAGCATGATAGACCTTTGTGGGTTTGTCATTTTTGTGAAAAGGCTGGGCATACTCCCCCAAATTGTTTCAAGTTGCAAGCTGCAAAGCGAACAAATAAGCCAAAAGTACCTGGTGCCTTAAATACAAGATCCTATGGTACTTATTGGTGAATTGGTTAAGGCATTAAAACTTATACCAATCCTAGAGTTGCTCATCATTCTAATGTGAATAATAACTCCAGACGCAGAGTTGCATCTAAGAATTTTTGGATGCAAAAGAATTAATCTTAGTGGGTCTTTTTGACATGGTCATTGTGCTTCATTCCAATATTCTTTGTGACCATTCTTCTTTTGTTGTTTTTGTTTTCTTTTTGCTTTTAGGATTTGCAATGTATTACATTCATGCATTTCATGATAGGTTGTTTTCGTTTTTCCAAAAAAGAATAATAATAAATAAATAAATAAGGGAAAAATGTGTTTTGTATCACTTATCTTGGATTTGTGATTAAAGTTGCTCTATTATCTTTACATAACATGCTTGTGTACCTTGTTTAGCTTGAGAATTGTTTATAGTTTTTTTATTACATAATCTTGATTTTGAAATCACATGCTTTTAATTGTTAGGACAAAAACTTAATGAGAAAGGCATAAATAACCATCTCACTACTGTTTATTAGCCAAACATGAACACCTTAGTGCATATCATAAGATTTTGTGCTTGAGAAAGTGTAGCACGTGCACCAAAAGATCATAAGGTGTAGCCTCAAATTAATAATAAAATTTGTGTGTACATTATTGGGCTATAATAAAGATGACACAAATAATAAAATTGGTGTGTACATTATCTAGCTTAAATATCAATTTAACAATGAAATAAAATTGGTGTGTACATGATTGCAAGCTTGCTTTTTAGGAGATGTGAGAGTTATATGACGTAACTCCTTTGGTGATAGTCTTTTTCAAACTTATGTGATGAATGATGTAGAAATAGTAATTGATTACTATCTGCTTATTACCTCACATGTATCTCAAGCTATGACTAGTTGCACACACTACACAAGTTATTCCTTGCTAAACTTAGTACATGATTCTGTGTGAATTTTTTTTGGCCATCCAAGATTATATGCTCTTTGATTTTGATGCAAAATATGCTTCATCTTTAGAGTTTTGGAGACAAAAGTGTGAAAATCTTGTTTTTGGAAGATCTAGATTCAATTAATGTGTTGTTGAAAATCTTTTAAACTCATAATCATGCATTTCATTTATGAAATAAAATGGTCTAATTGGTTTCTACTTAAAACTTGCATGGTTTTTCAAAAATTTCAAAATTCCATATTTTCGATTGATTTAATCTATTTCTCGACCGATCGAAATTACGACAAAAATCTTGGTTTGAATTCGCCTGGCTTGATTGGTGCTCAATTGATGCTTGATTGATCGAATCTATTTTTCGATCAATCGAAAATCAATTTCGACCGATCGAAATTCGAACAGTGAGTGTTTTAAAAAGATCTTTCTCACGCGTTCTTCATACTTTTCAAACCTTTTCAAAAGCTTTCTCGCTTCTTTTCTTTGATTGATCCAATCTAAGCAATTTTTTTTCATTTTCTTCCACAAATATCTCAAAGGTTTTTGTCTTCAATTACTAGCAAGTCTCTTTTACCCTTTCTTTTTCAATTTAATCACATTTTTCATTCATTTTCTTTGATTTTTTCGAACTAATGATTTTTGGGTTTTTTTTGTTCACATTTGATCATTGGGGTTTTTTCTTTAGATGATATAAACATGATCTTCATGCATTAATTTGATCAATTTTGTGATTTGGGACAATTTTGAAATTCTAGGGCTTGAACTTTGTGAAATTGGGGATTTTGTTCAATTGGGCTTTAATTTGTGAAATTGACTTGTGTAAATGATAGATTAACTCATTATATGATGTTTTCTAACTAGTATAGTGGTTAATTGATCAATTTGATTCAATTTTTGAAATTGGGTTTTTCAAATTTGGGGTTTTTGGACTAAACTTTATGCTAAAGTCAATTGATAGTTTCTAAAGTAAAATTGAACAAATTTCAATGCATTAGAGCATGCATCATATATGCATTCATTACATACATCATATAGATTGATATTTATTGAGATTTTTGTGCTCTAACTCTCTCTAATACAGTCTGCCATTGGTTTTTCTTTATTTTCTATTTTCCTTTGATTCTAAACTCTTGGTATTATGGTTTGGAAAACTAGAGCCAACAAGAAAACACCACTCCCTCTACCCTTGAGTTCCAAAGTGATAGGTTCAGAACCCTTAAGTGTCAAGAAACCTATGAAAAACTGAACAATTTTAGGTCTATGTGGGCTAAGCGTAGGGTCATACTAGATGAACTTGATGGGGGAGATTAGGAGGAATTTTGAGCGTAGGGGTTGGTTACCCCTTTTAGATGTAAAACATCCTCCTCTAGCTGCTTTGGTTAGAGAGTTCTATTTGAACCTCTTTGTCCACTCCAATGATTCCAACATTTAGTTTATGAAGAGTTGGATAAAGGGTGACGAGTATGTGATTACTCCTTAGGTAGTGGCCTTTGCTCTTGGTGTACCTTTGGTACAGTAGCCCGTATACCCTTACACTGAGTCTCCTCCCCTTGATAACATTATGTCACTTCTCACTGGTACTTCCATCAGATGGAGTACTGATCCTTGAATCACTTCTCATGAGCTTACCGAACTCAATTACTTGTATTTTCGGATTTCTTGTCACAGTATTTGGCCTATCTCCCACCTTCATACTATTCCTATTGAGAGATGTGTGTTTTTGTACGCTCTAGTTACTGATGCTTCTATGAGTTTTCCATCTCTTATCATTAGCCCTCTTGTAGAGGTTCATAGGAGTAGTGCAAAATCTCATGGTTTATTCTTTCTAATTTTCATTTGTAGGATTTTGTTAGATTTAGGTTTAGAGAGTTTTCTTGCATCCAAGCCTGTTCATATCATAACTCCTATAGGTGCCACCTTTCTAGGCAAAGAGCTGCTCAGCTGAAAGCTAGCTCTAAACGCCCTAGAGTCGAGCCTTCCACAAGTGTCGCATCTAGGCCTCCTACTTTTGGTGATCTTACTACAGAGTAGTATGTAGATTCTACTGCCGCAGTTGATCCTCCACCTTCTTTCTCAAGCAACTCGTCCTTGCGGAGCATGCTAGATATAGTTATGACCATTCAGGCAGCGCATGGACAGATTCTATTGGATGTGCTCATTGAGCTTCAGGCTTTATGAGCTTATTTGGCGAGTGCTAGACATTCTACTCCACCGCCTCCACCTTTTGATGATGACTCTTGATTGCCCTTTGGCAATTCATCACAAAAGGGGGGGAGTACATACACATGGAGATAGGGGGAGTTTCAGAGTTTTTTGGAGTTTATAGATTGTATCTAGGAGCTTTTCGATGTATTTTTGGTTTATGGTTTTGATGTATTTATTGTTGGTGGATTGTATATGTTAAAGGGAGATATTATGAGACATTTTGTTTTGTTTAGTTGTTTTATTGTTTGATGTATTTTTGGTTTATGGTTTTGATGTATTTATTTTCGGTGGGTTGTATATGTTAAGGGGAGATATTATGAGAGATTTTGTTTTATTTAGTTGTTTAATTGTTTCTTGTTTCACATATGGTACATTTGATTATTGATTTGTATTTATGAGGTTATTCATGATATATGTTTTTTATTTTATGTTTTGTGAAATCAAGAAGTTTAATTTTAGTTTACTTGTATTTTCCACATATGCGTTTATGTGTTTGTTGAGTGTTTTAGTAATTTACAGGTTAACTCAGTCGTAGTTGCTATCTACATTGGCAACTGATAGACAGTAGTTAGGTTGAATTGTAATTAGGGCTTTTTAAATCTAATTGGGCTAGTTTTAACTTTGAACATTTCATTTTTGTGATGTGTTTTGTCATGGATTGCTAAAGGGGGAGATTGTTAGGTTCTAAGACCTTAGGGACTAATGTATTAAAACTTCAATATGTAATGTATTGGCAAACCATGATCAAAACATAGAGTCTAGGTTTAGGCTTGCTCAAAGTATGTTTAATTGTAAAATTAGAATTGAGTGATTGCAGAAATTATTAGAAAAAATCTACAAGGCTCGATCAATTGAAAATTAGATTTAATTGATCAAAACTCGTGCAGATTTAATTTTCTGCAGAATTTCCAATTTAGCCTAAGACCGTTTGACGTGTAAGGTTTTATGTTTTACTTCATATATAAAAGGAAAAACCCTAGCTACATTTTGGAAGTCTTTTGAGTGTTGTGTGGTGAATCTTTTGAGAGATCTTGAGGTATTTACCGTCACATACACATATAAGGTTATCAAGATCAAGATTTGTATCAATAGTTTGATGATCACTTCAGTTGCTACTTAAAGAACTTAAAGAAGATCTGAAACTTTAGAATGGAGTCTCAAAGTTACAAGCAGGAGAACTTGTGGTTGTAGTAGATCAAGGAAAGAAGTAATCTGTGGACTCGAAGCTATCACGTGGTCGCGGTGGTAAGTTTTCTACACAAGGTAGCAATAGGTTGTTAGTGGTCTAAGTCTTATTGTAAAAACTTCAATTCTTTCATAGCGGATCTGTTTTTACCTTGAGGATAACTAGGTTAAATCCTCTCTAGATTTTTTATTGGTTAGGTTTTTCTAGGTTATCATATTGTTGTATTCTTTATATTTCCACATTATTTACATGATATGATTTATATGTGTTAACCTAGAACTGAATAATTTATTTAAGTAATCATTTGGCTAAATAACTAAGTTAAACATATTGTGTTAAGGGGTTTAAAACTTTACAAACTCTAACTATGGAAACCATATTAATCATAACCAAAAAAAAAAAAAAATGTTCTCTGGTAGTAGTAGAAATTACATAAGAAATAAAGTTAGAAAATTTTAAAATTTCTTTTTTGACCTTTCATTTAACCTTATTTATAATATATATAAAATTTTCATACACTACTACTTTTGAAAATCTAATGAACAATGTCA
This sequence comes from Castanea sativa, assembly GCF_040712315.1. Lineage (NCBI taxonomy): Eukaryota > Viridiplantae > Streptophyta > Magnoliopsida > Fagales > Fagaceae > Castanea > Castanea sativa. The sequence continues at coordinate 72,065,197 of NC_134017.1, forward strand.
CCTCTCATTTAATGTCTTTGTTATGCAAATCATCAATTAGTAAATATACGATAATGGTAAGAAGAATTGCAAATGAGATCACTAAATATATATATATATATATATATATATATATATATATATATATATATATATATATATAATTAATTAATTAATTAACTACTATCATTATAGAGTAGTGGTCTATAATTTTACGCATCAAAAGAAATAAAATATACTGAGTTTTCTTAAAGGTATGTGTAAATATTCACATTATATATATGTATGTGTCTGCTTGTGTGTGTAAAGGTAAAAAATGGAATATTTAAGGTTTATATTAACTTAAAAACTAAAGAAACACCAATGGTTAATAAATAAAATGATAATACTAATAAAATATTTAATGAAATCTTCTTAAAAAAATTATCATGCATAACGTGCGGGTATGCAACTAGTGTTGGTAAAAGTGAAACCTCTACTCTAGAGAGAACTCAACTGGAAGAATGGATCAAGGCAGAGAAGGTAAAGGCAGTAAACTTGAAACGTTGAGGAAAGCAAGCTGAGGCCTTAGATGCTCTTCGGCGTGCCAAACTTTTTGAAAAGACGCTGTCGGCTTTACAATGAAGAAATAAGGATATTCCATTTTGAAGTTGAGAAATTCTACTGTAAGCTTGGATGATTCTGCAGGTGAGGTTGCTATTGGAAAATAAATTCAAAGCAGGATGAGATGGAAGATATTTATGAATCTTATCTTCCATTGTTTGATTGTATTGCTAATTTAGGTTGATGAATGGTGGATGAAAACTGTATAATCACTTAGAAAGAATACAATTTTTGCTTGAAAGTTGAAGATGTGTTTTTTAGCAGGTTCTTGCCAAACCTCTCTGTGGTTTCTTTTGTTTTACCGTCTTGAGAGAGAAGGTATAAGGTACTATAATTTTGTTCAAATTTGTCAAAAAAAAGAGTTCTGATTTTTTTTTTTTTTAATCACTATTCTTATACCAAATCAAGGACTTTGACCTTTATGTTAAACTTTGAAACATGGTATTTCATTTTGCTTGGAGCATTTGGTGGTGCTCGTCCATTAGAAATGGTAAAGTTGTTTAATTTTGTCAATTCAGGATATCAGTTACCCATTCTTGTCATTGATATCTCATGCCAATTTCTGATAGTCAAATGGTTATATATATAGAAGACCAAAAAAAAAAAAGGTTAACCTTTTTTTATAAGTCTGGCTTGTTCATATAATTAAATTCTTTCTACTTGAATTAGTTCCTGGGCTCTAATTTCTGATAGAACTCAACTCAGCCTGAACCCAAAGTAATCTCAGCCTAGCAAACTTTGGGCTGAATGAACGATTTCGGTTGTCTCGGTCCAATTGACAGTCCAAAGTACAACCAGCTGGTATAGGCTACAGCGGCATGACCAAAACACAAGCTGGTATAGCAGCGAAGAGCATTGCAATCAACCAAATCTATTTATAATTGTTAGAAAATGTTCAAAGGGATGCACTCCACAGACCAAACTTGCATAATAATCACACAATCGGTTTATGAGATTTTCAAGATATTTTATGGGCAGGGGTGTAATCAGGAATTTTTACTTGGGGGTCGATTTGTTGTATTTTTTTTTTTTTAGAATCTTCACAACAAAAACTATAATATTAATACAATAATCATAATTCAAAAATCTATTGAATACAAAATTATCAACTTTGATATATCAACATATTCTCAACAATTATTTAGTTCACTATAGATACATACAAAAATTTTCAATATTATTTTAAAAACTATCAACCCATCATTATTCGTAATACTGAAAATTTCCTATATTTCAATTTTCAATGCATTATTTAGCGCCTAATTTCAAACAAAAAAAATCAACTTAAAAAAAATGATGACATAGAGAGATCAAATATATTATAATATAGCAATACAAAAATTGAACAACAAAATCTTGATAAACAAAACATATTCATTAAACTAATTAGAAAGCCAAAAACTCATATGGTCAGATTCATATTATAATAAATAAATTATTAAAATAATATAACCATATGACCATTATCATATGTATAACAAAACTTAAATCTAATGCCCATATGCTTGAGTTTATTTGGTTGCGTTGAAAAGATAGTTAAAATGTTGACTTGGGAGAGGGCAGTGTAGGGTAGCAGAAGTAGGGAGAAGAGCTAAAGTAGCTTCTTGAGATTGAGAAGTTGGGTTTAGGTTTTAAAATTTTGGGTAATATATCTATTACCAATTAATTATTAGCACATTGACATTTTCGAGTTCATGTCATCAACTATGTCTTTATTAAGAGTTACTCACTTATTTTTTTTTGCAAATGACAGCCTGTTATTTTATCAGGCAAATATGGGAGATCATCAAGTTATCCAGAATTTACTGACTTTGTATGAACATGCATTAGGGCAACAAGTCAATAGAGGGAAGACAACAATGTTTTATAGTAAAACTGTTTTATAAGAGAGGAAGCTAGAGATTATGAATTTTTAGGGGTGGCTGAAATAAGAGAATATGAAAAGTACCTCAGCCTCCCAGCTATGGTAGGGAGAAATAAAAAGGGAAGTTTGGCATAAGCTCCAAGGATGGAAAGAGAAGTTATTGTCCCAAGTAGGCAGAGAAGTTCTACTTAAAGCGGTGGTACAAGGTATACCAACATTTGGTTTAGTAGAAATAAGTTTTGATGCAACAAACCAAGCATCCCTTCACAAAAAGTCTTTGAACATGCATCGACTTTATTATCAAAATTTTAGTTAAGAGTCACTAATCGACCCCAACAATTGAAACATCTCAGAACTTCATGTGCACCCCCTGATAGAGACTCTTTGAAGATCAACTATGATGGGGCAATGTTTATAGATACACTTAAGGCGGGAATCAGTGTAGTCATTAGAAGTAGTAGTGGGACAGTGTTGGCTATGCTATCAGAGAAAATTCCCATGCCTCCATTGGTGGAAGTGGTGGAGATTCTAGTTGTAAGGAGAGCTGCCTAGTTCATAGTGGAACTTGGTCTAGATCAAGAAATTTTTGAAGGGGACTCGAAAGTGGTCTTCAATGCTCTCCCAGAGGGGGTGGATGCTCTCTCACCCCTTGGTCATCTTATTAAAGACTTTAAGTCTATTGAGGGTTTGGTAAGAGCCTATTCCTTCTCTCATACTAGGAGGCAGGGCAATTTTGTCACTCATTCTTTAGCAAGGAGAGTTAGGTCTTCTTTTCCATTATTAGTCTGGATGAAGTTTATTCCTCCAGAAATTTTTAATTTTGAAATTTCTAATCTTCTTTAGTTTTTGAATAATATTGTGAGGTACTTTTTCTTAAAAAAAAAAACACTATGTCCTTATCACAATTACTCAACTTGAATTTTAAATCTTGCATAATGGTTTCCTACATAGTTGTAAGTTAGATCTAGTGTAATTTTTATTGAACTAATGTTTTGAAAATACCACAATTAGACTATATGTTCTCTATTTTTTTTAAACATGCATGTCAATTTTCATATTAGTCGAATATCATTTATTATTTGATCTATAAACTTATTTTATATGAATGAATTTTAAATTAAAAAAATTGAATTTTAAATTAAAAAAATTGAATTTTAAATTAAAAAAATTGAAATTTAAATTAAAAAAATTGAAATTTAAACATTTTATAGATAAGATAGTTATCGATGAAATGATACTTTCCTCTTTTAAAGTTTGCGAATGAATAAACATTCTCCTCCTTAAGGTATGTATAAATTAATAATTTTTTTAAATGAAATATTTCATTGTTAAAAAACTAAGTTTTGCACTTACTTAAAATTCAAGGGTAATTTCATTTATGAAACTCATTTTGTAAAATCTCGCGAAGGTAAGGTGTAATTTGTCTTCTTTTCTTTGGTAGGCGCAAGTATGGATCGGAACAAATACTAGTTTGAGAAGGTGCAGTTGCGGCCAAGGGCTATTATAGATCACGCCACTGCAATTCTTGAGGACTTTAAGCGTCTTGCAACATCCCAAAATAATATAAAAGTAGTACCATAAGACCCACGAGCCAAAGATAAAAACTCCCTGTAATACTATTCTTTTGTTTTCTTAGTTACTAATATATATATGCTTCTATCGTTATCTCAAAAAAAAAAAAAAATCTTTACAAAGAGAGCGGCACACCAATAGAACGCCAATTTTGGCATGTCTCACGTGTAAAACATAATATCTATGTATTAATTTAATTTTCTTAACATTAAATCCAAATCTCATAGAAAAGTCAAATCTCCACACAAAAAAAAAAAAAAAACGTCCTTGTCATTTAATTATATATATATTTTTTCAAAAAGATATTTCCTTATCATCTGACCCACATGATCTAATTTTGTCCCAGGGATTCCTTGAATTCCGTTAGAACGATTTCTATCCATTTTAAACCATTTTCAAATCTATCTAAAACTACATCTGGCAGTCCTGCACTCCAACTTGAAATCAATCTAAAGCTTCTTCCAATGGTCCAAATATCCAACCTATTTTAAAACTGATCCAAAGTTTTTTTTTTCAAAAACTTAAAATGAATTCAGGTTTGAAATTCAATGAAGAATTTTCCCATGTTCTAAAACATTTGTTGTTATTTCTTTTTTTTTTTACATGTATATATCCATAACAATTAAATTTTTTATAACTTATTTGAAAATAATGTAATTATAATTTCATTATTACATGCTCAAAGGGCATGTGATAAGACATTTTTTTTAAATTTTTTTATTTAATATCATAATTTTTCATTTATTTTAATTTGAATTTTACACTTTTTTACTCAAAAAAATTGTCTATTCAAAATCATTAATACAATCAGAAGTGTCATAAGGTTATATCTAAAGAATGGACACTGAAATAGCATTGAAATAAAGCTAGGTTTATTGGCAAATTTTTTGTGCTTTGACTGTCTGGATGTAGCACTCTTCTAGGAATGGCAACGGGTCGGGTTCGAGCCGGGTTTTTGCATACCCGGACCTGACCTGCGGGCCAAGACCCGGAACCCGAACCCGGCCCGATTATTAATTGGGTTTTTTTCCCGGGGCCCACACTCGCCCCGCCGGGCCCCACGGGCCCCGTTTATCTTCTTGGGGCCAAATCTAGCCCAACAAATTTTTTTTTTTTTAAGCCCATTAATTTTTTTCCCTAGATTCAAGCCTATTCAAGCCATTTAACATAGCCCAAATGCCAAAATTTGGCATTTAGGCCACATTATAGGGCAACCAAATCAAACCAAATTATAAGTTAATCATAAATCAATAAATCACAACTAAGATTTTAAATCAACAAATCACTTAAAAAGCTCCAAAATAAATCCCACAAGTCTAAGAAATTACAAAATGTCTTATCCTCCAACTAACAAATGAAAAAGACTAAGAAATTCTTACAAAATGTCTTATCCTCCATAACCGGGTTTTTATCCGGGACGGGTTTCGGGTCGGGTTTTGAATTTTTTTATAAAACCCGGACCCGACCCGAACCCGCTTCGGGTTTTTTTAAAAAAAAAAAAAAAAAACCCATACCCGACCCTATTCTTTATCGGGCCGGGTAAAATCCGACCCATTAGGGTCGGACCGAGCCGGGTATCCACGGGCCGGATCTAAATTGCCATCCCTACACTCTTCAGCTATCTATAGGGGTAACACTCAATGAATCTTCCTTGTGTATCTTCAAAAAATTCTAGTTTTTGACATGTTTCTCTTTTCAATTAAGCCGCACGCGTGCCGCTTTTATACAAAGAAATAGCCCCTTGATAAAGATTGTATTTCTCTTCTATTCAATTAATCTTTGTAAACGTAATAAACACAATTGAGAAGAGATTTTGAACACGTAACAAACGTAACAAAAATTCTATTTTATTTAGGAATAATAGTTCTTGTACACGTAACAAACTACTAGCTATTTCTCAAAAAAAAAAAAAAAAAAAAAAAAAAAAAAAAAAAAAAAAAAAAAAAAACAAACTACTAGCCGTGAAATTGAATTGGTCACACGTGAAACAACCAGTCTTGTCACTTTCACTTTGAAAGACTACCGGATGTTACTACCAATTCCACGCATTAATTGAATCAGAAAGACTACAAAAAACATTATTTTATTATTTCTTTTTATGTATTTTTTAAAATGTAATTTTCGTACATGAACCACAAACTCTCTTTAGTTATTTCTTACAAGATAAAAAAAAAATTTGCTGTAATTGAAATTATTCTTTCGAATTTAATCCATCTTTTTTTTATATTTCTCTATCGTTTAGTCATATATATATAATTTTTTTTTACAATAATTTTTAAGTAGTGAATCATCTGATTTTTTAATATTTTTTGGTATTTCAGAAGTTTTAATATTTGAATTTTTGAGTTATTTTTTGCAACATTTGAAATTGTTTGACAAATTTTTTGTAAATCATTGCACATTTAAGTAATGGCTTCTTCATCAAATTGTAATACAAATTGAAGACATATAAGAGAAATCATGCAATAGTGTAATTTTGTAAATTTTTTATAAAATTATTTTAGTCTACCTCACAAATAAGTAGGTTCTCGTGCATAGCACGAGTTAGCGATTAATTTTGTATAAAAGTGTTGTGTTTAGCTCTTTTAGGAGAAGTGTCATACTTTGATTTGAATTGGGAAGGCCATAACCTTTGTAGTTGATGAGAAACTTATGTCATACTCTAATTGATGAAAGCGAGAAAGACTAGTGAAAGAAAGAAGAGTACTTTTTAATTAAAAAATGCTAGATTAGTGGGTGACATGGTGGCATATTTGTAAGGAACTCGATTTTTTGGAACTCAAGTTACGTGTAAAATTTGAGTTTCACGAAGTCAAGTTACAAAACAGTGGTACATTGCTAAATATTTAGCAAGCAGTGATAGATTGCTAATATTTTGGCCAAAGATGTTATTTGGCCAATTTGGTCCACGCTCCATATTTTAAACTCTCATAATAACCACATAATCAGTTTATGAGATTTTCAAGGTATCTTGTGGGTATAGAGTGAAATAATATAGTCAAAGACTAGAGCACTACATTTTATATCTCTTGCATAATAACATGTTCCGGACCTCTGGTATTAACAATGACTTTAGTCCAATTACTAGCCCAGTGACATGTTTGAGTTCATGCCATCAACTATGTCCTTATCACAATTACTGAACTTGGTTTTTTTTTTTTTTGTGATAATTAACTTAACACAACTTGAATTTTAAATCTTGCATATGGTCTCCAACAAAGTTGTAAGTTAATTATAGTGTAATTTTAAGTAATACTACAATACTTAATAATTTTTTATTGAAATAATGTTTTGATAATTCCACAATTAGATTATATGTTCTCTATTTTTTGACATGTATGTCATTTTTCATATTCGTTGGATGTCATTTATTATTCACGAAATCAAACTATTAGTCCCTTAAGTAAACCTTATAAGGGCAATTGGTCCCTTAAGTTTCAAATATTAACGGTATTAGTCCCTCATGTTTTTAAGATGAGCGGTATTAGTTATTTTGTTAACTATTGTTAATGGTATTGCTTATATGGCTAACTTAATAGTGACAAGACATTTTTTTTAATAAAAGAAATTTATATAAATTAAAATTTACAAAAATTATTATACAAGTAAGAAGCAAATTGATCCAATTCCAAAATCAAATCTTAGTCCTACTTGGTTCCAAATCAAAACCCCATTGTGCCATCCCATCTGATTCTAAAATGTGTGTGTGTGTGTGTGTGTGTGTGTGTGAGAGAGAGAGAGAGAGAGAGAGAGAGAGAGAGAGAGAGTCCATCAAAGGGCCTAGTAGTAGAAATCGAATCTCACAGTTCTTGATGTTGATTGACTCAATTTGGGATTGAGGATATGATCTTTGTCTTTAGTCTTTACAATGTAGTAATTCTAAGCAATGTTTTAAATTCTGTTTTGTTCTGGCTGGAATATTCTATTTCGGTGCTTGATCTAGTGCACTAACCCCTTTGTTCCATTTCAGTCTAAAAAATTCCAGTTTGTTCCGAACTATTTTGGTGTTTCGAACATATTTTGGTTATTCCAGTATCTAAATTCCAGCCTATTCTAGGATATTAGGATTGTGTTGGATTTTTTAAAACTTTGATGCCCAAAATTCATGATTTGACTCATTTTATTCCCGTATCATATTTTAAATTGTTTTTGGTTAATTGGATATAATGAAATATAGAGTTATAAAGGTATAAATATGTATATGTGTGTGTATATATATTCGGTGTGTAATCTCAAAACGGTGCACTGAAACATACTTGTACTGGAATTTCGTTCCAATTGCCAATTCGGAACAGTCTCCAAAACGGAATTCAAAACTTTGATTCTAAATAATTCCAATAAATAGAAACAATAAAGAAAAAAAGTTTGGCTTGCAATTCAATTACAATGATCGTGAAAGAAAGTAACAAATATGCATTATGAATTTCTTTGACTTTTAGTCTTTACAGGGCAATTCTCGATGTCATTAGTTAGAGGAGCAAGGAGAAAGTAATGCACTTCTAGCTAATGACGAAGCCCACCAAGTGTCTTCTTCATCTTCTTGGATTGATTGAGGTGAAGAGAGGGCTTTGTTGTAGGATTAAGATTTGAATTTGATTGAGGTGAAGAGGGATACCCACTTCTCTCTCTTGTGTTTCAGAATCAAACGGGGAATCGCTGAGTTGGGCTTTGATTAAGAATCGGGTCAATTGCTTATTCCGTGTAAACTAATTTTCATAAAGTTTCTAATTAAAAATTGCCATATCCTTTAAAAAAAATTCCAAATTGGTATTTGGTTAGCCACGTAAAGAATATTAATAACGGTCATTAATAGAATGACTAATACCAATCACTTTTAAACTTGAAGGACCAATATCTCACACTTAAAACTTGAGGAATCAATTGTGCTTATATGGTAAACTTTAGAGACCAAAAGTGTAGTTTCACATTTACTATTTGATTTAAAAACTTATTTTTTATGCATAAATTTAAAATAAAAAACTTAAAATTAATTTTTTTTTTTATATAGATAAGATAATTATTGATAAAACAACAATCCCCTCCCTTAAGGTTTATGAATGAATGAACATTCTCATCCTTATAAATTAATAAATATTATTTTAAAACATAAATATTTCATTATTGAAAAACTAAGGCTATGTTTGGTAACAGTTTTTGTTTTCTATTTTCAAAAACTTGTTTTGGGGAATATAAAGAAAAAAAATTTCTTGTATTTTTTAAATCAAATATATGTTTGGTTAGTTAAAATTAAAAAGATATGTTTTTGAAGAAAAAAACTAGAAAATACTAAAATATGTTGTTCTTAGGATTTGAATTTTAATACTAACTCATTAAATGAGATAGATTCATTAAATTAAATGTGTGTTTACATTGACTTTTGAAAATTAAAAATTGAAAATAGTCTTTTGCATATTTTTAGTTTCGAATAATTTTTGTTTTCTCATTTTGGATTGCCAAACAAGTTTTTTAGTCTCAAAAATAGAAAATTGTTTTCAGATACAGAAAATAAAGGGAAAAAGTAGTTCTCAAATGTACCCTAAGTTTTGCATTTATACAAATTTAGAGGGGAATGTCATTCGTGAAACTCATTTCGTAATATCTCACATGAGGTAAATGTAATTTGTCTTCTTTTTTGGCAAGTGTAAATAGGGAATATCGGAACCCAAATATTAACTTCTTTACCAAGAGGGTGGCGCTCCAATAGAAGGCCATTGGCATATTGTGGGTTCCTTTTTTGGAAAGTACCCAAGTCCATTGATGACAAGGGATCTCGGGTATCCAAGGATGGATGGTTGGACTGGGTCCAGTTCTCCGCAGCCTATTGGGGTCGTTATATGAACCGGTTTGTACGCAAGTCACATAAAGCTCCTCAAGGCAAAAATGCAATTTCCTCCTAAGCAATAAAATACCATTATAAGTGTTTTAATGTCATGAAATGACCCTTTACTCTAAAGAAATAAGTAAAATAACTATTTATAATATTCACAACGAGATGGAGATTGAAATAAAATATTTAAGACTTATCTTTTATTGTGTGAACATTCAAAAGAGTTCATTCAATTGGTTCCTCGAGTGTGATGTCATGGTTCCCAGGGGTACTAAACCTATAATCCATGGAACCCAGAATGTTAATTCCTTGAACTATAGGATCTTTCTCCATGCTTATTATGCAATGGAGTTTTTTCCTTTCCCTTTACCTTTATGGGTCCTGCATAAGAACAACTATGCAATACACATGTCTTCAAATAATTGTTAGTTTCTTAAATTAGGATATACATTTTAATACATGTACATATAAGTAAATTAATTTTATAAGAATGAGTTAGCCACGAGGATCCTGGCCCAAATTCTCACAGACTTAGTTCTTTTGTACAAGACTTGTGGGATTTGGAACTCAAGTCCAAGTAACTTTGCTTGAGCATTGCCTTTTGAGATAGTCGAGTGAGGAGGATTTTCTGGGAGAGATTGATATCCGATGTGTGCATGTTTTGGCATATGTTTCTTTGGAGGCTAAGTGATATTTTTAATGATCTTAAGGATATGGGACGAATTCCTCTTCTTTGGCTCTCTTATTTTGTTCCTTTTTCTCTCCGTTGCTGGGCTATTAAAGCTCTAAGAATTATCTTTTTAAATCTTTGAACTCTCCATTTTTCCCTCCTTTTGAATCCCCTATTTTCTCCTTCCTTTTGCTATTCTTTAGTGTTCCTTTTATAGTGGACATGGTCTGGTACCTCAGGTGAGGACCTCCCTGGTTTGCTAGGTAAAACCATGTCCTCTGGAACTCGAAAAAGTGCATTGGGCTGACGTTTAGCTTAATTAGGCAATTATAACTTAAAATGGGCGTTTGTCTTTAGCTACAAATGGAAGATTCCTTCTTGGAAAGTCAAAAAAGTGAGTAGGTTGCTCAATGCAACGGATGACAGCTTTGATTGAAAATGACAATTGGGAGGAAGTTGTGGGGAGATGTCAAACAAATGGAGGAATTGAGTTTTCCATTGGTTCATGCATTCCAAACAAATATATGAACCAAGGGAAATCGTCGGGATCTTCTTTTCACCAGAACTTACTCCCTTACCGACCAAACCACTTCTCCCTTACTATCGACTCGAGATCCCATGGGCTTGGACCATAGGTTACAAAGATAATACCTGGTTTTGCTGGATTTTTTAATGGCTTTTGCTGGAAATCTTAACAGACACCTTGGCTTTCCCATTTGTCAGCCAAGGTCCTCTTCTTAAGGCTTCAAAAGGACACATTAAGGTCCTAGGGCCTTGATGTTGATTCTTCTTGCTGCATAGCCTCTGGCCTGACCGAGATCTTTTTTCTTGCTGCAGGTCCTCTGGCCTGACCAAGTTCGGGTCTTCTTTTTATTTATTTATTATTATTTCTTTCTTTTTTCTTCTTTTTGGAATGTTGGGCTTTCATGATCCTTCTTAACTTCATGAATTAGGCTTTCTTTTGTTAAGGTCTATGGTCTTTCCTTACTTTTCATAGAATGGGCTTTCTTGTCAAATTTTGGTCCTTAACACATATTTCACATGTAAATTATGATATCTATTAATTTAAAATTAAGTGGATTATATACAAATAAGAGAGTTTCTCTGACCTAAGGGGTGGCTCCCAAACCCTAGTTGCATCAGTAGAAGGTTGTGCTTGCTTCAAGTAAGCTATTTTGTTCTCTTCATTGTTAGCAATGTGTGAAAGGTTACTGGATTCTAGTTAGGGTAAAGGGGCATAAAGCATCTTTTGGTGTTGTGGGAGAACTCTCCCTATCTGAAGAGGAAGAAAACCTATACAAGTCTAGCATAATGGAACAATTCGGTGGCAAGGTTTTGGTTGCAAAATGTTTTACACACAAAACCCTTAACATGGAGGCTATAGCTTCGACATTCAAGCCTCTTTGGTATACAAAAAGGGGTTTTTGAGGTTAAAGACATGGGAAAACACATAGTTCTCTTTGTGTTTGAGGAGGAATCCAATGTTGATAGAGTCCTCATGGGGGAGCCATGGAGTTATGACAAACATCTAATTTCTCTTCAAAAGATGGACAAGAACGTGCCAGTTAAAGACCTTGCTTTTACCAAAACCCTCTTCTGGGTTTAGATTCATGATTTGGCACTAGGAGATATGAATCCGAGTGCTACTTGTGTAATTGGTAGCAATATCGACGCAGTTTAAGAGGGTCTTAAGGAATGGGGTATTCAGGATAGAAGCAGTTTCATGCGTAACAGGGTCTTGGTGGATACGTCGAAACCTTTATGTCAGGGTAGGAAAATCCGTGGTGATGATGGTAAGGTGGGTTGGATTAGACTTAAGTATGAACGACTGCCTAACCTTTGCTACTGGTGTGGATTCTTATCACACAGTGACAAGGATTGTGATTTTTGGGTGCAAAGTAAAGGCATGCTCTAGACAAGATTAGCAATTCGGTGGTTGGTTGAGAGCGCCTCCTATCATTGCAAAGGAGTGTTCTGTAGTCTGAGTAGAAGGTTTTGGGGCCACTGTGGAAGATGCGAAGGAGCAATAGGTCGAGAGAAATGAAGAGGAACCAATGGATATGTCCAAGGTGTAGGTCTGTTGAAATTTAGGGGTACCACAAGTTGATGGAGAGCTACCTCAGGTTGACAAGGCTGACTTTGGCGTCTCGGTTCAGGGCAGTGAGGAAGTTGAGGATCCATTGCATACTAACCCTGGGAATTTTGTGGGGCAAGGTGTTTCTTCCAATGATCAATTCCAAGAAAAACTTATGGAAATAGATGTAGAATTGGCTAAGTTTGTCCCTTTTTCGTTTCTATCTAAAGAACAAAATATGTTTCTAGAATGGGTGGATCCACATCAAGTGTACGAAACTGAGGAAGAAAGTGAGGCTCCTAGAAGTATCAAACGAGGGTGGAAACGGTTGCTTAGGATTAGGGAAGCTAGTTAGGCAGAACCTTCTCTTGGTTAGCCAAAACATAAAGTGCAGGAGATATTAGAGGATGATGATGATTTGGTCCCTTGAAAAAATGTTGTGCTAGCACTACAAGCAATGACAAGGCAGAGCTTGTTGATCAGCCTCGCCGAGAGCAATGAGTTGCCTAGCTTAAAATTGTCGCGGGCTTGGGAACTGGTGTGCAAGGATAGAACTTGAAGATTTTATTCAAGCAAAAGATCGCCTAATTGTGTTCTTGTCGGAGACTTTGTCAAATAAGGTTCAGTTAGAAAAAATTCGGTGTAACATTAAATATGCAAGCCTTTTTGTTGTTCCAAAGTAGGATATGGGTGGTGGTTTAGCTCTCTTATGGAAGCATGGTATTACAGTTTGGGTTGACAATTTCTCTCGGTTTCATATTGATGTTATAGTTTATGGTGATTCAGTTGATGCTTAGAGGTTTATGGGATATTATGGTGCACCCGATGCTTAAGATGGAGACGATGCTTGGGCCATGATGTAGATGCTTAACTCGAAGCCTCATTTATTGTGGCTTTGCATGGGAGACTTTAATGCCATTTTATTCATTGATGAGAAGATAGGTGGTAGGGTTCGGCCCTATAATCAAATGCAGGTTTTTAGGGACACCTTGGATGTTTGTGGATTCGTTGATTTAGGCTACACATGTCCAAAATTCACTTGGTATGGCAATAGGCATGGGCACATCAATTTGGAAAGGTTGGATAGAGGGGTGGTGACTCATGATTGGTTGGAGAAATACTCAGCAACTTCGATTTGGCACCTGCACTATGTAGAATCGGATCATAGGCCTATTCTATTGATTTTGGAACCAAATGGTGAATCTCATAGATGGAAACAGAAGCCGTTCAGGTTCGAGGAGATGTGGTTGGTGGATATGGGATGCAGTGACACGGTTCTTAGGGGTCATCCTATGTTCAAGGTTTTGTCCAAACTTAAGAAGTGTAAGGAGATGCTGAGTGCTTGGAGCAAGGACCATTTTGGTGGTGTTAAGAAGCAGATTGCACAAAAAAAGGAGCTACTTTGAAAAGATGGGGAAGTTTCGGCTAAGGGCAATTCTCACGAGGAAGTGGTTCATTTGAGGCGTGAATTGAATGTGCTATTGGGAGAATCGTATATGGGCACAAAAATCCCGTATTCAATGGTTAACCAATGGGGATAGAAACACAAGTTATTTTCATTAAGTTGCTACTCTATGGAAACGTAAGAACTTTATCAAGGGAATTCATAATTCTTTGAGTGGGTAACAGATGAGAATTTTGTGTCTGATATTTTGGTTGATTTCTATTCCAGGTTGTTTACCTCCTCAAGGCTTCATGACATTGATAGAGTTTTGGAGGGGGTGCAATCGATGGTGAGCTCCTCCATGAATGCCAAGATGACTATGCCGTACACTAGGGAGGAAGTGGACATCGCTATTAAAAACATGGCCCTGATGATTGCCCCTAGTCCCGATGGGATGCCTCCTATCTTCTACCAAACTTTTTGCTAGATATTGGTTTAAAGGTTTCAGATGATGTCCTTTAATGCCTTAATTCGGGTACTTTGTTGAAATCAATTAATCACACTTTCATTACTCTCATCCCCAAGGTAAATAATCCTGAATCCATGATGAAATTCCGACCTATTAGTGTTTGTAATGTCATCTATAAAATTATTAGCAAAGTCATAGCATATAGGTTGAAGCCCATTCTTAATTTTATTATCTTTGAAGCCCAAAGTGCTTTCATTGTGGATTGATTGATTACTGATAATATTTTAATTGCATTTAAGTCATTGCACCACATGAAGTCCCAATGCTCAGGGAAGGAAAGGTATATAGCTTTAAAGCTCGACATGAGCAAAACCTATGATAGGGTGAAGTGGTTTTTCTTGGAAAAAATTCTATTAAAGATGGGTTTCCAGGAGTCTTAGGTGAGAATGGTCAAGAATTGCATCACCACGGTCTCATACTCTATTTTGATTAATGGAGAGCCTCAAGGTTTGATTAGACCCTCTCGAGGTCTTTGCCAAGGGGATTCTTTATCTCCTTTTCTCTTTCTTTTTTGTGCTGAGGGGCTTCATGCTTTACTATCCAAAGCAGCCAATGATGGGGAGATTCAAGGGTACTCTTTGTGTAGAGCTCGACCAAAAATTACTCACCTTTTTTTTTTTTTTTTTTTTTTTTCCCGGATGACTGTCTGCTATTTTGTAGGGCCAATTCTTTGGAGTGTGGCAAAATTCTTCAACTCCTTTCATGGTATGAAGCGGCTTCAGGTCAAAAAGTGAATACTAAGAAAACCACAGCCTTTTTAACTCGAAACACATCGGAGTCAAAGGAGGCATTGAGAGTAATGTTTGGTGTTCCGGTCATCAAAGATTATGAGAAATATCTGGGGATTCCTTCGTTTGTGGGTTTTCAGATAAAAGCTTGCTTTAATAAAGTCAAGGAGTGCATTTGGGATAAAATGCAAGGGTGGAAGGAGAGGTTGTTATTACAAGCCAGAAAAGAGGCGATGATTAAAGTCGTGGTCCAATTGATCCCTACATATTCCATGAGTGTGTTTCACTTACCTGTTGGACTTATAAAAGATATTGAGGCTATGATCCAAAAATTTTGGTGGGGATGTGCTAAGAATTCTCAGAAAATTCATTGGGTACAATGGGAGAAGCTGTGTTCTTCCAAGTCGGTAGGCGATATGGGGTTCCGAGATCTTTGTCAATTTAATGATGTGTTGCTTAGGAAACAGGTGTGGCGTCTATTCCATGAAAAGGAGACTTTGTTATACAAGGTGTTTAGTGCTAAATACTTTCCTTCTGGTGACATTTTCGGGGACTGTTCTTAATCCGAGATGCTCCTTTGCTTGGAAGAGTATCATGCAAGTTAGGGAAGTGATCTTTAATGGCGCTAGGTGGAGGATTAGGGATGGAAAGGATATTCGGATTTGGAAACATCGTTGGATTCCATCTTCAAAGGGTGGGAAGGTTTTGTCTCCTCAGTTGGATCATTCTCTGAAAGTAGTTCAGGATATGTTTATCCTAAGCACAAAAAATTGGAATTCCGAGCTTATTGATAGACATTTTCTTTAGTGGGAGGAAGACTGTATTAAGAGAATTCCCCTCAGTGCTCATATCCATCTCGACTTACTAATTTGGCCTCACACTTTGGATGGATCTTATTCGATTCGATCAATGTATCGTCTTTTGGCAATGGTTTAGTGTCAGCACCTGCCTAGTCCTTCTAATGTTGATGCAAGCAAGAGGTTGTGGAAGGGTTTTTGGAGTATGGAGGTGCCTAATAAAGTGCGTCACTTCATTTGGAGGCTTGTTGGTGAGTCTCTACCCACAAAGAAGAACTTGTTAAAGAGGTGTGTCGTTTCAGGTCTTTGTGGTCTGTGCAAGGTCAGGGAGGAGGATAGCATTCACGCCTTATGGCTTTGTGATAGTGTGAAGCCGATTTGGATGTCAACACCTTCCTTTGCATTTCTTTGTGCTCAGAAGCTGCCCAATTTCAAAGAATTGGTTTTCTACATGTGGTAGAATGCTCCTCCCAGTAAGGTTGCTCTCTTTTCCATGATAGCTTGGGCTATTTGGTAATGGCAGAATAGATTACGAGTGCATCAGTCCGTATGGGATGTTGGGGATGTGGTGGATAGAGCTTCAGCTCTCTTATGGGATTTCATGACATGCAACAGCTACATCCGAGGAGGAGCATGCCTAGGGAGGTTGTTAAATGGTATTTGCTAGTTGAGGGTTTGTATAAAGTTAATTTCGACGGGGCCATCTTTGAAGACCAAGCTTTTGCAGGGTTAGGGGTGGTGATCAGGGACTATGTATGTTTGATTATTGGTGTGCTTAGTCAGAGGATTAGGCTCCCAAGCTTGGTGGTGTGGGTGGAGGAGGGTTGTCTCGTTTGCTAGGGAGATCTGTATTCTTCGAGCTATGGTGGAAGGTGATTCTCTATAGGTTATCAAGGCCATCAACACTTCTAAATCCTCTAAGGCTCCCTATGGGCATATTATTGATGAGATTAAATTGTTGTCTTCTTCTATGTCTTGCTATAATTTTATTCATGCTAAGCTCGGGGGTAATAAGTTAGCTCATGCCCTCATGCGTCGAGCAGTTTTATCTGCAAATACTGATGTGTGGTTGGAAGACCTGCCACATGATTTGGATGATGTTTTTCATTTTGATTTACCTTAATAAAATTTCCTCACTAGTTTCTCAAAAAAAAAAAAAAAACAAAAAATTTCTGAACATTAAATCCATATCTCATGGAAAAATTCAAAGCTCCAAAAAAAAAAATCCTTATCATTTAATTATATATATATATATATATATATATATTTTCAAAAAGAAATCTCCTTCTCATTTGACCCACATGATCTAATTTTGTCCCAGTCATTCTTTCAATTTACTTATAACAACTTCTAGCCGTTTTAAACTATTTTCAAATCTATCTAAAACTACGTCAAGCAGTCCTACGCTCCTTGAAATCAATCTAAAACTTCTTCCAATGGTCTAACTTATTTAAAACTAATCTTTTTATTTTTTATCACAAAATTGTTTTGCTGAATTTTTATTAAAAAAATAAATACCAATTCAGATATAAACTTCAATGAAGAATTTTCTAATGTTCTAAAACATTTGTTGTTATTTTTTTTAAAAAAATTTATTATAATAATAAATAGGTCAACAAACTACATTTAAAAAAAAAAAAAAAACTCAAGAATCAACAATTTGAATACTCTACCAAATGATTTTTTTTATAAGATATTTTTATGAGTAAGACAAAAATTAAAAAAAATTAATATCAATAGTATTCAAGTTTGGTACGAAAGTGTAACATGTATTTGAAAGCTCCCTAGTATAAATACAAGAGCTACTTTAGACCCCTAATTTTTAAATTATGGCTAGATTGCTTTTAATCTACTCTAGATAAAGAAGAACAAGAGTTATCAATGCATAATCAACTTGGACTACTAACTAGTGCATGGACATACATAATTGAAAATTAAGTAAAAAACACAAATAGTAAGTGAAAAGAGAAGTAAACACAAGATAACACCGTGGTGTGTTATTGAAGAGGAAAACTAGAAAACCTGGTGATTAACCTCTTCGCGGCTCTACAACCCGAATCAATCCACTATTGAATCAGTTTGAGTACAAGGATAACAAATAGACCCTCCAAGCCTAGACTACCCTTTATACTTAAGCCCTTCATCAACTACCATCAAGTTTCATTGAGCCTTGTTTTCACTAGCTTTCCAGATCCCGCAATTATCCTCAACTGCTTCCACTAAAGATTGGCATGACCAAATGCTTTCTAGTTGCTCCAAATCAACTCACAACACTTGAATAAGTGTGGTTTGTTTTTGGGCGAAGGACCTATCAAAGGATATGGAATTAGAGAGGGAAGAGAGAGTGAAGAAAACTAATATTAATGTGTAGATGATATTTGGTTTGCAATCTCTAACTTTCCAATAGATTTCTAGGGTTTTTTCTTTGAAACTCTCAAAATTTCGTGGGTAATGTAGGCTTTTATAGGGTGGGTAAAGGTATGAGGAAAATACACAGAATTCCAGCTATCAATGCATCTTGTGACTTAGTTCGTGAGTTGGCCAAGTCACGAGCTACTCGCAAAATGCCTCGACACTTAAGTCATTTGACATTCCAACATATGCTCTTCATGTGACATTTTATAGGTTGCAGCAGTCATGAGTCATTCGCAAAATCCTTTATTCTCATAGATCTTCACCAAATTGAAAATTATACCCATTACGTGTAATCCTACAAAAATACAGGTAAATGATTGAATGCATTACAATTTATAAAGTTGTAATTTACAACTATTTTGTGTTGGCTTTAATTCTGTGCCAAATTTGAATGTAAATTTTTTCAATAATTTTTCCTTGTATGTATGAAAGTTTCAAATTGTAAGGGATGAGTATGAGAGAATGTGAAGACTCAAACTTCAAAGGATGAACAAGTGGTTCTCGTATGAAGCTTACCTGCAAAAGAGCCACGTGTAGAGCACATGATTGGAAGATGAAGAGTCATGCCAAGCTGGAGATTTTTGTGAATGTCTCCCGGGTAAGGCCAACCCGCGAAGGACTCGTGAAACTCTTTGTTTGGCAAAAACTGAGATTTTGTTTTACAAAGTCTTTACCCACACTATATGTACTCTCATTACCCACAAATTGCAAGGAGTGCGTTTTAGAGAGAAAACCCTAGAAAATACACTTAAGAGTTAGAGATTGTTATACCCACAGTCATCTACACATTTCCTTGTGGTTTTCCTTAAATCCTACCTCCCCAACTCTACATCCTTAAGAGGTTGATAGCTCAAACACTTATTACATTCATTTTGAGTGTAAAGTGAGATTTTGATACTGTTGGAAAGCATTGGAAGGAGCCATTCATTGGCGGATGCAATCAGGGTGAATTGCGGGATCTAAAAAGCTAGAGAAGACAAGACTCCGAGAAGTCACTTGGTAGTAGGAGCTTGAAGGGCTTTAGTACATGGGGTAGACTAGGCTTAAGGGGTCTTTTGTTATTTATGTACTCCAACTTTATTCTCTAGTGGATCGATTTTGACTTGGAGGGTTGCGGAGAGGTTTTTCGCCGAGTTTTTCAGTTTCTTCTCTGATAACATATCTCAATATTATTTTGTGTTTGCATCTGTCTTCCCTACTCTTAAGCTTTCCTTTTATTGTTGATAGTTGATGAACATGGCTTAGGGTAGTGATAACGGTTGTTTGCACTTCTTTACTCTTGTTCTGCACTTAGTATAAGTTAGAGTAAAAGTTATCTAGCCATAATTTTATTTTGAGGGTTTAAACAAGCTCTTGTGTATTTACACAAATCCGAGTTTTCACAATGAAATTTGACATGGAATTTAAGCAAATAAACATGAATTGAAAATCACGACTTTACAGTATTTATTTGTATTTACTGTCAAATGCGTTTGTGTGCATTTATGAAATTACAAGTTAGTAGTTATGATTCATGAACACTTGTACAATGCTATCTAAAACCTTCTATAGCCCAATGTTCAATGTTCAAATAGCCCAATGTTGGTGAAGTGGTACCTCTTCTTATTATGAGAGCTTGGGAGTTTTCCTTGGGCTAGCTAGTTTGAGCCCCACAGGGTGGATTTGGGGTGGAGTTTAGATAATTAGGTAATGTCGGACCGTGTGCCTCACAATCCCTCCCTCACAATGCGGCTCCAACGACTCGAACTTATAACCTTGGCTCTAATACCACTTGTCGGACCGTGTGCCTTACCAATCCATCCAACGACCAATTGGTGAAGGATGAGGAGGCACAAATCTTTTATAGCATTCGATCGCAGACCAAGTCTATTGGTATTGGAGCGAACTGTAAAATCCCTCGAAGGTAAGAATGGACAGTAACGTAGGATTGAGACTTGAAAAAAGAGCCTTTCAATATCAATTATTGTATAAAATAAATGAAAAAAAAATTAAAAAGCGAATGATTTTTTTTTTTTTTAAGAGAGATATGGAGTAAATATTGCACCGAATTCAATTCCCAACTGTGTACATGTGGATGGTGTTTCTTTGATTTCATTTCGGAGGCAAAGTACATTGCCACAATAAATGAAATTACATGGAAGATCCTTGTTCTCTCTCTCTCCCTCTCGCTCTCTCTCAATAAATTGGCGTGCAATTGACCCCAACCCAACACCTACCAAACTAACAAAATGAAAGAAAAATGGCACAAAATTCAAAGTAATACCCACCACCGAAAGCAACATATATGGAGGCCACAAGATTATTGGACAAAGTATTAGTCATGTCTTCTTATCTGTAGTCTGTACAACACAATAAGCCAAATAGGTATGAAAAATGAAAGCCACAAACGTAACGTTAAGTGATGGAAAATCCAATAAATGAGCAGTACTTTAAGTTTGTTTTGTTAGGACACTCATATTAATGCGTATAATAGAGAAATGCCTAAAAGTTCAAAAATTATCCTTTTCAAAAAAAAAAAAAAATATATATATATATATAAATAATAAAGTTAAAAAATTATCTACATCAATAAATTTATAAACGTATGTTAGGTTCTAAAAGTTTAGAACAATTGACAAATCATGAATACAAACTTATCTAGATATAGATCTTAGAATTTATAGGTATTATTAGATAATACTTAAGGTGATTCAAGTTAAGATTCAAAAACATACAAGCTGTAGAAAGAAGAATTCAAAAACTGCCTAGTTTGATCAATCGAAGAACAGGCTTGACTGACCGAAACATGTATCTGTAGAATTCTATTTTAGCCCAAACTCTACTTAAACGTATTGGGTTTCCAGTAAAACACTATTAGTATATAAAGGAAACCTTAAGCACGTTTTTATAAGGCTTTTTAGAGAGAGAGGAGTGTGTCTCTTTTGTAGATCTAGGGTTTTATACCCAAAATCTCTTTAAAGTCTTCTACCAGTGTTATTCATTGAAGAATCTCAAGATCCAATGTTGTAGAAGTTGCTGCATATAAGATTAATGTTTAAGGAGATCCAAAACCTTTGAGTGGAGTCTCAAAGTCACAAATGTGGGTGCTAGTGTTACAAAGGCCTAATAAAGAAGGAGTCCGTGGATTCGGAACTTACACCTGATCGTGTCAGTAAGTTCTACATGTAGTAGCAATAGGATGTTAGTGGTCTAAGTCTTATTGTAAACTTTGATTATCTATAGTAGATTTGCTTTTTACCTTGAGAATAGTTAGGTCAAATCCTCCCCAGTTTTTACCAGTTTCATTTTCCTAGGTCATCGTATCATTGTATTATGTACTTTTTCGCTACTTTGCATGATATGATTGTTTTGTTTTAACTTAGGTTTGAATAATAAATCTAAGTATTCACTTGGTTAATTAATTAGATTAAACAATCTAGTTTACAAGGATCTAAAAACGTACAAGTAGTGTCAGAGCAGGGTAGCTCTTGATTTAGGTTATTATACCTAGAGTTGATCATTGATCCCTGTTATTATGGATAATTTTAAGTATCTTACTGTTTTTTATTGTGATGATTTGAATAAAAAAGACATTATTGTTTTAGTTGATCTTTTTGAGACTTGTGAAAGAAATTTGCAGGATTTTAATCTTTCTCAGAAGATTGGTGTAATCCCTCAATACACTTTGGTTCACATGGATTTTCACCTACAAAGTCGAAGACTCGTGCTATATGGGTGAGAAAAGACTTGCTAAGGTGAGTATTGTTTATTGGTCCCTAATTTAATTCTTTCAATTGTTTGTGGACATATTTTGTTTATATTTTTGGTTGTTTTGTTTTTGTTTTTGGTTGTTTTATTATTCAAAAATCCAAAAACATTGAAAAATTTTAAAAAGACAAAAATATTTTATTTTGTGTCTAGATTTATTTTTCTTGAGGATTACATGAATTATGATATTTCTCTCTTGATTTAGAACATGCTTGATATTGTGGAGAAACATAAAGAACATGTGTTATATAAGTGTTAAGCTATTTCTGATTTTGTATGAGTATGTACTAGTTTGTACGTGTACTCATAGGTTAATTAAGGAATTGATATGTCTTATTTATGTACCCTCTATAGATTAGTTAAACACTGTCATGTATTGTATTTGCATTTTTAATCATTTAGCATATAGTGTGCTTTTAGTTTAGGCCATAATTTTTTTTTGAAACCAAATAGATTTTTTATTTCGTTTGTATTACACATCAAGGATTTATAGTTAAGGTTGGCCATATTATCTTGGCATAACATGCCTGTGTATCTTGTTTAGCTTGGATGAGCTTATTTTTCTGCACTTTGCTAGTTTTAGCTATGTAGTCTATGCTATGTGGGAGTTATTTATAGTTTTTGATCACATGATCTTGATTTTGAAATCACATGTTTTTGATTGTAAGGACTAAAAAATCCTAAGAGAAAGACATAAATAACCATCTCACCACTGTTTACTAGTCAATCATGAACACCTTAGTGCATATCGTAAGATTTTGTGCTTGAGAAAGTGTAGCACATGCACAAAAAGAAAATAAGGTGTAGCCTTGGAATAAAAAAAAAAAAAAAAAAATATATATATATATATATATATATATATATATATATAATAAAAATGGTTTGTACATTATAAGGCTAAAAAAAATATTAAAAAAAAATCCAAAGAAATAAAAATGGTGTGTACACTATAAGGCTAAAAAAAAAAAAAAATTGAATGATTGCAAGCTTGTTTTCTAGGAGATGTGGGAGTTATAGGATGTAACACTTTAGGTGATAATCACTTTTAAACTTATGTGATGAATAATGTAAAAATTGTGATTGATTATTATCTACATATCACGCCACATGTACCTCATGCTTTTACTAGTTGCACATACTTCAAAAGTTATTTTCTGCTAAGCTTTGTACATGGAATTGTGTGTGAATCTAGTTTGGCCATCCAAGATTACATTTTCTATGGTGTTTGATACAAAATATGTTTAGGGTTGGCAAAAAATTGTATTTTTGATGATTAAAAACCTTGTTTTGAAGTTCTAGGTTGAAAACTCATGTTTTTGAAAAACATTTAAACTCATTCTCATACATTTCATTCATGAAATTTCATGGGTTGAGTTGTTTTCTGCATAATCTTCTACAGTTCTTGAAAAAAATTCAAATTTCCAGAATTTTGATCAATCAAATGTGTTTTTCGACCGATTGAAAATCCTTTGATTTTTAATTATTGTTCTCGGCCTGACTCGATTGGTATTCGATTGATGCTTGACAGATCGAAACTAAAAAATTTTTAGTTTCTAAGTTTTTGACCAAATTTGTTTTGAGATATGATGAATAATATGTTCATAAATTTTCTTTACTTGATTTTAGTTCAAACACCATCTGTTAATGGGTCACATAGTATCAAGTTTGCATTTATTGAAAGAGATAATATTTTTCTTCATGTTTATCCTCAATTTAGTTTTTAAGTTTGGTTTGTGTGTCTTCATTTTCCCCACCTCCTAAATTTTCCCCAAAACTTGTTTTATTTTTCCTCTTCTTATAGGGGGAGAAGCTTGTTTTTAACCTTTGCTCTTCATAGGGGGAGTTGTTGCTCTTCATAGGGGGAATTGTCTATTTTTTATAGAGTTGAATTGTTTTGTGTTCCCTTAATTCTCTATTTTCTCTTATTTTCTATTGCGTATATTTATTATTTACCTTTTTGTTTGAGTTGTCTTTCTCAATACGTGACAAAAAGGGGGAGATATAAATGAAATGTGGGAATCCTGTTTAAAAAGGTTTTTAAAATGTTTTGTTTAGGAGGAGATAAAATTGTTTTTGAAAAGTGGAGAATATAAAAACTTTTTGATGTATCTAACTTGGGGGGGGGGGGGGAGTTAGAATTTACTTTTGTTTTTATATTGTGTTTCATATTATTGTTTATATGTCTTTCTTCCCACACATGTGGTGATGTGTTCTTTTGAGTGTTTCAAGAAAGACAGGTACATTCTGATTAAGACCTTTTACCTCTCTTTGCAACTTCTAGGTTACGAGTCTTAGATTGAGATTTGTGATGTATTTGAGCATTTTATTGTATTGGGTTGTTCTTGTATTTGAATATTTCATTTTGTATTTAAGTTTTGTCACGATTTGTCAAAGGGAGAGATTGCTAGGTTCTAAAAGTTTAGAACAATTGGCCAATCATGAGCACAAACTTGTCTAGATATAGATCTTAGGGTCTATAGGTATTATTAGACAATACTTAAGGTGATTCAAGTCAAGATTTAAAAACATATAAGTTGTAGAAAGAAGAATTCAAAAACTATCTAGTTCGATCGATTGAAGAATAGGCTCAACTGATTGTAACACGTATTTGCAGAATTCTATTTTCGTCCAAACTCTACTTAAACGTATTGAGTTTCAAGTAAAACACTACTAGAATATAAAGGAAACTCTAAGCACATTTTTATAAGGCTTTTCAGAAAGAGAAGAGTGTGCATCTTTTGTAGATCTAGGGTTTTGTACTCAAAAGTTCTCTAAAGTCTTCTACCGGTGTTATTCATTGAAAAATCTCAAGATCCAATGTTGTAGAAGATGCTGCATACAAGATTAATGTCTAAGGAGATCCAAAACCTTTGAGTGGAGTCTTAAAGTCACAAATGTGGGTGCTTGTGTTGCAAAGGCCTAATAGAGAAGGAGTCTGTGGATTCGGAACTTGCACGTGATCGTGTCAATAAGTTCTACATGTGGTAGCAATAGGATATTAGTGGTCTAAGTCTTATTATAAACTTCGAGTCTCTATAGTGGATTTGCCTTTTACCTTGAGGATTGCTAGGTCAATTTTTTCCTAGGTTTTTTACCAATTTGGTTTTCTTGGGTCATCATATTGTTGTGTTATTTACTTTTCTGCTACTTTGCATGATATGATTGTTTTGTTTTAACTTAGATCTGAATAATAAACTTAATTATTCACTTGGTTAATTAATTAGGTCAAACAATCTAGTTTAGAGGGATCTAAAAACATACAATGTGTATATCTCTATAAGTTAGTATAAAGTTATAAATCCATTAATAATTTAAGCCATTAGAAGAATTATCTTTCTTTTGTGTGTGTGTGTGTGTGTATATATATATATATATATATAAACTTACAAAGAACTTTTTGTGGACTAATGGAACTAAATATATAACCACGTTTTATACAATCTAAAACAACCAATGTTTTGTCTTTTTTCCCAAGCATCAGGACTTGTAAAATCATTCAAGTAATCTTGCCTTCATTTGGGGGCACTGGAGAGCCACTCTGGTTGTAGTCTTTTAGGTTTGGACGATATTTGTAATATTTTTCTAGCAAGTCACAATTTATATGAAAATTAATAAATATTAGGGATAAACTATCACTTATCCATTTTTTTTAATTAATTGATTAAGTGAATTTTTTAATGCTTCTTCTCATTGGGGTTTGCCACCATTTTCTATATATAAATTAATTAATCATTATTCCCAAAAGCTTAAGGTTTCAAGGAAGCTAACTTTAACCCCGTATATTATTGGTATGATAGTCATTCCATAAGTACAAAGTTTTTGTGAGAATATAGGAGGCAAGGACTAGAGTTTCTAGAAAAGAGTTTCATTATATATATAATCCTAACTTTAACAACTTAGCACCAGTATGTAGATGCATAAATTAGCTTGATATATATATAAAAAAAAAATCAATTTATAAACTTAAACAAAAATACCCTCTATCTTTATTCTAATTATTACAACATTAATTTTTTTTTGTTTTTGGTGTCTAACTATAAACTAAGAGATCATAATTAATTAATCTTATTTTCAGCTTAAGTGAAATTGTATTGGTCGTGAAACAACTACTCTGTTAGACTTCCACTATCATGCATTAATTAAATCAGATGACTTTGTAGTTTGTGCTTTGCGTGCTTCACGTGAGAGATCCCATCTCAAGATTTTCCAATGTAGCGTTATCTCTCCAAGATGGAATTCAAATACTGATTTATATTATCTTATTGATTTTGCTTTCTTTTATTTTATTTTGTCTCTTATAACATTGATCTTATGCATTTGCATTAATTATTATTGGGTTTTCCTCTTTCCTAAAGTGGAAAAAATCTGGCTAGGGACTACCTTTTTAGTTTTTTTTTTTTTTTTTTTTTGGGCTGCTTAGTTTGTAAGCGACAATAGTGTTTTTAAAGCCTCTAAACACATAAAAAATTATTAAAAATAAAAAGAAAAAAAAGGTACTCTCCATTCTATTTATATCCGTGGTAGTTCACAATTTCTCTTTCTATGTTTGGAATTCAGCATATGTTTTAAATTTGTGACTTTTTCAATTAAATTCAACCGAATCACAATAATTACAAATACAATCCAAGAAAACAACATTGCAATCCAAGAAAGTTGAGAGTATTTGCTCATTTTTCAAGCATAGAAGGGGAAATTGATTAGATTCAAAAATAGAGGAATGAATTTTTAACTATCGCAAACATAAAGGAGGAAAAGTGCTCCCAAAAAGAAAGAAAGAAAAGAATATCTCTTTTGGACTAGAATCCTCTCAACTTTAGTCAAAATAAAAAGTTGAAGTGATTTGTTATCCATTTGGGAGGAGGAGGGAAGTTAGGGTTCTAAACCCTATCATGATTGGCTGTATCTTTAGAAAAAAAAGAAGGAAAAGGGAAATAACTAAGAAATAGAAACCATAAGAGAAAGAAATTTAAAATGTTTTTTTCTTTTTGACTGTTTGGATGTAAAAAAGAAAAATAATGAAACAAAGGAAAGAAATAGTTATTTTCCTTGTTTGTTTCCCAAAGAAAATGGAAAGGAAACAGATGTTTACCTTCATTCCCTTTTTTTAATTTTTATTTTTTGTACAAGATAAAAATTTCTACTCTAGCATAATCTAAATATATATGTATGTGAAGTCCCCTCTTAAAGACTTAAACCCTGACTCTTACTCTCTACACCCCACAAGCATTTATATTTGTGAAGAAAATTTCTATTAAAACAAAATAATGGAGAATTTAAGGCTATATGAGTAATTTTATATTTTAAAAAACTTTCAAATTACTTTAACATCTTACTCTTCCAATTAATAGGTCTAACAACCAAGTGTGGGTCTCACTAGTGTGACTAAAAAAAATTAAAAAAATCAGTAGATTTATGTATTTATTTTATTATTATTTTTAGTTAATAGAAAATCATAATTTTTATTGAGATTAATAAATTAAAGAAGGACCATATAACTTTGAAAAAAAGCCTCGAACCCTATAACCAAGCTTCCATCTTATTGGGTGTTGTATATGTAGCTTGACTTTTATTATAAGTCATCAAATTTCCCACATGAAATTGAGATTTATATTACTTATTATCTGCTGGCTGGAATATAGTTTGATTTTTCACAACTTAATGCGAAAATGATGATGGCAGTGTGTGTTGGCTGCTATTAATTGTTCAATTTTGGGCCTTATGGCTTGCGGTGCTTGACAGCTTGAGAATGACTTGAAAATATGCTCCATCAATATCGAATTTTTGTGGCAGGTGGAAATACTCAGGAGTTGGGTTCATACATTTTTGTTTTGGGGGAGGATGATTTATTAGCACAAAAAATGCAGTGGGTGTGAATGCTCTAGATCTGGTGGCGCACTGTGAGTTCAAAGTTCAAACTTCAAAACAGCAGGCACACTGTGAATTCAAACTTCAAAACCATTCTACAGCAAGAGCCCCACGCAGCTAAATAATGTGAATCGGTTTGGTCTATGGACGAAATCGGCTGTAGCGTTTAGTGGGGTTATTGTTGTTAGAGAGACAAGGACGAATGGAGAAAGCGAATGAAGAATTGACGAGCTAGATCTAGTCTAATGACTCATGTTCATGATACCAAAGGACTGAAAGTAGTGACTACATTTTTGTTACATTGAATTATGTATTACAATACAGCCATTGGAAGGACTCAACCAGTTAACCCTAAGCTAATCATTGAGCAACCCTAAAGTATAGTATAAGTCAAGATGCGGAATACAAGTAATTACATGGCCACAAGTAACATGACAGTATTATAAATTGTATGGGCTTGACGTACTTAGGATTTCAAACTAGAGGGGCTAGAGTATAAGCAGATAAAAAAAAAACTCTCCAAATACACATCTGTATAGTATTAATAAATTATTAACCATAAGAGATTTGAAGTTTAATTTCCACCTACACCAAATGCTGATTGATGTTTTGGTTTAGTGATAAAAAATACAATTATCAGAAATGAAAGCCATAAGTTGTAAAGCTCTATTCGAAAAGAAAAGGAAAAAAAAAAAAAAACTATCAACCAAAACAAATATACAAAATTATTATTTCTTAATATATTAAGATGAAATCATCTACCAAAAAAAAAACCTCAATAATATTGTTTCTTAATGCTAGGTTGGCTAGGGTTCATCCGTAACCCTAAGAGGTTAGTTAAGTCGTCCTTAAGACCTTATGATATTCATAAAATTTTAGATTTGAAATCTCTTGGGGCCACTCCAAAGGAATTTTTCACTATAATAACCTAGTGGTTGTGGAATAGATAACCGCATATATATATCCGATGGAATAATCAGATACTTAAAGAGGTCTAGATATTCTTGTTTGTCAACAAAAATTTTACATCCTCTAGTTGTGGAAACTCATTTAAATACATCATAAAAGAGAACAAAAATAAAAATAAAAATGGCATGCACTTGTATTGGATTGGTTTTATTTTTGGGGGTGTAAATATGGTTAACGTGGGGAAAGGTGCAGAGGATGTGGTCAAAGACACAGAAAGGTAGCGAATGAAGCAAGGGTGTGAAGACTGGAGATTTCTTAAGATATACTCCTAGTATTTATGTCATTAATTTTACTTACATCATTTATTGTTATTATATTCTTAATACAACCTAAAGATAAATGTTTTTGTGACCAGGTTGAAGGATGGTTGTACGGTGCTCAAGTATGGCAAATTCAAGATAGAAGTTAGTAATCATGGTGATTAATGCTGAACGGTGTTCAGAAAATAATTTATTTCTAACACTTTCTAATATTTTCAACCAAGACATACATAATTCAAAATTTTCATTTCTTAACTATCAAATTAAAAAAAAAAAAAAATATTAGGACAAAGACAAGTGCACGGTATCAAATTGAATACGTGCATTTTCAAGAATGGTCCTACGGTCTGAAACATCAATGCATTTTCAACTCATTGAATTCTGAAAATTGGATGAAAAATTCCGCGGTATCAAATTGAATACATGCATCTTGAAGCATGCTAAACATGGTCCCACGGAATTTAACGTTTCTGAAACATCCTTATACTTATCAACGCATTGAATCCTATAAATTGGATCAAGAATTCTCCGAAGCATTAAACTCTCCATAGGGAAATTTTCCCTCCCACTCCTCTCTCCCATTTACTTGTGATACTCATTCTCTATGGCTTTGTCTATTAAGCCCCTCTTTGCTTCCTACAATCGTCCAATTGCTCCTAAGAGGATTCCACAAGCTACCAATTCAGACCACTTCAGCCAGAATTCTTTGCCTAGTTCTCACAAATTGAGCACTGCCCATGATCACACATTGTCTCTCCCCTTAAAACATCACAACTACAGAAGCAAATATGATGCTGTAAGATTATGTGTCCTTTCTTAAAGCCACCAATTCGATTGACTACAAAGGAAAAAGTATCCGTTAAAACCATTCTATGAGGTGTCCTCATATTTGATAAACCTTACACACTTGTGGGATTCACATGTTTTGAGAGAGCGTTTTATAAAACCCTTTTATAAGTTAATCTTTCCATTGTTATAGTCACTAAACTAACCACTATTCCTTTGAGAGTAAATATTATTTATCCCTTTTCTTACGAGTTTCACTTAATGTTCTACCAAGTGTTGTATACTATGTGTTTGAGTTATTTATTTTTTATTATCCATTTTAATCTTTAATTACTTTATAAGGGTAAGAAATGATACATATGACAGACTTTAGCTAGTAAAATATAAATTGAAAAACCCAGAGTGGAATAGTGGATTTTTATTCATCCCGCGGAGTCTATTTTGTATATGATAAAACCACTTTTGTTAGGTTGCGATCAGGAGCCATGAGGTCACCATGCAAAATTTTCATTTCTACCCTTTGTTCTCCTTAAGTCTTTGTTTTTTTACCTTGTAATATTTTAATATCTTCCGTTCTTAACAAAAAAAAAAAGGAAGTAAAAATATGATAATCTTTCTTAAACTTTATGCTAGAGATGATACGACCTTTAACAAAATAACTTTATTTAGTCCCCACCCCCCCCCCCCCCCCCCCCCCGCGGGAAAAAAAATTAAAGTAATATAAATATGAATTTTCATTGATAAATTATTATATACCCCAATACTTCATGTTATCAAAGCAATTGGTCTTGATTTTTTTTTTTTATAAAACAATCACATACACACACAAATGAGAGAAAGTGCGTTCTAAATTCTAACGCAAAAGTTTACCACAAACTTTACTCAAAAACCATAATTAATCAGTCTTAAATTTAAACCTTGACTTTGCTCACCTTAGCTTCTATCTACTCGAAGCACTATATAGTTTGTATCTGAATATAATACACTATAATGATTTAATTGAATACATTAAAGATGACAATTGGCATTTACTTACACACTTTTTTTTGCTTCTAGTTCTCACTGTGCCCGATATTTTATATTATTTTTAGTTTTAGTTTTTAACGGATTTCTCCCCTCCCTTCCAGGATAAAATTCACAGCCAACATGCACAGAAGTTGAAAGAAGTTAGGCACGTGCTGAGCAAAGCTGGAGAAGATCCATTGGAAGGTTTATATATGATTGATGCGATTCAACGCCTTGGAATTGACTACCACTTCCAAGAAGAGATTAAAACAGTTCTACGGAGGCAAAATATGATATCTAGTGCTTGTGGTTATAATGATATCAACAATCAACCTTACGAAACTGCTCTACGCTTTCGATTATTGAGACAAGATGGTTACTACGTTTCTTCAGGTTGGCATTTTCTTTTCTATGATTTATATATAAAGCCAATGGCATTGCTTAGACATGCCAAAAAGGGCGGGGCGGGTCAGGTTGGGTCGGGTTGGATCGGGTCAATCGGGTTGCTGGTCAAGCGGGTCACGGGTTAAAAATGGGTCATCTTAAGTGGGTTAAAACCGAGTTTGAGTCAATTGGGTTGTGGGTCGGGTTAGGTTAGGTCGGGTTGACCCGTATTTTTCATAAGAATTAAAAAAAAATAATAATAATAAAACAACATGTATTTGTTATTTAGAAAGTTATGCAACAAATTATTTGATGTAAAATGCATTATTTTGACTTTACCACTTATATCAAGAATGAATTCAGTTAAACTTATTTATACTTATTCAATAATTTTAAAATTATACAATCATCTATGAAAAGGAAACTCGACGCTCTTTCAATTCTTCAAATTCATCTATGATTGAATCCAAACTAAATGTCAAAGCTACATCATTTTCAATGTATAACATCAAAGAGTCCGTCAAAAAATCATTTTCCATTTTGTTTCGAAGGACACTATTGATACTATGATTTTATTATGCATTACCGATAAACACTTTTCAATTTTAATTCCTTGAAAGTTCAATCACTTTTCCTATTGCTGTGGCTTGTACCTATTTTATTGCCCAACCACCACAACAAACAATAAAACTCTGATATTTTCTCAAATCTCTAAAGACTCACTCTACTCTCTCTCTCTCTCTTTTCTATATAATATCAGAGAGATAGTCACAAACAAAAAGTCACAATTCACAAAGACACAAAGATAGTCACAAAGTCAAAAAGCCAAAAAAAATAACACAAGCATAGATTCACTAAAACACAAACACCACAAGCATAGATTCTCAGATTTTGAAGGATAGATTAATACTTGAGTCAGTTGAATGTGAAGTGTGAAGGCTGGAGCAGATCAAAGCTAGCAGCAGTGTCACAGCGAGATGGGTGTCACGTGGGTCTGCGAGATGTGTCTCGCGTGGTGGCGGCGTCACGGTGTGGGCAACGGCAGAGTCTCTCGCCTCTCACTCTCTCTGTCTTGCCAGTTGCCTCTTAGCACTTAGGTTTTTCTATTTCTTTTTTCTTTTGTTTTTCAGTTTCAGTTTGGAGACAATATACTCTTTGGTCGGCTAGGTAGGGTAGCCTGGGTTTACATTTTTTAACTTACCCTTTTTTCTTTTTTCTTTTTTATTTTATTTTTTATTTTATATACATGTGGGCTGGCCAGCTGAGTTTTGGATTGTTGAGTTTTAATGTGGGCAGTGGGCTGGCCAGCTGGGTTTTACAAATTTGGAAGGGGCCCAAGTTTTTTTATTTTTTGGGATAGGGATGGTTCAGGAGAGGGGGGCTGGAGCTAAAAACCAAGGGGGGCCCAAGTCCTTTTTTTTTTGAAAATTTTACATACTAAAAAAATTTTGTTTTTGGGCCAAGGGGGGGCCCGGGTCCCCTTAGCCCCCCCACTTGGGTCCGTCCCTAACTCACAAAGATCAAATAGCCGAGGGCCCAAATATCGATAATTATTTTAGTGTACTTAGTAAGCTACATACTCCTCTTACATAAATATGAGTATATAAGAGAAAGGTGTAGTCCATCAAGGGTGAGGGCTGAGGGGTTTGGGATTTATATTCTCACCAAGATTTGAGAGCCAAGGGCTCAAATGTCGATAAATTATTGTAGTGTACTTAATAAGCTACACGCTCCACTTACATAAATGAGTATGCAAGAGAATAGCATAGTCCATCAAGGGTGAGGGTTGAGGGGTCTGGCATTTAGATTCTCAAAAAGATCCAAATGGCCAAAAGCCAAAATGTCAAAATTATTATAGTATACTTAGTAAGCTACGTACTCCTCTTACATAAATATGAGTATGTAAGGGAAGGGCATAGTCCATCAAGTGCACTAAATGATTTTACTTAAACACCCCTACCCCCATCTACTCCCCTTGTTAATTTGGTTTAATGGGGGAATTTGTCCAATACTATGACCCAACCGAACCAAACCGATTACACCTTTAACTAAAATTTGTCCAATTTTATGTAAGAAAATGTTTTAGAGATATTATCAAAACTGTATGCCACTTGATGCACCTAGAGTATGCATTTTGCAAGTTTTATTACATCAAAGTACAGAATTATGATTAATTACTAATTGTTAAATTTTATTTTAAATATTTTTAATTTTTTTGTAATAGAATTTTAGTTGAAATAAATTTTTTAATTTCTTGAAAAATTAGGTACTATAGTTTTAGCTAAATTAAACTACCATTACAATTAATGAGATAAATTATTTTAATAATTATTGAGAGTATAGCTACTTGTTACCAAGAGAAAATACTCATTTGGTAGAACCATGACTTATAGGACTTGACTTTTATTTTATAGTATATGATTTATGATATATATGTTGTGGGATCCAATCCTTTTATAAAATTAATAATTCAACAAACGTTTTACACTTCTGCAATATAGTTTTGACATTTGTCATGAAATTATAGTTCTATCATTTTTTTTTTTTGCTTTCTTATTTCATTTTATAAATTCCTTTTACAATACTATTACATCCTTTTAAGGTTTTCTACTATCCACAAATTTTCAATAATTTGAAACTAAAGTTATGAGAGAACAAATATATTGATACATTTTCAAACTTTTATACTTGTACAATGATTTTCTTATTTATTATTCTTATGTAATTAATTAAATTATCATTCTTGAATATTTTTTATAAAAATATTTGGATTATTCTTTTAGACAGATCTACTGATGAATATATATAATATCTTTTACTAGACACTATGCATGAAAAATAAATTGATTTTATAACTGTTAAATTTTATATGACAATTAAATAATTTAATTTCTTACTGGCTGGCTATGACCTTTTTTTCAACATGAATTTTCAACTTTGTCTTTTAATCTTTGTTATACCAACTTAAAGCCTAATCCCACCACTAATTATTCAAAGCAATAAGGATACAAAAACTAAAACTAAGGGGAAAACAATTTTGTTCCTATTTGTAATCCTTTACTATTTGCTTTTAGAACAAAGCTATATACTCGCTAAATGAATATTGTATATATACTTGGACAGCGTTGTTTAACAACTTCAAGGACAAGGAGAGGAAGTTCATATCAAGTCTAGTCGAAGATATAAAGGGATTGAAGGGCTTATATGAAGCTTCTCAGTTGAGTATTGAAGGAGAAGATATACTTGATGAAGCTGAAGAGTTTAGTCGCCAATATCTTACCGAATGGGCGACGCATCTTGATCATCAACAAGCCATTCTTATCACGGATACACTGAAGAATCCTCGTCACAAGAGTCTGGCAAGGTTCACGACTAAAAACATTCAAACTAACATTCAAGGGACAAATGAATGGATCAATGTTGTGCAAGAACTAGCTCAAATAGATTCCCACATGGTTCATGAAATACACCAAAAGGAAATTCATCAAATTTTGAAGTAAGTTGAGCAATGATGTTGAGGATTTATTTTGTATTTTGTGGAATATTATTAACGATTTACTTAAATCTCTTTGTTTGTTTTAGATGGTGGAAAGACCTAGGCTTGGCCAATGAGTTGAAATTTGCTAGGGACCAGCCACTTAAATGGTACATGTGGCCCATGGCATGCCTCACAGATCCAATCTTGTCGGAACAAAGGGTTGAGCTCACAAAACCCTTGGCACTACTCTACATAATAGATGACATATTTGATGTTCGTGGAACCCTCGATGAACTTAAACACTTCACAGAAGTTGTCAACAAGTATGGATCAGTAGTAGAATAATATAAGAAAAATGTTATAACTATAACGAATTTTACTACTAAAAAATTACAAATTGACATAACAATAAATGTGATTGATGTTGCTTCAACATAACTTAAAATAACAAAAAAAAAAAAAAAATCTTAATTAGTATTTTGTGATTAGTGATCTATCATTATGTGAAATTAATGCAGTAAAATTTGTTACAGTCCCATATTTATTTGCAAATTAAAAATAAAATTGCATGCAGATGGGAACTTGATGCTGCTGAGCAACTACCAGACTACATGAAGATATGCTTCAAGGCTCTTTATGACATTACCAACGAAATCTGCTACAAGGTCTACAAAAAGCATGGATGGAACCCCATGGAAAGCCTTAAAAAAACGGTATAAGATAATGTAACACTGAACCTAGTATGAATTTAATTTGAGTATGGATTTATGAAAGTTTAATGAGCTATGTGTTTGAGAATTTATATTAATATTTACAGTGGGCGAGATTGTGCAACGCATTCTTATTAGAAGCACAATGGTTGGCTCATGGGATCTATCCAAATACAGAAGAGTACTTGAAGAATGCCCTTATCAGCACAGGAGTGCATATGGTGCTTGTTCATACTTTCTTTTTCTTGGGTCAAGGCATAACCAATGAAACTGTAGATCTTCTAGATGATGTTCCGGGCATTATATCTTCCACTGCGAAAATTCTTCGCTTTTGGGATGACTTGGGAAGTGCCAAGGTAACATATAATTTAGTGACGAACCTTTTCCTTTTTTAACAAAGAGATTTTCATTCCCTGATGTGACCTAACAAAACAAGTGTTGGAGTTTTTAGTTAAGACCACAAACTTGAAGGAACTGTACTTGCCCTTCTTTTACATGCTAGACCAAGGAACAAAATTTGCAAATAGAGATCACTAGCACCACTATGAGTCTATGGCACTACATTCTTCTTAGTCCTAAGAAATCGAAACTGATAATGGAAGATGCAATCAATTGGGACTCAACTATTTGCTAAAACCTTGGACTACCAGATAAGCTTAATATTTTCAAAACAAAACAAGCACATGGTTGGACTAATTAACTAAAAGATCATTATTAAGATTTTTCAGATGAAATTAATAGTACACCTGACAAACACAACAACAGTCATCTCCATGAGGCATTCCATGGTCTAGCTTATGTTTACTTAGTTATTACGAATCCCATGCATGGTAAAGATTGAAGGAAAAAAATGGACTCAAATGGGTTTAGAAACATCTTTTCAAACCCATTAGTGATGAACTATGAAACCATTCATTTGTATTATTTAAACAAGTTACATGACTCATTAAAAAAGTCATGTGACTAAAAATACACATGAATACTCTCTTTAATTTTCACATATTTAGTTTACACCAAACATTTTTCATGACTGAATATCTATGTTATATTATTGTTCTTAATTTGAATGAAATTTAGAGAGTCTATTTCACAATTATGAAGATGAGGCCTTTCATACATATGTTTACTTTATATGGAACCACATAATTGGCCTAATGACTTTATATAGACACACATAATAGGTCTAATAGAACAATAATATAGTAATAGTACATAGATGAAACAATTGAACTGCGACAGATAATTTAACAAAATATAAATTGAAAACACGAAAAAATGTGATACATTAAATGTGGAATAAATAAAATTACCCATAAAAATAACTAAGTGTGCATTTAGATAATCGTTTTGCAATAGTATAAAATATTATTTTTTGAAAGTTGGTAAAAATATAATTCAAGTTAAAAAAAATTAAGGTTTCAAAACATTATATATATGTGTGTGTGAGAGAGAGAATTTTTGTGTACCTAAATAAGGTGATAATTTCGAGATGTGTTTTCAAGGGTCATCCAAAATTTTGGGGGCACCCCTAAGCTACAACGTGGATCGATCCACCCCTGGATAAGTCGTGTGCTATTAATGACATTTATCGTCTTAAAGATGAGAGAGAAAATTATATGGACAGAAAAATGAGAGAGAAAACTATGTACAGAAGTTATTTATGAAAACAAAGAATTATAAGATTAGTTTGTTTTGCTGCTATATCAAATTTTGCGGAGCACATTTTAGCTTATCCTGAACGAAATGGAAAGGGAAACTGTTCATTTGTTTTACTGGTGGCCAGTGACAAAAAAGAGAGAAGAGTGGGTAGAGAAAGAGATAGATGGCTTTCCTTTATTCAAAGGGGACATGTTTAGTTTAAGACAGAGTACTCCATTGATGCCCTTAAAGTTTATGGCATGCTGCCCCACTCCATGGTTGGCAGGGTACTTCTTGCAATAATGCTCTGGAAATAAACAAAGGTTCTGTTGTTTCAGGCTTGCTAGCAGTATAAGACACACCAATTAACGTGGAGAACCACATATTGTCGGCCAGCACAATAATATGACCTTAGCAATAGTCACTAGTATGGCGGAAAATTTTCTTCCAAGCCAGTTTGATTCTAAACACAAATCACAAATTTTTTCTCTATGGATGAATGTCCAGTTACATGTGAGTATATAAAACCATTCAAGTGTATTATTTAAGTAAATCACATAACCTATTATATAGGTCATATAATCAATCGCCACATAATACTGATAATAGAGTGGATTAGAGAAATTTTTCTTAAAATCAGTTTGAAAGTATAATTTTATTTATTTTGGTCTTGGTGGACTTAGTTGGTCAATAGTATCTTGCTTGGTTTTGGTTTTAGTCTATTAATTAAGTCCATTTGTTGATTGGATCCTCACAGGACCCATACAAACCTAGGCCCAATTTTTATGCTTATTATTAGTAAAGTTTTAAATACTGTTTAAGATGATATAAACCTTCTGTAAAAGACTAAATAATTGTTGATCAATCACAACTTGTTGTCAAGACTTGATTATCAAAAAAAAAACTTGTTGTCAAGATTCTGCAGTTTAGTGGTATTGAGTCTATTGACTGGATTTTTATAAGGGAAATTAGAATTCAAATCCTCCTCTTCTTATTGTAACAAATTAAAAAAAATTCAGAATCTCTGCAAGTTATCAAATAATGTCCACTAGCAGAGCACAAGTCGATCCAGGGTGCCAGAAATTGGCTTTTAATTGTGGTTTGAATCTTGCTCTTTCTAGTTACTAAAATATGCTTGGTTTTAACTGCAGGACGAGAATCAAGATGGGCGTGATGGATCTTATTTAAACTGCTACATGAAAGAACATCCTGGCTCTTCAATCAAAGACACAAGAGAGAAAATAATATCTATGATTGCAGACGAATGGAAGTGCCTCAACAAGGAATGCCTCTCTTCATATCCATTCCCTGCATCTTTTAAGAATGTCTCTCTCAATGCTGCAAGGATGGTTCCTTTGATGTACAATTACGATGACAATCACCGCCTTCCAAGTTTAGAGGAGCATATGAAGTCTCTGCTAATTAGCAGTGTTGTTACAGAACAAAATGAACCGACTATTGCTTGACTTGCATAAATCTTATTGGTTTTCAAATGGGGGAAAAGCGAGGATCCATCTAAGCTTGTGACAAGAAGTTCAACCACTTACTTAGGAGGCTAGGAGCTCTACTTGCTATATATATATATATATATATATATATATATATATATATATATATATATATATATATACATATGAAAGTTTGTTTAGACCCTTTAACAAATTGTTTAACCTAATTTATTAACCAAGTGATTATTTAGATTAATTTTCAGATCTAGGTTAAACACAAATAAGTCATATCATGCAAAGATGCGAAAAAGTAAATAACACTACAATATGATTATCCAGGAAAACCAATATAACTAACCTATTTCAAGGTAAAAACTTAAAGAAGATTTGACCTAACTATCCTCAAGGCAAACTAAATCCACCATAAGAGAATTAAAGTTTTTACAAAAATTTAACCCTAAATCTAATGCTACCTCATGTAATAGCTTATTGACACGACCACGTGCAAGCTCCGAATCCACGAACTCCTTCTCTTTTTTGATTAACAGCAACACAAGCACACCATTACTTGTAATTTTGAGATTTCACTCAAAGGTTTCAAATCACCTTCACTTGTTGATCTTGATGCAGCAACTAGTTCTACCAATCCTTGATTGTAGTTTAAGCTCCGGTAGAATCTTGTGTAGTTAGAAGGTACAGAACCTTTCAAATCTCACAAAAAGTATCACACAAGTCTTATTCGGCTCTTCTAAAATGTAATTATGGTTTCCCTTTTATATGTAGAGAAGTTTAAGTGAAACCCTAAATATTTACAAGGGCTTGGGTCTGTTTAAAATTCTACAGAAAAACTATGTTTGTGATTTTTGATCGGTCGGGACTAATTCTCGATCGGTCGAGAAAGGCAAAAGTTGATTTCTCATTTTCTGCAATCAGCTGGACTTCAAATCTTGAAAGACACTTATTTAAGCATTGCCTACATACTTAAACTAGACATGTTTTGCTCTCGGTTTGCCAACACAATATAATCACGATTCTAAACATTTAATCTAAATATTTAGAACCTAACAATATATATACTAGTAATTAATAGAATCACTTTGCTTTATTGTAGAGCACATTCAATAATTAAAATTTACCATACTAAGTCTCTAATGTCAACAAATTCTTGTGTTAAAACATGTATATTAAAGAGGATTGTCATCGTTGCAAATTAACTTTGCTTGACCACTTTTAAAGTTTTTATTTAGACCTCAAAGTTAATTATGCAATGGACTGCACTAAAAAAAAAAAAAAAAAATTATACAGTTCTTTTTATATATATATATATTAATATTATATAATTCTTAAGGGCTTACATTAACTGGACCCTATTTATAATATGGTTATAAAAAATTTATATTTCTCTTCTTATCTATATGATATTACCACTCTTACCAGGAATTATTGCAGTTCCTCATTATTCTTTATACTAATGTGGGATTCTGAAACTAACATGCAAATCTCTAAAATTTTCTTCTTAAGGGCTGTACTCTATAAAGTTTATATGAAAAAGCATTTGATAAATGAATATCTCTCTAGTTAATTATCAATTTCAAAACTTTAGATCTTGGAGAAACCACCTCTATAGGAACTATTAAATCATTTGTGATATTTTGATATCTTACCATTAAGATATCACACTCCGTTTGTTTTAATCGAAAATGTTTTCTTGAAAATATGTCGTTTTCTAAAAAAACAAACTTATTAGGCTATGTTAGTTTGTGACAATAGAATTGAGTTGAAACTTGAAATACATTTCTTGTTGTTTTTCGCACAAGGAAAAGTATTAATATTTCTTATAATTTCAAATAATTATATAAATAAAAACTTTCATTCACAATGTAAATCTTATATAGACCCTAAAATGGAAATTTTTTTAAGCTAACCACCAAATAATTAGTCTCTGATTGACTTCTGTTTTTCAACATACCAAACACCAAAAAATGGAATAACATTTTTCATCGTAACAAATGGAGCATTGGTGCTTTTATATCAGTATAGAACTATAGATAGAGTTCAATGTATTTTTATTAAAATGATTTCATATGAGTTTCGGGGTTTTGAGCTCTTTATAATCTCTCATTTTTGTTTTAGGGTTTTGAGCTCTAGTCATTTTATGTGTTGGGTTACTAAGCTTTTATTCTCTTAAAATTTCATTTTAGGTGAAGAAACATGCACTAGAATTAGGTGTAGTGTACATAGTTGACTGAAGAACCTACAGCCATCATAGTCACCCGATTGACAATCATAGTCGACTGTGTTGGATACTAATGGTCCATTTGGATTGAGGGGAGGGAGGGGAAGTAGAGGAAAGTAGAGTAGAGTTGGCTCAAAATTAGCATATTTTCAGCCAACTGTACGACACCTGTTGACCCACTGACAATGAATTTGGCTGCATCAACCTATCCACCACCATTGTGGAAACCCAAACACAACTACATCAATTGGTGTACAGGCCTAACTAGAAAGTCTTGAATAAGTTGTGTTACCATTTAGCCTCCCATTTAGTCAATGCTAATTTTTTAAATCATCTCCAAGAAAAACCTTTATTAAAATAATTTTGGTTATATTATTAATGTGATTCTTTAATTTCTCTAGTTCATTTTGGGGGAATTCTTCAAGATATGGAATTATTAATGCAGGACTTCAAGAACACGGCTAACTTGCTCATGTTTTTGGTGATGGAAATGTTGTACCCGAATCAGCTAGGAAAGCTATAGAGATAGAAGATTTTATTGTTTTTATAGAATTAGTTTCACTTGATATTTGATTGTATTGTGTCTGCTGATGCAGGCTAGTCCTTTTAATAAAATTTTCAATCTCGATTCTTAATAAATAAATAATTCCATTAACTGTTAATGATGTCAATTTAATCCTTCAATTAATATTGTATAAAATTATATTAGAAGAACATATGTACACAACTATGCTATCAAATTGGAATATTTTAAGCGAAATAATTTAAATTTAGTATTTTGGAAAACAAAATTCGAATCATTCATTTAAACAATGTTGCATGTGAAACCTAGATGAACCTTTCATCAAGATGGTTCTTTAACCTTAAAAACCGGCCTATGCAAAAAAAAAAAAAAAAAAAAAAAAAAAAAATGAATCGTGAAAACCAAAGTCAAACCACCAAAGTTTGATAACTGTGACTAGACTGGATTGCTTGAGTTTGAAGTATTTTTTTAGAAATAAGTTCTATGTTTTTGTAAGAAACAATGTTTAACTTGGAGTTTATTTGCTTATTTATGCAATTATACTTTCTACTTTTAAGCAAGGGTGGCTCCACTTGGAGGCCAAGGGTTCAAATGAACCCCCTAAATTGAACCAAAAAATTATTATTATAATATTTTCTATTTTATTTTTCCTATTTTGACACTTAAAATAATTTTTTATTTTGAAACAGACACTTAAAATAAAAATTTGAACAGCCTAACCTTGAGGCCAATTAAAATAAACTTAAATATAGTCACTTTAACAACATCTTAACCGACTTCAAGAAACATGTTGTTTAAGTTAAGTGTTAAGGCCATGCAAATCTGTCCAAGAAACAAGTGAAGACATGTTGTTCATTGAAGCTCGATAGATGTCTCGACAGAAGCCTATCTATTGAGATTTCATGTCGAAGCTCGACAGAAGCTAGGCAGAAGCTATATTTGTCGAGAATTATGAAATCAGAATTTCTAAATCTGATTACACGCATATCATTGAGTATTTGTGTAAGGTTTCCTTTCTTACAACCCTAGACATATATAAAAATTATTTTAAGAGTTGTCACGAGTGACGCAAGGTTGTTGTACTTGTTGTTCCACGCATATTGTGATTGGAGATAGAAATTGCCCTAGTTCATCTTTCTTTTTGTAGAAACTACTACGTCTTTACGCTAAGAGTTTTGTGACCAAGGAGTTTCTGATCTTTATTGTCGATGAATTGAAAAACTTTGCAGCTAACATCTTCTTCAAGTTGGTGTGTTAGTCACATACTGGGATCTGTGTATCATTGGTAAATCACGTACTGGGATTCATGCATTGAATGGAGAGATTGCCGCTTTAATACAAGTCCATTTGGGTATTGGGATAAGGGTTCAACTGTAGGTTGGTATTAGGTATTGGGATTCCGTTTACTTGTAACCGCTTGTGATTGATAATAATGGATTCTTAGAAGTAGTGACCTTAAATTCGTAAACAAATCACTTAAATTTGTGATTGATAATGGTGGAGTTTTTCCTTGGAGGTTTTCTCCATTTGTAAACAAATCACTTATTTTCCGTTGCATTTAGTTTAATTGGTGATTTGTTTATGCTACTACACTATTGCATGACTTAATGAATTAACTTGGATAATTAATTAATTAATTTGTCCAATGGGTTAATACATTCTTGGCCTATCAAGTGGTATCAGAGCGGGCACGCTTCGATTAGGGTTAATCTTTGCTGTGTGATCCATTAACCCTTGTTTGTCATGGACAGAGGACAATCTCTTATTATACCTTATTTATTTGATGGCACTAACTATGCATTGCAGTCTTTAGATGAGAAAGTGTGGCAAGCTGTGGAGATTGGTTGGACTAAGCCAAAGGAAGTGCCGATTGATTGGGATGATGCAAAGATCAAAGCAGTAAACTTCAACAGCAGAGCATTGAATGTCATATTCAGAGCGGCCACGAATGAGAAGTTTAAGAAGATATCCTCTACTGATACTGCGAAGGAAGCATGGACTATCATCTAGAAAACCTATGAAGAGATTAAGGCTTTCAAGAATTTAAAGCTTCAAAGGCTCACTATTAGCTTTGAGGAGATAAAGATGGAGAAGGATGAGTCGCTTGATGAGTTCTATGTCAAACTTAAGGACATAGTTAACTAAGCCTTTAATCTTGGGGAAACTATTCTTAAACCCAAGGTTATGAGAAAGGTGCTCAGATCTCTCCCTGAGAGATTTCATGCCAAGATTACAACAATTGAAGAATCAAAGGACATTGACTCTTTTCCTTTGACGGAGTTGATTGGAAACTTGTAAACCTAGGAATTAGGTTTGACTAGACTCAGGAAAGGAAGTAAAGGCAAGAGCATGGCCCTGAAGGCCAAAAGTAATGAGACTGATAAGTCTTATGATGATGAAGATTTCAAGATGAAATCCTACATCACTAGGAAGTTCAAGAAGTTCATAAAGGCCAATGCAAAAGGATTTGATAAGGACTGTAAGTAATCTAGTTCTTCTCATTTTAAGAGCCAAGACAAAGGAAAGAAGGATGCTAAGGATGATGGTCAGTATACTATTCCCTCCGGACCAAAGTGCTTCGGATGTCAAGGTTTTGGACAAATTAAGCAAGAAATTCCAACAAATCTCAAGTCAGTTGGAAAAAGCAAGGCTCTTTCTGCTACCTAGAGTGACACTGAGCCTGAGATTGAGTCAGATGATAGTGATGACGAAGGAATTTTAAATGCCTTCACTGCTA
The DNA here is from genome assembly GCF_040712315.1 of Castanea sativa. Lineage (NCBI taxonomy): Eukaryota > Viridiplantae > Streptophyta > Magnoliopsida > Fagales > Fagaceae > Castanea > Castanea sativa. The sequence goes on from NC_134017.1 coordinate 72,109,425, forward strand.
TAGTTGATCCTACTAAAGGGGTTACAGAAACAGTAGATGATGAAGAGGACTTGGTGGAATCTAAGTTTGAGAAAATGGACGATCAAGATGACATCCATACAACCTATGCAAAATTGTACAAGATTTCTGAGAAGCATGAGATACTGTATAAGCTGGCCACCAAGAAGCTGAGTGATGTTAAGCTAGTTCAAGAGGAGCTCTCTATCAAGGTTGATGAAGCTAGTCAAAACATTGGAGTCTTATGGTTTGAGAACAATTTCTTGGGTGAAAGGACCAAGAAGCTTGGAGCTGTTCCAGGTTAGAGCTCAATTAGAGAGGACTTCCAGTGCAAAGCTCGATGAGATGTGTTAGGATATATGTGATTTATGTTAGGAACATATGTCAATTTAGAATTGGCTAATCCTTTGACAAAACGCACTTTACTTGTAATTGGATATATTTAGAATGTGTTTAATACTTTAAGGAACAAAGTTTCAAGTTCAAGTGTTAAAACCATGCAAGTCTGTCCAAGAATCAAGTGATGATGTGCTGGATTTTAAATCTCGACAGCTAGCTCGATAGCTAGTATCTATTGAGGTTTAAAAAACTGTTTCAGCCTGAAACTCAATAGTTGCTCGATAGATAAGTTATCTATTGAGATTTATGGAAAAAAAAATTTCAGTTATGATTTTCATCCAATCTGTGAATACATGTTTAGGTTTTCTTTTCTCATAACCCTAAATATATATAATGATTATTTTAATGGTCCGTAAAAGGTGGCACAGTTGTAAAATTGTGAAGAAAAGTTTTGTCCATGCAAATTGTGACCAATGATAGAATTTTCCCTAGTTCTTCTCTCTCTTGAAGAAGCTACTGCATTTGTACGCCATTGGGTTTTGTGACCAAGGAGTTTCGTGATCTTCATCGTGTTGATGAACTAAAGAATTTTGCAGCCAACATCTTTCTCAAGTTGGTGATAATGTCGCGTACTAGGATCCTCGCATCTATTTATTAGTCACGTATTGGGAGCCGTGCATTAAAAGGAGAGATTGTCACTATAGTACAAGTCTAATTGGGTATTGAGGTAAGGGTTCAATTGTAGGTTGGTATAAGGTACTGAGATTCTTTTACTTGTAACCGCTTGTTATGATAATAGTGAATTCTCGGGAGTGGTAACCATAAAATTACCCGGTAGGATTTTTGCCTTGGAGGTTTTCCCTATTCATAGACAAATTATCGTTTCAATTTTAATTTTTGCTGCATATTTAATTAGTCAGTGATTTGTTTGTGCTGCCATGCATATTGTATGTTAATTTGATTAATTAATCAACTTGGCTAATTCATTAGTTAATTCACCACAAGGGGTCAATACATTCTTAACCTATCAAGTGGTATTAGAGCAGGCATACTCTGATTAGGTTTTAATCTTTACTGTGTGATCCATTGACCCTTGTTGTCATGGATAGAGGACAGTCTCTTATTATACCTCCTTTATTTGATGGCACTAACTATGCATACTGGAAAGTACGCATAAATGCTTTCTTGCAATCTTTAGATGAGAAAGTGTGGCAAGCTATGGAGATAGGTTGGACCAAGTCGAAGGAAGCGTTGGTTGATTAGGATGATACTAAGATCAAGGTGGTAAACTTCAACAGTAGGGAATTGAATGCTTTGTTTAGTGTGATCATAAATGAGGAGTTCAAGAAAATATCCTCCATTGAAATTGCGAAGGAAGCATGAACCATCCTCTAAATAATCTATGAAGGAACCAAGGTTGTCAAGGATTCAAAACTTCAGTGGCTCACTACAAGCTTTGAAGAGATAAAGATGGAGGAGGATGAATCGTTCGATGAGTTTTATGTCAAGCTCAAGGACATAGTGAACTCAGCCTTTAATCTTAAGGAAACCATTCCTGAACCCAAGATTGTGAGAAAGTGTTCAGATCTCTACTCGAGAGATTTCTTTGACAAAGCTGGTTGGCAATTTGCAGACATATGAGTTGGGTTTGACAAGCATAGAGAAATCTAGTAAGGGAAAAAGCTTGGTATTAAAGGCCAAGAGCAGTGACACTGATAAGTCTTCGGATGATGAAGATTCTAAAATGAAATCGTACATTACACGGCAGTTCAAAAAGTTTATGAAGAATGCCAATGCCAAAGGATTCTATAAAGACCGTAAGCAGTCCAATTTGTCTTAGTTTAAGAGCCAAGACAAAGGGAAGAAAGATGCTAGGAAAGGTGGTTAGTACACTGTTCCCTCATGATCCAAGTGTTTCGGGTGTCAAGGCTTCGGTCAAATGAAACAAGAGTCCCCTACTTATCTTTAGACCATCAGAAAAAGCAAGGCACTTGCTACTACTTTAAGCGACATCAAGCTTGAGAATGATTTCGAAAAATGAGGATGATGGAATCCTAAATGCCTTCACCTCCACCGTAAATCCTACTAAAGGGATTGTAGAAGATGCGGATGAAGAAGAGGACTTAGTGGAGTCCAAGTTTAAGGAGATGGATGAACAAGATGACATCCACACAGCCTATGCCAAATTATACAAGGTCTCTAAAAAGGATGAGAAGTTGTATAGGTTGACCACTAAGAAGCTTAGTGATGTGGAGCTTGAATGAGAAGAACACTTCATAAAGATTAATGAAGCCAATCAGACTATTGGAGCATTGCGATTTAAGAAAAATTTCTTAGCTGAAAAAACCAAGAAGCTTGAGGCAAAGCTGTTCTAAGTCAGAGCTCAGCTGAAGAAGACTTCAATTGCAAAGCTTGATGAGATGCTCAGTATGTAGAAATCAGGTTCCAATTGAACTAGGTTAGGGTATGATTTCTCTTTTCCTAATATTGCTTCTTCCAGTACTACTATTTTTGTTTCTGCTACTAATAATGTTGAATTTGAAAACAATGATGTCAAAACTATGTTAGCTAGTGAGAACATAGGCAAGGGTAAATATATCTTAGGAGCACTCCCCTAAGCTTGCTAAGAAAGAAACCAAAAACTTTAGGGCTAAGAAGGGCAATACCTAAAAGCCTAAACAGAAGAAACATCTCTATCATCACTGTGGAGTAGCTGTACATACTTGACCTAATTGCTATAAGTGGCTAGCCACTCAATAGAGCAATAGAATGATCTCTTCAGGAAACCAAAATCAGTTTCCATCCTCTTTTGCTCCTTTTGGAGATCTACTCAAAGCTTTCTTGTTCCTTTTGAACTTGAATGGTTGCAATTCATCCCCTCACTGCCGGGTCCAAGGTTCGCTTAAAGGAAAGGTTCTTCCAAGGTGTGGAAGGAAAAGTGCTCAAAGTGATTTTGTCACTTTTCTCTCTCTCTCTTTCTCCCTTTTTATTTTGCTTGCATTACTTGTGTGTTTTGCTTTCTTTTTGAGTTAGTCTAGTTTTATACATTGTATTGTTTAACATGTTTTTGTTTATGTGTTTTCAGTTTTGCTTTATTTTGTTTTTCATAAAAATAAAAAAATTGAAAAATTAGTAAAATACAAAAAAAAGTGTGTGTATGTGTACATTTTTACATGTGTACCTTGAATAGCCAATGAAACAAAGTTTTTTAAACTTTGTATCTCTTGTAGCTTAGATAAGCATCTCTATGCACAACTAAGCAAGTGAGTTTTGTGGCTCATGTTTGTGATGAATAAGATTAAGTAATCTTTTGTACTTAACACTCGTATCACTCTTTTTTATGGGTATGACTAGAAAATCCTAAGAGAAAGGCATAAATAGCCATCTCACCACTGTTGCCCGCCAATCATGAAATGACATTTGTATGCTTCGGCATAGCAAAAGTTCAATGCTAAAAGCTTAACATAATTGAGTATTTCTTTTCTCTCTCTTATATGCCTACGCATGAATTTCTTAATAAAAGAAAATATGCGAAGAAATATTAAAGCAAAAAGAATCAAAATGCTTTAAATGTGATTACAAGCGTGTTTTTTAGGAGATGTCGGAGTTATAGGATGTACCTTGAAGGTGATAGTCTCCATTAAACAGTTATGAATGTGTGTGAGTTATATGAATTTGCTCATATCTCAAATCGTCATAACATGTAGACATTTATGTAATCTTGTGATGTTTTTTTACACACAACACACAATATTCTTTGCTACTTTTGATACATGTGTATGTACAATGTGATTTTGTCATCACAAGGTTTACATGTGTAAATGTATGCTCACTAAACTATCTTGACTTGTTTTTGAAATATAAAATTGGTTAGACTTGTTGTGTGTGTGTGTGTGTTTTTGGATCTATGTGCTTAACATTTTTTTGTTGAGAGATGATTTTGAGAGCTTAAAATGTTGTTTGGATCCTTGGTTGTGTAGCATGTTTAATTGCATTCATATCTATGTTTTCTCTTCTTGAAAAACTGTTTTCTCTTCTTGAAAAACTGTTTTCTCTTCTTGAAAAACTATTTTCTCTTCAACTTCTTTTTATTGCAATCTTGATAGCTTCTCAGTATCTTCTCGATCCATCGAGAAAATTTTTGTCTTCTCGATAGTTTTTGTCTCCTCAATATCTTTCTCATTTCTCTTGATCTCTCTCGACTCCTTTTGTGTCCTTACTTTCCAAAACACCTTTCAATCACTCTAAACCTCTTCCCCCACTCAATCTTCGGTCTCAAGATCGCTTTCTTCCTCTAGTATGATTCCTTTTCTCTCATTAATCATGCATTTCATATCTTTTGACCTAACTTTTGGGATTTTTGCAATTTTTGGGATTTTTCCAAATTAATGAGGTTTTTGTAAAATTTTTGGGATAGGTTTTGTTTAAATGATCCTAATTGTTCATGCATTTCATCACATTTGCATTATAACAATGTATCATGCATTATGGATGTGTGCTGTATGTATTGAATACATGTGTGCTAGTAGGATTAGACTGGGCTGAGCCCATGAAGTTTGTGGTTTTGCATGTCACCTGTTCATGCATTTTTCATACATATGTACCTTCATCTATCTTTATTTTGATATTCATTTGTGTTGGTGCTTTTCTATGTGTTTCTTTCTCTCTCTCCTTTCTTTTGCTAGTTGCTCTATGGCACCTAAGCAAAAATCTGATCCGTCTCGGAAACCTCTTCGTTCTGGGGAATCTTCCTTTGATCCTACTCCTTCATATGTTAGGTTTTGTGATGATAAAGCCTGTAAGGACTTTTTGGAGAACATTTCCCAACGAAGCATTCATTCAGAATGTCAAGTCATCCTATCAGATTTTTCCAATACTCACCTTCCCACTATCATCTGCAGTAAGGGTTGGAAGACAGAAATTGTTACACGCATATTGTGACTGGAGACAAAAATTGCCTTAGTTCATCATTCTCTTTGTAGAAACTATTGCGTTTTTACGCAATGAGTTTTGTGACCAAAGAGCTTTCTGATCTTTATTGTTGATGATCTGAAGAACTTTGTAGCAAACATCTTTTTCAAGTTGGTGTGTTAGTCACGTACTAGGATCAATGCATCATTGGTTAGTCACATTCTGAGATTCGTGCATTGAACGGAGAGATTGTTGCTACAATACCAGTCCAATTAGGTATTGGAGTAAAGGTTCAATTGTAAGTTGGTATTAGGTACTGAGATTTATTTTACTTATAACCGCTTGTGATTGATAATAGTAGATTCTCGAAAGTGGTGACCTTAAATTCAACTGGTGGGGTTTTGCCTCGAAAGTTTTCCTATTCGTAAAAAAATTACCGTGTCAAATTTATTTTCCGCTGTATTTAGTTTAATTGGTGATTTTTTAGTGCTACCATGCTATTACATGTTAAATTGACTTAATTAATTAACTTGGATAATTAATTAATTAATTAATTTGCCAAAGGGGTCAATACATTTTTGGCCTTTCAATTTAGATCTTAAGAAATGTTAAATAAATCAATAAAATGGGAAATAAGTGGATGATTAATTACTTGACTATGTACATTGAAACAGATATAGTTAGTAGGATTGGTAATGAAAATATAATGCAACAATTTCAAAACATGAAACATCATACAAGGTAATTGTAAAACATTATGTATTAAAGATTTTTTTTTTTTGTGATGTCGATATATTTAATTTATCTTTTGTTTAAAATTTTGTAAAATTTATGATTTTATTGAACCCCCTAGAATATAATCTTGGAGCCACCACTGCTTTTAAGGATTAAGAAACTCAATATCTATTTATGTTTGCTTAAGATTTAGTATTTCTTATTTTTCTTATGAACTTACGACATGAAAAATACATTTAAAAGATAGATCTCAATATTTAGTTGTACTATTTTAGTAAATTTTTATATTTTTACTAATTTAATATATTTATTTATATTTTAAATAATTATTAAAGTAATTATGATATTATCACAGTTCAACCTCAGTCCAGCCTAAAAACTTCGAATATCTTCATTTTTTGTTTCTTCAAATAGTTTAGGGGTTTGAAAACCATGCATTTAAATTCTTAAAATACGTGAGTACGCACCCTTTCTCTTTTCTCTTTTTTATTTTTTATTTTTTTTAAGTTAGAAAATTTTAGGATCGAATGAAATATGTATGTAAGAAAAAATTTAAATGGAGAAATTTAAAAATATAAAAAGATAAAAAAAAGAAGAAAATTTTTTTACTAATAAAAGGTTATTGGGAAATCAATGTAAACATATACCAATCAGAACCGCTTTCTTAGCAACAAACGAAGAATTGTGGACATGGCTGCTGTCTCCATTAAACCACACCAAACACGTGTCTATTACATGATCGCCTTAAGTTGGTAATTCTATGAGTAATGCTATGGATACATAAAAATGCATAATTTGATGTCATAACTCGCCACATGACAATTAATGGATGTGTAATGATGGGTTATGTGGGGATACACTTTCACTACTCACAACTTACCATGTGGCATAGAGTTGTGCATTTTTATGTGTCTCTAGCATTATTCATGAACTGAATTTTTTTTTTTTTTTTTCATTGAATAAAGAATTTAGGTTTAAATCTTGCTTTCCATAAAAAGTAAAAATCATCACAGGTCCAACAACATTAAGCCATTTTTGTATGGATATTGTTAGTGTAGGAGGTTCAAGATGCGTGTGCCAATACTACACATGCAAAAAAAAAAAAAAAAAAAAAAAAAAAAAAAACGGGGAGCACATGTAAAAAGATTTTTTCCCCCTTTTGAAAGGACAGCTGAGGAGATTAAAACTTGGCACCATACAAATGTGAAAAACTTGGTCTCACGAGATTACAACGTTGTTGAAAGTTGAACCATTACTTGTCAACCATGGGCATCCCATAAATTGGATCTAGAATTCTTTTCTACATCAAACTCCAACAAGAAACATCTCCCTCTAGTATTCACTTTGTGACATTCATTCTCCATGGCATTGTCTACTAAAGCTTTCTTTGCTTCCTCCAGTCATCCAATTCCTCCAAAAAGAATTCCACAAACTGGCATTGCAAACCCCTTTAGCCTTACCTATTTGCCTAGTGCTCCCAAATGGAACATTGCCCATGAGCACACATTGGCTTCTACACCCTTAAAGCGTCAAAACTGTGGAATTAAACATGACTCAGTAAGTTTTGTGTCACCTTTGGTTTGTGAATCCCAAATATTACTTCACTAGAACTTGTAATTTTCCCGTTCCTAAAGCTAGCTCTCTTTGTCTGCAGGGTGATTTTAGTCTCAAACATGCTCAAAAATTGAAAGTATGCAGACATCTGCTGAGGGAACTAGGAGAAAATCCAGTTGAAGGTCTAAAGATGATTGATGCTGTCCAACGCTTGGGCATAGACTACTATTTCCAGGACGAGATTGGAACAATTTTACATAGGCAATATGTAGAATTTAGTGCTCATGATGACTGTGATCATGATCTTCATGAGGTCGCGCTACGCTTCCGCCTATTGAGACAACAAGGATACCATGTACCTGCTGGTGGGTATCGCTTTTGTAAGCAATGTTATTATTAAAATAAAGATTAAATGATTAAATTTATTATTTTTGAATACTAAATTATGATAGTCTTAGAGCAGTGAACCTGGACTATCACATAAGACTAGCCATAATTTATCCATTATAGTTCACCTTAGTATCAACAATTATGATAAAGCATTTATTGTCTGGAATAGATGTATTTAACTGCTTCAAAGACAAGGAAGGAATCTTTAACAAAGAAGTGAAAGAAGACATCAATGGATTGATGGGTTTATTTGAAGCTTCACAGCTATGCATAGAAGGTGAAAACACACTAGTTGAAGCTGGAGACTTTAGTCAGCAGCTCCTAAATGAATTGATAAGCCATGTTGATTACAACCAAGCCAAAGTTGTAGGAAATACTCTGAGGCACCCTTATCACAGGAGCTTGGCAAGGTTTATGGCCAAAAACTTTTTTGATAATATCCAAGAAACAAGTGGCTGGTTTAATGATTTTCAGCAATTAGCAAAAATGGATTTCAATGTGGTCCAGTCAAAGCACCAAAAAGAAATTGTTCGAATTTCCAAGTAAGTTTCATAATAACTTGACTACAGTTGTCTTTTATTGTTGACATTATTTCTTAATTAGCAATATTACAAATTTTAGAATACTAATTTTATGAATTAAAATTTTGATTTTCAAACATGCCACTAAAAAGTAATTAAAATACCGAATTATTATGTTGTTGACGTGGAATATTAGAATCAATCATATTAATTTTAAAGATAGTTTATAAACTTTTTATAGGGAAATTTACAGTAATTTTAACAATTTTTTTTCTTCTAATAATTCCCACCAATCTTTATTATCTCAGATGGTGGAGTGATCTTGGGTTAGCTGAGGAGTTAGAATTTGCCAGGGACCAACCACTCAAATGGTACATTTGCTCCATGGCCTGTCTTACTGATCCAGAGTTGTCAGACCAAAGGATTGACCTCACAAAACCCATTTCTTTTATCTACATAATAGATGACATTTTCGATGTTCATGGCACACTTGAGGAACTCACTCTCTTCACAGAAGCTATCAACAAGTATACATCTACTGCACTATTAATTTTCTCTCTCTCTCTCTCTCTCAACAATTCTTATTGATTAATAAATTGTTATATACAGATGGGATTTTACTGGTCTTGAGCAACTACCCGAATACATGAAGATTTGCTTCAATGCTCTTAATGACATTACAAATGAAATTAGCAACAAGATATATCAAAAGCATGGATGGAACCCCAAGACTCACTTAGAAAGACGGTATATGTCAATGATAACATGATATTTACTTCTGTTTATAAAAAAAATGGTTTTATTAATGTATGTTCTTAGGACAGGCAAGGACAGGCATTAGTAAACAATTTTAGGAAACTTATTTTTGACAACTTTTGTTCATTTTTCATAAAAAAGTTTCTTAAAATGATTTACTAATGTATGTTATAAGGCACCAGTCCCATAAAAAAAAAATCTTTATGAAAAGTAAAATCATGATATTCTATGATTGTTACAGTGGGCAACTTTGTGCAATGCATTCCTAGTGGAAGCACAGTGGTTTGCTTCTGGGCACTCACCAAAATCAGAAGAGTATTTGAAGAATGGAGTTATTAGTTCTGGGGTACATGTGGTACTAGTTCACATTTTCTATCTTTTGGGTCAACATATGAACAAAGAAACTACAGATATCATCGATAGCATTCCGGACATTATGTCTTCTACGGCCACAATTCTGCGGCTCTGGGATGACTTGGGAAGTGCCACAGTAAGTATATATGCACAGCAGTTTTTATATTTCTTTTATGCTCAACAGGTAATAAATTGAGTTTGTGTTATAAACTCGATATTTGGTGTCACTGTTAATCTGCACCATGCAAATGCAACCATCCTATTCAATTAGTTGGATTATAGTCGACCACTGGACCTGCATTTTGTTTACTTTATCATCCCAACATAATAATAAATAGTCCGTACTGTCTATTTTGGTTCGGTGGGTAAGATACTGGTTCACAACCACTGTTACTTGCGACAACAACAATAATTACACATTTAGGGGGTGTTTGTTACTGTTGTTTAGATAACAGTATTCAATGTTTAAACAACATTACACGTATTTTCATACCTTAACTTATTTCTACAAAGTAACAACAATATTACTAGAAATCTCTTACCAAACAGGCCTTTACTTTCATGAATTGTGTAAGTGGTCAACTATGAGGGATATAAAAAAAAAAAAGTCGAGTACATACAAAAAGTGGTAAATTAAAATGATTCACCATTCATAATCAACTAATTTAACATATAGTTTCTCAAATTGAATCTAAAATTGGATAGGTCCTAGATTATTTTTTTGTAACTTGACAGATTAGTGGTTGCTGAGTCTCAACCAAGGTTTTTAACCTATATGAATCGTGAACACTCATTGTTATCTATAATTTAAGAAATAAAATACATACAAATTTGGTTTGAATCAATGTTATTTCATGGCAGTAAACAAGACATTGATACAACTTATGTCCAAAAAATTATCCTGTGTCACTTTCAACTGGTCGGAAAGTTTAATCTTTGGTACCAAATTGAATAAACACTTCATGAAAATTTTATGAAACTAAAGTGTTGGTAAATATTGACAACAACACCACCATGACACAAGTCCAAAAAATGATCATTAGTCACTAAACCTCTCGTATGAAATTTAATAAAGAAGTCTCGTATGAAAGGGAATTGTATGGTGCTTAAGAGTCCGCGGGTACCAAAAAATTTGTGGTCTCGCTTAATAGTTGATGTGACTGAAAAATAATAATGCTTTCCGACATTTGACAAATAATATTTGTTGATGTTACTTTTGCTTTTTATGCCAGCCTAACTAGTGGATAATGGATATTTCTAGTGTAAATACGCAAATTTAACCATGAAAACTGGTTGATGTAATTGCAGGATGAGAGTCAAGATGGGCACGATGGATCATACATAGAGTACTATATGAAGGAACACCAAGGCTCTTCAGTCAATGAGGCAAGAGAGAAGGTTGTCAACAAGATTTCAGACGCATGGAAGCGACTTAACAAAGAGTGTCTGTCTCCAAATCCATTTCCAGAAACGTTCACTAAGGCTTCTCTTAATCTTGCAAGAATAGTTCCTTTGTTGTATAGTTATGACGACAACCATAGCCTTCCAAGCCTTGAGGCTCATATGAAATCCTTGTTTTATGAGAGTGTGTCTGTGTAGGGCATCCCAAAAAAAAAAAAAAAATCAAGCTTTTATTACTATAAAACGTATATGTACCCAATTATATTAATAAAATAAGCACACGATTTAGAAAAATGTTCATTTATCACTAGTCTCTGAGCACGCGCTCACAAGCGTGCTCAAAATCTTTTTTAGTTTTTATTTTAAAGATTAATAATTTTTATTCATTATAATTTAGAGATGCTACATTTTTCAATCATAAAAATATATAAGGGTGTGATAAGATTTATCCAAAAAAATTATTTTACCCACAAATGCATAAATCTTATCACTTCTTTATTGGAAACTAAAAACAAAAATTTAGAATTTTCCCACCAAATGCAAATCAAATAAATATAAGAAAATAGATAATTAAAAGAGGTAAATTAAAGTCATGCTGGCTAAAATGGACTACAAAATATGTCAAAATAAAAGTTAAATGTGAAGAGTAATAGACATTGTTGCAATAGTAGAAATGGCTGAAGTAAATAATTAAAAATAAAAATAATATAAAGAGTGAAGATTTTATGAAATGAAATGAAAAAATATACCTGAAAAAATTATTGCATAGTATAGATATTGTTCTTCAAAATTCTTCAAGGAGAAATTGAGAGAGGAAGAAATGTGAAGACATGTATTTTGTGGCTTCAACAATCTAAAGTTTGGATTAGAAACAAAAGATGTACGTAACTTGAGTGATTAATACAAAAATGTAATAGAATAAAATAAAAAATAAAAACAGGGAGGTACATAGTCAACAAGAGTGAGCTAGCGTTGCGTGAGGCAAGCCAAAACATGTTTCCAGGCCAAAATGGGTTTTTACCCCTTTTTCACAAATTTTCTAATAAAATGCCCTATATTTGAAACTTATTAAGAAAATGCTCCTATTTTGAAACTCGATTTTGTAAAAATGGAGTTCCAAAGATAAAACTTGATTTTTGGAACATTGAGTTATAGCAAATGTGGACTTAGGAATTTTTTTTTTTTTTGGGTACTCGAGTTCCCTAAACTCGAGTACTTTGGTTTTTTGAGTTTGCTATAACTCGATTATCCAAAAATTAAGTTTTAAATTGAAACTCGATTTTTAAAAAATCGAGTTTCAAAACGGGAGTATTTTCCTAATTAGTTTCAGATATAAAGCATTTTGCTGAAAAGTTTTGGTGAAATGGGCAAATGCCCATTTTCTCCCATGTTTCCTTGGATGGGGTGAAACCATGAAAGTTTTTACTTCATCTTCTTTAAATTAACATGCTGCCTAGACATTTATGTACGTAACTTTCTTTTTCAATTATATCAATGGTAAAATATTTGACATTAATGAATATAAAATATAATAAACATGACGAAGGATTATAAGGGTCCGTTTAGTTGAAGGAGTGGAAAAGTAGGAGAGTGGAAAACTTTTTTGTTTGATTGAAAAAAAAGAAAAGAGGAGGATGGAAAATGTAGTTTATGTAAATTGATTATTATGTCATTGTTATATAATATATAAGAAATAAAGGGTAAGTGAATGTAATCAAATGAGGGTATTTGTGTAAATTATATCATTCAACATTTTTTCCTCCCTATTTTCCTCCCAAATTGAGAGGATAAAAAAATGTGGGCTTGGAGGGATTGTTTTCCTCCCCATTTTCTGTCTCTCTTATTTTCTACCTTATTTTCCATTCTTCCTGTTTTTACTTTAACCAAACATACTGTAAAAGTCAAACATATGTGACTCGAATATGATGCAAACGTTGTACTATGAAGAATTTTGAACATTTTTTTTTTGGTTGCTCTTTTATTGGGTGGGGGTACATTTCAGTGGTGGTATTTGCATTTTCACGTGGTAATTGGTCATTGCACATGTGAAAATTAAGGCTTGACTAACAACTTATTATTGACTCAATACTCAAGTATACAGATCGTGAAAGTCTTCTGGCTAGCTAAATCACGTTGCTTTCAACTTTCATGGAATCCTAATACACGTTATTGTCTTGTTCAATGAACTTTCCTCCAGTGTCACAATACAAATCTAATTACTCTTTCGTGTTGATGAACAGGATTACATGCAGGAGTCAATAATTAATGGGTTGTGTTAACACGTAAAGTGCCCATTTACAACCTTTTATCTTTTTCTTTTTTGCATATACAGATCGTGAAAGTCTTCTGGCTAGCTAAATCACGTTGCTTTCAACTTTCATGGAATCCTAATACACGTTCTTGTCTTGTTCAATGAACTTTCCTCCAGTGTCACAATCCAAATCTAATTGCTCTTTCGTGTTGATGAACAGGATTACATGCAGGAGTCAATAATTAATGGGCTGTGTTAACACGTAAGGTACCCATTAACAACAACCCTTTATATTTTTCTTTTTTGCAGCATTTTGTTCTCATGTACAACTTTATAGGCTCGGTGACCTTTCATAGAAAGAAAAAAAATATTAAAATAGGTTGTGCTGCCAGTTTTATTATTTATACCTTTTTTTTTTTTCTATTTATCTATTTTTTTTATTAAATAAGACTCACATTAATCCAACTTTAACGAGCACCACATGGTTATTTTTGACATTTTTCATAATTAAAAAGGCAAACGCAATTCTCATGACAGGATAACAATTGACACTTCATCAATGCTTTTCTAAGAAATAATTTACTAACCAATAAAATATCAAGATTAAGCAAATTACAATCTAAAATTTGGGAATATTTACATTTTACTTCCTAACGTTAAAAAATTTGGCATTGGACTCCTAAAATTATATAGTGTTTTGAAATAAATTCTTCCATCCATACTTGGTACTATATATATATATTAAGGGCCTAAACTACATTATAAATTTTTTTTAAACTATATTATTACAATCCTAAGTTCGGCCACATCTTTTTTATTAATTAATATGATTATTATTTTTTTAATTCCTTTCTCTTCCTATATTTTTCCCCTTTGTTTCCTTTGAAAACTCAATACTAAAACTACTATAGCTTGTTTAGATCCCAACTTTAAAATTACGGCTAAGTTGCTTTTAATCTACTCAACTAAGTGTGGAATAAGAGTACTTAAAGTGCAATTAACCGAGACTACTACCTAGTGCCTGGGCATACATAATTAACAAGTAATTATAAAGCACAATGAGTAAGGGAAGAGATATGCAAATCCAATATAACACCACGACTTGTTATTAAAGAGGAAAACTGAAGAACTTAGCGTAATAACTTCTCTATGACCCTCCAAGTTGAAATGGTTCACTAGTAAATAGGTTGGAGTATAAGGATGTCAAAAAGACCCTTTAACCCTAATATACCCAAAGTACTTGAGCCTTCCAAGCTCTAACTACGAATCAACTTCTCGAAGTCTAATCTTCCTGAATCTCGCAATACCACCTGATTGCACTACCAAGCCTCACTGGCTTATTTTTGCAAATACTCAGTGCTTCTCATGGGCAGTAAAACAACTCACAACACTTTGAATGGGTGTGAGTTGTGTTTGGATACAAATCTTCTCTCAAGGTATAATAGTGGGAGATGGGAAGGAGAAAAGACTACCAAGGAATACTCTCTTAAGGATGAGTAGCTTTCTCTAAAATGGTGGGTATTGTAGAAACCTCTCTAGGGTTTTCTATCTGTTAGGTTCTAAGACCTTTAGGTTTAAATGTATTAGAACACTAATTTGTAATGTTGGCAAACCATGATCAAAACGTTTTAGTCTTGTCTAAACTGCTCAAAGTATGTGTCTTTTATGTAAAGTTGGAATCGAGTTACGGCAGAATTTACTATGCAATTCTGCCTAACTTGATCGATCGAGAATTAAACTCGACCGATCGAAAGTCATGAAGATTGTTTTTCTACAGAATTTTCCAACTTAGCCCAAGCCCATTTTACGTGTAGGATTTTATGTTTTGCCCTAGGTATAAAAGGGAAAACCCTAGCCACATTTTTAGAGGTTGTTGATGTTGTGTGTGTGAATCTTCTTTGAGATCTAGAGATGTTTGCCTTTACACATACTTAGGGTTATCAAGGATCAAGACTATGTCAAGAACTTGATGATCAATTCAGTTGCAGATTCAAGAGCTTAAAGATATACAAGTGGGAGTGCTTGTGCTTGCTGGAAATCTAAGAAAGAAGTAGTCTGTGGACTCGAAACTGTCACATGGTTGTAGTAGTAAATTTCCTCCTTGAGGTAGCAATAGGATGTTAGTAGTCTAAGTTGCTATTATGTAAACTTCAATTCTTTCATAGTGGATTCAGTTTTACCTTGAGGATAATTAGGTTAAATCCTCCCCAAGTTTTTTACCGATTTGGTTTTCCTGGGTCATCATATCATTGTGTTCTTTATACTTCCACTGCTTTGCATGATATGATATATTTGTGTTAACCTAGATTTGCTTAATTTACCTAAGTTAATTGCTTGGCTAAATAACTAGGTTAATCTGGTTGTGTTTAAGGGGTCTAAAAACGTACACTATCTGATAGTCCCCTTACAATTTTATGGGTAATGAAGCAATATATAGTGTGGATAAAGAACAAAAAAAGGTCACATTAAAAATTTCAGCTGTTAAAGTATCTTGCAAGTCATCTTGCAGGTTGGCCAAGTTGTGAGTTACCCACAAGATACATTGACTTTTGAACTTTCACATGTGCTCCTCACATGGCCGTGGGTGTTGAAGTCCCTAACCAGTCGCAAGCCAAGTTGTGAGATCAACTGTCTTAAGCAATCTTCACCAACTTAGTACTAAACTTATTACAATTACATCTCACAAAGTACAAGAATATAAATTAATGAAATTACCACACTTTTTGTCATGTAATATAGCCAATATAAATGTTATGCAGAAAAGATAACTTATCAATCTCCCCTTATGACTATTCCGTGATAAAACACCCTATAACAGACTCTAGACTTAAACAAAAGTTTGGGAAAAATGGCAAAACACACTCACACCTAAATCTAAAACATGGGACGAACTTGAAACAAAATACATGTTTTTTTTTATAGAAAAAAACAAAATACATGTAACCTAAAACACTTGGACAAAACATATTAGACCCTCAAGGTAAAGCAAGTAATGAATGACAAGTATAAAATAATAAGTAAATTGCAATCAAGTAAATATGATATGAAACATATGAGCAACTTGATCAAACATAATGTATGCCTGTCCAACACGTAAACACGTTGTGATGAGAACAACAAAGCATAGATACTAAAATTAACTCAAAGCACAATGAAGATAACAAGAAAACAAACATAATGTAAAACAAATAGAACAAGGATTTCTCATTAAAAAAAAATGTCTTCCCCCCCTTGGTATATGCATCTCCCTTATGGAATATTCTCCCTAAGAACGTGCACAAGAAATATTATTTCTCCCAGTTTTCGCAATGAATAGACAAATAATCCAAGGAGGGAAAGAAATGAAGATATGAACAAGGTTTAAGGATGCATATGGGATACAAGATAAATGAGAAAATAAGCTCAAACAAAAGACAAAACACCTTAAAAACTAAGTTTAAAGAGCGAAAACTAAGTTAAATGACATGCTATGGATGCTAGATGATCAAAATGATGCAAGAGCATGAATTAGAACATGGCATGACAAGGGTGACAAGGTGTATGCAATCCGTGAAAACGTGCAATGCATGAACAAGGCATGAAAATGTACATGTGGGGCAAGGTGTGTAAAATGCACAACCAATGAAGCAAACATATTCCTTAAGAAGAAACATGTAACTCCCCAAAGTTTGGTACTCATAAAAGTCTAAATGGGTGAGAAAATGCCTAACAGGCATTTTGTCAAACACCTACTGTGTTGTAAAATAGCAGAAGCCCAAATTACCAAGATTGATTGTAAAAATATTTTAAGTTTGAGAAAGATCTTCAAACTAACAATAAGAACAAAGACAATCATCCAAAAGAAAATAGACACCAAACACCAAGAATTACATGGTTTGGCAATAGCCTACATCCACGGGTGGTGATGAACAAATTACCCTATAAAAATTTTGGGATAATACAAATTGGTGTAGAGGCACTCTCACAAACCCAAATCCCAAATACACCCAAATAGCTCTCTCTCACAAATACAAAACCAAAGAACCAAATGCAAACCAAAGAACTAAAGGTTCATAAAGACCAAATACGAATTGCACACAAACCAAAGAGAGAGCCAAAAATCAAATCCAAAAGTCGCAACACACCAAGAGAGCTGCAAAAGCAAAACCAAACAGCACAAAACCTCTCTCACTATTCCAAATTGCAACCCACAAATATCAGATAATCAAAACAAGAGAAAGTGTATTTTTTCCGCACACAAAAATCTAAATTTGCTGCAACACACTCTGCTTATATAGGAGATTCAAGTCGGAAAAGATGCTAGTCCTTCAAGCAATAGAATTTTTATTACATACAATTTCCTTATGTCCACGTGCAAAATACTAATCCAAGCAAAGACAAAGTCTATTTAAGTAGAACTCTAAATCACATTGCTGTCTCTCAAGGTCGGCTAAATCAAATCCTTGTCTAAATAGGACTTCAAATCAACAAAGGAGGGACCAAAAAATAAGTACTATTACATTGCCATTCATGAAGCCAAAGACAAAGCTTTGAATAAATTCAAGCAACGTGTCAACAAATTTCAACCTTGGCTTGAATTCCATCAAGCCTAACAAAAGAAATTCGCAAACCAACAAATACAAGTCCTTAACAAGTCTCCACCTTAAAAAGGCATCTCTCAAGCCACAAATGCAATCCACTCAATCAAATTAGAGCCTAATAAAAAAAACAAAGTGCAAATTATCCAAAAACAACTTCCAAATACACCAATGGATGCCAAATGCACTTGAAGATGGTGCCAAATCCAAATAAGAGTCCAAAACAAAGTGTATGTCACCACAAATGAAACTTCTCTGTTGCCTTCACCAAAGCCCCTATGAGCTAGTTCAAATTGTAAATACCAAACAAGTCCAAGCAAAATTACCATGTCACCACCAAAATTAACATCGTGATTCCCACCTCCAAAAGAAGCAACCTTAATAGGCCCCCACACATCACTGTGTACATAGTCAAGCATACCCTTAGTATAATGGACTATTGTACTAAACTTGACCTTATTTTGCTTCTCCAAAGCACAAGGCTCACAAACTTTAAATTTTCAGTTCTTGGCACTTTCAAACAAAGTATTATCATTGGCATGCTCCAAATTTCTAATAGTGTTTGAAGCAACCTCCCCAATCGTATTAGAAATTATGGTTACTCCACCTTCAACAATACTCCCTTTATGTGGCGTTTGGTATGGGGTAATGTTTTAGGA
Organism: Castanea sativa; assembly: GCF_040712315.1. NCBI lineage: Eukaryota > Viridiplantae > Streptophyta > Magnoliopsida > Fagales > Fagaceae > Castanea > Castanea sativa. The sequence continues at coordinate 72,127,870 of NC_134017.1, forward strand.
TTCCCAGGAATGTTTAAAGATTCCCATGTTTGGTTACAAATCACGCTAAGGAATCAGATGCCAGGGGAATGTGGATTCCCCTCTCAGTAGGAATGTGGATTCCCTTTAAAACAGGTGGGAATCCAGATTCCCAAGCTTAAAGGAAATTGTATTTTTTATAAATTGACAATTTTAACCCTTTTTTCATTATCATTTAAGCAATTAAGATCAAATATAAAACAAATTATTATGGATTAAATTCTTTTAAAATTATTATTAAGAATAAAAGCATTTGAGAATTTATATAGTTATTTTTGTATTGTACCTGTCATTTTGAAATGTTTAGACTATAATTTTAATGAATTTTTCATAATTAATTATTTATATTTGGTTTTTCATTATTTATTTAGATGAAGATTTTTTTTTTTAAGAACTTGGTAATTCACATTCAAATCTAAGGATAGAATAGGAAAAATAAATAATTCATTTAAGATTCCTGGGAATAAACCAAACATTATCATCTCACATTCCTAGGAATCTTAAAATATTCCCAATGAAACCAAACACAGGAATAGCTACATTCTTAGGAATGTGATTCCTAGGAATCACATTCCTAGGAATCTGGATGACGAGAGTAATGTGGATTCCCCGTACCAAACGCCACATTAAGGAAATACATGTTACTACAATGTGTGGCCATCATCACTACCAAAGCACTATGTAGTATCTTAAGAGTTCCATTCTCCATTACAATCTTGAAACCCTTGGATTCTAATAAACCAGCTGAGATGAGGTTTCTCTTCATGTTAGGTACATATCAAACCTCATTCAAAAAGTAAACTATTCCATCATGCAATTTCAGCTTGATTTTATCTTTCCCCAAAATCTCACAGGTTTGATCATTACCCATGATGAACCAAGTTCCAAGTCTTCTAGGTTGTAAAACCATTCCTTATTTGGGCACATAAGAAAGCTACAAACTGAATCCAAAACCCACTCATTTGAATGGCAAACAAATGATGAACTAGTCAATGCAAAATTAGAATCCTCATCACAATCATGTGCTACATTTGCACTAGAATCCTTCTTGTATTTGTTTTGCAACAAAGGACAATCTTTCTTCCAATCCCCCTTTTGTGACAATACGCACACTCATTGTTCTCAAGTTTCTTATCATTAGACATGCTCTTAACAATCAAGGCCTCAGTCATTGTGCCCCTTTGAGCTTGCTTATCTTTCTTACAATACTTATAATGTAATACCCCGATTTGATTTTATGATCATCACCATCATTGTCATTATTAATATAGAGTTGAGGTACTATATGTGTGTGCACAGTAAGATAGGAGTAGAAAATTTTGTGGTGTTACCAAACTAGGTGAGAAAATTAAAGTTTTAGTGCAAACAATTTAGTATGGCAGTTAAAATAATAAATAAATAAATAAAAGAGGAAGATGTTTTATGGGCCTCTTGGAGAATAATGAGATAAGTTCAAGTGGGTTTTAAACTCCAGCCCACTACCCCACCAAGCCTACGTTGGTAAAATATAGTTTGTATCGCATACAAAACACGTGCAGCGAAAAATTAATGGATCTACTTCATTTGCAATTGATAACATGTACTATGCATATTTTAGAATTTAAGAACAAGAGAGCGTACCTTGGTGCGGTGAAGTTCAAAACCAAATATTAGAACTACTTGAAAACACTTTTAATTTTCACTCCAATTCCACTTTACGCCCAAGAAGTGTGGTCTCTTAATCAGTTTGTACGTATGCGTTCGAGGGAGAATAAGAAAGTGACTTACACTCACATACACACCATTTCATCCATTACCCAATTTTGTATGTTTTTTTCCTTATATATATATATATAACTGATTATCTAATTGGGCTAGCCTTTAAGGCCATTCCAATTGGGCTTTAGTATGTGGCTTGGAGTGGGACCAAAATGGACAAATAAGACACTAGTTCCAATGGATTTTCGGCCTTTCTATCAACTCTTGACAAGTCCAAAATTACCATTATTTATATTTAATATCACTATATAAATATAATTTTACTCTAGGTCTTACTAATAAATTATATCCCAAGACTTTATTATACATTCAACCCCTTCATGAAATATTCGTAGTAATACAAAGTCATGAATGTTGATTGCTACTTTGAAGATTACTACTTCTTAATCCTTGAGTATCTAGTTTAATCCTTAAAGTTATTCATCATATATTTATGAAATCCAATTTCATAAATATATATACTTTAGTAACTTCTTACTAAAGTGGTTAGGCCTAATATTCTAAATAACCAAACCCAACCAAACCCATTAAACTTTTCTTAAGGGAATATTTTATATCTCCATTAAGAGATTATGAATTTCATCTTGAGAATATATGTTCCTTCAACATTAAATGTGGCTACCCAACATACTAAACTTTTGATCGTAACTTTAGATCTCACTTCTGATATATCAAAACAACCTACACTTCATGATCGAGTTCATTATTCTCTTAGGATTGAGAATTCATGTGAATAGAAGTCATGAGATTTATTATTCATTTGACAGTCGTTAGTAGAATAATAAATCTCATAGCGGTCAAGTTCAATATGTCTTAATACTTAAAACATATCAACATATCAACTAGAAGTCTCCACTTCCATGATCAAAACAAATCATCTTAGTTGATATGTTATAATTTTCGTAGATGAAATGCTCAATTTCATCACCGATTGCAAACTAAAATTCAAAGTTTAGATAGAACTTGTGATTTATATCTTCTGTGACTAAATCACATACAATACAACTCATAGACTATATGATAATGTCCAAATATTCATGTTACCGTTATTTCAGATAATAATAAAACAACTTTATTAATCACAACATAATATCATACATAGTATCATACAATAGGCTTCAAAGGGCACATATCTAACAGCCCACATCTTTGATGCGTTAAAATATATGGTAGAGGTAAAGATAAATTAGGGTTTTCATTAGAAGGGTTTCTTTGTAAAATTTGATGCCAAAGAAAATTTGAGTGGGAGAGAGAGAGGTGGCATGGCAGAAGGAGGAGGAAAAATTTTTTAGGGGCATAAGCTTTGGCTACAAAATCAAGGTGAGAATCCCATCTCAATACTACTATATTGTTTTATAAATCTTGAGATATATTTATGGTTTAGGCAATGTGGTAAGATTAAGTCATGTCAATTTGATTACAGTGGAAAGATGTTTATATCTTAGCGTTATTCAAATAAATATTTGATGGTTATACTCTTATGTTTATGGTAGTGTTGTAATTTATATTGGTTACCCATTGAATTTGAGGGTTTTGGGTCTAACAAGAGATGACATATATTAGATTAAATTGCTAATAGTCAGTATATGATTTCACTAGGTTGCCTATGTTTAGTATTTTAGAACAAAATCATGTAATTTCAAATCTTAATCATGAATATGCCTTTAATGTTTGGGGTTATATATATTAGGATGGCTTTAACGTTTTTCATTAGTTATATATATTAGGATGGCTTTGACATTTTTCTTAAGGGTTATATATAGTAGATCCTAGTTGCCCACTGTGTGTATGTTCTAGAACAAAGTCACAATTACAGAGCCAAATTCATGCTGAGGTTGTAATTTTCGTTTAGGACATAATTAATTCCTATTGTTTTGGCTACTACCTATGAGTTTTGATAAATTCAAGGAAACATATTTTTGGGTAGAGATGCCTTGCATTAGTGTTATTATTTAATTCAATAAAGTATAATCTTAGTGAGTCAGTTTATATAATTCGATACGTTTTATATTTTGTGGAGGATATTAAGTAATTTCAATGGTTGATTGTTGGTCCTATTTAAGAGTGTTTTGAGACAATTTGGAGGGTGTTTCAGCTTGGCTTTTAGAGAAATTGAAGTGTTGTAAGTAATTACACATAATATCCACAAGTTTTGTTCATTAGGTTCTTAGAAGTCAAAGGTTTTCAATAGTTATGCTTCTAAGCTTACGTTTTTAAAAGTTTATCAAAAGAATTTTTTTTTACGCCATTGAAAGAGAAAATTCAGCTTCTAAATAATGTTTTAAAGAGAAACTTTGAACTTAAATAACATTTTGAATATCTAAATCTCATTTAAAAGATGAAGTCTAAAACAAACTATTTTCAAAAAAGAATTGAGTTTCAAGATAAGTTTTCTAAAAACGTTTATGTTCATTAAATTTTGTTTAAAACCAAGTGATTTCAAAGTCAAATTCCTATTTTCCCAAATGGTGTTTAAAACGTTTCTTTTAGAAAATTGAGCTTGCAAACTTACTCAACAATTTAAATATTTATATAAACTCCTCAGTTCTTATTCATTCGCTATGAGAGTCAAGCATCCTTCTATTTATGATTCACTTTGATATTGTGATATTTGACATGCCTTTATATTTGGAATAATTGTTAATATTAAGAAAATTATTCTAGTTTGTATAAACTTTGCTTTTGTGATATGTGACTCAAAATAAGTGTTTATAGAATTGATCAAGTATATGTGTAAGCTCACTCACAGTGTTGTATGTGAGAGAATAAGTGTTGATCCCTCACTAACAGGGGTTAGATATTGGTATCTGCTCACAGGATTGTATGTGAGAATATTTGATATGTGTATATCTGACATTGTACTCTGATCAATTATCTATATGTGTTTTTGAAAGATTTTCGGATTTTATTTCATATGTATTAAGTGGTTCGTTGTATGTTTTGCAATAATTACATTTGATATCATTGAATCAGTTTGTGAAAAATCAAATACTTGTGCTTTACTTGACTCTATTTTGTTGTGTATTATGCATTATTGCTTACTGGATGTGTGGCTTATCTGATCAATTACAATTTACAAATTAAAGCTTAGTTGGGAGACAGAACCTTTGGATTACTTCGTAATGTGCGTAGAACATGAGAGTTTTTAGGCAACGTCAATAATACTTGAAGCCTTAGAATATTTTTAGTTATTTTTATTCCGCTTCAAATTTTATAGTATTTAGAGATTATTTCTAAATTTTGGATTTTAGTTATTGTAAGAGATTTATCAAGAGCATTGTTTATATGGAGTTTTAAATTATTTTTAAACTTAATTATGTTTATTGAGTTATGTAGGATCAACAGGTTAGTCATGCCTCTAAATTCATAGTCTATGGATTTGGGTCATAGCATATAATTAGTCAAATACATCGAACACATCATCATACTTAATCTCATCCTTTCCATACAATAGTGTTGTAATTAGATGATCATAAGTATCAGGAAATGAATTCAATAACAAGACAGCTTTATCCTCAATGCTAATATCAACTTCCAAATTTTGTAAATTAAGAAGTATTTTATTATAATCATTCAAGTGCTCAGACATTCTTCTTTGTTCATCCTTGATTTCTTGGGGAAGCAAGAAACAAACTGTTATGGCCTGCTCCAATATTGAAGTAGAATATCGTATCCATGCTGATACCACATCTGAGCTCCTTTGGCTTCGATGGCTTCTTAAGGATTTAGGTGTATCTACATCCACTACTACTCCTCTTTATTGTTACAATCAGAGTATCATTCATATTGCTCACAATGATATCTTCCATGAACGGACTAAACACATTATGATTGATTGTCATTTTATCCATTATCATCTTGTCTGTTAGAACATATGTGATTGATGTTAGGAACATATGTCAACATTTTATGTAATTGCCTAATCCTTTGAGAAAACGCACTTTACTTGTAATTGGATAGATCTAGGATGTGTTTAGTGCTTCAAGGAACAAGGTTTCAAGTTCAAGTGTTAAAGCCATACAAGTCTATCCAAGAATCAAGTAAGGAAGTATTGTTCATTAAAGCTCGACAACTAGTATGTATCGAGGTTTATGAAACTCTGTTTTTCAGAGCTGTTTTTCATCCAATCCATGAGTATGTGTTTAGGCTTTCTTTTCTTACAACTCTAAATATATATAAGGATTATTTTATGGGCCGTCAGAGGTTAGTCAATTGCACAATTGCATTAGAGCACAAATCCACAAGTGTAAAGAAATGTGTGACTGGAAACCTAGTTTGCCCTAGTTCATCTTGAAGAAGCTGTTGTGTTTGTACACCGTAGGATTTTGTGACCAAGCAACTTCGTGATCTTTATCATGCGATGAACTGAAGAACTTTGCAGCCAACATCCTTCTCAAGTTGGTGATAAAGTCGTGTACTAGGATCCGCGCATCTTTTGGTTAGTCACGTATTGAGAACTGTGCAATGTAAGGAGAGATTGTCATTACAAAACAAGTCCAATTAGGTATTGAGGTAAGGGTTCAACTATAGGTTGGTATAAGGTACTGAAATTCTTTTACTTGTAACCCCTTGTTTTGATAATAGTGATTTTTCGGGAGTGGTGACCTTAAAATCACCCAGTGGGATTTTTGCCATGTAGGTATTTCCCATTTATAAAAAAATCTATGTGTCATTTAATTTCTGGTGCATATTTAGTTATTTATTGATTTGTTTTGCTGCCACATATTTTGTATGTTAACTTGAATCAATTAATCCATCACAAGGGGTCAATACATTTTTGGCCTATCAAGTCACATCCTAAGGGATGCCTTCTTGCTTTGGTTGACAACCTCAAGTTGGTCTCACACCCACCTTGAGTTTGAGGGGGATTGTTAATGTGTAATTGGCTATGGACCTTAGGCCCACCTTGTTTACTTGTAGAGCACACGTGCGTGTACTACACACTTTACCTCCTATATAAAAGCACTCATGTATATTTTATTACTTGAAAAATACAATGCTATTAATTCAGTATTTCTAACAAGGGTTGCAATTCTGAGCTAAGAGCACCGACTTTAAGGAACAAAATTAGAAAATAGAGATCACTAGCACTAGTATGAGTCTGTGGCACTACATTGTTCTTAGTCCTAAGAAACTGAAACTAATAATGGAACAAGAAATCAATTGGGACTCAACTATTTGCTAAAACCTAGGACTACCAGATAAGCTTAATATTTTCAAAACAAGTTTAACAAGCATATGCTTCCTATAAAGTTGAACAAATTAACTAAATGATCATTAATAAAAAATTTTAGATGAAATAATACACCAGACAAAATCATCTCCATAAGGCATTCAGCATCCCTAAATGGAGATGGTTTAGCTTATGTTTATTTAGTTATTACCAATCCCATTCATAGTAAAGATTAAAGGACAAAATTAAACTCCAAACAGGTTTAGAATTGTCTTTTCAAACCCATTAGTAATGAATTATAAAACTATTTATTTGTATTATTTAAATAAGTTACACGACTTATTAAAAAAGTCATATGATTAAAACTACACATGAATGTCTCTTCAATTCTTAAATATTAAGTTTGCACCGAACATTTTTCAATACCAAATAACTATATTATATTGTTGTTCTTAATTAGAATGAAATTTAGAGGGTTCATTTCACAATTATGAAGACAAGGCATAGGTTGACTATATATAGACACACATAATAGGTCTAATAGTACAATAATATAGTAATAGTGCATGGATGGGACAAGACAAATAATTCCATAAAAGATGAAATGAAAACATGTATATGCGTGCCTTTGGATTGGGCGTTTTGCCCAATTCGCGCATTCACTTTTTTTAGTGGGTCCCAATGGTATTATTCACGTACCACCAAACTCACTTTTTCACTGATTTCTAGGTAAATTTGCGTCCCATAGCACTATTCACACTTTTAAAAAATATTTTAGTACAGTATTTTTAGCAATAAGTTTTCAGTTTTCAGCAAATAAGCAGTTTCCAAACACACCTTAAATGTTATACATTAAACTTGGAATGAAATTAAATTAACTATCAAAATAACTAAGCACGCATTTAGATAATCTTTTTACAAAGTGCAAAATATTACTTACTGAAAATTTGTAAAAGTATAATCATCTTAAAAAAAAATTAAGGTTTCAAAACATTTTTGTGAAAAGAAAAGTTATAAGATTAGTTTGTTTTGCTGCTATTATCAAATTTTGCAGAGGAAGACTATAGCTTATTGTGAACGAAATGGAGAAGGAAACTATTCATTTGTTTTACTAGTGGCCCGTGACAAAAAAGGAGAGAAGAGTGGGCAGCGATAGATGGCCTTCCTTTATTCAAAGATGACATGTTTAATTTAAGACAAAGAGTACTCCATTGATTCCCTTAAAGTTCATGGCATGCTGCCCCACTCCATGGTTGGCACGGTACTTCCTGCAATAATGCTCTGGAAATAAACAAAGGTTCTATTGTTTTAGAATAGTGAGAATGTATGCATGGGTGGCTAATATCATTCTAGTTTTTAAGGCTGGCTAGCAGTATAAGACACACCAATATTAACGCAGAGAACCGCATATTCTTGGCCAGCACAATAATATGATCTTATCAATAGTGATAGGCCAAGAATGTATTGACCCCTTGTGATAAATTAACCAATTAATTAGCTAAGTTAATTAATTAATTTAATTAACATACAATACACGTGGTAGAACAAACAAATCACCAACTAAGTTAATATTAAGACTGTCCACGGGTCGGGTCAGATTGGGTTTGGGGTTGACCTGCAACCGACTCGATTAGATCGAGTGTATGAAAAATAGACCTGCAGCCAACCAACTATTTTGGTCAGACCCGATATTTCGGGTCATTAGTTGAAGGGGTCGGAGTCGTCGGGTGATTTTGAGTTTGAAGAACAACATAGCAGAAATAAAATCCAATCCTAAAGAACATGGTTCACAAGTCACAAGCACAATCCAAAACTAGTGAATTCAATAACACCAAGAAGACCACAAACCCAAATCTGAGATTGAAACCAAATAGCATTAAAAACACAACAAACCCAAATATGAGATTGAAACCAAATAACATCAAAAAGACCACAAACCCAAATCTAAGACTGAAAGAAAGAGAGAGAAATGAGACTCGGATCTGAGATGAAAGAGAGAGAAAGATGAGACCTAAATCTGAGATTGAAAGAAAGATGAGACTTCCTTCCAATTCCCACCATCAATGCATGCATCATAATATCAATACATCCACCATCAAATTTCACAAGATCAAACCAGATTAGAGGCGGCTTTAGCTTTACAAGGAAGTAGGTCTAGGGCTAGTTATTTGAGAGAAGCAAGTTTAGGGCTAGTGATTTAAGAGAAGCAGGTCTAGGGCTAGTGATTTAAGAGAAGTAGGTCTATGGCGGTAAAAAGACAAAGGCAGGAGCTGGGATTTGAGAGAAAGAGAGAGAGATGAAACTTGAAAGAGAGAGTGTGAAAATATGTGGTTCTAGGTTAACATGAAAAATAGAGAAGGGTAGAAAGACCCATAAGGTTTTCTTTTAAATTTAAGAGCAATCGGGTCGGTTTCTATGGGTTTTAAATTCATTAACCCGTAACCCAACCCAATATTTTGGTTTTTAAAAGCAAGGAACCTGAATCTGACCTACCATGCTATTCGGACCCGCTTACAGGGCCTCGGGTCGAGCGGGTCCAATCGGTTTGGTCGTGTCACAAGGCCTGCTGGACAACCCTAGTTAATATGAGCGGAAAAGAAAGTTGACACAGTGATTTGTTTTCAAATGGGGAAAACCTCCTAGGCAAAAACCACACCGGGTGATTTTAAGGTCACCACTCCCGAGAATCCACTTTTATCATAACAAGCGGTTACAAGCAAAGGAATCCTAGTACCTTATACCAACCTACAGTTGAAGCCTTACCTCAATACACAATTGGACTTATTCTGTAGTGACAATCTCTCCTTTTTAATTCACGGCTCCTAGATAGGTTATCTATCCAACAACTGTAGAGTATCGGGCTAAACTGCCTTTTAAACCTCGATAGATGCTATCTGTTGAGCTTTAAAATCCAACACTTCTTCACTTGTTTCTTGGATAGATTTGCATGGCTTTATCACTTGAACTTGACTCTTGTTCCTTGAAGTATTAAATACGTCCTAGATCTACCCAATTACAAGTAAAATGCATTTGGTCAAAGGATTATCCAATTCTAAATGACATATGTTCCTAACATGAATCACATATGTCCTAAAAAATAGTCATAAAAAAGGCCAAAAATTTTCTTCAAAACCAGTTTCATTCTATACACAAATCACAATGTTTTTCTCTTTGGGTGAATATTCTCCAAATTACATGTGAACTTATAAAATCATCCATGTGTATTATTTAGGTGAAACTACAATACTAGTCTCTCAAGTTTACCTTATGTATGCAATTGGTCCCTTAAGTTTGAAGCGAGTACAGTTAGTCCCTCAAGTTTTAAAATTAAGTTGTATTAGTCTTTTTACTAATTACCGTTAGTGGTGTTATGTGGGTAATAGAACAATGACTTGGCAATTTTTTTAATTGTTGTAGCATTTTTTTTAATTAAAAATTAGAAAATAAATTTCTTTGAACACATGCAAGTACAAGATTTACTCAGGGGGAAAAAGTAGAATATACAAAAACCCATCTCAACATTCTCTGCTTCCCTTCTTTTAGTTCTCTCTCTCTCTCTCTCTCTCTAAAAATATTTTTTTTTTCTTTTGAGTGACTTAAAAATATAAAGGTTGAATTGGACATATTACAAGTCAACAAAAGTCATCTCATAATAAACAAAGTCATTCCATTCCATTGGTATTCGGAGATGGAAGAGGTGAGCATAGGGGCAGGGAGCAGAACGACAATGTCTTTATAATCATCAAAATCGAAATTGTAAGGTTGAAATTATTCAACCATGTGTTGGCTTTATTCCGTACCAAATTTGCTTGTAATTCAACAATCAGATACCCTGTATTTAGGTGGGAATAATGTAAGGGTTGTGCGTGAGAGAGTGTGCAGATTTGATCAAACGTGTGCATTCAAGAGCATTCTCGCTACTAGATCTTGCGAGTGACTCACGAGTGGTAATACGCCAAAAGTGCCACACGTGTGAAGTATGTAGGAAGTTGAAGGGTCATGACACCTGGAGCACTACAGGACAAAAAGTATAGTCTAGACAGGCAGTTATTTAGTGACTGGAACTTGTGACTTGTCTCAATCACGAGTGAGTGGCCAAAGCCCCTGTTTTGTAGAAAAATGACTTTTCACATTCCCTCACATACCCTACTATAAATACCCTTATAGCCACGAAACGTAAAGAGTTTCTAGAGAGAACTTTGAGAGATAAACCCTAGAGAACAACAAGATTGTTAAGGACATATTTTATATAGTTGGCTAATCCTTTGACAAAATGCACTTTGTTTGTATTTGGATTGATCTAGGATGTGTTTAATACTTCAAAGAACATGTTATTCAAGTCTAGTATTAAAGCCATGAAGATTGGACTAAAAAACAAGTGAAGAAAAGGTGTTTACTATTGTTGGACACCTGCAGATAGCTGCTGGACAGCTGCTCGACAGATAGCTATCTATTGAGGTTTAATGAGGCTCAATAGATGCTATTTATCGAGGTTACAGAAATTAGAATTTTCAAATCTGATTTTTGGGCCAAGCTTTTGTATTTGTGTAGGGTTTCTTTTCTCACAACCCTAGGCATATATAAGGCTTATTTTAGAAGCCGTCACATAAGAGAATAGAATGAGAACATATGAAAAAGGTGACCGAAACCTTATTCTCTCAAAAAAAAGCTATTGCGTCTTTGCGCCTTAGGGTTTTGTAACCAAGTGCTACTTGATCTTCATTGTTGATGAAGTGAAAAACTTTGCAACAAACATCTTCTTCTCTAGTTGGTGATTGAAGTCGCGTACTAGGATCCGCGTAATTGGTTAGTCACGTACTGTGATTCGTGCATCAAAAGGTGACGTTCATATATTGAAGAGTTCAAAGGTTTTGAAGCGGTAAAAGGTTTGTACTATGAGTTCATCTATAGGGATTGTAGAGTTTAGGAACAAAGGTTTTGTACTAGATATGAAACTTCTCTTTACTATAGTGAATTACTTTTCAGGAAGGTTTCCCCTTAGGTTTTTACTGTGAAACTGGTTGGTTTCATTAGTTTTCTTGGGTCATCATATCTTGTCTTATTTATTTTTCCACTGCACTTAGTTTTGACATGATATTGATGTTTGTTTGTTTTAATAAGTTTTATGCATAATAAATCTAATTAACAACTTGGATTTAAAACTTGTCAATTCTATCAACAGAGGTCTAAATTTCCCAACAAATAGTATCAGAGCGAGTTCAATCTGATTGGATTAATTTCCTGAGTGTGATCCTTGCCCCTCATTGTCATGGATCGTGGACAATTTCTTTTGATTCCTCCTTTATTTGATGGCACTAATTATGCGTACTGGAAAGTTCGTATGAACGTGTTTTTGCAAGCTCTAGGTGAACAAGTATGGCAAGCTGTTGAAGTTGGCTAGATTAAGCCAAAGAAAGCGCCAGTGGATTGGGATGATGCAACAATCACAGCGGCAAATTTCAATAGTAGGGCCTTGAATGCTTTGTTTTGTGGGGTGACCAATGAGGAACTCAAGAAAATATCATCCATGGAAGTTGCCAAAGAAGCATGGACCATTCTTGAGACCACCTATGAAGGTACCATGGTAGTAAAGACTGTGAAGTTTCAAAGACTTACGAGCAGTTTTGAAGAAATAAGAATGGAGGAGGATGAGACCTTTGATGAGTTCTATGCTAAACTCATGGATATTGTGAATTCTGCCTTCAATCTTGGAGAATCTATAATGGAATCTAAAATTTTTAGGAAAATCCTTAGGTCCTTACTTGAAATATTCCATACCAAGATCACTACCATTGAAGAAGCAAAGGACATTGATCAAATTCCTCTAACTAAGCTTGTAGGGAACCTTCAAACCTATGAGATGGAATTAGACTCAATAGGAAAAGGTGGAAAGAGTAAAAACTTGGCTGTTAAGGGAATAGAGGAATATATCAAGGACTCTGAAGATGAAGATGAAGATGAGGATGAGGATCTAACCTTCATCACTGATGAGATTATCAAGCTTTTTCAGTTTAGGAAAAAGGATAAGGGTGAACCTCCTAGGAAATCTAACTCCTCTAGGAAGGGTAAGAATGAGAAACCTCCCATCTAATGCCATGAGTGCAAAGGTTTTGGTCATATGAGGATAGAGTGTCCAAACTACCTTATGAAGGAAAAGACCAAGAAGTCAGAAGATAAAGAGTTGGTTGCTACTTGGAGTGACACTGAGAATGACTCTTTTGATGAGTATGTGGATGAATGTAGTCACGTTATGGCCTTTGCTACCTCAACCAATAAGGTGATTGTGGAGAGTGCTAGTGACAGTGAGAATTCTTCTGATGAAGACGTACCCAAGAAGTTGACCCTTCAGGAAGCCTATGATAAGCTATGCACTGAATTCATAAAATCTAAAAAGACTTTTCATCATTGTAGAAAAGAGCTTAATGAGGTAAAAACTGAAAATGCTGATCTGTTAGTCAAATTGGATGAGACTACAAGGTTAGTTGAGACTCTCATTATGGAGAATACCTCATTAGAAGAGAAGGTCAAGAATCTTGAGGTTGAGCTTAGTCAAGCTAGAACTCAAGTGGAGAGAATGTCCAGTGCAAAACTTGAAGAGGTCTTGAGTGCTCAAAAACCTAGTTTTAATAAGACTGGCTTAGGATATGCTGTCTCCTCCGGCCCTTCCTCTTCTACTGCTTCTGGATCAAGGACTATCATTGTGCCTCAATTTGAGAAAGGTAATAAAGGTATGAAATTCAAAACTATTTTGGCTAATTCTAAATCCTTTGTTAGACCTCATGTTTGACACCATTGTGGTGTTTCTGGACACATTTATCCTAATTACTTTAAGTTGTATCCTCAAAAGTAAGTGTCCAAACGGTCACAAGTTTCTTCTCAAGGACCTACACCTTTGTTTGGAGAGTTATTAAAAGTCTTGAGCTTTTTAACTCAATTTCAAGAGAATCCTAATTCTTCTATGTCCTTTAGTAATCATACTAGGACACGTGTCTTTTCATCTTCACGGCCAAAGACTCGTGGTGTGTGAGTGAGAAAATAGCCTAAAACTTAATTGTCTTTTCTAGTTTATCCTCTGTTTTAATTCTTTCTATATAAAATAGGACTTTCTTTGCTTGATTTCTTATTTGCTTTTGGAATCATGCTTTCATGCATCTGCATCTTTCTATCATGCTTTCATGCATATGCATCTTTCCTTCATGCTTTCATGTTATTTGTTTGTTTTTGTCTGGTTGTTTAGTTTTTTTTTTTCAATATAAAAAAATTGAAAAATCAAAAAAATACAAAAACAGTGTGTGTTTGAGTACATTGGTTCTTGTGAACCTTAAAATGGCCATTGAAACAGAGTTTTCTAAACTTTGTATCTCTTGTAGCTTAGATGAGCATTCCTATGCACAACTAAGCAAGTGAGCTTTGTGGTTCTTTGTTTGTGATAAGTAAGGTTAAGTGATCTTTTGTACTTAACACTCATATCACTCTTTTTGATGGGTAGAACTAGAAAATTCTAAAAGAAAGGCATAAATAACCATCTCACCACTGTTACTCGCCAATCATGATATGACATCTGTATGCTTCGGCATAGCAAATGTGCAATGTCAAAAGCTTAACATAATTGTGTATTTATTTTCTCTCCTTTATATACTCATGCATGGTTTGCTTAGTAAAAAGAAAATATGCAAAGAAAATAAAAGCAAAAAGAACAAAATGCTTTAAATATGATTGCAAGTGTGTTTTCTAGGAGATGTGGGAGTTATAGGATGTACCTCAGAGGTGATCGTCCCCATCAGACAGTTATGACTGTGTGTGAGTTAAAGTAATTTTCTCATATCTCAAATTGTCATAACATAGAGACACTTCTGTAATCTTACGATGTTTTCACATGCAACACGCAATATTTTTTTCTACTCTTGATACATGTGCAAGTACAATATGATTTGGCCATCACAAGGTTTACATGCATTGATGTATGCTCACTAAACTATCTTAACTTATTTTTAAAATATAAAATTGGTTAGACTTGTTTAGCGTGTGTGTGTGTGTTTTTGGGATCTCAAATGCTTAACTCTTTGTTGGTTGAGAGATGTTTTGAGAGGTTAAAATGTTAGTTGGATCCTTGGCTGAGTTGTATGTTTGATTGCATTCATATCTGTGTTTTTTCCTTCTTGAAAAACTGTTTTTAAGTCATCTTCATACCTTCTCGACACTTCTCAATACCTAGCTTATTTTTCGAGCTCTTATGTTGCATCTTATCGCAATCTCGGCACCTCTCGATAGCTAGGTGGATTGATCGAGATATCTTCTGTCTCCTAGATAGCTTCTCGATAACTAT
The DNA here is from genome assembly GCF_040712315.1 of Castanea sativa. Lineage (NCBI taxonomy): Eukaryota > Viridiplantae > Streptophyta > Magnoliopsida > Fagales > Fagaceae > Castanea > Castanea sativa. The sequence continues at coordinate 72,143,145 of NC_134017.1, forward strand.
TCGATCCATCGAGATCTGCTTGATAGCTTTTCGATACCTCTTGATCAATCGAGATCCTCTGCATACATTGTTTTTCACATATTTTGCATGTTTCTTTTATCTTGTCATCTATAGCATCTTGTTTCATTACATTCATGCATTTATATGGATTCTCTGTACCCCATTGATAATTTTTTTATCATCTTTATGTTTCTCAAGTGAAGCTTTCTAACTTCTTGTACCCTTTGTCACTTATGGCAAAAAGGGGGAGTAGTTTTGGGTTATAAGAGTAGTCATACTTAGGAGAGAGCTTCGTATAGGATTTTTTTGATAGGGGGAGTGTTGAGTGTTGAGGGATGTAGTGAGGATTACTTGTATCTTTTTCTTTTCTCCATTTTAGATACAGTTTTCTTCACCTACCTCTACATGTGTTGTTTCTTTTCTCTCTTTATACACATGTTTCTTTACTTGTATGCAATCTATTATTTTTGTTTCATACTAAGATGCCTTGATGAGTTTTGTTTAAAGTGTTTTAGAAATACAGGTTGTCAAAGTCTTTCATGCCATAAACTCTCTTCTTGCAAAGTTTTTCAAGAGTTTGTGTTAGGGTAGATTTTATTGTATTCAATAAGTGAATATGAGTTGAGTGATTTATGACTTCTCTCATATGTTCATTTGTTTGTTGTGGTTTTGTCATGGATTGCCAAAGGGAGAGATTATTAAGGACATATTTTTTATGTAGTTGGCTAATCCTTTGACAAAACGCACTTTACTTGTATTTGGATTGATCTAGGATGTGTTTAATATTTCAAAAAACATGTTGTTCAAGTCTAGTATTAAAGCCATGAAGATTGAACCAAGAAACAAGTGAAGAAAAGGTGTTTACTATTGTTGGACACCTACGGATAGCTGTTGGACACTTGCTGGATAGCTGCTCGACAGCTGCTTGACAAATAGCTATCTATCGAGGTTTAATAAGGCTCGACAGATGCTATTTATCGAGGTTATGGAAATCAGAATTTTCAGATCTGATTTTTGGGCCAGACTTTTGTATTTGTGTAGGGTTTTTTTTCTCACAACCCTAGGCATATATATAAGGCTTATTTTAGAGGCCGTCACATAAGAGAATAGAAGGAGAACATATGAAAAAGGTAACTGAAACCTTATTTTCTCAAAAAGAAGTTACTGCATCTTTGCGCTTTAGGGTTTTGTAACTAAGTGCTTGTTGATCTTCATTGTTGATGAAGTGAAGAACTTTGCAACCAACATCTTCTTCTCTAATTGGTGATTGAAGTCGCGTACTGGGATCTGCGCAATTGGTTAGTCACGTATTGGGATTCATGCATTAAAGTGTGGCGTTCATATATTGAAGAGTTCAGAGGTTCTAAAGCGGTAGAAGGTTTCCACTGTGAGTTCATCTACGGGAATTGTAAAGTCTAGGGACAAAGGTTTTGTACTAGATCTGAAACTTCTCTTTATTATAGTGAATTACTTTTCGGGAAGGTTTCCCCACATGTTTTTTACTATGAAACTGATTAGTTTCATTGGTTTTCCTGGGTCATCATATCTTGTCCTATTTATTTTTTCGGCTGCACTTAGTTTTGACATGATATTGATGTTTGTTTGTTTTAACAAGTTTTATGCATAATAAATCTAATAAACAACTTGGATTTAAAACTTGTTAATTCTATTAATCGGGGTCTAAATTTCCTAACAAAGATTTATTCATCCACAAACTTATACATTTAATTCTCAAATTCCTCTACCCTCATCCTCTCTATCGACATACCCTTGAGAGAATCTTTAGCCAAATCCTTATCTCACCATACCTATCTCAATGAAAAGGTTATTTGGTGCTTAGGAAGTAGTTCAAAGAAGACTAATTCATTTGGTTGATGCAATGGGCTTATTGCGGGATCCTAAAAGCCGGAGAAGACACGTTTAGGCTTAACCTTGTTGGAGCTAGAAGCTTGGAGGGCTTAGGTGTACCGAGTAGAGTAGGCTTGTAGGGTCTATTGCTATTCATGTATGTTAAGACATATGTGGACTTTGTTAAGAACATATGTCATTTAGAATTGGCTAATCCTTTGACAAATCGCACTTTACTTGTATTTAGGTAGATCTAGGATTGTTTAAGTCTTCAAGCAACATTGTTTTCAACTCAAGAGTTAAAGCCATACAAATCTGTTTAAGAATCAAGTGAAGAATTGCTGTATTTTAAAACTTGACAGATTGTATCTATCGAGGCTTAAAAGGAGCTTTTAACTCAAAGTTTGACAGTAGCTTGACAGATAGCCTATCTATCAAGGATTATTAAAATCAAAATTTTCACGCATATCAAAGCTATTGTGTAGGGTTTCTTTTTTCACAACCCTAGACATATTTAAGAATTATTTTAAGGGTCGTCTATGGTGACGCAACTAGATGCAATTTGATGCAAAGTGCTTATTCAATCAAATTGTAACCAAAGAGAATTTGCCCTAGTTTATCTTTCTCTTGAAGAAGCTACTGCATTTGTATGCCGTAGAGTTTTGTAACCAAGAAGCTTCTTGATCTTTATCATGTGGATGAACTAAAGAACTTTGCAACCAATATCTTTCTCAAGTTGGTGTGTAATTTGCGTACTGGGATCCGTGCATTGATTGGTTAGTCACGTACTAGGAGCCGTGCATTGAAATGAGAGATTGTCACTGTTAGGGTAAGGGTTCAACTGTAGGTTGTATAAGGTACTGAGATTCTTTTACTTGTAAATTCTTATTTTGATAATAGTGGATTTTCAGGAATGGTGACCTTAAATTCACCTGGTGGGGTTTTGTCTCAGTGGTTTTCCCCATTTGTAAACAAATCACCTATGTCAAATTTAATTTTCGCTACATTTATTTATTTGGTGATTTATTTGTGCTACCACGCGTATTGCATGTTAAATTGACTTAATTAATTTACTTGGCTAATTAATTGGTTAATTTATTCAAGGGGTCAATACATTCTTGGCCTATCAATGTACGCTAACTGATTTCTAGTGGATCATTTTACCATTTGGAGAGCGGCGGAGAGGTTTTTTGCTGAATTCTTCGGTTTTCTCTTCGATAACACGTACCAGTGTTATCTTGGGTTTGCTTCTCTCTAACTCTTACTCTTTACCTTTAATTATTGCTGTGTTGTGATTTAATTATGGCTTAGAGTAGTTTGTTTGTTTAGGTATAACTTGTACTTATCATTCTGCATATATATTGTTTGAGTATAAGCTTGTGTTGGTAATTTTGAAATTGGTGGTCTAAACATTCACTATTGTTTTATACACCAAGTGAACTTTCAAAAATCAACATCAACAATAACAACAACAACACTGTCATTCTTGTTGCTCCCTTGGAATCTCCCTCTCTTGTCGGCCATCCTCGTCTGCACTCTTACCCAGTTCCTCAAGCTCTTCACATCCTGGTCCGTTTGAACAAACTCTCTCTCTCTAGAGTTTGATGGCTGCCCTTATTAATTGCATTGTACCGGGTTGTGAATCAAATTACATAAATTTATTTTTTAATTTTTTAATAAAAAATGTCAAGTTATTGTTCGGTTAGCCACATAAGTACTATCATAAACAGCCGCTAGTAAAAGGAATATTACAACTCAGTTTTAAAACTTCAAGAACCAATTGTGCTTACTTCAAACTTGAGGGACCAATTGTTCACATAAGGTAAACTTAAGGGACTAATACTGTAGTTTTGCCTATTATTTAAGTAAGTCGCATAATCTATTATATAGGTCATATACTTAATCGCCACATAATACTGATAATAGAGTGGATTACAAAAATTTTTATTAAAATTTGAAGGCTCACTTAGTGTGTAAAACACTAGTGAATGTTTAGACCCCTAATTTCAAAATAACCAAAGCAAGCTTATATTTAAACAATATATGTGCGGAATATGAAATATAAGCAATACCCAATTTGTCAAACTACTTTAACACATAAATAATCATAGACACGGAAGCAATTAATGGTTAAAGAGTACTGGAAGAAAGATGCAAACACAATAATAACACCGACATGTGTTATCGAAGAGGAAACCAAAGAACACGACGAAAAAACTCTTCGCTGCCCTCTAAGTAGTAAAATGATCCACTAGAAAATTAGTTGGGATACATGAATAGCAATAGACCCTCCAAGCCTAATCTACCTGATGCACCTAAGCCCTCCAAGCTTTTTGCTCCAACAAGGTTAAGTCTAACCGTGTCTTCTCTAGCTTTTCAAATCCCGCAATAAGCTCCATATTACATCTGCCATCCTTGGCATCTTCCAATACTTCCCAAGCTCTAAAAACACTCTCAACACTCTAAATGGGTGTGGGTTGTGTTTGGGTACAAATCTCCTCTTAATGGGTATAACAATGTGTTAGGAAATTTAGACCCCGATTGATAGAATTAACAAGTTTTTAAACTCAAGTTGTTAATTTTATTTATTTTGTATAAAACATGTTAAAACAAACAAACATCAATATCATGCACAACGAAAAATTAAATAAGACAAGATATGATGGCCTAAGAAAACCAATTAAACAAACTAGTTTCACAGTAAAAAACCTAAAGGGAAACCTTTCCAAAAAGCAATTCACTATAGTAAAGAGAAGTTTTAGATTTAGTACAAAACATTTGTCCCTAGACTCTACAATCCCCGTAGATGAACTCACAGCAGAAACATTCTACCACTTTAAAACCTTTGAACTCTTCAATATATGAACACCACCCTTTTGATGAATAGATCTCAATACGTGATTAACTCCTTTGCACGAATCTCAATACGTGACTCACTCACCAACTTGATGAAGAAGAATGTTGGCTGCAAAGTTCTTTACTTCATCAACAATGAAGATCAAGAAGCACTTGGTTACAAAAACCTAAGGCGTAAAGACACAATAGCTTCTTTCAAAGAAAATAAGGCATCAGTCACCTTTTTCATGTGTTCTCCTTATATTCTCTTATGTGATGGCTTATAAAATAAGTCTTATATATGTCTAATGTTGTAAGAAAAGAACCCTACACAAATACATAAGCATGGGCCGAAATTCAGATATGAAAATCCTGATTTCGTAGATAATATCTGTTGAGCAGCTGTCGAGCCTCGATAGATAGTATCTGTTGAGTAGCTGTTGAGCTTTAATAAATTAGCTCTTATTCACTTGTTTCTTGGATAGATTTGCATGGTTTTAATACTAGACTTAAACTCTTTTTCTTTGAAGTATTAAACACATCCTAAATCTACCCAAATACAAGTAAAATGTGTTTTGTCAAATGATTAGTCAATTCTAAATGACATATGTTTCTAACATCATTCACACATGTCCTAACACAATGGGAGAGGGAATGAGAAGATACTACAAAGATTTCTCTTTAAGAATGAATAGCTCTCGCTCTAATAAGGTGGGTGTGTTGTTAAAACCTCTCTTAGGGTTTTTCTCTCAATAGACTCCTTACCATTTCTGTGAGTAATGAGGGTATATATAGTATGGGTGATGGGAATACGAAAAGTCACAATTTTCAGTAAAACAGGGGAACTTCGCGAGTCACTCACAACTTGTGCAAGTCGTGAATCCAAGTCGTGAGTTAACCTTCTGGACAGACTGTACTGAACTGGACTCTTGGCCTAACTGTTAACCTTCCTGCATGTACTTCTCATGTGATCTTTAGCTATCTTGATCAAATATTCACCACTTAATACTAAACCCATTACAAATAAATCCCACAAAAATACAAGGAAACAAAGTTATGCAATTACAACACTTTTGGTCATAGAATAAGCCAATACTAATGTTATGAGAAAAATCATAACTTAACAAAATTAGATTGAAAATACACTTTTATTTGTTTTGGTCTTGGTGGACTTAGTTCGTCAATAATATCACGTTTAGTTTTGGTTTTAGTCTACAAATTAAGTCAATTTGTTGATTGGATTCTCACTGAATCTATACAAATCTAGGCCCAATTTTTACACTTACTATAAGTATAGTTTTAAATATTATTTAAACCAAAAAAAAAAAAAAAAAACATAAAGTGATTAGATCTATCACAACTTGTTGTCAAGATTTTATAGTTTAGTGGTATTTCCTGGATTTCTATAAGGAAAACCTCTTATTGTAACAATAAATAAATAAATAAAAATAAAAACTCAGATTCTCTACCAAATAGTAGAGCACTAGACGATCCAGGGTGCCAGATATTAATTGCGTTTGAATCATGCTCTTTCTAGTCCCTAAAATAAGCTTGGTTTTAACTGCAGGACGAGAATCAAGATGGGCGTGATGGATGTTATTTAAAGTGCTACATGAAAGAACATCGTGGCTCTTCATTCAAAGACACAAGAGAGCATATAATGTCTATGATTGCAGACGAATGGAAGTGCCTCAACAAGGAATGCCTCTCTTCATATCCATTCCCTGCTTCTTTTAAGAATGTCTCTCAATGCTGCAGGGATGGTTCCTTTGATGCACAATTACGATGACAATCACCGCCTTACAAGTTTAGGGGAACACATGAAGTCTCTGCTAATTGGCAGTGTTGTTACACAACAAAATGAACTGACTATTACTTGACTTGCATAAATCTTATTGGTTTTAAGAGGGAGGGAGGGGGGGGGGGGGAGAAGTGAGGATCCATCTAAGCTAGTGACAATAAGTTCAGCCACTTATTTAGGAGGCTAGGAGCTGTACTCGAAAAATAAGGCACCATCAAAATTAACTTTAAAAAAACCAGAATCAGGCGGCAGATGCACATCCTGAAACTCCTGCAGTAGCTCTGAAGCCTGAAACAACACAACCTCAGTACCCCAAGTCTTCTACCCCTCCCTCAACCTGTTTCTCCTCTCCCAAACACCCCACGCAGCCATAGCAAACAAAGCAATCAGATTAGACAATCCACGCAAGCATAAGAATTGGAACAAATCACCAAAATTAGAGAATTTATGGCCACGAAGAAAGGAAAACCGAGCATCCGACATCCAAATAGGCTTCATGGCATCACAGAACCACAAAGCATGAATACCATCCTCGGCACAGTCACCACATGCCTCACAAATTCCAGAATTCAACACCTGACACCATTGCAAATTAAGTTTAGTGGGCAGAGACTCACTGACGGCACGCCAAAGGAAATGTCGCACCTTGTTAGGAACCCGCAACTTCCACAAACCTTTTCCAGCCTCCAGGTCCGATGAGCTTTGCTAAACCTGGTGTTATGTTGAGACCAATAAACGATAAGCACTCCGAACCGAATACACCCCATCAGACATGTGAGGCCATATCAGAGCATCAGATTCCTCAAATTGATTGACATGAATACTTTTGATAGCCTCAGCTTCCCACGGGTAGAAGTTCAAATCAAGGAGCTCCTCATTCTAGAGTTTGGTGCCAGGTAGAAACAAGTCACAGACCACCTGCAAAGAAAACTCCATCTACGGAGATATTATCGCCCCTCCCCCCACCCCCCCATCAGATGGCAACCAACGATCACACTAGATATTAATATCTCTCCCATCCCCCACCCTCCACCTAGCACCCCTCAAAACCCCCTCTCTAGCTTGCAATATACTTCACCAAGAAAAAGAACATCTAGAGGAGACTACCGCATCAAAAATTTTGCCTAATGGAAAATGCTTTGCCCAAAACACCTTATAGACCAGCGAGTTCCTATCACGAAATAATCGCCAAACCGTAGGTTGGTAAGATACTTGAGATTCCTTTACTTGTAACCGCTTGTTGTGATAATAGTGGAGTTTCGGAAGCGGTGACCTTAAAATCACCCGGTAGGGTTTTTGCCGTGTAGGTTTTTCCCATTCGTAAATAAATCACCGTGCATACTTTAGTTTATTGGTGATTTGTTTGTGCTACCACGCGTTTGTATGTTAATTTGATTAATTAAAAACTTGGCTAATTAATCAACTTAATTCATCACAAGGGGTCAATACGTTTTTGGCCTATCACAGCCCACATCTCTGACAAAAAAAGAATTAGGGGAGCTTGTGCCTGAATCAAATCTTCAAGCTCTTTTTTTACACGTAAGTTCCCAAGCCCACAACAATTTCAAGCTAAGCAACTCATTGGACTCGACAGGGCTGAGCATTAGCCTCCACCGTTTCATTGATTTTAACGCTAGCACATCGTCGTTTAGTTGGTACCAAATCTTCCACCCTCTCCAAGCATTTGTTGACACTTCTTTTCCTAGCACTCGGACTACCAACCTGCACCACCACATCCCTCTCTCTAGCTAATCTTTTCCACCCCCTAAGTGATCCACCCGAGGAAGTGCAACTCTCCACAACAATAGAGACCCTTTGAACACCCTGAGCCTGTACCGAATGACCTTCTGCCACTACCCCCATACCCTTAATTGTATCACCCGATTGAAAAGCCACTGAACTTACTTCCCTTGGCTGAAGACTTATAGTATCAGCTTTATCAAATGTAGCTAAAGCCGAGTTGATCTCCCTAAGTGTTTCATAAAAATTTCCCTGACCACTCCTACCTATCCCAAGGGAGATGCCCAACATCTCGACGCCATCCTCAGTACCATGCTCCACCACGACTCTACTTGGTTGAATATCCTCAGGCCTTTGCAAACCAGGCATAATATTCTCTTTGGTGTCCATCTCTTCACCAACATCCTTAGACGGAGACTGCGTCCTTTCCCTATCCATTTCACCCTCACTCCTATCAGCCTTGACAACAGAACACTTTTTGGGAGAAATCATTGGAGCTCTCATCCACCCTCTGAATTGCTGATCCTTCTTTGTAAGACTTCCTTGGCTTCGCACCCATAAATCGTAGTCTTCGTTGCAATGCATCAACAACCCACACCAGTAACAAAGATTAGGCAATCGTTCGTATTGGAACCATACCCAACCAACCTTACCATCCTCCATGCAGAGTTTATGCCCTTTACATAGAGGTTTGGAGGTATCAACCATCGCCCTGATCCATATGAAGCTACTCCCATCTTGAGTACCCCACTCCTTCATCCCCGATTGGACTTCCCTAATAACCTTCCCAATATCGCATGCCGACCGCGAATTCATATCACCTATAGGAAGGGTTGTGGAGTCAAGGGCGGAGCCACTTGGCTCCTTGGGAGGGCCATGGTCCCCCCAAAAGTTTTCAAATTTCCTATAAAGTATGTCAAAAAATTACATTGGCCTCCCCAAGAGTGAAGATCCGACCCCCCCTAGACTTTTAGTCCAATAAAACTTCAAACTAAACAAAAAAATTTGGCCCACAAATCTGGCTGTTCATAGCCTTATTCAATTAAATACCACAGATCTTTGCCACATCCAGCCCCATCAGCTAGAGCCAGCCCCAACTCCCAAAGCAAACAAAATTATCATTTTCTAAACCATTGCACTTCCAGCCCAGCCCGTATCCAAAGTCTAAAATACCTAATTAAACACAAGCAAAAACATTCAATCCTCACTGTCTGAAAGAAATCAATCCTCACCGTCTGAACAATTAAAAGAGAGAACAAACAAATGAACAATCTTCAGTTCTTCACGCCTCTGCCTTACCTTAGTTTTTTACCTTTTTAGTTCATGCCTCCAACTCAATACTGTCACGCTCACCGGCTCACGCAGGGCCGGAGCCACTTGGCTCCTTGGCCCCCCCAAAATTCTTCAAATATCCACTAGAGTATGTAAAAAAAATTACATAGCCCCCCCAAAAGTTAAGATCCAGCCCCCCCATATTACTCTCAACAATTCTTGTAGAGTTCTAGTCCAATACAACTTCAAATTAAGGAAAAAAACTTGGCCCACATCCAGCCCCACCTACCAGCCCCAATTCCCTTATCAAACAAAATTATTCTTTTCTAAATCATAGACACTTTCAACCCAACCCAAATCCAAAATCTAAAACACCTAATTAAACACAAACAAAAGGCATCTTCAGACTTCAATCCTCATTGTCTGAAAAAAAGAAAAAGAGAGGACAATCTAATATACTTTCACGCCTCTGCCTTAGTTTTTTTTTACCTTCTCAATTCACGCCTCTAATAGTGTCACGCTCATGCCTCTACCTCAGAAACAATCTCCCCACTGGCTCACTATGATGCCACTGCCTCCACCAATCGGTTAAACTAGCCTTCATTGCCTCAACCTCAACTCAAGCCCTCACCTCAATTCCTCAAGGTATCTCACTCATTCATTCATTCATTCTCATCTCAGTTCTTTAGTTGACTTCTTTCTCTTTTTCTCTACAACTAAACTAAATACTGATAGTAAAATAGAAATATCAAATATGTGTATGTGATTTCCCTTTGCCAGCAAAGCAATTTATACTTATTTGACTTTGTCTTTTGTTTTTTTGTTTTTTGTGTTTATTGTTATTGTATTCTTTATTATTTGTTCCCTTGACTCCGAGACCAGCCTTTTGGCTTTTGTGTTGTTTGTCCCTTGGGTGGGGGTAGGTGGGGCTTGCATTGTGTAGCTAGGTAGTGAAGTAAGAAAATTATAAATGAAAAAAATTAATCTATGGAAGGAAATTGGGGTGTGGGCCATGAGTCTATGTATTTGGTTTTCAGTCATTACGTTATACATGGTAGTGGGGTGTTGTAAATTTATTTGGTTTATATTGATTGTTTATACTTTTGATTGATTTGTTTATTTAGTTTTTTTTTAATCCTAAAAGGTCATTACTTAACTACAGGTGTATTTATATTATAATTCATGTAAGAATGAATTTTATATGATAATTTATTATCCCTCTCTCCCAATTTAGTTTATCATTTGTTGAATTGATTTTTTTTTTTTTTTTTTGGGATTGAAATTAGGTGTCAAATAATGAGCAAACGACAAACAATTGATACATTCTTTAAGAAAAAAGATATTAGTCATTCAAAACTTAGGACTTCTATGGAAACAAATGTTGATACTTCAATGCCTAATGAGTGTCCCTCCAAATGTTCAAGAATTGAATCTAAAGGGATAAACCGTGATCCAGGATCATGTAAACAAATATATGAATTCCCTGTCAACGAACAAGATGAAATTCGACATACTTATCTCATAGCCGGTCCATATCAACCTAGAGACAAAAAGTATCCATACAAAAGACCGAAAAATCATCACCATAGTTTTCAATCTTTGTGGTTTGAATCACATTCAAATTGGTTGGAATACTCACCTTTTTTGTATGTCTACATTGAACTAGACAGTTTCTCATGTTTATTAATATTTAATTATATGATGATATATGAAAGTTTATAATTTTGTATCCAATAGACTTATTAATTATATTTAGTATATCTCTATTACAACCCAGCCCCCTTAAGTAATTTTTCCTGGCTACACCCCTGTGTGGAGTTGAACCCAGAACCGAGTCTTGTTAAATTTTAACTCCTTGACTGGAACACTCTTATCAAACGATGGAGCGAGGCTAGATACTTATCATAACTCTACGGCTTGCCCATGAGAATGCGTTCTACATCAACACTATCTACGAAGACAAACAACACCACATGATTGCCCACGTCCTTCACTTTGAAGCCCTTTTTCGTTCGCCATAAAGATTTAAAAGTCCTCGCAATTGCCTCCATATTCAAGATTCTGTGAGTGAAAAACTTCACCACTACCACATAACCGCTCCCCTGTTCAAAAGCTTTGGACTTATACAGAATCTCTTCTTCTTTTGTCAAAGACAATCGCTCCCACTGAACCGATAAGCTCTCTATACTACATCGAGAACCTCTCACTCCCTACTAAAGACAACGACGAGAACTAGCAACACTGCATTAGGCAGTACGACGTTCTACTACACTGGCTAGGGTTTGAGAGCCACCCCCTAGAGGTCTGAGAGAGAAAAACAACTATAGCCAATTGGTTTTTTTTTTTTTTTTTTTTAATTTTATACAAGATAGAATTTTTATTCTAACTTAATTTAAGTATATATAGCAAATTGCTATATATTTATATATAGTGTGATCATAATTAACCTGAGAGATGGTAAAGCTTCTCACAGCAAAGTGATTCTTTTTTATATGTATTTTCCTATTTATTATTACTGTACCAAGTCTCTAATATCCGACTGCTCCATTTTACTTTACTAAGTCTCTAATATCCAATTGTTCTAGCAATTAAAAGAATCAATTTGCTCTATTGTAGAGCGCATTCAATAATTCAATTTGCTTGACCACTTTTAAAGTTTTTATTTAGACCCCAAAGTTAATTTTGCAGTGGACTGCACTCAAAAAACTATTACGCAACGGACTATTTATCAAAATAAATAAATATGCAGCGGGCTAAACTATTAAGCCAATTAACCAATAACGTACTCAATAGACTCAAGGGTTAATTACCACAAGCATGCTAATCAACATATGTAAAATAGTAAACTGTGAAATAATAAACACATCATAGAGTGACAAAGTGGAAAAGCGACAGACACATCCAAAGGAAAAACTATTACAGCGATTCCATAACCTTAAGAAGGAGTTCACTATGAGTCTACAATAGAATTGTAGTTTATAATCAATAAACCCTTATTGTTATATACATTGTGGAAAACTTACTAATGTGACCCTAAAATTTGCTGTAACTTCTACTCTGAAATCCTTCTACGAACCACGTCCATGTCTCTAAAGACACTGAAGATTTGATTTTCGCAGAAACATTAGGATGGCTCTGAACTGACGGGTTTGATTTGCTCTAAGGCTGCAACAACACTATCTTGATGTTCCCTTAAAAAGTTTGACTTTTCAAACAAGGCAAACAAAGTGAGATAGCTGGAGTATTAGTTTAGATTTTTTTTTTTCATTAAAGTATAAAGTACAAGCTCTCTAAACCTTAGAATAAGTCATTCATTATAGGCCATTATATAGTTTTTCATGTAAGTATCACAAATTGATTCAACAGTCAACTTATTTAACATACATTAAATACAAGTTTCTCACTTGAGCAAGACACTATCGAGAAGTGTCGAGACTTCTATTTTTGATTGAGCAACATGTGATTGAAATTCTAATGAATCCAAGGCTTTGATTGATTGAGACTTGATGAAAGGGAAATCAAAATTACAAAATTCTTCTTTCTTTAAGCCATTTCTTGGGCATTGATATTGAAATTATGATGATATAGCAAAAACTCAATAAATTTACAATTTCATAGAATTTGCGCCAATGTTGCACAATTTGAAGGGAGAGATATGAAGATGAACCAAAACCTAAGTCTGAGTCCAAAATTCCTTTAGCCTAATCTTTAGAAGTACTCCCAAATCTGTTCCTTTTAGTGAGTTTTTTTATTCAAACTAGAGAGTAAAGAACCTTTACCAATGAGCTTATTGGAGAACAGAAGCTTTGGTTAATACGGATGAGTTCAATTGAGTGTTAGGTCTCAAATTATATTATCACCAAATTTAATAATTCAAAATTGCAATCAAACACAAGAGCACAAATATTTACATAGAAATCCATTTCTTTTTTAAGGGAAAAACCATGAGACAAATTCTAAATCAATTTACTATTATCGAATCAATTACAATAATTTTCAAGTTTATGCCTAACTTACGATTCCTAAAATACAATAACAATTCCTCTTATTTTCTTTGCTCTCACACACACTAATTATATCTCTTAAAGGCAGCAATACTTTTTTCTCTCCTCTCTATTTTCTTCTCCATGTACAGCTCTCACTCTTGGCTGTCTTTTATCTATGCGGCTCCCACTTGGCTGTTCTCTCTTTTTTCTTGTATGGCACCCTTTTTCTCTATTTTTTATTCTATGCAGCACACCCTAATTGTAGAACCACATAAAGCTTATTTAAATAGCCTCACTGGCTTTGGTACTTCTACAAACACATGGATTCAACTTTAATTAGAACTCTCACGGGGTCTCCTATTTCTAATAGGAACTAGCAAAGCATCCGTGCGACGAGTGGATATTGCTCTAAATTGTCATGTGAAAAGATTATAAAGAATGTTCAAAATATGTTAAAATAATAACGTAAAGTAATGTCATGACAAAATAAAGAGGGTTTTATTGAATTAAATCAATACAAAATTAAGGCGATAAATAAAATTTTATTTTATTTTAATGTCAAGAGGACAAAGAATTTAGATGACTATAGCATAATAGTCATAGAAATTAGTTAAAGTAACAAATTCATCATTGAAAAGTGAAAATTTAAAATTGCACACACATTACACTTTTTTCACTTAAAGTAAAGATCCATTAAAGTATAAAAGAACAATGTAGGAATGTTGTAGTTTAAATAATGATAAAAGCATCAATTCAATATATTAATGTTTATTATGCAGTGTAATAAGTTATTCGTTCACTTAATCATAGTTTTTGTTTCTTTAATACATTAGAATTAGCATAAGATGTTTATGATATCATATAAATGTTTAGTTAGCTTATGAAAATATCATAGAATTTTCATGGCATCATGTTTATGTTATTAGAGTATGATAGTGGTAGGTTAAATGAAATGTCATTCTAACAAAATTTTAATATGAAATTTACATATATTTCCATGAAATATGGATATATTATTGTTCATGTATATTTTGAAATATTAAACTATTCTTATCAAAATAAATATTAGTTCTCAACATGGGGTCATATTGCAAAGTATGTTGAAAACATCCAATGTTGAATGGGCTTCTACTTTAAGAGGGACAATCTTTCACCAAAGATAATTTAAATTAGACTAACATAACCTTAACATAAAAATTGGAAAAAAGAGCAAAAAATGTAAGTTGGAAGGCTAATTAAAAAATTAGTGAAGTAAAGTGCTATGTGATAGAACCTCATGGTCTCCCACATTAGATTTTTGCTTTCTTATATAAAGAATAATCAAATAAACTATATAATTAGTACACACCTATAGCAAAACCTCATCATCTCCCACGTTAGATTTTTTTCTTTCTTATATAAAAAAATAATTAAATAAATTATACATTCTCTCTACTTATATACTAAAAAAAAAATAAAAAATAAAAACTATCCAGCCAAATTACCCAAACCTAAATTATAGTTAAAACACTAATTTAAGAAGAAAAAAAAATTACTCATAGTGGTTTTGGCAGTTTGATGGTGATGGAGGCTAGCATGACGGTAGTGGTAGCCAGGGGCGGCTCAACACTATAAGCAACTGATGCCATTGCTTAAGGTCTCCAAGTGGTAGCAAGTCCCTCCCCCACCCCCCCCCCCCCCCCCCACACAAAAGAAAAAAAAAAACTTAGATCAACAAAATTGAAAAATATAATCACAAATATTAGTTAATACTTATCCAATACTTTATCTATAAAAGAAATAATAAAAAAAACATTAAAAAAAAAAAAAGACTCGTGGAAGATAATTTTAGATTCTTAATTAGCTTGGAGAGTATTAATCAAGCCATAAAATTTATAGTCAATACATGAAAATTTCAATCAATATGCATGTATTTTACTTAGATATAATGCTAATAATATGAAGCAGATATTTAAAAAAGTAAAAAATGATTCCATTTAAAAGTTCACGTAAAGCCTCAAAATACCTTAGACCGGCCCTGGTGGCAACCTTTTAGATTCATTTCTTTTTCTCTCTTATAAATGTTTTTTCAATTTCAGGTTTTTTATTTTAGTAATAGTAAAACAATTCTTTTCATTTAATATTTTACAACATTTTCATGTCACTCTATCTTTACCCATGCCCTTATTTGCTAGTTATTAGTCCTTACTTTTTTATTTTTTATTTTTTGCTTTTGTTTTTAATACTGAAATGGTGGGTATGCTAAAAGATATGAAGAAGAGAGCAATTTGTGGTGTAAGCCAAGGCAATTAATGAAAGATTAATGAGATAATAGTAAAAATAAATTAATGTGATATTTTGGGTAACAGTAAAAATAAAAAATAATAATATTAAAAACAAAAATAAAACAAAACAAAACTTAATGAAAGACATAAAACTTGACAAGATCTCATACACTCCTGCATGGGATCTCTGCTATATATATATAAATTGATTGATTGTACATCATGTATTCATGTGGTTCTCTTGCCACTGAAATGGGCTGGACCCTCAAAAATCTCTCCCTTCATCCCACCAATGGGAGGAGATCTTCAATGTAGCTCTTAAGTTCAAATCCATGCCAGTAAGCCAACGCTAAGCTTGACCTCCTTCAATAAATAAATAAGTCCATTAACTATTAATCCTGTCAATTTAATCCTTCAATTAATATTGTCTAAAATTATATTCGAACAACATAAGTATACAACTATGCTATCAAATTGAAATACTGCAAGCGAAATAAACTAAATTTTAGTTTTTTAAAAATAAAAAAAACATTCATTTAAACAATGTTGTATGTGAAACCTAGATTAGACCACATGGTTCAACCTAGTTATTTGTGAACCTTTCATCAAGACGGTACTTCAACTTCGAAAACCAGCTTATGCGAAAAAAGTTAGTGAATCACGAAAACCAAAGTCAAACCACCAAGGTTTGAAAACTATGACTAGATCGGACTGCTCGAGCTTGAATTATTTTTTAGAAAGAAGTTCTATGCTTTTGTATTTGTGTACATTGGATGGCCATTAAAATAAGTTTCTAAACATTTTATCTCTTGTAACTTAGATGAGCATCTCAATGCATAACTTTGTGGCTCGTGTTTGTGATGAGTACAATTAAATAATCTCTTATACTTAACACTCATATCACTCTTTTTGACGAGAATGACTAAAAAAAAAATCCTAAGAGAAAGCCTACCAATCACGTATAACATCTATATGCTCCGACATAACAAAATTGTGATGTTTAAGCTTACATAATTGGGTATTTCTTTTCTCTCCCTTATATACCCATGCATGCTCTGCTCAAAAAGAAAAAGAAAAATATGCAAAGAAAAATAACAGCAAAATGAATCAAAATGCTTTTAAATACGGTTGCAAGCGTGTTTCTAGGAGATATGGAAGTTATAAGATATACCTCGAAGGTGATAGTCTCCATCAAACAGTAGTTATAATTGTGTGTGAGTGATTTTTATTCTCTCATATCTCCAATCATCACAATATGAGAAACTTACGCAAACTTGTTATATTTTCACACACAACACGCAAAAATTTATTGCTACTTTTGATACACGTGCGGGTACAATGTGATTTGGCTACCACAAGGAATAAATGTGTTAATATATACTCAATAAACTGTCTTACCTTGTTTTTGAAATATAAAATTGGTTAGATTTGTTTAGTGTGTGTGTGTGTGTGTTTGGATCTTTGAATGCTTTGCATATATGTTTAGAGATGTTTTGAGAGCTTAATATGTTGATTAGATCTCTGTTTAAGTTACTTGCTGGTTGCATTCATCTTTTTGTGTTTTTCCTCCTTGAAAAACTCTTTTTCCTCAAGCTCAACAGCTTCTCGACAGATCCTTGACAGATTCTCTTCTATCGAGCCCCTTTTTCCTCTTGTCTCGATAGATCTTAACGCAATATCGATCCATCAAGGTTTCTAGATTCTTATCGATAAATGCTCGACAACCTCTTCGATCCATCGAGTAACTTTCTGTCTGGCTGATAGATACTTAACAACTTTTCGATCCATCGAGGTGTTTTTGCCGTTGACAGCTCCTTGATAGAAGCTCAACAGATTCATTTCTGTCGAGATTTAGTGCTCAACAAATCTTAATAGATATTTCGATCCATCGAACTGCGATTTCTATTTACAGGTTGTGCGTGAATCAAATTCATTTCTCACTTCTCTCTCTCGACAGAAAATCATTTTCTCTCCCTCAATACACATTTTTCTCACTCAAATCCCTCTACCCATCTTATTTTCGGTCTATCCCAAGCTTAAATCACTGGGTAAGTCTTCTTTATCTATCTTTTTCATGCATTTCATGCATTTAGACCTAGGTTTTTAGGGTTTTTCAAAAAAAAAATTGGGGTTTTTGAGTTTTTCTTGAAATTTTTGGGTTGGGTTTTGTGAAATTGATGTTATATGATCATGCATTGCATTCTCATTGCATTATAACCATGTTTCATGCATTTTAGATATGTGTTTGATTAAATGTGGAATGTATGCTGATAGGTTTGGATTAGGTTTTGCCCATGATGCACTCAAACTTTGCACGTCACATGTTCATGCATATTTCATGCATACGTCTCTTTTATTTCCTTTGTTTTTCTGGTTTGTGATGTGTTTTCTCTCTCTCTCTCTCTCTCTCTCTCTCTCTCTCTCTCTCTCTTTGACAGATAGACTACGTCATAGCACCCAAAGGACATAAATCTACTCCAACACAGAACTCTCTTCGAGGTTCTAGGTCTTCTTCTTCTTCTTCTAATCTTCCCCCTCTTCACGTTCTATTCTGTGATGAGAAGGCCTAAAAGGAATCTCAGAGAACTTTCAGTGACATGGCGTACATCTGAAACACCAAGTCATTCTATCTGACTTTTTCGACACTCCTCTCTCCGCCGTCATTCGGACTCGAGGTCGAGCTTCTCTCTGTGAGAGTCCATTGAAGTGTCCCGTCATGATTATACAGGAATTTTACTCCAATATACACAACATCTATACCTCTGTGCCTCAGTTTGCTACTTGCATTCGAAGTACATGTATCATAGTTACCTCAGATCTTATATCCGAGGTACTACATATACCTAGGGTAGCGCATCCTGACTACCCTAGCTATAAGCGTCTTAGGACTGTGCCCAGAGACGAGCTTCTGTGTCTCACTTTTGTGAGACACATTCCACATTCCATATGGGGTGGTAAGTTAAACACTCCATGCTCGGGCTTTGCAAAAGATTTTAGTTTCCTTAATGTAGTGATGACATTTATTATTACTTCTTTGTCTCAATATAACTTTATCACAGAGCCTCATGTTCATTTTCTTTTATCTCTCTTAGAGGACCTCTCCATAGACTTCCCCTCTCACTTCATCACTTCTATCCTTAATGTCTATCAGAATACGACGACTCGTGATAAGCTCATCTTTCTTTCGGCTATCACGCGGATACTTCGTCACTTTTCCATTCCCATTCCTGATTCTCCTTTTTCACCACTATGGGAGCCATTGATGTCGGTTCTATTCGATAGAGCGAGGCCCAACTTCGACCGAAGCGGCCATGTATAGAGTCCACTGGTCTTGCAACTTATGTTGTTCCTTCCATCTTTGCTCCTTCCTCCTAGACTAGTGGTGTGACCCTAGAGGCTATCATGGCACAGCTTCAGCGCATGGATGCTTGCCTTGACACTTTCTCTGATGAGTTGTGTTAGGTGAACACTCATGTCGGTCGTATAGCACGACAACAAGCTCGCCTTGGTAGCTTCGCTACTTCTCCATCTCTTTCTCCAGGGATTCGATAGATGAGGATGGTGAGGATAGTGATGATGGTGATGAGGATGCTAGCTCTCCTAGTGATGACAAAACGACGCCCTTTCAATGACTTGCCCTTAGTCATATGTGACAAAAAGGGGAAGTAATTTTGGGATGAGAGTAGTCTTGTATTTAGAGGGAGAGTTAGTATAAGACATTTTTGTTAGGGGGAGTGTCTATACATTTTTTTTTTTTAGGGCGATAGTGAGGTTCTTATGTATCTCTTTTCTTTCTTTACTTTTACCTCATGTATATTGGTCTTGTGACCATATATCTTTTGACATACATTGTACTTATCTTTTGAGATATATATGATGATGTATGTTTCTTCACCTATCTCTTCATGTGTTATTTATTTTCTCTCTTTATACACGTGTTTGTTTATGTATGCAATCTTTTATTTTTGTTTCGCACAAGATGCCTTAATGAGATTTGTTTAAGCGTTTCAAAAAGACAAGTGCTTGCTCACTCCCAAGTGCAGGAGATCGTAGCAATATAATTCTACAAGTATCGAGGTCGAACCGCAAGGAGTAGGGTAAATTCAAAGATAATATAATTAAATAACAATTTGGGTGAAGAAGAAAAGTACTTTTGCTTAGTAATTGTTAACAAGAATAATAATAAAAGCCAATTAAAATCAATAATGTAAATATCAGGGCATCAGGGTGTTCTCAATATCGGTATGAGATTCTTTGTGATCTAAGAAAATATATATTTCATAATTGATTGTTCTTATACAATTAAAAACTTATGATTTGGTCGAACTAAGACAATTCAAGAATGCATGATAACTTCGATTAATAATGTGGTTAGAAAAGTTTTTAGAAAAACCCATTCACTTTAAAACCTGATTTTTATTTGAAATTATTAGAAATTCATTTAAACAATAAGAAAAACATGATTAAACTTATTGAAAGCATGGAAGAACTAATACATCAAAAGAAATCTAATTGAACAATCAAATACGTCGTTGATAAAATCCTAGAAAGAATAACATTGAATATTCATACCGTATAGAAGAAACATAACCTCTAGCCGTAGCAAAGAGTTTAGACTGTCATTAGAGAAAGGAAAATACAAGTTTTTCTTTACCAAAATTCGTTCTACCCACCTCCCTTCCAAAACCCTCACGTAAGAGTGTCTAAAAAAAATAAAACTTTTATTATTTTAATTTCCGTCTAGGTTTACAGCAGTAACTTGTGAGTTGATTTCGGCCTTCAAATATTGAGAATTTCGAAAAACGTAAAACTGGAAAGTTGTAGATATTTAAGTCAAAGTTCCAACCCATCTAGTCTCGTGTCAATTGGATTTTTGATGAGAGAGATATGCCCAAAATATTGATCAGTGCTCAAATTAGATTTTTCATTTTCCAATTCTGCCTCTTTGATTTCTTTCCTTATTTGAAGCTTCCAATCATGGTAGACGATCTAATATAACTCCAGCTACACCTCCTTAGACATTTAAGCATGGTCCTTTAGCTCCACTTAATTCTCGTTTGGCCTCCATTCTCTCACAAATTCTTGTAAACTTATCTTTCTTACATAATTTCCTGAAAGTAGAAAATTATACATAATGAATGACATCCTATTCAATAAATTATGTAAATATAAATAATAGAGACTAATGCAAATCATGGCTTAATTTATACAAACTAAGGATAGTAATAAGGAGATAATGCCCACATAAATATATAACAAGTATACATTTTAAGGCGTTATCAACAGGTTGTTAAAGTCTACCATGCCATGAACTCTCTTCTTACAAAATTTTTCAAGAGTTTGTGTTAGGGTTAGATTTGTTTTGTAATTCAACAAATGATTATGAGTTTAGTAATTTGAGACTTCTCTTAGGATTCATTTGTTTGTTGTGGTTTTGTCATGGATTGCCAAAGGAGGAGATTGTTAGGGACATATTTGATGTAATTGGCTAATCTTTCGACAAAACGTACTTTACTTGTAACTGGATAGATCTAGGATGGTTTAAGACTTCAAGAAACATGTTGTTCAAGTCAAGTGTTAAGGCCATGAAAATCTGTCCAAGAAACAAGTGAAAAAGTGTTGTTCATTAAAAGTCAACAGATGTCACGACAGAAGCCTATCTATTGAGATTTAATGTTGAAACTTGATAGCAGCTTGACACAAGTCGTATCTATCGAGAATTACGAAATCAGAATTTTCAGATTTGATTACACACATATCTTTAAGTATTTATGTAGGGTTTCTTTTCTCGCAACCCTAGACATATATAAGACTTGTTTTAAAGGCCGTCGTATTATGCAGAGGATTATGCAAACAGAATTCAAGCATATTGTGACCTAGTTCATTATTCTTTCTAGAGAAGTTATTGCGTCTTTGCGCTAAGGGTTTTGTGACCAAGGAGCTCCTTGATCTTCATGTTGATGAACTGAAGAACTTTGCAACCAACATCTTCCTCGAGTTGGTGTGTTAGTCACGTAGTAGGATCCGTGCATCAATGGTTAGTCACGTACTAGGATTCGTGCATTGAAAGGAGAGATTGCTGCTACAATACAAGTCCAATTGGGTATTGGAGTAAGGGTTCAACTGTAAGTTAGTATTAGGTATTGGAATTCCTTTTACTTGTAACCGCTTGTTTTGATAATAGTGGATTCTCGAAAATGGTGACCTTAAATTCACCCAGTGGGGTTTTGTCTCGGAGGTTTTCCTCATTCATAAATAAATCACCGTATCAAATTTATTTTCTGCTGCATTTAAGTTAGTTGGTGATTTGTTTGTGCTACCAAGCTTATTGCATGTTAAATTGACTTAATTAATTAACTTGGATAATTAGTTAATTAATTTTTCAAAGGGGTCAATACATTTTTGACTTATTAGATTTCTTAGGATTTAATATTTCTTACTTTTCTTGTGAAAGTTATGAACTTATGATATGAAAAATACATTGAAAAGATAGATCTCAATATTTAGTTGGACTATTTTAGTAAATTTTTATATTTTTACCAATTTAATAAGTTTATTTATATTTTAAATAATTATGATATTTGTTAGGTTCTAAGACTTTAGGTTTAAATGTATTAGAATTTCAATTTGTAATGTTGGCAAACCATGATCAAAATGTTTAGTCTTGTTTTAGACTTGTTCAAAGTATGTTTAAGTTGTAAAGTTGGAAGTGAGTGTTCTACAAGATTTACTGTGTAAATCTACTGACTTGATCGATCGAAAATTAGACTCAATCGATCAAAACTCGTGCATATTTTTTTTTCTACAGAATTTTCTAACTCAGCTCAAGCCCGTTTTATGTGTAGAGTTCTATGTTTTGCCCTAAGTATAAAAGGGAAAACCCTAGCCACATTTTATGGATGCTCTTCATGCTGTGTGTATGAATCTTTTGTGAGATCTAAAGGTGTTTGTCTTCACATACACTTAGAGTTATCAAAATCTAGATTGATGTCAAAAGCTTGGTGATCAATTCAATTGCAGCTTCAAGAGCTTAAAGATTTACAAGCGGGAGTGCTTGTGCTTGTTGAGAATTTAAGAAAGAAGTAGTCCGTGGACTCGGAGCTATCACGTGGTTGTGGTAGTAAGTTTTCTACTCGAGGTAGCAATAGGATGTTAGTGGTCTAAGTCTTCTAAACTTCAATTCTTTCATAGTGGATTCAGTTTTACCTTGAGGATAGTTAGGTTAAATCCCCCCCGGTGTTTTACCGGTTTGGTTTTCCTAGGTCATCATATCATTGTGTTCTTTATATTTTCGCTGCTTTGCATAATTTGATTTATATATGTTAACCTAGATTTGCATAATTTACTTAAGTTAATCACTTGACTAAATAACTAGGTTAATCTGGTTGTGTTTAAGGGGTTTAAAAATGTACAATATTATCATTGTTCAACCTTGGTCCAACTTAAAAACTTTTAATATCTTCATTAAAAAAAAAAAAAAAAGTTTAGGGGTTTGAAAACCATGCATTTAAATCCTTAACTTATGAGTCACTCTTTCTCTTTTTCTTTTTTTTTTTTAAGTTAGAAAATTTTAGGAGCAAATGAAATATGTATGTAAGAAAAAATTTAAAAGGAGAAATTTAGAAAAAATAAAAAGAAGAAAAGAGGGAAAAAAATTTCACGTATAAAAGGTTGGAAAATCATATACCAATCAGAACCGCTTTCCTAGCAACAAACGAAGAATTGTGGACACCTCCTGTCTCCATTAACTAAACCACGCCAAACACGCGTTTATTAAGTGACCGCGTTAAGTTGGTATGACGTCACTTATCAGCTAAACCCACATGGATGCAGGAGCTAAGAATAATCCTACCGATATATATAAAATGCAGAAAGCTACGTGGAACTTATTTTTGCCGTTAATAACTTGTCATGTGACAAGTGGTAGTGTAAAGTTGTGGGTTTTTATATGTCTTTAGCATTATTTAAAAACTAAATTTTTTTTATTGAATAAAAAATTTAGGTATAAATCTTGCTTCCCTTAAAAGTAAAAATCATCATAGGTCGGACAACATTACCCCGGTTTTGTATGGATATTGTTAGGGTCCGTTTGGATAGAGCTTATTGCTGAAAATTGAAAACTGAAAACTGAAAACTGAAAACACTGTACCAAAATAATTTTTAAATGTGTAAATAGTATCGTGAGACCCATTTTTAATAAAAAAAATTCTGTAAAGTGAAGTTTGTGGGTCCCGTGAACAGTACGCGGGACCTACAAATGTGCTGAAAGTCAGCAAAAGCTGGCTACTGTTCATGCACAGTGCATGAACAGTAGCCTTTGTCCCCTGACCTGTATAGCAGTAGAAGAAGAAAAAAAAAAAAAACGCAAAACGTAGCCGACGCAAAACACATAAACTGTATCCAGACTCAGCTTTAGTGTATGAGGTTCAAGATGCTTTTGCCAATGCCCCACACACAGGAAAAAAATAAAAAAGATTTTTCTTTTTCTTTTTTTCTTTTGAAAGGATAGTCCAGGAGTTTAAAACATGGTACCATGCAAATGTGCAAAACATGGTCTCACTAGATAACAACGATGTTGCAAGTTGAACCATTACATTTCAACCATGGGCATCCTATAAAATTGGATCTAGAATTCTTTTATACATCAAACTCCAGCAAGAAAAATCTCCCTCTAGTATTCACTTTGTGACATTCTCCATGGCATTGCCTACTAAAGCTTTCTTTGCTTCCTCCAATCCTCCAGTTGCTCCAAAAAGAATCCCACAAACTGGCAATGCAAACCCCTTCAGCCTGACCTCTTTGCCTAGTGCTCCCAAATGGAGCATTGCCCGTGAGCACACATTGGCTTCTACACCCTTAAAGCGTCAAAACTATGGAATTAAATATGACACAGTAAGTTTTGTGTCACCTTTGGTTTGTAATTCCCAAATTTTATTAATTCACTAGAACTTGTAATTTTCATGTTCCTAAAGCTACCTCTCTTTGTCTGCAGGGTGATTTTAGTCTCAAACATGCTAATAAATTGAAAGTATGCAGACATCTGCTGAGGGAACTAGGAGAAAATCCAGTTGAAGGTCTAAAGATGATTGATGCTGTCCAACGCTTGGGCATAGACTACTATTTCCGGGAGGAGATTGGAACAATTTTACATAAGCAATATGTAGAATCTAGTGCTCATGATGACTCTAGTCATTCTCTTCATCAGGTTGCGCTACGCTTCCGCCTATTGAGACAACAAGGATACCATGTACCTA
This sequence comes from Castanea sativa, assembly GCF_040712315.1. Taxonomy (NCBI): domain Eukaryota; kingdom Viridiplantae; phylum Streptophyta; class Magnoliopsida; order Fagales; family Fagaceae; genus Castanea; species Castanea sativa. The sequence goes on from NC_134017.1 coordinate 72,168,145, forward strand.
CTGGTGGGTATTGCTTTTGTTAGCAATGTTATTATTAGAATAATGATTAAATGCTTAAATTTATCATTTTCGAATGATAATTTATCATAGCATCAAAGTGGTGAACCTCAAAGTAGTGAGCCTAGACTAATTCCTAAGACAAGTCATAATTTATCTGTTATAGTTTACCTTAGTATTAAAAATTATGATAAAGCGTTTATTGTTCGGAATAGATGTATTTAACTGCTTCAAAGACAAGGAGGGAATCTTTAACAAAGAAGTGAAAGAAGACATCAATGGATTGATGGGTTTATTTGAAGCTTCACAGCTATGTATAGAAGGTGAAAGCACACTTGTTGAAGCTGAAGACTTTAGTCAGCAGCTCCTAAATGAATTGATAAGCCATCTTGATTACAACCAAGCCAAAGTTGTAGGAAATACTCTGAGGTATCCTTATCACAGGAGCTTGGCAAGGTTTATGGCCAAATACTTTTTTGATAATATCCAAGGGACAAGTGGATGGTTTAATGACTTTCAGCAATTAGCAAAAATGGATTTCAATGTGGTCCAATCAAAGCACCAAAAAGAAATTGTTCAAATTTCCAAGTAAGTTTCATAATAACTTGACTACAGTTGTCTTTTATTGTTGACCTTATTTCTTAGTTGGCAATATTACATTATTTAGTATACTAATTTTATAAATTAAAATTTTAATTTTCAAATATGCAACTAAAAAGTAATTAAAATACCGAATTATTATTATGTTGTGGGTGTGGAATATTAGAATCAATCATATTAATTTCAACGATAGTTTATAAACTTTTTATAGTGAAATTTACAGTAATTTTAACAACATTGTTTCTCTAATAATTCCCACCGATCTTTATTATCTCAGATGGTGGAGTGATCTTGGGATAGCTGAGGAATTAGATTTCGCTAGGGACCAACCGCTGAAATGGTACATTTGTTCCATGGCCTGTCTTACAGATCCAGAGTTGTCAGACCAAAGGGTTGACCTCACAAAACCCATTTCTTTTATCTACATAATAGATGACATTTTCGATGTTAATGGCACACTTGAGGAACTCACTCTCTTCACAGAAGCTATCAATAAGTATACATCTACTGCACTATTAATTCTCTCTCTCTCTCTCTCTCTCTCTCTCTCTCTCTCAACAATTCTTATTGATTAATAAATTGTCATATACAGATGGGATTTTACTGGTCTTGAGCAACTACCCGAATACATGAAGATTTGCTTCAATGCTCTTAATGACATTACAAATGAAATTAGCAACAAGATATATCAAAAACATGGATGGAACCCCCAAGACTCACTTAGAAAGACGGTATATGTCAATGATGACATGATATTTATTTATAAAAAAATGGTTTTATTAATGTGCATTAGTAAACAATTTTAGGAAACTTATTTTTTACAACTTTTTATAATTTTTCATAAAAAATTTCTTAAATTGGTTTACTGATATATGCTATAAGGCACTGGATCCATAAAAAAAATAAAATAATAATAAAAAATAAAAAATAAAAATAAAATAAAATAAAATCTTTATGAAAAGTAAAAATCATGATCCCAGCGGGCAACTGGATCCATATGAATTGTGACACTCATATAAGGCACTGGATCCATAAAATGGTTTACTGATATATGCTATAGGTCAATGATATTCTATGATTGTTACAGTGGGCAACTTTGTGCAATGCATTCCTAGTGGAAGCACAGTGGTTTGCTTCTGGGCACTCACCAAAATCAGAAGAGTATTTGAAGAACGGAGTTATTAGTTCTGGGGTACATGTGGTACTAGTTCACATTTTCTATCTTTTGGGTCAACATATGAACAAAGAAACTACAGATATTGTCGATAGCATTCCGGACATTATGTCTTCTGTGGCCACAATTCTTCGGCTCTGGGATGACTTGGGAAGTGCCACGGTAAGTATATATGCACAGCAGTTTCTATATTTCTTTTATGCTCAACAGGTAATAAATTGAGTTTGTGTTATAAACTCGATATTTGGTGTCACTGTTAATCTGCACCATGCAAATGCAACCATCCTTTCAATTAGTTGGATTATAGTCGCCCACTGGACCTGCATTTTGTTTACTTTATCATCCCAACATAATAATAAATAGTCCGTATCACAACCACTGTTACTTGCAACAACAACAATAATTACACATTTATGGGTGTTTGTTACTATTGTTTAAATAACAGTATTTAATGTTTAAACAACATTACATGTATTTTTATACACTTTTTCACTCTCACATATTTCTACAAAACAACAACATTACTAGAAATCTCTTACCAAATGGACCCTTAATTTCATAAATTGCATAAGTGATCAACTATGAGCGATATATATATATATATATATAAAAAATAAAAAATAAATAAAAAAGTTGTGAGTACATACAAAAAGTGGTAAATTAATATGATTCACCATTCTTAATCAACTAATTTAACATATAGTTTATCAAATTGAATCTAAAATTGGATAGGTCGTAGATTACTTTTTTGTAACTTGAGAAATTAGTGGTTGCTGAGTCTCAACCAAGGTTTTTGACCTATATGAATTGTGACACTCATTGTTATCCATAATTTAAGAAATAAAATACATACAAATTTGGTTTGAATCAATGTTATTTCATGGCAGTAAACAAGACATTGATACAACTTATGTCCAAAAAATGATCCTGTGTCACTTTCAACTGGTCGGAAAGTTTAATCTTTCATATCAAATTCAATAAATACTTCATAAAAATTTTATGAAACTCACGTGTTGGTAAATATTGACTACAAAAATCCAAAAAATGATCATTAGTCACTTAACCTCTCGTATGAAATTTAATAAAGAAGTCTTGTATGAAAGGGAATTGTATGGTGCTTAAGTTTCCGCGGGTACCAACAAATTCGTGGTCGCTTAATAGTTGATGTGACAGAAAAATAATAATGCTTTCCGATAATTGACATAATATTTGTTGATGTTACTTTTGCTTTTTATGCCAGCCTAACTAGTGGATAATGGATATTTCTAGTGCAAATACGCAAATTTAACCATGAAAACTGGTTGATGTAATTGCAGGATGAGAGTCAAGATGGGCACGATGGATCATACATAGAGTACTATATGAAGGAACACCAAGGCTCTTCAGTCAATGAGGCAAGAGAGAAGGTTGTCAACAAGATTTTAGACGCATGGAAGCGACTTAATAAAGAGTGTCTGTCTCCAAATCCATTTCCAGAAACGTTTACTAAGGCTTCTCTTAATCTTGCAAGATTAGTTCCTTTGTTGTATAGTTATGACGACAACCATAGCCTTCCAAGCCTTGAGGCTCATATGAAATCCATGTTTTATGAGAGGCTGTCTGTGTAGGGCATCCAAAAAAAAATCAAGCTTTTATTACTGTAAAACCTATATGTATTTAATTATATTGATAAAATAAGCACAAGATTTGGAAAAATTTCATTTATCACTAGCCTTTAAGCACGCACTCACAAGCGTGTTCAAAATCTTTTTTTTATTTTTTATTTTAAAAATTAATAATTTTTATTCATCATAATTTAGAGATGCTAAATTTTTCAATCACAAAAATATATAGGGATGTGATGAGATTCATACAAAAAAATTATTTTACCCACAAACGCATAAATCTCATCACACCATTGGAAACCTAAAACTAAAATTTAGAACTTTCTCACCAAATACAAATCAAATAAATATAAGAAAATAGATAATTTAAAGAAGGTAAATTAAAGTCATGCTGGCTAAAATGGGGAAAAAAAAGATCCACCACTCATAATCAACTAATTTAACATATATTTTCTCAAATTGAATCTAACATTGGATAGATCCTAGATTTTTTTTGTAACTTGACAAATTAGTGGTTGTTGAGTCTCAACCAAGGTTTTTAATCTATATGAATTGTGACCACTCATTGTTATCCATAATTTAAGAAATAAAATACATAAAAGTTTGGTTTGAATCAATGTTATTTCATGGCAGTGAACAAGAAATGGATACAACTTATGTCACTTTCATGTAAAACTGGTTGGAAAGTTTAATCTTTCATACCAAATTCAATAAACACATCATGAAAATTTTATGTAACTCAAGTGTTGGTGAATGTTGACTACAACGTATTTTAGTATATGCTATTTTTTCTTGATGTGTGAACTGCAGAAAATATTTTTTTGGTATATGGTGGATAGTAAATTTGCAAATATTTTCTCTACTCTTAAGGTTGATTTAAGTTCCAAATACCTTGACACATGAAAACACATTGCATGCTGAATTTTTATATCATTGAGATCTATATTGTATAGTGATAACTGATTGTGTTTGGAATGTTTGCATGCTTTTGTTTATGAGTCACATAATGTCAAGTTTACATATATTAAAAAATAGAATATTTTTCTTCATGTGTATCCTCAACTTATGTGTGTCTTTATTTTCATCCCCACTTCCAAAATTTTTCCTAAAACTGTTTTTCCTAAACCTTATTTTGTTTTTCCTATTTTTATAGTGGGAGAAATTTTTTATTTTTTTTTAAAAAAAACCTATGTTGTTTATAGGGGGAGTTGTTGCTAGGGCTGTCCAGAGACCCATAGGAACCGACCCACCCGATACCGCCAACTGAACCCGACCCGCCACTGACTGAACCAACTGCTCCTCCTCTCAAATTCGTGAAACCTGATCCGACCGACTCATCATTTTCCCCGTGAGTTTTGAGATTTTTTTGGGTAGATCCGACAAGTTTTGAGATTTTTTTGGGAAGATTTAAGCTAGATCCAACGAGATTTCACTAGGTCTAGCCAAGATCTTGTCGAAAATGGCCAAGATCTCGCTGGATCTAGCAAGATCTGGCTGAATTTCTAACGTTTTTCAAAATTTTCCCACCGAATTTCTACCTTTTTCATATTTTCTTGGTTAGATTCTTGCCATTTTCCAAATAATCAACCCCGACCAAGACCCGACCACTTTCCGGCAAGAACCATCCAATCCGATCCGATTTTCTGACTGGTCGGCGACGAGTCTGAAAATTTGGAACCCGACCTGGTCAGGTCGATCGCAGGTTGGGCACAAATCCGACCCGGACCGACCCGTGGTCACCCCTAGTTGTTGCTCTTCATAGGGGGAGTTGCCTCTATTTTCTATAGAGCGTATTTCTTTTGTGTTCCCTTGATTCTCTATTTTCTCTTGCCTTATGTTGTGTATGTTTACTATCTACCTTCTGATTGGGTTGTTTTTGTCAATATATGATAAAAATGGGGAGAAATATGAAATTTGAAATCATGTTAAAGGGTTTTTAATTGTTTTTATTTAGGGGGAGATGAAATTGCTTTGAAAGGGGGAGAAAATAAAAGCTTTTTTTTTTTTTTTTTTATGTATCTAACTCAAGGGGAGAGTTAGTTTGCATGTTTGTTATTTGCTGTTTTTGCATATCTGTTATCTTTGTGATTCATTTTGTTAATCTGTCTTTATTTCCACACATGCGTTGATGTGCTCTTGTGAGTGTTTCAGGAAAGACAAGTACATTTTGATCAATACCTTTTGCCTCTTCTAGCAACTTCTGAGTTAGAAGTCTTAGATTGGAATTTGTGATGTATTTGGGTATTTATTGTAATTGGGTTGTTCTTGTATTTGAGCATTCATCATGTATGTAAGTTTTGTCATGGATTGCCAAAGGGAAAGATTGTTAGGTTCTAAAAGTTTAGAACAATTGGAAAATCATGAGCACAAACTTGTTTAGATATAGATTCCTAAGTCTATAGGGTATTTTAGGCAATACTCAAGGTGTTGCAAGTCAGAATACAAGACTAAAGAAGTTATGGGTTTAGAAAATTCAAAACATGCCAAGTCTGATCGATCAATACACAAATCTGTAGATTTTAATTTCAATCTAATAGCTCATTAAGCTCATTAAGTGATTAGGGTTTCAAATCTAATTCTCCTAGTATTTAAAGGTTAACCTAAGGCACATTTTGAAGAGACTTGGAAGGCGCTCTTTTGAGATCTAAATGGTAATGAGCCTTCTCCTTTCAAAGTTACTACTGGAATTTCATCTACACATTATTAGAATTGTTACATCTAAAGTTCCTGCTACAAGATCAACTACTGTTGATAATCTAAAGCTTTGAATGGGATCTTAGAGTTATAAATGTGGGTGTTTGTGCACGACAAATTTAGATAGAAGAGTCCATGAATTCGAAACTGCATGTGGTCATGTGAGTAAGCACTACAAGAGATAGTTTTAGATTTAGGGAAAACTTTATTGTAAAACTTTCATTCTATCATAGTGAATTTGTTGCCTTGAGAATAGTTTAAGTTAAATCCTCCCCAGGTTGTTTACCTTGAAACTGGACGGTTTTATTGGTTTCTTGGGTTATCATATCGCTTGTCTTCTTTACTTTTCCGTATTAAGTGATATGATTGTATATGTTTAACCTAAATTTGAATAACAAACCTAATTAACATTTTGATTAATTAATTAGATTAAACAAACTAAGTGTACAGGAGTCTAAACAAACAAACATCTACGTTGTGATTATGCTAATTAGTATGCCCTACATATAGTTTCAACACTTGTTAACTTTACTGCAAAAGTATAAAAGATAGGAAGGGTTATACTCTGTAAGAATTTTTCCTTAGTCAAGACTGGCCATCAAGGTTACAAAACATGCACAAAATACACTGAATCTCAGCTCACGCACTAGAATTTGTTTTCTTGTTTCATCGATGTTGACACTTCAACAGCCTAAAGGGACATGTTTTGTTCTGCATCTCACAATGCTCACTCTTGTTCACTATGTGCCTATCTGTATTTTATAATTTTATTTATTTTATTCTATTACATTTTTGTATTAATCAGTACGTACGTGGGTTTACTTTTTGATATGAAGTGGTGCTATAATTGGTTATTTGAGACGTGTCGTTTGTTGTAGTTTTTACTTTTCGTTTCATCTTTTTTGCCTTCGGTTCTCAAAGATCACGTTAGGGGTGGGGGGAAAGAGAGTAGCTTTTATATCACAAATTATTTCACAATTTTTTTACCACAATTTAGATGTGACAAAATGTCAGTGGTTAATCATCATTTACACATAAACCCAGTGGTGGAGGCAAGATTTTAGTTGGGAGAAAAAATTAAATGACAATATAAAAAAATAAAACTAAATATATTAATCTATATTAATAAAAAGAGAAAATAAACAATTGTAATTGTCATACAAAATCTAATATAAACTTAAACTATAATATATTTTTTCATACGTAGCATAATTGATTTTAGGCCCATTAGTCTGTGTAATGTGATTTATAAGATTGTTAATAAGGTTATTGATAATCGCCTTAAACTTTTACTGGATTCAATTGTATTAGAAACTCAGAGTGCCTTTATTGCTAATAGGCTTATCACGGATAATATTTTAATTGCTTTTCTTTGCACCATATGAAGAATACTTGTACAAGAAAGTAGGGATACATGGCTCTTAAATTGGTTATGAGTAAAGCGTATGATAGGGTGGAGTGGTCTATTCTTGAACAAATCCTTCTCAAATTGGGTTTTCATGAAGTTTGGGTGGATTTGTTAATGGAGTGTATTACGACTGTGTCATATTCTATTATTGTTAATGGAGAACCTAAGGGCCTGTTTAGACCTTCAAGGGGTTTGAGGCAAGGGGATCCTCTAACGCCTTACTTATTTCTTTTTTGTGCTGAAGGTTTAAATGCAAATGGAGAAATTAATGGTTTTTCTATTTGCAGAAATGGTCCAAAACTCACCCATCTTTTCTTTGCAGATGATTGTCTTTTTTTTTGCAAAGCATCATTGTCTGAGTGTGAAAAAATCCAAGAAATATTGGGTTTTTATGAAGAAGCTTTGGGACAAATGATAAATAAGAGTAAAACTACTCTCTTTTTTAGCAAGAATACTGATGCACAAACCATGGAGAAGATAAAGTTGTCTCTACGTGTTCCTACCATTTAGCATTACGAGACATATTTGGGGCTGACTTCTTTTGTTGGTAGAGAGAAAAAAGCATGCTTTACACATATTAAGGAGTGGATTTGGGAAAAAATGCAAGGATAGAAAGAGAAACTTCTGTCTCAGGCTAGAAAGGAAGTTATGATAAAAGCGGTAGTTCAATCTTTACCTACCTATTCAATGAGTGTGTTCAAACTACCTGTTGGCATATGTAAAGATATTGAAGCAATGATCCGAAAATTTTGGTGGGGACAAGGGGAGAAAAAAAAAACTATTGGGTGAAGTGGAGTACTCTTTGTTCATCTAAGTTAGTGGGTGGTATGGGTTTTAGAGACATTCAGAATTTTAATAATGATCTTCTTGCAAAATAGGTTTCATGATTATTACACCATAAAGATTCTTTACTTTATAAGGTCTTTAGTGCAAAATATTTCCCTAATGGTAGTATCTTGGAATCTTCGGTTCATCCATGATGTTCTTTAGCTTGGAGGAGTATTTTACAAGCAATGGATGTCATTAATAAAGGTGTGGTGTGGAGATTGGGGAACGGAGAGTCTATTAAAATTTTGGAGCATAATTGGTTGCCGGATGTCTCAAACAGAAAGGTTGTTTCTCCAAGAACTAATATTGATGCTCTCTTTGTGAAGGATCTGTTTTTGGCAGGTAGAAGGGTGTGGGATTCAAGTTTAGTGAAAAGGATTTTTTTTGCCATGGGAGGCTGTGTTGATCCAACGGATTCCAGTGAGTGAGGAGCATGTTGAAGATTTATTAATTTGGCCTCTAACTCCTACTGGGGATTATAGTGTGCAAAGTGCCTATCAAATGTTAGGGACAAATGCAAGACGTGTAGATCCAGGTTCTTCTTCACAGGACGGGTAGAGCAAGGTTTTGGAAAGAGATATGGAAGATTAAGACTCCAAATAGGATTCGTCATTTCATTTGGCAAGTTGCACGTGATTCACTACCTACAAAACAAAATCTTCGACATCAGCATGTCCTTGTGGAAGCCTCTTGTTCAACGTGTGATGAGCATACGGAATCTCTAATTCATTGTTTGTGGCTGTGCGAGCATGCCTAGGCAGTTTGGAAATCCAATATTAATTTCGTCCGGTTTTATAAGAAACAGTATCAGAGTTTTTTTGAATTATTGGAGGAAGTATTGTGTAGTGCTTTAGAGTTTCAGGTGGCTCTATTCTCGACTATTTCCTAGTGTCTGTGGTAGAGGCGAAATAGATTGAGAGAGAATCAACCAACTTGGCCGTTGAAGGAAGTTGCGCAAGAAATGTGTCTCTCTAAGGTGATGGTGGGGGGTGATTGTCTTCGTGGTTTCGGCATTGAATTCTAGTTGGTTGCAGCACTTTCTATGGGAATGTGATTGAGGAGACACGTCAATAGGCTTGCCAGTTTCAATTTTGTAGGTTTATCCATGTGCGAAAAGGAGGGAACAATTTAGCTCATGCCCTCGCCAGAAAAGTAGTTTCATCTGCTAATTTAGATGTTTGGGTAGAAGAACTACCCGCTAATTTGGAGATTGTATATCAAACTGATGTTTTTAAATTATAAGAACTTACTTTTTACTCAAAAAAAAAAAGTAGGAGATTAGTCTAAATATATCAAGTTTTGACATCTAATTTGATTGCTAAATTAATTAAGAAAATAACTCAATCTAAAAAGGTTGAAAATTAAAAGTATAGTGGTATACCTACAAAGTTCTATACAAGCCTTAATTGCTTCAATATATATACAGAATCCAATATTTATTCTTTAAAGTATATAAAACTTTGGTTTATAACAAAACTCAAAGTTTGAAACTTGAAAAGTCAAGAGAAGGAGAAAAAAAAAAAAAAAAAAGACATTGGAGGCTCTAGGGTTTTAGTACCATACAAGGAATTAGGTAGTTTTTTTTTTTTTTTTAATAAAACTTATATTGTATAAATTTAAATATATTGAAAGGATAAACACTAAAATTGCATACCATTGAATAATGTAACTGTGAAAATGTGAAATCTTGTACAAGATAAAAGCTAACTACTATGTGAAGTGAAAAAGGTAAAATTAAAAACCTTGGGCAAGATTAAAAAATAAAATAAATGGGGATAAATACTACTATGAATGGTTTGGTATTAGTTAGTCTTTGGTGGGTCACTGTGTCAACTGCCAAGTAAAGGTTCTTATTGGGTACTTCGGGAGTATATTTCCTTCCTCTCATATAGGGGCAAGTCCCACCCACTATGAGGCTTGTAAATTAAGTTGTGTTTTTATAACTATTGTGTGTTGGCTTTAATTCTTTGCCAAATTTGATTGTAATTCTGTTCAATCTTATGTACCCTGTATTTAATGTGAAATTTCTTTGTAAGGGTTGTGTGTGTGAGAGAGTGTGAAGACTCAAGACAACATTGAAGACTAAAGAAGTTTTCGCGGGTAGCTCACGAGTAGCCTTCCCGCAAAGTGAAGCATGTGCTTAGCACATGACTGGAATGCGAAGAGTCATAATAGATGGTGACAATTGGTTTTCACGAGTGTCTTGCGAGTAAGGTCTTCCCACGAGATACCCACGAAACATTATGTTTTGCTATTTGTCATATTTGCTCCACTACATTTTCATCCACATTATATATACCCTTATTACCCACATATTGAGAGGTGTGCTTTTCTGAAAGAAAACCCTAGCCACAACCCTTGAGAGATAGAGATTGTCATACCCACAATCATCTACACAATCCATTGTGATTTTCCTCAACTACTATCTCTCCATATCCATATCTTTGAGAGGTTGATAGTCCAAACACTTACCTCACTTGCCATACCTTATCTGAGTATCAAGTGAGGTTTTGGTGTTGCTAGGAAGTATTGGAAGAAGCCAAGCTTTGGCAAATGCAATTGGGCGCATTACGGGATCTAGAAAGCTAGACAAGACACGGTTCCGAGAAGTCTTGTTGGATTAGGAGTTTGGAGGGCTTAGGTGCATTGGGTAGATTAGGCTTGGAGGGTCTCTTGTCATTTGTGTATCCCAACTTATTATCTAGTGGATCGATTTACCGCTTGGAGGGTGGCAAAAAGATTTTTCGCTGAGTTCTTCGGTTTTCTCTTCAATAACACATCGGCGTGTTAGCCTATGTTTGCATTTCTCTTCCCTACTTTTTTAGCTTTCATTTTACTGCTGTGTTATGATAAATATGGCTTAGAGTAGCTTTATTGCTTGTTCGCTCATATTTACTCTATTCTACATTTAGTTTAAGTTAGAGTAAAATCAACTGAACCGTAAATTTTTAATTTGGGGTCTAAACAACTTTTTTGTTTTTAACACATTTTCGAGCTATCAATGCCCACCCCCTTGTGACAGGGAAGGAATATACCCTCAGAGTATCTAATAAATGTTCTTCAAGCAAACAATTTTTTTACATTTTTTCGTGTCAGTTCTTCTTCATGGGCATTGCATGCTTTTCTTTTCTTTCATTTTGTGATGGAGGCAAAACATTAAAGGGGGCAATTGAATCCCCTCTCCCATCTCTCCACTTCTACATGGACCCATTATTTATTCTTTACTGATCATTATGGTAAGAAGTTGTGAAAAATTTTGTAATCCTAGACTTTTTGACAAAACATATACACAATTACAAAAATTCTAAGACTAAAATTTACTTCTTACAATAATGATAAATGAACATTTTCCAAATATAATCCCTTCTTTTATTAATATAGTTGGGTACATATAAGCTTTATAGTAATAAAAGCTTGATTTTTTATTTTTGGATGCCCTACACAGACACACTCTCATAAAACATGGATTTCATATGAGCCTCAAGGCTTGGAAGGCTATGGTTGTAGTCATAACTATACAACAAAGGAACTAATCTTGCAAGATTAAAAGAAGCCTTAGTGAACGTTTCTGGAAATGGATTTGGAGACAGACACTCTTTGTTAAGTCGCTTCCATGCGTCTGAAATCTTGTTGACAACCTTCTCTCTTGCCTCATTGACGGAAGATCCTTGGTGCTCCTTCATATAGTACCCTATGTATGATCCATCGTGCCCATCTTGACTCTCATCCTGCAATTACATCAACCAGTTTTCATGGATAAATTTGCGTATAAGTTACATGTTGCACTGAAAATATCCATTATTCACTAGTTAGAGCATTCTCATCAAGTGTATCAAATGTTAAATATTTAACATTTGACATACCAAATTCTAAAAAAAACCGCTTTCATCCAGTGTTTTAAATGCCATAATATTTGGTATTGATAAACAGTGGGATTTCAAATTTTAGATCGTACTATTCACAAATTGTAAAACTTATATTTTTTTAATTCAGGTGGGGCTGCTTTCTTTTAAAGAAAAATAAAAATTGAATGAAGTTGTTAAAATGAATATAAATATTAAAAAAAATATTTAATTGAAATTAAAAAAATATTTGATATTTGATATATTATAAAATGTGACGTTAAAATTATAAAAATAATATTTTGAAACGATAAATACTAAAATTTTTATAGTGGTGGATAATAATGGTCTTAGGCTGGCATAAGAGCAAACACATCAGTCCATGTAAAAATTTCCTCTATTTTACACAAAAAACCTCCTTTTAAAATTTTACACATTCACTTTTACAAATTACCCACATCAGTTCATCTATCCTACTCCCTCTATTAATTAAATAATAATTTCTTCACTTTTTTTATTAATTCCCTCAACTAACCTACGCGCCTCTTTATTTCATTTCTTCTCTTCTTCAGTTCTGATTAATTTCTCTCTCTCTCTCTCTCCTTCTCTTCATTTCTTCTCTTCATTTCTCACTCTCTCTACCCATATCATCTCTCTCACTCTCTCTCTACCTAGATCAACGCTCGATCCGAGCTCCGATCCAGCGCTCTGAGCGCGATCGCGAGCTCCGATCCAGCGCTCCAAGCGCGATCGCGAGCTCCGATCCAGCGCTCCGATCGCCGATCCGCCAGCTCCGAGCTCCGATCCAGCGTCCGCCAGCTCTGATCCATGGCAAGACCCACGAGCTCCGACCAGTCAAGCACCGATCTACAAGTCAAGCACCGATCTGTGGTTGTTTGTGTATGTCTGTGTTTTTTTTTTTTGAGCAAAGTATATCTCTGTATTCTGTGTTGAGAAAATGATGGAGTCTGTTGAGAACGGATCAGAGAGAGAAAAAAAGGAGCGAAGGAGAAATAATAAAATATTGTTTACCCGAGCTACAGTAACCGTGTAAATATACACGGTATTGTAGCTCGGGGATGGTTTTACACTATTTTACCTAGTTTTAGCTCTACTGATGAAGTTTAAAATGTGTAAAATTGAAAAAATTTTACATTATACATGATTTTCTACACACTGATATGAATGCTCTAAAAAGAAAAAGTAACATGTTCATCAAAAACAGCAAAAGTAACATCAACAAGTATTTTTAGTCAAATATCGGAAAGCATTTTTAGTTTCAGTCACATCAACTATCAACCGACCACGAATTCGTTGGTACCCACGGACACTTAAGCACCATACAATTCCCTTCATACAAGACTTCTTTATTAAATTTCGTACGACAGGTTAGGGTTCCTTTCTGACATGAAAGTGACTAATGATCATTTTTTGGACTCATATCGTATTGAACATGTGACGAAACTTCTTCGACCACCACAAAAAGTTGTCTTAAAAACTAGCTTTTTCGACCACAAATTTCTTCCATCGATAATTACTCATCAAAAATTAACACATTTGTGACAGCAAAATGATTCTGTCAAAAGTACTTATAATTTTTGTCAAAAATGTGATTTTTTTTTTTTTAGAGAAGTGATCCTGTCTTACTTTTTACGAAGGCTTCGTGGTTTGTAAAGTATTAATTATGTCGACTGAAGAAATACTATTGAAACTATTAACGAGTCTGGTACGTCCAAAATACAAAACATATATTTTTTATGATGTTAATATTTGCGACAAATAATTTTTTATTATAAATATAAAAAAGGGTATTATCTATAATGACAGAAGAAACATAGTTGGTATTATTAACACTTGTGACGATCTTTATATATCGAAAATGCAAAATATATATTTTTTATGGTGTTATTATTTGTGACAAATATTATTCCATTGTAAATAAAAAATAGGATATTAGTGATAGACATGAAGCCATCGAAAATAAAATATTTTGGAGGGAAAATTCTCCTCTTACTTTTCACATTTGTGATGACATTTATCCATCGCAATTAATTTTTCTATTTTTCTAATTGAGTTTGTATTTATGATAAACACGCTGACTGTCATAAATAGTTAATTTACTTTAAAATAAAAAATGTATTAGTAATGGAATTGGATCCCTCCCAATAAATAATATTTGCAATAGACCTATATTGTCAACATTGGTAATTTTTTTAAAATTTTATGGGCATTTTAGTCATTTCCTAGCTTTGATGGCATATTTTCCGCCATTTTGAATGGCCAGATTGTGTCAATGGGTTAATCAAAGTTTCCAAGTAGGTGGGTACAACAACATGTGTCCATCATGAAACAAGATGGAGATCCAAAATCAGATCGTTGGATTGGTAGAATGTGAAGAAATATTTGTGTTTGTAAATTACAGTGATAATCAGATGGTCAGATTGTGAGAATAGAGTAGTCAAATCTTGCGAAATTTCGTCAAAGTAAATTAAACTTGGTCAAAATTTAAAGTTGGTTCTAAGACCACTAGAATTGATCAAATTAGGTTGTTCAAGGAGGTTTTAAGTAGGTTTTGGGTATTGATCGATGTTTTACGATTTTCTTGGTTTTCATGTTTTTATCAGTTTCAAGTTTTTAAATGGCAAAGTCAAAAGTTATATGCAAATCCATCTGAGATGAGCCATAGTTGCTACTGTTCGGGTGACAATAGACCTCACTCTAACCCCACGAGAAGGCTAGTATCCTTGGGCTAGCTGTAGGAGAGAGTTCCCTCATTCTGCCCATTGGGGTTCGAACATGAGACCTCAAGTAGCATTGCACTCTTGCGTCCGCACCAAGACCACTAAGCCACCCTTCTCCATAGTTATGCTTCTTGCTTATCTTCCTACTTGTCCATCATTACTACATAAAGTATAAATTTGGCTGTATTATAGTCTACAAATTCTTTATTAGTTCCCTTGTGTTTGCTTTCTCTGGCCTACTTTTAGCATTCATTTTCTTGTTATTTCAGACCTTATAATTTTTGTATTAATGATATCATAGTGTTTATGGCAGACTCATAAATATTTGTGCTTCAGATTGTTAAGGTAGGCGGTTAGGACCAAGGTTTCTTGGTAGGGTTGATGGTTCAGGGGTAAGTAAGTCTTTCTTGATACTTTAATTTTGCATTAGTTATCAGCAATGAAATCCAATTGTTCTTTTATGTCTACAATGATTCAGGGAAAAGAGAAGAATTATTGAGTTTTATGGATCTTTAGTCTTGCAAGAAATTGCACTCATAGCTAATTGTAGAAAGATAAGTTTTAAAAGAAAGCAAATATAATCGATCAAATGTGCTATTTTAAAATTCTGGTAAGTCTCCTTGAACCTACTGCTAGTGGTAACCTCTCTCTAATAGTTGAAACTTATTTTTAAATTGCAATAATCACATGCATAGGGTATTAAATATTTCGTAGTGAAGAGTATAGCTGTATTATTTTTAAAGTGCAATAATCATATGCATAGGGCGATAATCATGTTGAAACTATTTTTACATGGCTTTTTGTAATTTCCAAATTGTGGAAGCCATCATATTTATCTATCATCATTGCAGAGGTCACCAATAAGTTATGGATTTATATAAACTGTGGGCTCTAGATGTTCACTTCCCACATAGTTTCTCCCTTAGCATGTTGATCATCCTAAAAGAAAATTACTAGTTGGGGTAGCTAGCACCTTTGAGATTTCTTTTCTTTTCTTTTTTTGGAATCATTGCTAATGAACTGTGGTGGATCAACTTTCTATGTCTTTATTCTAGAAATTGTCAAATTGGCTTTGGACCTTTAGGATCTATTTGGTTAGAGTGGTGGAAAAGTAGAAAGATAGAAAATGGTGGGAGGATAGAAAAGTGAGAAGATAGAAAAATTTTTAATTTCTCTCATTTTGTTCAGTTGGGAGTGAAAAAGTGAAGGGATGAAAAAAAAAATGAGTTTGTATAAATTTACTCATATATCCTTATTAAAAAAAAAAGGAGAGAGAAGAAGAAAAACAAAGCAAAATCCTATCATTCCCACGCCCAGGAAATTGAAAGAAGAAGAAAAAACAAAACAAAACAAAACAAAAAACCAAAAAAGAAGGAAGAGGCAACATGTACCAAGAAAACCAAAAAAAAAAAAAAAAAATGTGCCAACGTTGGAAAGCAAAAGCTTTAAAGAAAAAAAAAAAAAAAACAATTGGGGGCATTTTTGTCAATAAAGTAAATCACACTCTCTCGCTTGCTCCTCATTTTAGGGAGAAAACATTTCAGTGAGTTCAAAGAGAAAACATTTGAGTCCCACCATATTTTTTCCTCTTCTCTTCCCAATCAAACACCTTCCAAAAAGTTTTCCCTCCTCAATTTTTTTTTTTTTTTCATCTTCCCTAAAAACCATTCTACCAAACACACCCTTAGTTTCCATTCAGAATGAATAGTTTCCAAAAAAGTGTTCTGTCTCTAATATTTATATCTATTAGCCATCCAAAAACAATTATTATATGTTAAATTTTTCTGTAAAGTTGACAATAAAATGAAAAATTGGGACTGAATTATGTTTTGGTTTATCTCGTGATGCCAATGAGTCTTTGAGTAGTAATAGTGCCATGGAATTACTAAGAGAATTTATTGGCATCTTTTACAGTCTTGCCCCATCCCTTCTTTTTTTCCACTTATAACTTTTCATATTTTCATCACCAAGGCCCAAGGTCTATAGGTAAAATAAGCCCTACATCATCTAATTGGGCTTGCTTGTCAGGGTAGCCTTCATTTAAGGTTATAATAATTAGGTGAAGCACTTGGAACTAATGAGCCATGAAGGACGTCAACTTTAGTGAGTAGTGACATAATTGTGATGAACTTTGGGTTCCCTTTTTTTATTGGTCATTATTATTAGTTAGATATTTTTCATTCTTTAACGTGGTTTTTCTAATTGTGTTGGATATTTTAGTTTTGTTCTGCTTAGGTTTTGACCATTTTTTTTTTAATTTTTTTTTTCTTGTTAGGTTGTGTACCATTATGAGTTTTACAACTGGCCCAAACTTGCCGCTAAACTGTTAGTTGCGGACTTTAGTAACCGTAAGTGAAGCATTTGGCCATGGCATATGCATGATCATATCTCCTAAGTGAATAGTTGGAAAAGCATCAGATGTTGCAGGCTATCTCAATTTATGTGTATGATGTGTATGCACATCAACTAAGAGCAAGACTTTTTTGACTCGTTAGATTGCTCATCATTTTTTGTTGTATTGCTCTTCTATGGCACTACATTAGACTATAGAAACAAGTTATTTAAAATTTAAAAAGAAAAAAAGAAAAAAAGAAAAAAAAAAGGATCATTTCAATATTGGAAAAAGTTTGTGTACCTGAGGTACTCTTTAGAATCCTTTCTGAGTACTCTTTTATTTTATAGAGATTAACTGTTTTTATTGCATTTACTTCTCCAACATTGCAGGATTACATAAAAGAAAACGCTAATTTAGTGTCTCTTCGTGATCAAATTCATGAATGTGTTAGAATTTATGGAAAATTCCTTGGTGGATTTCAAATTTTGTGTCTTATCTTTTCATGCTATAGGTCAATCTATGTTCTCTATTTTATGTACCTTTTCTCAAGATACCTTTTATCAATGATTGAGTTCTTGTGGATAAAGTAGTACGAATACTTTGTATACGTATATGTTTCGATTAGGGGTGTTTCGGTTTGGTTTCGGTCGGTTTTTTTTTAACTGGCCAACCGAAACCGAAATTTTCGGTTTTCAATATTGTCAACCAAAACCGACCGAAATAGTTGAGGCACCATCAGTTTCGGTTTGTTTCGGTTTCGGTCGGTGTTCGGTTTTGGGCCTCTTGATTTTTTTTTTTTTTTAAATTCTGTTTGGGCTTCTTAAAAAAAAATATATATGTATTCAAGCCATTTGTTTTATGGCCCTTTTATGCTCTAATTAAGCCTATTTTAGAAACCTGTTTTGGGCTTATTTTAGGAACCAATTGTGGCCCAGATTCGGGTCTTATCTATTTTGGCCCATGACCATCTTTAGGCATTTTTTAGCTTTCTGTTTTGACCCTTTCGGCCTAGATTTGGGCCTTTCCTATTTTGGCCATTTTTGGGCCTTTTTACAACCTGCTTTGTATTTTGCATTTCATAACTTGCAGATTCATCAAAAAACAAAAAACAAAAATCACAACCTGAACCTGTTACAGACTCATAAATCCAAAAATACAAACACATATAGCAGATTCATAAATCACAACCTGTCATAAATTCATAACCTGCTTTAGAGCTTCTATTATACTCATTAAAATACACATCACATATTCAAAAATCAAAAAATAACCTGTCAACATGATAAAACCTGTCAACAATACAATTGCACAAGCACAACCTAACAACACAGATTCACAAATCCAAAAATAATCTAGAGCAAAAAATTGCTCTAGTGCTCAAACCCTCAAATCTGTAACTTTTTATAGGCAGTAGGCACCCATCAAATACAAACAAGATTAAAAAATAAACTGTACAAGTCAAAATAAAATAACTAGTGCAGATTTCAATACTTACATAATAGCATTACAACAAAATAACACCAAAATACTTACCTAACACCAAAATAACTAGTGCAGATTTCAATACTTACAAAATAAAATAACTAGTCCATGTGTCAATACTTACATAATAGCATTATAGCCAAAGACTCAAAATAAATTGGCCATATGTCAATGTCAACATATACTATCCATATTTAATATTTGGCCAAAGATTCAAAATAAATTGGCCATATGTCATTGCCTATTGCCTAATATCCTGTATTTTCTATGTATAGGGCACTGTCAAAGCACAAAATAAAAGCTCATATCTATATATCTATACGTAGGCCACTATCTACTAGTGTCTAATAGCAAAAAGTATAAATATCATCATATACCACCCATCCAAAGAGCAAAGAGCAATCTTCAACCATCAACATCAATAGGTGTTGGTGTGGACATGCCTAGTTCCGATGTAGTAACATCATTCACAAGTTCAACAAAAAAAAAAAAAAACATAAAAGTCACTTGTACAATAAAACAATATATATGCCAAGAATCCAAGACATGCAGTTTTTTTTTAATAATAATAGACATGCAGAATTTTTTTTAATAAATAAAGAAATAGAAATTAATTTTTTTTTTTAATATAACAGATAATAGTCATACCTCCATCAAGCTTTTCAAACTCCTCAACATCATCTATGGCAGCACAAAGGCAGATTAGAGCCAATGAAGGACAGAGCCAATTTTAACCACAAATGAGGGCTTCCACCATAAGTGGAGACAATGAACTTCGGAAGGGATCAAGGACACGACCAGCCGTACTAAAGGCAGATTCTGAGGCCATAGTGGATACCGGAATTGCAAGAACATGTTGTGCAACTCTTGAAAGCACACGGTATCATGGAGAATTAACCTTCCACCAAGCCAAAATATCAAAATTATCATCAAAGACATCTTCACAACTCTCTAACAAGTATTTATCAACTTCTGATTTGGTATTTGAAGAATTAATACCCTTCAAGTGCTCCTTAAATCCCATCATCCTCATTGCCTTCGCATCAACCACACTAGAATCATCTCCCTCCATTGATCCACTTGGTTTTTGGCCTTGGGCTTGTGCAGCAACACTAGCACTACTACTCCCCACTTGATTTTGAGCATAAGCATTATATAAATCCACCAAAATAACCTTTATTCTTTTTGCCATATCAACAACCTTTTGGTTCTTATACAAAGTACCAAAACAGTACTTAAGATACCTCATCTTGTATTGAGGATCAAGAACTAGCCCTACATACAACAAGTGCTTCATATTATCAAAGTTCCCCCAATACTTTTCAAATTTTGTCTTCATGTAATCAGCCATTTTTTTTCAACAAATAACTATCTTTTTCATACTCCAAGTCAATTGTGTCATGAATTGACATGAGCTCTAAAAAGAAAGAATTGCTAGTGACATAATTAGCACCTAAAAACCGCAAGGTTGCATCATAAAAAATTTAAGAAATTTCGAAAAGATCCTAATCTTTTCCCAATCCACATCACCCATTCCTCAAGCAACCTCATCTATATCATTTCCATCTTCCTTTTCCTCCTCTCTAATTGTCATAAGATAATTTGGATCTTCTTCCTCCAATCTCTCAAAAGCTTTTTGATACTTCTCAGCCTTCTCCAACATAATATAGGTGTAGTTCCACCTAGGGGGCACATCTAAGCACAATGACCTTTAAACTCAACTTTCTCCTTCTCTGCACATAACTTAAATGTGCTTTGTCTTTGTGGAGATGATCTCACATACCGCACAGATTTTCTCACCTTCACTATTGTCTCATCCATTTCAACTAACCCTTCACGAACAATTAAGTTCAAGATATGAGCACTACACCTCACGTGCAAGTATTTATGCCCTAAAATTGTTGCCTTCCTATGCTTAGTCTTTTTTTGAATAAAAGAAATCAGCCCACTATTAGAAGCAGCATTATCAATTGTAATAGTTAAAATCTTGTCTATCCCCCAATCAAGTAAACACATCTCAACTGCCTTCCCAAGTGTTTCACCCTTGTGATTTTCCACTAAACAAAAACTAAGAATTTTCTTGTGTATTTTCCAATCACTATCTATAAAATGGGCAGTGAGACACATGTAGTTCAAATTTTGAACGGATGTCCATGTATCTGTGGTAAGGCAAACCCGCTGCTCTTTTAGGGCTTCTTTCAACTTTTGTTTCTCATCTAAAAACACCCTAAAGCAAGTTTTGGCAATTGTTGTGCGGCTAGGGATTGGATTGAACCTAGGTTGGGTTTTATACATAAACCTCTTAAAACCATAACCCTCCACAAACCTAAAAGATAGCTCATCTAGAATAATCATCTCTGCCAATGCTATCATACATTCCTCAAAATTAAACACCCAAGGCACTAGTTTACCACTACTTTCTCCTTCTTCTTTAGGTTTGAGTGCTAAGGTTGATTGGTTTTTTTTTTTTCTTTTCTTCCCTATAAGGATATTTCAAACATAGTGATTGTATGTGAGTTCTCATGGTTGTAGTGCCATTTTGCTTAGTGTCACAAGCATAGGTTGTGCCACAGTAGTTACAAGTTGCCCTAGGTCTTCCCCCCCCCCCCTTTCAATAACAGTGAAATGACCCCAAACAAAAGATCTTTTTTTACCAGTATTACCCGCATTTGGTGAGAGTGGGGGTTTGCATTTGTCTTCATGCACATTAGTTGTGCCTTGACCCACTTTAAGGTCTTGACCCTCTGGGATTTCCGTTGTCTCATTCATCTTCAATAAAAAATAAAACACAATAAGCCAGCAACTATAAAAAGTAAAAAATAAAAAATAAAAAATAAAAATTTAACGCCAATAACAATAAAACAATAACACAATAAAAGTCAGCAACCAAAAAAGAAGAAGGAAAAGGACTCTAGTATACAGCAACAAGCCGACAATAAACACTTCAATGAGATAATAATAAACACATCAACGTCAAGGCAATAATAAACAAATACCCCAACATCACAGTCAACTATTAACAAATACACCAACATCACAGTTAAGCACATAGGGTAATTGATTTTCAAATCTGTAACATTAATTAGAAAATAACAACTTAACATCACAGTCACGGATTCACTGCATGTCAACAACAATAAAAAAAAACATATCAACAATAAATAAATAAATAAGCAGCTAACTTTATAAAAAAAAAAAAAAAAAAAAAGGCAATCAGCTAACTTTAATAATAATAAAAAACCAACAAGCACAAGCAGCCAAGCACATGGGTTATCGATTTTTTCAAAACCCCAACTTTAAAGCCCAACTTTATTCGCATATAAAGCTTAAAAAAATAAACATCTTGATTACCAAATAGAGATTCAGACATTCAGTATTTTAAAAATCCTAACTTTATTGATTAAGTATTAAAAAAAATACAAAATACAAAACAGAGAAGGGGTTATTGAGCTTTTCAACGAGCACATGACACAAAGGCAATCAACTGAGCTAACTTTAACACATGGGTTATCGATTCTTTCAAAACCCTAACTTTAGTTGCATATAAAACATTAATACTTGAAAAAATAAACGTCATGATATTATGTTGTTACTACAAAACAGAATCACTATTTTCAAAAACCAAAACACAAAACAGAGAGAGGGTCAAAGGGTAAAGAGATTTTCAAAATGGAGACTCACCGTGAGATGAGAAGTCGATGATTAAGCCGGTGTGGGGAGGGCTGAACGTGAGAGAGAGTGAGGGCTAAACGTGGAGGGCTGGAGGTTGTCAGTTTCGAAGAGTGAAGGCTGAATGGAAGCTCACCGTGGGTGAAAAGGGAGGGATGAACGTGAGAGAGAGTGAGGGCTGAACGTGGAGGGTTGAAGGCTGTATGTTTCGAAGAGTGAAGGCTAAACGGAGGCTCACCGTGGGCGTGGAGACTGTCGAAGTGTCTATTTTAGAGATGGAGAGTGGCGGCTAAAGAGAAGAGAGAGTGGAAAGTGTGAGACTGATTGAAAAATGTGGGGTATGTAGGGTAGGGTTTCCAACTTTAGATTTTATAGTGTAATTAGTTTTAGTTTAATTAGCTTAATTAGAATCATTAGATATTTACTTAATTATAGGTAATTAATCTAATGGGTTTTATTTTAATTATAGGCCGGATCACTTATCAAACAAAAAAAAAAACAAGGCCGGATCAGTCAAGGCCCAATCTTGAATCACTTGAAATTTTGAATCACCATTGGCCCAATTGTGAATAAAATTGGGCCAAAGCATGTCACTTATTAAATATATATTATATTATATATTTAATATATTAATATATAATAATATTTCAGTTCGGTTCGGTCAGTTCGGTGTATAAAAAATTGACACCGACAACCGAACCGAAATATTCGGTTTTTTATAATATAAAACCAAAACCAAAACTGAACCGAACCGAACTGAAAATTTTGCCTCGGTTCGGTCGGTTTGAATCGGTTTTTTCGATTCCACTATTTTTTGCACACCCCTACTTTCAATGATTTTTAATAATACTTTGACATTTAGTTACCGTTGAAAAAAAGTGGTACACCTTTATCAATGGTTACCAAACATCAAAGTATCTTTTCAACGGTTACATAGGCTTAAAAAAATATTATCAACATACTTTTTAGTGATAGTTTTAAATGGTCATTTTCACCGTTAAGAATACTTTTTTAGACCATTTTTAGTACTTTTTTCGAATGTTTCAATTATTGAAAATGGCGAAACTTTCTATAGTGAAACCGTGTAATCTATATTACATGCAAGTTTCAGAGTCAAAATGATGATAGTGACAATCCCCTTATTACATTTAGAAAACTGTCAATACTTAAGCTAATATTTAAATCCTTAAGACACGGAAGATTATGCCTTCAAAAAAAAAACCTACACATTCAATATGGGTGTGCCTAATTTTTATTTTTATTTTTGTAAATAGCTGGATAAATGTTGCTTTAGAATTTTATTTTTACACATAATTTTAAAAATGTAGCTCATAGCCAAAAATATCATCAAAATAAATATAAACATGATAATAAAATATGTTATGTTATTTGAATCTACAAACATATGTTATTCTTTATAGGATAAAAGTGTTTTTTTTTTTCAAATATATCATTTTATGAATTATTTCACTAAAAGGACTCTTTCGAAAATTATTTAGTTAGATAACCTTATTTGAAACTCAAATTTGTGACAGGAATTTGACGCGTACGTTTTACTGTGAAGCATTTTGAGCATGTTTTTAGAAATTTTTTTTTTTCTCTCTCTCTTTTATTGGGTGGGGATATACATTTTAGTGGAGGTATTTGCATTTTCACGTGGTAATTAGCCATTGCACATGAGAAAATCAAGGCTTGACTAACAACTTATTATTGACTCGATGACCGAAAGACATCCAGGCTAGCTGGGGCACACTTCTTTCAACCTTTCGTGCACTGCCAAACTCCTTTTGGAAATTTATAAGAAGTTTCCTTCACTGTCACAATCCAAATCTAATTGCTCTTTCGTAAAATGTTGACTTACAAGAGAACAAGCCAGTCTTTTTTTTTTCTTTTTCTTTTTTTTTCTCTCCTTTTTTTTTTTTTTTTTTTTTTTTTTGGCTGAGAAGAACAAGCCAGTCTATTAAAAAAGTCGAAAACTTTTCTCATTGGTTGGATAACGATTAACACATCATCAAATGATTTCTAAGAAATAATTTAATAACCAATAAAATATCAAGATTAAGCAAATTTACTCTTTTTTAAATTTAGAAATATTTTGCTTTTACTTCCCATTTAAAAATTTGGATTGAAACTCCAAAATTATGTAATGTTTTGAAAGAATTCCCTTCCATTCATACTTGATGCTAAATATCGATTTAGTGTCACCTAAACTCAAAACATCATAATTTTTCGACTTAAAACTACATTGTCATAATTCTATTTAAGTCAGGTCACATATTTTTTAATTATTAATTAATATGATTATTGTTTTTAAATTCTTTAATTCCTCTTCCTATATATTTTTCCCTTTAGTTCTCTCTCTCTCTCTCTCTCATTGATCTATTTTCTCTTTGC
This sequence comes from Castanea sativa, assembly GCF_040712315.1. NCBI lineage: Eukaryota > Viridiplantae > Streptophyta > Magnoliopsida > Fagales > Fagaceae > Castanea > Castanea sativa. The sequence goes on from NC_134017.1 coordinate 72,192,913, forward strand.
CACCACAACTCTTTTACAATCTTGGCAAGGCCATCAAGTGCCACGTACTTGTAACACAATATATATATAAATTACTTTTTATCATTCATTATCAAGTTAGTGTACCTTATCAGTTTTAGTTTTCTTTGGTAGGTAAGCTATTTAGGCAGGTGGCCGATAGAGTGTTGGAATGAGTGTCTAAACAGTTTGGTAGCTTAGTTTTTACATATATTTTCACATTTTAAACAACATTACACACATTTTTTTACCCACATGTATATCAAAAACACCCAAACAACATTATTCAAACTCCTCTACCAAACAGGCCTAAAGATTTTAAACTTGCAGAAGTAGCAATTGCTCAAAACTCTAACGGCTTCATAGTTTTGTACATATCCTTTTAAGCGCAGACATATATACTTTTGGATCTTTTGGTAATTGAATATATGTTTGCCAATTGGTCAACTGAAAGTAATTTAGAAATCTAGCGATTTCACTTGCAAAGTAAGCACACTAAAAGGTGCTATATACAGGTGTTCCTGTTTAACATCATACATGTTCACTTAGAGAGTTGGTTAAAGTTGTCATTTCCTAAAAGGTTTTTTTTTATTATTATTTTTTTAATCTTCTATTTTGTCACCCTATCCCTTCTAATCAAAGTTTTCAAATTTCAATTCAGGGGCATCTTGAGACATGAATTGAGCTTCAAGAAGTTGCTTCTATGATGAAATTCAATCTGAACTTTATCAAAGCCTAAATAGCACATTGGCTGATATTTCATTTGCTAAAATATTAACGTTTAGTTTTTAAATATATTTATGCAAATAATTCATAGAAAAATTTCATTAACATATATATATATATATATATATATATATATATATATATATATATATTGATTTGATTAGTATTAAATAATTTTGTCTAATTAATATTTATATGTTAAAGGTCATGCATTAAATACCAACTAAACTAATGTTAATTTCATATAGTGAATTGAATATCATATTTGAACTATAAATATTAATAAAAAGAAAGAAAAATATATAGCAATTAAAAAATACTTTATTTTGGATATATGATGATGCATAGTTAAGTAAAGTTGTAATCCAATTTTTATTTTTATATCTTGTTTTCAAGAGAGAAAAATAGATATTATTTGATGTATAGCTTTGTAGGATATCAGTTTACAAAAATTAAAGTCTCAAACTATTAGAAGAGATTAACCTATGATTGATGATTTAACACATTTGCAACATCTTTTTTATATATTTTAGGGTTTTAATTGGGTTAAGGTTTTTTTAGTCTTGTACTTTGAGTTTTAATAAAAATGAAAAAGAAAAATACGCTAATTAAAAACACTATTAAATATTAAAAATATAATGTGACATTGACTCTTATTGATGAATTTCATCAATTTAACTAATGAATGTTTATATCACTTTTTTGTGATTAAATATTATGACAATTTGTAAGTCAATAGTAAAATTTGTAATATTTTTAACATTTTTAATAATATATATATATATATATATATGTATATATATATACACACACACAACTTTTAAAAATATAAATATAATTTTATAAAAATTTAGGGCTTTAACAATGGGAAGTGGAGTCTCTTCCTAATGAAAAATTGTCTTTCGGTGTGGCCTTGGGCCGGCACTGGTTTTAGGTATACGCGGCCTTCAATAATTGTACTTGGTTCAAAATCTAAAATCACTGAGAAAGCCAACCCAAAATATTAATCAATGATCAATCAGACTGACATCGCATGTAAAGTCCATCACGAGGCAGTTTAATCGTGAAACAAATTATATGTGATGAGGTTATAAACTTACATGATTTCAATGTGAAAACAACAACAGAAGACTGCTATTTTCTTCGTTTTTTCCACGTTGGTATTCGTCAACTGTGCTCTCATCGTGCGAATCTAGTCGACAGTGGTAATAATGGATGACTAGCTCGTTTCACATGTGCGTGCCAGGGTGGGACACAGTGGTTGTTAGGAGTACTCATACTTCACAGGAATTGACAAGAGTGGAGGGCCATGGCTGTTCGAGGTCAAGTTCAATTTTATTTAAACGGTGGTACACTGACAATGAGGCACGGCCTAATGAAATATTTGAATTATATAAACCTACAAGAAAAAAAAAAAAAAAAAAAAAAAAAATATATATATATATATATATATATATCAAGAACCCCGTCAATTTATACCTTAAAAAGTACATTAATTATTTATTTTAAAAAATTATTAGAAACTGAAAACGGTAAAAAAAATGTTGGTCACTTTTTCCTTTTTTCATAAAATATTTATTAAAGTAGTTTATTGATGAATGCAGTAGGAATATAGGTTAGTAAAACCCATATATCAAAGCGAAAGACAATTGAAATACACATATATATAAAAACTCATATATCAAAACATTTCCTCAAAAAGTAGGAATGTCTAGTCTTATACGACTCGGAATATGGAATATCAGAATATGTGGCTACCTTAAAATTCTTTATGTACTTTGTGTGTTTATAATTTTGTGTCCGCGTGATAAACGGTACGTCGTAGTCGTAGTCGTAGATGATATTTTCACTTGCCTAATTCTATTCCTATAGTGGCTGGAGGTTTGATTTATATTTGTTGTTCGTCTTTAATTTGGAGTGTCATTATTCTTCATCATGTATAATACAATCTCCTAATTAATGAAGATAACTATTCTTCATGTTGAAAAACTAACTGAGATACATGTATGTAGGGACGGAGCCAGAACATAGAGTTAGGGGACGGCTTTGTTGCTGGTAGTGTGCGGCAATTTCGGCCTCCGACTTTTTTGCTGCTAAGCCGCTTAGCTGCTTATTGTTTGTTTTGGGTAAAATTAGTTGACTAGGTTTAATTTTTTTAAGTTTTACTATTGGTAATTTTGTTGTTGGACTAATATTTTTGGGCTTGTATATTCATTTTAGACTTGGTCTTTAAAATTAATAAGGAAAATGCTAGAGTTACAAATATTTTTACAATTTGCTTATGCGATGAGTAGTTATTGGTACATAAAAAAAAAAAAAAAAATGTAGATGGTGGAACCAAATGTGAATCAATAAGAATTTGCTACCTTAACAGTTTATAAAAATGTTGTAGAAATTTTTTTGATTTTAACAATACTTTTAAAAGAATCAATGATATTATTAAGGAGGTTGTTAAGGACATATCTTATGTAATTGGCTAATCCTTTGACAAAATACACTTTACTTGTAATTGGGTAGATCTAGGATGAGTTTAGTACTTCAAGAAACAAGAGTTCAAGTCAAGTATTAAAGACATGAAGATTGGACCAAGAAATAAGTGAAGAAAAGTTGTTCATTAAAGGTTGACAGATGCCTTGACAGAAACAGTATCTATCAAGATTTAAGAACAAAACTTGACAGAAGCTCAATAGAAGCTGAATCTATCGAGATCTACGAAATCAAAATTTTCAAATCTGATTTTTGGTCCTAGCTGACATGTATGTGTAGGGTTTCTTTTTTCACAACCCTAGACATATATAAGGCTTATATTAATGGTTGTTATACATAGAGAACATATGCAGAAAATGACCTAGTGTCTTATTCTCTCTGCAAGAAGTTACTGCGTCTTTTACGCCTTAGGATTTTGTAATCAAGTGCTGCTTGATCTTCATTGTTGATGAAGTGAAAAATTTTGTAGCCAACAACATCTTTTTCAAGTTGCTGGAGTTACTCACGTACTAAAATCCGTACAAAATGGTGGCGTTCATATATTGAAAAGTTTAGAGGTTCTAAAGCGGTAGAATATTTCTGTTGTAAGTTCATCTACGAGGATTGTAGAGTCTAGGGACAAAGGTTTTGTATTAGATTCGAAACTTCTCTAACTATAGTGAATTATTTTTTAGGAAGGTTTCCCCCCAGGTTTTTTACTGTGAAACTAGTTTGTTTCATTAATTTCCTAGCTCATCATATCTTGTCTTTTTTACTATTCTGCTGTGCATTATATTGACATGATATTGATGTTTATTTGTTTTAACAAGTTTTATTCATAATAAATCTAATTAACAATTTAGGTTTAAAACTTGTTAATTTTATTAATTGGGGTTTAAATTTCCTAATAGAGGCAAAAATGTAATTTTATAAAATAAAATTGTTAAAATTAGTACCCATATATATAATAATATACTCCCTCCATCCCAAATTGTTTGGCTTGTATTCCATTTTGGGATGTTCTAAAATTATGTCTTGTTTGAAAAGTCAAACACCATTAATTTACTAACACCCCCATTATGCCCTTAATTTATTTGTGGTAGCATTTTTCAAATTAAAAACCTAAATTTTGAAATCCATTATACATGCCATCTTTATTCAAATTTAAAATAAAAAAAAAAAAAAACCTTCAACAAAGAAAAACAAATTTGTTTAAGGGTAATTTAGGAAATTTTTAACTTTTTTCAAAAAGATAAGGTAGTTAATGATGTTTCCCTAAATAATTGAGTTTTTCTAATTAGGCCAAAAAATTTAGGATGGAGGGAGTATTGAAAAAGAAAATGGGGGGTGGGGCCATTGCCCCCCCCCCCCCCCCAAGTCCAACCATGGCTCCGTCCATGTATGTTTGCATTTGCCGAATTCAATGCTTGCTACAGTGGTCGATGTGAATGGATTAAGTTTTGTTATGTAGGTCGACTTTGGAATACTATTTTTATTTTTTTATTTTGGTGAAAACCCCAATAAATTAGCCAAAAAAGAAGAAGAAGCAAAACCTACAGAAGACAGAGGAATATGCCTCTCATAATACATACTCAAATTGTCATAAAACAAAAGCATACATATGCACACAAGTGAATTATCAAAAGACACAATGTCATGATCAAGAGCTAGAGATGTTCTGGCCAAAGTATTGTTACACTTGTTTGCTTCACAGAAGCAGTGACTTATCCTTATTTAAGAAATCTAGCTGATGAGGGTCCCGCAATCTAATATAAGAGAAGCATGATGTAATTTACAGTTCTACCCCTTAGTAATCCAACCATACACAACTTTAGCATCTAATTCAATTTCCACAGTTACAATGTCCAAATTTAAACATATTAATAACCCTTCTCCAAACACCCACGATTAATCCATTATGTGGCAACTAAAGAGACATTTCATGTGTAGTTTTAGTAACAAGATTTTTTTAATGAGTCAATAACTTATTAATCGCCATATAATGGGTTGAAAAAGATAGATTCAAACATGTTTGGTACCAAACTTTATCCAATATTTAACAAATATAAAAGCACGTTTTATAATAAAAAATAGAATTGCAAAAAATAAAGTTATATCTCTATTATTATTAGATCAATATTTTTAAGAGTATCACTGGACTAATTCAAATACTTGGGGGGTCAACTCTTATTTTTGTAAATTGAATTTTGAAAACATTAAAATAATTATAATTATATATATATATATATTTTTTTTTTTTAATTTTCGGGAATTGACAAGGTATGTCTCCATAACAAGTAGGTCATATTTGTTTTAGTCTTTCACCACATAATAAAAAGTAGCTAGCAGAGTCAGCAGACTGTTTGAGAGTTCCTTTGTGTGGAGAAACTATTTTGTTTAGACAATGTAATATAGTCTCCTCTCATGAAAACGTTGATCCCATTCCCACCTTGATATTTCTCTGTTTTTCTAAACTAGAATTGAGTATGGTTCATTAATATAGTCTCCTCTTTGTCATGTCATTAATCTTCTGAAAATCAATTATGTAAAATCAATAAAGTCACTATCTTTAAGAATAATGAGTCATTACAAAAGGGCTTTAACTCTCTCCACCCAATCCGCTTCTTCTTCTTTGCTACTCTCTGTCTCTCTCATATGATCTCTCCAGACCTCTCTGAAATCACCTCTTTCTCCTGCACAATGCCACACAATTTATTGGAGCTACATGATAAATCTAGCTTGTTTAATTAATTCAGAATTATAATATAGTTTTAGATATCAATCTAAAATCAATAAAGGTCAAAAATAGATAAATACATTAAAGAAAGAGAGTAAGAAATGGAATTAAAGGGATTAATGGATTTCAAAGGCTCTCCCTTTCTTTCATTCTTTAATTCTACTATTTTGTCTCACCCAGGGGCGTAGCCATATATTTTTATTTGAGGGCTAATTTATGATACTAATTTATTAGCTTATACAAACTTCCATAAACATACACAAGCACAGATATCTATACACACGTATAACTTATTGTCCTCTATAGTGAAACCTTAAAGTTTTCATTTTTAGTATAAGTTACCAAATTATCAACCAAAGTGAGTAAAAAATTTTCAATTGAACTAATGAAGTTTTCAAAGACATGAATGATTCAAAATGTTAACATACACAAGAATACATTTTATAATAAAAAATGTATTTGTAATAAAAAAAAAAAAAAAAAAAACTCTATAACACCAGACCAATTGGCTAATTTTCTTAAGAGCATCATTGGACTAACTCAAATATTTGGGGGAGCCAAATCCCATTTTTGTAGGCTAATAATTAAAATGTTATATATATATATATATATATATATATATATATATATATATATATATATATATATATATATAATATTTTTTAAATTTTTTGGAGGGCCATGGCTCCCCATTCATACGTGTAGCTCTGCCCCTAGTCTCTCCCTTATGTTCTAGAAGAAATACAACTGGATGATGAATGATGACTATTCCAATTCCACCTACCCTTCTCAATCCAACCTCCAATATCTGAAATAAAAGTTAACACAATTTGGCTAACCTTGAGCCCTTTTTAATCCTAGTGTGTGTGTGTGTGTGTATAAAACGTAGCTGATGCAGGAACACCAGAAAAAAACTGAAACTATAATAAAATAAAGGGATATAACCTAGGAATCAACACTTAGGCCTGGTTTTGGGTTAGCACCAAGTGGGAAAACTACTAGAAGTCAGTACCTAAGGTAGACCTGGAGTCAGCACCAAACCAAATAAAGACCAAACGGTCATATTTTCATTCATCAAAAAATCAAGTACCTCTTCAAGGAGTACAATAGGTTGCTTATAAAGGATTACTAAACCCTAGTTCTAATTGGCTAGGAAACCCTAATTGTCTTATTACAAAAATAACCTTACTTCCAAATTAAAATATTAATAGCCTAATAAATTACTAGGACCTAAAACATAAAAAATACAATTGACTTGCAAACATAAATAATATTAAATATAAATCATCTTGTGTCTCCCGCATCATTCTCCTTTGGTTGGAGAAAACTCGACCTCGAGTTTTAAAGTATTGAAGGATTAGGATGCTAACAAGTAACACTTGCTTCAAGTCTAGAATCACCTTAGGGAGCACAAGGAAAATAAAAATCTTGAATTCCACCACAGCATTTGGAATAACAAAATCAATGTTTGGAATCAGTATAATCTCTTCTTGAACCTTATGAACCATAGGAAGCATTGTGGTTTTAACCTCTTCGACTTCACCAAGATGTAGATCTTCAAGGACTGTGGAGGATTGATCAGAAGCATGTTCAACAACTTCAACTTTCACATCATATGCACCCTCAAGCTTGCTGGGTAGTTTTGGAGTGGGTGCCATCATCTTTTCTAGCGGGCATTAATCCTAGTGATTATTTGCTCCCCTAATGTCCACGAAATAGGTGAAACATTCTGATTTGCCTTTCTTACTGAGAAGATCCAAGGAAATGTCTTCACTTTCATCTATGACCATTTCATACAGCAAGTGGATAGTTGGACCTAATTATCTTTAAGAAAATTTGAAACATCTCAACAACCAATGCATCACACTCAAGATCCAACATCACCAAGCATAACTTGACCTTTGCAATGGTATCAAGAATTGAAACTACCTTCTTATAAGAGCGAGTTGACACATGAGACATATTTTCAAATGCTACCAAAATCAATTGAAATATTTCTTTCATTTGCTCATCCTTATATGGGGCATCTGGTGTTGTTATCCTTGTAATCTCAATAATGCAAGATAAAACTGAAACCTTCACATCCGTTTCAACATGTCGCAAAAGTGTATTAGTGATTAGTGCCTTCACTGAGGGTAAAAGTGCATCTCACATTGATTTGGATGGTTTTTGCTCCACATATCCTAACAAATTTTCAACTTTATCAAGAAAAGTGAGGAGATCATCAATGGAGGAAGGAGGGTTAAGGAGTGCATTCCCAGCCTCCTTAATCTCCTTCTTAAATTCTCTATCAAAGACAGTCATTTTCAGCTCAGACTTGAAGTCACAAAACACTGATATGAAAAATTTCTGCGAAGTTGAAAAACACTTTATGTGCACGGGTTGGCTTCTGGGTTTAATGGGTTAATATGACTGCCTATATGTTTCTTTTTTAAATTGAGCCAGGGTGGGTTTTGCAGTGGATGGGTATAGAACTGGACTATTTGGTTAATAATTGGTTTTGATGTTTTTTTTTTTTTTTTTTTTTTGGGCTATTGGTGGGCACTCACTTAAAGGCTTGGGTTTAAAAATGACTTGGGTTGGTTGGGTTTAATTGGACTGGGTCAAGTTGTTTTTAGTGAGAAAACATTGTGGGGTTGTAAATTAAAAAAAATGATTAGGAAGACTTTGAACAGAAAATAAGTTTAATTAAATAAAAGGCTAGTTATTGTTACCTTTGAGATGGAATCACTAGTCTATGGAGGGATCGCAGAGGCATTGGGCTAGGCAATTGAGGGTCATGGTGGCCCAATATTAAGAAGAGGATGGTGGTGGGGCTCATTGTGGTGCGATCTGACAAACGTGGAGTGAGCGTTGGCTTTCCAATGGATGGTGGTGTGCAAAGAAACTTCTTGAAAGAACCTGACCAAGTCTGGCCGTGGAGTTTGTTGGCTAACCTTCTGGTGGCAGAAAAAAATACGGTGAATGGAGGTTTTTTTTTTTTTTTGGGGTGATATGTTCTTGGTTTTGGATTGATTGCGACGGTCAAGATGACCACACTAAATTCTAACTTTCACTTTTTATCTATCTTTTTATTTTTATTTTTATTTTTATGGACGAACAAGTATGAAATTATTTAATGGATGTGTAGGAGATAAGAAAGAAGAAATAATCTTTCATATTTTGACTTTTTGAGGGCGTTTGGATTCAACTGAAAAGGGCTGCGTTTTGCGTTTCAGCGTTTTTTTTTTTTTTTTCCAGCTACAGTTGTTGACCCAGTCTTCTGTGAACAGTGCATCCGTGCACTGTTCACGGATCTACAAATTTTACTTTTCAGCAACTTTTTCATTAAAAATGGGTACTGCGGTACTATTTACACATTTTAAAATTATTTTATTACAGTGTTTTCAGTTTTCAATTTTCAATTTTCAATAATAAATTTTATCTAAACAGCCCTTTATATTGCAGCATAATTCAAATACATGCTCATAAAAATAGAATTTTTTATACCTTGGTTGGGCGTTGTTGTCACTTGACACATGAAACACGTGAAGCTACATATCTGTCTGCTGAACAAGGTTTTTCTTTGTATAGCATAGTTTTCCATTCACATGACTTTATCTCATGGTGACTTACTACAGTGCTACATTGGTGCCCACGAGTTTCTCAAAAAAAAAAAAAAAAAAACATTGGTGGCCACAAAAATAAGAAGACATTTTTCATATAAAAACAAAAAAGGAATGGTTAGAGATTATTATTTTTTATTTTTTATTTTTTGTTGCTGTTGTTGAGAGAAGAGCCGGTGTCTTTGGCTTCATATTATCAACTTCCTATAAATTGGGTATCTCAGTTCATCATATCAACACACCTCTCTCTCTCTCTCTCTCTCTCTCTCTCTCTCTCTCTCTCAGCTCAAAACTAATTGGGATACTCATATCACAATGTCCATGGCCTTCTTTTGTGCATCCTCTTCTTCCTCTAAACCTCAAAATGGTTTCAAAAATATCCAAAATACTGAAAATATTACTTCCCTCATCAATGATACTTGTATGCAAAAGGCACAAGGAAGCAGCATTGCCCAAGATCAAGCGGTTAATTATTTTCCCACAGAAGACTACAATTTTCTTCCTGAATACCACAGTTCCACGGTTAAGTTTTGCATAACCATTTTCACCATTTCTTTTTCTTGTTTTTCCAGACCTAACTTTTCATAATTTAAGAGGGATATATTGATTTTCCAGGATGATTTTTGCGTTGAATACGTGCAAAAACTAAAGAAATTCAAAAATATACTTAGCAAGTTAGTTGAAGATCCTTTCGAAGGTTTGAACGTGGTTGATGCAATCTTGCGCTTAGGCATTGAGTATCACTTCCAAGAGGAGATTGAAACAATCCTTAAAAGGCAGTATATGATTTTTAGCGCTCATGCAGGTCATGATCACGATCTTTATGAGGCTGCACTGCGTTTTCGGTTATTGAGACAAGATGGCTATCATGTTTCTGCAGGTGAGAATTTATATTTCTTTTTACCTAAATTACGTTGTTCTTGTAATTATCACAGCATAATTATAATTACATCTCCAAGGATTGGGTGGCAAATAACGTTTGATTCTAAAAGTTGAACAAAAACATTTTTAGATAAACATTAAAAGATAAAATAAAATTATTCACAGTTGAGCTCTATCTCAAATAACACAAAGAGTATGTTTATGGGTTCAAGACTCACTCGATAATGTTGATATGTGTAACTTGCCAATTGTAGAAAATAAATATTCCTTGAAAGTCAATAAATTGCGGCTAATTGTGTGTCATACAGATGTGTTTAACAATTTCAAGAACAAGGAAGGAAACTTTAAATTGGAGTTAGGTGAACACATAAGTGGATTGATGGAATTATATGAAGCGTCAGAGGTAAGCATCGATCACGAAGACATACTCATAGAAGCTAAAGACTTCAGTCGCCACCTTCTCGAAGCAAACATCAAACATCTTGATCACCAACACGCTAGATTCATTCTGAACACATTGGAGCATCCCTATCATAAGAGTTTGCCAAGGTTCATGGCTAAGGGCCTCCCAGACAATTTCGAAGGGGCAAGGGGTTGGGTAAAACATTTACAAGAACTAGCAAAGATGGACTTCAAAATGGTCCAGTCCATACACCAACAGGAACTTCTTCAAATTTTCAAGTAAGTTCAATGAGACTCTAGAATATTTTTGTTATGATTGTCTATTAATTATTTTTTTACTCAGATTGCCTATACTTTGATTCTATTCTAAATTATCATTTCTCCTAAAAGATGGTGGAAAGGCTTAGGTCTGGCTAAAAAGTTGAACTTTGCGAGAGATCAACCACTTAAATGGTACATGTGGACAGCGGCTTGCCTCACAGATCCAAGCCTGACATATCAAAGGGTTGAGCTCACAAAACCTATAGCTATGGTTTACGTGATAGACGACATGTTTGATGTTTACGGAACGCTAGATGAACTCACTCTCTTCACAAATGCAGTGAATAGGTACGCGTGTTTGTTTCATATAAGAAAATTGCTAAATATTCTTTCATGCTTGTTTTAGTCCACCGGTTGATGCTTAATATATAATTGATGCAAGAATGTTCATATTTAAAAAATGTCCATATTTCAACTAATAAAAGTGGATGTAAAAAAAATTTGAAATAATTAAAACGGTACAAAAATATGACTTTCTTTATTTTACTATTTCACCATGCGTGATTATTACGTTTTTCTGTGCACGTAGATGGGAATTATCAGCATCTGAGAAATTACCAGACCCTTTGAAGATATGTTTCGTGGCTCTTTATGACATTACCAATGAAATCAGCTACAAGGTCTACAAAAGGACTGGATGGAACCCTATTGACTCCCTAAAGAAAGCGGTATATATATTGACAAAATAACTATCAAACACAATTATTTTCTAAAGCATAATACATATTGGTCCCTAAATTTTAGTTTATTAATAATTTTAAATATTGAAATTTAAAATGATTGCTTTAGATTCCTTAAATGACAGGACCAAACTTAAACTAACATGATGGCATTGCTCTCTTAAATACATTAGAAATAATAAAAACGATCACTTCAACTTTCAAATGGACTAAAAGTGACCATTTTAAATTTGTTGAGAATTTTAAAAAATTAATAATTTACATTATACCATCAACGTAAGATTTACATTGTAGATTAAACTAATATATATAACATTGTACACTTTTATGCAAATGTATACAGTTGTGTAGTCTACGATGTAGATCTTACATTCATAATACAATATAAATTAATAATTTTCTACTATTGTTTTAGTTCTCAACAAATTGAAAATGGTCACTTTTAGTCTAGAGACATAAAGTGATTAGTCGGATGGTCACTTTCAGGGACAAAAATCGCTATTGGCCTGATGTATAAGGATAAACATTGTATTTTGACATATTTTTCCCGTGAATAGTAAACTTTCGAAGAGATTACTCATGCTACACCTTTGATTATTGATTGTCACAGTGGGCTAGATTGTGTAATGCCTTCCTATTAGAAGCACAATGGTTTGCTTCTGGGAACTTGCCAAAGGCAGAGGAGTACATGAAGAATGCACATGTGAGTACAGGATTGCATGTGGTGCTAGTTCACAAGTTCTTTCTCTTGGGTGAGGGAATTAGCAAGGAGACTGTTGATCTTCTGGACAACAATCCCAGCATTACATCTTCCATAGCCACAATTCTTCGACTCTGGGATGACCTCGGAAATGCCCAGGTAAGAGAATAAGATTAAATTCACAAGCAGCCACACATGTGGGTCTATTTGTTGACTTTTAACAAGGAGTGATCCCACCAATAATAGATATCTAGTGGCCTAAAGGTTAGTGGCATTTTAATTTTTTTTTCTTTTACTTTTTAAAGCAAGGAATAGGACAGTCGCAAAGAATGTCCTCTCATTCGTACTCTATCTTTTGTCGAATTAACCACAGTCATCCACGTGTAAGGATCTTAGTTTTCTTAGAAAAATAGGAAAAATAATAATTTCCAAACCGTGGAGGAAAATTTAAAACTCATTTGGTAATGATGTTCTGTTAAAGTTGTTTGTATTTTTTAAAAATAGTAAAAAAGTATGTAGAAATATGTGTAATATTACATATTAAAAACTATTATTAAAAATACACTATCAAATAACTCTGAATTTTTTTCACAGCCCTTTCCACAATTCTTTAAATTCACAAAATTGGGTGGAATAGGATGAGAGAATTTCACTTTTATATAAATTTATTGTTAACATCATTTTTATAATGATCATATCAGGGCAAGTTAACAATTATTAAAAAAAAATCGTAAGTGAGTTTAATATCTTCTAATTTTCGTTAATTTATTTGTTAAATGTGAGGCAAAAAAAAAAAAAAAAAGATAAAAATTAGTTTATTTCTAGAAACATATATATGTTATTTATCTTGTAAAAGATGAGACAAAAAGTTAAAATTTTTCATATAATATATATGTATATGTTTGCAACTTCTAAGGTTAACTCACTAACTGGTTAGGATTATCTGCAGGATGAGGATCAAAACGGTCATGATGGATCCTATATTGAGTGCTACAGGAAAGAACATCAAGGCTGTTCAGTTGAAGATGCAAAAAGTCATGTTATCAAAATGATTTCAAATGCATGGAAGCAACTCAACAAGGATTGCCTTAACCCAAATCCATTTCCAGCGTCTTTTATAAAGGCTTCTCTTAATGCTGCAAGGATGGTTCCTTTGATGTACAGTTATGACGAGAAACATCGCCTTCCAAGTCTAGAGGAGCACATGAAGTCACTGATCTTGAAAAGTGTTGCCTATAAGAAAATGTAAACAAATTAGACTTTTGGGTTTCGTAACGTATTGCGCTTTGGTAATGTAATAACCAATGGGAGATGTGAGGAGGCTTAAACTAGTTAGCAATATTTCAGCTTCTTGCACTAGCATTTCCTTAAAATTTAAGTGCTAAATAAATTTTCAAATTTCCTGAATGATATGTAACCATATCCACTATGAAGATTGTTGTAATATATATGTAAAGAAACGCTATAGCCTAGTTTTCCTCTCTTGCTTTCAATTGTTGAATCCAGCCTTGTGTCATCACAGTTATTTGATGCTGCAAGTCGATACGCCTGCCATTTAACCAATTTCTTGGCCAATTCAAGGCTGTTTGAAAATTCTACTTGATCTCAGTGATTTCAAAACAATATTCCAAACACATAGTAGGTCATTTTTCTGGTTTGGTAGTAAAGTCCTGTCAATAATATGGCAATTAATAGAGAAGTTGAAAGACTTTTTGGCTTTGGGCAAGGTTTTCTCAAGAAATTCTTTTTTGCCTTTCTCTACAAAATATTAAGGTTTTTTATTTTTTATTATGTATATATATTTTATGGTTACTAGCGAATACCAAGAAAAACTTTATATATATATATATATATATATATATTTTTTTTTTTTTTTATGGTTACGAGCGAATACCAAGAAAAACTTTATATCCTACAATATTTTGAATTTGCCTGATTTCGCTCAACTGCTATGCAATTTGCTCGACCAAAATTCTCCAACTTGCAAGGTGAATATATAGTTTTCTTCTGACTTAAACTTACACCAAACAGTTACAAATGAACTTGAATAACATTCACAATAAAACAATTTCTTTACGAGTAATTATAAATTTATATTGCACTAATAATGTAAATTTTATATCATAAACTAAATATGTTGTACAGTTTTTACTAATGTGTATAATATTGTAAGCATTTCTGTAGTCTATAATATTAATTTTAAATTTTCAGTACATTATAAATTAAGAATTTTCCTTTAATTATAAAGAAACTTTTGTCATAGAATTTAGCAAAATGGCTACACACTATGATTGACACCATTACAGATTTAGCACCATTGACCATGATTTTGAAATCTGGACCGTTCAAAGAACCGTAAAAGGGTAAGGTTTAAGGTTTTTGAGGTTAGACCAAGGTCCAACCATGATGATGTCATAATTAATTTAATAATTATTTAAAATAAAAAAAATATTAAATTAGTAAAAATTGAAAAATTACATAAAAATCCAAATAAATATAGAAATCTAATAGAAATTTCACATTAAATTAATTTATGAAACCCAATAAAAAATTTAATAGACATTTTCTCATGAAATTAATTTTCTTTAAAAAGAGCAGTAACTTGAATGGTGGGGGGCATTAGCGTGTATAATGTTATATATCTTTTTTGTTGTAAATGTATATAATATTGTGTGTATTTGTTTAATCTTATAGTGTAAATCTTACATTTATTGGACAATCTTACAATGTAAAGCAATAAATAAATTTAATAAATTAATGTACAAATCAGTGGGTTTGTACTTTGTAGAATTAAGAATTAGACTAATCACTAAATAAACAAGTCAACAACAACATTTTCAAAAAAAAAAAAAAAAAAAAAAACAAGTCAACAACACGTAGGAGGTCCAGAACTTCCTTTTCAATCTTGTGTGGCGTGCAAGCTTTAAGTAAAAAAAAAAAAAAATCCCCAAAAATTCACATCCCCAAGTCCACTGTCTAGTACCCAGAGCTTTCAAATCTCACTTTTATCTCTTCTCTTGTTAACATCCTCTTCTCAAATCCTTCTTTTATCTCTTGAAACACCCAAAGTTAGGCTAGTTCAAATCTCAGTTTTTCAGTTTTTGCCAGCTGCACGGTAGCCTTTCAGCTTTTGCCAGCTGCACGGTAGCCTTTCAGCTTTTGCCAGTCAATGGTAGCCATCAACAGCCAGCAAAGGGTCTACTTCGCAACAAAACGACTGGACCCTTTCTTTTAATCCTTGTTCTGGTCGTCATCTTTCATCTTCTTCCTCTTCTTCTGTTCTTCATCTTCTTCTTCTTCTTCTTCTTCTTCTTTTTTCTTTTAAAAGAACTTAGGCAAGAACCGTGAGACCCATTCACAGTTCTTAAACCTGAACGGTTCAATCGAAGTTCGCACTGTTTACTGAGTTTTTTGTGTAGAAAGGGTTTTGGAAGTTAAATAACCGTCTCGAGGAGCGGTTCCTGATTAACCCAATCGGACGGTACGGTCCAGTCCAGGTCTCAAATCCATGCCATTGACACGTACTGATCACCACTAGTGTCATTAATTAGTGTTGTGATTATAAAAAGGATAAGGGTCACAATTGTTTTTTTTTTTTTTTATAAACAAAAAGGGGCATGGGCAACCATATGTAGCTTACCCCAAGGCGTGACCTAATAGGGGTACCCCGCTAGGGAATGTTGGATTGAGCCATAGCTACTGAAGAGTCACGATTGTTTTTGCTGAATAAGAGTCACAATTGTATTATCAATCACGTACACGATCATAATTAGGTGGTGGACCACATTGGAAAAAGTTTACATGTTGAATAGCAAGTCGAGTACAGAACCATGCAATAATTGTAGTTTAGAGTTGTCTTTCGACAAAATTTTCCTCGAAACAGGAATGTGTACCTGTATGTGGAGAAATGATAAAGTTTTATGGTGGATAAGTGATGTGATCTATCATTCTATTAAAAAAAGTCTTACCTGTTTAAAATTGCTGAGTTAGAATTTTTTTTTAAACAGAAACTAATTACTGACTTAGCAATTTTAAACAAGTGAGAATCTTTTAGTGGAATGGGTTTGACTTACTTTTGGTACTTTTTTAATTAGATATGTATTTAAAAAAAAAAACATAATAGCAAGTAGTAGTGAGTTTTAATTTTCACATTTTATTTAGTTAGTACTGGATGATGTGATAGTTTTTATTAAAAAAAAAGAAAATTCTACTTAAAAAAGTACTAAAAATAAACCAAACCCTAAAATCTTAACCAAAAATACTTTTCAGTACTCTTTGTGTGTTCAAGATTTTTTATCCACATGATAAACATTATGTACCTGATATTTTCACCTACCTAACGCGGTCTAATTCTATAGCGGCTGCCGTTTGACTTACATTTGTTGTTTGTCTTTAATTTTTGGTGTGTCAATCTTCTTCATGTATAATACTAAGTCACTCACATTAATTTCTGAAATGTGTAACATTCTCACATATGAGAGTTCGACTTGTCTAAGCAAAACACAATTGAAATACAATCACCTAATTAATGAAGGTAACTATCATGGTTGGAGCCATGGTTGGACTTGGGGTGGGCAATGCCCCCCCCCCCCCCCCCAAACTTTTTATAAAAAAATATTATTATATATATGGGCATTAATTTTAGCAATTTTGTTTTAGAAAATTACACTTTTGTCCTCTTAAAAATATCATTAAGTCTTTTAAGAGTCTTGTTATAGTAACAAATTTTTCTATAACATTTATACAAAATATTAAGGTAGCAAATTATTATTGATTCACATTTTGGCCCATCACTTACATTATCAGCAATTTTTAAAAAATTTTGTAGTTTAAATATTTTCCTCATTTTAAAGACGATTAAAAAATTTGTAAGTCCAAAATCTAAAAAGTAAATATACAAGCCCAAAAAATAAGTACAGCAAGAAAAATTACCAACAATAAAACTAAAAAAAAAAAAGTTAAGCCCAGTCAACTAATTTTACCCAAATAAAACAATGTGACCCTTTGAAAAATTTTAAACAACTAGCAGCTAAGCGACTAAGTAGCAAAAAAGTCGGAGGTCCAAATCACAGTACAAAACCAACAGCAAAGCTACCCCCTAACTCTAAGTTCTGACTCCGTCCTTGGTAACTATATTCTTCAAGTTGAAAAGCCAATTGAGATATATGCATGCATTTGCCGAATTCAATGCATTTGCTAAATGAAGATAATTGTATGGGTGGCCCCACTTGAATAATATGTAACCAAATCCACCATGAGATGTATAATATGTGATTTATGTGAACAGTCACAGAAGATATAAATCACAAGTTCTTTGTAAACTTAGAATTATAGTTCGTAGTCAGTGATGAAATTGGACTTTTCATCTGCGAAGACTATAATGTATCAACTAAGATGATTTGTCTTGATCATGAAAATTGAGACTTCTAGTTAATATGGTGATATGTTTTAAGAGTTAAGACATATTGAACTGGACCGCTGTTAGATTTATTATTCTCCTCACGACTGTCAAATGAATAATAAATCTCACGACTTTCTATTTGCATGAACTTTTAATCCTGAGAGAATAATGAACCTGATCATAAGATGTAGATTGCTTTGATATATCAGGAGTGAAATCTAAAGTCACAATCAAAACCTCAGTATGTTGGGCAACCACATTTAGTGTTGATGGAACATATATTCTCAAGATGGAATTCATAATATATTAACGGAGATATAAAATATTCCCTTGAGATAAGTTTAATAGGTTTGGTTATTCAGAGTGTTATGCCTAACCACTTTAGTAAGGAGTTACTAAAGTATATATTTATGAAATTGGATTTTATAAATATATGATGAATAACTTAAAGGATTAAATCGGGTACTCAAAGATTAAGATGTAGTAATCTTCAAAGTGGCGATCTACATTCATGACTTTGTATTACTACGAATATTTTATGAAGGGGTTGCATGTATAATAAAGTTTTGTGATATAATTTATTAATAAGACCTAAAGTGCAATTATATTTATATAGTGGTATTAAATATAATTAATGGTAACTTTGGACTTGTCAAGAGTTGGTAGAAAAGTCCAAGGCTCATTGGAGCTAGTGTTTTATTGGTCCCTTTTGGCCCCACTCCAAGTCACACACTAAAACCCAATTGGAAAGGCCCAATTAGCCAGCCCAATTGGATAATCAGTTAGTTATAAATGGAGAAACATACAAAAATTTTTATAAGAGAAAAAGAAAAAGAAAGACATCATTGTGAAATGGTGTGTATGTGTGAATAAAGCCACTTAATAATTCTCTCTTGAAAACTGATTGAGAGACCACATTTCTTGGTTTTAAAGTGGAATTGGAGTGAAGATTAAAAGTGTTCCCAAGTACTTCTAATCTTTTATTTTGAATTTCTCCACACCAAGGTATTCTATCTTGTTCTTAAATTTTAAAATTTACATAGTGCATGTTATCAATCATGAATGAAATAGATCCATGTTTGTTACTTCCGCTGTGTGTTTTGTATGAGACACAAAACCAGATTTTCCAACAATTGGTATCAGAGCCAAGCTTTCATAACATGCTTGTATAACATGTGATTGAATTTAAGAATCAAAGAAAATCATTTTCTTGGTGTTATGGGATTCTTGAATCTGCAGTGATTGTTCTATAAAATCACGTTTATAGGATTTTTGATTTCATAATTTGTTTTAAGAGAAAGTGATTGACTTTGCGTTGATGTGAAGTGAATTTCTTTTAATGTGGAATTTTGTCTTTAAAATAATTTCACTTGGCCATAGACTTCTAGATGGTGTTGTTATATAATCGTCAAGATAGAAGTTTAAAACTTAACGGTTTAGACCAAGGCACTGTTTCGAGATAGACTTCTTGTTGATCTTGTTATTTTCAAGGAAGTGATATAAGGATTCAATTGTTAACTTCATGATGAATAACGTCAATGATATATTGTGGCTTGGATGCATCAATGTTATCAATATATATCAAGCATTAGTTATTGAATGTAATAGTTATATAACTGTCATGTCCGTTACTTTTGTTAATGCACCGCTTGGACTACATTGCATGGCTTGAACTTTATTGCACGGCATGGCCATCTTATAAACATGAGATAATTGCATGTTAATTGCCTTGGATGTATATATGGGTTGCTATGCAAATAGTTTATAAAGGAGTATATTATATATAATGTAATAATCATATATTACATGTAATAATCCATATATTATATTATATATAATGTAATATGGGTTTATAATGTAAACTGGGTTTATATTACATTATATATATTTATATATATTAATGCTAGGATTAAAGTATTCTTTTTATGAAATTTATTCCTAATGAGATTAGGATTATGTTTTCAAGGGTTACTAGCATTATTATGGTTCTTGATCTTAAAAACCTTTATTTTAAAATATCTAGTGGGAGAGAGATACAAAGGTTGAATCTCACAGTCTCCATTGTCTGTTTATAGTAGTATGATTAAGCACCTCGCCTTAGCATATATGCCTTGCTCCCTTCGGAGGGTGTTTAATTCATGGTACTACAGAATAAGCTTCTTAACGATGAATGATATGTGTTTTTACATTAAGGACAACCACGCTATCGTGGAGTTACTTAATGACTCACATAGAATTCAGTCAATGGTGTACACTAGACTAAATTGAATGTTAACCTCCCTTCGGAGCTATGTCATTATTACTTAGAGGCTAAAGGAAATACGGCATGTTATTAGTGTTTGATAAGAGTTATCATGATAGCACTAATAATGAGAATAGTTCTCAATCAATCATAGTGTTTATAATTTACTTGCTTCCACGGAATTTTAAACATGGGATGGGATGTCGTTACATATTTTATATTATGGTTTTATTAAGGTTACATACTATATGTTTGTATGGTAAATTGATAATGTCTAGTTTACTAATTATATTCATGTTTATTATTTTCAGATCTAAAATCATGGCATCATTTAGCCCACTTGTTGCTATTCTTAATCAAAATAAACTAACTAGATCCAACTATGTTAACTGGAAGAGAAATTTGGACATTGTTCTTACAGCTAAAGAGCACAAATATGTGCTTACTCAACCAAGTCCTAACTTTCCATTATTAGATGCTCCTCTTAAAGAAAAACAACTATATGATCGTTGGCGAAAATCTAATGAGATGGTTAAGTACTATATCCTAGCATCTATTTCAAATGTTCTACAGCATCAAATGCAGGATGTAGAACTTGCTTAGGACATAATGCTAAGTCTGAAGAAGATGTTTGGTGAGCAAGGCCATTTTGCAAGGCAAGAAACTATGAGGCAGATTTATAATACCAAAATGGCTGAATGTACTTCAGTGAGAGAGCATTATCTTAGGATGATCTCTAATTTGAATACATTGAAAATTTTAGGTGCCGATATTGATAGAGAATCCCAAGTGGATATGATACTCCAGTCACTACCATAATTATTCAAGAAATTCATACTTAACTATAATATGAACAAAAAGGTTTATTCATTGTCTAAATTGATGAATGAGTTGGTAGTGGTAGAAGGCATCCTTGGTACTTCTAGTGTTGATGCCAATATGGCTAAAGCTTCTACTTCTCAACCTAAGTCGAAAGGTAAGGGTAAAAAGAAGAAGAAGAAGAAGAAGAAGAAGGACTTCACCAAGAAAGATGGTAAACAAGTTGCCTTAGGAGTTGCCAACAAAGGAAAGAAAACCAAAAGAAAGTGTTTCCATTGTGGTGAAAAAGGACATTGGAAGAGGAATTGTCCAATATTTAAGGCTGCCAAGAATAAATGTATGAAAAGAACATTCCTTCTTGAAACATGTTTGGTACAAAATCCCACAAATTCCTAGTGTGTGGATTCAAGTTGTACTATCATATCTGCAAATCTTTGTAGGGGTTTCAGGAGACCAAAAAGTTGAATGAAAGGGAAATGTTTCTTACCTTGGCTGATAGGAGCAAGATTCCAGTTGTAGCTGTTAAAGTGTTTAATTTATGTTTTGAGTCTAGAGTTTTAATATTGAAAGACTGTTTGTATGTACCTAATGTTCGAAGGAATTTAATTTCTGCAACTTACTTAGGTAAACATGGATATTGTATTATCCTCAAAGACAATGTTGTAATAAAGAATGATAAAATTTTTATCAGTTCTGGCAATATTATAGATGGTTTTTATATTTTAACTCCTGACAAGCATGATTTATACAATTCTGAATTAGATAGTAGCTCTCATGTAAAATCATTAAAGAGAAAGTTTCCTTGCTAAAATCATTAAAATCTTTGCGTTTGGGTCATATTAATTCAAATAAAATTCAAAGACTAATCAAAGATGGACTTTTACAGCCCATGAACTTTGATGGATTTCCAGTTTGCGAATCTTGTTTGGAAGGTAAAATGACCAAATGACTTTTTAATGCAAAAGGTAGAAGAGCCCAATAGTTGCTTGAATTAGTTCATATAGATGTATGCGGTCCTATGTCAACCCAAGCAAAAGGAGGTTATGAGTACTTCATCACTTTTACGGATGATTACTTAAGATATGGTTAAATGTACCTAATGAGATGGAAATCTGAAACCTTTGAAAAGTTCAAAGAGTTTAGGGTTGAAGTTGAAAATCACTTGGGTAAATGCATAAAGGTCATTCGATCTAATCAAGGTGGCTAATACCTTCTTGAAATCCCCAAATTAAAAATGGGATTGTCTCCCAATTGACTGCACCTGAAACTCCCCAACAAAATGGTGTAGTGGAACGAAGGAATAGGACCCTTTTGAAAATGATTAGGTCCATGATGAGTTACTCAACTTTACTAATTTCCTTTTGGGGGTATGCCTTAGATACAACAATACATCTTTTGAATTTAGTTCCATCAAAATTTGTTCCCACAACACCCATGGAATTGTGGAGTGGGTGTAAGCCTAGTATGAGATATCTCCACATTTGGGGTTGTCCAGCACATGTACTAAAGGGAAAGCCTTATAAGTTGGAACCAAAATCAGAAGTGTGTTTGCTTGTGGGTTATCCAAAAGAAACTAGGGGTTATTTATTCTATAGTCGAAATGATAACAAAGTTTTTGTTAGTACAAATGCTAAATTTTTGTAAAATGACTATATGAACAATTTTACTCCTAGAAGTAGAGTTGTTTTGGCTGAAATGAATGAACCTGTAATAGAACAACCAATGCATGAAACTAGGGATAATGTGGGTATACTAGATACACCACAAGACATTACTCATGAGATGACTAGTACACAGGTGCCTCATCGTAGTGGGAGAATTGTTCGGCCCACTATAAGATTTATAGGTCTGGGAGAATCTTATGAAGTTATCCAAGAAGAGGCTGAATCAGATCCCTACACTTATGAAGAGGCAATGAATGATATAGATGCACATCATTGGATCCAAGCTATGAAATCTGAATTGGATTCTATGTATTCCAATCAAGTATGGGATCTTGTAAAGGCGCCTAACGACATTAAATCTGTTGGTTGCAAATGGGTTTACAAGAGGAAGAGAGGGATAGATGGAAAGGTTTAAACCTTTAAAGCAAGACTAGAAGCAAAATGGTATACACAAAAGAAGGTATTGACTATGATGAAACTTTATGAGATTTTGATAAAGTTCATATTTTAGGATATTTATCTACAAGATAATTGTTCTTAAAAAGCCTGAATTATCCAAAAAAGAGATAAAAATAATCATGGACGGAGGTTGAAAACGCGTATAGATACAAGGACCAGACAGAAAACACTAGAAAGAGAGTCCAAATAGCACCCAAACACAAAAGTGCGTTTCGCATCCAAGAGCCAATTCAGCACTTTTGGAGTGCCGAACGGCACTTTGAAAGTGTCGAATTGAACCTTGTTGGGCTTTGGCCCAACGGCCTTTGGGTGACGAGAAGACACACCTTTTTCGACATTTTCGCAAGAGGATGAGTCCGGATTCACATTCTAATCTTCCATGCCTATTTTTTTCAGTATTCTAACCCCTATAAATAGAGGAGGCATCTCATAATTCAACACACTTTTCACCCTCTAGAGAGAAACACCTTTTTTTAAGCTCTAACAGGCATACGTTTTGAGACTCACAAATTGCTGATATTTGCTATTCCTCTCTGAGATTTGCTACAAGAATTAGAGTTTTTAGGTTTCAAAGATAATTGAATAAGTTTCTTTGAACCCTAAAATATCCTCCTAAGGAGAAGAATGCTCATGCAAGAGGTTGTTTTCTAACCCTTTTGTTTTTATGTTTCTCTTAATCATGATGATGCATGTTTCATTATTCATATTTCTGACTTGTTAATTTAGATTGTGAAAATATGCTCTTGATTCTTTCATTGTTACTATAATTTGTTTCTTAGTTTAGAGATCTGCATGTACTTAACTCTTTTTCTTCAAAATAAAATGGATTTACATCTTCCTTAGATGTAGATTTGAATTCTTTTCAAAATAAAATGGATCTACATCTTCCTTAGATGTAGATTTGAAGTTTTCTTCAAAATAAAACGGATCTACATCTTCCTTAGATGTAGATCTGATTTTTTTCTTCATAATAAAATGGATCTGCATCTTCCTTGGATGTAGATTTGAATTTTTCTTCAAAATAAAATGGAACTGCATCTTCATTAGATGTAGATCTGAATTTTTCTTGAATAAAAATGGATTTGCATCTTCTTTAGATGTAGATCTGAATTTTTCTTAAAACAAAAATGGATTTTGTATCTTCTTTAGATACAGATCTGATTTTTTTTAATGCATGCAGATTTTTGAAATAAAGAGAAAGATTAAACATGATTGTGTTTGTGTTTGTTTTATTTGTCTCATGTTGCATAAATTTAAATTATGAGTTAAACTCTCTTCTTGAAAAAAAAAAAATCTTTTTCATTCTTTTACAACATAAAAATAGATCTAATTTTTTTTTGTTATAGAAAAATATCATATTTTTATCATCACAAAACAGGTCTTATTTTTACAAAGTTAAAATCTTTTTTTTTTCTACATATTACAAAACAGATCTGACATTTTTCCAATCAAAATCTATTTTTTTTACCAACTAAAACAGATCTGATTCATTTCAAAAGAAGAGATTTCATTCATAAAATAGACTTATGTAATTATGTTTTTCACATGTTCAACATATCAGTCATAATATGCATAAAAATGGTACATTGGTTACAAGAGTCTAGAAGACCAGACTCTGTTTAGGCAGAATGGGTGACTAACACCTTCCCATTCCATAACTTAGCCTCTGGATTTAGGTCTCTGGCTAAGTAGATCTAGTCTTGTCTTTATTTATTTTGGGTAGATTGTAACTATGACAAAAAACCATGTATTCTAGTAGATTATAGCTAGGACCCAAAGCCATGTAATGTTTAAACTTTCAAACTTGTATCTTTTCATTCAATCAATAACAATGAGGCATTTCAATCATGTAAATTTGTATTTTAGTTTTTCTTATTTTTCATACATAAAAAATAAGTGGCGACTTCACACCACTTTCCCAAAAAGAGAGGTGCCCTAAAAAGCACTCCAAAAATCTCTCTTTTTTTAGGGGCACTTTCGAAGTCTCTCACAGTGGCGACTCCATTGGGGATGTCGAGGGCTAAGCTTCGTATTAGACTTAAGTGACCAAATGTGTACCCTTGCTTTGCATGGTCTTGCA
This sequence comes from Castanea sativa, assembly GCF_040712315.1. Lineage (NCBI taxonomy): Eukaryota > Viridiplantae > Streptophyta > Magnoliopsida > Fagales > Fagaceae > Castanea > Castanea sativa. The sequence continues at coordinate 72,218,094 of NC_134017.1, forward strand.
TGATATTGTTGTTTGTTTGTTTATTTATTTTTTGTGAGATGTTATATAATAGGTTGTTGTATGATATTTTGTTGTTTGTATTGTTTGTTAAAATCTTTCCCTAACTATCATAGTGTGTGCCATTCAAACAACAATGTATGCACCCCTTTTCAACAATTTTGTGGTGGTAGTAACCATGGATCACCGGTCTTCATTAGATTCGAGTAACCAATGGCAAACTCACCAACTCATAGCCTAAAGTCACTGGATCATTTCTTGTTGACTGTACAAACCATGCCATTTGAACCAACGCAATGTTCATTATATTACAAGTTGAGAGGTGTAACAACCTAACTATGGGAAACAATGAAACAACAAACCCACCCAGTGGCGAACTCATCAACTCATAGCCTAAAGTCACTGGATCATTTCTTGTTGACTGTAAAGGACAAACCATGCCGTTTGGACCAACGAAATGTTCATTACATTACAAGTTGGGAGGTGTAACGTCCTAGCTATGGGAAACAATGAAACAACAAACCTACCCTACAACGTTATGACTTAGAACCTACCCTTAGGTCGGTCCCTATTAAAATTACATTGCACATTGTGTGTTTTTGCTTTGCTTGGTTGTTTGATAGAGATGGTGACCTAGCTTTAATTGACCCAAAAGAGCCTCATGTTCTAGAGAGAGAGAGAGAAAGAGAAAAAGGGGAGAATTCGGTCAAGATTTGAAGGAATGCTACAAAGAGGACCTATGGGCAACACTCAAGCTAGTAGTTCCAGTTCCAAGCCCATCACTCCCATCATAGAACTGAATCCCGTGAGCATAGAGGACACTTTGCCTCTGCAGCATCACAATCCTATATCTGACCTACAAGATACTTCAAACCCCAACCAAATCACCTAACATCCACAAATGGGGGGAGACACTTCAAACCCCAATCAAGCAACCCAATACCTACAAACCTCAAGATATCGATCCTAATGACCTGACAAAAATTGTCCTCATTACAAGAGGGGGGGGGGGGGAGACACTTCAAACCCCCACATTTGGAGACAGACAACCAAAAGCCAAAATTCCACCAAAATTTCAACCTTTAAGATCATAAGTTCAAGCCCATCAAGCCCAAGGAAGATTCAACCCTAATGAGCCAAGAAAGAATTGAAGATGTTCTTAACTCCATCCTAGAAAGTCAAGAGAAGATAAATGAAGAGCTAGCCCAAATCTCCTGGATAGCCAACTTTGCATTACAGGTCAACTTAGCCAATCAATCTATGCTATCTACCTTGTGCAAGGATAATTCACCAAAACCCGAAGAGATTCCACATTTCCAATTTCTGAAGAAAAGAGCTAGGGATTTCAACAAGTTGTCTTTCCAACTATCCTCTCCAATCAACAAAAACATGTCGATGGCTCAATCCCCAAGGAGGTAGTGTCTTGCCACATCAATAACGGTGTAGTCAAATCATTAACTATCAATTCTAGGCCTCGAAGAAAGTTCAATGAACTCCACATACCTATGAGCCAATTGTTTGAAAGGCTCAAACTTGAAGGGTGGCTTGGCCCACTTGAACCTCGCCCTCCTCCAAGCCCACTGCCTAAAGGTTACAAGTCACATGAGTTTTGCAAATATCATCAAGAACCTACGCATCAAACAGACAAATGTATCAATTTGCGACATGCCATTTAGAATCTGATTGATCAACAAGTCATTGATCCACCATTATCAGCCAGTCATCCTGACTTTGTTTGAATTTCATTTTGGTTCCTTAGTTTTATTGTTTATTTAGGATATGCTTTCTAGTTAGTTATTTGCTCAATAAATTCCATGTTGTGTTTGATGCATTTGATTCATCATGTTATTAATATGTACATAAAAAATAAAAAGAGTTTTTTTTTTTTTTTTTTTTTTAAATAAAAAATTTTGCACTAGGGGCATTGTACCTTCTTAGTAACCTTTTTCTAAAAGCCATTTTTTGTGTTCCTTCAAAGACTCCAAAATTTTTTCAAAAGCCTTCTTTTCAAGAGAATACAAGAAGATCCATTTGGCAAAACTTTTTCCAAATCATGATGATTAATTGCTCTACCAATCAATTTGTTCCAAAGAGGGATTTAACTTTATTCAATCCATGTAAGGACTTTTGCTATATATTCAAAATATGATAAGAAAAGGTCCTAAAAGGCAATCAAAGAAATACATCCATTCATCCAAATTCCTCAAACCACATACACTTAGTCCCAATCTCTACAGAATTTGTTTCACATCATCGGAGCATTTATACTTCTATTCCAAGAAAAATTTATTAAAGGAGTTTAAGTCACTATGCTTACAAGAAATCATTACTAGGGATAGGCGGCCACCTTCGATAACCCACATTATTCCTTGACACCTATTACAATAATTATCCATTGCTAGCTAACTTGAGCCTTTAAAAAGTTAGCCTGTTTTCAATGAACCCACTAAAACTTAAACCTTGGGTAGGGAAATTAAGTATGCATGCTTAAATCTTAAGATGAGGAAGTGTTGACCTTATGGATCCAGCACCACTTTGTAAGGTCCTCAATGAAGACAATATGACAAGTTCAAAAGAGGAAAGTTCATCAAGTTCTGAAAAGAGAGTTCATCAAAGAAAGAGATAGTTCACTCCATTAAGCTAGGTTGAAAGGATCCATCAAGGAGAGATAAGATTTTGAGAAATTTCAAATCATGAGAAAAAAGAAAAAGAAAAAAAAGAAGGCCATCAAGCTAGAAAAGACTTCAACCCAAAGAGAGAGAGAGAGAGAGAGAGAGAGAGAGAGAGAGAGAGAGAGAGAGAGAGAGAGAGAGAGAGAGAGAGAGAGAGAAGTGAATGCAAGAATTTTTCATCGAGTTGTGAGAGAATACTAATTCATCAAAAGACACAAGAGACATGAGATTCCATGAAAGATCATTCAAGTTGAGAAGGATGAGCAAAAATGAAGACTCATCAAAAGCAAAATTCAATCAAATTGAGGAAGATGAGGAAAAGAAAAAAAATAAGACACATTTCATATAAAAAAAGGGTGTGTTCAATCAAGTTATGAAAAATGAAAGTGCATTAGAAAGGATAAAAGAGTGTCATGGAGAAATGCAAAATCATCCAAGAAAGATGGAAGTCTGTCAAATTGAAAAACAAAATTCAGTTGAGTGAAAGCCAATAAAATTGCAAAAAAAAATTCTAAAAAAAAAAAAAGAGAGCTCGCTAGGCTGAAAACCTAAAAGGGCAATCTAGGTAAAAAAAAAATTGAGAGTGAGTGATTTGACCACAAGATAGGATGCTAAGAAGACCAAAAGAGGGAGTTGAAAAATCAAGACCAAATGAAAGGAATCAATGAAAACCAATGAGAAGATGATGAACATGACAAAGATTTTATTACAAGAGTCAATGATAGAAGATGTGGAAAAATCTTCCAATGCTTGAAATTAAAGTATTGCATAATTTTTATCCTCCCTTTCAATAACTTGAACTTGGCCTACATTACAAACTTTGAATAAAGCCCTCCATGAAGTCCTGCTAATTGAAAGCATACATTTAGCATTGATGATAGTTTCTCTTGGATTAAGAAGGAAATTGATCAAGATTATCAAGCCCCACTGGCTGATATCTTTAAAAAACAAATTTCACAAATTCTCAAGTGGCCAAAATTTTTTTTCTAAGCCCCAAACACTCACTGTCTTTGCTCCCAATAGAAAATGACTCTCAAGAGAACAAATTTCCAAATTCTTAAAAATTTTCAAATCTTCAAACTTAGGATTTTTCCTTTTCTTGCTTGTTACCAACAAATGTGATTCCCAAGACTTTCATTTCTTTGATTGTCTTTGAAGACTTAATCTAAAAATTTTCAAAATGAAGAAGCAAATTTGATTACATGTTTTTAATGATTTTAAATCCTTTCTAGCCAATGAGATCGAGTTGACAATTGAGCATTATGATTGGTCAAAGAGGTTCAAAAGATCACCTTTTGTTCATTTGAAAAAGATAAAATTTCAAAAAATCTCATTAAATTGTTGTTTTTCAAAAAAAAAATTAAAAAAAAGAATTTTCAAAACTTCATTTTTTAAAACTTTTATTCCGAACTACGTTTAGACCCGATCCCTATGAGAGAGGTATGTAGGCAGCCTTTTCAAAGGCCCAGTCATGATCACCCAAAAAGAAACTTCATTTCAAAAAAGATTTTTCAAAACTTCATTTTTCTAAACTTTTTTTTTTGAACTACGTTTGAACCTGATCCTCTAGGAGAGAGGTACGTAGGTAGCCTTTTCAAAGGACCGGTAACAATCACCCAAAAGGAAACTTTATTTCAAAAAATATTTTTCAAAACTTCATTTCTCCAAAAAAAACAAAAAAATTGAACTAGTTTAGAACTGATCCTCTATTAGAGAGGTACGTAGGCAGCCTTTTCAAAAGGCCTAGTCACAATCACTCAAAAAAAAAAAACATCTTTTTTCAAAGACTCAAAATCAAAACATTTTTTGTGTGAATTTAGGCTAGGAGCATTTGTTTTGCATTAAGTATATCATCAATTTTCTGTGCAAGCATGTCTAAACTAGGGGCATTGGCTCAAAACATTTTTATAATAACTGAGTACTAACAAGTTCATGGAAAGAATCTTTTGCAGGAGGTGGATGTGAATTTTTCATCTACTCAACAATCACCATCAATCTTCAGTTCAGACATGCCAATCAACACTCCCACAGAGCCCATTGGCCCATCATCCCAACAATCCTTGTTTTGCTCAGTTTTGTGATTTTGATCTTATTTTACCCAAATTTTTCTTTATTGAGGTCCCTACACAATAAGATTTTTCAAAATTCACATTGATTTTTGAACTAGGGCATTCGGCCATGCATCATCCATTTCAAAAAAGAAAAAAAAAACATCATCATCATCTTTTTCATAAAAAATCAAGACTTCCAAAAAAATCATGCATCCATTTTTAAACTAGGGGAATTCAACCATGCCTCATCCATTTTGAGAAAAAAAAAAGAAATCATATTTTTCTCAAATATCAAGGTTTCCAAACAATCATACATCAATCGACAAACTAGGGGCATTCAGCCATGCCTCATTCCTAAAATTATTCCAACTTGATGGGAGTTTCGCAATGATTGCACCCACTTGGAATGATTCAGGAATATTGATTGACAAATCATGAAGTTTATTGACCAAAATCTGTAATTCATGTACTTGATCCAGAACTAAGATATTATCAAGCATTTTATAATCAAAATACTTTTGAATAATAAACTTATTTGTATTTATTTTCTCAATTTTGTACTTTGCCTCCAAAGCATTCCAAATCTCTTTCAGTGACTTCATTGATGTGTAAAGATCATAGAGACGATCCAAAAGAGTATTGAGAATGTGCCCTTTGCAAATCAGTTCGTCTTCCTCCCATTTCTTTTTTTTTGCCTTTATCTCATTAGTGTCTTCATCACTCGTAGTAGGAAAAGACATCAAATTCGGGTACAAGACATAGAAGAATTTGAGTGCAATAATTAGGAATTTCATCTTGTCTTTCCACCGGTCGAAATTGGTTCCATCAAAGAGATCCAATTTCACCAACTCATGATTCAACATCTTCAATGCTGAAACATCACTTGTTCCTTCCATTGTAGGAAATATTGTCTGAGATTGTTAGGGATATTATACAATGTAATAATGGAAGAACAAGGTTAACACAAAAGACAAATATAAAATAGATAACTTGGAGGCACAATATCGTTTTTCTTAGACAATATTTGTCCCCCACACTATTGTTGGTAAAGGGTTATCGCAAATTTGTCACCAGGATACAATCAAGATGTTGGGTTCTACAGATAGCAATTCTGGAGAATGACCACAGGATTTCTTGTGTTTCAAATGAACATAAGCCTCTATATATACCCATAGGGTTATATTTCATCAAAAGGCACGTATGGAGAGTTAAAATGTTTCATAAAACTGTTCACAAGGCTTGAAACCTCTTCAAATATATTGAATAGTCACCAAAAAATTCTATAGAAAAATCCTGATTTTCGACTTTCGATCGATCGAGAATTCCTTTCGATCAATTGAGTGCTCTTTTCAATTGGTTGAACAGGAATTGAGCACCGATCGAGTCATCCAAAAACTCCAGGATTTTTTCTTTGCCATTCTGATCAATCGAGCCAAAGTGTCAACTGATCGAAAATGCTTAAACTTGAATTTTCACTTTGAAAACTTTTTTTTAGAATAAATAATAATAATAATAATAATAATAATATTAATAATAATAATAATAATAATAATAATAATAAAAGGAACACATTTGAAAAAATGACAAATCTTAGATACAAAGTTTGTTTGGGATTCACTTATTTTGTTAAAATAGAAAAATTTTTGTTGAAAGTACTCTAGATAAAAGTAAAAGTTAATTGAAATAGTACAGTGTGACCTATAAATAGTACCAAAAGTGCAATGGGGCCCATGAATAGTAACAAAAATAAGTTAAATAGTAAAATAATCTAGTTTTTTAAGCTGGAGCCAAACACACACAGTACTTTAAGTGCTGCTCTTTAGATTCTCCTTTTAAAATTCAGCTATGTGACTACTTAACTAAAAATTACTTTTCCTTCTCATGAGAAAAAACCCACATGAGTAAACCTTAAGAATGGAATCTAAGGAACAGCACCTAAATACTGTACATAAGTTTTGCCCCTGAAAAAATATGTTAGGCACTCTTAGTAAGGATTCACACTCATTTTAATTTTCAAATATAATTATTATCCACGAGGCTTTTGCAATGGAACTTGTGATACCAACTCCATCCACGTCGTCTAGTGCTATTTTGAAGATGGTTTTCTCAAGTCTCAACCCTTCTTTCCCTTCGATATACCACGTCTTTGTTAGCCATTCAAGGAAAAAAAAAAAAAAAAAAAATCTCAAGCAAAAAACACGCCACACCGTGTAACACATTATTAATTCAGACCCTACTTTGAGATCTTTCCTAAAACCACACCCAAAAGTAATCAACTTTTAGTTCTGTGATATAGACCTTTTTTTCCAAAATAATCAAGTCAGGAAGAAATTCAAGTTAGGATATTCAAATTATCAAGTCAGGAAGTAATTAATGTTACACATGTTTCAAGCTCTAAATTTCCAAAAGGTCTAACGGGTTAAAAAGAAAACATTATTATCCAAATTATCATTAAATAATCAAGGATCTATCTTGCTATGGTTTTCACACAAAATGGTGGTAATCCGAGAAGGTGGCGAGCAAAGTTTACTTTGATGCTTCTATAGTTGGTTCTGCTCCACCAAATGTAATAAATAAATAAACAGAAATATGGAAGATAAAGAGAGGGATCGATTTGCAGGAAATTAATATTAATAGTTGTAAAACCAAATCTTAAGAAGAGGTTGGGAAATAGAAACTTTGCAAAATTTCCAATGTTTAACATGAGGTTGGGAAATTTCAAAATTTCAAAATTTCTAAGAAATGTGAGTTCCTTTACTATGATTCTTGAGTCAGAAACCACCACATCGCTCCCGTGAACTTAGTTGCAAAAATAGAACTATGGGATTTGTTTAAAGAAGATGGGTGTACTTGTGGAGCCTTGATGGGAAAAGGATTAAGTTCTGGGAACGGTGAATGTGAGTGTGGTTTTTAAGGAAAAAATAGCTAATGTGGGAATTAAAAACTCTATATTGAGGACATGTTAAGTGGTGTCTTTTTCACTGATATATTTTATGAAAATTAATGGTTATAAAAATGTGTAACTTTTAGTCATTTATGCCAAATGTAACTTGAAATCATTTCATATATATAAAATTAATGATAAGATCATAAGGCTTTCCTAAAAGAAAAAAGAATTAATATATATATATATATATATATATATATATATTGTAGAATATACAAGTGAACAGAAGTAACCGTGTAAATATATATGACTACCGTAACTTTGTATTTTAATTTTTTAATATTTTCTCTCGCATCTCCCATTAGATTCCCTCTCTCCCATTAGATTTTCTCTCTTCCCCTACTCTCTTTCCTAACTCTATTCTTTCATTATCTCCTCTTGAATCCCAACAACCTCTATAAATTCATCATATCCATCCTAAATCTAGATCCCAAACTCATCAAACCCATATACAAAATTCAAATGAATCATCAAACCCAGATCTCAAAGAAAAGAAGAAGCAAAAGAAAGAGCAGAGGGAGGAGGAAGAAGAAGAAGAAGAAGAAGAAGAAAGAAAGAAGAAGAAAAAGAAAAAAGAGCAACGGCAGTGACTGATCTAGTGAGAAGAAGAAGAAGAAGAAGAAGAAGAAAGAGTAGCAGCGGTGGTTGATCTAGTGAGAGGCTGTGGGTTTGGGATGAGAGGGATGAGAGCAGCGAGAGTTTTATGTGGGTGTTTTCAGATTTGAGAGGGGAGAGAGAATAAATAAAAATAATGATAAAAATGAATAAAAATAATTATTTAAATAAAATAATGTGCAATATATAAACTAATGTAAGTGTTTTTGAAAAATGATTGTATAAAATAGAAAACGTAAGTTTTTATGCTAAAATAGGTTCTTTTGCAAAGCTCTTATCAATTGGAAAGAAACTTTTCTGTATTAACCAAACATCAATATCTAGTTTTCCTGTAAAATTATAAAAAAAAAAAAAAGAAAAAAAAAAAGCAATACCTAGTTAGAGTTGGCATCCTTTGGAGGAAAATCCCAACAGTGCAATTATTATGGACTCCAACAAGGATGCAATAATCTAATTGAGATAGGATAGAAGATGCAGTTACTATAACTAGTCCTTTCCATCTTACAAGTTAATAAGCAGAGTATTTGTGCACTACTTACAATTTCAAACACTTTCCCATAAAAATAAGAAATAATAAAGTTGTCGGTTGACCATTGTTGAACACACGTAACTGTTCAAAACTTTCACTTTTGTTCTGTGTCGTTATTCAATTGTGCATCATGTGTTAGATATAAAATATTCTTAAAAAATGTGGAAGGTTTGTATGAAACTGTCAATAATAATTTTCAAATCCTGTTATAACTTGTTTTCTTTCATAGATGACATTAGCTCAGAGCAAGATACTATATATGTGGCCACAAAAATACAAATATATTTCTTGGGGCAAATAAGAAATGGATATGGTGTCATTGGCTTCAACCACTTTCTATAAATAGGGTCTCTCTCTCTCTCTCTCTCTCTCTCTCTCAACACAAAACTAATTGGAATACGCATATCACACTGTCCACGGCCTTCTTTTACGCAGCCTCTTCTTTCTCCAAACCTCAAAATGCGTCCAAAAATATCCAAAATACTGACAAGATTACTAATATTGGGTTAAAATAGTTTGACTCTGGTTAATTAATTCAATTACTCAAGTTAATTAATTAGATTCAATTGCATGCAAATCGTGAAGGCACAAACAAATCACCAAAAATACTAAATGTAGCGGAAAACAAATTTGACATGGTGATTTGTTGACAAATGGGAAAAATCTTATAAGGCAAAAACCCCACTGAGTGATTATAAGGTCACCACTCTCAAGAATCTACTAATCAACAATCAAGCGGTCACAAGTATAAGGAATCTTACCAACTACCCTGACCTATCCCAAAATATCAACCCACAGTTGAACTTTTACTCCAATACCCAATTGTACTTGATCTTGTAGTAGCCTTCTTTCTTTTAATGCACAAACCTTCAATTTGAGATTGACCCTTTGCATGAATCCTAGTACGTGACTAACTCTAGCAACTTGAACAAATGTTGTTGGTTGCAAAATTTTTCACTTTATCAACAATGAAGATCTAAAAGCGCTTGGTTAGAAAACCCTATGGCATACAAATGCAGTAGCTTCACACAAAGAAAATAAGTCTCTTGTTCTCTGTATCAATATGTGATGGCTTTTAAAAATAAGCTTTATATATGTTTAGCTTTGTAAGAGAGAGAGAGAGAGAGAGAGAGAGAGAGAGAGAAACCCCTAAACAATTGCACAAGTCTAGGCTGAATTTTAGATTTAGAAAACTGAAAATCATAAGTCTCGATAGATCGAGTTGCTGTCGAGCTATCTATCAAGCTTCACATTAAGTCTCGATAGCAGGCATCTGTCGAGTTATCTGTCGAGACTTAATGAACAGCTTTTCTTCACTTGTTTCTTGGACCAATCTGCATGTCTTTAATACTTGACTTGAACAACATGTTTCTTAAAGTACTAAACCCATCTTATTAGATCTACCCAATTACAAGTAAAGTGCATTTTGTCAAAGGATTAGCTAATTACAATACAATATGATTCTAACAGTCTCCCCTTTTGGAAATCCGTGACAAAACCACAAATAACAATTATGAAAGAAGTCTAACATAACTATCCCATAACTTACAAAAGTACATAAGTCTAACCCTATTACGAACTCTTGAAAAACTTTGCAAGAAGAAAGACTATGGCATGGTAAACTTACAACATGTCTTAACTAAAACATTTAAACAAGATTCATCAAAGCATCAAATGTGAAACATAGACAAGTTGTATAAATTAAAAAATATATATATGTGTGTGTGTGTGTAAAGAGAGAAAAGAAACAACACATGTGAGACAAAGGTGAAGAAACAACACATGTATGTACACACACACACACACACACACACACACACACACACACACACACACACACACACACACACACACACACATATATGTATGTATCGAAGAATACAATGTATGTAAAAAGTGGTCACAAGACCATAGTACATGAAGTGAGAAAAGATACACCAAAACCTCATTACATCCCTCAAAAACACCCTCCCCCTATCTAGTATATCTTATGCTAGCTCTCCCTTTAACATAATAACTACTCTCATATACAAAACTACTCCTCCATTTTGTCACGAGTGACAAAGGGTGCATCACTGAGAGGTTGTCATCTCATCATCACTGGAAGAGCCAAAACCATCAGCATCATCATCATTTCCATTAGAAGAGGACTCCTTAATAGGCTCGGGTGAAGGTGAGGGCGCAAAACCACCAAGGCAAGATTGGTTGCAAGCAATGTGACTAATTCTGGTGTTCTTCTGACACATCTCATCATACAGATGGTCAAGAAAACTACTAAAATCAGCACGCATGTGCTGAAGCTACTCCATGATGTCAGCGAGATAGAAATCTGCCCTAAAGGAGGAAGAAGGGACAGATGTAGAGGAGGGTCGAGAGGAAGGGACTGTAAGGGTTGAATCCATCATCTCCACACATGGTCGCTTCACAACAAGCTGCACTGCTCTCTTAAGGATAGACTCCTTACTTATGGCACCCATGACATGGAAGAGAGGAGAAGGAGGAATAGTGGCGTGCATGTGTGTGATAGCCGAAGGAAAGACTAGCTTATCATATGTACTAGTGTCTTAGTAGCAGTCTATAATAGATACTATCATGTGTGATGGAAAATCTATAGAAAGATCTTCCATGAGAGAAAGAAGGAAACGAGCATGAGGCTCAGTGATAGTGTTATATTGTGACTGTGGAGTGAGTACAAAGGTCATCACTATATTAAGGATCCGTGGACCCTTAGCAAACTCAGTTGTAGAGAAATTTAGGGTACCTCCTCACAACATGGCCTCTCACAAAAGAGTGAGGCCAACTTGTCTCTAGAAATGGAAGAGAGACATTGATGACTAGGGTAATCCGAATGATCCACCCTAGGGACACGTAATACCTCATAAATGAGCTCCGGAGAAACTACAATACATATACCCCGAAATACCATAGTAAACCTAGGTATAGAGGTATTGATGGTGTGCATGTTGGAGTAAAACTCCTATATAAACAAGTCAGGACACCTTAAGGGTTTCTTACTAAGAGAAGCCCATCCTCGAGAGCTAAATGCACTGGGTAGAGGAGTGTCTGAAAAGTCAAACAGAATGACCTAGCATTCTAAATGAATTGTCCGGTTAGAAAAGTTCTCAAAGAAATCATCTCGTGCCTTCTCATCATAGAATCAAATAGAATCAGAGGGAGCAGATGAAAAGGAAAAGTAACCACGACGTATCGGGTTTTTAGAAGGAATAGATTTATTAGGTTCCATGACAAGGAGACTAAATGAGAGAGAGAGAGAGAGAGAGAGAGAGAGAGAGAGAGAGAGAGAGAAGAAGAAGAAGAAGAATGACAGAGAATCACAGTAGAAGGTAAGGCACAGGAAAGAAGAAAAACAACATGCAATGCATGACAATGCATGAACATATTACGTGCTAAAGAAATTGCATCATGGGTAGAAAACCCAATCCAAACTAAAAGCACTTATAAGATATAAACAGTCACACAATCCTAGAATGCATAAAATTGTTGGGTTAAAATGAATTAACCCCTTGCAAATTAATTAATTACCCAAGTTAATTAGTTAAATCAAATTACATGCAATAGTGTGGTAGCACAAACAAATCACCAATTATACTAAATGCAACGGAATTAAATTTGACACAGGCGATTTGTTTACGAATGGGAAAAACCACCAAAGCAAGACCCCACTAGGTGAATTTAAAGTCACCACTCCCAAGAATCCACTATTATCACTCACAAACGATTACAAGTATAAGGAATCTTACCAAACCCTTTGGCCTATCCTGAAATACCAACCTGCAGTTAAACCCTTACCCCAATACCAAATTGGACTTGTATTGTATTGGCAATCTTTCTATTCAATGCACGAATCCTAGTACGTGACTAACCAATGATGTACGGATCCCAGTACGTGGCTAACTCACCAACTTGAAGAAGATGTTGGCTGAAAAGTTCTTTAGTTCATCTACAATGAAGATCAGGAAGCTCCTTGGTCACAAAACCTTTGGCGTAAAGATGTAATAGCTTCAACAGAGAGAATAATGAACTAGGGCACTTTCTGCTTGTATTCTCTTGTCCGACGACCTTTAAAATAAGTCTTATATATGTCTAGGGTTGTGAGAAAAGAAACTCTATACAAATAATTCAGCATGGGCTAAAGATCAGATCTAGAATTTTTGATTTCGTAAGTCACGACAGAAACAGCTTTTGTCAAGCTTCTGTTAAGTTTTAACATTAAATCTCGATAGAAGCCTTTCTGTCGAGATTGCTGTCAAGCTTTAATAAACAGCTCTTCTTCACTTGTTTCTTGGTTAGATCTTCATGGCTTTAACACTTGACTTGAATAACATGTTTCTTGAAGTCTTAAACCCATCCTAGATCTACCTAATTACAAGTAAAGTGCATTTTGTCAAAGGATTAGCCAATTATATAAAATATGTCCCTAACAAAAACATTGTTATAATGAACTAGAATGAAATGCATGAACATGTGAGATCATTTTAACAAAACCCAACCTAAATATTTTGACAAAAACACAATAACCCCAAATTTTCCCAAAAACTAAAACCTAGGTTACAAAATGCATGAAAATGCATGAGGAAGGAGAAAAAGAGAGATTTTTAATACTTACCAAGGGATTGAGACTTGGATTAGGTAGAAATCTTGAGGGGAGGAAGGATTTTAGTGAAAAGGAAAGGTTTGGATCAAGAAAGAAGAAAGAGAGATCGAGATATTTGAAAAAGCTCAAAACTGGGTTGAACTTTGATATATATATATATATATATATATATATATATATATATATATATATATATATATATAAGCATAACTCGATAGATCGAGAACATATCAAGCTTCTATCGATAACAAAATCTTGATAGATAGAGAGGTATTGAGGAGGTATCAATGGCAAAAGATCTCGATAGATCGAGGAAGTATCGAGCATCTATCAAGCAAACAGAGACTCCAAATAATTTGACTTAATGGATCAGACTATGTATTGAGAGATATCAAGAACAAACCCATAAATCTCAATAAAAGAGGCATGTATCGAGAGGTATCGAAAAGCTATCGAGGAGGTGTCGAGTTGCTATCGAGATATCTGAAAGAAGGTTTTCAACGAGGAGAAGTAACAAAAGATAAATGCAAACAAGATACACACCAAAACAAGCAATCAAGAAGCATGTTAGACATAAAAACACAACCTCAAATCTAGATGCAAAAAATTCCTAGATCAAAAACACACTAAACAAGTCTAACCAAATTTTATTACAAAACATGTTTAGACAGTTTAGAGAGCATATACTACCTTATGTATTCCTTGTGATGGCCAAATCACATAGTACTTGTACAATACTATCAAGAGTAGCAAAGAGTAAGCGTGTTGTGTGTGAAACTTTTGCAAGAGAGCATAAATACACGCTTGATGCACACACCCTATCACAAGTGACATGTCATGATTATTGTAATACTCTATGTCAAATTAGACTTCTAGCATTGTTTTCATGTCTTTGTATCCCATTGTATGCTCTTTTACTTAGTTTAAGAGCTGTTTACTTGGTTTTAAACTAACTTGTAAATCAAGTTTGTTGCCATTTTTTTGTATGGTTTGTGCTTGTGCGGTTATTTTGTAGATGCCTCATCGATCTTCACGCGGAAAAGATCCTTTGACTGATATCACATCATCTCCAGTATCAAAGAGGACTCGACAATCGTCAGCAAACTTTGATAACAAAAGGTTTAAGACTCTTCTAGACTCTCAATCATTCAACAACAATTTCAAGAATGCTCCAACTATGGTCGAAAGGATTGTGAGATTTGATACACTGGGATCAACTTTCATCCCTAAAATCTTTGCTAACAAAGATTGGGTTAGCTTTTTTGGTGGCTTTAAAGATCCTATTGAAGAGTTAGTCAAAGAATTCTACTCCAACACATGGTTTATTAGAGCTGAACTGAAATGTTGGGTTCATGGAAAAAACTTTGTCATCACTCCAAACTATCTAGCGAAGATCCTTCATATAAATCGTTCGGTAAATGTGGATACATCTCCTTATGATGACAGATTGGCTCCCGTTGTCCAAATTCTTGAAACATTAAGAGCAGATCTTGAAGTTTCCTCCACGGGTACATCAATTGCTACTTCAAGATTCGAGTTGGAAATGAAGACTCTTACCTTGATTATGTACTTAAACCTATACCCACTGACCAACACAAGTTTCATTAGCCTTGGAAGGGCCCAATTCCTTTGTGATCTTATTAATAAAGCTCAAATTGACATTTGTGCTCACATTTTTCAGATTTTGGGACAAACTATAGGTTGATTAGCTACAAGGACATGTCTACCTTTGTGTAGTCTCATCATGAAGATTATGACTCTTAAGGGCATCCATCCTCCTAAGAATGGAACGGTATTGCCTCATCAATGTTCGATTTCTTTGCATTCTCTATAGAGTAGCAAGGTTCACTCCTTTGCTGAAAGGGCAAAGAAGAGCCCTTCCAAGCCTCTAAAGAGTAGATCTCAGACTTCCTCTCCTGCCTCTCCCATTGGGAAAAGCTCAACTGCTCCAAGTGTCTCCAAACTTCCTAAGACATTACTTCCTCATATTCCGAAGCCTCAACCTTCCAAAACTCACTCTCAGCCTGGATCATCTATCTCTCACATGGATAGGATGATGACTTTGATGGAGGGTTTACATGAGCGCATTTCTAGTCTTGCAAATATCATGTACTCTCACTATAATCATGTTTAGCTTCACTTGACTACTATTGAGACATAGTTGGATGAGATTTAGCAAAAACTAAAGGTGAACCTTTAGCTATTCATGCAAAAAAAGGGAGAGAGACTTATTGTGAATACACCATAAAGTAAGGGGGAGAGAATCATAGAGTAAGGAGGAGTGCATATAGAAAGGGGGAGCATTGTGGGGTTTGGCCACGCAACTTAGAAGTTCTAATAGCTTTTTGCCCCTGTTTTGCCTAATATGTTCATTTACATTGCTTTATTTTAAAGCTTTCAGTACTTTAGTTTAAAATTTAGTTTATCTTTAGTACTATGTGTATCTTGGTTTTTTATAGCTGTTTCTTGATGCTTTTAGTTATCTATTACTTCTTACTTTAGTTTCTTTAATGCATCGTGTGCTTGTTGGACATGCAATTAATTTTTGCATTGCTCTTAATTACTTGCATGTCCGGAAGATCATTTATTCATTAAATGTTTATTGTAGTCATTTCTTATTGACTGTTCATGTTTGATCAAGTTATGCTATAAGTTCATATATCTTTTATTTTTACTTGATCGCATTTTACTTGCTCTTTATACATGCTTTGTATTCTACTTGTCATGTATTTAGGGAAAATATTTGTTATGTGCAAGTTTTTCAGGATACAAGTGTATATGGTTCAAGTGGTTCACAGGGTTTAGATTTAGGTGTGAGTGCGTTTTGTCTCTATTCCCATACTCACGTTTTAAGTTTTAAGTCTATTTAGGGGTTTTGTCACAGAATAGCCAAAGAGGGAGATTGTATAGTTATAAAGTCTATTTAGGGATTTTGTCACGGAGTAACCACAGAGGGAGATAAGGATTTCGCAACTCTTGACCCATAAAATAGGCCACATGAGAAGCACATGCTGGAATTCGAAGAGTCTTTGATAGGCTGGATTTGCGAGTCATTTGCAACTCAAGCCAATTCGCGAGTGACCCACGAAACTCTCTATCTGATTACTTTTGAGTGCGTATTTTCTCATTTTTTTACTAACACTATATAAAACCTCATTACCCACGAAATGTAAGAAGTAAAAGGAGTATTCACAAGAAACTTTTGAGAGAGAAAAACCTAGCCTAACACTTAAGAGTTAAAAATTGTTTACCCACAATCATCTACATAATTTTCCTCAGAGTTTCCATTTACTCCTACCTCTCCATCTACACATCCTTGTGAGGTTTTTAGCTCAAACACTTACCTCACCCATTCTGAGTGTTGAGAGAAGTTTTGGTACCTATGGGAAGTATTGGAAGAAGCCATTACGTAGTGGATGCAATCGGGCGGAATTGTGGGATCTGGATAACTAGTGAAGACAAGACTTCGAGAAGTCCGTTGGTAGTTAGAGCTTAGAGAGTTCAAGTATACTGGGTAGATTAGGCTTGGAGGGTCTTTTTGATATTCGTGTACTCCAACTTATTCACTAGTGGATTGATTTCGACTTGGAGGGCCACGAAGAGGTTTTTCACTGAATACTTCGGGTTTCCTCTTTGATAACAAGTCTCGATGTTATCTTGTGTTTGTATCTCTCTTCCCTACTCTTTAAGCTTTACATTTATCACTTATTGTACTTGCTTATGACTTAGAGTAGTGTTCCAGTTTACTACACTTCATTTATTCTTGTTTCACACTTATTAGATAAGTTAGAGTAAAAAGTAAAAAAAATTAAGCCGCAATTTAAAATTGGGGTCTAAATAAGCATTAATGTTTTCATACTAATTGAGCTTTCACGTAAGAAAGTTATTACAAACAATTTTAAGAGAAACAACATACATTCGGATTTTCTTGACTTAAATATTCACAATTATGTATTATCATAAGACTCAATATTATCCATGCATGACATAAGGGTCAAGGTTCACGAAAGGACTAAATCCTATATGTTAACATGTATAATGTTGTGGGCTTTAGGCCCAACTAGTTTACTTGTATAGCACTCTTACTTGTACTACACTCATATTTACTTGTACTGCACTCATATGCCTCCTATATAAAGGCATTCATGTATATTCTTTCAGTGAGAAATACAATACTATTGAATTTAATATTTCTAACATGGTATCAGAGCCACTACTCTGACTTTTATTGGTGTTACTCTATTCTCAACATCGCTTCCGCCATCACAACAACTGCTGCAGCCTTTTGCCGTTGAACCTTCGACGTCTTCCAAACATCATCCTTGGGTTTCAGACCTGTAGCAGTCATCGTTAAGGAGTCACCCGCCACGTCATCGTTGACTCGCGTTAACTGACGTTGACCTGCGTTGACCCGCGTTGACTTTGACTTGAAGGTTGACTTTGACCGTTAACTTTTCTCAAGGGTTAACTTTTATTTGCAGTCCAGGTGCTCCTTACACAGTTTTTCGCGTAGATTTCATTTTTGCATATTTTTCTTCTAAATGAAGAATAAGTACAGGTCTTCTTCCTTTTGCAACAATCGTCGCTGACAATCCAGCAAACGTTTTTATAATTTTTGCAAACGCTTTGGTCATAATATTGAGACTTGCTATCAGCGCAATAAATCAGCTGTTTCAATTTCTGCTACCACTATTGCTAACATTGAGTGTGTCCAACCAATGGCTCCCGTCTCTGCACAGTCTAAGTATTCAGGTCGCACTTTCACCATGTCCACAGATGACCTTAAAAACATCATCGTCAATGTCATTCGTATGGTTGGTAATGCATCTTATTCCTCTTCTCTCTCAGTTTTATCCGGTATGTCTCCTTCCTCTTGGCTTATGGATTCTGCTTGTTGTAATCACATGACACCTCACTCGTCCTTATTTCTGAACTTAAACCTGCACCACACCCTCTTACTATTCGTACAGCAAATGGTTCCACAATGTCTGGTCATAATATAGGTTCCGTTTCAACCTCCAACCTCTCAATTTCTAGGGTCTTTAATGTTCCTGACCTTTCTTACAATTTGTTTTCTGTGGGGCAATTAGCTGAGTTGGGTTATCAAATTATATTTGATTATTCTGGGTGTATTGTGCAGGATCAAAGGACGGGACAGGAGCTAGGGACCGGTCCCAGAGTTGGGTGTATGTTTTCCGTGGACAACCTTCGTCTTCCACTTATTGCTCATGTTTCTATTGTCGCAGCAGCTGCAATTTCTTCTATTCCTTCCTTTGCACTTTGGCATGCTCGTCTTGGTCACACATCTTCTTCTCGTGTACAACAATTGGCTTCTAGAGGTTTGTTAGGTTCAGTGTCTACAGAAAATTTTGATTGTGTTTCATGTCAATTAGGAAAACAACCAGCTTTGCCTTTCAATACTAGTGAATCAATATCCACTGATATCTTTGACCTTATTCATTCTGATGTTTGGGGACCTTCCTCTGTCTCTAGTATTGGTGGATCTCGATATTTTGTTGTCTTTGTTGATGATTACTCTCGCTATAGCTAGATTTTTATTATGAAACATCGTTCTGAATTATTGTAAGTATATTCTAATTTTGCAAAAATGGTTGAAACTCAATTTTCAAAACGTATCAAAATTTTTCGATCTGATAATGCTCTTGAGTACACTCAATATGTTTTCCAAGCTGTTTTGCATTCCTATGGCACTGTTCATCAACTAACTTGTCCAGGTACCTTTCAGCAAAATGGTAGAGCCGAACGAAAACTTCGTCATATTCTTGACACTGTTCGTGCTCTTCTTCTCTCTACCAAAGTTCTTGCTCCTTTTTGGGGCGAAGCTGCTCTTCATGCTGTTCATGCTATTAATTGCATTCCCAGTCTCTTTACAGACGCTTAGTTGGCAGCCTAGTTTATCTTACTGTTACTCGTCCAGACATTTCCTATGTTGTTCACCAGGTGAGCCAATATCTGTCTGCTCCACGATCGACTCACTATGCTGCTGTTCTGCGCATTCTTCGGTACCTAAAGGGCACTCTCTTCCATGGTCTTTTCTACTCTGCTCAGTCTTCTCTTGTTTTCTGACATTTTTTGATGTTGATTGGGCAGGAGATCTCACTGATCGCAGGTCCACCACTGGTTATTGCTTTCTTCTTTGTTCTTCTCTGATTTCTTGGCGAAGCAAGAAACAAACTCATGTGGCCCGTTCCAATACTGAAGCAGAATATCGTGCCCTTGCTGATACCACATCTGAGCTTTTTTGGCTACGATGGCTTCTCAAAAACTTAGGTGTGTCTACATCCTCTGCTACTCCTCTTTATTGTGACAACAAGAGTGCCATTCATATTGCTCACAATGATATCTTCCATGAACGGACTAAACACATCGAGATCGATTGTCATTTTATCCGTTATTATCTTGTCCATGGTGCTCTCCAGCTAATATCAGTCTCCTCTATAGATCAACTTGCAGATATCTTCACCAAGTCACATCCTACGGGACGCCTTCGTACTTTAGTTAACAACCTTAAGTTGGTCTCACATCCACCTTGAGTTTGAGGGGGGCTGTTAACATGTATAATGTTGTGGGCTTTAGGCCCAACTAGTTTACTTGTATAACACTCTTGCTTGTATAACACTCTTACTTGTACTACACTCATATTTACTTGTACTGCACTCATATGCCTCCTATATAAAGGCACTCATGTATATTCTTTCAGTGAAAAATACAATACTATTGAATTCAATATTTCTAACACTATAAAAGTGAGCCTATACTCAGATACCAAAGTAAACACTGTTTAGACCCCTAAGTCAGTTTACTATCAATTAAGGATTTGAAATTGTGTTCGGATAGATAATTAATAAATTTCACGTCCAATATGGGTAAATCAACAAATGACAACCACAAAATAACTTCACATGTACTAGTGATACAAGGAATTGTTCACAAAGTAAAAACCCAATCAAGAAAAACACTTTGGAGCCAATCCCAACTCATCAAATCTTCTATGAAGACTGTTGCAATGAAACATTTGTCATAGAATTTATCCAACACTAAAAATCATTGCATAGCAGATTGCTACAGTATGATTGACACAAACACAGATTTAGAATTGTTAAAACTGATCACCATTAATGGTGGCATTAGTGTTGCAGGTATCAAAAGGGTAAGAGCCTCTATTCAATCCACAACCTCATCCATAAATATTACTTACGCCCACGTCCACGACCATGGTTAGGCCGAATAGCAACAAGTGTTAAAACAAGGTCGTGAAATGATGATTCGATATCGAAGTCTTTAAGAGATAAAGGGCGACTAGCTCACGTCATTTCATTAGACAAGGCTTTCATTTTGTGCATGAATTGATCAGTGACAAAGAGATCCCCATACCTAATGCTTTGAAATTGCATGTGGATTTGAAGAACCCTAGTATTTGAAGTTAGTGCAAGAGAGAAGTCTAATATAAAGTGGTCCATATCTCGTGGGATATGTTCCTATCAAGGTGGACATGAATTGGAGCCATTATTCACTACAAAAAAAAGGTTCTATAGCTGCGTTTTGAAAACGTGGCTATAGGTTAGAAAAACGTGGCTATAGGACGATTTGGTCTATAGCCGCGTTTTTTTAGGCCGCGTTTTTACCCATGGCCTAAAATGCGTAACTATAGCCTACAGGGGTCTATGGCCACGTTTTTATAGCCGTGGCTATAGGCCGGGACAAATGGCCACGTTTTTATAGCCGTGGCTATAGGACAAAAGTTGATTACCTGGAAGGAAGATTAGCCACGTTCAAAACGCGGCCATAGTTGTGAGCTTAAGCCGCGTTTTTAAAAACGCGGCTTTATCCCACAACTGTGGCCACGTTTTAAAAACGCGGCTTCAGCCCCTTACTTGCCTTAGCCAATCACCAACTATTTCTGCAGATTGGATTCCTCTAACACCTTCTTCAAGAGCAGCTACTGCTTTGGCAAGTTTTCCTTCTGCTAAATAGCCCTCAACTCTATTGATGACAGATTCAATCCCATCACCAGACTGATCAACTTCCTTAACCTAAACAAAAAGCCAAAAGCCAAAGTCAATTAACTTTAAAATGAGTGAGTTATGTGTGTATTTAAGGGTAGAGTAGGCCTCTTATCTGCATACCTTTAACCAGGATGCAATATGTGCTAAAGAATGTGCAAGGATGCCACCACCACCTGGTGGGATCAGGCTGAAGTGCCGTAATGTCCCTTTCAAGGCATCAAACTGCGAGAATCATAAGATCATAGAGAAATTACAAAAGGATATTGGTAAAAATATTTGGAATTAGTATGACTTAAAAACTTTTTTATGATCGTGAGAACAGTAGGAACA
Organism: Castanea sativa; assembly: GCF_040712315.1. Lineage (NCBI taxonomy): Eukaryota > Viridiplantae > Streptophyta > Magnoliopsida > Fagales > Fagaceae > Castanea > Castanea sativa. Next base: position 72,239,877 of record NC_134017.1, read on the forward strand.
ATAGCCGGGTTGAGCATCTACACTTTACACAGATCAACATGAATCACTTTTACTAAAAAACTTTTAATGTGTTATGCATCTATGCATACACAGATCAACATGAATCACTTCTACCAAAAACTTCTTCTTAAGTATTCAACAACATCCATCGCTATCCATTAGTTACATTAAATGGTTCCCAAGAATTCAAACATTTGCAACAAGATCAATTAAATGATATCTATTTACAAGAATCTAAGAAAATTACTCAAACAGCTAGTCACCTCATCCTATATGCCACATGTTTTAGTTAAGGAAGCAGTAAACAGAAAATCTGAACCAATGGAGCATTAACTAAATCATAATCTCCAAAAACTGCACATGAGAGTGGATAACTAACAAGAAATTTGGCATACAATTTAGCAGCAGGCTTGCAGCCAATGAAGAAGAAGACCCTTCTCCAGTTTCCACCTTAAATTCTTTTTTGGACCTTCAATTCCCTCCCCTGCCAATTTTGTTTTCTATTGTTGCTTTCCCTTCTCTTACTCACCAATATTTCTTTTTCTTGCGAGAGAAAAAACATGTTTGGGCTCTATCTAGAAGTCCAGCAACAAAGTAGTCATGAGGAAACTTGCTGATAACGAGAGGCGAAAAGTTTTCAGAGAGTCAAAAAGTATTCCTCCGCTGTAAGGAATCACCAGCACCTTCCCCAGACTTCCCTCACCGGTTGCAGATGTTTACGTTAAGACCCTCCCCTAAGTATTGCACAGGCTACAGAACACAATTCCGAAAAGGCCCTCCCCTAAGAGGGGGTTTAACATCTCTATGTTAAGAATACATGAGGGGCAAATACTTCCTTAGATTGGTATTCATGGGACAAAACAGTGTGAAGTGGCTCCTTGAGACCTGGTTGGAACTCACACAGGCTGATTCCAAGACTTTTGTGAGTACTAACAAGGAGGCTAACAAAGTCATCATTGTCCAACAACAAACCAACGCCTTTGGCAACTATGTGACCATAACAGAATACGGTGGTGGGGGACATCAAGGGATGGCTACTATTTCAGAAGGGCTGGTTAGCTGTGGAGCGCAATTCCTTCTTTTGATGTGGACTGTTTGGAGAGAAAGGAGTTCACAGGACTTTAAACAAAAAGAATGTTCAGAGCTCTCATTTTTTTTCATTAATTTAAAAATATTTACTTCTTTATTTATAGAATTAATTAAAAAAAATTGCATTCTTTATAATTCACTTCTAAAGTTAGTGAAACTTCTACAATAGACAGGAAATTGGCAAATAAATTTTTCCAGACTGCTTAAAACAATTTTTTTTAAATGAATAAATAAAAAAGTTTAATCAATTGGAAAGTTAATTTATATTTTAAAAAATTGACATCTACAATAGACAGGAAATTGGCAATTAAATTGTCAAGACTGCTTAAAACAACCAAAAAAAAAAAAAGGTTCAATGTATAGGAAAGATAAGTTATATAAAAAATGTAATCTTCTCATCATATTCAACAATAACATTCCTCTTATTCATTATTTCAAACACCAAGATGTTGAAACTTATGCTATGATAGCACATTTTAGAACCAAGATTTTCAACTAGACCATTGATGGCCAAATAAACAGGTGTGTTAGCACTAATGCTTAAAACCGAAGCCTAATGCAACAATAGCAACCAATCCAGCAACAGAATATGATAATATGAACATCTATGCTAAATTAGCCATCAAATGCAAAATTGAAAACTCACACTGTTCACATCAGACGTGTGTGTGTGTGTGTGTGTGTGTGTGTGTGTGAGAGAGAGAGAGAGAGGAGGTATTGAGTTAAGATTGACCTAGAAAAAGGGGGGGGGGGGTGGAGTGGAAAGTAACAAGGTTTTGCAGAGAGTATTGGGGGGGGGGGGGGCGGGGGAGAAGAAATGGAAAACTTACTAGCAAACATAGAATATGACATTAACAGATGCAATAGCCTCATAATCAAAGACCCTCCTATCAAATGAAGAAATGAATAAAGAACATCATCACTGATTAGCTGGACATATATATATATATATATATATATATATATATATATATATTTAAAGCAGGCCCAACCTCACAGCTTTCATCTTTTGGAAACAAAAGATGTTATGCATTTCAAGCTTGACTTGATGAAATCATTTATAATTTCTTAGACTAGACATTAGCATATAACAATGCAAAAATCAATAAAAAAATATTTTAAAATAAATTAGACAGCCACACATTACTAACCAAATAAAAGTGCTATCAAAAAATTTTGCAATCAGCTTATTGTACTATATTAGAAGGACTGCAACTTATGCTCTTTAGCAATAATTAATAGAGTTATTGAAGCAAGTCCCAGTGAGGTTACAAAAAGATAACAATCAAAAGCATTAAGAAGTATTTGTGCTTAATAATAGGAGAATTTTTTTTTTTTGATAAGTAGTTAATAGTAGGAGAAATGAAATCTACTACCATTCATGTTAATGATAGGACAAACAGATAAATTACCTTGTGATTCAATTGCAATAGTGTATCTGTGCCATTTGTTGTACACGCTTTTGATTCTCTCATCTACTCTTTGCTTTGGAATGAGTTTTTTGCTTCCTAGATCTTCTAGTAACTTTTGTTGGACACGCTTTTGATTCTCTCATCTACTCTTTGCTATCTAGGCATATTGAAAAATTAATAACAGATAACAGGAAAAAATAATCAATATCAAAGCATCATAAATATGGGGGTGGGAAATAATTGCATCAAACATTTAAAAAAGAAAAAAAAATCTAAAGGGCTAAATCCAAATGCAGCAATATTTGAAGCAATTTTAAAGATTTTTTCCTCCTCTCAGTGGCTCCCACTCATCTTTTTCTTTTTTCTTTTTTTCAAATCTATTAATCATTCTGCAACATGAAAATCACAATCAATACGTATACTTGTCAATTGAAAATAGTCCAAAGTTTACTGCCAACAACGTAGGAGTTATAGCCGTAACTGGAGATTGTGCTAACTTCCATAAATATATGTACTTTGCCTAAAAAAGTCTGTAATTCCACACCACGAAAAAAAAAATTCCAGGTTATCTTTAAACTTTAGACTACAAAAATCTAATTCCATCCAAACCAAGAAAAGAAGACAAACTATACTTCATCCAAAATTTTTTTTATAAAGAACATTATAATTTCAGATTTCAAAATCCAATAATTTCAATCCCCCTTACAAATAATAGAACAGGTAAGAGGGAAAACAAAACTTGACAATTAAAGCGAAATGATTTTAAAGGATTACTAACCATTAAAACTCATGTAGGATCTCATTTGGTGGGTGTTTCCACTTATAGGGAGGAAAAGAGTTATGAGTCAAAATTCCTAAACTAACAACAAACCATAATTGAAGAGAATATTAGGAAAAGAAATTAATACCTTTAACTCTACTTCTGCTTTGATGAAATTAGAGGTTATAGATTATAGAAAGATTCCACATCATCTCAGCTGAAAAAGAAATCGAATGATCTAAATTCAAAAGAGATAAATTCAACACAAACCCATTACCGAAAATACTGAATAAAAATAGTCACATTAGAATTCTGAACAGATTAGTTTTTTTATATTGAGAAACTTGAAATCAGTGTTTTAATGAACCTGAAACCTAATAAGCATTCTGTTTCTTTACAGTGAAAACCCAAAAAAAATAAAAAAAAATTCAATTGTAGCAATCTATAAAACATAACAAAAGCAAATATAATTTAATAGGCTTATTGTAAATTAAATTGAGAAAGACAAATTTTGAGAGAAACTAAAAAAAAAATCAAAACCTAACGTAACCCAAATAACTAAGCTTTCAATAATTGTTCACTAAACTTTCAGATTTGAAAGCATAAAACGTTAATTAAGGGCAAGTTTCCTAATGTTATTAAAACATGTAAAACAAAGATTATAATCAGAGACCAAAGCATCCAAAGAAAGAGAATAAACAGTCAGGTTTTAATTCAAATTCGAATCAGTGAGTACCTTCAGAATACACCGTTGAAGAGAAGGGATGGGGGCAGACAACATAAAACCCGAGATTATAATTTTTGCATAGAAAAAGGAACAAACCCATCTATTTTTCAAAAGGAGTCAAAGAAGAACCCTAGAAAATTCGGTAGAAATTTTTTTTGAAAAACAGATATATAGAAAAGGAAGATGCTTATTCATGTAGTATAAACATCTAGTCTTAAACTTAAACGAAAAATTAACCCATGAAACCCAAACTTAGAACAAACACCGTGGCCCACTCCCAACAACAAGCACCCCCCCCCCCCTTAGAAATCCAAGACCAGCGACAAAAGCCAAATGCGAAAGAGGGAGAGAAAGAGACATCGTTAGTTTTTTTTTTCTTACCCTGTTTCTGTCAAATCTAAAAAACAATAAATCGAAACCCTAAACCTAAAATCGAAAACCTAAACCTAAATCGAAACCCTAAACACAAAATCAAAACCCTAAACCCAAAAAACAAATACATAGAAATCTAATTGTTTCTCGAGAAAAAAAAAATCGAGATCTAGAGAGAGAGAAGGGAGACTTACGAGGTGGTGGTGGTGGGAGGCGTGGGAGCGATGGACGACTGGGCTTTGTCGGCGCCGGTGTGTAGGATCGGTGGTGAGTGTTAGTGGGAGTCGCTTAGGGTTCGAAGGGAAGAGACACAGAGTTTTTCTTTTTTGGCATTTGACATTTGGTGGCTTTGGGGTTTTTTTTTTTTTTTTTTTCAATTTATAGTAGAGCTGTAGCCCCGTTTTTTTAAAACGTGGCTTAAGCCCAACTCAAAAAAACGCAGCTAGAACACCAATAAACGCGGCCACAGACCTGATCCTGGGCTGCGTTTAACGCACGCGGCTGAGGGTCTGGTGCTGTAGCTGCGTTTCACTGAAACGCGGCTCAAGCAGGGTCTTAGGCCGCATTTTTGCAAATGCGGCTGAAAAAAACGCGGCCTAAGACCCGCGTGTTTTGTAGTGATTAGCCCACCTTATTGGTAAATAGTATATGTTTGGAAAAAAAAAGATGAAGAAACATGTCTTAGTAAGGATTGATAATCGTTTTAATTTGCAAATATAGTTATTATCCACGAGGCTTTTGCAATGGAACTTGTGGTATATATCAACTTTATCCATGTCGTCTAGTGCCGTTTTGAAGATGTTAGTCTCAACCCTTCTTAGTTCTTTCCCTTCGACACGTTGCTTCTTTGTTAGCCATTAATGTCCACATGCAAAAAACCCGACAGACCGTGTAAAATGATTTCACACCCCACTTTGAGACCTCTCCTAAAAAGTAACACCAAAAATAATCAACTTGCTTTTCTGTGATATAGAACCTTTTTCCTCCAAAATAATCAAATTAGTAAAAGTTAGGAAATATTCATTTAGAAAGGTTTTTTTTAGGTTAAACTATATATATTAAAATTAATGATAAGACTTTCCTAAATTAAAAAGACAAAGTTTGGCTACAACTCTTACTAGAAAAATTAACTTACAATTATATATTTTAAAAATCTAATCATTAGATTGAATATTATTTATGCTCTAATGCATGTCAAAATTCATATCAATTAAATGTTCTTTACTGCTTTATCCATAAACTTATTTTTTATGCATAATTTTATACTACAAAAATTTAAAATTTAAACATTTAACTAATGATATAACTTCTAAGCTTTAATTTCTAAAAACTTTACAAGTATGGAAAATATAAGGAAATAAAAAAGCGTAATCCAATAATAAATTTTTCAAAATTCACATCCACTAAAAAAAATATTTAATCAAGTTATAGCCCAGTTTTTTCCAATATAAAAACTCATAAAAAATACTTGTAATAAGTTATCATAAGCTTTTCATAAAAAAAAATAAAATAAAATAAAATAAAAACTTAAAATATCTAGTTTGAGTTTGCATCCATTAAGGTAAGTCCAACATTTATCTCACAAAAAAAGTAAGTACAATCACATGGACAACAAGGATGCAATAATTTAAAGGAGATGTCGGAGATAGGACAGAAGATGCAGTACAATCATATGAACTCGAACAAGGATGTGTAACTAAGAGCATTATAACATCTTGTGTATATTTTTGGCAAAAATACACTTTTAGTCCCTACATTTTGGGTCAATTCTCATTTTGGTTCCAAAGTTGATTTTGTTACTAAAGTCATCCCTAAAAAAAGAAAATCACTTTTAAAATGGTCCTTGCCATCAGTCAACCAATAGAAAAATCCTACGTGGCTAACGAAATGCCCAGCTTGCTGACCTGGCGCTGACATGGCCATTAAAATATTATTAAAAAAGATTATTTGGCATTTTTTAAATGCCACGCCAACATTTTAATTTTTTTAAATCCACGTCAGAAAATTTAAACAAAAATAAATTAATTTTTTTTAAAAGCCTTAAATCTAATTTAATTTAATTTTTTTACTTTTCATTATCATTTCATAAGAACATAACAATTTTTTCTTCAGGTTCTTCCCAAATCCAAGAAACAAACCCAGCAACCAAATCTAATCTCCATCAATGCTAGGAAAATAAGAAATAAATCCAACAAACCAACCAATCTCCAGCAAACCCATAAACTCATAAATTTCACATTCAAATTATCAAATTCCTATTCCAAATTCATCTTGATCATGAACACACAAGAACAACAAACCCAGAATGTTCAATCCCAAGAACAACAAAATAGAAACACAACCCAAATCATCGTAGTGTTGCAGTGGAGCTGACGGCATCATCGTCCAAGATCCACAATCCAAATCACCCAAACAACCCGCCTATCAAAAGCTCTCTTCTCTCTCTCTCTCTCTCTCTCTCTCTCTCTCTCTCTCTCTCTCTCTAACTGAGCGAGCAAAAAAAATCTTCATAATCTTTCTGTGTGAAAAATTAGGGCCAAGCTTTAGATCTCGGAGACTATAGAAATGGCGGTAAATCGCATCCGATTCTTGCATTGCGGTCGCTGATTTTCGGTTGCTGGAATCGGAGTTGGCAGCGATTGATTTCTCCGGTTGATGTTTCTCTGTGACATTCTTGTTCGGACTCGCACATGGACTGGATTTGGAGCAATGGCTGGGATCGGGCCTGATCTGCTCCAGACCACCACTGGCCTTCTTCCCCTTGATCTGCTCTAAACCACTACCGACCTCCTTCCTTTGGATCTACTCCAAACCACCGCCAGCCTCCATCTCATTATCTCCTCATCTCCCTGCTCTAAACCCAAATCATGGGTTCTCTCTCTCTCTAAACCCAGATCACGGGTTCAAAATGGGCTAATGAAAAGAAATTGTTGAAATCTAAGAGAAATTAAAAAGAAATTGTGAGAGGTAGAGCTTGGGGTCTTTGGCCATGGGTTTCTGGGTTTGGAGCTTGGTGTCTTTGGCCATGGGTGTCTGGATATGGAGCAGATCAAAGAGAAATAAAAGAGACAGAGAGTGAGAGAACAATGGGTAGAGAGATTAAGATTTAAGGTTTGTTTAAATCAAATTAAAATTAAGAGAGTGAGAGGACAATTTCAATTTAAATCAAATTTGTATTTTCAGTTTGAATTAAAATTAAGAAATTAAATGTTTGTTTTTTAATTAGATTTAAGGTTTGTTTTTTAATTTATTTTAAATTTTCTGACATGGATTTTAAAAAAAATTAAAATGCTGACGTGGCATTTAAAAAATGCCAAATAATCTTTTTTAATAATATTTTAATGGCCACGTCAGCGCCAGGTCATCAAGCTGGGCATTCCGTTAGCCACGTAGGATTTTTCTGTTGGTTGACTGACGGCAAGGACCATTTTAAAAGCGATTTTCTTTTTTTAGGGATGACTTTAGTAACAAAATCAATTTTGGGACCAAAATGGGAATTGACCCAAAATGTAGGGACCAAAAGTGTATTTTCGCCTATATTTTTTTACATATTTCAGAATTTTTTTTTTTTTTTAATTTTACAAACTCACTTTTCCAAATAATCCACGTTAGATTATTTATTTTATATTACATTTGATTAAAATATCAATCTTTCTTAATTTTTTAATTATTTCTCTTTCTTCATACACAATAACCACCATCTACTCTCTTCCTTCATCTATGGGACACACAAAGAAAGAATAAAAATAAATAAATGTAAAATAAATAGTGTAAGTGTAAATTTACCTAGTAGTAACTGTATATTTTTACACAACTTTGCATGATCTGATATGGGTGAATTTGAGACTCTGTTAGCTAAAACATGGTCATATTTCTATTATAAAAGAACTAATACGAGTGATCTAACAATCATATCATTTTTCATCTTTTTAAAGTGATTTTGTTAATGAATGCCCTAAAGGCATTTCTTAGTGAACCATTTGAAGAAAGTTGTTATGAAAAAAAATGAAAATAAAGTAAAATAAAAAACTAATTTTTTATAGCTTTTTTTTTTACAAGTAGTATCATAATTTTTCTAAAATAGCTCATTAACATATGTATTACGTGAACTTATTAACCGAACCATTTTAAAAGATACATTTCAAATACTTTCATACAAAAGTAGGAAAAATAAAGTTATCAATTGATTATTAATGTTGAAACTCTTGTAACGATGCAAAACATTAACTCTTGTACAATGTTAGTTTACAGATTGAGATCATGCAATAACTTTTAATGGTTGAGATTGAGAATTTTAAAGAAAAAAAAAATTTTAATCTTAACCTTTGACAGAAAAGGTAGAAATATATCATTAAGAAAGGAAAGAACAAAAACCATACAGATACAACGCCAGGGTGGTCCCACACACACTGTTTGGTGTGTGGGTTAATAAAATCTCTCACCTTTAGCGACGTGTCCACGCCATCACGAAGGTCGGGAGGTGAGGGAGCCACCTATGGCTCTTAATGCCAGCTGTGCCTCCATCTCCAATTCTCCAAATTGATCCTTCCCAAATCACGTCCCTTGCACTGAGGAGGCTACGCCAAACAAACGATGGATTTTTTCCCAGTTCAGCCTCCATGAAGGAGCAGGTGGGGAAGTATCTGGCTTTGTATACTCGGTAAAACAAGGAGTGAGTCTCCTGAGTCAACCACCATGCCTGCTTAGCCAGCATTGCGAGATTAAATGCATGAATGTCGTGAAAACCTACTCCATGTCTGCCCTTTGGAGTGCACAACCTGCCCCAGTTGATCCAGTGTATCTTTCACTTGTTTCGAGTTTGACCCTACCAGTTTTTAGCCAGAGTTGAGTTTATTCCATCACACACCGCTCTAGGTATCTTGAAAATGCTCATGGCGTACGTCGGGATAGCTTGAGCCATCGTCTTAATCAGGACTTCCCTCCCAGCTTAAGAAATGTACTTTTCCTTCCAACCCATCACTTGTTTAGAGACCCTCTCCTGAACCTCTCTGAACGTGTTGACCTTCGATCTCCCCCCCCCCCGCCCCCACCATGGGTAGCTCGAGGTACTTTTCACAATCTGTCAAAATTTGTGCTCCGAACAAAATCTACATACCTTCCTGGACCACCCAGCTAGTGTTCTGGCTAAAGAACAACGTGGTTTTTTGACGAATGATGGCCTGTCCAGAAGCGGCTTCATATTGGGTGAGCAAGTTAAGCAAATGACGTCCCTCTTCAAGCTTGGCTTCACAAAAAAGCAGGTAGTTGTCGGCAAAGAGAAGGTGTGATATACGTACCCCTCCATAGCAAGATAGCAGCCCCTTCACGTGGGGATTTACAGTTGCCTGATGCAGCAAAGATGAGAGCCCTTAGGCGTAAAATAAGAAAAGGTATGGTGACAATGGGTCACCCTGCTTAATGCCTCTTGATGGAGTAATATAGCCACACGGTTGTCCGTTAACGATGACTGAATATGAGGCAGAACGCACTGTCACCATTGCAAGTTCCACCCATTTCCCTGAGAGACCCAAGCTCAACACAATGTTCTCAAGGAATTTCCATTCCACTTGATCATAAGCTTTGCTAATGTCAAGCTTGACTACCATGTGCCCAACCTTCCCGCGTCTTCTATTTCGCATCCTGTGTACCATTTTGAAAGCAACTGTAATATTGTCCATGATCAACCTACCCGGAACAAAGGCACTTTGGGAGTCGGAGATAACATATGGTAGTATGGACTTTACTCAGTTTGTAAGGACCTTGGAGATCAGCCTTGATACTACATTCCCCAAACTAATGGGACGATACTTTGTGATGCTCTGTGGGTTATTCTTTTTGGGGATAAGAACAATGTGTGTATAGTTCATTTTGTACAAATATCTCCCCAGTGTAAAACCGACAATACCGCCTCAGTGACGTCGTGCCCCACAATGTGCCAAAATTTTTGGAAGAAGTACGGAGACATACCATCCGGGCCGGGTGCCTTGGAGGGGTTCATTTCGAAGAGGGCAGTTCTAACTTCCTCCTCCGTGTATGGGCTAACCAAATTCCTTGCCATTTCACTAGTAACCACCCTGTCCATAGAGGCCAGCACATCCTCCATGTTGAGGTTATCCGAGGCAGTGAACAGTCTCTTATAATATTCCTCTGCTATGCCTATTATCTCCCCTGTGTCTGTACACCACCTCCCACTTGAATCATGCAGTCCTTCGATAGTATTCTTACGCTGCCTTTGGCTTGCACGTTGGTGGAAAAACTTGGTGTTCTTGTCACCAACCGGAAGCCAAATGGAATGAGAGCATTGACGCCAGAACACTTCTTCATGGTGCATTAGTTCATTAATCTCTTTTCTAACTCCATGAATCCTGTCCAAATTCTCCTCGTACCCCTCCGACATCAGCTTCTCTAACTCTCCCTGTTTAGCGTTAATACGGTCCCGGGTGTTACCGAAAGTGCCCCTACTCCACTCTACCAGGTCCATCCTACACCGTTTAATCTTCTCAAACAAGCGGAACATAGGGCTCCCAGTAGTTTGGGCTCGAGCCCAAAAGGTCCTAACCCGATCGACACACTCAGGGTGAGCCACCGACCTTTCCTCAAACCTTTGCATTTTTTTTCTACGGTGGTGACTTGTAATAGTGGGCTCAGTGTTCAACAGAATGGGGTCGTGGTCCGAGTAAGCTGTTGCCGTGTGAAAAACCTTGGTCTGGGGGTAAAGCTCTCTCCATTCCTCTGATGCACATGCACGGTCAAGCCGTTGCTCCACGAAGGCATCTCCACGCCACCCATTTCTCCAAGTGGACCTGTACCCTTGAAAGCCTAAATCCACGAACCCACAGTGTAAAAAAGTGCTCTGAAATTCCTACATGGGTCGAAGCAGTCTGGGTATTCGACCATTCCTCTCCTCAGAGCAAAGTATTTCATTAAAATCGCCTATGCACATCCAAGGCAGTGAATCCCATGCCCTCAAGTGCCTAAGCAATCTCCATGTCTCGATTTTCATCCTCTCTTCAAGGTGGCCATACACACCTATCATCCTCTACAGTGTATGCATGGGGGAAGAAACATGCACGTCAATGTGGTTGGGCGAGTATGTTTGAGTATCCACCACCACTTCATTCTTCCAAAGCAATGCAAGCCCACCACTTCACCTTACACTAGGCACCACCAGCAGTGAGGGAAAGTCTAGTTCTACCTTTATGGGTTGCATCTCACTCACTAATAACTTTGTTTCCATTAGAAACAAAATTGTGGGTCCTTTTTTTCTTACCAGGTCGGTAAGTATCTGAACTGCACGGTGGTTCCCAAGCTCCCGACAGTTCCAACTCATGATAATCATGGTGACCGGCGGGGCTGAGATGTAGTCGCCGCTGTTGAGAGAGATGGTTTATCAGTTTCTGCCAGAACCTTGTGCCTTTTGGTTTTCACCATGTTTGTTTCAACCTCATTCTTCTGGTGGTCCTGACCTCCTCTTTTGTTCCCTACCCGAACCTGTGGGTCTAGTGGTACTTTTCTTATTTTTGTAATTTGGGTCCGAGTAGGTTTTTTTGTCGTAGTTGCCATATTAGTGCTATCAGCACTAGGTACTGTGTCCCATGCAAAACTACGTGAGGTGTCAAGAGGAGTAAAAAGGGTCACGTGACCCTCATTTAATTCGCCCCTGTCCAGCCCATATGAAATGGGCACGCTTATCAGGTTCCCCGTCGGAAATTGCAGTTCCTTTTCATGTTGTTGTGAGTTTTCTGGTGGTTTGCAGAGTTGTATTGGTGTAAGGTCCATCTCCGTGGGGTCGGGCTTTAAGGTGTCAATGTCCGTTGAAGTTTCTTCCTTGATTTGTGGCTGTGAAATATCTATAGCAGGACCTGTCTTGTCCGCTTCACAGATTTCAATAGTAGGGTCCACGTCAACTCCTGTTGAGGGTGGGACTGCCGGAAGCTGTGCATGGGGCGGTGGTGTTGGAGTTCGACGAGGCGGGCTGTCCGTACTCCCCGGTGAGTTGTTGGTCTGAGTTGGTGTAGGAGTTCGACGAGGCGGGCTGTTAGTTCTCCCAGGTGAGCCGTTGGTCTGGGTTTTGGTACCTGCCCAAAGCCACTCGCCATATGGCCTGCTATCGGTGGTTTCATCTGACGGGTGGGGGCACCGAGCTGCTTCGTGGCCCACTCTACCACATTGGAAGCACAGACCCACAAGCCGCTCATATCTATACGCCACCTTAACTCGGTCGCCTTTCAGACTTACGATCTGGCCACCCCGCCGTATCGGTTTATCCAGCAAAACTTCCACACGGATACGCAAGAAGTGAGCTTGGTCAGAGGCAAGTGCTCGGCATTCCACCTCCACCACCTATCCGATCCGATCCCACGTTTGATGTCCCACCCCGCCTCTTCGTTGATAAGACCAAACGATAGGCCCCACACCTGAACCCATGTCGGCAAGCTTCTGAAACTTACCGTCCTAGCTGTCAGTCCTTTCTCCTATCTCTGTAAGGCCAGGATATGGTTATCAAAACTCCATGGACCGTTATCCTAGACCCATTGTAGTTGGCTCTCCAAGGAGAACTTAAACTGAAGTAGCCCATCACCCACGTCCATTATCTTCAGATCGCTACCAAGTTTCCACACCGAGCGTAAAAGATTTTTAGCGGCTTTCATGTTTAGAAGGCATGTAGTCAGTGTTAGAAATACTGAATTCAATAGTATTGAATTTCTCACTGAAAGAATATATATGAGTGCCTTTATATAGGAGGCATATGAGTGCAGTACGAGTAAATATGAGTGTAGTACAAGTAAGAGTGCTATACAAGTAAACTAGTTGGGACTAAAGCCCACAACATTATACATGTTAACAGCCCCCCTCAAACTCAAGGTGGATGTGAGACCAACTTGAGGTTGTCAACCAAAGTACGAAGGCGTCCCTTAGGATGTGACTTGGTGAAAATATCTGCAAGTTGATCTATAGAGGAGATTGAGATTAGCTTGAGAGCACCATGGACAAGATGATAATGGATAAAATGACAATCGATCTCGATGTGTTTAGTCCGTTCATGGAAGACATCATTGTGAGCAATATAAATGGCACTCTTGTTGTCACAATAAAGAGGAGTAGCAGAGGATGTAGACACACCTAAGTCTTTGAGAAGCTATCGTAGCCAAAGAAGCTCAAATGTGGTATCAGCAAGGGCACGATATTCTGCTTCAGTACTAGAACGGGCCACATGAGTTTGTTTCTTGCTTCGCCAAGAAATTAGAGAAGAACCAAGAAGAAAGCAATAACCAATGGTGGACCTGCGATCAATGGGATCTCCTGCCCAATCGGCATCAGAAAATGCACGGAGAACAAGTAGAGACTGAGCAGAGTAGAAAAGACCATGGAAGAGAGTGCCCTTTAGGTACCGAAGAATGCGCAGAACAGCAGCATAGTGAGTCGATTGTGGAGCAAACAGATACTAGCTCACCTGGTGAACAGCATAGGAAATGTCTGGATGACTAACAGTAAGATAAACTAGGCTGCCAACTAAGCGTCTATAAAGAGAGGGATTAGAAAATGGTTTCCCCCCTGAGGGAGTCAGATGCGCATTAAGCTTGACTGAAGTGTCAATAGTCTTGCTATCAGTGAGTCCAGCTCTAGAAAAGAGTTCAGAGGCATACTTGGCTTGAGTAATGTAAAGTCCATCTGTAGAATGAGTGATTTCAAGACCCAAGAAGTAGCTGAGATGTCCAAGATCTTTCATCTCAAACTGCTGACTGAGAAAATCCTTGAGTTCTTGAATGCCACTAAGGTCATCACCAGTTATGATCATATCATCCACATATAAGAGAAGTAAAATAGTGCATTTGTCAGTGCAACGAAGAAATAAGGCAGAATCATAATGACTGGCCATGTAACCCAAACGAGAGATGGTAGAGCTGAATTTGGCAAACCAAGCACGTGGAGCTTGTTTAAGGCCATAAAGTGCACGTCGAAGGTGACAAACCTTGTTTGATTCAACAGAGAGACCAGGAGGAGGTTGCATATAAACTTCTTCACTTAAATCCCCATTAAGGAATGTATTTTTGACATCCATCTGGAAAAGATCCCATTTACTGGCAACAGTAACAGCTAAGAGGGCACGAACAGAAGAGATACGAGCAACCGGAGCAAAGGTCTCTTCATAATCAATCCCATACTCCTGTGTAAAACCTTTTGCAACAAGACGAGCTTTGTAGCGCTCAATGGACCCATCAGAGCGAGTCTTAATCTTGTAGATCCACTTACAACCAACCACAGATTTCCTAGGGGGGAGAGTAACCAAGTCCCAACTATGGTTTTTAGGTAATGCATCAAGTTCCTCTTTCATTGCAATCTGTCATAAAGGGTCAGTGGAAGCCTCACGATAGGTGTGAGGCTTGTGTAGTGTAGCAAGGGCAGTGTAACAATGATAGTCAAGTAAATGTGCAGGAATGGACCTTACCCGAGTTGAGTGACGAGGTGAAATGTCTTATGCATGATCTTCAGGCGGAGCAGGAGCAGGGGAACCAAGATCAGGGTTGGGTAGCTCGTCTTCGATCTGTTCATCTTCCACCTGTTCATTAAAGGGGGAACTAGGAAAGGGTTCAAGGATTTCTGGTGGTTGGGCAGAGAAGTCAATAAGAGAATCAGGAGCAACTACAGGAGGATCAGGATCAGCTATAGAAGGGTCAGGAGCAGCTACAGAAGGAATATATGTCTCATCTGGAAATAGATCTAAGACAGAAGAGGAAGATAGAGAAGCACGGAAGTGAGTGAGCTCGACAAAGAGGCGATGTTCCTAAAAGACAACATTGCGGGAGATACGAAGACGATGAGAAATAGAATCATAACACCGATACCCCTTTTGAGTTTCGCCATAGCCAAGAAAACAACAAAGTCTTGACCTAGGCTCAAGTTTGTTATGCTCATGTGATTGAAGAAGAACGAAACAAGCAGAGCCGAATGAGCGTAGGTGGTGATAATCTAGAGGTGACCCAAAAAGGCGCTCATATGGAGTTTGATTTTGGATGACAGGATTGGGAATGCGATTAATAGTATGAACAGCATGAAGAGCATCTTCACCCCAAAAGGGAGCAGGAACTTTGGCAGAGAGAAGAAGAGTACGAACAGTGTCAAGAATGTGACGAAGTTTTCGTTCGGCTCTACCATTTTGCTGAGAGGTACCTGGACAAGTTAGTTGATGAACGATGCCATAGGAATGCAAAACAGATTGAAAAGCATATTGAGTGTACTCAAGAGCATTATCAGATCGAAAAATTTTGATATGTTTAGAAAATTGAGTTTCAACCATTTTTGCAAAATTAGAATACACTTGCAATAATTCAGAACGATGTTTCATATTAAAGATCCAGCTATAGCGAGAGTAATCATCAACAAAGACAACAAAATATCAAGATCCACCAATACTAGAGATAAAGAAAGGTCCCCAAACATCAGAATGAATAAGGTCAAAGATATCAGTGGATATAGATTCACTAGAATTGAAAGGCAAAGCTGGTTGTTTTCCTAACTGACATGAAACACAATCAAAATTTTCTGTAGACATTGAACCTAACAAACCTCTAAAAGCCAATTGTTGTACACTGGAAGAAGATGCATGACCAAGTCGAGCATGCCAAAGAGCAAGAGAAGGAACAGAAGAAACTGCAACAGCTGCGGCAATAGAAACAGGAGCAACAAGTGGAAGACGAAGGTTGTCCACGGGAAACATACGCCCAACTCTAGGATCGGTCCCTAGCTCCTGTCCTGTCCTTGGATCCTGCACAATACACCCAGAATAATCAAATATAATTCGATAACCCAACTCAGCTAATTGTCCCACAGAAAACAAATTGTAAGAAAGGTTAGGAACATTAAAGACCCCAAAAACGGAGAGGTTAGAGGTTGAAACAGAACCTATATTATGACCAGACATTGTGGAAACATTTGCTGTGCGAATAATAAGAGGGTGTGGTGCAAGTTTAAGTTCAGAAAATAAGGACGAGTGAGGTGTCATGTGATTGCAACAAGCAGAATCCATAAGCCAAGAGGAAGGAGACATACCAGATAAAGCTGAGAGAGAAGAGGAATAAGATGCATTACCAACCATACGAATGACATTGGCGATGATGTTTTTAAGGTCACCTGTGGTCATGGTGAAAGTGCGACCTAAAGACTTAGACTGTGCAGAGACGGGAGCCATTGGTTGGACACTCTCAATGTTAGCAATAGTGGCAACAGAAATTGAAACAGCTGATTTATTGCATTGAAAGAAAGTCTCAATATTATGGCCAAAACGTTTGCAAAAATTGCAAAAAACTGCAAAAACGTTTGCTGGATTGTCGGCAACGATTGTTGCAAAAGGAAGAATACTTGTCCTTATGCTTCATTTAGAAGAAAAATATGCAAAAATGGATTGCAAAAAAGAAATCTACGCAAAAAACTGAGTAAGGAGAACCTGGACTGCAAAAAAGTCAACTCCAGAAAAAAAAAGTCAACGGTCAACGGTCAACAATGATGTTGCGGTGACGTCAGCAGCGCACTGGAGGATGACGTCAGCGATGATGTGGCGTGATGACATCACCTAGGGCTGACGTCAGCAGGAGCAGGTTTGGCGCGTGGCAACGCGTGGTGGCGCGTGGAGGCAGGGATTCGGCGCACGGCGGCGCGTGGACGCGTGATCTTCAGTGCAGAAGCTTTGGGCGGCGCGTGAGGGCGCGTGGAGCCTCCGATGACTATGAGGTTTTCACGAAAAGGTATATTAGAGTAAGACGATCTTTGTGGTACCTTCGGAAAATTTTTCGGAGCAATATTCACGGCGGTGTTGAAAAAGGCAGTGGTCTTTGCAGTATTCGAACTCCTCAACGGCGGCTGCTACAGGTCCGGAACCTGAGGACGATG
Source organism: Castanea sativa (assembly GCF_040712315.1). NCBI lineage: Eukaryota > Viridiplantae > Streptophyta > Magnoliopsida > Fagales > Fagaceae > Castanea > Castanea sativa. The sequence continues at coordinate 72,257,125 of NC_134017.1, forward strand.
TTTAGAAGACTCGAAGGTTCAACGGCGAAAGGTTGTGGCAGTTGTTGTGATAGCGGAAGCAATATTGAGAATGAAGTTACACCAATAAAGACAAGACTGCTAAGAAAAGTTTAGAACACTGGCTCTGATACCATGTTAGAAATACTGAATTCAATAGTGTTGTATTTCTCACTGAAAGAATATACATGAGTGCCTTTATATAGGAGGCATATGAGTGCAATACGAGTAAATATAAGTGTAGTACAAATAAGAGTGCTATACAAGTAAACTAGTTGGGCTTAAAGCCCACAACATTATACATGTTAACAGTCAGGAACTTTCCAATGAGGCTGAGGGAATATTCTTCAAGAATCTTCTCCCTGTGTAATGCTTGAATCTTAATAGGTTGATCCTCTTCGGGTGTGAGAGTGATGCGTTGGATTCGTTCAATGAAGTTTGAGTCCATTGCTAGAATGAGGGAATAGGAGGAGGTGATGTGTAATGAGGAGAGTGAAATGAAAAAACAATGTCTCGGCCTCCCTGCAATATCACTACACAGGGAAGGAGAGGAAGAGGCTCACCCTTGGTGAGAGGAAGAGCTCACCCTTGGTGAGAAGAAGAAAAAAAGTGGGGATTGTTTTCTTAATCGGCTATGTTCTTATCTGATCTTAATCTGTTGGTATATATACACATGTACATCATGTGTTAGATATTAATATTCTTAAAAGAGGTTGTATGGAACTGTGAATATATATCAAATGTACGGAGTGTGTATGTCATAGAATATGAAACAATAATTTCCAAATCTTGCTATAACTTATTTTCTTCCATATGAGGCCACAAAAAATATGAAGGTAATTCTTGGGGGAAATAAGAAATGGTGTCATTGGCTTCATTTTAATAACTTCCTATAAATAGGGTCTCTCAGTTCGTCGTATCAAGTATCAATTACTCTCTCTCTCTCTCTCTCTCAGCACAAAACTAATTGGGATACTCATATCACAATTTCCACGGCCTTCCCTTGTGCGTTCTCTTCATTCTCCAAACCTCCAAATGGTTCCAAAAATGCCCAAAAGACTGAAAAAGAAAACTAACCTCTTTGATTACACATGTATGCAAAAGGCACAAGGAATCAGTATTGCCCAAGATCAAGTCATCAGTTATTTTCCTTCAGAAGACTACAATTTTGTTCCTGAATATCATATTTCCACTGTTAAGTTTTGCATTACCAATTTCACCGTTTCTTTTTCTTGCTTTTCCAGACCTAACTTTTCATAATTTAAGAGGGCTATATTTTTTTTTACAGGATGATTTTTATGTTGAATACATGCAAAAATTAAAGAAATTCAAGAATGTACTTAGCAATTTAGTTGAAGATCCTTTGGAAGGCTTGAACACGGTCGATGCTATCCTGCGCTTTGGCATTAAGGACCACTTCCAAGAGGAGATTGAAACAATCCTAAAAAGGCAGTATGTTATTTTTAAAGCTCATTAAGGTTATGATCATGCTCTTCATGAGGTTGCACTGCGTTTTCGATTATTGAGACAAGAAGGCTATCATGTTTCTGCAGGTGAGTCTGTATTAGTCTTCGAGGATGGGATGGGAAATAGGGTTAAATTTTTTTTTTTTTTTTTAATGATAAAATAGGGTTTGATTCTAAAAGTTGAACAAAAACATCCCTACCAAAAAACTAATAAGAAAATGAAATTTATTTCTTTATTGAGTTCAGTGATGAAGCCAGAAAATTTGTCTTTAATTAGAAGAGGGGGGCAAGTACAAAATGAGACCATAAATTTTTTGTTTGTATATACTATATCTATAGAAGTGTTATATTTACAACATTTTCAAAATAAATCTTAATTAACAATATTATGAAAATATTGTAAAAATAGCATTTTTCTAAATACAATAGTCTAAATTAGAATTATAAATAAAATACTATGTTGAAAGTGTGTATATATATATATATATATATATATATATATATATATATATATATATATATATATATATATATATATATATATATATATATATAATCAAATAAGTAAATAACCATTCATAAATTTTTGTCAAATTAATAATAATATAATATGTTTATATGCTATATAATAATAATATAGTATATTTTTCATTCATAAAAATAGTATCGTTATCATTTTAATAAAAATAAAGGATACAAGAACTAGAGAAGGAAAGTCACATACCTGGAACTTGGAGAGAAATGAGATAAATTTTTCTATTGAAGTGTATGGTTTAAATACACATGGTTATAGAAAACAGTAAAATATTTTTGGACTTAAAATCTGTAAAGTACTAAAGCCTTTAGAAAATAATAGTCAGACAAAAGAAGAAATTTTTTTAGCAAACACAGAACTGAGACAATAAATAATCAAGCTTGTGATGGTCCTATGAATTCATAAAACTTTGGAGAGGACCATGGTCCCCCTCGCCCCAACGTGGCTCCACCACTAGTTGAGCTTTAATTCAAATGACACATCATCCTCCTTGATAGGCCAAAAATGTATTGACTCCTTGTGATGAATTATCCAATTAATTAGCCAAGTTAATTAATTAAATTCAATTACATGCAATGAGCATGATAGTACGAACAAATCACCAAATAACTAAATGCAGCGGAAATTCAATGACACGGGTGATTTGTTTACGAATGGGGAAAACCTTCGAGACAAAACCCCACCAGGTGATTTTAAGGTCACCACTCTGGAGAATTCACTATTATCAAAACAAGCAGTTACAAGCAAAGGAATCCCAATACCTTATACCAACCTACAGTTGAACCCTTACCCCAATACACAACTAGACTTGTTTTGTAGTGACAATCTCTCCTTGTATTGCGTGGCTCCTAGTACATGACTAACTAATAGATGCGCAGATCCCAGTACGCGACTTGATCATCAACTTGAGAAGGATGTTAGCTGCAAAGTTCTTCTGTTCATCACACGATGAACATCATTAAGTTGCTTGGTCACAAAACCCTACAGTGTACAAACACAGCAACTTCTTCAAGATGTACTAGGGCAATACTAGGTTTCCGGTTACACTTTTCTTCATATTTGTGGAATTGTGCTCTTGTGCAACTATGTAACCTGTAACGGCCCTTAAAATAATCCTTATATATGTTTAGGGTTGTGAGAAAAGAAAGCCCAAATATACATTTACGGATTAGATGAAAATCAGTTCTAAAAAACTAAACTTCATAAATCTCGACAGATACCCTATATATTGAGCAGCTGTCGAGCCTCGGGCTAAAACAGCTCTTTTAAACCTCGATAGATACTAGTTGTCAAGTTTTAATGAACAACACTTCTTCACTTGATTCTTGGACAGATTTGCACGGTTTTAACACTTGAACTTGAAACCTTGTTTCTTGTAGCATTAAACACATCCTAGATCTACCCAAATACAAGTAAAGTGCGTTTTGTCAAAGGATTAGTCAATACATAAAATGTTGACATATATTCCTAACATATATCACAGATGTCCTAACAATCTCCCCCTTTGGCAATCCATGACAAAACCACAACAAACAAATGAACATATGAGAGAAATCATAAATCACTTAGCTCATACTCACTTGTTAAGTACAGTAAAATCTATTGTAATATAAACTCTTGAAAAACTTTGCAAGAAGAGAGTTCATGACAAGGAAGACTTCGACAACCTGTATTTCTGAAACACTTTAAACAAAACTCATCAAGGCATCTTAGTGTGAGACATAAATAAAAGATTGCATACAATATATAAGAAACATGTGCATAAAGAGAGAAAAGAAACAACATATGAAAAAATAGGTGAAAGAACTGTAATAACAACTTCAAATGTTTAGATATCAACAAGTTCAAAGTTTGCTATCACAATATGATCACAAGATCTAAGGTACATGAACAATGTATCTAAAATAGAGAGAAAAGAAAAAGATATATAAAAATCCTCACTACATCCCTTAAGATATGAACACTCCCCCTAACAAAATTTCCTATACTAACCCTCCATCTATTAGTATGACTACTGTTATATCCAAAACTACTCCCCCTTTTTGTCATGAGTGACAAAGGGTAAGTATATCAAGTAGACATCTCATCAGCACTAGAAGAGCTAGCACCATCATCCTCAACATTAGAAGCATCAGCATCACCATCATCATCCTCATCCTCAGAAGCCTCTAGAGTAAGAGGAGGAGAAGCAACGAAGCCACCCATGACAGCCTGTCATCATACAATACGACCAACATGGATGTTCACCTGACACAACTCATCACTGAGAGTGTCAAGGCGAGAATCCATGCACACAAGCTGTGCCATGATGTCCTCGAGAGTCACACCGCCCATAGAAGAAGAGGGAGCGGATGTGGATGGAGCTGTAGAAGCTGGAGGAATTGACGTCCTAGATCGCCTCAAACGTAGTTGCGCCTCGCTCTGTTTAACGATAGTGGCATTTATGGAACTCATAACATGGAAGTGGCCGAAAACGGGAAAGGGGACAAAAAAAATGGTGTAGAATCCTCGTGATAGCCGAAGGGAAGATGAGCCTATCACGGGTTGTCATATCTCTATACACATCTATGAGTGAAAGAATGAAATGAGAGGGAAAATCTATGGTAAGATGCTCTAAAAGGAAAAGCAAAAATCGAGCACGAGGCTCTGTAATAGAGTTATAATGAGATACAAGATGCAAAACAAAAGTCATAACTATGTTAATGAACCTAAGACCTTTAGCAAAGGCCGAACAATGAATGAACTGACGATCACCCCAATGAGAGGGACGTTCACAAAAAGATGACATAAGCTTGTCTTCAGACACGATCTTAAGAAGATCACAACCAGGGTAGTCAGGATGTGCTACCCTAGGGACATAGAGCACGTCAGATACTATATCCAGTGTGACCACGATGTGCGTACCTCGAACGCGAGTAGAAAAATGAGGTACTAAATAATCAAATCCATGCATGTTAGAGTAGAACTCCTGTATAAGCACGGATGGACAAGTGACCGAGACGTCACACAATGACTCCCAACCCCTACTATGAATGACAGTGGGTAAATCAGTGTCGGAGAAGTCCGACAAAATGACTTGGCATTCCGAATGAATGCCTCGTCTAGAAAATTATTTGAAAAGTCCTTGCGGACTTTATCATCACAGAACCGAACACGAGAGGGAGTAGGATTAGAAGAAGAGGATGCCCCGGAATGAAGAGGATTCCGAGACGGAGTAGATTTTCGTTTAGGTGCCATAGAGCAACTAACCGAAACAAGAAGAGAGTGAGAAAGAGAGACACGCAGAAAAGCACCAATCACAATCAATATATAAGAATATATAGAATGTAAGGTACACATGCATGACAATGCATGAGCATGTGATATGCAATAGTAAATACATCATGGGCTCAGCTCAATCCAAACCTACCAGCACACAATCCTTGCAACAAGGTAAGCACACATCTAAGATGCATGAAACATTGTTATAATGCAAAGGTGATGCAATGCATGATGATTTAAAACCATTTAAGCAAGACCCATCCCAAAATTTTCACAAAGCTTCATCAATTTTGAAAAACCCCAAAATTCCTCAAAAATCCCAAAAGTTAGGTCAGAAAACATGAAATGCATGATTGTTGAGAGAAACGAGATCTTACCAGAAGAAGAAGAAAGATCAATCTAGGCCAAAAAACCTTTAGGAATGGACTTTGGAGTGAGAGAAAGAAGTTTTGGGAGGTGAGGAGTCAACAAGAGTCTATATATAGAGATCGACAGAAGTGAACCTGAAAATGCGAGGATCCTATATATAGAACCTTTTAATTCTCAACAGATCGAGAGGTGTCAAGCTTTAAAGACTTGAAAAGATCTAGCTATCAAGCAGCTGTCTAGAGGTGTCCACAGCAAAAAAAGCTCGATGGATCGAGGAGCTATCAAGCATCTATCGAGGAGATTAAAACTTTCTCGATAAATCGAGGAGCTATCGAGATTGCAATAAAAGAAGCTGAAGAGCTCGATAGATAGCCTAGCTGTCGAGAGATGTCGAGGAGCTATCGAGATTGCTTAAAACAATTTTTCAAGAAGAGAAAAATACAGTCATGAATACAATCAAACATGCAACTCAACCAAGGATTCAAACAACATTTTAATCTCTCAAAAATATCTCTCAATCAAGAAAAATGTAAGCACATAGATCCAAAAACACACACACACACACACACAAAACAAGTCTAACTAATTTTATATTTCAAAAACAATTTAAGATAGTTTAGTGAGCATACATTAACACATGTAAACCTTGTGATGGCCAAATCACATTGTACCTGCACATGTATCAAGAGTAGCAAAGAATATTGCGTGTTGTGTGTGAAAACATCGAAAGATTGCATAAGTGCCTCTATTTTATGACGATTTGAGATATGAGTAAATCATTTTAACTCACACATGATCATAACTGCTCGATGGGGACTATCACCTTCGAGGCACATCCTAAACTCCCACATCTCCTAGAATACACGTTTGCAATCATGTTTTAAAGCATTTTATTTCTTTTGCTTTAATTTTTCTTTGCATATTTTTCTTTTTTTTAAACATATCATGCATAGGCATACAAGAGAGAGAAAAGAAATACCAAATTATGTTAAGCTTATTGACATTGCACTTTTGCTATGCCAAAACATACCGATGTCATTTCATGATTGGCGGGCAATAGTGGTGAGATGGTTATTTATGCCTTTCTCTTATGATTTTTTAGTCATTCTCGTCAAAAAGAGTGATATGAGTGTTACATACAAGAGATACTTTAATCTTACTCATCACAAAAACGAGCCACAAAGCTCACTTGCTTAGTTGTGTATAGAGATGCTCATTTAAGCTACAAGAGATACAAAGTTTAGAAAACTTTATTTCAAGGTACACAAGTACCAATGTACACAAACACACACTGTTTTTGTATTTTTTTTTTTTTTTATGGAGGAAAACAAAATAAAACCAAAAACTGAAAACAACCAACAAAAACATGTCAAACAAAGCAATGCATAAAAACTAGATGCAAATGCATGAAAGCACGATTCCAAAAAGATAAGAAAACAAGCAAGAGAGTCCTACTTTAAATAGAAAGAATTAAAGCAGAGGACAAACAGAAAGACAATTAAGTCTTAGGATCCTTTATCACCTACACAGCACGAGTCTTTGGCCGTGAAGATGAAAAGGCACATGTCCTAGCAGGACTACTAAAGGACAGAGGAATTAGAATTCCCCTGAAATTGAGTTAAAAAGCTCAAGGTTTTGAATAACTCTCCAAAAAAAGGTGTAGGTCCTTGAGAGGAAACCTGTGACCGTTTGGAAATTTGCTTTTGAGAATACACCTTAAAGCAATTAGGACGAGTGTGTCCCGAAACACTACAATAGTGACAAACATGAGCAGTTTTAGAGCTACTCGGCTTCCTAAAAGGAGGTCTAACTTAGAGGTTGACAAAAACCTCAGCTTAGGACAATTTGGCCTAATATGACCAAAAATATGACAATGACGACAAGTGGAGACAAATTCAGAATTTTTATTCAATCTAGGAGGAGTTTTAGACATAGGTTTAGAAACTTCTGCGTTAACATCAGAATTTTTACCCTTGTCTATCCTAGCAATATTAGCCTTTAACTCTTCATTATTTCTTTTAAATGGAGGAAAATAAAAATAGTTTTCCTTTGAGTTAGGCTTAACAACAAGTTTGTCACTAGTTAATTTTTTAACTTCAGTTTTAAATTCAACTAGTTGCTCTTCCAAACTCTTAATTTTGTCCACTTGAGATGAAATTTGATTTTTAAAATTCTCATTCAAATTATTGGCTTCATCCAAGTTTGCAATCAAATCATCTTTTTCAAGTTTGACCTTTTTCAATTTAGCTTTTAATTTTGTAGAACATTCAAGAGATTTCATACAAAAATAATAAAGCTTGCAATAGGCATCTTGTATATCATCATCATCATTCAACACAGAATCATGCAAATCAAAACAATCAAGAGTTTCCCGTGACAACAAGGGTCAATGGATCACACAACAAAGACTAAAACCTAATCAAAATGTGTCCGCTCTGATATCACTTGATAGGCCAAAAATGTATTGACCCCTTATGATGAATTAACCAATTAATTAGCCAAGTTAATTAATTAGGTTCAATTACATGCAATGAGCATGGTAGCACAAAAAAAATCACAAAATAACTAAATGCAACAAAAATTAAATGACACGGGTGATTTGTTTACGAATGAGGAAAACCTCCGAGACAAAAACCCCACCGGGTGATTTTAAGGTCACCACTCCCAAGAATTCACTATTATCAAAACAAGCGGTTACAAGTAAAGGAATCCCAGTACCTTATACCAATCTACAGTTGAAACCTTACCCGAACTTGTTCTGTAGTGACAATCTCTTCTTGTATTGTGTGGCTTCCAGTAGATGACTAACCAATAGATGCGCGAATCCCAGTACATGACTTGATCACCAACTTGAGAAGGATGTTGGCTTCAAAATTCTTTTATTCATCACACGATGAAGATCATGAAGTTGCTTGGTCACAAAACCCTACGGTGTACAAACACAGCAGCTTCTTCAAGATGAACTAGGGTAATACTAGGATTCTACTCACACTTTTCTTCACACTTGTGGAATTGTGCTCTTGTGCAACTGTGTAACCTGTGACGGCCCTTAAAATAATTCTTATATATGTTTAGGGTTATGAGAAAAGAAAGTTCAAACATACATTGACGGATTGGATGAAAATCAGCTCTAAAAAATTAAACTTCATAAATCTTGACAGATACCCTATCTATCGAGCAGCTGTCGAGCCTCGGGCTAAAACAGCTCTTTTAAACCTCGATAGATACTAGCTGTCAAGTTTTAATGAACAGCACTTCTTCACTTGATTCTTGGACAGATTTGCATGGTTTTAACACTTGAACTTGAAACCTTATTTCTTGAAGCATTAAACACATCCTAGATCTACCCAAATACAAGTAAAATGCGTTTTGTCAAAGGTTTAGCTAATATATAAAATGTTGACATATGTTCCTAACATGAATCACATATGTCCTAACACTCCCATAGTACTACAACATATAGTACACAAGGTCATGGATTCAAGACTCACTAAATACATGTAACTTATCAATTGAGAAGAAAATATGCCTAGAAAGTCAATAATTAACTTGTAGCTAATTTCTATGATACAGACGTGCTTAACAAATTCAAGAACACGGAGGGAAAGTTTAAATTGGAGTTAGGCGAGGACATAAGGGGATTGATGGAGTTATATGAAGCTTCGGAGGTAAATGTAGAGGAGGAAGACATACTCGACGAAGCTAAAGCCTTTGGTCGCCATCTCCTTGAAGCAAAAGTTAAAAATCTTGATCACCAACGAGCTAGACTTATCTTAAACAGAATGGAATATCCCTATCATAAGAGCTTGCCAAGGTTCTTGGCAAAGGGCTTCCAAGAGAATTTAGAAGGGACAAAGGATTGGATAAAACATTTACAAGAATTAGCAAAAATGGACTTGAAAATAGTTCAGTCAATACACCAACAAGAACTTCTTCAAATTTAAGGTGAGTTTAATGAGACTAGGGCATAATTTTTTTTTTTCTATCAATTATTTTCTATTAATTATGATAAATTAACACAACTCCAAAAAGCTTAAACTGTTAACTATTTAAATGAAAGTTGGAGCTAACAGAGACAAGGTTTAAACTCAAACCAATTGTTTTGATACTATGATAAATGATCACTTTTTTCAAAAATTTAGATTGTTAAGAAATATATATATTGACAAAATAACCATCAATTTCTATTTAATTTTTAGCACAAAATATATGACCGTTCTATAACTTTAACTCGTAAATGATTTTAATCCCTAAAACTTAAAGTGATCACATTTAGTCCTTAATGACGTAACGAGATTAAAATTAACATGTCATTAGTCTGTCAAATATATATTAGAAATTAAAAGTTATCACTTTAACTTTGTTTAAGGTTAAAAATATGACTTTAAATTTTTGGAACCAATATTCTTCATGGATTAAAACTTAAAAACTATCATAATAGTTTTTGGCTTCTATTTTGGTCAATAGTCAAGTTTTGAGGTGATTACTCATGTTATACCACTAAAATCTTGATTGTCACAGTGGGCAAGATTGTGTAATGCCTTCCTATTAGAAGCACAATGGTTTGCTTCTGGGAACTTGCCAAAAGCAGAGTACATGAAGAATGGGCATGTAAGTACAGGATTGCATGTGGTGCTAGTTCACATGTTCTTTCTCTTGGGTGAGGGAATTAGCAAAGAGACTGTTGATATTCTGGACAACAATCCAAGCATTATATCATCCACAGCCACTATTCTTCGGCTTTGGAATGTTCTTGGAAGTGCCCAGGTAAGATTCCACTGTTAATAGGGAGGTAATCCCACCTAAGGCATTGCACTTTATTCAATAGCTATCAAGAATTGAAAATAAATAAATAAATAAATAAATAAAACTTTAACTCCTAGCCTTTGAATAAAATAAAATAAAAAGTTAAAATATTTGTGTATGGAGGGGTGAATTGCTAGAGTGACCAATCCAATCCAATGCCACTAGTTGTCCTGCTCAGAAACAGGGGGGAAAAACGTACACAATAATGGTTTGTGGTATTTGATTATTCCTTTTTATTATTTTTTTGGGCTCTATTAATATGTGTCCTTAAGGCATGCATGAATTATTCATTTTAAGAGACTTTTTATGAAAAATTGAAAAAAAACTGTCTAAAAAGTTTGTCATTTTTTCTTTTTTCATTTTTTCATAAAAAGCTTCTAAAAATGGTTTACTAATGTATGCCCTAAGGGCATACGTTAGTTGTAAGAACTAGGTTTAGCAGCCCAAGCCCACTTAGAATAGTAGTGCCTTGTATTTCAACCCAAGCACAAACAATAGAATTGTTTTGTGTAGAGGAAGGAAGACAATTACAGTTTAGTCGCAAGCTAAGCCTAAGGCTAGTGAAGTAGTTTACAGATATGGAGGAACAAATCAGGTAGTTGATGGTAAGAAAAATTCTCCTCGGTAACTTCCGAGGAAGAATTCTTATATAGGTCAAGTTATATACTGTTCACTTTTCTATTTCTTACTCTCTTTCTCTTAGCTTCCCCTTAACTGTATAGCTTCTTTCCTTTTATATATCATCCTTCTTAGCATTATGGCCCTCCACTTATATGCCCCAAAGCTCTCCCCTAGATACTTGTCCCATCAAGGTTCTATTGAAGGCGGTAGAAAGGGTTGCTAGATGTGAAGACACTGTTCAAGAGTCATTTCTTCATTAATGCAACTAATAAGGTTGTTACAAAGCATTCAATGCAGGGGTGGAAGGTAGACAATTTTAGGAAACTTCCTCCCACCGTACCGATCCACTCCACAAATTCTATCTCTCCCATTCAGGTGTTCATAAGATGCTAAGTCCCTTTCTCGTCCTCTTCTCGAGTAGACCAAGTCCTCAGGTCAGGTGCACTTTTCAAATGAGTTGGTGCAAGACATCCCGCTCCTTATTCTTCTCGGTCCTCGGAAGCCCCACATTAGCCCTATAAAACCTACTCTTTATTATTAATGTTTGATCTAAGAGTAAGGTTTTAACGACACTGGGCTAGGTAGTACGTGCCAGGTGCGTTCCCATCTGAAGACGTCGTTTCAACTATTATCTGCACATCCCTAACACTTTGGTATCCACGTTCCTACAGTTATTGCGACAGACGGCTGTTTGTCTCCCCATGTTCTACAGTGTGATGATGATCTTACGATCCTCATTTTTCGTAATTTATTGAGTGAGAAATTTATCACTTAATTTTTACTCCTATATAAGAAGGTGTGGGGAGTGATTATGTCCCATTTATTTGTTCTCCAATTTTTTCGTTGAAGCAACAATCTAAGGAAAAGCCTTTCCCGTGCTCGTAGGTGCGTTTGGTTTCACACTCCATACCACAAAGGGATTTATTTGTTGCTATTATTTTTGTTTTTTACAATTTAACCTTATAAGGATCCATGGGTAGATTTGCTAGATTAGTTAACACCCCCAAAGGCATGGCCACCTATAGAGCTAAGTATAGGATTCCCGACAATGTTGAAGTTCAACATTGTGAACTAGGCGAATGGTTATTCATAAACAAACCACCTGGTTCAGTAGTTATTACGATGATTGCCTTCATAGAAGACAGGGTGGAAATTCCAATGGTTAGGGTTACTGGGGACTTTCTTATTAATTATAGGTTATCCCCAACCCAATGCTCTCCCAACCTCTTTAGGGTCCTCGGTAGTGTAGATATGATAAATCGAAAGGTAGGGACTAACCTCACATGGAACAATGTAAACTGGGTATACAATTTCCAAAATGGAAAAGATAATGGTTACTACTTCAAGAGTAAGTTCCCCTCTATTAGGTTAATCTCTTGTATACCTAAGTCGAATAAGGGCATGGACGAAGATATCCTCATCATCTCAGGTGAATGGCATGATGGGTTGCACTTTCCTACCCAAGATGTGGGAACCAGGTAGGGTTCCCACAGATTTTAGACTAACTTAGGGCACCCACTTTCTCCAAGTTTTTTTTTTTTTTTTCAAAGAGAAACAAACCACTTTGTAATTTACATTTTCTATATACTAGTAGATGAATTTCATACTGCCCCGACTAAGAGTTTAGTAAACTTTGTAGATCTCAACTAAATCCTTAAGTTAGAGATCTTTCTCCATCGAGACAAACAACTCTGTCTGGTACACGTGATCCTCGGATTCAAGCCCATCTCTAATCACTTTCAAAATCCCAAGTACATGATCAAGGTGAAGGATTCGAGGCTAGCGTTGATTGACGTGGCTATTCTTGGATTTTTGATGCAACCTCCTCCATCTGGAACCCAAGACACACAATTGACAGCCCCACTTGCAGCCAAGTTACTCATTTCCCAAGAGCAACCCATCCCTTCCAACGACAAGCAAAAGGGATGCATACCTGAACCTACCAAAAAGGATTTAGATAAAGATTTCAAAGTCTTTTATTAGGAAGATCCCGAAGAGCTCCCACTCCCCAACTCACTATCGTCTGGCCACTGCTCTCTTCAGTACTAGTCAAGAAGCATCTAATATTCCAGAATCTATGGTTCTCAAAGAGAAGACTCTAGACTTGTTGGCATTACTCACCGCCTACAGTGGGGGTAATACTCCCACAGTTCCTATGGTACCTCGGCCACCAACCCCTGCTCCCACACATGCTTCTTCTAGTGATGCTCCGAAGAAGAAAAGAAAGAGGGGCAAAGCATCTGAGGGTGCCGATGAGGGGGAAATAACCCGCCCAATGCAATAATCACCTGCTAAGGAATCCAGAGTCACAAGGGCTCAACAGAAAAAGAGTACGTCTTCTGGGTCCACCAAAGGTGCCGAGGGAGAGCAGCACTCTAAGGCCTTTACATAGAACCCAGCTTTTGCATTAAGCTCAAGGGATCCCATTATGGATGAGGCCTCCCTTAAGGACCCCCAGAATGGCAGATCAGGCAAATTGTCTGAGTGCTTGTAGAAGGCCCTCCTGCTTCCCAAAAACATGCATGAACTCTAATCATTACGGAAGCGTGAGGTGTTTCTGTCACTCAAGAAGAACCTTTCCAAGGTATGCACTTAATTCTTTATCTTTATGCTCTAAAATTTTTAGCCATATACTCACATGCTTGTTTTCTTAGGCTGTACAAGCATCCTTTGTTGCTGAAGAATGGGTGGACCACGCTCTGTCCAAAACCTGAGAAGTAGAAAGTAAATTGGAGCAATCTGAGAAGGCCCTAGCCGACTCCAATAAAAGGCTCAAAGAGACCCTTTTTCACCTATCTGAAGTGGAAAAAGGGTGCAAGAATGCTTAATCGACCTTGGCAGGGTTCCAGAAACAAGCCGAGGAGGTGCGGCTTTCTCTGAAGAAAGTTAAAACACAATTGGCCTTGGCAATAGAAAAGACCAAGCAGCAGTAGAAGCAGCTTAAAGAGAAAGATGCTGAAATGGCCAAGGCTGAGCAGGCTGCCTATGGTGTTGGCATGACAAAGACCGCTCAAAGCTTGGCCGCTTAGCTTTAGGATGTCACTCGGGCATTCTGTGTGGAAGTTTGGGGCGAGGCTATCAACACCATGGGAGTGCGTGCGAACTCTGAGTTGAAGGGGCTGACAAAGTTTACTACCCTCAACCACTCTATATCACCCCTAGCCCTACCTCATTCCTCCTTATCTAAGCTCCACCACCTCGGTGACCAAGCCTATTGTGAGTCCCTCTTCTACCATTACCTCTAAAAAGGAAAGAAAGCAACAACCTCAATCTCCTGCTGTGGAACTGGGACCAAAAGAGGTGGTTGAGGTGGAACAACTAAAGAGGAAGAAGAAAGAGAAGGCAAAAGATGTAACTGAATAAGCTCCTCCACTTTAGTACATAGGATAGTTTTGCAAAATGATGTACCTTAGACGATATCTTTCTTGTTGTTCCTTTTTTATTTTTTTTAGCAATCCCAATTTTTGAATGGCTATATACATGAGTTTATTGGCTTTCCTACTTTGCATTAGTTGTAAGTTCTCTATCTCTAATATCAAACCTCATGTTTCATGAACGAAAACAAACAACCAATTATAATACTACACTTCACCTTAAACTTATTTTCACCCAACTTTCAACTCGTACTTGCATTTTGTTTCTCTACCCATAATCTACCCGAGGCCCCAAGCCTTGTGGAATCATACACAACCTAAAGATCATTTGACACTCAAATAGTTTCCAATAAAAATTAACTTAACCAAATCTTGTGACTCAAGGAGATGCACTAGACCAAAGCTTTATTCAATACTTAACTGATTAAGGGTTAACTTACCCAAGGCCTATGATCCAAGGAGTTAAACAAGACCGATTTTCTATTTAACACTTAGACAATTTCACATGAGGGTTAATTTACCAAAGGCCTGTGACCTGAGTAATTGGACATGGCTACATTTCTATTTAACATTTAGACAATTTCACATAAGGGTTAATTTACCCAAGGCCTGTGACCTGAGGAGTCGAACAAGACCGAGATTCTGTTTAACACTTAGACAATTTCACATAAGGGTTAATTTACCCACAGCCTGTGACCCGAGGAGTCGAACAAGACCGAGGTTCTGATAAAAACTTATCAACTAGCTAGGAGTCATTACGATTTAACTTGCAACTGCAACAAGAAGTAAATGAACAAGAAATGAATAAAACACTTCATATTATTAATAATAATACCGACATAGATTATTTATATTCCATGGGCGCGGAATCACATTTTCATCCAAATCTTCTAAGTAATAATCCCCAATTCCTGCTACCAAGGTTATCCTATACAGACCTTCCCAATTCGGGCCTAGCTTTCCCCATAAGGGATTCTTCATCGTTCCCACAACTTTTCTTAAAACCAGATCTCCTGGTGCCAGTGGCCTTGCCTTAACTCTCTTAGCATACCCCTGCCTGAGCTTTTTCTAGTAATGTGCCATTCTAACCATGGTCACTTCTCTTTTTTCATCAATTAATTCTAAGCTTGTGGAAAGTAAACAATCATTCTCCTCCCTACTAAACTTATCAGTTCTTAAGGTCAGGGAACCTACCTCGAGGGGTATAACCACTTCTGACTCATAAGTCATTGAAAAAGGAGTCTCCTCTGTTGACCTTCAGGGCGTGGTATGATACGTCCATAACACATGCGGCAACTCATCCATCCACTTCCCCTTCACGTCGTCCAACCTTTTTTTTAAACCCAAGACTATGGTCTTGTTAGTTGCTTCTGCCTGACCAATCCCCTGAGGATAGGTTGGTGTAGAATATCTATTTGTGATACTGAGCTCCCCACAATACCTTCTAAAGCCTTTGCTGTCAAATTGGAGTCCATTATCCGAGATCAACGTGTAAGGGACTCCAAATCTAGTAACAATGTTCCTCCAAATGAATCATTTCGCATCTACACCCCTGATGTTGGAGAGAGGCTCAACTTCCACCCAATTTGTAAAATAATCAGTTCCAACCAAGAGCCATTGTCAATTTCCTACCGCCCTCAGGAAGGGCCAACTATATCCAAGCCCCACTAGGCAAAGGGCCATGGGCTAGTGAGCGGATTCAGAACCCCTCCTAGCTGATGGATATAAGAGGCATATCTTTGACACTAATCACACTTCTGAACATATTCTTACACAGCTTTCTACATGCTCAGCCATCAATATCCCTAGGTGAGAGCCCTATGGAATAAAGACCTTCATCTAGTGTGACTACCACATATACCCTCATGCAACTCCTCCAACAGCGTTTCCACGGCATTAGGATGAACGCACAGTAAATAAGGTCCCGAGTGGAAGCATTTATAAAACTTTTGTTCCGCGAAAAGCCAATATCGTGGGGCCTTCCTACGTATTTTTTCAGCTTCAACTTTTTCCCCGGGCAATAACCCTCCTTTAAAAATGAAATTATAGGATCCATCCAACTCGGGCTTGCTTGTATGCTATTTACTTGGACAAAAAACGAGTCATCACAGCTGGGAGATATCAGATCTTCTATTGTTATAATTCGAGGTAGGCCTAATCTCGAAGAAGTAGCCAACATAGCTAGTGAATTTGCATGGGAGTTCTGCCCTCTTGGGATTTGCCTCAAGGTAAAATGTTTAAAGCTAGATTGGGCACACTTAACTTTACAGAGATACCCCTGCATTCTTTGGTCCCTAGTTCCAAATTCTCCATTGACTTGCCCGACCACTAGGCAAGAATCCAAGTATATGTGTAGGACGTCCCCTCCAAGTCTGCCAACCATCTCCATCCCCACCAATAAAGCTTCATATTCAGCTTTGTTGTTCATAGCTGGAAAACCCAACCGCAAAGATTTCTCTACTATGAGCTTCTCGAGTGTCACCAGAACAATTTCCACTCTAGAGCCTCTTTGGTTTGCTGCTCCATCCATGTACACCTCCCAAGTTGAAGAGGAGGGGGCAGACACCACCAAAGTACTTAGCCCCAAACTTTTATCCTCCTCAACATCCTCAGTAAATTCTACGATGAAGTCTGCTAAAACATGCCCCTTTATGGTGGTACAGGGCATATATTTAACATCAAAAGCCTTGAGCATGGTTCCCCATTTTGCAATCCTTCCTATGTTGTCCAATTTCCGCAGCAATGCTTGCAAAGGAAGCTATGTGAGCACTACTACAATGTGGGCTCGGAAATAATGAGGGAGCGTCTTTGTGGTGTGTATGATGGCCAGCACTACCTTCTCCAAGGGCAAGTAATGGGTCTCAGGTTCCTGCAAGGATTTGCCTACATAGTACAACGGTTTCTGGATTCCATTCTCCATTTTAACTAAGACTAAACTTATTGTATGATCTATAACTGCAATGTATGCATACATCACTTCCTCCCTCTCGGGTCTAGATAGGATAGGTGGACGAGATACATAACACTTTAACTCCTCAAAGGCCGCTACACATTCTTCGGTCCACTCAAAATTCTTCCACTTGTGGAGGAGCTGGAAGAATGGTCTACACCGATCTGCTAACCGCAATATGAACCTATTCAAACCAGTTGTCATCCCAGTTAACCTCTGTACTTCTTTGGGATTTCAAGGAGGATGCAGATCTTTATAGCCTTTATCTGGTCAAGGTTCACTTCTATTCCTCAGTGCGTAATCATGTAACCTAGGAATTTTCCCGAACTAACACCAAAAGAACACTTAGATGTATTCAGTTGCAATCTATGTCTCTTGAGCACTGAGAATACTTCTTTTAAATCCTCCAAATGTTCCAAAGTTTGTTTACTTTTTACCACTATATCATCAATATACACCTCCACATTTCTCACAATTTATGGTTCAAACATCTGTGCCATCATTCTTTGACATGTAGACCCAGCATTCTTTAAACCAAAGGGCATTACCCGATAATGATAGTTGCCTGTGGGGGCTCAAAAAGCAGTCTTTTCTTCATCGGACAATGCTAGAGGTATCTGGTGGTATCCTTGAAAAGCATCCAAGAAGCTCATCCGAAGATGTCCAACCATCGCATCCACCAATTGGTCAATCCTTGGAACAGGGAAAGGATCTTTTGGATAGGCCTTATTTAGGTCAATAAAATCTACACACACACACACCATTTCCCATTCTTTTTAACTACCACGGTATTATCTAACCATTCATGATAAAAGACTTCCTTGATTGCCCCTGCCTGTTTAAGTTTGTTTACCTCTTCCTTTACTACTTCAGCATGCTCTTTCAAAGAGCGCCGAGGTGGTTATTTCCTCGATACTACCCCAAGATTCACATTCAACTAATGGCAAATAAACCTGGGATCCACTCCCGGCGAATCAAAAGTATTCCTTGCAAACACGACCATATTGTCCTTTAAAAATGCCACCAGCTTTGTTTTCTCCTAAAGAGCTAACTGAGCCCCGACCTAAAAGTATTTGTCTTCATCCTGACCAATCATAACTTTCTGTAATTCTTCAGACAGTAATTCCTTCGTCTCGGATCCCAATTCCTCCTCGGATTCAGTTAATTGCTATGGAACTTGCACTTCCCCTACTTGCGCTTCACCTACTGAGTACTGCCTAACTGCAGCTATCAAACATTGTTTATTCATTTCCTGACTTCCAACAATCTCCTTAACTCATCCTTGTATGGGATACTTAACCTTCAAATGTAGGATAGACGACACTATTCAAATTGCATGAAGCTAAAGCCTCGCCAAAATTGCCGTGTAAGGGGAGTACGCTTCCACCATAATAAAGTTAACCTACATCTCCTCGTCTCTGGCTTGCACTGGTAGCTTAATCCTTCCCCAGGGGATTACCATTCTGTCGTCAAATCCTATTAAAGGCGAATCATATCTCTCTAGATCCTTAGGTTTAAGATTCAACCCTTTATATAAATCTGGATACATAATCTCGACTCTACTCCCCTAATCCACCAAGACCCTCTTCACATCATACCCCCTGATCCGAAGAGTTACTACAAGAGTGTCCTCATGGGGCTGGAACGTCCCCACTTTATCTTCCTTTAAGAAGCCCAAGACTGGCGATAACTCCAACTTAGCCCTTTTTGACACCTGGGCTAGATTTCTCTGCTCTAAACTCGAAGCAACAACCAAAACTCTAGAATGCAGATTTGCATCACCTTCAGGTGCGGCAAAAATTACGTTGACCGTACCTAATGCTGGCTGAGGAGCACCATCCCTCTGAAACCCTGCTCTAGGCTGCCCTACCAAGCCTGCGGATTAATGTAAAAATTGTTCCAGCTTTCCTATCTTTGCCAATTGACTCAAGTAATCGCATAAAGTCCTGCAATCCTCAGTTGTATGCCCCCTTTCTTGATGATAATGAAAGTAGAGGCTTTGATTTCAATTAGAAAAATCTCTCCCCATTTTGTTGGGTCACTTAAAGTATGGTTCATTTTTTATCTTCTTGAGGATTTGATAGACTGGCTCCTTAAATACCGAGTTGACCATTGGTGCACTATTTCTCGATGATTGGTTAAAAAAATCCCTCCGATGTCAATTTTGATTATATCCTCTTATCCAAGGATCCCTCTTCTTCGAAAACACCTTGGCCTTATTCTTCCCTTGCGTTTGGTCTTCTTCAACCCGTTTATGTTCATCAATGTGGTCCATGAGTTGACGCATACTGCAAGCAAGTTTCATCGTCAATGATTTCCTTAAGTCATGCTCTATTGGAAGTCCTACCTTAAAGGTTCTTATGGCCACATCTTCAAAATCCTCATCTATCTCATTAAATGTTGCCCAATACTTATCCGAGTAAGTCTTAACAGTCTCCTACTCTCTCATTGCCGTGGATAATAGAGAATCCAAGGGCTTGGGAACTCTACTACATGCTACAAACCTAGCTCCAAATGCTCAAGTTAATTCTTTAAAGGATCTTATTAAACCATCTTCCAAGGCATCAAACCACCTCATAGCAACAGGGTCGAGGCTGGAAGGGAACACCTTACACACGAGGGCTTCATTCCTAGAGTGAACAGCCATCATTTGGTTAAAAGGACTCACATGCTCCATAGGATTAGTTTTACCATTATAAATGGTGAACGTAGGCTGCGCAAAGCGTTGGGACAACTTGGCTCTATCAATTCTCCTTATGAAAGGTGATTTTGAAATTTGGCAGACGACCTTATTCATCGCATCATTCCCCAGATTCTGAGGGACAGAATTTGCTCCTCGCTTCCTCTTGTCACGCTCCCCCTTACGCTCTTCATATTCATTCGACTGTGAGGACACAGAGAAAGATTCACTGGGAGGGGGTTCGAGATCACTGCTGATAAGATCTATCTTCTTTCTCCTCAGACCCCTTCTGTGATGAGGGTGTAAAATTTCTCCTACTACGTTCCCTCCTACGCAATTTTCTGCGTAAGTGGTCAATTTCCAGCCTCAAATTTCATGTTTCCAGTTCATGTGAAACATGACTCCCCGTCCTGGAGTAACTTCTCTCAGTGTGATCTATAAGTTGCGTTTCTACCCTTACACTAGGTGTGGGTTGATTCTTCCTGTCTCTTCATCATTCCAGGTTAACAAAATGATCTTCCCACTGGGAACCAACAGATTCTTCCCTATTGTGCTCCAAATTAGCCATGACTTAGGAGAACTACCAATAAATTCCCACAAATGGAGCCAATTGTAAGAACTAGGTTTAGCAGCCCAAGCCCACTTTAAAAATAGTAGTGCCTTGTACTTCAACCCAAGCCCAAATAATAGAATTGTTTTATGTAGAGATAGGAAGACAATTACAGTTTAGTCGCAACTAAGCCTAAGGCTAGTGAAGTAGTTTTCAGATATGGAGGAACAAATCAGGTAGTTGATGGTAAGAAAAGTTCTCCTCGGTAACTTTCGAGGAAGAGTTCTTATATAGGTCAAGTTATACACTGTTCACTTTTATATTTCTTACTCTCTCTCTCTCTCTCTCTCTCTCTCTCTCAACCTCCCCTTAACTGTAGGGCTTCTTTCCTCTTATATATATCATCTTTCTTAGCATCCTAGCCCTCCACTTGTACACCCTAAAGCTCTCCCCTAGATACTTGTCCCATCAAGGTTCTGCTGAAGGTGGTAGAAATGGTTGCTAGCTGTGAAGACACTATTCAAGAGTCATTTCTTTATTAATATAGCAAATAAGGTTGTTACAGAGCATTCAATACGGGGGTAGAAGGTAGACCCTTTCAAGAAGCTTCCTACCACCGTACCGATTCTCTCCTCAAATTCTATTTCTCCCATTCAAGTGCTCATAAGATGCTAAGTCCCTTTCTAGTCCTCTTCTCGAGTAGACCAACTACTCGGGTTAGGTGCACTTTTCAAATGAGTTGGTGCAAAACATCCCGCTCCTTATTCTTCTCAGTCCTCGGACGCCCTACATTAGTAAAACCCATTTTTTTGATGGGCATATTATTATTATTATTATTATGGGTAAGCACGATGAGTCATAGTTGTACACCCAATCCTATCAAAAATGCTAGTAAGCACGAGCCGAGAACATAAAATAATAATAATTATTATAATAATAATAATAATTATTATTATAATAATAATAATTATTATTATTATTATTATTATTCACTAGTCCTATTCAAAAAAAAAAAAAATAGTACTCAATAATGTTCTGTGGTCCTTAATTATTACTCTTTATTTTTTTACAAGCCACCATCCATGTCTTATGAAAAGGGAATGACATTATTGTCTCATTGGGATACTCCACTTTTTGTCTCATTAGCTACCACTAATACATGTAAGTAAAGGTGTGTATGGTCAGATTGGGAGATTTTTCAACCAAATCCACTATAATAGATTTTTTTTTAATCCAATCCAACCCATCATTGAATTCAACCTATCATTTGGGTTGGGTTGGACCCATGGGTTGGACTTTTTTTAATTACTATATTGGGCATTAGAACAATTCCACCACAAATAAGAGCAAATTTATAACCAAATAATCCTAAGTATAACATCAAACCAATGCAAACTATATTAAGAGAGCTTAAGATTTAGATTTTTATTTAGAGCTCAAAGTAGGACTGGGAGTGACAGTAAAGAGAGAGTAAGATGAGATAAGAAGGAGATAAAAATGAGATGAACTTAGTGTTGGGGTTTTATTTAGGAAGATGGGCAAAAAAGTAAATAACAAAATTGTATAATATTTTTTTTAAAATTAAATATATATTAAATATAAACAATTTGGAACGGGTTTAGCGGATTTATGAATCTTATGACTCGAACCCAACCCGACCCACTAAAAAAAATTCATAACCCAACCCTCCCATCAACTCCTAAAAACTAACATAACCCAGCAGGTTAGGTTGGATTTAGTAAGTTTTGATGGGTTGGCTACACACCCCTACGTGTAAAAATAAGATTTTCCTTTACAAATTAGAAAAGTAACAAAATGATATTACAAAGAGTGTATAAATTTTCCTATTTATAAACATTATAGAAAAACGTGTCACAATTTAAAAATAAAATAGAGGAAATTAAGACAGTTATTTATTAAGTGTTGATTTGATATTAATCACGTACAATAATTGTCTTAGTTTGTAAACATTTTGTACTAAAATTGATATTTTCTTTAGCATTTTTTTCCGAAAGCTGTATAATTCAACTAACATATTCTGATATTTTCAACGAAGACATATAAGTTCAAAAAAATCTCCAGCTTTGTTTGGAAAGTAATGTTAAGTTGAGCACATACCTTTTGTTGGTACCATTTTCTAAGTTTGTTAAGATAACACGTTGTTAATAATTAAAAAGAAACATCACATTAACATAGACCCAACTCTAACACAATTTCTATAATGCACTAATCAAATTGTACTTATTGTTTGGCTAAATGACATGTTTGCGATTTCTATAATCATTAACAAAGGCTAGGATTAATTGCAGGATGAGGATCAAAATGGACATGACAGATCCTATATTGAGTGCTACAGGAAAGAACATCAAGGTTCTTTAGTTGAAAATGCACAAAGGCATGTTAACAAAATGATTTCAAACGCATGGAAGTGTCTCAACAAGGATTGCCTTAAGCCAAATCCATTTCCAGCGTCTTTTATAAAGGCTTCCCTTAATGCAGCAAGGATGGTTCCTTTGATGTACAGTTATGACGACAAACTTTGCCTTCCAAGTCTAGAGGAGCACATGAAGTCATTGATCTTTGAAAATATTCCCTCTTAGAAATTGTAAATCAATTATAATTTTGGATTCCATGCAGCTTGTAGCCCTTTAATTATGTTATGACCAATGGATGATGTGAGGAGGCTTAAACTAGTTGGCAATATTGAGCTAGTTGTACAACCTCACTTGCTTAAAATTTAAGTGTTATTTAAATTTTCAAAATTTCCTGAATATTTTGTAATAAAAAAAAAAACATTCCTGAATAATAAATTAAATAATTACAATTCCTAAAATTCAGTAACAATTTGTAAATTATGCAATAGTTAGGTATCATACACAGTGACTCAATATGCTATGAGATATTGGTTTTATATAGTGGATGCACAAGATGCCAGCTTTTCAAATCCGAGATATGTCTTTTATCTCCTAGTGGTACAATTTCTATCTGTATTTTCCTTTAACATGGGAGGAAATAACATTTTAGTATCATCCCTGGAAATAGTTTTTTAATCCTTTTTTTTTTTCCCTAAAAGATTAAAAAAAAGAAACAGTGATGGGGATTGGGTTACAGGTTTGCAGGAGCCTTGGGTTGCACTTTCGGCTGAACTATGGGCGCTCAAGGATGGACTCCTCTTAGCCCAACAGTGGGGAATTTCATTTTATAGTGTTGAACTAAATGCAGAAATTATAATTGACATGATTATCAATTCTTACAGCAACCAAGTAATGGATATGGAACCCCTTTTATCTGATTGCAGGAAGCTCTGGAGGACATTCCCCAACTTAATTATGGAGCATGCCTTCCGTGAAGAAAACCAAAGTGCTGATGGTTTAGCAAATTTGGGAAAGTATCAAACTTTATATTTTGTGATATTTGATAACCAATCGCCTGTGGTGGTTCCCTTTGGCTTTTGATAAAGCCAAGTTGTTTTGTAATAGACTGATTGTTTACTAGGTTAACATATATTCTGTTTCTACCTAAAAAATAAAAGAGAAATTATATTTTACCACCCTAAATTATACACCAGATTACACTTTGCACCTTAAACTATCCAAATGCACATTTTGCACCCTAAACTATTCACTTATCACACTTTGCACCCCGATGTAACTTTTGCTGTTATGTTTAACGGAATCTTGTTGCATGTGCTTGTTCCACCCAAGTAAGAAGCATGTGATTGTCACATGCAGTAAGATTCCGTTAAACATAACAGCAAAAGTAACACCGGAGTGCAAAGTGTGATAAGTATAATAGTTTATGGTGCAAAGTGTGCATTTGGATAGTTTAGGGTATAAAGTGTAATCTGGTGCATAGTTTAGGGTGATAAAGTGTAATTTTCCCAAAAATAAAACAAAATAAAATCAAACAACCTTTCAAGTTTTTCATTACTGCTTGTGTTCCTGGGACATTGTCCTCTGGCTATCCGAATAATAGTCATGCAAGGCTGCAAGTAGAGCCATGGTGACTAAATCACTTTTTAAAATGAAAATTTTGAAAGATAGAAGAGCCAACAATATGCTCAGCAAACTAACAAATTTGTCACAATAGAATCATCCGCAACAGATATGGAGGATGAATGGAGTCATTATTGATTTATTGCCATCCTATTCTTCCACTCTATTAAATTTAGCATCCCTTTTTAATCTAGAAAACAAACTTGTCAATCATTGCTTGCTTAATACTTTCATACTTCCACAAATTATAAGAAAAGATGCAGCATGTAGTAATATTTCCACAGATAATTTCATTAAGCAAAATTTTAAAAAAGTTCAACATAAAAAAGGTCTTTTTACCAACAAACTCTAGCTCAAAACTGCCCTTCCACCATCCAAAATAATGAGATGGAAAGGTATTGGATTTAAAAATCCCCCAAGTATGTATAGCTTAATAATAACAAGATTAAAAAATGCCTCTCAAAGCATTAACTAGCTAATGTTTATGGTACAGATGTCTTTTAACAAATTTAAGAATGAGGAGGGGCACTTCAAATTAAAATTACAGGAAGACACAGGCAAATATAGACACTCGACAAAGCTCAAGACTTCAGTTGCCAGCTCCTTGAAGTACTGGTGAAACATGTTGATATACCAACAGGAAGAACTAGCAGAGATAGACTTCAAAATGGCTCAGATCATATATGAACAGGAAATTCTTCAATTTTTCAAGTAAGAATTTGTTATGATTGTCTATCAATTATTTCCAATTAATTTAAACCATTGTAAATAGCTCATTGATGGTGGAAAGGCCTAGGTCTGGCTAAACAGTTGAAGCTTGCCAAAAACCAACCACTTAAATGGTACATGTGGACAACGGCTTGCCTCACTGATCCAAGCTTGTCAGACCAAAGGGTTGAGCTCACAAA
Source organism: Castanea sativa (assembly GCF_040712315.1). Classification (NCBI taxonomy): domain Eukaryota; kingdom Viridiplantae; phylum Streptophyta; class Magnoliopsida; order Fagales; family Fagaceae; genus Castanea; species Castanea sativa. Next base: position 72,282,637 of record NC_134017.1, read on the forward strand.
CCTATATCTCTAGTTTACATGATAGAAGACAACTTCGATGTTTATTATGGAACACTAGATGAACTCACTCTCTTCACAAACATAGTAAATCAGTACGTGTCTATTGTAGAACAGTATAACTTGCTTTTACCATTTCACATGCTCAATTACAACATCTCTTTGCACGTAGATGGGAATTCGCAGCTACTGAGCAATTACTTGACTCCTTGAAGATATGTTTCATTGCTCTTAATGGCATTACTAACAAAATCAGCTACAAGGTCTATAAAAAGAACGGACGGAACTATAGACTCCCTAAAGAAGGTGATATTTTGACAAATGATCAACACCAATATATTTTACAAGTCAACATTCAATTTTGAAATCAATTACTCATGCTATACCTCAGAGATTGTTAATCGTTACAGTGGGAAAGATTGTGTAATGCCTTCCTCTTAGAAGCACAATGGTTTGCTTCTGGGAACTTGTCAAAGGCAGAGGAGTACCTGAAGAATGCCCTTGTTAGTACAGGGTTGCATGTGGTGCTAGTTCACATGTTCTTTCTTTTGGGTCAGGGTATTCTTAAGGAGACTGTCAATCTTTTGGACAACAGTCCAAGCATACAGAAACAACTGTTGGGCTATGGGATGACATTGGAAGTGCCCAGGTAACATTACATTCACATGTAGCCACCCATGATTTATCACTATTAATAAGGAAGTGATTCTACCTATAGATATCAAGTGGCTTAAAGGACAGTGGTTATTGATTGTTCTTTCCTAGGACCATATAGCAAGTCAACAACTCATATAATTTTTGTTAGGCAGTCAAGAGTGAGGTAAGAGTTTCCTTAAAAAAAAAAATTTGACAAACGAAAATTTTGTAATTGATATGTTCTGCAACATCTAAGGTTAATCAATCATTAACAAAGCTAGTATTAACCGCAGGATGAGAATCAAAATAGACACAATGGATCCTACATTGAGTGCTACAGGAAAGAACATCAAGGCTTCAGTTGAAGATGCACAAAGGCATGTTATCAAAATGATTTCAAACACATGGAAGCAACTCAACAAGGATTGCTTTACCCCATATCTGTTTCCAGCATCTTTTATAAAAGCTTCTCTTAACACTGCAAGGATGGTTCCTATGATATACAGTTATGATAACAACCCCTTCCAAATTCCAAATCTTGATAAGTACATGAAGTCACTGCTCACTGCTGCAAGAAATTCTTTAAAAAAAAAATTAAAAAAAAACAGAAGTTTCAGTTTCTATGAAGTATAGCAATTTTACTTTTTCAGAACCAATGGAAGATATGAGGAGGCGTGTAAAGTAGTTGGCAGTTGTCAGCTACTTGGACATGCAATACCCTAAATTTTAAGTGCTTTAAAATTTTTATTTTCCGGAATAATAAATTAAATGATTATCCTAACTCTAGTACTAACTTGAAAAGTAAACATTCCAACAACTGTCTACTAGGTGAGAAGAAGAATAACATAGAAAAAAAATTTAAATGCCTTATTTATTGACAAATAATTTTTATTTCATTGTAGTTAAAAAAATCAAAATCAATTTTCCAGCAATATAGATATTTAAATTCATTGAAGATTGAATAGCGTACAAATGCCAAAATAACAAGGCTAAGATAACATTTTCACATCATGGTAAACCTGGTATCAATATTACAATCCTAGTCCAGCAAAGTCATCACCATCAGCCAGGGTTATACATATGCAAAATCTCAGAAAGAGTACAAACAGAATTGAAAAGGCAAAATCAAAAGAGTAACTACTTGCCCAGAGGCAATTCTAGTTTGAAATGGAAATACTTATTTGACTTCCCCAGTTCCACAAGCTCCTTAGCTTTTTCAATCTCTGTCTCCTTGACCAATCCATCTACCACACGCCTCAGTAAAGCTATATCAATGCGCAACCTTTGTTTGATAACCTCCACACATAGCTCATGAGCCATATCAAAATCACCCTCTTCACAAAGACATGGAATGAGGGTCATATAAGTAACCCAATCAGGACTACAGTCATTTTTTCGTATTTCATTATACCACCACTTTGCTTCATCCAACTTCCCATCTTTGCAAAACCCTTTAATTAAAGCATTATAACTGATCACATCGGCTTCAATTCCCTTGCTCCCCATTTCATCGATCAACTTCACTGCTTCTAGTATCCTGTTCTCATTAACCATTCCTCGCAACCTTGAATTGTAACTTCTAATATTATGAACAACATTCTTTCTCTCCATCATAGCCCATATCTTCTCTCCTTCCGAAAATCGGCCATTACTATAAAACCCTTCGAGCAGAGTATTGAATGTAAATGAATCAGGCTCCATCCCATTCTTCTCCAACTCATCAAACATTGAAAGCGCAGTGTCCAAAGAACCCATCTCACAAAATGCCTTAATAACAACATTATACGAGACCAAATCTGCTTCTATTGACAATTTGGGCGGTAATCCTCTAAAAATCTCATCAACTTTATCGAATTTCTTCGAGCTAACACAAGCAGCCAAAAGGGCATTGAAGGACTTAACAGTACGAGGACAATTCAGGCCAGGCATTTCATCAAACACCTTGTGGGCATGATCAAACATGCCGGCTTTCCCATACAGGGAAATGAGACGGATGGCAAAGCCTTCAATGGCGATTTCTGGGTACTTCTTCTGGGCCTCTAGGATCTCTTCGATCATGGAGAACTTCTTGGCAGTGGCGAGGCGTCGAACCGTGGACTCATAGATGCCGTGCCTGGCTCGAAAACGGTCAGACTCGGAGGATTTCTTGAAGCTGTCGACAGTTTTTTGGAGTCTACGCTCTTTGGTTTTTGCGTTTCTGGCTGCGGCTTTGACAGTGTTGGTTTGTGTTGCTGTAGATGCAGCAGATAGAGAAGGGGTGAAGATGCCATGGAGGCGACGGTAGAGCTGGGAGGAAGACATACTGTTGTTGTCAGTCTAACCGAACATAGTAGTTTCTACCTTTTTAGGGTTTAAGGGTTTTACTTATGCCACTCTTTGTGTCTAAAGAAGTTCATTTCATTGTTATGAATTTATGCAATGTGATGTTTTTTAATGGATATGAATATGATGAGAGGCTTAGGGTGACTAAAGAGTTCCGACTTTTTCACACCGTTCATATAAATTAGCTAAACCTAAATCCCATAATATGAATATGATTTTAAATAATTCAATATTTCGAAAATTACGTGTTCATTATAAAATAATTTCTGGTCATTTCAAAACAAAAAGGAAAATAAATCTTAAAACATATATTTAATTGATATTGGGTATGTGTCTCATAATCTATTTGTTTATTATACATTTTTTTAACATAATTCAATATATTGGGGAGGGAATATTTGAACATTAAATATTTTTCTTGAAAATACTGAGATGTATCCGTTAGAAATACCAAAAAGTGTTAGTTGAGTTATAAAACTCTTGATGTTTATTAGACACTCAAACATAAAATTTTAAATAACTTTAAATAAGCTTATTCTCGACTATTTATATGTTGTTTAAGAAATAAGTTATGAAAAAGTATAATTGTATTTAGTAAAAAAATATATATTCAAAAAGTTGTACACAATACATTAACTAACAACTAATAAAATAAAATAAAAGACCAAAATACAGTAGGAGTACCTAAACCTTAGGCCATATAGGTAATTTTAGATCCTAAAGTAATCATCTTTATAATCCTTAAAAAAAACATAAATTGACCGCTATTAGTCTTTAAAAACAAAAAATAGTTGATCCTACCTTTAACAAACTTAAAGTGATCACTTTTAGTTATTATGGAGTAATTATGTGTCAGTTTTTAGTTTGGTCACATCCAAGAGATTAAACAAGATTACTTTAATCTTGAAGGATTAAAATCATTTTTAGTCTACTTCAAAAACCAATGGTGTGTACACACACACCCACAGATAGGGGTGGCAAAATTTGACACGACTCGCGAACCCAACACGACACGACACAAAATTAGCAGGTTATGGGTTGAGACTTAACGGGTTCATGTCATATTCGGGTTGACACGGCTAACCCGTTTAATAAACGGGTTGGGTTAGTGTTGAACACATAGAACCCGTTTGACCCGTCTAACCCGTTTAATTAAATGACATTTTACCAATATACCCTTCAAACTCTAGGTATATAAACTTATTAGTTGTTGTGATTCATTTTCTTTGACATATTGTGATTGATTATTTGTGATATTGTGATATACTTTAGTTTTGAATGATTATTTTTGATGCAGTTACTCATTAGTTTTGAATTTTATATTAAAAATATTTATTCATTTGTTTTTTCATTAATTTTTATTTTTCATTTTAATAAAATTTGATAAACAGGTCGACACGACTGACCCGTTTAATAAATGGGTCGTGTTAGGGTTGAGAAATCTTGACCCGTTTAATAAACATGTCGGGTTAATGTTGACCTATGCAGTCAAATACTCATGACTTGACACGACACGAACCCAACACGCGAACACGAATTGCCACCCCTACCCACAGATATATATATATATATATATATATATATATATATATATATATATATATATATATATATATATATATATATATATATATATATTAACAAAACCTAAGTTAAGAAATCCTATCAAAAAAATAAAAATAAAAACTAAGAAAAACAACACTTCTATAACCTTTAGTGTACATTTTCATTATTCAATAGAACACTTATTAATTGTTTTTCTTCTTTTCCTTTTTAATGAAAAAGGGCAAATGCCAATTTGATCTTTAATGATTGTCCCATTTAAGTTCTGAAATTTCAAATTCAGAAATCGAATACTTAAAATTTGAAAAATGATTCAATTAATCTGCAATCTAATTTGGACAATGATGTGTCATGTAATGCAAAATTTCTCACAGAAATGTCTTTAGAAGAAGTGTCTTTGATTTCTTCTTGAAATGATATTTATAACTTCTTGTAGGTATCACATAAGAGCAAAAAATATTCATGTGTGTGTGTGTAACTCCTAAGGCTTCATCGCATATTCGTAGCTGTTTGAGACTATTCAATAATTTATAGCATCCGTTTGAATTCACCAACAAATTTTATTTACCAAACTAAATTCACATCTCCTAATATGTCGAATGGAGCTTAACCAGGAATAAAGCACAATTTGTTTAGGATTTGGATGCTGATTTGAATTTGATCATGAACAGGCAAAGATAACACAAATCTGATCACACTTAACAAGGTCACACAAGGGTTTTGCATAATAACACGTTAAATTAAAGGCGTGATTTTACTAGGCTGGCTAGCCGCCCCTTGTGCAAGGGTCCATGTAAACCATAAAGCCATACATTCATATGATTCGCTACCACATAAACCAAATTTGAACCAAACAGTAACTTGGGGGGAAAGAAAAACTTAAACAGTGAATAGAAGCATGAGTTAAAACAATAAGAAAGATATCAAAGAAGATTAACTAGAACGGAAATTCACTATTCATCTAAAAGACATTTCAAGCTAGACTGGAAATAATTATTCAACCTCCCCTGCTACTCATAAAAGACATTGCACTACTCAGCTGAAGGCTATTCATACTAGGACAGTAAAGCCATTACACTACTCAGCTGAAAGGCAATTCAGACTAGGACAGCAAAACCATTGCACTAAGCAGCTGTAGGCAATTCTGACTAGGATAGCAAAACCATTGCACTACTTAGCTGAAGGCAATTTCAGGTGATAACGACGATAACTATTTGTCTTCCCAAGCTCCACAAGCTTCTCTGCCTCCTCCATTCTAGACACCTTAACCAGTCCATCCAACACACGCTGCAATACTGGACCATCAACAAGGATCTTTCTTTTGAAAATTTCATTGCACAGTTCGAAGGCTAGGTCCAAATCACCCTTCTCACAGGCAAAAGGAACAAGTATTTCGAAAGTCTTTCTATCTGGGGCACACTCACTCTTCTCTATTTCATTGTACCACCGCTTAGCTTCATCCAAGTTCTCCTCATTAACATACCCTATAATCAGAGCTTTGAAACTAAACACATCAAGTTTGACTTCCTTAGCCTTCATTTCTTCAACTAGCTCAACTGCCTCTTGGGTTTTTTTCACAATGGCCAATCCAAGCAACTTTGCATTGTAACTCCTACTATCAGGAACAACATTCTTCTTATCCATTCGACCCCATATCTTTTCACCTTCCAAAAATTGACCCTCTGAGTATAATGCATTCAAAAGGGTATTGAATGTAATCAAATCTGGCTCCACACCCTTCTTCTCCATCTCATCAAGCATCAAAACCGCAGAATCAAACGAACGCATCTCACAAAAACCCTTTATAACCGTATTATATGAATACAAATCCGGCTCAATCGACAACTCCTTTGGCAATTCCTTAAAAAGCCCATCAACCAAAGGAAATTTCTTGGAGTTCACACATGCCCCCAAAAGGGCATTGAAGGACAACACCGTGCGAGTGCAATCCCGTTCAGGCATTTCATCAAACACCTTCCGGGCGTGCTCGAACATGCCCGATTTACCATACAATGCCACGAGTCGAGCGGAGAAGCCTTCTTTGGAGATATTTTTATACTTCTTTTGGTCTTCGAGGATCTCTTCGATCAATTTGAAGCATTTAGCCCGACCAAGGCGGCGAACCGTGTCTTCATAAATGCCAGTTCGGGTGCGGAACCGTTCGAGCTCGGAGTACTTCTTGAACTTCTCGACGAGGCGTTTGAAGCTGCGTTCTTTGTAGAGATCTTCGGAAATGGCTTTGATGTTAGTTGCTGTGGAGTTTGGTTGGAGAGAGGTGGAGAAAGAGCGGCGTAGAATGCGTGAGAACGACATTGTTTTTTTTTTTTTTTTGGGGTTGTTGAGAGGCGTTCGGGGCTTTAGGAGGAAAGTGAGAGTGAAAGTAATGAAGATTGAAAGCAAGACCTTTGCTATTTGGCTTTTAGGAGGGTTTAAGGTTGGGGGTTTGTGTATGTGAGCATAAAATAATAGGTATTGTCACTTTTTCATTAGTTTTAACAAGTCATTTGAATTGAGTTAGCTCAACTGCTTCCAAAAAGAAATTTAGAATTCAATTTTGACTTACACTAAAAATCAATCTGCATTTTGATCTAATAATAAAGAACAATCAACATATAGTGAAGCCATAAATTTGAAATATTGTCATATTTTAAAAATAAAAAATAAAAAGACAAACAAACAAAAATAATGTATATTACGAAAAGCCTTTAAGCTCAATTGGAACTTCCTAATTTTTCTAACATAAATGTTTAGGGTTTAAATAATTAAATCTCCCCTCTTATTATAACTATTGAATTTTGAAAAAAATAATTGATGATGCAAAGAAAATCAGTAGGTTGGATGCTTCGGGCTTGAAAGGACTACTTGCTCTCTCGATGGCCTGAAAAAGAAAGAAGAGCGATCAAAGGTGACCGGGGTCGCTGGCCAAGAACCCTCCGATGGCAAAGTTAGTTTTCTCTCTATGTTTTTTTTACTTCTCCCAAAAAGTTGAAACTCCAAAAAACATAGAGAGAAAACTAACTTTGCCATCGGAGGGTTCTTGGCCGGCGACCCCGGTCACCTTTGATCGCTCTTCTTTCTTTTTCAGGCCATCGAGAGAGCAAGTAGTCCTTTCAAGCCCGAGAAAATCAATAGGCTGGATGCTTCCGGCTTAAAAGGACTACTGGTTTTCTTCGCATCATCAATAATAATAAAATGTATATTTGATATCTATACTATTATTTAAGGGGCTTCTTCTATCTGAGCCGGATTGTTTTTTTGGTTCCAAAATACCCTACACCCTTAGGTTTAAGTAGAGGCAAAACTAAATGATAGTTTGGTAAAAATACATGTCTAACTTGCACTAAAATATTGCCTACAAAATAGGAACACTCTTCCACTAACCCACTTCTTCAAAACAACTATACATTTATTTTTTTTTAAATAGAAAAATAAGTTAAACACCCCACGTTTATCCAAAAAAAAATCTAAATATATATATATAATAAAAATAAAAATAAAACTAAAAGACAATCCAGTTTTTTTTTTTCTAAAATACCCTTACATTCCTATGTTTAAGTAGAGATAAAACTAAAGGACAATCCAGTAAAAATACAACCCTAACTTCCACTAAAACATTGCCTAAAAAATAGAGTCACTTTCCTATTGATTTTCAAATTTATTTATCCACTTATAAATTAGATTCTCAAAATAAAAAGTATATATATAATAAAAAACATAGATTTTTTTTTTTTTTTTGTTGCTACTACCACTAAAAAAAAAAAGCCTCATCTCATGCGCGAAGCGCGTGTGATAAGGCTAGTACACAATAATTTTTTTAACCTATTGAAAATTATTCTAAGGAATTATTTGTAAAAATATTCTAACACAAACAAGTGTATATCAAATATTGTTGATGCCCACTTGGCAAAAAGGCCCAATAACAAGAAGAAGCCCAACAATAGAAAAAGGGTGAAGGAAGAAGAGTTAGTAAGGTAAGAAAAAAATTATTAAGTCCGAATGACAAGAATAATGGTCCACAGACCTATAAAGCAATAAGAAGGCCACAAAGAAAGCAAACTAACCCAAGGGAGCCCAGAGGAAAAAATAGTAAGCCCATGGGTATAATTAGAAATAGAAAACAAGCAAAAATGGGCTAAAGAAGCCCCAAGAAAGGAATTAGTAAATGGTATGGTAATTGGGTCAGGAAAGACCGAAAGATTTAGCAAAAATCCATGGGAATATAGGAATGGAATGGGCCAAGGATGCGCAAAGGAATGAAGCAGGCTGAGGATGCCCAAAAGAATAAAATGGGCCAAGGAAGCCCAAGATAGTATGAGAATAAGCCCAGTAGAAATATTTGGCAATGTGAACTAAGTAAAAGAAAAGGTACATGGCAGGCCCAAATGAGGCCTAGCAAGCACAAGTTAAATGATAACATGGCAGAAGTAACGGAGTGGCATAGCAGAAGTGTCAGCCGACCCACAAAGAAGGCAGGGGCTAGATTGAAGAAAGAAGGACCCATACTCGAGCAAAGCCCAGCCTAGGGAAGAAATGAAATGCAAAGAATAAAGACTCAATGACTCATTCATGCCACAAAGGGTTAAAAATAAGCAGTAGAATGCAGAGAAGGACCAGATAAATCCACAGGCAACGGCAAACGTATGAACGGCAGACAAGCCATGAACTCACATGGAAGTGGAGCACGCACAAGATTCAGGCACCACCCACTTGCACCCAGCCATTACAAGTGCAGTGGGTCATAGGTCAGAGGTAAGAGAGGGTATGGTCTGGCAGTGGGGAGAAGGGGAAATTCTATTCTAGGATTCCTACTCAAAACTCTTTGGGGGGAAATGTCCTGCTGGAATGACATACCACCCAAAAAGGGAAAATATGAGCTGAAATTACTAATTGCATGCCATAAGAATTAGTAAGAGAGAATACTTAATCCTTATCTAGATGGGAACGCCATGAAAGGCAAGAAAATAAAACAAAAACTCATTTGTCTAGGAATGGAATGTGAAGGACACCTACACCAGGCCAAAAGTAGTTGAGGGGTAAAACAATAAAACTCATCATGGCAGACAGTATAAAAAGGCCTTAGCTGTGCACAACAAGGAACAATAGAAGAAGGGTGGAAGAGTAAGAAGTAAGAAGAAACAAGTGAGAAAACAGCAAGAAAGAAAACATCGAAAAAATAAAAAGGGTAAAAAGAAAAGTGAGAAAACAAGAATGCGATAAGGCATGCATTAATAGGCTATTCCCTTCTCTCCCTCTTAATAGCCTACTCTCTAGCAAGTTAAAGGATTTAGGATTAAGCCATTTAGGTCCATTCCTTCAAAGTAAGCAATTTCTATGGCAGGATTTCCCCGTAAGATAGCTCGCATTAGAGACTGGTTCCCTTCTTGGATTTAATATTTTGAGGAACTAAGTATAGCAGACTAATCCCCCTTCCCTTCTTTTATTGTGATTGATTAAGCATTAATCTTAATTCTGCTATAATCACATAATTGTGTTTTCTTGTTGAGAAAATGGTTTAAATATCATCTTTTGTTAGCGGTAAACATATCTTCATTATCCCATCATATTATGTGCATGCCTCCTGCCATAACATTTTTGTAATAGTGCCCTCTGCCACAAACGAGTGATCAAGATCTTAATGAAGGGATTCTAGCTTGCGTAGAAGCTGGCTTAAGGTGAGTTTCAATCGAGCTAGTCCCGACTCTTCTACCTCAGAACTATTGGGCCACAACACGACAAGAAACAGTCTAGCCCAAAAATACAAAAAGGCCCACCACAAATACTAAATAAGTTTATTGTGGATTCGATTATCAAAAAGTTTATTGTGGATTCTATCACAAACAAATTTATTAATCACATATACCAAATCTAAAACAATATTAAACCTCTAGAATCCTTTAATAATGAAATCCTTCATGACCATCATGTTGGCATGAACCCAAAACCTTTGGTACTCTAAGAAACTCTTTTATAGATGTGTTGCAATAAACTCCCTAGAAGTAATCTTTGTGGTTTCAAAACAATTTTACAAAGTCACTCTCTTTGACATTACAAGATAAGTTGGTTGAATCTATAGATTTTTTTTAGTTTTGAAACAGCACAAGATTTTTTCTTTTTTAATTTTTTTTTCTTTGCTCTTAAATGACAACCTTATTCTCACTTAAAATTGTGCAATGTGTGATTTATATAGGTAAGTTAAAAAGCCATCACAAATCCTTCTTCAAATAAAATTAGAATTTTCTTTCTTGTGGTTTCACTAGAAAGAGCCCTAAGCGAGAGACGGGTGAAATCTTAGCACTTCAATGTTTAACTTTCACTTGAGCAAAATTCTTTGGGGCCTATTTGGATTGAGGGGAGAAGGAGAGGGAGTGGAGAAAAATAGAATAGAGTTGGTTGAAAATTGGTTAATTCTAAGCCAAATCTACTCTACTTTACTCCCCATTCCTCCCCTTCAATCCAAACAAACCATTAGTGTTCCATTTCTTTAAGATCTTTAATGCAACTCTTGATAAACTTCTACACAAAATCAAATGCAACCAATCCCAGTTTTGAACACAAATTTTGTTAGGGAGTTAACGCACCGTTGAAAAACTATCGAGGAAATTTATAACGTGTCTCCCCTACACAGCATAAACTAAAAAATCAGCTTCTTAACTTCTCTCCAAATTGCAAATACTCTTAATAATTTTCTTCAGATTGAAACATTTTGCTAAAGCAAACCAGCAGATTATGCCTTTATATACGCCAATGGATTTGACGGTGGTGGAGTTGGGGTGGAGAAAGAAAGACAGAAAAAGAGAGTGAACGATATTGTTTTGGGGTCAAAAGAGAAATGACAAAATGAAATATTGAAGTATTGCTGTTATTGAGAAAACAGTTACCAATTCACTTTTGGATTAGTATGAAATTGTTCTAGAAAATAAAGGACTCTATTTGTATTTAGGAAGAATGTGGTGAAGTACTATTGCTGTGATTAGAAAGGACTTCAGTGTACAAAAAAAAACAAAAACAAAAAAAAACAAAAAACAAATATACAAAAACAAAAACAAAAAACAAAAAACAAAAAGGAAAAAAAAAAAAAGTATGGGCTTTTAGGAGGGTTTAAGGGGTGTGATAAATTAAACCTCATACATTTAAATGTTTCAATTTGAACTCCATATTTTTATTATTATGCTAAACACTTGAAATTTATGAAACATTTGACTATTTGAGATCATATGTGAGGTTTTGTTTGGCATATTTATAAATGGATGGGGTTTAAAGTGATACATGTAAAAGTATGAGGTGTAATTTGTCACAAGGATAAAATTATGTTTATTTTTTTGAACTTTTCCCAATTTTTTTTTCTTGGATTAACTATCATATTACATTTTCATTAGACTTAACAAATCATACATGTTTGTAGTAAAGTAAAAAGAAATGATCGAACATGATAAGGGAATTTGGAGATAAGATGAATATGAAACTTAGTTCTTCAGGTGATCATCCTCAAAATATTATGGATTTGATGAATATATATATGAATATATATATATATATATATATATATATATATATATATATATATATATATATATAAGGGCGTTTTATCTTTTTCTTTGCAATTCATTGACATGGTTGGATGCCCAAAATCCCTAACCGTGCCGCAAGATAGAGAAGACTGGTAGGTCAGTCAAATCGGTTTAGGCTGGTCAATGCGATTTGTCATGTTGGTTGGGCCAATCTACATAACACTATATAGAAGATATTTTGTTTAATCAATAATAACCTATTATTTAATCTACAATGTGTCCCATAAGCTTTAAATTTTAAACTAAACAATCAGCTTCTTAAGTTCACTCAAAATTGCAAATAGTCTTCTGTTATACTTAGTTTTGGTCAAATGGAAACATTTTGCTAAAGAAAGAAGGCAGATTATGTCTTTATGTACTAATTGTTATGACTTTTTGAACTTCTTGATCGACAATGTATTGCAGGGCTTAGTCTTTGTTGAGATGATGGGAGATGGTTTTGGTGATGGTGGAGTTGGGGCAGAGAGAGGCAGAGAAAGAAAGACCAAAGGAGAATGAAAGAAATTGTTTTGAGGTCAAAAGAGAAATGCCAAAGTGAAAATTAGGGGCATTAATTCAACTCATTCCAGAATTATTTTCTGGAAAACATAGCCACTCTTGATGAGCAAGAAATTGGTCTAGAAAATAAAGGAGTCTATTTGTATTTAGGAAAAATAATGTGAAAGTATTGCTGTCCTTAGAAAGGAATTCAGTTTACCATTAAGAGCAAGCCAAAAATTAAATGTACTATCATAAATATGAAAGGTTCTCGAAATATCCATTGGAAACGAAAGTGTTCACCATTCTCAAACCATCCACATGGTACACTACATGAGACAATCCACAGCCTCTAGCATTGTCATGGTGGCTTACTTAGCGGATAGAATTGTACTATTCTGGGGGGAGAATATATTCTTATAAGTTATAACAAACCCACATTCATTCGTACTTTCCAGTCAACAAAACAATTGGCAATACGTGTAAAGAAACAAAACAACAAGATAGCACAATTGTATTCACATGGTGATTAAAGAGCTAAATATTTTGGTTAGGAGACAGATTTGTGCTGTTTATTGAATATAGCTGCATATCAAGCATTTAATTATATAGCTCACTTTGACTCTAGAATGGAATATCAATAAACTAACACTGGTTCATTAGTATGATCCTAAATATGATAGATCCATCAATCAACATTGCAGTTTAGAGACAAACATGAGAAATTATTAGCCATTTCTTTTCTTCTATGGCTATAACTGACAATGCATTTCAACAACGCTCTCACTCTCTCTCTCTCTCTCTCTCATGTTAAATGAGTCCAGAAAACAAGAATTGTGCTTATTGTTAGAGGATTCCCAAAAACTGTAGCACCATCCAGTCTCTCTCTCTCTCTCTCTCTCTCTCTCTCTGAGACACACACACACACACACATGTTAAACTTGTGAAGGAGTTATATAATAATCATACAATCTCCTATCAAACTAGTGCAATAGCTCTCTCTCTAACTAGTGGAATCAACATTCATTTTCTCCACAAAATGGAGTATGTAGGCTCTGCCTTGGATGGATTATTCATAACAAAAGAAGGTAACAGCAGGGGAAGGGTTGGACGACGGAGGTACAGCAATGATGATAGCACAGAGTACAAGTCTAAGAATCTCCATGCGGAGAGGAGGAGGAGGCAAAAGCTCAGTGATAGGCTCCTGGCACTACGTGCATTAGTTCCTATTATCACAAATGTACCACTCTAACACCCTTAATATTCTATGTTTTTAAATTTCAAGTAATGTGTTTCACAACCATTTTGTTTTTGTTTACAAAAAATGGGAAAAGGGGATTTGAATTTAAGTTATCCTTCATGTGAGAACTAGACAATGCTACTGTAATACAAAGCTCTTGATCATAACGCTTTTGTTTACTCAAAAACATCATATGTTAATATATATGATTATTTTGCTTGTCTGTAGATGAACAAAGCAACCATTATCGAGGATGCAATTTCATACATTGAGGAGCTACAGAACAACGTGAAGGTTCTTCAAGGCCATCTTTACGAAATGGAAGCATCATCTGAAGAGGGAACATTGCCAAGAAGTGAAGAAATTGATCCTGCCGAAGAGATGAGGAAAAGTGGAATTCAGGTTAATCAAATACTAATTGATCAGTACTATTGGAGTCTTAGTCACATAAAGTTCTTTTAAGCATAATTGATAATTCCCTTTGTTGATGTTCTTAGGCAGAGGTTGAGGTCACCCAAATTGATGGGAACAAACTTTGGATAAAGATCATCTTCGAGAAGACAAGGGGTGGATTCACAAGACTGATGGGGGCCATGACTGCTTTTGGCTTTGAACTCATTGATACAAGTGTTACTACCTCCAAAGGAGCAATGCTTGTTTCATCCTGTGTTAAGGTTTGTAAAAACAAAAACTTTGGTGCCACCTTTCCAAACGTACTTTTTTTTAAAACCAATATATTCTTCTTTGTACTAGCATGGTATCAAAACAAACTCATATCTAACTATAAAATCAAAGTAGGTACATATATGCAATGGTAACAGACTTAGAACCAACAATTAAATCAAACTGCAATTCACTATCACAACGAACTGTCCTACACTTTCTGTCAGTTTTGCACATGTACTTTCATAAGTTTTAACTGATAATGCTTATTTATTGTAAACTTCTTGCACCTTTCAGGGAATTCATGGTGAAATAAATGAAGTCCAGCGCGCCAAGGAGTTGCTGCTACAGATCATTAATGGCATATAGAGCAATTGGGAGTATTACTGATCAGTCATTGAACTGACAAAATAAATGGGCATATTGGGTTGGTTTCTAGTCGATTTTCTGTTAATACCTTAGTTATTATGTTTGGTGGCATGTAAAACAAGGCTTATTTATGCATTACTAAGAACAAATGTTTGTCAAATCCACATGTTGGTGGAGAAAAGTTCATCAAGTAAACAATGGTCTTGCTTTCCGGTTGTGGATCACTACTCACTAGATCTCTATTTCATCAATTTAGGTTTCAAATACTTGATAATAAAATAAAAATTCACCTTTTTGTTTCATGTTTCTACTTGAACACATGACTTACAAGTTGCAATACATAGTATATTCCAACTATTGACATTTCTGGAACCTTAAAAATATCAGATGAAAAATTAGTTTTCTTTAGGAGCATTGCCATAAACTGGTTTTAAATCCAATTAACTGCAACACAGAAAGCATCGTTTAATGATAGTGACCCTGGTCTTTCACATATTTAATCCCGGAAAGTATAGTATTACTGTCTTAGCTTAATTGATCATTTGGGAATAAAAACATGTTCCCCTTATTTCTTTCTTTATTTAGTAACTCAAAGCAATAGTTCTTCTTCCTCAAAACTATAATTTTTAAATATAAAAAAATAATTTATGAAAAACATACTAGAGTTAGAGTTGTTCTACTAGGCACATAGAAATTTTAATTTTATTTTATTGATAAAAAAAAATGGTTTTATTTCAAAAGAAACTTGTAAGGATGTCACGAAAAAATGAGAATTACACTCACTCTCATAAAACTTTTCCGTAATTTCTATTAGCTTGACTATAACAAAATAACATTGTAGTGATGATAAGTAAAAATGTTCTGTCAAAATTTTTTATAGCGCTTTCAATAACATCTTATTAAGCAATTATTATTGCACGTATCTTATATATGAATTCTCCTCATAGTGTATGAGTTCCACCCTCGTAATGCGTTATACCTACTAGATAATGGGAGTCATACACTATAAGAGATAAAATGTATATATTCAAGGCCTAAGATACCCTCTCCTTGTCAAGAGTATTGAACACAGTAAAAGCTATATGTGAAGTTGCAAGAAGCATTACCGTGATACTTATAAATATTCAAGCCAAAAAAAGAAAAGAAAAGAGATACCAATAAATATGTTTGTAAATGATTTTGCAAAAGGCATTACCATTGACCTTTGTTACGATAACCTTAAAGTTGTGAAAGCGGTTGTGGTCGCATAAAAAGTATAAAACATTTTGAGAAGGTTCATTACTTTGCAGTTTGCACTACAATCAATCGTTGGAAGACTTGAAGCGAAGTTTTCTTTTAATTATTTTGGAATTTTCAAGATCTAAGGAAATAGAAAAACTATTAATTCTCATGAAAAATAAATAAATTGTTTTTTAAAAAGTAATTTCTATAAAATTATCTCAATTTCTTATATTTGGTAACAACTTTAAATTAGTTATAAAAAAAAAAAAAAAAATCTTCTAACTTCCCTTATTTAGCTTATTATGAAATAGAGTTTTGTTCTAAAAAAATTTAGTGGAAAACAATCTCTAAAAACAAGTCGTTTTTTTTATTAATCAAAGATAGTTTTCTTTTTACACATTTTCTCTAATACTACCAAATACTAAAAAACACGAAAAACTATCTTTACACAAGATTTTACATCCGTAGCATTTATTTATTTATGTGAAATTAAATAAAGATTCATGCAGAAAATGAGAGGGGGAAAAAAAAAAAAAGGAATGAATGGATAATTAAAAATTGTAAGGCCAGCACAGTTTGTTAAAATATCCAATTTAGGTGTTAAAATATCCAAGATAGGCAAAGTTAGTTTCTCTAACTCTTCCAAAAGAGACTGTAATGGCGTATTTAGAAAGAGAAAGCCCAAGAAAGAAATGGATTCAAATCTCTATCACCACTTGTATGGAAACAGACAATTGCAATGATCCACTTTTGGATAACAGTGCTTTAATTATATTAAATTTATAGTTTTTTTTTTTTTGAGAAGCTATTTGGTTTAGAGCTAATAAGTGATAATGGAAGAAGTACACAGCCTTTCGGCATAACAGTGATTATATCAGGTTGGCGTGAAAATGCAGATACAAACAATTATACACATGAATCAACTCGAAGTTCAACATGGCTATCACGTGCCACTTTACCAAGGACTCTAAGCTAAATGTGCCTTGACTAATGACTGGGAATGGCAGATGGCTTTTTTTTTTTTTTTTTCTTTTTTGATGGGGCAGATGGCTTTTTTATTAGAAGAATAAACTCCCAGATTCTAATGGTTTTTTTTTTTTTTTTTGAGTCTACTGGTTTTCAAAACCCGATACCTAATTAATTTCATATCATATGGTAATATTGTTGGTAGGATCAATGAAATTCAGAGAAAATGTAAATGAAAAGGTCTCTATATAAATATCTATATAGCAACTAACCATCTTCTTATGGAAAAAAAATCAACTAACATTCAATACACCTAGTAAAGACTTTTCATTTTCATATAATACATAATAAGTCATTAAATTCTTTTCAAGCCTAAGACTATCCAACGGCCAAGGTTACCCGCTTGAACCTCTCAAACATGTCAACAGAAATACGTGTAAAGATCCCATACTATATATATATATATATATATATATATATATATATATATATATAAGCGTTTGCCAAATTCATGGAGCAAAAAAAAAAAAAAAAGATGCTACGTCCACAATATTTTCACAACAAATCATAGGTGATTAGTTATTATTGGTTCAAATTTGAACTTAACATTAAGATTACTTTTTTGCCCTAACAATAACAACCAATAACAACCTGCCACTTAAGATTTGTTGTAAAAATGTTGTGGATATATCATTTCTCAAAAAAAAATGCCATTCACTTATCCTTCTTTTGTAGAGAACTGATGTTTACACTATTAATTATTTCCGAATATCGCAAAATAACAGGAAAACCTTGTCCATACTCCATATCATAATAACCAACAAAAATTACAGGCTTAGTATTAATGAAGGAAATAAAAAACAAAAAAACCAAAATTTCTTTAGATACTATCTAGTTAAAGAATCTAACGCTAAAATTCCGAAAATTTTGCAGCTTAATTTCCAAATATTATACCCAATTATCCATTTTTTACAGCCCTAAACAACATCTATGATCTGTACTCCAAATTTTCCTCTTCCAAAAATAAAAAATAAAAAACAAAAACAAAAACCCCAAAAAACAAAAAGAAAAATAAAATATGAGACAAACAAAAAGAAGAGAACTCCATCTCTCTCATAGGAAATAGTTATCTCTTATCTTTGAACTTGAACTCCCATATTCATCTTCCGGCTATTCTTCTCCAATATTAGGCCTGCACTCCACATTTAAATATAATGTTAATCAAATAGACAAAATTGAACAAAAAGAAGAAACTGAACATTTTAAAGTAATACTTTTTTGGGCTAATTACAACTTACCCCATGTGTTTGTGCCGAATTTAAGTTGCTTATATGTAGTTTGAAATTTAGCATTTTACACATATGAGCTCTACTCCATTAGGATTCCATGACCTAATCTCCATATTCCGTTAAAAACGCATTTTAATACAAATACATGACACAAAACAGATCAAAAGGTTAGGGTTTGAAGAAAAATTTTCATACTAAGTCAACTCTCCCTAAAGGAACTACCCATTTATCATAATCACCATTTGAACCCCCACCAAAGCTCACTTTGAATCACCACCAAGGCTAAATGTTTATTCTTGCTGGATTTCACGACTTCAAAGTCAGGGAGTGAAAAAAAAAGTGGTAACATTAATGGTTTTACTTGATTTTGGATTTAGTTTTTGACTTTTCTATGATTCTTGGTGGGTTTTGATCATTTTTGAAGAAAATGAAGAGAAAGAGTTGTATTGAGAAAATTGATATGGGTCTTGAATTTGGGTTAGATACCTTTTGTGTCTTGTCTTTAGTGGAGTCTAAGTTCTCTCTCTCTCTCTCTCACACACACACACACAAACCCAGCCAAGATTGTTGCTCTATTTTCTTTTATTTTCTTTCTTTGTCTTCTAAGCTAACATCGGAAGTTTGCTTCATTTGATATTTAATTTGTATTTGTTTGAATTTTCTTTTTTATGTAATGTTCATACGTCTTTTACAAAATTTTAAACCCTAGATTTTTGATCCATTTTATGTTATGTTCTTTAATTAAAATCTGTTTTCTTAACGGCAAATGCAAAGGTGGGTTACAGAATCCTAACAGAGCAAAGCTTAAAGTGCCATATTTCAATCCACAAGCACAGAGCAAAGCTTAAAGTGCCAAATTTCAATCCACAGACTTAAATTCAAGGTCAAATCACAAGTGGGTAAGATGTAATTAGGCCTACTTTTTTTTTGTTAAGAAATCATTTTACAAAATTTTAATCAGGCTGTTTAATCAATAGTACAAAGACACAATTTTCCAAAATTTTCCGATCGGGTTTCTCAGCAACCAAACAGAGTAAAAGTGCCAGAGGAAAGAACAAATTAACAGGCCCAGAAAGGGTTTCACCCAGATCCAAAATCAAATAACAATCCAGAAACCCAGCAAAAAAAAAATCAGAGAAAATTTTAGTACCTTGAGGCTTACAAACTGGAGGATCTTCAAACAGAGAAAGAGAGAGTTGTTTATGAGCAACACCAATATCAAACAAAATTAGCCCTGAAGATGGATCATTCACTATGATATCTTTCACCGGCAGCCATAGAAAAAGCTCTTCCTGACTCAGACCCTCCAACCCTTTAAGCCCACCAAAGCTGAGGTTAGCCCTGATCACACTATCAAAGTGTACTCTTGTCTCAAACTTGGCCAAGCATGGCTGGTCCAAATGAACCTCTAGAAGCCCATTTTGGTCTAGACTGTATGACTTTACACTGTCTGGGAAAAGCCCAGCCGGAAGGCCTTGGCTTTCAAGAAGGTTGTGGATGGAAGAGGTGGCTGTGAGAGGAAGATGGAGGAGAAGAAAGATGGTGAAGAAGGACATAGGTGTCAGAGACATTGTCACAGAGTTCTATTGGATGCACACTATGTTTTGTTTTTGTTTTTAGGTTTTGGTTTTAAAAGGGGTGTTTTATTTTTATTTTTTTCATTTAAAGTTTAAGTATTCAAGGTTATTATTGGAAGTGGGGGCCAGAATGTACTGTCTTTGTTATGGGTTGGCATGAGATATCGACCAAATTACCCTTTGCTTAATTCAGAGTTTTGTTAAGGAATTTGTATAAAATATTGTTTTGGTTAAGGGGAAAAGACCTTAATAGCCAAGAATTGGTGGAGTCAAATATGTTTCAACCGAAGAGTTTTATTGGTGTAATTTTATTGGAAGTAGTGGTAAATAGTGTGGTAAGTAGTTAAGATCTATTGGTTTAACTTCGGTGATTGTAAACAGTAGAAGACTTTTTCAACTTCAATATAATTGTGTTTCACAAAAACAAAACAAAATTTTACTAGAAATTTTAACAGCACTTTGAAAACTGTGGGATTAAAAAAATAACATGTTTGGCAAGAGATTTATTTTAAGAGTATTTTAGTTATACTTTTCCTTCTAGTTTTAAGTTTTTAAATAACATTGACCAATGAAACTTTTATAAATACCACCACGTATTCTTGGTGTGATGGTCACTCACAAGTATAAGTGCTTGTGAGGCGTGTGGGGCAAGTGTCAAAATTCAAGTCTCTAGAATAAAACTTTACATACATATATACTTAGATTAAGTTAAAGTAAAATTTTTATCATGTAAAAAAAAAAAAAAAAAAACAACAACAACAACTATAGGTGGTATCTAATTATACCAGGTGAGAGAACTTTCTCTCTCTTCAAAAATACTGTTCCAAATTTTGGAATAGTACAACACCAACAAAGAAGTGAACGGTGTTAGGTTGGTGTGTTGGGAAGGATGAACTACAATTCACAACTATCTATCTTGCGGCAATGTGTTTGAACTTTGAATAATATAATGCAATTTTCCTTTTTCTCCTTTTAGGTACCCTATTCTTAAGCTAAGATAATTCTTTCAAATAAAATTAAGATTTTTTTATCCAAACTATAATTGGTAATTCCATTATGGTTAGCAAAACGAATCCTAATATTATCCTATCATCACTCAAGGGAAACTTTTAATAATAAAGATAATTTTAGACATGATATTTGTTGGGGTTGGGGGATTTACTTATTTGGTTAAAAATATAATTGTAACTAAAAAAAATAACTTATAAAAATCTAATTTAAATAAACTAAAGTAAGGAAATTGTAAAAACCTGATTGAAATGTATAATTAGTTTTGAAGAAAGAAAATAGAGGGTGATCTAATAAATCCAAAAATTTTTTTTTTGACGATTTGGTGTGAGACAATTGGTTTAAAGCTGAAGCATTAAAATAGAAGGGGGCTAGAGAGGAATCTCATCATATCACAACTCACAAGGGCACCGTTTGTACGCTCACTTGTCAGTAGACATAGCCAGAAAAATACAAGAAGGGAAGTTGCTCAAAGTAGAGGGTGAAAACTACGAGGTTTGAACTTTTACCCCAAAAAATAATAAAGATTTTAATTTGATTTAAAAAAAGAATGATGGGGAACTTTTTAATTTCGAATATTTGTTTTATTTAACAGTCAAGTGAATTTCAATTTTGTCAGAGTGAAACAAATTTTTTGTGATTTCAAATTGCTAGTTGACATTTCACATTCATATGAATGCAACCCACAGATGATAGAGCGTACTAAAGAAAAACCTTTTTGTTACATACAAAAATTATATTCGAGTATTAAAAAACTGTAGGACGCTCCATATATTTAAAAACTATAGATTATAAGTTCATAAGAAAAATATCAATTCTCTGATCTTTCCTCCCCAACTTTGACTATTACTCATACTCCTTTATAAAAGTTTTGCAGTTTAATAATATTGTTCAACACCTTCTATTCTCCAATGAGAATATTTTTTTATTTTTTATTTTTTGATTGAGTGAAGGATTCAAATTCTGTACCTACATATTTTCACAATAAAAAAAAAGTACTCGTATGTTACGCTCCAATTTTCAAATGTGGCAATGGTTATGCAGTAATTTTAATTTTCAAAAATATTTTTTTTATGTAAATAGTAATATTTACTAGAATACATATAAAAATAGTAATACTAACGTTTTAAATCAAATTTATAATACATTACATCTTCAAAAATATTAAATATACAACTTTGTTCACAATATTTTTTTCATAATTATTAAAATAATCAATTGTGAGTAATGGGGAAAAGTAGGATGTTTATATAAATAATTATATTTCTGCCACTTAAAATCAATTATTTCAAAAAATATAAAATATAAAATAAAAAGAATTATGTATGTAGACTGTTTTATTTATTTATTTATTGAGAGACCGTTTAATTTTTAAGTTAAGACAGGGTGTTACATAACCCCAAAATTGCGGACATGGCAGACACTCAATAAACCATCAAGCAGATTAATGCTTTAAAGCTAATACTTGTATTCTAATAAAAAATAATTTAATACGTAATCATGTCACTGAACAATAAGATACATCATTAAATATAATATTGACAACCACTCGCATTACCTTTATGACTTTTTGGGGCATACCTAATTACATTTTCGTACACAATTTGATCGGAATGTCCTGTGCTTGTCTTTGACCTGACCTTGCTCAGGCCCCTCATTTCCCATCTTTCTCTCGACAGTGCTTTTCTTCTTTATTCAACCTGCTTTGTGAATATTTCTAGACAAAATGAAAAATAAAAGTGACAAATTGTACCTTAAAATAGTATTAATGAAGCTACACAAGTATGCAATGAGATTGGTATTCCTGGTTGATTACTTTGGCCAACATTTTACACTATGGTAAATTATATTTTGTTCCTCAAATATGGGATAAATTCAATTTGGTAAAAAATTTGAGATTTGGCCTCTAAAATTTTTGAAATAGACTAATTTTCTCCCTTAAAATGGGGTAGTATGATTTTGGTTACTAAATATATATATATATATATATATATATATATATATATATATATATATATATATTTTGATTCGATTTGATTCCTAAAAGAAAAATAGCTTGATCAAACTGTACCCTTTGAATTTTTAGAGATTTAGGGTCTGTTTGGCAGTATAGTTATAACACATTTTCACATATTTTAAACAACATTACACACTTTTTTACACTTTTTCACCCACACGTATATCAAAAACACCCAAACAACATAACTCAAACTACTCTCTTAAACACCTCCTTAATTTCGAAATTTTAAGAGACTAAAATGAAACATAAGCTAAATTTTAGGGACAAAAGTGAAATTCATCTTTTATATTAATAAAGCGTCTTATGAAAATAATCATTACATTGTAAGTAACACTATTGGTACACATCCATGAGTTTAGATCTTTTTACACATCTGAGATGAGTATAAGAGCATTAGCATTGAAAATGGTAAATGGGAAATGTAAGAAATATTTTGTCATTGAGCCAAAAACACCCCAGCAATGAAAATTGTAAACCATCAAAATTGTAAAAAAATTTACAATTGAGCTACAGTAGCATCTTATTAATAAGATGCTACTGTAGCTCAATTGTATTTTTAAAAATTAGTATTTAATTGTCTCTCTCCTCTCTCCTCTCTTCCTCATTTTTCCGTTCTTTTCTCTATCTTCCTTCTCTTTCTCATTCTGCTCTCCTCTCTTTAGACTCAACCCAGCCACCACACCATGGCCTGACCCACTGTCACCGGCCATGGCAAGCCACACCCACTCATTATTTCTCTTCTCTCTCTCATTGCAGATCAGTGTGGTGGCGTGGAGATCGGCGTTGGGTTGTGGGTTTGCCGTGGGTTTTGTTTGGGTTTGCCGTGGGTTGCATGGGTTCGGATCGGCATGGTTTTTTTCTTGGTGGTTGTCGACATGGGTTTTGGTGGTTGGAATGGTGGTGGGTACTGTGATTGGGTAGTGGTTGCTAGTCGATGCCGTGGTGGTTTTGCATGGTGGTGGCTGGGTTTTTTTGCTGGGTGGGCCACGATTTCCTGGATTTCTTTGGAGATTGGTAGAGTTGTTGTGGCAATTGGGTCGACAGTGGAAGTGGGTTTGGTGTGGTGTGGTGATCAGCGTTGGTTGTGGTGATCGGCGTTGGGCATAGAGATTGGCGTTGGGCGTGGGATGTGGAGATCGTTGTTGGGCATGGAGATTATGGGATGTGGAGATCGGTGTTTTTGCTGGGTTTTTGTTGGTCATGGAGATCTGCATTTTTGTTGATCATGGGATCGTGGGCATGGAGATTTTGCTGGGTTTTTGTTGGTCATTTGTGGGTTTTGTTTTGGCGATGGTGGGTGATAGGCAGTGAAGCACGTGGAGGTGGAGGTGGTGGTGGTTTCAGTGGAAGAGAGACAGAAGAAGAGAGTTAAGAATCAGAGAAAGGAGAGAGATGGGAGAGAATGGGATATATTAATTTATTGAGTAGATATATTATTTTAAAGAGTAGAATAGAAGAATAAAAGTTTTTATGTTGGGTATGTTGAAAAATGGTATGGTATAGTATAAATAATAAAGTAGCTTTTTGATAGTAAAAGTAAAATAGGATAGAATTAGGAGAAATGAATGCTGATGTTCTAATAAAAGATACTTTTTAGGCATTCTAGGATTTTGAAATGGTTTTTGCAATGCATTCCCTCTTCAGCACTATTCAAAATCCCAACACCTAAACAAACCGACATATGTTGTTCAATCTGTGTTTAGAAAGATATGCATGCTTAGATACAATGAGAATTTTGCATTGTTCAGAAAATGATGATACTGATGTATTAGGGAGCATCATAAAATAATTACAAGCAAATCTAATATGCATTGTTTAATAATCACCAGGATTTTTAACAGCGTGGCCATCCCTTAATTATAGAAGAACTTGCAAAGATATGCACTCAGTAGCCTGATAGAACTTGCTCATCGTTTGGAGACGAGGATGGAACACTGGGGCCAATTTTGTTATTTCCAGATTGTTTGTCATTTTAAGGTTGATTTTCATGTTAATAGGAGAAGTTGAGTAAATCGGTAAACATGGGAATAACTTCTTGAATTTACTAAGGTAGTCTTAGAATAAATCTATATGCTACATGAGAAATGCTATCACCACGACATTTTCACAACATTTTTATAATAAATCATGAATGGTACGTAAGTTATTACGGGTTATTATTGGTAAGTAAAAAATAATAATTTCAATAGTGAGTTTAAATTATTTGATCTAATAATAACTTAACACATATGATTTATATCGAAAACATTATGAAAATATTGTGCACATAGTACTTCTCATGATATATATAATAATGGAAGCTTTACAATAAATTTTGCAAAGCTCTAATTGCATCACGTCATTAATATCGTTTCCTATCTCTCTCTCTCTCTCTCTCTCTTTTATTTTATTTTATTTTTTGCAATTTTCATTTCGTTCTTCAACCTATCATCTCTTTCAGCCGTTGCCTTTTTAGTTCAACTTTTCATCTCTTTCAAGTTCCAACGATTGTCTTTTTAAATTTTTCAATCAATTCCCCTTAAGCATTCATAATTTTTATCCTTTATATGTTCTTGAATCATATATAGTGTTTCACTTTATTAGTTTATTCAACATTTCATGTTTTTCAACCCTTCCTAGGAATGTAATCTGTCCAACTCAATCGGTCCTAAGGTTATTTTGACCGGACCGAAATGTTTCGTTTTTAAGAACCTGGGACCAAACCTATTGGAACGCCAAACTTATTTAGTCTGAACCGGTTTGGTTCGGTTCAGTTGATCTTTTGGTTTTCTCTTCTTCTCTCAAATTTTCTCACCAACTAAACAAATCAATTCAAATTTATTTACATTACAAATTAAGAATCACAGAGTTGTTTTTTAAAAACCCAAATCTAGAAAATCAAATAATTTTTTTTTTAAAAAGACAAAATTTAATTAAAGCAAACAATAGCCATAGATCTCAAAGACCAACACAAACCTACCAAAAAAAAACCAGAGAGAGAGAGAGAGAGAAGAACCTTTTTTTAAATGCGATAAGTGTTGGGATTTGTTTAAATGTAAGGAACAAGGGAATCAATCTCGTACCGGAGCCTGTACCGGTTTAACCAGTGGAACGATATATTTCTGCATTGGTCAATATTAGTGTACCGTTTTGGGTTTATCGTAATTTTGTATGTATGTGTATTATAATAAATATAAAAGTTTACCATAAAATATTACCTCAATTCAGAAAAAATTATTCATAATTTTAGACTTTAGCATCAATTAAAAAAAAAACACACAATGTAAAAAATAGAAACCTTAATTGTTTATTGCATACTAAGAAAACAAATAATACTAATAAGTTACCATTCCGCCGTTACAAAAATTCAAAAATTACAAAACTAAAAAAAAAATCTTTTTTTCTGCATAGGCCAGTATGCCTGGTAATGGCCCGAAATCAGCCAGTATGCCCAGTATATGGCCGGTACGACCAGTATTTAAACTGGTACGAAACGTTAGCGTTTCGATACCAGTGTACCGGAACGATACATGTTGGCCAGTATGGCTGGTACCGTTACGATATCGACCACCTTGGTAGGAAAGACCACATTCTTAAAGATATTTTAAAGATATCTTATATTATACATATTATTTTTAAATATTTAATAATTATTAAATTGGTTTTAGTTCAATCTAGTTCAATATTTTCTAAATCCAGGACCGAATTGTAAAACTCAATTTTTTAATTTGGAAAACCGAGACTGGATCAAGAGAAAAAACTTGCTAAACATATTCAATTCCAATCAATCCATCCAATTGGGTAGGTTTTTTTTGAATCCTAACACTCCTCTTCACTTTTATTTTTCAAATAAATCTCTTATTACTTCCTTTCCAACTTTTTTTCCCCTATTCCTTCCAAGCAGGGCTGTAAATGAGCCGAGCTTTGTCGAGCAGTGCATGTTCAAGTTTGGCTTGTCAGGAGAAATCAAAAACTCGAGCTTGGCTTGAACATGTAACGAGCCTAAAAATAGTGTTTGAGCTTAAGCTCATGGGAAAGCTAAAAAGTTTGAACTTGGCTTGGCTTGATTAATTAGTCAATTTAAGCTCAAATTTAATATCAAGCTCAAACTTGAGCTCAGGTCAAGTTTTTGATCTTGAGATCTAAAAAAATTACATTATTCAATGCTTAATTCTCTAAAATTAAAAAAAAAAAATAGTATACGCATTTTATCGTGCATCTAATCTTACTTATGATTAGCTATTATTCAAATTAATAATTTACATAATTAAATTCATTCATTCATTCATCATTCTTTATCTACAGTTTTAGCAATTGTTCAAAATACAATTTTTACATTCATGTTAGATAGTGAAGGACTAGAAAAATACCTGTTTGTAACTATTATGAATGAGAAAATATTAATATGTTTCATAACTTTACTTTAGATGATTGATAGGAAATGATTATATGTGGCCTACTTAATTATTTATTTATTTTTAAATATAACTATAGCCTAAAGTAGTTCTTGATCAATTTAAAGAGAAAGAAAAAATTGAGGTAATATAGATAGTGGTCTCGTGTTGGCCATGTCATTATTAAGATATGTGTAATGAGTATATTTAGCTAACACATATATACTTATAAATGAGTCTATACTTGAATTGTTGTGTGTCAAGCCTAATGGCTCACGAGCTTGTTCATGAACAAATTTTTTTGCTTGGGTTCGGCTTGTTTATTAAATGAGCTTAAAACTAAGGCTCAAGCTTGACTTATTTATAAATAAACAAACATGAACAAGCTTTTTATCGAGCCGAGCCCAAGTTATTCATGATCGGCTTGGTTCATTTATAGCCATACTTCTAAGTTCTTCCACAACCAAAAAAAAAAAAAAACAATTGGCAATACTCTCTCTATTTCTTCAATTTTATTTCTCTTTGATGAATTCCTTTTTTTTAAGAATGATTCTTTTTGTCCACATCACATTTGTTTCTTTTTTGGACTTTTTTTTTTGGCTTGTGCATTTAGCCGTTGTGATGTTTCAATTTCCAATCACGAGTTCTCTTTTTATCACTTTGGTTTATTTTGAGTTTGTTTTAATAATTAGATGTCCTGGAAGATAGAATTTGAGTTTTTTTTAGAGATTATTTTAGATGCTGAACTATGGGTCTCTATTTATTTTTTAATTTTTTTGGTGCACAAATTTGTGGTGTTTGTGGAGAAAGTCATCAACATTCTTTCCTATCTTTCTTTTTTTGACTTATGCATTTATTTGTTGTGTTTCAAATTTTCAATTCTCAATCATAGGTTCTTTCTCTTTAACGGTTTAGCCATATTGGAAGTGAGAATTTGATATGATTTTTTTAAGGAGAAATTACACTTTACCACTTTAAATTATATCTCATATTAAATTTTGCACTCTAAACTATGATATTTATTACACTTTGCATATCTAATTTATCTTTTATTTTTAAAAGATTGAGAAGATGACAAAGTGAAACAATAATAATAATTTAGAGTGTAAAATGTGCATTTGAAAAGTTTTGGATGCAAAATGTAATCAGGGGTATAGTTTAAAATGGTAAAGTATAATTTTCTGTTTTTTAGTGATATGTTTAAATATTGAACTATAAGGCTTTACTAACGTTTGCTTATTTTTTAATTCTTTTGGGTGAACAGATTTGTGGTGTTTGTCTAGAAAGTACAAATCAATAACATCCTTTCCTATCTTTTTTTTTTAAAAACATTTTTCACTTTGTTCAACCTTTCATTTCCTTCGACTATTTCCTTCTTAGTTCAACCTTTCATCTCTTCCAACCGTTGTCTTCTAAATTGCCCATTTCATTTCCTTTATGCATTCTTAATTTTTTTTTTATTCATATCTTCTTAAATTTTATAGTCTACTTTGTTCAACCTTTCATTTTCTTCAACCATTCATTTTCTGTCTTATTTTTCTTATAAATCTCTTATTACTTCCTTTCCACACCTCTCCCCTATTATTTCCAAGTTTTTTCTCACAAAAAAAGTCAATACTATCTGTAAGTGCACAATTGCACCTGGACCCAAGAACAGTTATGGGCTCAGGCCCAATGAGCCTTAAACAATACGAATTTGTAGAGTGTGGGCTTGAAACCCAGGTTAGAAGTATGTGGGGATTAAATGGCAAACTAAGGATTTCGAATACTTGGAAACAATAAGGAATATTGTAAATTGGCCTCCTCGGACGTAAGCCGAGAGCTGTTCTTATATTATATCCCTTTCTTAGTCTTATCTTTCTTTTTAGGTTACAAAAGTCCCTCCCCTTTCTGTCTTAAATTGCTCTTTATATACTACTCTTTTGAATGCTTAGTACACGTGTTGCCTCACCTCCCCCTTAGCTTACATATTTCTTTTTTCAGTGCCTTTGAATAGTAACCAGAAGTTTCTCTTCCACTGTTCAGGTGTCACTTCCCCATAAATGCGGCCAGGGTGGTAGGTGCAGGGTCTTTAATGTGGAGGCAGCAGCCTTTATCTTTGACATTTCTTCAACATCGGTGCTTCTGGGGCGTTCTAGGGTTCACTCCTTTTAACCATTGGCCTTAACTGTGTCATCCCCTAACCTTTATTATGAAATCCCGAGTTCTTTGGTGCTCGTCCGAGGGTAAGTTCACCCTCGGCTGGATCCTCGTATCCTCGGCGTATGGGCCGACCCATAGCACTAACAACTTCCAAACCCAGGGTCAGGTCGGCCTTCCTTAACACGGCCCAAAAGGCCCACGTTCCCATCAGGATCTTTTTGCCCCCCACACTATCTTCTTCTTTTTTGTTTCTCTTTTGATTTATTTTTTAATTTGTTTCTACCACATTTTTTTTATTTTTTTTTATTAATGATTCTTTTTGTTACTGTTGATTTAATTGTCACATTAGATTTATTTCTCTTTTTAGAAAATATGTTTTGGCTTATGCATTTAGGTTTCTGATGTTTCAATTCCTAATCATGGGTTCCTTATCTTTATCACTTCGGTTGGATTTAAGTTTGGGTTAATAATTAGTTGTTCTAGAAGTGACAATTTGAATTTTTTTTATATTTTTTATAATGATCCATTCAGATGTTGAACTATTTTGCATAATTTTTTTAAAAAAATATTTTGGGTTGATCAATTTGTGGTTTTTGTGGAGAAAGTAGTTGTATTAAACGTACTTTATATATATAAAAAAAAGCTAGTAAAAAGAAAAATAATAAAAATGTGACATATTTTAGTTTTGCAATTGAATTTTCATTATTTTCTTTTAACTTTCCATAATGATGCATATAGAAGCTTAGTTATGAGATTTCGCTAAAAAAAATTTATTTGATAATATTTTGGGTAGAAAAATTTACAGTTTTAGTAAAGAAAGTAATCTCAATAGGTTATCAAATTCAATTTGTTCCTAACAATCATTGTTGAGCAATAATTGATGATAAGACATTTTGTATTTTAATTTGGTAGATATTTATGAATATATCAAGAGAAGCAAAGTATTCAAGAAGAAAAATATTGATCATACTTTGGTATGCTTCAAAACAGATATAACTATAATATTTGATGATAATGTATGGTTTTGAGATTAAAAAAAGAGGGTTACAGGTTAAAGATTTTTGAATAGGAAGAAAACTTTATTCTTCTCTTTCCTTTTCAATTATCATGATTGGAAAAACTAACTTCCTACTATATTCCATCAATAGTGATTTGACTTTTAATAGTAGAAGATGAAAATTTTAAACAAAAAAAGTAAAAAAAAAAAAAAAAAATTATCGATCATTTTTTTATTTTAAAGAACAAAAAATGTTCATTACTTGACAAAGAAATCAATGTGACATAATTTATTTCAGTAAAGAGAGAGAGAGAGGTCATTACCCTTATTTGGTTTTGTAAAGACAAAGACCTAAAAAAAAAGAGCTTTTTTAAAGTTAATAGTTTTTTTTATATATATCAAATAAGTATAGTAGCTTACATAGATATCATATTAGTAAAATTAGCAACTGTCGTTAGCAGCTACAATCTTATATTTGGATAGAATTATATTGGGCACAGGCAAGATAATAGTTTAATATATCTAAAATGAAATATCATTTTTGATTTATAGAGAACACAAAATTTTTATTATTTGAAAAACAATGTAACATGACATCATTTATTTTATGAAAAAGAAAAAAGAGAAAGAGATAATTGCCCTTGGTTGGTTTTCTAAAGACAAAGATCTTAAAAAAATATTTTAAAAAAAATTAATAGTCCAATAAACCTAAAATGAAATATTAGTATGATAAATATAATTTATTACACAGGAGTATCTTAACATATGATCTTGTGAATATTTTAGAAAATAAATTATACTTACAAAATAATTACATATTCTCGCATCTTGCCAGTCTATACCTAGTGGTTGCTAATTTTGGAAACTTCAACGTGAAAAAATTCATCATGGTTTGGTCTCAACTATTATTGTTATATTTTAAATTTAACAATATATTCAACATAGTATTTAGAAGGAGTTTATTTATAAAATAAAAAATAATTAAATAATTAAAAAAAGAGAAGACTTCTTATGATATTAGGAATTCATTAAAGATTGAAAAGAAATTTTTTTTCAAAGTTATAATTATATATTTTGTCTTAGATGGTAAATGAAATGAAAAAAAAAAAAAAAAAAAAACTCTATTTCAAAATGAGTTAAGTCAATTAGGACTTTCCTGTAACGTTGGTATCTAATTCTCATAACAAATTTTTCACTAACATATCAAATATTCCTAGTATAATTATAGAAATTCATTCAATTATTCATGGTCTTCTACATTTTGACACCATTTTTGTATTTATTGAAATTGCATTTGGTGTTATTTAATTAAGTATGATTTGGGTGGTGAGAAAAATACCAATAGGTTGGTCTCTGAGTAAATTTGGCATCATTAATCATTATATTGATGTTGATATTAAAGTATAAGTTAATGGTTTTATTAAAGATTGAT
The DNA here is from genome assembly GCF_040712315.1 of Castanea sativa. NCBI lineage: Eukaryota > Viridiplantae > Streptophyta > Magnoliopsida > Fagales > Fagaceae > Castanea > Castanea sativa. The sequence goes on from NC_134017.1 coordinate 72,314,497, forward strand.
AACAAAATTTGATTCAAATTTTGACTCGTTATAGTTACATATATGTTTAGAACTTTGTTTTAGATAATAATTGAAAGGGGAAACAAGAGATATATTTAACTGAAAATTATTGAATACTTTAGGAGTACCATAAATACATAATCCCTCATCTCACACGAATTTTGGGTTCCGCCATAAATTTAATTAATAGGTCCTACTATTATATAAGAGAGGGGAGTATGCATTTATAGTACCCTAGAAGTATTTTATAATTACTCATATTTCAAACCCATATTTGTTTTTCTAACTTTAATTTATCCGTTAAGGTGGAACCCGACAAGTTAGAAGGAATGAAGTTGAAGAAACAAAAATAACACTTTGTAGCAAAAAGCAAAGTGTTTTCATTTTATATATATAATTTTTATTTTGAAAATTTAATTTAAAAGTGAGACTTTTTTTTTTAGTGGTTCTATTTTGTAGCAAAAAAAAGAGGTGTTTTTATTATATATATAATTTTTATTTTGAAAATTTAATTTATAAGCGAATAAACAAATTTGAAAATAAATAGAAGAGTGAACCTATTTTTTAGGCAATATTTTAGTAGGAGTTAAAGTTATATTTTTACTGGATTGTCCTTTAATTTTGTCTCTACTTAAACATAAAGATGTAGAAGCATTTTAAAACTATAAAAATGAGGAATCTATATATATATATATATATATATATATATATATATATATATATATATATATATAATTTTATATACTAATAATTTTTATTTTGAAAATCTAATTTATAAACAGATAAAGAAATTTAAAATTAACAAGAGAGTGGTCCTATTTTTTAGGCAATATTTTAGTAAGAGTTAAAATTGTATTTTTACCGGATTGTTCTTTAATTTTGTCTCTACTTAAACATAAGACTGTAGGGGCATTTTTGAACTAAAAAATGAGGAATCCAAATAGGAGAAGCTCCTTAAATAATAGTATAGATTAACTCAAAATAATTATTTTTGTCTATGTGCTTACAAATATGTTTAAAAATTCTTTTCTAGAAATCTAAGATCTATGTCCATAAAAAATAATGTACAAAATATTGGTATTATTTCATTGATTAAAATTTTCATCTAACATTGTAAGCATTAAAATGGGAAAAATTGAAGAAATGTTTGATAAAATAATTATTATTGCTGATATGTTTATACATACACTCAAGATTTATGTTTATGGGTGTATTTAAGATTAATATGGATATATTTCTAATGATTTTATTATAGATTGAAATCAAATATTCTTTCAAAGAATTAATTATATTTACATATATTTTAGGATTTTGTAAAAATGGTAATTGAAAGGAGGAAAAATAAATCTATTTCTGACCTAGGAATTTTTTTCATCAACTTTAATTCATTTTATAAGGTGAAACCCAACATATTAGAAGTAGAGTAGTTGAAGAAACAAAAATTTAAAATAATTAAAATGTACCCAAAATAATAATTATTTTATGTTCATAAATATGTTTTTTTTTTAATTAATATCTCCAAGATTTATATGTTATTAAATATGTGTAGGGTTTCCTGCACCCAAAAAAAAAAAAAAGTTTCATGGAACCCAAAAAAATGCTTTTAAGATGATTCCTACAACCAAAAACAATATATTAATAAAATGAACATTACTACATATTTTAAAAATCTAACTGTTAAATTGCATATTCTTTACGTTCTTAATACACATGTCAAATTTTGTGTCAATCGGATATTATTTATTATATAATCTATGCACATATTTTATGCATAATTTTAGACTACAAAAACATGTAGTTTAAAAAATTTGTTGATGATACAGCTATTAATCTTTAATTTTCTAAAATTTTTGCAAGCATGAAAGATAAAAGAAGATGTAATCCAATGGTGGATTTGTCAAAATTCACCTTCAATATATTGAGTAATTAAATTTATAGCCTTAGACTACAACTAATTTTTTAGCTAAACTTTATCTATATATTATTAATAGTACAATTATTCCTAAGATTTTTGTAACTTAATTGCATCTCACATTTTTATAAGGAGTTGTGGTGAGCTTACCTACATAACAGTGCTTATAGTTCCAATTCACGAATTACCTGAATCGTATCCTAGAGTGCATTTACTTCTTACTACGCTAAGCGCAAGTAATAAGACAAAAGGCTTTTACAATATTGTATTTAAAAAGTATTTGATCAACCTTCATTCATTGTTGCAAAATCACTCTAAATATATAAATGAAAATTACTAATTTTTTTTTAGAAAAGAAAATTTTTAGAATCGTTTAAATGCAATTTAACTTCATTTGAATGCAGTTTAACTTCATTAGAGCAAGAAGCGAAAAGCGTGTTGCTACTTGTTGCAATTAGAATTAACAAACAGGCAACCAGAGTTGTAAAAGGACCGAAGAAAGACAATTTTGGTGAAGGGGACATTTAGAGAAGGGTTTTATTTTGATTCTTTATAATAGAGTAACGGTGACTACATTTAGCTTGGAAAAAATTAATTCGGGATCATCAAACATTATGGATGGTCAAAAAGTTTGGGAGGGGGAGAACAGGAGAAGATGGGTGGTTAAAGTTTGAACCCATTTAGTTTGGAGAAGAAAACTGTGTATGGGGTCTAATATGTTTCAACAACTAACAACCCTTTACGTTTAACTATGTATAATCTGATTGAACAACTTTGTGATTAATATAGAAAGATTTAAAGTATCTTTAATATCATTTCAGAAGAACAAAAAAAGAAATTAAAAATTTATATAAAAAAATCAATTAAATATACTAAAAGAAATAAAATATGTTTATCTGTATATTTAAAATTAATATGGATATATGTTTAATGTTTTTATTACAAACTGAAAAGGTTGAAAATTAAAATATCTCCAAGATTTATATGTCTATAAATATGTATAGATTTTTTCTGCAAAATATTGGCATTATCTCACTAATTAAAATTTTATATTACATTGTAAACATTAGAATGGGTGAAGTCAAAGAAACTTTTGAATAGAATAAAAAAAAATTGTTGATATGTTTATAAATATGGAAGATTTATATGTTTATAAATATGTTTAAGATTAATATGGTTATAAACAATTTTATAACCCCAGCCATCCCTAGCATCCATCGCCAACCATTATGAACCTAAAAAAGTTCCTAATCAAAATAAAATAAAATTTTATTTAAACGATGCTTAAATCAAAACAATAAACCTTCATAAACTATGTATGTTGAAAAAGTCATGTTTTTGATATTTGAAAATAGACTCCCAAGATTTATAATGAAACTGTATAATTAGATTAAAGAACCACGACTTTTGGTTAGGGCTATTTCTGAGATACATAAAGGCAAGCACAGAGATTTGACCCCTTCTCCCAACCCTACAAATGCATAGTTGGTAATTAAAGTAAGAGGAGTTGATGTAACTGCGCATATTAGCAAACTGAAGTTAAAAACCAAATTTGTTGCAACAATTGACCTTTTGCATCCTGTGAGGATACTTCCCCAATTAATCGGATTTATCCGCTTTGGGGAGCCAGTCTCTCACGGTTTATCAGCTCGTCCCCGAGTGCAGGCAGGATTTTCACCTCTGTGTGGGAGGGAACTCTAACCGATGTGGGACTTGGTGTCAAGCCTGCAATTCCAAGGTCCAGCCCTTGGTCGAGGTGAAAATCCTGCCTGCACTCGGGGACGAGCTGATAAACCGTGAGGGACTGGCTCCCCAAAGCGGATAAATCCGATTAATTGGGGAAGTATCCTCACATTAAATGTGTTAGTAATGGTACACACATGGTCGCTCCAGAAGCTTATAAACCATGTGTGGGAGGGAACTCTAACCGATGTGGGACTTGGTGTCAAGCCTGCGATTCCAAGGTCCAGCCCTTGGTTGAGGTGAAAATCCTGCCTGCACTCGGGGACGAGCCGATAAACCGTGAGGGACTGGCTCCCCAAAGCGGATAAATCCGATTAATTGGGGAAGTATCCTCACACATCCCATATAGCCAATTACCCAATTAAGATCCTACTACAACGCCAACAACTTAAGCTTGCACTTTGCACTAAAACTTCTAGCCATGTTTGATTGCCAATGCTTTTTATGTCATCACGAATGAATAATAATGCATCTAAGATGTTATTCCCTATAACTAAAAGAAATGTATATCATTAACAATATAATTATTGCCAAGAGTGTTGTAACTCAATTAACATCTCATGTTGTTTATAATAGAAATGTCAAGGTCCAAGGTTTAAATCTTTGTATACAATAATAATAAATTGTAGACAAATCTTAGTAGATAAAAAAAAAACAAAGATGACAAATATTAACATTTAATATATATATATATTTTCATACTCATTCTCATTTTAAGATTGTTGACATTTTAATACTTACCCGAATCATATCCAACTAAAAGACCACTTATTGTTGCTCTTAGTGCAAGTAGTAATATAAAAGGCTTTTGACATATTGTATTCTAAAAGTCTTTGATTCCACACACCTTTGGTGCGTTGGTCACTCCACAAGTATAAGTGCTTGTGGGGTGTGGGAGGCAAGGGCTGGGGTTCAAGTCTCCAGGAGAGACTTTCACACACATATACACTTAGATTAGGCTAGAGTAGAAATTCTATCTTGTATAAAAAAAAAAAAAGTCATTGATTCCACTTTCATATATTGGTGCAAATGACACTAAAAATGTAAACAAAATTAATAAGGAATTTTTTTTAGAAGAGAAATTTTTTTAGAACAATTTTTTTTTCACCCTTAAAAAAACTTAGAAAAAATCTGTAAGTAAAAAAATAAATTAAATAAACTAAAAGAAATAAAATGTAAAAACCTAATTGAAATGGTTATTTTAAATAATATTATTATTAATTGATAACAAGAAACCTTGTATAATTACTTTTCAAGAAAGAACAAAAAAGTAAAAATTTGTTGATTTGACGTGAGACAACTGGTTTAAGGAAGCACTTGATGGCTACATATTGATATCAAGCATTGTATGTTATAATGAACCCAATATAGAATTTATATAATAGAGAATACTTGACTGACCCTAAACTAACCCATGGTTAACTTGCTTGTTTTATGGGCCACTTAGGCCATAATATGCTAACAAGGCTGATGTCTGACGATTGGTTGGCTGTGCTATAAAAGGAAAAGGGCTAGAGAGGAATCTCCTGTCACAAGACAAGAGCACAATTTGTACACTGTAGACGACCATAAAAATTAGGAAGGGAAGTTGCTCATGGCAAGGTAAAAATGAAATAACTTCTTAAGATTATGATGAATTTCATACTTTGTCTCTAAATTTAAATGTTAGGTTTAACTCACAAATGTTAGGTTTAACTATGTAGCTTGTTCAGATTTAGCATGGTTGTTCTATGCTGCCGTGCTTTTGTATAAACTTATTTTTCTTTGAATAAAATTCTGCCGGTTACTCTCAAAACTCACAAATGTTGTCACAGCTTAAATTCCGATAAGAGCTTGTTGTGAAAGTGGAAGTTTTAGTTTTGGGCCAAAATTGTCAAATACCACTATTTACTGAAATATATATCAATCTATCACTGTTTTGGAAATATTTAGAGATCTATTACTTTTTGGGTACTTGAGTTTTCCATGATACTCGAGTTTTCCATAATTTTTTGAAATTTTTTTTATTGTACTCGAGTTCACTCGAATACCATAAAATTTTTTTGGCAAATTTGAAAACTATTTTTTCAAATAAACTCAAGTATCATGGAAAACTCGAGTTCTCCAAACTCAAGTACCACTTTTTTGAAAATAGGTAGGGATCTACCACTTTTTGGGTACTTGAGTTGGGGAACTCAAGTTTTCCATGATACTCGAGTTCCATAAACTTGAGTTCTTTAAAAAAAAAAAAAAAGCTTTCAAATTTGACTAAACATTATTATGATGGAAGATGTCATAAACAAACAAGTCCTTCTTTAGATCTACGTCAAAAGAATGATTCTAAAATTTTCACAATTTACACACTCAAAGAACATTGATAAATACCAAATCCTATTTATAGCTCTTTCGAACTAATTCAATAAACTTACTTTGTGTTTTCTAAGAGTTTTAGGAGGATTCTTAGGCCAAAACTACCAAAACCTTTGTAGAATTGCCTATTTATAAAATTTCAATAACGTGGAATATATAAGTAAAACTAATTTACTTTCTTAATGAGAAATAAAAGTTTCCTTCAAGAGAAAAAAAAAAAATTCCCTCTACATGAAAAAAAAAAAACACTTAAACCAAGTCAAATTAAGAATTTAAGATAATTTCTACCAAATCTCCACACACTATGAAAAAACTAGACTATTACAGCGGGCCAAAACCGCTGCAAAAGCCCAAAAAACCACTGCTAAAGGTCCATTTGGCCTATTGCGGCGGGTGCTATTGCGGCGATTCCACCCGCCAGCCTTGCACTGCCGCAATAGCTCTATTGTGGCGGTAACAAAAAACGCCGCAATAAATTGGTCATTTAGCGGCACTTTTGGCCTGTTGCAGCGGGGAGAAAAATGCCGCCATAAGAGGTTACCATTAACGGTGGGCATTAAGCGCTGCTATAGGGTTTATTAAATAACGGAATCTACGCACCTTTTAGCGGCGGTTACGCCCACCACTATATGTGTGAGGCTTTAGCGACAGGCCAAAAACGCCGGTATAGGCCTCCAATTATTTCATAATTTTAGTCATTCAAAGGCGGTTTTTGCCCGCCATTATAGGTTTTTTTTTTCCCCTCCTGGGTTCTAAAACCACATTTCTATTACCAAAAAACCTGTAATAATTTTAGCTCCACTAAGACATTACCACAAATGTAACTAGATAACACCACAAATGTCTCCAAACTAACATTATATTAACATAGAAATATATAATCAAATACATAACATTGTCTATAACCATCATCATAAGATTACCAAAAAAAAAAAAGATGTAGTCCTTTGAATAAAACAACTGCTTAAATTAAGCTAATACTATAATCAAAGCTCCAATGTGTTTAAAAATATCCTTCAACACTTACAAAAAATGTAGTAATTCAAATGTAGTTCTTTGTACACAAAAAGTCCTCGAACACCAACATAAAACTCATACCAAGCAATTTGTATCATTGACTCAAATTCTACCAAGCAAACTGCCTTTGGAGTTTAACCTAAATCCAAGAAAACTTTCCTAATAGAAATCTTTTACATAAACATGCAACATGGCTAGTAACTTAGCAAGAAGAATGACCAGTGGCAGAGCCAAGAATTTTGTCTTGGGGAAGGGGGGCTAAATATAATAAAATTCTTAATTAAAAAAAATTTATTATTAAAACAATGTTTTATTTTATAAATTAACTTTAACTCAACGAAGTTGTGTCCTACCTTCTTTTATGCTACTGAAATCATTGATAATTGATTTTTAGATTAGGATTGTTTTTAATACTGACTTCTATATTGATATGGCCCTACTTTGAGATGTTCATTGAGTAGATTAATAGGGATGTTATTAGTTTTTGTAATCCATGATCACATTCTAAGGAAACAATATCATTTATTTGGGTTCATATCTTTGAGCCTTTTTAGAGGATTCAACGTCAAAAGTTTTAGCATATGGGATATAAGATTGAGTGGTAACTTTGGAATTGTGAACACTTTTTCTCTTAAAATAAAAATCAATTATGAATTATTTCCTTATAAATTACTCAAACTTTGAAAACTTAAATATTAAATTTTCTAACATAATTATATATCTTTTTTGAATAAAAATTTAGATCTAAATAGCTCGTATAACATTATAAAATATAATTATATAAATAAATCAATATTATAAAATTTGAATATAAATAAAATATAATAACTTTTTATTTAGGGAAATTAAATATAAAATAAAATATTATAGCTTAAGTTACTAAAAAGCCAATATGTTTTAACACCAAAAAAAAAAAATTAGTGGAATTTTAAGAAAGTATGTGTCTGATTGGCTTGAGTTTATAAGCTTAGTTTTTAGCTTTTAGGTTGTATGCACAACTTTTTAAAACCTCATTTTTTTTAAAGTAAAAGTATAGTACTGTAGCACACTTCAAAAAAAAAAAAAAATTGTTCTTAAATGGACACTGTATGTGCTAAGGATGGGGTTTTTTGGGTTCTTTGTAACAAATTTTTTTGTTTTGAATTTTTCTGAGCCAATTTTTAAGATTTGAGAGAGACTAAAGCACAATTTGAAAAGGATTAATTTGTATTGTATTTTTCTCTCATAGGTTTAGGGGGGTTGGTGGCAAGTAATTTTAAAGATTAACTACGATTAATTACTACTATCAAAGGATATTTTCACAAGCTAGGAGGCCATGACACTACAAAACAAGCGGGTTATAGCCGCGTTTGCAAAATGCGGCTACAGGCGGGCTATAGCCACATTTTTTGTAAACGTGGCTTAAAGTGTCAGTCAATAGCCGTGTGTTTAAAACGTGGCTATAAATTACGTCTACAGCTGTGTTTTTACGTGTTTATGGCCGCATTTATGGGTTAGGAGCTATTGCTGCGTTTTAAACATGTGGCTATAGGACCTTTCTATTTTATGTTGTAGAATTAGTGGGGTAAATATTTCAATGTGAAGTTAGCATTGTTTAGGCTTATTACTCAATTTGTAACAAGTCATATGGCCTTCTAAGACATAGTCTACATCCAACATGAAAAGAACCAATCACGATAATAATGGCCTAGGATGCCTAAGTGCAAATGAGAAAAAAAATTTATGACCAAATGGCAACTAAAACCAAGGGTAAAAAAAAAAAAAGAACACATTATGCTAAATGTGATGTTTTTGGATTTTCAGCTTTCTTCATTTTTTTTTTCATAGTTTAGACTTAAAAAAAAAAAAGAATACATTATGAAAAATGGAAAAAAAAAAAAAAACATGCAAAACTAATGCATGAAAATATGCAATAATGTACAAAGACCCTCAGGAGTGATTAATGCAAAGTGATAATGTGTGAGTATGTTTAAGATTACTTTTTAGGATGCATGGTTTATGGTTTTGACTCATAGACATACCTATCACACGACTGATTACAAAATTCATACTTGCAACTAAACTTAAGCTCATTTAACTTGTGCGTGGTAAAAAAAAGAAATAAACAATGCATGAATGCAATACTGAAGTACACAGACTTTTAGGACATTCAAAAGATAGGAGTATTGACTCAAGGACACAACAAACTTTTTTCAAAATCTGTTTGTGAACCATTTTCCTACAAACAATATATTTGTGGAAAATTGTAGCAGTAAGTGAACCATTAAGTGCTGCCTTTCTTTGTAACAACATATTTGTGGAAAATTGTAACATTGCTTGTGTGTGTTATTTTAGCACAAGTGAGCCTTTTAGTTAGAAATGAAATGGACTAAAGAGTCAGGAGAGACAGGATGATTGCACTAAAAATTAAAGCTTTGACAACAAAGACAAGTGAGAGAGAGAGGAAATGTGAGGAAGTTGAGTGTAGGAAATTGGGTTGGCGTAGTAGCCAATATATAGAACTTTCGGATGGGGCTAGCCACAGACTATTTCAGCCACTCTCACAACTAACTATAATGGATTTTAAGAGTGTTGGGACCAAAAGCCACTTGATACTAAGCATTCGCATAAAGAAAACAACAAATATTGTCTATTTTAAAGTAATAATCTACATTTTTTTTTTTTACATTATATTGCATGTTATGCCCCTAATTCCATTTTCTATGTTTGGTTGTCGATTGCCACTTCATATCACCAACATAAATTTTCACTATTGTAATGAGAATGTTGAATATGATGTAGGCAAAAAAAGTGGGGCAGTAGTGGAGCGTGTAGATGTTTATGCGAAAGTATATCGTACCAAAGATGAGGATCCTGTTAATCCTGAAGTGGGGGAGAAGATCGTATGCCCTATATTGTAACATTTCTTTTGTATTTTGTGCACATATTGTTTATAGAAAGTAATATGTTATTTGATTCTTGTGTGAAAACAGGCTAAGATGAATCAAATTTTAACTCAAGAGGGCAGATCACTACGAGGAGAGCGTTGTGAAGGAATCCTATGGTCGAAAAATGATGCGTTTGCTCAAGTGATGGGTACTGAACGCTGTGGACATGTACGTGGGGTGGGTTTTGGACAAACCCCATTAGGAAGAAGTAGGTCCAACCTTTCATGCTATACATTGACTCCATTTTCGTCAAGCGAAACGACCCATAGAATTACTGAATTGGAAACTTCACTTGCATCTGTGATGGACCAAATTTCTCATGCACATGAGAGGCATCAAGAGAATCTTGCCCAAGCCCAGGAAAGGCATCAAGAGAATCTTACCCAAGCACTAGCCCACACTACAAAAAAAGGGTCTATAGCCGCGTTTCAAAAACACGGCTATAGATCCCAAAAACGCAGCTATAGGATATAGCCGCGTTTTCTATAGTTGCGTTTACAAACCAAGCCTATACTGCGCAGCAATAAACCCCTACGGGTCTATAGCCGCGTTTTTATAACCGCGGCTAAAGATCAGACCTATAGCCACGTTTTTAACTACGGCTATAGGCTTCGAGTCTATAGTTGCGTTTTTAAAAAACGTGGCCATAGTTTGAGACCTAGAGCCGCTTTTTTATAAACCCGCTTTGAGCTGCATTTATAACCGCGGCTATAGGTTTTTTTTTTTTTTTTTTAATTTGGGTTTTTTTCCCCCCAAAAAATTCAAAATTCAAAATTAAACACAAACCCAGAAAATTCAAAATCAAACACAAACCCAAAAATTTTAAAATCAAACACAACATACTCACAATACAAACACACCCAGAAAATTCAAAATCAAACACAAACCCAAAAAATTCAAAATCAAACACAACATACTGACAATACAAATACAATGTGCTCCAAAATATAACAATACAAACCCATGAATCTCCTCTCATTCAACAAAACCAACCCAAATTTAACACTAAATCCATTCAAAGAATATAAAAGCACAAGCTTAGAAACACAAGAACAAGCTCAAGAACACAAATCCATTTAAACATAAGCACAATATCAACAAAGAAACAAAGAAGGAAAGAAAGAAAAAAAATAAAAGAAGAAGTAGCAGCAAAGAAACAAAGAAAAAAAAAAAAAGAGTTGTGTTGTAGTGAAAAAAAAAAAAAAAAAAGAAAAAAAAAAAAGAAAGAAGAGTTGGGCGTGATTTTCAGAAAAGAAAGAAAGAAACTCAGGAAAGTAGACGTGTTGAAGAATGACCAAAGAAAGAAAAGATAAGAGTGGGGGTAGGTGGGAAAGTGGGGTTTTGGGTTTTTTTTATTGGTGTTACCTATAGCCACGTTTTTGAAAACGTGGCTATAGCCCCTCCCTTATATAAAAAAAAAATTTATTCCGATGCATAGGCTATCTTTTAAAAAATATATATATTATTTTGCTAGACCTATAGCCGTGTTTTTGAAAATGCGGCTATAGCCCCTCCCTTATATAAAAAAATAATTTATTCAAATGCCCAGGTCATCTTTTTTAAAATAAAAAATATATATTATTTGGCTGGACCTATAGCCGCATTTTTGAAAACGCGGCTATAGGCCAGACGAAAAAACGCAGCTTAAGGCCCTTATAAATGCGGCTATAGCCCCTCTATAAAAAATATTTGTTTGGTTGTACATGCCATCCTTTTAAAAATTATTTTTTTGGCTGGACCTATAGTTGCGTTTTTGAAAACGCGGCTATAGGCCGAACGTAAAACGCAGCTCAAGACCCTTACAAACGCGGCTTAAACCTAACCTATGGCCGTGTTTTAAAAAACGCGGCTATAGGTTAGGTCTATAGCCGCGTTTCCTAGAAACGCGACTTTAGGTTTGGTCTATAGCTGCGTTTCTTTTAAACACGACTATAGGTCAGGTATAGCCGCGTTTTTTTTTAAAACGAGGCTATAGCTTTATAGCTGCGTTTTTTGTGGTGCCAATTAGATGCGCGGCATGAGGAGCAACTCGCTAAAGCACTAGCCCAATCAGATGCAAAGCATAAAAAGGAGATGACAAAAATGATGTTACACATGAAAGAAATGTTCGCCCCATTTAGCCCACTTATGCATTCTTCACTGCCTTCTTAGGTACTACAAATGTTGTATTTAATTTAATAAAAATTGTGTGTTTATTGCAATGCATTGTTATGTGCTACTAATACGATGTGTTTAATATATTCAGGATAGCGCTACATCTAAATGAGGACTCTCTGTGGATATTGATCAAATTATTTTGTATTACTTTTTGGCTGATCATGAAGGAATATTGTAGACATGAATATTATTTTGATATTATAGACAGGTCGATATGTAGACATGTCGATCATGACATTCAAAGATTGACAATATTTTTTGTGAACAAAACTTTGTAGTTGAATCTCTTGTATATGTAGACAGGGTCATTGATGCTTTAACAACATAGAAGAGTTTAAGAGGATTAAATAGTGAAGCCATGCATTGTTTTCACGGTAAGTTTGAAATATATAAATACCATTTCGTAATTTTTTAATTTTTTTCTTTATTATTTTTTTAGTACTTTTTGCTAGTTCCATTTGTGTGATTTTCTTGGATATGAATTTTCCATTATCACTCATGTTGATCATGGCAAGTGTACGCTTGCTGACAGTCTTTTGGAGCTCATTGGGACCATTAAGAGAGGCCATGGTCAGCCTCAGTACCTTGACAAGTTGCAGGTATATCAGCACTTTTAAAAGAACTGTTTTTCTTATTGTTTAGGAAAAATATAAATTGGGTATTCAATGGAATTTGTATTGCTTTCGAGTGGGCTTGTTTTAGAGTGATGAGTGACGTTTATACTTGCTGAGTTGTCTAGGAAGAGACATGAATTGGGTATGATATGGAATTTATATTGCTTTTGAGTGTGAAAGCTCGGATTTGTGTTAAAACACAAGACCTGTTTAGACCCCAAATTAATAAAAAAAATGGCTCGATTGATTTTACTCTAACTTAAACTAAGTGCAGAATAGAGTAAATGCGAGCGAACAAATAGTACAACTACTTTAAGCCATATTCATCACAGCATACCAGTAAAATGAAAGCTAAAAGAGAAGAGAAGAGAGATGCAAATATAAGATAACACACCGATGTGTTATTGAAAAAGAAATCGAAGAACTCAGCAAAAAACCTCTTCGCCGCCCTCCAAGAGGTAAATCAATCCACTAAACAATAAGTTGGGATACATGAATAACAAGAGACCCTCCAAGCCTAATCTACACAATGCACCTAAGCCCTCCAAGCTTCTATTCCAACAAGGCTTCTCGGAACCGTGTCTTGTCTAGCTTTCTGGAACTCACAATACGCCCAATTGCATCCGCTAAGCCTCACCAGCTTCTTTTGGCAAATCCCTAAAGCTTCCTAAACTCCAAAACACTCTCTACACTTTGAAAAGATGTGGGTTGTGTTTGGGTACAAATCTCCTCTCAAGGTATGGCAATGGGAGAAGGAAGGAGAAGAGGGTAGAATGATTTCTCACTAAGGATAAGTAGCTCTCTTTCTTTAAAAGATGGGTGTGTGTGTCGTAGAAAACCTATCTAAGGTTTTCTCTTTGAATGACCTTTCATACTTTTATGGATAATGAGGGTATATATATGGGTAAAGGGTAAGAAAGTTCACACTTAAAAATCCTCTAACTAGAATGTTTCTCGACTATCTCGCTGGAAGGTCTTACCCGCGAGACACTTGCGAAACTGACAGCCTGGCATGATTCTTCAACTTCCAGTCATGTGCTTCTCATATGGCTATTTTACAGGTTAGTTTCTTGCGAGCTTCTCGCGAAATCTACTTGATCTTCAATTAAGCTTGAGTCTTCACCAACTTAAGACTAAACCCAAAACAATAAAATCCCACAAAAATACAAGGAAATAAATTTATGCAATTACAACACTTTTTGTCATGGAATAAAGCCAACATAAAATATAGTTGTAAATCATAACTTTACAGAGTGTATGATGCTTTTCATAGGTTTGTTTCTAACGGAAGAGTGAAGCATATGCTTGCTAAATTTTTTAGGGAGATACATGAATTGGGTATTCTATGGAATTTGTATTGCTTTTGATGAGTTTGTTTTCAAGTGAAGTTATAGACTCTTCCTAGTTGGTTAGAATTATAAAAAATGAAAAGACAAGTTTGCTTAGTTGTTTAGGAAGAAACATGAATTGGGTATTCTATGGAATTTGTATTGCTTTTGAGTTTGTGGTGCTTTTGATGAGTTTGTTTCCTAGTGAAGTTCGAGTCTTCTTAGTTGATTAGAATGATAAAAGAGAAAAGAAAAGAGTTTGCTAAGTTGATTAGGAACATATAAACGCATAGCCTAATTGTAACATATTAATCTAGCCATTTTCATTGCCATGTTTTGTGTATTTATTTTCCTTTGTAAGTGTCAGTGATGCATAGTATACATAGATACTTGCTAGATTTTAAGCCTAACATTTTAAACAAATTTAGGTGGCTTTTTCGAAGATGCAATGCTTCACTCTCATATAATCATCCTTAATTTGTGTGGCCCAAGCCACTATCATTTCTTAGAAAACTATTGAAAGTATAGAGGCTATATAAGATCACATTTGGTTGTGCTGAAAAGCTGTCTAACTTCACTAATCTTGTTTTTAAGAGCGTCTCTAGCTGTTGTATATTCTGACCATAGCATTCGATATTTGGAAAATTCAAGGTTTTCTTTATATGAAGTAACTCATGTTCTTCTTAGTTTTGCTTGGTTCGAAATAGCTAACTGCTGAATAATTCTTATTTGTAGTGCCATAATGGACATACATTGTGTTCTACCTGTTAAACAGGGGTACAAAATCGGTGCCTCACTTGTAGACAAGAGCTTGGAGATGGGAAGGCACCCCTAGAAGCATTTGGGATAGCCATAGGAAGGTTAGGAATAGCCATGTGCATACCCAATGTTTGCAATTGATGTATCTCAAAATCATGTGTTCTTCTTCAACCTCCCTGCATTAGTATATAGTCCTATATGTGTTGATGCTTTCTGCATCATTTTGTGTCAAATTTACACTAAACTTTCCTCCTTTTTGTTGCTGTATTGAACTCTATATTCCTTAAAGATTGATAATTCCTCATGGAGATTGAATCAACATTGTGACAGGTTTGAGGAAAGTCCAACTTGATATTTGAGAAAATTCCGGCTTGTTATTTGTTGCATGCAATAAATAACAAGCTGGAATTTAGTGTGTGACAGGTTTCCTATAGCAGCGTTTGTAGATAGGCATTTGCCATCTGGCCTGGAAAAAAAAAGGCTATAGCCGCGTTTTTAAAGTGTGGCTATAGCCAAATTCCAAAAAAAAAAAAAAACATAAGGGTTATAGCCTTGTTTTTAAAATGCAAATGAAATATGTCTCCCATGCGGCTAAAACATGTTGGGTAGGCAGGTAATGTATAACCTATAGCCGTGGTTTAAAAACACGGTCTAAAGATAAGACCTATAGCCACATTTATAAAACGTGGCTATAGCTGTCCCCTATAGCCACTTTTTGTAAACACAGCTAAAGTATGTCCTATAGCCGCATTTCTAAAAAGGCGGTCATTGGCTGAATTTGTAAAAACGCGACCATAGACCCCTCAGGACTATAGTTACAAGTTTTAGGCCATGACTGAAAACACGGCTAAAAAAAAACGCTATAGGCCGAATTGAGCCAAGTTTTTTTAACAATAAAGTCAATGTCATATATGTTGAATATGGATGTAACCCTCAAATTTTTATATGGTGAAGTTTCACCAATGTTGGTTTTCTCAAAGTAAAACAACTAGTATTAAAATTACGAACCTAAGTTTGGTGTTTTTGGCAAACCAAAATTGGAATGCAACGTTTGGTTCGCTCAATCACACATTCTAGTTCAAGCGCCCGCTTAGAGTATCTAGATGATCTCAACTTGAGGTCGAGGGCAACCTAATGTTAGCCTCTCTCATATCTACATTAATTGCGCTATACCAATTGTCAATCACTTTAAAAGCAAATAAGACATGTTCCATCTCTTTGCAAAGTTGAGTTAATGTTGTACCGATGAGCCTAAGTACCCTATCAATCCCTGAACAAAAGTGTGCATTCTTTAACTATTGTTATTTTACAAATTTTTCTTAATAATCTTTCTCTAACTTGATCATGGAACAACCTCATGCTTATCCCATTGGTTGGTCTTTGCCGGAGGTTTCTCTTTTCTTGTAGGTCCCTAAGAGCACTTGCTTAGTTAGTGCAAAATAACTTAAGGTAAATTTTTTGCCAACCAACCCCAAAAACAAAAAAGCCACCAATATTAGTATATATAAAATTAGCACTAGTACTATTCATATGTATTTTAATTTTTTTTATTCTTTCTTAATGTATCTCAAGGATGAAGAAATATAATAGTTGTGGTATGTGAAAAAAGAGAAACAATTAACAAAATCAAGAAAAATTAATATTTTAATGGAATAGATTTTAGAATAGATAGTTTAAGATGAGCGTTTCTAAAAATACTTAGGTAAAATAGAAAAAAAAAAATTTCTTATGCTAAAATAAGTAATAATTTTTACACGAGTTGATGTGAATACTCTAATTCAATGATACATGCATGATTGAACATAGCCTGAGTTAGAATCCATCCATTGTTCTAATAATTCCAATCTACCCAAATACATGTACCACGTTACAAGTTATAATCATAGAATTATTTAAAAGCAAAGAAAAGATAAATAAAAATGATTTCCATACGTTAGAAGATTAATAGTAGGGCATATTGGTTCTTGTTCTCTACTAATTGTTAATTTGGCCAAAGAGTTCCATGGATTGAAGTTCATAACTTTGCCAATTTTGGTTGAGTCATGATAATATTTTAACTTTTGAAGTTACTCCAAAAAGAGCCATTGGATTTGTTTTTTTTTTTTTTGGGATATTTCGGTTTCATATTGCTTTACAAAAAAAAAACTTAGAAATGGAATATTTCTTATGCTTCTCTATAATAAAGTAATGCTATACACATGAACTTATTTTCCTAGATTAATCTTATCCAATTTTTTGGGTTTTGGGGTATTTTGGTAATTTTTAGATTTCAGGGGTATTTTGGTCATTTTTTGGGTTTTGAGGTATTTTGGTAAGTTTGAGGTTTTGGGGGGTATTCTAGTCATTTTGTAGAAATTTAGATTTTATGTTGGTAATCTATAGCCTCGTTTTAAAAATGTGGCTATAGGTCCTTTAAAAAAAAAAAATTATTTGGCTGGACTTGTAGTCACATTTACAAACATGGATATAGACTTAACCTATAGCCATGTTTTAAAAACGCAGCTATAGGTTAGCTATAGCCGCGTTTTTTAAATGCAGCTATAGGTCTTCCTTTTAAAAAAAAAAATTATTTGCCTGGATCTATAACCATGTTTATGAACGTGACTATAGACTTAATCTATAGTCGCGTTTTAAAAACGCAGCTATAGGTTAAGTCAATAGCCGCGTTTTTTAAATGAGGCTATAGGTCGTCCTTTAAAAAAAAATTATTTGGCTGGAGCCATGCAAGTCTATCTAAGATTCAAGTGTGATAAGCGCTGTTCATTAAAACTCGACAGCTAGCATCTATCGAGACTTGAATAGCTTTTCTAACCCATGGCTCGACAGCAGCTCAACAGATAAAGTATTTGTCGAGGTTTATGAAACTCAGAATTTATGGTCTGTTTTTCATCCAATCCGTGATTGGATGTTTGAGATTTCTTTTCTCACAACCACGTATAAAAGGATTATTTTAAGGGCCGTCAAAGGTTTCACAGCCAAAAGCACAATTGCACAAGAGCATAATTCTTGAAGTGTGACTGAAGACCTAGTTTTGCCCTAGTTCATTTTTCTTGTGAAGAAGCTGCTGTGTTTGTGCATCGTAGGGTTTTGTAACCAAGGAGCTTTTCGATCTTCATTGTGTGATGAACTGAAGAACTTTGCAGCTAATAATCCTTCTCTAGTTGGTGATTGAAGTCACGTACTGGGATTCGCGCAATTGGTTAGTCACATACTAAGAGCTGTGCATTGAAAAGGAAAGATTGTTACGACAGAACAAGTCCAATTAGGTATTAGGGTAAGAGTTCAACTGTAGGTTGGTATAGGGTACTGGGATTCTTTTACTTGTAACTGGTTGTTATGATAATAGTAAATTTTTGGGAGTGGTAACCTTAAAATCATCTGGTGGGGTTTTTGCCTCGGAGGTTTTCAGCATTCGTAAACAAATCACCGTGTCAATTTATTTTACACTGCATACTTTAGTAAATTGGTGATTTGTCTGTGCTACTACGTTTTTGCATGTTAATTTGATTAATTAATAAACTTGGCTAATTAATCAATTAATTCATCACAAGGGGTCAATACATTCTTGGCCTATCATAGACCTGTGTGTTTTGTAGTGATTGGAACTAGAGAGCCACACAATAGTTACAATACATGGTAGATTTTGTTTCATCCTTAAAATCAGGGAAAAAAACCTTAAATTTTTACAATCTTATATACATGTAAGGTGGAACCCAACATATTAGAAATAGTGAAGCTAAAGAAATGAAAATGTGCAATAACATTTACCTAATTTAATTATTGTTGTTTATATGTTTACTTTCTTTTTTAAGTATACAAATATCTCTAAAATTTATATGTATATAAATGAGTTTATGGTTTTTTGTGCATGATATTATTATTATCTCATTGATTAAAATTTCATATAAGATAGTAAACATCAGAGTGTGTGAAGTCAAAGAAACATTTGAATAAAATAATTATTGTTGTTAATGTGCTTATAAACATGGAAGATTTATTTGTTTATAAGTATGTTTAAGATTAATATGGATATTAAAAAAGTTTATATCCCTAGCCATTTCTAGTATCCATTGCCAGGGATTGTGAACCCAAAAGAGATACATTAGTTGATAAATAATGCATTAGTTGATAAATAGTTTCCCCTGAGCAAGCAAAAGAGATACATGCAATTAATTGAGAATACAGGAGAAAAATAATTAATGCAAAAACTAATTATTTCATTTAAATCAAGCATAATTACTGCATTTAAAATAATAATTATTGTTTATAAATATGATTATTTTTTGTATTATAAATATCGAGTAATTCTTAAGTACTTCCGGAGTACGAAAAATGGTGCTCCATCTTCTCACATTCATGGTAGGGTCCGCTCATTAAATTCATGGTGGGGTTTACCATGAATGTGAGAGGAAGGAGCACAATTTCACTATACTCCGGGACTACCTAAAAATTTTTCTATAAACATCTCCAAGATTTATATGTTTATAAAAATGTTTTTCTTATAGAAAATATTGGTATTATTTCATTAATTTAACTTTCATATAACATAATAAACATTAAAATAAGTCAAGTCAAAGAAATGTTTGAATAAAATAACAATTCTTGCTAATATGTTTATAAATATGGAAGATTTATTTGCTTATAAGCATGTTTAAAGATTAAGACCGTTATAAATAATTTTTATAATCTCGGCTATGCCTAGCATCCATCGCCAACCTGCATTGCAAACCTCAAAAATATTTAAAATCAAAATATGATTAAATTTTATTTAAACAATACTAAAATCAATACGATAAACCTTCATAAATTATGTACTATTTGAAAAAGACAATACACGGCCAGCAATTAAAGTAGGAGTTGACGTCACCACATATATTAGTCAACCAGAGCTGAACAACAAACTTGTGAAAACAATTGACCTTTTGCGTCCCAAATAGTCAATTGCCCAAGATCCTACTGCAGCACCAACAACTGATGTACTCTGCACTAATTCTTCTAGCGATGCTTGATTGCCAATGCATTTTATGTCGTCGTAGTTGAATACTAATGTGTATGAGATGTTTCCCGCAACCATAATATATATATATGTATATATATATATATTTGTTTCTAAATGAAATGTCAAAGTCAAAGTTCAAATCCTAATATGTATATGTTGGTTCTAGTTAGTTCAACTGGTAAAGTATCTGATGGTTGTATAAGAGACCTGAGGGTTCAATCCCTGCCTACCCCAAAAATTAATTGGTGTCTCGGTCTGATGATAAAGAGTTATTATCAAGAGCGGACACCATAAATTAAAACTCTTTCAAAAAAAAAAAAATCCTTATATGTATATGGGTTGGTGCAAACACAATGTTAATGGAAATAATACAATGAGAAACTGAATAATAATTTTGAATTTTATTAATTTAAAGAGAGAAAGTACACAATACTATTTAGACTGATACGCGATACTCGCTCTCTTTAAGGAGATTCAAGCTCTTGATTGGTTAAACTTTGTAACCGGTGCAGACCGTCTCTGATCAGTCTCCCCTAAGATACAACAGCCTAACAAGTGTCGTATGGCTAGAACAACCTCTGTACAAAGTGTTCAAGCCCAAAACTCCACCAGAAAGAACACCCTTCCTTGCCAAAAACCTCTCTATTTTTTGTTTGTGTATATTGCTATAACATGGATTGGGTTTGAATAAGTCTATTTATAGGTTCAATGGGCCTCATGAAATTATTACCTAAATTAATTTGATTAATTAGATTCATTATTATGATGTAGTGGGTGCTACAAGATTAATTGTTGGATATTAATCTGATGGGCTAGAGTTACAAAATTAATGGTGAGATAAGGTGTTTTCTGAAGAATAAAAAGGCCCAAATGGATAGTCCATTAAGTAGGTTAATGGCTCTTCATTTTTCATAATAAAAATGAAATATTAATTTGGGTCATTTACTCACCAGCGAATATGGTAATTATTCTAAATGGGCTGTCAAGTAGGAGGATCCAAGAGATTGATTCATTTCCATTTTTGATACATCCACCCTTCACCTCCCCCTTGCACACGTATCTAACTCAATATCTAAGACAATTCATGTTAGCCTATTAATCACCACAATTAAAAAGAATAAAATAGTCTCTCTTATTTTCAATGTGGGATTAAAAATTTTCATTAACTCCTCATCTTCCATATTTACTCCCATATCTTCACATTTATGTTGTAACATTTATTCATTTTAATTATTTAATATTAAAATGCTCCAACAATCCCTTACTCATTTTAATATTAAATTTTAGTTAAAGAGAGATTACCAGGCAAAGATAAGTCACTATGCATCATGAAGGTGTGCTCTACATTGAACCTTTACTTAGTAAAACAACGATCTCAACTCCAGAGTCATAGTGGTCTCTGACCTAAACTAGGACTACTTTAGGGAAATTAAGTGTCACTGCTTACACATAACAACCCTGGTGTTGACATGAGCTTTTATAGCTAGCACTTTACAGCCATGTCCTGATCCCGGTTTCATGAGTGTATTTAAGATTAAGTCCAAATCTCATAGGGAGTGGCCCCACCCCTACACCCATATAGGTGAAATTTTGTCAAGGGTATTGTTGTAATTCTGACACCCCACTCATATGAGCTACAAATTTCTTTAAGAGTTTTTTCCTCAACCTCTCCACATTATAGGATAAATGCACTTACATCATAGGGATGAACAATTAAAAAATTATTTACAAAATAAATAATTGAAAAAATAAATTGTGCATTTCTTACGATCATCGTATGATTTGTTTTTCCCATTGAACCCAATTCTCAAGATTTCTAATCCTTGGGTTAGGTATCCTCATACATGACTCATAATTCTATGGACTTTAGTCCTATCCCCCTCGATGTATTTTAGATTTTATCTTTTGCCAAGGCCTTGGTAAATGGATATGCAATATTATCATTAGATTTAATATAATCCACAATTATGATGCCATTACTCAAATAAGATCGCACGGTACTGTGCTTTCTTCTTATAGGTTTGGATTTACTGTTGTAATAACAGTTTTTAACTCTACCAATTGCGACAGTGCTATCACAATGAATTAATATAGGTGGAATTGGCTTTTCCCAAAGTGGAATTTCATATAACAAATCTCTAAGCCAATTTGCCTCTTCACTAGCTGAAGCTAATGCTATTAATTGAACTTCCATTGTTGAATTAGCAATCATTGTTTGCTTTTTAGATTTCCAACAAATAATACCACTACCTAAGGTAAAAATATAACCAGTGATAGAGAGAGAATCACCTGGTAAAGTATTCCAATTGGCATTATTAAAAGCTTCAATTACAACAGGGTACTTTTTATAAAATAAGTCATAGTTTTTGGTACCAATTAAATATTTCATGACTCGCTCAATAGCTAGTCAATGATCTCTACTAGGCTTGCTATTAAATCTACTAAGCACTCCTACTGCATATGCAATGGTAGGTCTAATACAACGAGTAGCATAACACAAACTACCAATGATGCTAGCATGATCCTTTTGATTAAAAATCTCATCATCATTATTCACTGGAAATAAATGAACACTAGAATCAAAAGGAGTAGCTACACTTTTGTGATCATGAAAATTATATTTTCTCAACATAATGTGATTGATCAAGATATATTCTATCACATGCTTTTGTAATTTTCATGCCTAAAATAAAATTAGTCTAACCAAGATCTTTCATATCAAAATGGCTTTTAAGCATATTTTTGTCTCATTTATAACATGCGTATTTGAGCCAAAAATCAATATATCATCCACATAGAGGCTAATAATAACATGTAAATTATTCTATGATTTAGAATAAATACATTTATCACATTCACTTGATTTATAACTATTCTCAATCATGCAGGAATGAAATTTTTCATGCCACTACTTAGGTGCTAGTTTTAAGCTATATAGGAATTTAGTTAGCTTATATACCTTACTTTCTTGTCTAAACTCTACAAAGTCTTCGGGTTGATCCATATAAATCTTTTCCTCTAGGTCCCCATTTAGAAAAGTAGTTTTTACATCCATTTGATAAATTTTCAAATAAAAAATTGCAGCAATAGCAATTAATAATCTAATAGATGTAATTCTTGTTACCAGAGAAAAAGTATCAAAGAAATCAAGATCAATTTTTTGTTTAAAGCTTTTTGCAACAAGTCTAGCTTTAAACTTATCTATTAATCCGTTCGGTTTCAACTTTTTTCTAAAGACCCATTTACAACCTATGGTCTTACAACCCGGTAGAAGATCTACTAATTTCCAAGTTCTATTAGAAATTAGAGATTCCGTCTCATCATTTACAGCCTCTTTCCAAAATATAGCATCAGGTGATGTTAAAACCTCTTTTAAATTTTGGGGATTTTCCTCAATGTTAAAAACATAATAATCAGGACCAAAATCATTTTCAACTCTAGCTCTTTTACTCCTTTTAGGCTCCATTTCAAAATTTTCTTGATTTTGTGAATGAGAAGTAGAAGAACTAGGTCGTGACAAAATATTTTCTTCACCCTCACTATTTTTCAATTTAAAATGAAATTTTTCTTCCTGAAAAATTGCATAACTAGATTCAAAAATTATTTTGTTTTCAAGATCAAAAAATCTATAGGCTACACTATTAATCGCATAACCAAGAAAAGCACAGGTAGTGGTGATTGTACCTAATTTAGGTATTTTAGGGTCAGTAAACCTTATATAAGCAAGACAACCCTGTACTCTCAAATATACCAAATTTGGCTTATGTCCTTTCCACATCTCAAAAGATGTGATGTGTGACTTTTTATGTGACACCCTATTCAAAACATGACATGCAGTTAAAATAGCTTCACCCAAAAGATGTAAAGGTATACCAGATTCAATTAACATGGCATTTGTAAACTCAATTAAAATTCTATTTTTTCTTTCAGTCACACCATTAGAAGTAGGTGAATATGGTGCAGTAGTTTCATGGATAATTCCCAAAGATTGAACAAATGAGTTGAATGCACTTGATTCATACTCACGGCCTCTATCACTTCTTATTCTTTTTATTTTTCTATTGAATTGATTTTTAACTTCTTTTAAAAAATCTTGAAATTTTTCAAAAGTATCACTTATATTTTTCAACAAATAAACAGTTGTATATTTTGAGAAATCATCAATAAAAGTAATAATATATCTAATTCCTCCATGAGTTAAAATCCCTCAAATTCACATAAATTGGAGTGAATTAACTCAAGTAATTCGATATTTCTTACAACACTTTTATGAGGTCTTTTTGTAATCTTAGCTTGATTACAAGTTTCACGTTTTTTAAAATCTTTTGACAGTTTTGGAATTAATCTTAAACTACTCATGATTCCCACATATCGATTATTTATATAACACAAATGAGCATGCTAAAAATTAATAGAATAAAACATATAAACTGAACTGGTAGATGCTTTATTATTCTCAACATTCAATTTATTCATTCCATCACAAGCATAACCCTTGCCCACAAATAATCAATTTTTAGTGATTACATAGTTACCAGATTCCATAATTTGCTTGAAGCCAGCCTTATTAAGCAAAAAACTTAACATCAAATTCTTCCTCATGAACGGAGTGTAGAGTACATCTTTCAATGTTAGCACACGTCTAGAAGTGAATTTCAAATCAACCTCACCACTCCCAAGAACCTTGGTTTTGCTAGAGTCACCAAGTATAATAGTTTTTTCTTCTTTAAAAAGAGTGTACAATTTAAACCAATTTTTTGTCATAGCAGACGTGCCTATTAGCACCAGAATCTGCCCACCACCCTTCAACATATTGCACCATATTGATGTTTATAATCATAGCCACTAAAGGCCCTTTGGTTACGTTAGCTTCCGGGACAGATTCACGTTTCCGAAATTTACAAAATCGAGCAATATGCTCATTTTTGCCACAAACAAAACATGATCTGTTAAATTGATCTTGTGAAGGGGGTACTTGGTTCTTATTGTAATTTTTATTTGGGTTTCCCCTTCCTTGAGGTCTATTATTATTTTTAAAGGCTCTATTTTTAGGCTTCAATTGACTATTTCTAAGAAAATGATTTTTGGGCATATTATTATTGGCTGAAATAAGGTTTACCTTTGTGGTGGAATTACCATTGCTCTCTTGTGTCATGAGTGCATCTTGTTCTCTAGCCTCTTCCTCCACACGGATACTTGTGATCAAAATCTCCAAGGATGTCTTCTTTTGTTTGTGCCGCAAATTCTTTTGGAACTCCCTTCAAGATTGTGATAGTTAATCAATTATACCAGTTACCGCAAAATTGTCTCCAATCTTTATGCCTTCGGATCTCAATTCCACTACAATAATTTGGAAGTCTTGTGCTTGATCCACCACCAATTTTCCATCCACCATTTGGTAACGAAAAAACCTACTAGCAGCATACTTTTTTGCACCAGCCTCCTCGATATCATAGTTGCTTTGTAAAGCTTTCCAAATCTTCTTAGCAGAATTATAATTTGTATCATAGTAATCATAGAAATGATCGGTAAGACAATTCAAAAGATAAGAGCGACAATTATATTCATCTATACTTATCTATTTTTTCTTGATGGAGACTAAATTCTTCCTCACTCATCTCATCGGTAGAAACCTTTGATGAATTCTTGTCAGTGAGGATGTAGACGGCTTTGAGAAGACTCAAGTAGAAGAGGACCTTTCATTTCCATCTCTTGAAGTGGGCTCCCTTAAAGCGAAAGGGATTGTTGAGATCTCCAACAGGCACATTTGGTTTCTCTTATGTAGGCTCCATGTGTTTGAATCTACTTAAAGTTATTGGTGCAAACATAATGATAATGGAAATAATATAAAGAGAAACTGAATAATACTTCTGAATTTTATTAATTTAAAGAGAAAAAGTACACAACAGTATTTAGACTAAGGTGCGACACTTGCTCTTTTTAAGGAGATTCAAGCCCTTGGTTGGCTAAACTTTGTAATTGGTGCCGACCGTCTCTGACTTGTCTCCCCCAGGATACAACAGCTCAACAAGTGTCGTATGGCTAGAACAACCTCTGCACAAAGTGTTCAAGGCCAAAACTCCACCAGAAAGAACACCCTTTCTTGCCAAGAACCTCTCTATTTTTTGTTTGTGTATATTGCTATAACATGGATTGGGTCTGAATTAGTCTATTTATAGGCTTAATGGGTTTCACGAAATTATTACCAAATTAATCTGATTAATTAGGTCCATTATTCTGATGTAAGTGGGTGTTTCAAGATTAATTGTTGGATATTAATCTGATGGGCTGGAGTTACACAATTAATTGTGAGAAAAGGAGCTTCTGAAGAATGAAAAGGCCCAAATGGATAGTCCATTAAGTGGGTTAATGGCTCTTCATTTTCCATAATAAAAATGGAATATTAATTCGGGTCATTTAGTCACTAATGGATATGGTAATTATTCTGAATGAGATGTCAAGTAGGAGGATCTAAGACGCTGATTTATATCCATTTTTGATACCTCCACCCTTCACCTCTCCCTTGCACACGTATCTAGCCCAATATCTAAGATAATTCATATTAGCCTATTAATCACCACAATTAAAAAGAATAAAAGAGTCTCTCTCATTTTCAATGTGGGATTAAACATTTTCACTAACTCCTTACCTTCCATATTCACTTCCATATCTTTACATTTATGTTGTAACATTTATTCATTTTAATTATTTAATATTAAAATGCTTCAACAATATGTGTGTGTAATATATAAAATAAATGGCTAAATATATATATTTACACATTTAGTCACATTTTTAAAATGTCAGCATTTTTATACATAAAAATAGATGCGAACAAAAAGTAAATTTGTGATTGTGTGAGAATATAAATTCATAAAGAATTGCAGAGAGCTTATTTTGCTTAGTGCAAGTACTAATAGAAAAGGCTTTTTTTTTTTTTTTGTGGGGGGGGGGGGGGGAATGAAAACTTCAAAATTCATTGAATAGAAATAAGATCATACAAAGCAATTGGATTGATAGAAGTGGAAGGTTCTTCAATCCAAACTAACATATTGTCTACGCTGCGAACATATTGAGCAAGAGCAACTTTATTGCATTCCCGACAAGCAAAGAGAAGCTTATTGTATTGTATTCAGAAGGTCTATGATTACACATCCATTGAACAATGGAAAATCACCCTAAATATGTAAACAACGTTAATAAAGATATTGTTTTAGAAGATAATTTTTTTTTTTTAGAGGAAAATGAGAGGTGTTACGTTTACAATATTTTCACAACAAATTGTAGGTGGTTAATTGTTATTGGTTCAAATTTGAACTTAACACTAAAATTACTTTTTTGCCCTAACAATAACAACCAGTAACAACCTACCACTAAAATTACTGTTGTAAAAATGTTGTGAAAATGTTATGAACATATCATTTCTCGAGGAGAATATTTTTTAGTGGTGAATTTTTTTTTTACCCTAAAAATATAACTTAGAAAAAATTTGTATATAAAAAATGAAATAAAATAAAATAAAAAATTGTAGAAACCTAATTGAAATGGATAATTTTATATTACTATTATGATTGATTGTTGATAATGATTTTTTATTTATTATAAGATAGAAATTCTGGAGAACATGGGCCTTTGTCCTTTTTGTCAAAACTTTTCAGCAAAATGCCTCATATCTAAAATTAATTAAGGAAATACTCCTGTTTTGAAACTCGATTCAAGTGGAACTCAAGTTCCATGAACTCGAGTACTTCACATGGTGTTTGAGTTCATGGAACTCGAGAACCAAAACTTTTTTTTCCTAAGTTCACGTTTGCTATAACTCGATGTTCCAAAAATCGAGTTTTACATTTGGAACTCGATTTTTAGAAAATTGAGTTTCAAAACAGGGGTATTTCCCTAATTAGTTTCAGATATGAGACATTTTACTGGAACTTGCTCCTGGAGACTTGAACCTTGACCTTTGCCCCTCACATCTCACAAACATTTATACTTATGGAGTGACCATCGCATTAAGGGTGTGCGGTAGTAACGGAAACTCAATATAATTATTTCCGAAAAAAAGAAAAAAGATGGTGATCTAATAAATAAATAATTTCTGATTTGGTGTGAGAATTGGTTTAAGGCTGATGCATTAAAAAGAAAAGGGTAGAGTGGAATCTCATCTACACTCAGTAGACGGTCAGAAAATTACGTGAAGGGAAGCTGGTCTTAGCAAGGTGAAAACTACGAGGTTTCAACTTTTATCCCAAAAGCATAAAAGAAAAGATGTAGCACTTTTCAATTTCCAATATTTGTTTTAAGTTTTATCAGCCAACTGAGTTGAATTTTGTTGAACTGAAACAAAATTGTTTGCTATTTCAAATTGCTAGTTGACAATTGACATTCATCTGCAAACCATAGAACAAAATATGAAAATACAGTGCCTTCATGGCCAGTAGGTCCACTTGTCCAGTACTAAGAAAACCCCTTTTGTTATATCCCAAATTAATTATATTCGAGTATGCTGCTACAATAAGAAGCTACATATGTTTAAAACAATTTATTGAATTCATAACAAAAATGTTTATTGTTTCCTCGCCAAATTAGAATATTAAAGCACTTATTACTCCTTAAAAGTTTTGCAGTTTAATAATACTCTTCCAACTCTTTATATTCCACAATGAGAATAATTTGGATTCAAATTCTCCTACCCACATTTTTCACAATTAAAAAAAGTACTCGTTTTACAGTATAGTTACCCTCCAATTTTCATGTGCCAATGGTCGTGTAGTGATTTTAATTTTCAATAATGTTAGAGACACAATTTTTCGATACTAACATTTTTGAGTGATTGAAAAAAAGAAAAGAAAAAAAGAAATGCCCATGTATAAAATTGTGTTTACTGTTCACATTAGACCACTTCAATAAGCGTGAAAAAAAAAAAAAATTGTGTACATAACTCCATTGTTTAATTTTAAAGTTAAATTTGCTTATGATCGCTAAAGAATAGAGCATCTTAACATTTCGTTAGTAACCTATTTCCTTTTTGAAATTTAGAGATTAATTTTAAAAATTTTAAATTTAAAGAGACCAAAATCAAACTTATGCTAAATATCAGGGGAAAAAAGTATAATTTATCATTTATATCAATAAAGTATCTTATGAAAAATAATCCTTACATTGTAAGTAAAATTTTCTTACATGTATAGAATCCATGAGTGTAGATCTTATAAAAGATACATTTTAGGCATTTTAGGAAGATAAGATGTTTTTTGGTTATGACTTATGAGATAAGCATTACCTCTTCAGCACTGTTCAAAATTTCCAATACCTTAACAAACCGACATATATTGTTCAATCTGTGCTTAGAAAGATGTGCATGCTTAGATATAATGAGAGTTTTACATTGTTCAGAAAATGATGACACTGATGCGTTAGGGAGCATCATTATCATAAAGTAATACTAATTACAATAATCTAATACGCATTGCTTGATAATCACCCAGACTTTTAGTACCTGTTTCTTAATTACTGTAATACCCATCCATATATCAGCTTGACCATCCCATAATTATAGAACTTGCAAACTCAGTAACCTTCATTAGCCCCATGTAGTACTGGGATGGATTTGTCAGGCAAAATAATGACTCTCATCGTTTGTAATACTGGGATGGAACACTGGGACCAAATTTGTTATGTCCTCTGCTTTGTTTGTCATTTTTAGGGTTTATTTTCATGTTATTAGGAGTTGAGTAAAACGTAAATATGGGAATAACTTGTTGAGTGTCTTAAGCAAGTCTTACAATGAGTCTTATCTAATTAGTAATTGCAGTAGATTATAATGAATTTGTCTTTAAATTGAAGTATTAGGTTTAACATATAAATGTTATGATAGCTTAGACTGAGCCAAATTCTTTAACAATAAAGTCGACGTCGAATATGTTATATGTGGATGTAACCTAAAATTTTTTATTTAGTGAATATGGATGTAACCTAAAAATCATAAAGTAATCCTAAAATTGTTGTTTAACAATAAAATCGACGTCGTATATGTCATAAATATGTCGAATATGGATGAAACCTAAAAATTGTTTAACTTTCACCTTGGATGTTGGTTTTCTCAAAGAAAAACATTTGCTTCTCTTTGATGCTATGATTTTTCCATTTGTTAGGTATCATACATAACAACTAGTATCAAAGCCAAGTTACAAACGCATTAAGCAACTAAAACCTAAGTTTGGTGTTTTAAAGCCATAAGACGTGTTCCATCACTTTGCAACGCTGAGGATGACACTCCTGGCATATGTGGTGGAGCCGACATAAGTATCACAATGATCAAGGTAGAGAACGGATAATAGTTACGGTGTGTGAAAAGAGAGAAACAATTAATTTTTTTTTTAATGAAATACATTTTAGAATAAATAATTTGATGTAGATGTTTTTGAAAAGTGGTTAGGTAAAATAAAAAAGCAAGTTCTTATGCTAAAATAAACAATAATTTTTATATGAGTTTATTTGAATGCTCTAATTTAGAGTTACACGCGTGACCGAACATAGCCTGAGTTAGAATTCTTCCGTTGTGCTAATAATTCCAATCTATCCAAACACATTTACCACGTTATAAGTTAGAATCATAGAATTATTTAAAAGCAAAGAAAATATAAATACAAATGATTTCCATACGTTAGAAGATTAATAGCAGGGAACGTTGGTTCTTGTTCTCTACTAATTGTTAATCCGGCCAAAGAGATCCCTGGATTGAAGCTCCTAACTTTGTTTTAACTAAGGAGAAAACCAACTAGTGCCTAGATTTGTAAGGTGTGGTGTGGCTATATCTTGCCTCCTCTTCAAAAAGAGCCATTGAATGCTTGTTGGATATTTTGGTTTCATTTATTTCACACCAAAAATATAACTTAGAAATGGAATATTTCTTATGTTTCTCTACAATAAAGTAACGCTATATATGCTCATGAACTTATTTTCCTAGATAGGAACAAGAGAGACAAACAATAAAAGGCAGATTTTGTTTCATCCTTAAAATCAGAAGAAAAAGAACCCCTAACTTTTTGCAATCTTAATATCCTAAATTTATTCAGTTATGAATACTCAATTACTCATCATAATAAACCTGCCTAAAGAGAGGTTGCTCCTAGTATGAATGTATGATTACTCTCCTCTTCGAATATTTTAATATTTTAATAATTTAATAATTAATATATGCAGTTTAAAACCTTTTTTCCCATATATATTTTTTAAATGATTTGAAATGTTTTGCTTTTGTAGGTCAATTATAATTGGAGGTATATGATAGCCGTTGGCCTGCTTCCTCCATCAGACAAATGTTATTAGTGGTGAAACTATGGTGTGGGTTATCATTTTGGTTATGCAAACGTGTTATCAAGCCTTACGTTTAATACTATAGCGTAACTATTATTAGGAGTTGAGTAAAAGGTAAATATGGGAATAACTTGTTGAGTGTCTTAAGCAAGTCTTACAATGGGTATTACCTAATTAGTAAATACAGTATATTATAATGAATTTGTCTTTAAATTTAAGTATTAGGTTTAACTTATAAATATTGTGACAGCTTAAACTGAGCCAAATTCTTTAACAATAGAGCCGACGTCGTGTATGTTGAATATGGATGTAACCTAAAAATTGTTATTTAGTGAAGTTTCACCTTGGAAGTTGGTTTTCTCAAAGATAAACAATTTCAACTCATTGATGCTATGATTTCTCCATTTGTTAGGTATCATACATAACAACTAGTATCAATTTGCCAACATATATCCACAGCACTTTGCTGATCGCAAATATCTTCCCTACACCAATCGGAGGATCAATGACTTTAACAATCAGTCTCTTATTTGAAATTGGTTACTTTTCTTCAAATATAATAAATATAGTGTGTGCTGAGGTACTAGTATATATGATGATTCTCGTCTTCAAATACTTTAATAGTTTAATAATTAGTACATGTAGTTTCAACCTTTTCTTTTCATATATTTTTTAAATGATTTGAAATGCTTTGCTTTTGTAGGTCAAATATAATTGGTTGTACATGTTAGGGTTTGGCAGTATTCACTTGAATATACAAATATTATTAATGATAAAACTATGCTGCTAATAGTCTCTTTGGTTATATCAATAGCTAATCGAGTCTAATCCCACATCGCTTAGGTCTATGTAGATCTGTGTTAGGAGAGGGACTTATAACTTGCTCCGTGACTCTAATTGTAGCACGCGGTTTTGGAATTGACATGTGAGTTTAAGTCTTTATTCTATTCTGCTAAGTATTGAGTCTAGTTTTCCCTTCCCCTATTTCAAATCATAAAAAAATTAAAAAATTAAAAAAAATTAAAAATTAAAAAAAAAAAATCAAGCCTTACCTTTACCCAAAATTTCTTTAATTACCCCATAAATTCAAAAAGGATCAAGACATGTCATATGATATGATATAAGAAATTTTACCCAAAATAAAAATGATGTAAGACGTGTCAAATGAAATATCATATAAATGAGACTATTTTTTTTTTTTTTTTAATTTTAGAAAAGAACATAAGAAGGCAATGCATTAATTGATAAACTGTATCCACAGAGCAACCATAAGAAATCAAGAAGAAATATAGGCAATTAATTGAGAGTGATGTCCAAAGTAATGGAGAAAAATATATGATACAAAAAGTAATTATTCCATTTAAATAAAACATAATAATTGAATTTAAAAATTATTATTATTGTTTATATGTTTATAATTTTTTTTTTTTGTATTATAAAAATCTCCAATATTCATGTCTATGAAAATATTTAGAGTTTTTTGTGTGCAAAATATTGGTATTATCTCATTGATTAAACTTTCATATAACATAGTAAACATTAGAATGTGTGAAGTCAAAGAAACGTTTGAATTAAATAATTATTGTTATTGATATGTTTATAAATATAAAGCAATACTTGGCCATCCCTAGCATCCATCGCTAACCATTGTGAACCTAAAAATATTTGATCTCAATACATGATTAAATTTTATTTAAAATTAAATGATACTCAAATCAAAATAATAGTCCTTCATGAATTATATTCAGTTGAAAAGGTTATGTTTATGATATTTGAAAATAGACTCCAAAGATTTATAAGGAAACCATATAATGAAATCAAAGAACCATAACTTTTGTTCGGGGCTATTTACGAGATATTCAAAGGTGAGGACAATGACATGATCCCTAGTGCCAATCCTACAAATATATGGCCAGTAATTAAAGTAGAAGTTGACGTCACTTCACATATCAGCAAACCGAAGCTAAACAACAAACTCGCAGAAAGAGTTGATCTTTTGTGTCCCAAATTGTCAGCTGCCCAGGATCGTATTGTTGTGCCAACAATTGATGTAATTTGCACGAATGCTTCCAGCCATGCTTAATTGCCAATGCTTTTTATGTCATCACAGATGAAAAAAAAAAAAAAAAATATATATATATATATATATATATATATATATATATATAAGGAATGGCTAAATATTTTTCACACTTATTCATATTTTAAAAATGTTGACATTTACCACAGCATATCCTTGATCCGAAAGTCACTTCACAAGTATAATTGTTTGTGGGGTGTGGGGGATAAGGGCTGGGATTCAAGTCTTTAGGAGGGAGTTTCACACACATATACACTTAGATTAGGTTAGAGTAGAATTCTATCTTGTATATAAAAAAAAATGTTGACATATTTATAGAAAAAAAAAATAGATATGGAAAAAAAAATGTAAAATTGTGATTGTGTGAGAATAAAAATCCATAAAGAATTGCAGAGAGCTCACTCAAATCATATCCAACAAAGAAACCACTTATTTCTATGCTTAGCGCAAGTACTAATACAAAACGTTTTCGCCATATTGTTCTTTTTTTTGGGATGAAAACTTTAAATTTCATTGAATAGAAATAAGATCATACAAAGCAATTGGATTGATAATAGTGGAAAGTTCTTCAATCCAAACTAACATATCGTCTACGTTGCGAACATATTGAGCAAGAGCAAAGAAATTTTACAGTCTTTATTGCTTTCCCGACGAGCAAAAAGAAAGCTAAATTGCTTTCTGTCATATTGTATGGTATGTAGAAAGTCTTTGATTCCACATTCATTTATCGATGCGAAATCGCCCTAAAAATGTAAACAAACATTAATAAGGAACTTCTTTTTTAGAAGAGAATATTATTTTAGATGTGAATTTTTTTTCTTTCACCCTAAAAATATAACTTACAAAAAATCTATATATCAACAATTAAATTAAATTAAATTAAATTGTTGGAGCAGGGTGAAAACTACGAGGTTTGAACTTTAACCCCAAAAAAGAAAAAGAAAAGATGGAGCACTTTTCAATTTCCAATATTTTTTTAAAAAGTTTTAACAGCTAACTGAATTGAATTTTGATCAATTGAAACAAAATTGTTTGCGATTTCAAATTTCTAGTTGACAGTTGACATTCATCTGCTAACCATAGATGATGGATCATCATTATCAATACTCAAAATCAAGAAGAAAATACCTGCCTTCATGGCTAGTTGGTCGACTGGCCCAGTTCTAAGAGTTTGCTTGCTACAATAAGAAGCTTAAGAAATGGTCTCACAACCGCTTCTACATTAAGCGATCTTTTTAGTAAAGAACTTCGCAGCCAGCACAAGTTCTTGTGAAATCCCTTGCGAACCTAAACGTAATATGTTTCTCTTCCTTTGCTAATAAAGAAAGTTTATTCCATCCGACTGTAATTTCATCCATACCTAAACTAGAACTGTTTCCCAAACCCCACAAATAAAAACCCACAAGCCCTCAAAGTAAACTTCTCAATTACCTAAGGGAACAAAGAGTCTCTAACCCCTAAGGGAAAAAGAAAAACATTCTACCACTTGAGAAAGTTATTAGAGAGGCCTATCTTTCGTAAGCAGTGAAAAAATTACTGGAAAAATGGCTTTCTACTATATTCCATCAATAGCGAATTGACTTATAATAGTAGAAGATGAAATTTTTAAACAAAAAAAAAAAAGAGTAATATATATATATATATATATATATATATATATATATATATATCAATTTTTGATTTTAGAGAACACAAAATGTTTATTAGTTGATCGATGACAAGGAAATCAATGTGACATAAATTATTTTAGTAAAGAGAGAAAGAGAGATCATTGCCCTTGTTTGGTTTTGTAAAGACAAAGACCTTCAAAAAAAAAAAAAAAACCTTTTTTAAATGAATAATGCTAAAGATAGAAACTATTTTACAAAAATTTTTACAAATTAATTGCTAATGCGGTGAGTGATTAACTGATTATTGGTAGATAAAAAAGTAATATTAATGGTGGGCCTAAATGAAAACCAATAAAAAGTTGGTCATATCAATATTTTGTAAAAATGTTGTAAAATATTTTGTGTCTGTAGCATTAATAGTTTTTTTTTAATATACCAAATAAGTATAGTAGCTTACATAGAAATCATATTAGTAAAATTGATAACTGTCCCAGCTACAGTCTTACATTTGGATAATTACATTGGGCTAGACAAAAGAATAGTTTAATATACCTAAAATGAAATATTATTTTTGATTTATAGAGAACACAAATTTTTCATTAGTTGATATAAAAAGTAATATGGCATCATTTATTTTGTAAAAATAAATAAATAAAGGAGAGAGAGAGAGAGAGAGAGATCACTGCCCTTGGTTGGTTCTGTAAAGACAAAGATCTTAAAAAATTACTTATTTTAAAATTAACAATTCAATAAACCTAAAATTAAATATTATTATGATAAAAATACTTTATTACAAAGGACTATCTTAACATATGATCATGCAAATATTTTAGAAAATAAATTATAGTTACAAAATAATTACATATTATCGGATTTTGCTGGCCTTCGACTAATGGTTGCTAATTTTGGAAACTTCTATGTTAAAAAATCCGTCATGGTTTGTTTTCAACTTTATTGTTGTATTTTATGTTTAAAAATATATTCAACATAGTATTTCAAGGAGTTTATTTTTATTTATTTTTATTTTTATTTTTAAAAAGGAGAGAAGACGTCTTATGACGTTAGGAATTTTTTAAAATTGGAAACAAAATTTTTTTCAAAGTTTTCACTCATTATAGTTATATATTTTGCCTTAGATAGTAAATGAAATAAAAACCAATTAGGACTTTCCCGTAAAATAGTGGTATCTAATTTACATACCAATTTTTTCCGCAGACATATCAAATATTCTTAGTATAATTATAGAAATTCTTTCAATCATTCATGGTGCTCTACATTTTGACACCATTTTTGTATTCATTAAAATTGTTTTGGTGTTATTTAGCCAAGTATGATTTGGGTGGTTAGAAAAATACCGATAATTTGGTTTACAAGTAAATTTGGCATCATTATATAGAAGTTGATCTTGAAGTATAAGTTGATGTTTTTATTAAGGATTGACAACAAAATTGGATAAAATTTTTGACTTGTTATACTAACATATAAGTTTAGAATTTTGTTTTGGGTAAACTATATAAATGGTTCCTATCCTTTACATCATATTTCAATTTGGTCTCTAACCTTTCAATTGTATCAATTTGGTCCCTAACCTTTTATTGCCGTATCAATTTAGTCTCCGCCGTTATCTATTGGACGGAAAAATCTGATGTGTCAAACGGAATAAATTTTTTTTTAAAATTGCCACATCAACAAACAGATGTACAGCCACATCAAATTTTTTATTAAAAAAAAAAAAAACTGCTTTACCTAACATCACTGTTTAGCAAGCCTCCATACGAGCATACGTGAGAACGTATGATGGAGTACAATTTTGTTTCAAATGAACAGCCATAAAAAACCCAAAAGAACAGACATAAGCATAAAAGAACACCCATAACCAATCTGAACTCCATACAAGACTATTATATGAAATCATCATCTAAAACATATGAGAGAGAGAGAGAGAGATGAATCTTCTGCCACCGAAGAGAAAAATCAACCCGCCAATCATCGCTGCCAGACCTTGTTGCCGTCTGAAACTTCTATTTTAGCCGGTAGAGTTAGGGTTCAGGGGTTAGGATAAGCGTATGTGAGAGTCACAAGGATTTTAATTTTTTTCCCCAAGCCCAGTCTTCGCGAGAACAACAATTTATTTATTTATATTTAAATATTATAATATGATGTGGCTATAGAGTTGGCAATTGATGTGGCAGGTAAATTAATTCTTTATTATTCTGTTTAACATATCAGACTTTTCCATTTAAGAAATAATAGAAGGGACTAAATTGACATAATATTAAAATATTAAGGACTAAATTGACACAATTGAAAGGTTATGGATCAAATTAAAATATGATGTAAAGGATAGGGACTAAATACGTAATTTACCATTTTGTTTTAGATAATAATTGAAAGGGGGAAACAAGAGATATATTTCAAACCCATATTTTTTTTTCCAACTTTAATTCATCCTCTTCTCAAAAAAAAAAAAAAAAAAAAGGAAAACTTTAATTCATCTGTTAAGATGGAACCCACTTAGAAGGAATGAAGTTGAAAAAAAAAAAACTTAAAATAACTTTAACTCAAAATAATTATTATTGGTTGTATTTTTACAAATATGTTAAAAGTTTCTTATTTAGACAGTAACGGAGTCATGATTTCAATTTAGGAGAGGGCCAAGATTAAAAGGGAATAGATTGAAAGTAAAATTATTCTAAAAAATTGCAATTCAATATTAATAACAAATAAATAAGCAATTATATGCTAATGAATTGTCATTTGTCACACACAATCTAATACAAATGTAAACTTTAATTTATTTTTTTTATACTTAGTTTAATTTACTCAAATGCCCTCAATGTAAATAGTTAATTAATGATGATCAAGTTGAGAAATTAACTTGAATGCATATAGTTTAATCATATAATTTGAGGATTTCTTCAAAGAAATTGAAAAAATAAATCAATACAAAAGTGTTAAGAAAATAGCAATAGGACAAAGTTTAGCTACAAAATTAGTTGTAGCCAGTGGCGGAGCTAGAATTTTAGTCTAGAGGGGGCAAAATTAAAAGACGATATTAAAAGTGAAATTTATCTAAAAAACATTAATTAACAATAATAACAAAATATATAAAAAATTGTAAGAAAATATGAATATATTTCATATTATTAAAATAAATAAACAAAAATAACCAATTCATAGCTGCTAAAAAATTTACAAACTGATGGAGTAAAAATATGATTAGTGTTACTTAAAAAATATAATGAATAAATGTTTGAAAATATTTTTTGTGATTGGTGACATGCCAATTTGTAAGACATAAGTAGTAAAATTTGTAATATTTTTAGCATCATTCAAAGATAAAATGCTATGAAAAGTATCATAAATAGTAAAAATTGTGTAAATAATAATATAAAAAAAATAGTGAAATAGGTGGTTTGGTCACTTTCAAGTTTCAACAAGTAGAAGTTTTTTTTTCCTCCATGGGACTACTAATACCAAAAAAAAAAAAAAAAAGGAGTCAGGGGAGGCAGGTGCCCTCCCTCGCCCCCCTCTGGCTCCGCTAGTGGTTGTAATTTTAGGCTACAAACTTACTTAATATCTTTTTATTGGAGGTGAATTTTGACAAATCTACCATTGGATTATATCTTCTTCTTATATTCTCCATGTTTGCAAAATTTCAAGAAAATTAAAGATCAATAGCTATGCCATCAACAAATTTTTTAAATTGCAAGTTTTTGTAATTTAAAATTATGCATAAAATATAAACTTATAAATCATATAGTAAATAATATCCAATTGACACAAAATTTAAGATGTGTATTAAGAACATAAAAAATATACAATTCAACGATTAGATTTTCAAAATATGTTGTAATATTTATTTTACTGAGTGAGTTTGTAGCCTTAAGGTACAACCAATTTTGTAGTTAAACTTTGTCCATAGCAATTTTGCCTTCAAAGTTGTATACGTGTCTCATTGTCAAGAATGCTTTTAAAAAACTAAGTAAAATTCAATTTTCTTCTTTAATTCTTCTAAGTAGTTAAAATTTTGGATTATAACAAAAATTCAAAATTTGAAATTGTGAAGAAATGGAAGAGAGAGATTAGTAGATGCTTTAAGGTTTCCTTTAACAATTAGTCTAGAGTCACCATTTTTTTTTCTTTTCACAATCATTGTGCTGACAATAAATAAATAACATCTCAAAAGTTGTGAAATTTGTTGCGGAAAATATTTTGTTTATTAGCATTGCTTGCTTTTCAGTGGTGTACTTCTACTAACGTGTATAAAGGCATGGGAGGGTTTTTTCTATACTACTATTTAAAGGGCTTCTCTTGTTTGGGTTCTTCATTTTTTTTGGTTCAAAAATACCCATAAACTCCTATGTTTAAGTAGAAATAAAATTAAAGGACAATGTGGTAAAAATACAACTCTAACTCCCATTAAAACATTGCCTAAAAAATAGGGCTACTCTCGTGTTGATTTTCAAATTGTTTTATCTAGTTATAAATTTGATCATCAAAATAAAAATTATATATATACAACATAAAAACATAGGTTTTTATTTATTTATTTATTTTGTCACAAAATAGGACCACTAAGTGTAAGTGCACAATTGCACCTGGACCCAAAGACAATCACAGGCTCAGGCCCAATGAGCCTTAAACAATGAAATTTGTAGAGTGTGGGCTTGAAACCTAGGTTTGAAGTACTGGGAGCTCGATAACAGGCTTTTATAAACAAATACAGGTAAACAACGAACAATAATTGCAATGGATCTCCTCGGACTCGAGCCGAGGACTACTTCTTTATTATTTCTACTTCTTCCTTAAAGATTACACTTTCTCAATTTCTTTCTTAGTTACCGCCCCCCCTTTCTTTGGCCTTTACCCCCCTTTTATACTTCCTGCCCTGATACTTTTTGAACAGTGACTAGAAGTTTTCACCTCACTGTTCAGGGGTCACCTCCCCATTAATGCGGCCAGGGAGGTAGGTGCAGAGCTTTTAATGCGGAGGTGGCAGCCTTTACCCTTGATATTTTCTTTAATACTAGTGCATCTAGAAGATTCAGGATGTCCCATTTTAACCACTAGTCTTTCCAGAGTTGTGCCTTGACCTTTATAATGAAATCTTGAATTCTCTAGGATCTGTCCGAGGTGAAACTCTCCCTCGGCTGTATCCTCGGACCCTCGGCGTATGGGCCAACTCATAGAGTTGAATCCTGGAGCAGGTCGACCCTCCATGTTACAGCCCAAAGGCCCATATGCCCACTTGGGTCCTTTTACTCCCCACACTAAGCTCAAGGTTTTCAATTTTTTTCTCCTTTATCAAGACTTAAACGTTTCTCTCCCTTTTTTATTTTTATTAAGCTTTTAAAAAAATAGTTTATATAAGTAAATTTCTAAATTAAATTTATTAGAAATTTATTAAAATTCAAATCCCACATACAATGTTACAACCCACTACCAAGTCTTCCAACTGACAACAAGAGAAAATTGTGGAAATCATTCAAATGCATTCGGTTTTTGTATAAATCTATCAGTTTTTCAAACTCTAAGAAAAAAAAAATAAAAAAATAAAAGACTATTTTAATCAACAAAAAAAAAATTATAAAAAAAAAAACTGTAGAAAAAATACTATATGTTGCTTTCAACGTTTTCTTTTTAGAAAAAAAAAAAAAAAAAAAAAAACCAAACAAACAAATGTACAAATTCAAAATTTCATACTTCCCTAATAATTGCTTTTTAAAAAAACTTTTATTTTTTATTTTTTTTCCTCAAAAAATTGCTTTATAAATCAGGTAAACTATGCATCCAAAATTAGGTAAACTATGCAAGTTTAAAATTCCCTCTACCCCTATCTAATAAATTTTAAATTCCCATTAAAAAAATATTTTTTAAAAATCTTTCATCTTTCACCTCATTCAATGGCCACTACAACAGATCATATTTTTGCTTCAAATATTAATGTTATAGTTTAATACATGAGTTTTTGTTGGGCATACACGTAACACCAATAGTTTTTTTTTTTTTTTTTTTTTTTTTACACTACCAAAAAAAAAAACTTTTTTTTTTTTTTTTTTTTTTTTTTTTTTTTTTTTTTTTTTTTTTTTGCAGTTCTATTCTCGTGACTTCCTTATTGGAATTTGAAATGTTAGTTTTTTTTTTTTTTTTTCTAAAAAAAAAATGTGAATAAATCCATTACATTAAGAGCTTTAAGTTTAGTTTCACTTTGTTTCTTTTTTGGGGCAATAATCTTAAGAAAGTCTCATATGAAGACAAATTTCTTTTAAAAAAACAAAAAAAAAAATTATATAGATGAATTGTTTTCTATTTTATTTTGTACATTTTTTTTAGGTATTCCAAGCAATTGGAATATTAAGTTATTATGTTTAAATCAAACAAAAAATGCACAAATATAAACTAGTCTATGAGGTTAGTATACATTATAATAAATGTAAATTATTAACTTTTTTTTTTTTTTTTTTTTAATAATAGAAGAGGCACGGCGCATGTTAGTAATTTTTTAAAAATTTGTGGGACTGGCACCTGCTATTCAATCTTGATTCTAGAGTCCATGACTTGCTGTGAGGAGAATACTATTGGTTGTTTTTTCTTTTGAGAAGCTTTTTGTCAGTGGATGGTGCAAACTACTTTCAACTATATTCTAGAGTCCATGACTTGCTGTGAGGAGAATACTATTGGTTGTTTTTTGCTTTTGAGAAGCTTTTTGTCAGTGGATGGTGCAAACTACTTTCAACTATAATAAGAGTATATTATACATGATTTTTTTGGCAAGCTCAAAGGGGGGGGGGGGGGGGGGTGTATCTAGCTATCTCAAGTTTATGTCTATAAAATAATTGCACAAAATATTGGTAATATTTCACTAATTAACCTTTTCACAAAATATTGTAAACATTAAAATGGGTAAAGTTAAGAAATGTTTGAAAAAATAATTATTACTGTTGATATGTTTATAAATAAAATCAAGAATTATTTTTTTTGTAGGTGTATTTAAGGTTAATATGGATATAAGTCTAATGATTTTATTATAGATTGAAAAAAAAAATTGTTTTAAAGCACTAGTTATATTTACATATATTTTTGGAATTTTGATTTAGATAGTAATTGACAGGGGGGAAATCTATTTTAAAACTAGGATTTTTTTATCAACTTTACTTCATTGAATAAGGTAGAACCCAACATTTTAGAAGTTGTGTAGATGGAGAAACAAAAACTTGAACTAAAATTTACCCAAAATAATAATTATTTTTATATGTTTATACATATGTTTAATTGTTAATAAATACCTCCAAGATATATATATATATATATATATATATATATATATATATATATAATTATATATAACATTTTTAGGCTTCCTGTACCAAAATATATTATTAAAAATATAATTATTGTCAGGAATATTGTAACTCAATTGCCATCTCACATTTTTTTTGATGGAGATGTCAAGGTCCCGATTTTGAATCCCTGTATACAATATTTATATTCTTGAATAAATATAAGGAAGGGTAAATAATGTTTCACTCATTCAAATCTATTTTTTAACATTTTAATACATAAAAATATATATGAAAAAATAATAAATGTGAGAATCAAAATTTCATGAAGAATTGCAAAGAGCTTAGCTACGTAATAACACTTTAAATACGCATTGAAAAGATACCTCCATCATAGCTTATTATGATCATATATTACTACACTTAGCGCAAATAGTAAGACAAAAGGCTTTTGTCTTATCATTTGATAAAAACCTTTTATCTTACTATTTTATCATATATTGCTACACTTCGTGCAAATAGTAAGACAAAAGGCTTTTACAATATTTAATTTATAAATATATCACCCATCATTTATTGTCGTAAAATCACTCTAAATATATAAATGAAAATTATCAATTATTTTTTTAAAAGAGAACTTTTAGAAGCTTTATTCTCTGCCCCTAAAAACATATTTTAAAAAAATATATAAAGAATCAATTAAATAAACTAAAAGAAAAAAAAATTAAAGGTATATTTAAGACTAATATGGATATATGTATAGTGGTTTTATTACAAATTGAAAACAAAATTTGTTTCAAAGTTTGCACTACTCGCTATATTTGCATATATGTTTAAAATTGTGTTTAAAATAGTAATTGAAAGGGGAAAAGAGATCTATTTCAAACCTAGAATTGTTTTTCGTGTAATTTTACTTTACGGTATAAAGTGGAACCCAAGATGTTATAAGTAGTGAAGTTGGAAAAAAATTTAAAATAATATTTATCCAAAATAATTATTATTGTTATGTTTACACACACACACATATATAATTTCCAAGATTTATATGTTTATAAATATGTTTAGGGTTTTTAAAAAAAAAACAATATTGGCATTATCTCACTGATTAAAAATTTATATTACATTGTAAACATTAGAATGGGTGAAGTCATATAAATGTTTGAATAGAATAAATAATTGTTGTTGATATGTTTATAAATACGGAAGATTTATATGTCTATAGGTATGTTTAAAATTAATATGGTTATAAATAAAATAAACAACTTTTATAACCCCGGCCATCCCTAGCATCCATCCCCAACCATTGTGAACCTTAAAAAAAAATTCTAAATCAAAATATGATTAGATTTTATGTAAATGATGCTTAAATATAACGATTGATATAATAATTGTTTAGAATATTGTAACTCAACTGATATTTCGTGTTGTTTATAATGGAGGTGTCAAGGTCCTAGGTTCAAATCCCTATATATTATGAAATTGTAGACAAATCTTAGTAGAGAAAAAATAATAAAAATACAAAGATGAAAAATATTAATGTTTAATATATATATATATATATATATATATATATATATATATATATATATATATATATATATATATATATATATATATATATATAATACTCATTCACATTTTAAGAATGTCAACATTTTAATACATAAAAATAGATATAAAAAAAATAAAAATATATGTGTGAGAATTGAAACCCATAAGGAGTGGGCCGAATCATATCCAACTAAGAGACCACCTATTGCCATGTTGTATTTAAAAATTCTTTGATTCCACCTTCATTTGTTGGTGTCAAATCACACTGAAAATGTAAATAATTAAAAATTAAAAAAAAATTCGAAGCGAAATTTTTTTGAACATTTTTTTTTTGACAAAAATACCTATATTTTGGGACGATTCTCATTTTGGTCCTTAAATTGATTTTATTACTAATGTAATCCCTAAAAAAAAAAAATTGTTTCCATTTTGATCTCTACTGTTAACCCATTAATAAAAAAGTTCTACGTAGTAGACAGTGTGCCCTGCTTGCTGACATAGAGTTAATGTGGCTATTAAAATATTATTAAAAAACTATTTGGAATTTTTAAAATCCCATCAAGTTTAAATTAATAAAAAATTAAAACAAAAAATCCAGATCAGAAAATTAAATATAAAAATAAACATTAATCTAATTAAATTAAGAAAAAAAAAGCCTTGTCAGTTTAAAAAATTGAGTTCCTATCCCCCCCCAAAAAAAAAAAAAGTTTTATAACAATTTTCTTAAATTTTCTTAGTCACCAAGCACAACATCACAAAGATTAAAATTTCCAATATTTAGACCAAAAAAAAAAGGGAAAAAAAAAAAACCAACCTAATACTCTACTAAATAAAAAATCCATTATAAAAAAATAATAAAAAAA
Organism: Castanea sativa; assembly: GCF_040712315.1. Classification (NCBI taxonomy): domain Eukaryota; kingdom Viridiplantae; phylum Streptophyta; class Magnoliopsida; order Fagales; family Fagaceae; genus Castanea; species Castanea sativa. The sequence continues at coordinate 72,359,005 of NC_134017.1, forward strand.
ATAAAAAACCAACCCCACAAACCCTAACCCAGATCAATTTAATCTCTCTACCTATTGAGTTTTCGACTCCTTTCACTCTCTATCTCTTTGATTTCTCTTTAATCTGCTCCAAACCCAGACGCCCATGGCTAGAGGACCATCCCAAAATCAAAACAACCATCACAAAACCTCTACCTTAACTCGATTAAGAGATAAATAGGGCAGGAGACGGTTTGGGTGGTGGATCAGTTTGGAGCCTCTGAGTTTTCGGCTTTGTAGGAGAATCCAAATCCTAGAGAAACCAAGTTTTTGGGTTTCTTGGAGTTTTTGAGTTTTTTTGTTTCCTGGAGCAACTGAGTTTTTGGGTTTCCTGGGAGGGAATTCGCAGGCTAGCACAGTAGGGACAGAAAATATAATAAGTTAATGCAGGTTTGTAAGGATTTTGGAAACTAGCATCTCGAGTTTCTGAAACTCAAGATGTGGGTAAAACTCAACTCGAGTCTTAGAGACTCGCTTTGGGCCCGTTTTGTAATTGATGAGGTGGACAGAAAACGCCACATAGATCTCGAGTTTTAAAAACTCGAGTTCTTTGAAACAAAAAATCGAGTCTTAGAGACTCAAGTTTTGCTGGGCAAAATATAAATACGCACACATATATCAGGTCACTCACGCACACATATATTAGGTCACTCACGCGCACACACTCATATTAGTCCACACTTAGCCTCACTTTGCTCTCACTGCCTCACTACACTCAGCCTCACTTAGAACTCTCTCACCCACACTCAGCCTCACTGCCTCACTCACCACATTGCCTCTCTCACTGCTCCTCCCTCTCAACAAATTCATATATCAGGTATGAGTTTTTTGAGGACTTTGTCATTGTAGTTGGGTATTATTTGTTTGTTGGATATTATTTGTTGTTGGGTGTGGGTTAAAAGAGTTTGACTATTTATTTTGTAGATAGTTAACATAACTTAGTTAAGATACCTTGCTTTGTTTGACCAATTTTTTGATTTTTCTCTCTGTTTTCATGAATTATTCTCACTCTGAACAATATAGACTGTGTGCCACACTAATCGGTTTCTGGGTTAAGTTTCCATGTTCAGAAGAGATAGAGTATAGTCTAGTCTTTGAAATTGAGTGATAAATTTGTAAACTTTTATATATAAAATTTCATTTTTTTTCCATTATTGTTTGTTTGACCCATTTTTTGATTGTTCTCTCTCTTTTCATGAATTACTCTAACTCTGAACAATATACACTGCGTGTCACTGTAATCGACTTCTGGGTTAAGTTTTCCATGTTGAGAGGAGACAAAGTATGGTCTAGTCTTTTAAGTTGTGAGTGTGTGTGTGTGTGTGTGTGTGTATAATTTCATTTTTTTCTATTATTGTTTGTTTGACCCTTTTTATTTATTTATTGTTCTCTCTGTTTTCATGAATTACTCTGAACAATATATACTGTGTGCCACTCCAATTGATTTTTGGGTTAAGTTTTCCAAGTTGGGAGGAGATAGAATATGGTCTAGTCTTTGAAATTGAATGATAAATTTGTGAACTTTTGATTTATCATTTGACACCCATTTAAATTTTTTCTATTTCTTGTTCTTTCACTGTTGTTTTTTCTACCCATTTGATTGTTCTACTATTTGTTTTCTTTAATTATTCTTAACTCTGAACAATATATTCTGTAGTACTCTAATCAGTTTCTTAGTTAAGTTTTTCAAGTTGAAAGGGGAAGAAAATATCATCTAGTCTTTGAACTTAGGTGTTAGCTATAATTTATAAACTTTTTTATTTATCATCTGTACAATTTTGAAATGTGAGGTTGATGACTTGCTTTGTTTTTTAACTAACATAGTAACTTGACTCGAACATGTTCACAATGATTATAATTGATATAATCCTATACCACGGTGGTCCGCTTAAGAACGCCAATACGGACAAGGGATTGTCATTTGAAGGGCTGGGTATAAACATGGAGTTCACCCAAATTGATCGTAGGTTGAAGACCCTTGATGAATTGAAGAAGACAGTTATGGAAGAAATTGTGTGTGAATCTTGTTGTGCACAACGTACAAATTACTTATCGTATGCCAAATGAAGTCTTCAAGAACAAGATTAATTACAAGTATATGGTGATAAAAGCAGACAAACATGTAAAGATGATGTTTGACAAGTTGGAGAGAATAGCCGAAGTGACTACGATTGAGTTGTACACACAGTTGGAGCCACGTGCAGAAGTTGGTATTGAGGAATTCCAACAAACAACCACAAGTTTACAGGTTATAGTTCCGAATGCTCAATATGAGTATTCTACACATGTAGAGGATAATGTTGATGATGATGATGATGATGATGATGATGACGACGATGATGATGACGACTATGTTGATGAGACTACTGCCATTAATAGTGAAGATTTTGTTGATAGAGATGAGTTTAAAGAGATGATTGAACGAGGGGATTTTGGGGACCTTGAGAGGGACATTGATGACGATGAGACATTGGACAGTAGTGAACCTGATGCAGACAATGTTATTAGTGTCCAAAACATTACGAATACAATCCCTGCCTACGCACCTCCTGTCTTGTCATTTTCTGCAAATACTTGGGAATATATGGTTGATCCTTCACATATTGAGATACCATTTGTATCTACTTGGAGACAGGGGATGAATTTGTGCAAAGGGTTGACTTTTGCCAATAAAGTGGAGGTGCAGCGCGCATTAAAAATCTGTGCCCTCAAGGAAAACAAACATTTTATGATCAGTAGGTTGACGAAGAAAAAACTTTGTGCGAAATGCGTGGATGAGTCATGCAAGTGATATGTCTACGCAGTATACCAAATATTCATTCAAAAAATTAGAAAATTCAACTAAATCACCTTTAATCATCCCTACTCCCAATCTATAGGAGTCAGTAAAGGAAAGCAATCTCTCTGCATCAGATATTTGGAAAGTTCCAAGCTGAATTGAACAAACATGCAATTAGTGACAACATGTAGCATCTTTTTTAATACACACAAACACAAACCCAAGAATAGGGTGCAATGAAGCCATAACCTTGTGTACCAAGACATATCTAACCACAATGAAAAATAAATACGTCATTGACTTCAATTAATTCCGAGCTATCTCCCAGCGGTTTTACATTAGCAATACACAAAAACCACTAAAACATCCTTCTGAGACATCAATTTGTAGTGAAAAAGTTAAAGGAATGAACTAGTTATACAAAGTCATATTTTGTTAAACAAGTTATAAATAAATACAGAATAAATTTCTATGCTTTTTTTTTTTTTTTGGACTTAAAACTTGCAATCATAATTTCAAGAAATTCCATATCTATTGAAATTCATACTTTTTCTATAAAAAATAAATAATTAAATAAATTAAAATTCAGGAGCGCAAGGTGACATCTCGCAGATTGACCGATAAATTAAGTATTCTCAAACAAAATTTCTAATATAATGAAGGCTTTCTGCATAAACCTGTGATACACCTCCAGACATCTCATCCCATCCACTTTTGATGGCAATAAGGTCATCTCCAGTGCTAATATAATAGTCTTCAATGCAAACATTATTAGAGGAATCTGAATGCAATTATAAGTATGGGTGAGAACACTATCCATTATTCATAACAAGTTACTCAACTTGAATAAAGAAATTGGAATGACACTAAGTTTCAGCAATTAAGAAATATATTCAAGTAACTATGTATCTTGCATTTGGAAAATGGAAATAAAGAATCCATAAAAATAATGGGTAGGAAACCATTGACAGTTAAATTCAAAGAGAATTATCACTTTGGTATAGTCCACCCTTGAAATACTGATATCTTTTAACTAACCTTTTGGTATATATTGCAAGAGTTAAAACTGAAGACTTCTTATAGCTTATGTACAAAGAAAGTTCCCCATTCTTTGCTTCATCTAAATTTCATGTCAAAGACTAGAATCATCAAGCTGCGTGGGTAATGTATAAAACTTACAAGCTGCGTGGGTAATTTCATGACAAGTATGTATAAAACTTACAGCTATTGTAAGGAAGTCAACATTCCAAGCTGCGTGGGTAATGTTCCATTGAAATTGTTTGAGCTAAAACTTCTGTAACATATGAGAAACTTTTACAATTAATGTAAGTTCTAATAAATGGATTCAGAAAAGGGTTAACAAAATGAAATCATAAATAAAGGGAAAAAAGAAAAACTAAAAAGGCATATGAAAACTGCATATATGTACATACAGGGAAATCAACTTGTTTAAATTTCCAAGCTTTGGAGGCACTTTTTTTTGTCAGATTGTTTATGCCTAGGCTACTGTTCAATCATTCAGAATAAATAAAAAATATTAATAAACCTAAAATAATAAGAACATCTGTAAATTGATACAAATAAGAAGTTTAACAGCTACAAGTATTGCATCTTTGATAGTTGTCCAATTTCAGCTGGTAAGGGCCCACTCACTACATTTCAGGTATTGCATTTTTTTCAAGGTTCACCAATTTTGCGTTTTTTAACCCTCATGTAATGTTTGGGCGAGGGGGGAGGAAGAGGCTGCGGGGCATCATCCTTAGGCTCATCATCGTGCTGCAAAGACATTAGATGCATACAATCAATATTCGGTGTAATGATAAGAATAAAGTGAACTGCAAAATATATCATTACATTGTAAGTAATGTTATCATACCATAGAGCTGCCTTTGTGTCCTATTTTGTGTCCACCAGTCCCACAAGTGGGTGCTCTTCTAGCACGTTGTGGTCTACCTCGTGGGGGTGAGGGCTGATGAGGGGGATGCTCGTTCGGTACATCAGTGTCAATCCCAACCGGAGGTCCTAAAGGGTCGGATGAGGATGAGGTAGGTGGGTAATGATGCTCTATATAGCTAGGAGTGGGGATCATTGTCATGGGCAAAGTGGGTGCACTGGAGCTGGTGGGTGGGTATGAGGGTGTCTTAGGGTGCGTAGGAGGGGTCATATGAAAATCAATACCAATATCAAAACTGGGCTATGAAGGTGGGGTGGGTGAAGGGACCTCGGGCTAAGGAGATGCATCTACCATGGGTGGAGGGACCTTAGGTGGAGGAGATGCGTGCGGGATAGGTGCAGGTACCTCAGGACTAGTTACAACCTGAGGGGTTGTTGCACACCGACCATAGCCCCTACCTGCACTTGTGCTTGGGCTTGCTGTAGCACGCCGACCACGGCCCTTAGCTGCGCTTGTGCTTGCGCTTGCAGTAGCAAGCCGACCACGACTCGGTGTACTTAAGGGTGTTGCACTTGTGCTTGGGGTTGCAGTAGCTGCTGATTCAGTCTCATGCCCATTGTTTACCAGCCCATTTGCTGCACGAAGCCCAATGATAGCATTTAGGACGCGCCGGACGTGGTCGTGTCCTAGGCTGCCTTCAGGAAGCATCTCCAACAGTGCATTATGGCTTTTAATCTGAAATAGAGAAACGACCAGTACAATCAGATTTGAGACTTTAATGTATCAATAACAGCATGGATAGTATAGTACTTATTAATTCCATATTCAAATACTCAACTGAAAATTAGAACTTTGAGATTAATATCTACTCAAATACTCAACTAAGAACTAAAAGTTTTATTAGAATACTATATGTAATAGAAAGTCTTTTTAATTGGATGTCAGTCAGATCAAACCAGATTTGTTGAAGAAAGAAATCAATTGATTCTACGTTCATACATGTACTGAAGAAAAAACAAAGCAGGCAATAAAATCTAATTAGAACACATTACCATCATATGTAATTTAGTACTGTTTTGGTCGACATACTTTCGAGTGATCGAACGGTACCAACGATAATAAGCATGATCGTGGGGCATCTCACCCATCTGAGGAGGTTCATGACAAAGTCGTTGTTGTCTCATACCCCATGAGAGGATATACGGTGCATGCTCCTCCTTCCAATTTTTTTCCATATTCCCACACAAGTCTATTCCATGCAATATATCATCGTACACAACATGGTCAAGCCGCTCCTGCGCCAAACCAAACTGTCAAAGGACACGATTTGGGTGGTGTGTCTCTACTATGCAAAAACACACAAGTGGCACCCTTGTCGTCCACATATCCCTCCCTACAACGCAGAAGGCAGGAGGGTGGCCTAAGTTTGCCTCATATGGTTGCCACATAATCTACAATAGAAACAAAAAACAATTATCATAACATCTTATAATGTGCAACAAGGGAAAATGATTTTCACATATTCTTAAGGAAAATTATACATACGGATCCAATCTTTAGGCAAGAAAAAAACAAAGAAATGAAACATCAGTGAAGTCAATTAAATAAATATGATGAAATTGTTTAGTATTTACTTCAAAGGAACCCCCAACATGTTTATCCTGAACCCCTGTTTCTCATTGAGCTTTTGTGGGTGCTAATAATATAAATGTGGTCTAGTTTCAGTGGCTTAGTCATTGGTCCATAATCCTATACATAGAGGTTCTTTTGCAAAGGTAGTTACGTAGGAACTTTATTATCTAAAATCGACATGAAGGGGGAGGGTCCCTTCTAGCACTGCCAAAGGATGACGGGCACACTAATGAGACGACAGGTACTTTCAAGTAACTGCAAAGCTTGATCATGGCCTAAAACTTAAGCGGACACCCTAGACTCTCAACTACTGAACATGTGATAATAATCTTTATTCAGCATAACCAAACATAATTTTTGTATATTATTACCTGGTCTGACTTCATTCTAACTAATTGCTCGCGATAGTGGATCAATGCCATGCTGGATGGCCTACTCTTCGAGCTTGGCACCCGTACCCACCTACAGTTACGAGCGAATAACATAAGATAAGGTAATACCACTTAGTTACTAAGAAGATTAAATTCCATAACACACTGAATATCATGAAAATACTTACTTAAATGCAAGTGGAGCATTTGACCATGGGCCATAATCACATCCAGGTTGGGGCTCTATCCTCGGGCATAGGAATGGCAACCTCGCCCATGCCCAATACTGGACCAATTGCAATGCCCCACCAATCTGCGATGACTCTTTATGGCTTTCCATACACAACTCTTTATACAACCATGCCAGGCAACCACTACCCCAACTATACTATCGCGGATCACAAAGGTTCCGCAGGAACTCCAAGAACATCAGATGCACCCTATCTCCCGACTTGTCCATGAAAATCTTATCCCCTAGTAGTGCTAATATATAGCACTGGGCATATTGATGTATTTGCATCTCCGTTGCATCGTGAGGCAGTGGCTCTTCAATGCACTCAACAAGGTGGCTGATGAGAATTCTTTGTCCCATCAAAGTTTTGTTGTCATTCCGCGGAACTTCAAAACCAAGCAACTCCATGCATAGTTGCCTCCAATCCCCATCCACCATAGCAGTCGCCCCAACCAAGACCTCACCATCTATAGGCAGTCTGAAAATGTCCTCCATATTTTCTAGGGTGATTGACATCTCACCATGTGGAAGATGGAACATATGAGTCTCTGGTCTCCATTACTCAACTAGGGCCGATATTAGGCAGTGATCTATCTCTCTAGACGGGGCCCTAAACAATCCTTCTAGCCCCACCAACTTGATAATGTCAATCACCCGATTATCTTGCATCGTTATGTTTGCCATCTCCTTAGTGCGACTACGGCACTTAAGTGGGCCCGAGTCCTACAAAATCGATAAAAATTAAAGCGGTTGCTAGAACTAGATATACAACTTTGAAAGAACTTGCTAAAAGTCAAAGAGAACATAAAAATTAAAGTGGTTGTTAGAACTAGATATTTCACCTCGCCATTCCAAATGTCCTTTGATCGATGATTTCGTTGTTGCGTCAGCAATGAAGGAATTTCTGGACCAGGGCACACAATCTTTGGCTCCTCATCGTTCTGAGGCTCCATACTGCAAAGAGTGCTACTATTTTATCATACATAGTGGCAGACATACATTATTTGGTGTGAGAGTCATCACAAATCAGGCATTACCACAACACACAATGATTTCACATGAAGATATAAAATATCATTATCATCAAAATCAGTGACTAAGGCCTATATGGAATTATGAAATATCATTATCATCAAAGAATGGATAAGAATAACAAATACTGTTACTATTTATGAGGTATTCCTCGTTATTGGTTATTAAAATATATAGAGTAGTAAAAACTTCACATTAAGATTATGAAATTTGGTTAAATCAAAATTACGGTAAAAACAATATACAAATGTTAAAAAATAACATTTAGGCTAAATCGTGAACATTGACATTTAGGCTAAAATATGATTCCAAAATCCTACTTCTGAATTTTTGAAACAATGCAATTTATGAGCTAAAAAGAGTCCAAATTTCAAACTAGATTAAATGTCAATTCAACTACAAAAATTCAAATTTACATTCAATAAACGCAGAATCAGAAAATTATAAAATAAAAACAATGATAAAAAAAAAAATCAAACTAGATTAAATATCAATGTAATCCAAATATTAACACTTTTTACACTATCGAAATTCACACTAATTTCATAACAACAATTCCAATGCTCAATTTGTTAAAAAAAAAAATCATTTTTTTATTTACTCATTTTCCAAACAACCAAACAGAATAATATAAATTTTGTTTTATGGGTCTTACCTATCATAATGAACAAACTTAGTAATGCGAACCATAATGTTAATAAAAGAATTTTCTAAAAACTTATAAATTATAAGCTCTCTTACTAAATTAAAAACTTAGTAATCTTAGGACAAAGTGCACATTGATTCACTAAAACTAGCCCCCAATATTGGCTTATGGAATTACTGATTAGTTTCAAGCTAATTGTTACATCGGAAACTTTTATGTTAGAAGGCACAGTAAGAGAAAGAGAAGAAAAAAAAAATTGATTGAAACTTTGGAGTAATGATTTGGATAATTTCCTTCCAATACAAAAGACTCCAATTTGGGATATCCATGGTTTGAACGCCCCTCCCCCACTACTTCTTTATTAAAAAATGAATAAGAAAAAGACTCCATTTCCATCGTATCACTGTTAATCAAACATCCAAATCTTTCTCCACCAAGTATATTTATCAAACAGGAACAACAACAACAACCTAGAAAACAAAAGTAATAGTTTGGATTGAAAGGATTTTCATATTCAAATATCCAAAAACAAAATTAGAATACTAGAAAAAAAAACCTAACTCGTAGATAACAAAACAGCCAAAATAAGAAAAACCCAAATAACAAAAAACAAAATAACAACAAAAAGCAAAATGCCACAACCACACACAAAATCTCCAATGTTTTTCAAAAAAAAAATAATGAAAATAAAAAGCAATAAGATGAAGAACCACAAAGAGAAATACAGATTTGAGAGAATCATACGTATTCAGTCGGCATTTCATAAAATTCCAAACTTTTGAGGGCTTTTCAAAATGACAAATGATCATTTCCCACCTAAAACCTCAATTTTTTTTTTCTCAAAAACCAAACATGAATCACCAAAACCCTAAATCATGAAATTCCAAAATCTACAATTGGAGAGAGAGAGAGAGAGAGTATTGAGTAGAGAGAGAGAGTACCTTCAGCACGGTGGGTCAATGGGAGCAGTGGGGAAAGACTCGAGATGCTGTAATGGGAGCAGTGGGCAATGGGAGCAATGGGTTTGGGGCACTTGAGTGCGCTCTTGAGGATTGGAATCGGAGGCGGAACTGGCAAAGAAGAAGAAGAAGAAGAAGAAGAAGAAGAAGAAGAAGGAGTGTGAGAGTGAGAATGTCTGAGAGTGACAGTGTCCGAGAGTGAGTGTATGAAAGTGAGAGTGACGAGTGAGGCCAGATTTTAGGTTTTAAGTGGTCAAAAACGTGTTTCTGAAACTCGGTTTTAGTAAAAACGTGGATTAGAAATCGAGTTTTAGAAACTCGAGTTTGTAAATCGAGTTTTATAAACTCGATATCCACGTGGAAAAAATTAGTCCACGTCATCTTATGAAAAACCTCCAAAATCGAGTATTAAAAACTCGAGTTCTATAAGAATCTCGAGTTTTAGAAACTCGAGATGCTAGTTTCCCACATTCTTGCAAAATCGGGCAACTAACGAAATTGTTAGCATAGTAAATTTATTTGGAAAAAAAAATCGGTTTCCTGGAGAATCAAAAAATAGCTCTCTCTCTCTCTCTCTCTCTCTGTGGAGGCAGTGGGGTCGGTTAGGGTGGTGAGTTATTTTGGGCAGGCGGGTGTGCTATGTTCACCGAGGCGGCTGAGTCGGTTTTGGGTGGTGGATTAGTTTGGGTTTGTGGTGGAACTATATTGGTGGGTGTGCTATGTTGCTGTGGCCCAGATCGGTGGTGGTGCTATGTTGTTGTGGCCCAGATCACTGGTGGTGTTGTGTTGTTGTAAAGCCCAGATCAGTGGTTCTCACACCTCTCTCTAGCTCTTCACTCTTTTCCTCTCTTTAAGGTTGATTTGGAAGTTTTTAACTTAGGATTTGTGTATTTGATGTTAAGGCTTTGTTGGTTGCTGGGAAATTTTGGAAGATTTTAGAAGATTTGATTCAGTGGTGGTGCATTGCTGGTTATTGGGTTTCTATTCTTTTGCTTGGGTTTATGGGTTTGGTTGCTATAGATATAGGTTTGGGGTTTGGTTGAAATCTAGGTTTGGGGTTTAGTTCTTTGCTTTGGAGACTGATTATGGGGAAGAACACAAAGAACATGAACATGTTTAGAAAAAATAATTAAAGGAATTATAAAAAGAGACAAGAAAGACATTTAATTAATTTATTTTGTTTTGCTGTATTTAGTTATAAAGAAAGTACAAGAAATATACAAAAGATGATAAAAAAAAAGGATTAATTTGCTAAGAATATGAATCATGCTATGAGGAAGAACACAAAAAACATGAATATGTTCTTCTTAAAAAAAAAAGATTGAAAAAAAAAAATCAGTTTAATAAAAAGAAAGTAAAATTCTTTTTTTTTTATATATATATATTTTAAAATTAAAATTGAGGAATTAATTTTTTTTTAATTTTTTAATTTAAATACTGACGTGGCATTAAAAAAATGCTAAGTAAGTTTTTTTAATAGACGTAAATGCACTTTTAGTCCTTACATTTTGCACTTTTTCCATTTTGGTTCCTATATTTTATTTTTACCATTTTTAGTCTCTAAACCAATTAACGCGTGATATTTAAGTCTTTACCATCAACCAACTAACGAGAAAAACTGAGGTGGTAGACGGAACACCCTATTAGCTGACGTGGGGCTGATGTGGCACTGATGTGGCGATTAAAATATTATTAAAAAAATATTATTTGACATTTTTATATGCCATGTCAGCATTTTAATTTTTAAAAAAGCCACTTCAGAAAATTTACGAAAAAAGAAATTAAATTTAAAAAAATCTTAAATCTAATTTAATTAAAATGATTTCTTAAAAAAACAAAAATCATTATCTTTTTAATTCTTTTTCCTTTTCTTTAACCTTAATTCTTTTTTCTTTTTCTTTAACCTCATCAGTTATCAGATTTTGAAACATCTCTAAACTTTCCCTATCTTTAATTCTCTCCCTCTCTTCACCCTTGACGAAATCTCTCTCAGACCCAAACTCTCTCTAAGCTCAAAATCTCATCTTCGTCGCCGTTGAACTCGTTCAAGACTCAGTGATGAAGTCCCTGCTGCTGTCAAAAAAAGAAAACCCATCAAACCCATCGAGAAGGTTTGCCACAAAGATGAGGTCTTCGCCACTGTCAAATCTGATGATAACTCACCATAGTTCCCGATTCAGTAGTTTTGTTTCTGTGTAGTTATGGCTTCGTTGTATGAAACCCTTGTCACCGATTCAGTACTGGAGCCCAAATCAATGGTTGTGAAGCCGAGCTCAGTGGTTCTCACACCTCTTTCTACCTCACCGTCTCTCTTTTCCTCTCTTTAAGGTTGATGTGGAAGTTTTTAGCTTAGAATTTTTGTAGATTTGATGTTAAGGTTTTGGTGGTTGTTGGAAAATTTTGGAAGATTTGATTCAATGGTGTTGCTTTACTAGTTGCTGGGTTTTTATTCTTTTGCTTGGATTTGATGTTCATGTTCTTTGATTCGGTGGTGATGATTTGGGTTTTTTTTTTTTTTTTAGTGTTTGTTTGCCAAGAAAATTTATGGGTTTGAAGGCTAAGGCTTGCATTGCTTTGCTGGAGATATGGGTTTGGGGTTTGGTTTTTTACTAGAGATTGATTATGGGGAAGAACACGAAGAACAACTTAGTTGTTACGAAAAAATAATGAAGTAAAAAAAAAAAAGTTTTGTTTTTTAATTTATTTTCTTTTTTGGTTTAAATTTTCTGGCATGGTTTTTTATAAAAAATTAAAATGTTGACGTGGCATATAAAAATGCCAAATAATATTTTTTTTAATAATATTTTAATCGCCATATTAGTGCCACGTCAGTTAATAGGGTGTTCTATTTGTCACCTCAGCTTTTCCCGTTAGTTGGCTAACGGTAAAGACTTAAATATCACGCGTTAATTGGTTTTAGGGACTAAAAATGGTAAAAATAAAATGTAGGGACCAAAGTGGAAAATGTGCAAAATGTAGGGACTAAAAGTGCATTTATGCATTTTTCATAATATTTTAATACACATGTCAGCGCCATGTCAGCAAGTAGGGCACACCGCTTGCCATGAAAGACTTTTTTGTTAGTTAGTTACCGGTAGAGACCAAAATAGAATTGATTTTATTTTTTTAGGGACTACATTAGCCGTAAAATCAATTTAGAGACCAAAGTGGGAATCGGTCCAAAATGTAGGGACTAAAAGTGTATTTTTGCTTTTTTTCACCTTTAAAAAAAAAAAATGTGCTATGTCCACAACATTTTCATAACATATCCTAATTAGCAAGTTGTTATAGGTTTCAATTTGAATTTACAACTTAAATTACTTTGTTGCCCACTAATAATAACAAGTAACAATCTGCCATATAGGATTTGTTGTGAAAATGTTGTGGACATAGCATTTCTAAAAAAAAAAAATCTATATATAAGCAAATAAATTAAATAAACTAAAAGAAATAAAATGTAAAAGCTTAATTAAAATGGATAGTTTTTAAAAATCATTAATATTAATTGATAATGGGAAACTGAGTATAATTACTTTTTAAGAAAGAACAGAAAAAGAAAAAAAAATTGCTGATTTGATGTTAGAAAATTGGTTTAAGGAAGCACTTGACGGCTACATATTGATATCAAATATTTGTGTTACAATGAATTTAAAGTATGATTTATATACTAGAGAATACTTGACTAACTCTAGACTAACCCAAAGTTAAGTTGCTTGATTTACAAGTACATGACACCTACAATTGATTTAGACCACTTGGGCTATAATATGTCTAACAAGGCTTATGCCTAACAATTGGTTGGTTGTGCATTACAAGGAAAAGGGTTAGGGAATAATCTCTTGTCACTATAGACAACCATAAAAAATAGATAAGTGATATATCCACAATATTTTCACAACAAATTATAGGTGATAAGTTGTTATTGATTCTAATTTGAATCTACAATTTAAATTATTTTTTTTGCCCCCTCATAACAACCAATAACACAACTTACAAATACCAAATTCTAAGTTAAACATTTCTAAGCATACATAATGTTTCATTAAACAAAACAAAGCAAATAACAATTTTTCAAACAACTCCATAAACACGGTCAATCATCAAGGCCAAAGTTTTGGTTATCTTGGATGGGTTCTTCAAAGTATAGTTGATCATTATAAATAGCATTATTGTCATTATTAGTAACCACATGACCTACATTATCCATTAAATAATCATTAAAATCTCTTAATGTTGCATTTAGAGGTTCATTCACTTCATTTTCATTTACATCCCAAACTCAAATTCATCACCTTCACCAGGAAAAAAAAAAAAACTCAAATTCATCACTAATAGTATAAACTTCATTATAATTGTCACCTAGCCCCACACACACACACACACACACACACACACACAAAATTATATTTAAATTTTTATCAATTTGGGCTAGGGCCACAGAGCTAATCTATTTATTATTATTTTTTTAATCAATTAGAGGCATTTAAGCTGTGTTTGGAGGCCCAAAAAAGATTTTATTTATTTATTTTAATTTTCTTTATATCATAGGATATTTAGTATCATTATGGATCGGGATCCTATAAGATCCGATCCTAAGATCCGGATTGGGACCCTACACAAATTCGAGCTTAGTAAAGATCCTATTAATATCCAGGGACGGGATAATAATAACAATGCATTCGTCTGTTATCCATAGATGATGAATCATCATTATCAAGACTCAAAAACAAGAACAAGATAACATGCCTTCATGGCCAATTGGCCCACTGGCCCAGTACTAAGAAAAAGCCTTTTATTATATCCAAAATTATATTTTAGTATGCTGCTGGTACAATAAGAAGCTTCATAGAAGAATAATAGCATGGAACATTGGTTCTTGTTTTCTACGAATTGTTCTTCCGGCCAATGAGTTCCATGAATTGAAGTGATCCCTGCTTAATGTGCCTATTTTGGATCAGTCACCTTGGGGTCTACAACAATGTTTTAACTTTTGAAATTAGTAAACAGCTGGGCTTCAAGGAGCTAGTGCCTAAAGTTGTAAGGTCTAGATCACCTGCTCTTCAAAGAGAGCCATTGGATGCTTTTTGGATACTTTGGTTTCATATTGCTTCACACCAAAAAATCACTTAGAAATGAAATATTTATTTTCTTTTTTTCTCTATGACAAAGTAAAACCATCTGCAATCATGAACTTATTTTCCTAGATAGGAACAAGAGAGCCAAACAATACATGACAAATTTATTTTCATCCTTGAAATCAGAAGGAAACAACTGCAACTTTTTGCAATCTTAATATCCTGAATTTATTCATCTATGAACATTGAATAATCAATTACTCATTATAATAAACCTGCCTATAGAGAGGCTGCTCCTGATAATGCCTTTCATAGCCATAATTAGAATCCACATAGCTACCTTCAACGGCCCTTCTTTCACCATATGGATTTGACCTTCCAAAGAGATAATCTGCAGTTCCCTTCCATGGATCGCTGTTACTTCCTTCATCGGCACAATATTGACGATCACATCTCCTTTTCTCACGAGACAAGCAAGGCCAATAACCAAATAAACTTTCACAAAGGTCCATGGCTTCCAAGCCATATCCACTAGGAGGTTCGGGCACCGGCTTGTCATAAGATTCATAACCATGCTCTTCAGCTATTCCATTTCCATATCCACTCCCATCTCCTTGAAAAGGCTCCTCTTTGCGACTGTCAAGGCCTTTGTCACTCATATCATGTAATTGCTGCTCTTCTTCGTTCGCCAAGGATTGCTTGCTTCCATTTTGAGGTTTTTCTGCCAGTGCACCAGTCTCCTCTTTCCCACTAGGCAATGCGATGGACCCAGAAGTGACAGCATCTAAAGCTAAAGCATTTGGATCCGGTGGCATAGATCTCGGATAACAAATTTCATCTGAGGCTGGAAGGGGCTTGCCATAGCTTTGAGCTATATCATAACCACCACCATAAGGTGTTGGATCATAATCATCAAATTCGGGTACATTAAATTCCACAGTAGAGTAAGATATCACAAATTGAGTCAAACCAGGATTGTAATCCCCGCCATAAACATCAGGGACATACTCAATACATTTAGGCTCACTCAAAGTAGAGGTAGAATATGCAATTGATGAATAGCTATGTGGAGGATTGTAAGCACTGTAACAAGGGATTGAGTTATACTCAAAGAACTGATAATTGTTGGAATCATAGCTAGGATAATAATCCATTAAGCCATGACTTGGAACTGAATCATAACTATCACCATAAGGGGTAAGATTGTACTCACCAAGATCATCCTCAAGATAGCTGGATCTGTAGTAGGCCATTGTTGATCAGTGAAACTCAAATAATTTCTCCAGCAGTTATCTTATACATTTTTTTTTTTTTTTGGTTGCTAATACAGTTATCTTGTACATGACTCAATGTTAGCAAAAAGCAACTTCTTGGAGAATGGCTAGGACATAAAGTGGCTTTTGCGCATTATTGAAAATGCATATCTTTAGTTCACCAAAAGAAAAAAGAAAAAAGAAAATGCATAACCTTTAGGGTTAGTCTTATCCATCTACCCATCCATCTACTTATCCCTATCACACAATTTTGATCTAATTTGAGAATAAAAAACAAATTTTGCACATGCATGAAAAATGGAGAACTCGATCTATGTAGAGAACTTTGTTGTTATGCGGGTAAAATTTCTCTTACCAAAAAGAAAACAAAAGTGAGAAGTTAGCTGTTAGAATTTGTTTGCAGATTGCAATGTGATCACCACTGAGAACCAATGAGATATTTTGACATTTCAACAAAGCTGTGGCCCATAACTTTTCCTCTAGTCTAAAGAGAGGACAATTATTTCAAAGTTACATGATTAAAGACATTTATTACTTTTTGAGACCACTAGATCCCAGTAATGGATTGAGATGTGACAGGAAAGTATCCTGATAAATTTGTTAAGCAGGATATCCTTTTTTTACTTTTCCTGAGAAATTAGCACCAGGTCCCAACATAATTTTGCTTAAGAATTCACTATCACTTGGCTTGGAGGTACGCCAGTGTCGCCATTCAACTGTAACCGGTATTTGATACAATGATCATTGTGTCATCCTATCATGACCAGCCAATTGGGCAAATCTCAATCAGTGTAGATGCAGTAGATGATGGACTAGAGTCACCATACTACCTACCTTTTACTTATCAAAAAAGAAAGGAATATACTCAGCATCAAAGCTTTTGTGCGACCAAAGGCCTTTTGGTAAAGCATTATTGCCTAGTTCTCCCACAGAGTATCTAGGTTTGAATGTTCATCCCCCACGAGTCAAATTATGTGTAATGGTTGCACATGTAAAGGTACCGTTACAATCAACATTTTTGTTGTTGTTTTTTTTTTTTTTTTTGGTTTTCCTTACAACCCGTAGTTCTTCCTCGGCCAGGTTGCAAAAGAGGGGAAATCAGCCACATTAAAATTAAAAATTAAAAAAAAAAAAGGATTGGTTTTTTAGCAAGGGTCTATGGTTTGAGCCCATATAGCCATATAATCTAACTAGAGTAATAATAAAGAAAACCAAAAAGAAGAAGAAGAGAGATTTGTGTCCGATTTTGAAGGGGGATATTTGACACACACACGAGGGAAAACAAAAAACGAAAAAAGACCTTATGAAGAATAGTGGTAAACAAACATGATTAAAATGTGACATTTCTACATTTCAAAGAGCACGATTGCCATTTGGATTGTTTTTACAAATGGAGGGTTATGTCAATGCAAATCAGTGACTTTATCCATGGCAAGCTGATCACTTACTTAAATGACCTTTAGTGTTAACAGTTACAGGACCAGTCTAACTGGAACACAGTCCCATAGTTGACCTAATATAAGATGACTTATCAAACTACCATAGAAGATCCAATATGGTTTATTTCATGCCAACAGATACTAGGACACCAAAGATTTGATCAAGTAGCAAGCCTCATGCAAAAATACAAGGATACACAAGTTAACTACTGCAACAAAGAAAAACAGTTTCAATTCAAAGAATTTAAGCAATCAACTCAACTCTTGTGAACGTTTGAATGATTAATTCCAATAATTCCATCCATCAGGTTCCACACACCACCTAAAATTATGAATCTTACGTTAAGAATTTAAATGCAATAAGTTGTGTATAAAACCACTTTTGAAATTAAATGATAGGAATCGTGTATAATGACTTTGTCTATGAATTGGCATGGAACTTTAGCATGGAAAGAATGTAGAATGCTTTCAATCTCTATCAGATTTCTGAAAATGGTCAGAAGGTTTGAAATGATACGCCACTGCAAGAATGCACTATCGGATGTGCATTAAGTTTGCAACAGAGTTTACCTGGCTGCCTTGCCTAAGGTGTAAAGGTGATAAAGCAAAGATTCAAACTTTTAAGAGATGTCAAACATACGCATGTGACTATCACCAAACTAGCAAAGGGTGATATGGCATGCTTGACATTGTTAGAAAAGCACAACAGAAAATAATTTTATTTTTTATGAATTTCATGGAGCATTGCTTTATGCTGCAAAAAAGATGGAATAACAAAAGAAAATTGATATCACATATCAATGAATCGAACTACAAATAGTTGCTGCATAACTAACTCTGGATTAAACATAGATTCATGAAACTCAAAATCCCCTTTGCATAACATGCTCATGCAGCAGAGCTACGTATTCCTCCAGATGATGCTACTTAGGTTGATCTTACAAAACATACAAGAACACTGCATCTGATCAAATTCACTTTATAAGCAGGTTTTCTGACCTCATGTTAAACTATCCACGCACTATAGTTTGCAGACACTAAAGAATGATAAATTGCAACTGCTATCAGGCTAAGAACTTCAAAAACAAGCCTTAACTACCTGCAATCATAAAAGCACAAAACAAAATGGATTACAATCATGATAGGTCTAAATTTAACAGTGGAAGATAAACTGGTACAATTCAATCACTGTATATACACATTGGATAATTTTTCATGGGCAAGTAAATTCTGAAACCTCATCTTGCAAAGAAATTTGAAATAGAAAAAGAAAAACTGAATCAAAAGAAAAGACAGCGTGACTCTAAAGTTCCGCTACCTCAGCCAGAGGCAGAGTCTGTAGTAGTTGCCTCTTGTCTGGGTTTTCTCTTCTCAGGAGGGGGGCCATCTCTCCGTCTTTCATACCTTCTACTCTCATATTTTGAATTACTACGTTTAGGTTGAAAGGTTGGGTATTTGCAAGGAATGATCTTCCCATTGATATATTTATCCCCTAAAACAAAAGAAGATATAACGTTAAAAAAAAAAAAAAGAACAGAAACATCATCATAGCATCATTACAATATATGAACATAAAGAAAACTACGTGTCAATTTAGAAATAAAGCATAGGAATCACCTCCATAGTCTTTATTTTTGATGTCTATGTATGAGTCTGGCGATACCCAGAGAACACCAGGCAATCCTACGACGATGAAGTTGAAAATACATTAGAAAGAAGCAAAAATTGACAAAATCCATATAATGGTCAAAAGACAAGTGCTTGACATAGGTATTTACCCTTGAATTTCTTAGATGTCTCTTCATCAACAGTGCACTAAAATCCAGTGTATGTGGTGATGCTGAAAGCATACATATTCTTCTTTGCTTCTTCCATACTGACACACAAACACAGGGTCCATATTTATGAAATAACAGTAATGGAAAAGATTCCAACTACTACAGCTACAATTACAGTATTAATAACAATAATAGAAGAATATCTTTTTTAGCACTGCCGATGTAGAATATGCATCTTTATTCTGTGACCAGGATGATATATAAATAGAAGGAAGATAATAACATTTTATGAGATAGGTAGATAATGAGGGAGAGGAGGTGCGGTTCGAACCACAGAAATGAGGCACCACAAAGGATGCCATTACCAGTGATGAGTAGAGGGTTTTTCTCATTTTCTGTGGTATTGTATGATTTGAAATTAAGAAATCTTACATCCTTTGGAAACCAAAATTGTTTCAATTTAGGTGTAGCCGTGTAGGAAAGAAACTAAAATACTTGGGGGAAAAAATGCTAACAAAAAAATTCAACCATGTGTCAGATTGCACAGAAGCAGCCCTATGTTGAGAAAGGTGGCAGTGCCCCAAATGAAACAAAAGCAATAGGAGGCATAATCCCAACAAGAGATTAAATACGAAATTCCAAATCTGTGGAACCCAAAGATCTAGCATCCATCAACAGATGTCGTTGGTAAACAAACAAATTCCTCAAACAATTTTTGCAATGGAGAACAATGAAGATGAAAAGGCAATCACACAGCCACAAAATCAAGTTTCAACTCGTAATTTTCTTCAAAATCACACACCCATTGGGATTTGAACTCACAAGCTTACCCTCCACCCTATTCTTACAGGAAAAGGATGTCCCATTTGAGCCAGAGCTCATTGGGCTACCTTCAAAATAATCACTTGCAAATAAATTTTTTCCATTTACCCAATTACCTATCATTTTTAGTAACATATTCCTTCCTACAACAACAACACCCAAGCCTTAGTCCCAAAATTTTTAGGGTTGGCTAATCGGCTATGGATCCTCAACAAACTACTTCCTTAATTGACATGTCTTTTTTTTGTTTTTTTCCCTCATTAATGCTACTTTTAGTCTTCCTATACCTTTTTTGGTTCCCTTAACTTGAATCAAATCACTCTTTCTCAATGGTACATTAACTGCTCTCCTCTAAACATGACTAAATCATCGAAAGCGACTCTCCCTCATCTTCTCATCATTAGGGGACACACCAATGTTTAAACAAGTTTCCTCAATTCGAATCCTCTCTTTCCGTGTGTTTTCACTTATCCATCTTAACATTCTCATTTGTTATTTTTGGACTATCAAGTCTTACAACTCTATCTTTATTTCTACTTTTGTTAAACTTTCCTAGTTAATGGAAAGCCATATAGTCTAAAGCCTCTTGCCAAATTTCTAAATTGAGTTTACCTAGTTTCATCCGCTAAAATTAGATCATCTGCAAAAGCCATACACCAAGGGAGTTCCTCTTAAATCAATTTAGTGAGCTCAACCATTGCTAATGCAAAGAGATATGGACTTAATGCTAATCCTTGATGCAAACCTATAATGATAGAAAAGTAAAACTCACTTATGATGCCTCGGCCTCCACTTGTTCTCAAATTAGTTGCAACTCCATCATACATGTCCTTAAACAACTTAACATACTTAAGAGGAACTCATTTCTTTTCCAAAACTCACCACATAATCTCTCTAGGAACCTATCATGTACTTTCTCTAAGTCATCACCTTGCAAATAACTTTTTATCATTTACCCAATTGTGTATCATTTCAGTAACATCTTTATTCCCAAGAAAATGGGGGAACCAAAAAAGAAAAAACCTCCAAATTTCTCCTTGAACTACATTCAAAATCAGAACTTGCAAATACCCTTTTCCCATTTCCCCAATTATATACCAATTCAGTAACTTTTCTTGGAAAAAAAAAACCAAACTTTCATAATACTACATTTTTTTTTAAACACATACACATACGCACAAACATGGGCACACTCGAAATATCATAGTATAAGAAGACAGAGAAGGCAAAGAGAAGCAAACCTGCCCAAGACAGTGAGGGTATTGAGGTAAGTGTCAATCATTTGCTCCCTAGTTGGGGCAGGGTCTTTAGGGAACTCCATGACTATGAGCTAGTGGTTATAGTCACACCCAGGTGGCATAATGGTCTCTCTAGGCTCATTGCTATTGCCACAGCTACTGCTTCTTCTGGCTGAGAAATCTCCATCCACGGCTACTACACTGATGGAGTGGGGTCCCGGTGAGGGAGAGTGCAGCACTGGAAGTGGAGACAGGGTGCATGTGGGAGTGAAGGGTTTAGAGAGAGAAAATGGGCCTAAGGATTTAGGGATAAGACTAGAATAGAGTGTAAATGTTGCCATTGGAAAACTTTGTTCTCTTTGAGAGAAATGGGGATAATGAAGAGTTGGGGAGGAGGGTTTTGTTTTGTGGGGTTTGAGGGAGGCGGTGGCGTTTTGGAGTTGAACAGAGAGGGTAATTGCTTTCGTTTTGGGGGTTGTGAGCCCAAAGGGGAAGTGTGTGCGTGTGTTGAGTTGGGATAGAAGGCCCAAGTTTGTAGCATGGATTTTGGGTTAAGTTAGTATGCAAATTTTGAGTTTGTGTAACATATTGGAGGAGAATCCAAGTGGGCCAACTCGAGTTATAAGCTCTTAATACATTTTTTGTTACTTCAAGACCTCCACAAATTAGACATCTTTTTTGACCAAGCTTATGTGAGTTCTAAATAGTAATTCCATTTTCTCTTCTTTTTTTTTTTTTTTTTTTTTTTTTTTTCTTTTTTTTGGTGTCTAATCTTCCACATCCCTGCCCCCTAAAAAAATTATGTAGAATCACAAACTAATACTTAATAATGACTTATAATGCAAGTATTTTAATACCCTTTATTTGTTCTCATACTAGAGGTGAAGTCTTATGATTCAAGTTTAAGAGCTTAGGACTCGGACTTTTCAAAAAAAAAAATTTAGAGGTAAGACTGTCTACCACACAAAATGGGAATTTTGTAGTTATGGAGATGAGGAAGAGTTGGGGAGGAGATTTTTTGGAAATTGAGTGAGACAACGTCGTTTTTGGGGTTGAGGACAATGGGTTGTTGTTGTTAATTTGGGGTTGTGAACCCAACGGGGAAGTGTGTGTTTGTGTTAAGTTGGGACAGAAGTCCCAAGTTTGTAGTTTTTGATGGCATGGGTTTTGGGTTGAGGTAGTAGGCATATTTTGAGTATATATAACATATTGGTGGAGAACCTAGTGGGCCAACTCAAGTTGGCCCAATTGGGTTTAGAGATTCATATGCAGCCTTTTTTTTGTGCATGTGTTTTCTTTCTTTGTCCAAAAGTGTTTCTTTATGGTGTGAGAGTGAAACATGTGTTTCTTTTTATTTTTTCTTTTTGCTTTTTTATTTTTATTTTTTCCAACAATTGAGAAAGAAGGATTCAAATCGAGATTCTATATATAAGGAAAATTGCGCATTGTTACTGAGTTATAAGGTTTTTGATGCATTTTTTGTTACTTAAAAACACCATTAAGACCTCCAAAAGTTGGACATTTTTTTTACCAAGTCTATGCAGGTTCTACATGGTAATATCAGTTTTGTGTGTCTAATCCTCCTCAATCCTCACCCCCACTAGCTAAAAAAAAAAAAAGTGTAGACAGATAATCATCATTTATAATTCAAGCATTTTAATATCCCTTAATTTGTTCTCTTACTAGAGGTGAAGTCTTGCGATTCAAGTCTGGGAGCCTAGGACTCATACTTCTCAAAAAATTGAATAAATATAAACACAAGTCAGAGGTAAGACTCTCTACCACACCTTAGACCCCACAAAATACATGACCTTTTGTTTT
This sequence comes from Castanea sativa, assembly GCF_040712315.1. Taxonomy (NCBI): domain Eukaryota; kingdom Viridiplantae; phylum Streptophyta; class Magnoliopsida; order Fagales; family Fagaceae; genus Castanea; species Castanea sativa. The sequence continues at coordinate 72,382,015 of NC_134017.1, forward strand.
TTTCTCAACTAGTACGTGCCAAAAACTATGCATGACTATATATATTCAGTAATAATTTACTGGGTTTGGTTCTTTTTGGAGTAGATAAGGGTTCATGTTTAATAAATATTTGGCTAATCCTCATCTAGATATCTAAAATGCTGAAGGATTTTGGCGTAATACATTATACATACTCAATTGGTTTGTTATTCTCTTGGATTATAATGAGGAAATACTTGCTTGCTGAAATTAATAGTCAATTATAGTCAAGCTCAATTGAGAGGCTGAGCTTGAGACCACTATTTTCTTTCCCGTGATTGACTCAAAACACACAGAAAACTCATCGAATTTTCCTAAAAGAAATAAGTCTACATTATCAAGACCATATGAGTTAGCCTCATGAGTTGACAAAAATTGATGCTTAATTCTCTGAATTTAGTACTTAAGTACAAGATTAGGTGCCTATCACGTCACCTAAACAAACTATCATATCAAATTCCACAAAATCCAGAAAATAAGGCCTAACTAGATATGTCAACGATAGTTTAGTCTCTAAAGGAGCATATGGTACGAGAAAAAGAGGGATTTTGCCACATAAAAAAATAGTTGGATCTCATTTTCTACTATAATTATTTGACCAAATCTTTCAATTGTATAAGTAGTTTAACAAAAAGGCATGTTTATTTTAGAAGATATGCAGAGAATATTGCAGAAGAAACACTAGTGAACAGAAAGAAGATCCAACCAATTCCCTTGTATATATGTGTAGCAATTCTTTTCATGAATATTTCCTTCAAGACTTTGTGTTTGGAATTGCCAACATTGAGGTCAATTTGACAACGACTCTTCTTCTTTTAATTTTTTTTTTCTCAGTTACTTATTCATCTAGGTGATTTCGCAGAAACTTCGCCAGTTTTTTTTTTTTTTTTTTTAATTATCAAATAGAGATTCACAGGAGAGCAGTTTAACCTTCCTTTGTGGAGTTTTTGGAATTTAGTTTTTGGAGGGGAAGCAATATTGACCTTATTGATAAGGGATTATCTCACGTACTCTGCTTGACTTAAATTGTTATTATATGTGACAACATTATATAATTGTGTTTTCCATTTTTAATTGTCTCCTAAACTAGCTAGAATAATACAAAAGCTGTTGCATGTAAATGTGATTCTCCTTGATATTCGTTTTGTGCTTTCTTTTTTTGTTTTGTTTTCGGTATACCAATTAGGGTAAGTTACTAACTGGTCCCAATTCTTCACCAAATTCTAAATATAACTTTGCTGACATGCTTGACTCTCTAAGATAGGACATTAAAAGTGGGGGTGGAGGGACTTGACATATCGATCGGATCAGGTAAATTCGGATTTGACCTTGTTGGGTACAAGTCAAAACAGATATGTGTCAAATTAGAATGTGTTATCATTTTTATGACCTTTACCTGATTTTTGATGTGTTGGATCAATTATTCAATTCGGTATTCTTAGTATTACCTATGTATTTTCAGTTTTTCACATTATAAATAAATAAAATAAATTTTTGACATATTCTTTTTATTTTTCTTTTAATATAAATAAGAGAACCAAAAGATAGAATCACTCAAATTAAACGTTGTGTAACACATAAATTCTTAATGCTACAGTCCAACAATTAATTTCAAAAGCTCACTGGTTTAATAATTTCATCCAAAAATATCAAATACAATAATTTAGAGATCAGGTTCATGCTCAGTTGTTCACTTATTATTTGTAAAATATAAACTAAAACTAAATTACTTATAAAAATAAATAAGGGATAGAGTTTTGAAAATAAAATATAACATGTTATGTAAATAAAATAAGTAAATGACTAGTATGAAAATCTATTATGTTATAAGAAAGCAACTTCATTTTAATAGAAAATATAGTGTTAGATATATTCATATTTAAGAATTGCACCTCAATTTGTTGAGTAATATTAGTATTTTCATTTATAATATAGAAAATTTAATTGAACTTTAGCATATAAAATGAAAATTGATCAATAAATAATTGAAATTAACTATGATTGTTCTTGAAATACATTTCATGTTAATAAAAAATTAAATTTAATGGGAAATTTACAAAGAGAGAGAAGAAAATGTTTCTACCGATGTAATCCACTATCAATCCAACACAACAATTCTTTTTAATGGGTTGAGTACGGTTCGATCCATTTTTTTGTGGATCCAAAAATCTTCTACTTATATGAATATGTATAATTTTGCTAGGTCTAGGGGGGAGCTAGAATTTTTTAGGTGGAGACTTTTGTCTCGATTAACCAATCAAGAGAACATATCATCTTCTTAGACTGTAATGAGAATGCAAAAATGATCTTATTTTCTATATAAAAGTCAAAAAGGTGTTGGTACCAAAAACTATACAAATGAACCCCTTTCATGCTTAATTGGCTGGTTACGAGCAACCTAATTTGGGGTAGCCTCGCTCATTAGGCTGCTAGGCCCGCTACAATGTCAAAACTGATTAAACATTTTCTTAGAGTTTCTGTGTTAAGGCCAAGTAACCTTGGCTAAGAGACAAGAGAGGGGAAGAGAGAGAGAGAGAGAGGAAAAGATGAGCAGGAATAAAAGTTCTTTCTTTAGCAATAATGACAACATAGAAAAGAAACAGAAAGAGTAGGTCCAACCCATCTTTCAACTCCATTTTACCATCATCAAACCTAAAACAAATACTACTAACTTAAGCTTACATTAATCATATAAGTCCTTCAATCCATCGCTTTTCAAAGTCTCTTGATCAATTACAATAAAATTGACCCATCAGAAAATTTTGTTGTTCTATGATGTAATGAGTAATGACAATGCCAAGCAATGGGACCGATCGCCTAGATAGCTAGCTAGCTAGGTAGGGAGAGGAAGGACCCACATATTATATATGTTAGTGTGGATTTGAAGACAATGGTGCATGTGCAAATGTTGGTTCCTCTCAATAGAGCAGTAATTTCATGAACTAATTAATGAAGATCCGACATAAGGATTGGTAAATCCAGCATCGTCCTACTGGTTTATCTGTTTGTGAGGACAAGAATGGAGCCTAATTAGTAATAACCACAGGCAAGCGTGCATTCACACATGAGACTCTGGTCCTAAAAACAAAAACATAAGTTTAAAGATGTTGGGATCAACTTTAGGACACAGTTTTGGGAGGATCAGGGTCAACTTCTCTATAGGGCAAGAGACTAAGTTATAATTATACAAAAAAAATAAAATAACAATCAAGTTTTAGTCTCAAAATTTTGGTATAAGTTGGACTTTCAATAATGAATCTATTAATAACAAAATGATAAAATTTTGAAGTTTTAGTCTCAAAATTTTGGTATAAGTTGGACTTTCAATAATGAATCTATTAATAACAAAATGATAAAATTTTATGTTGTTTGTCAACCTAAGGCAATCCTTTTATTTTTTTAAGCTTGGGAGGGATTGTTATGATATTAAGTATACACGTAAATAGAGTTGCTAAAGTACAATTATACCTAAAGAAAATTCCCAACCCACAGCCATAATACCAACTATCAAACTGATTATATGAGCTCTAAATCCAGGGAATAAATCAATAAAAACAAAATTTTCAAGTGGGAAAAAAATAAAATATTTAGAGAATGAAGTATCCTAATAATAGGACCCATATATGAAAAAGGATGAAATATATGTGTGAACAACATGAGACAGGAAATGACCTGTATTTCAATCAATGTCCTAAAACCTATCTTTTAAGAGTTTTAAAGGGTTTAAAAATGTGGGACCAATGATGACTAAAAGAAAATTCTCATCAACGAGAGTCAATTATCATGTCAACCCCACCAAAAGGAAGACTCAAAATTTGGTATGTTTCACAAGTCCACAAAGCCAATGATTAATGATTTGTCATACTTTTTGAATTTATAAGTTCTCATTTTAATGTATGAGAAGTCGATTTTTTTTTTTTTTTATCAAAGTCAATTTTGAGAGAAATGCCATAGTGGATACAAACTCTAATTCATATGAGAGAGAGAGAGAGAGAGAGAGAGAGAGAGAGAGAGAGTTAGGTAAAGATTACAGGGATTAGAACAAGTAAACCCATGATACAGACCTAGACACTAATAATTGCTATTAAAATGTAGAGTCTGAGGTAGGACGGTAGGAAAAAGCAAGTTTAGAGCTTTAATTTTTCTCTTTAATCATTTCCTCATTCAGCATGCCCTATCCACACATAAGTAAAATATGCTTACAAAATATAAATAAATATGGACTATATTAAACCCCTGTCACAAATCCATTTGTTGATCTACCCATTAAAATAAATACCCATAGTTATCTTATCTCACCTTTTCTCACATGATTAGCTGGAATATATATTATATTAATTGCAAACAATTTTATGACCGACGAGCTTATAGTATTTCAAAAGTAATGTATGATACTAACACATGGAAAGAAGAAACAGACATATTAATTCCCAACAATCGCAGCTTGATCATTATTATTATTTTTTTAAGCCCAAGTTGACTTATATCAATATTTATATGATCATACACAAAATTCAACTCTTAGTCTTTTTGGACAGGGTAACCAATATAGCATTTTAATTTTTAAACCATGAGCTGGTTTTGGAAATAACTTGTTCATCCAATCCATCACTTTGTTATTTTCAAGTTATTAACCAATTCTTATATTTTGAGTTTGTTAACTTGCAATTATGTATAAATCAATAACTTGTCTATTAATAGCATCATCTATCACCACGAAGAACATATATAAAATAAAATAAAATCCACCCACCATTGATGAGCATCTCGTGAAACGCATACATACATACCTACCCTAAAACACACAACTCTTAAATTCCTTACCAATCATTTACAATTTTAATTTTCTTTAAATGGGTAGGAAAATTATAGGGACAGAGGGATATAGTGGGCGGCTATGGTGCTTGTTTTACTCAGTTTAGGGTTGACTAAGATATAGCTACACAAGTTGGATTCACAAAACATATGGACCATTTAACCTTTAAATTGGACTCTCAAGTCTCAAACCCACATGGTCAACGCATGGCCACAAACTCAATATTGCTCTTTTGTCCATTTTCATTTCTTTATTTGTTCCTTTTTCGTTCTTTTCCTTCTTTATTCTCTCTTTTTTGTTTTCTCTCTTTGAGTTAATTTATTTTCGTTTTATTTGTGGGCCTTTGGCACATGTTTCTTCTCACCGCCACGTGAAACTATGCATGGTAGTTTGCCCTGATTCACTGTTCTACTATGTCCAAGTCCAACCCTCTCTAACCCTTTCTAGGTCTCTCCATTTTGTCATCTTGTACACCTCAATATTACGTAAGAATGACATCAGCAACGTATAAATGTTCGTATTTATAGGATAAGAGTACATGTACATGTACATATGTCAGGAATTTGTGTGAGAGTTCATCATTCATGGGCAAGGAGTTCAGGACAATGATTGCCATTATGCAGACATAAACTTAAGCATATAGAAATTGTAATATATATACTCATATGGCTCATAATACATACACACCGTCATCATTATTTGTTGCAATCATAGTTTGCAGTCTGGATAAATTCGTAAAGTTCATATAATGACACATAAATACATAGTAATCTTTCATATTATAGTTCCAAATATAAAGGGTTGTATATTTTGTTTGTCCATATATTTGTAAAATAACAAGTGTCTTGTATCCACAATGATAAGATGTTACAACTTACAATACTCTTGATATAGTTTTTTTTTAGACCCATGAGTTCAGTCCCAATGAGAGAGTGAGATAGAGGAAAACCCTGAATTGTTGTTGCAAAATAAATTAACACTAGGCAATTCAAGCGGGTTTGCAATAATATATTAGTTTAAGGACCAATCCTTTTCAGAATCTTTTTTAATTTGTTTGATACATACATATTTTACATAATCACATTCTTGAACAACTCTTGGGTTAAGGTAGGAAGTCATAAGACATGACATGATAGCAATAGTAATTAGGGCCCTAGTGGTCATTTTCGTCTAGACGGAACATTCTGAAAGCAAAAGGATACAAGAAGAAAATCCAAGAGATGGATAGGGGTGACCTAAAACCCTTTTTTTTTTTTTTTTTTCCCCATCAAAGACTATATATAAAAGAGAGAGACTACTTTGTGTCTTAGCCCCGGAGAGTATGAGGGTCAATTTGTCTTAGCTATGTAGGCCATTAAACTCATTCGCTAACATCTTTCTCTTTCTCTCACGCGCTTTGCTCTAGCTAATTAACCCAAACACAGACCAATCTTTAATTTGTTGTAACATATACACAAATAAGACAAGGATAATGGAGCTTTTCCTCTAATGGCAGATTTCATAAACAATGCAAATTGCAAGTATAATTTGGACACCCGTGTAGCATTAGTCATCCATTGAATGAGACAATTGTACTAATAATCTTGTCTTGTTTGATAATGATTAATAAGGGGTACTGAAATGCTCTAATTCGCTGAGGGATTGTCTTAGAAATAGTGTAATTTAATTTAGAAAAGATATTTTGAGACACTGAACCAGCATTATTGAAATTATTTGCACAAGTTAGTGAATGATAGAGACGCTTCATTAATAGGGATAAGAAAAATATATTGAAAATGTTATATTCTACATACAATATAAGAAGTTCAAAGATATAAAATTGTTTTGCTATGAAAAAAAAGGATAACTATTGTCTATAGAGACACTTCATTAATAAAAAAATTGTAGATTAAAAATTATTGTTAATGACACCCATAATATTGCACATGATACATATTATTGTTTAAAGCGGAAAAAACTACTTTTTATTGATGAAAAATATAAACTACTCCTAATCAAGAGGGTTAATGATAACCAATGTTTAGGAATATAATATATCCTCAATTACATTCATTTATAAAGTCTAAATAATTTTGAATCACTCACTACATTAAAAAAATCCAGGTCAATTTATCTCAAAGTCAAATTTTATAAAACGAGTTCCCCTCTAATATTCTTCTTCCTCTAATTATTATTGTTTTTGAAAGTCAATTTCTCTAAAGAGTTTGAATACGTTGATGGAAACTTAATTGGTCTTCTTTGGTTTTATTCAATCTTTGAAATTGAATTCAGCAGAGATCCAAAGGAGAAGTTCCCTCCCTCCTCCCTCCTCCCTTTTCCTGTTTTAATTTTTTGGCTACTCGAAGATATTTTATAAGTCCAAACTAAGGACATATTTGTTTGTGGGTTTTAGTTAACTCAATTGCTAAAGTCTCTAATGATCGAATAAGAGATCTAGAATTTAATTTTCACCTAAATCAGAATTTGATTTATGTTTTGGTCCGATAATAAAAAAGTTATTATCAAGGGTGGACATCATAGATTAAAACCCTTTAAAATAAAAGAACACATTTGTTTAAAAATAAAAATAATTCATTTTATAAATATAACAATATATATAATAGGAGTAAGTTTGTCTAAAAACCAATGACTACTAACCTACTGCAACTCTTGCTAAAAATTAACATAACTACATATTATAAATTTTTATTATTGGGTTGTATATTTTTATATTTTTAATGCCTATGTCAAAATTTGGGTCAATTAAATAATTTTATATCAACAATTAAAAAATACCAACCGATTTAAGAAAATATATTATATATTTGCTTTTAAATTTGTTAATCATCAAATTCTTACAATTAATAATTGAGTATATTTCATTTCAAAAAAGAAATGAAGAGATTGAAGAGAATTCTTATTGGTTTATTAATTCAACCCTATAGGTCTATCTAGGCCGTCCAATCAGAACCTGGGGCCATTAGACTTTAATCATGGGTCCCAAATCAATTGACGGCAAGTTTCAACGGTTGAGGATGCAAGGAGGTCGAAGAAAAATACGTACGTCTTTGCTACGCTACGCCAAATGATTTGGAGAAAGAAACTGTCACAGTCGTACTTTGACTCTTTGTGCTCCTATGAAGGTCCCACGTGTCTCCCACGCGCGCATGCCTTATGGGTCCTACGTTGACTCAGACGTACACCTGTTCAGATAGGTCATAAGCATGACGTTTATTTCTTCAGCAACCAAGAACAAAAATATATAAAATAAATAAATATTATTCTCTCACTCTCTCAATGGAATATTGGAGGTTTATAAAGTTCAACTGGAAAATGAAGTTTATGGCCTTCGTTTATTTCATGTTCTCTTATAGTTAATTGAAGAACATAAAAAAGCAGGAAATTTGCAAAACATGCAGCATAAAGATAACTGCTTGGAATAAATCCTTGTCTCTTAACAAAAATAAAGATACACAAATTAATCCTATATAAAAAGGGTACAAATAATTGAAAAATAAGACTAAAAAAAAGGAAGGTGAAGAGAATATTCTCATTTATGAGTAATAATACTAATAATTTATTATTTTATTATAAAGTACTATTAATTCATTCTAAACTATAGGATTATTGATTAAATATTAAAAAAAACACTATAGGATTATTTGTAATGCATATCCTAAACTATAAATTTTTACTACCTATAATCTAATTTATGATTCTTCTCCACAAAAAAAAAAAAAAAAATTATGATTAATTTGTATATCCATTTTCCCTTAGTAATTCATTTATGTCATGATTTTAAACAAATTAGTGGATTGGTTAGGTAGTAGTCGTATCAATAGAGTAAAATTCATATCTCATTAAATTGTTTCACATTATATTTGGGGTGGTAATTCGTGATTGTGGGTTGAGTTCATGTCATGTCGAGTCAAGAGTATTTAGTTATATGGGTTAACTTGAACCTGACCTGTTTAGTAAACGTGTTAGGAATCCTTACCCCCAACACAATCTATTTATTAAACAGGTCGACTTGACTTGACACATTTAACTCATTTAATTAATAAGTCATGTAAAGGTTAATGCAAATGACATGTTTACTAATCTATCTAATTAATATATATGTCATACCTAACATATATAATTTTTATCAATTCCCATATATCTAAAATTAAAATATAATTACAATTATAAATATAGTAATAAACATATAAAAAAACTATAAATTAAGTAATAATATCAAAATAACTAATAACTAATAACTTTATAAGTTAAACGGGTCAAACGGGTTCGTATATTGAACACGACCATAACCTTTTTATTAAATGGGTTATTCGTGTCAACTCAAATATAACCCAAGCCCGTGTAGTTTCAACCCATAACATGTTTATAAATAGGTTAGTTGTGTCGAGTTTAAGGGTTGTGTCAGATTTTGCCACCTCTACATTATATTACATTGATTACATATATCGTGAGTTGGATTTTATTTTTGTTAAAGCTTTGATTATTTTATAAGAAAATTAAATAAATGTGGTAGTTTACAGTTGGTGGAGAACTCAATTTGGGATAGATGATATTTATTTGCATCGAATATGTCAAAACTAATAGACTAGTTCCTAATAATTGGTAATATTTTCTTTAATCAATCCAAAAAAAGAAAAGAAAATGAGATGATAGACATTTCAAGTTAATCTCAGATTGGGTTTAATAGTATGAAAATGTACTTCATGTATCAGATATATACACCTTTTTTTAATAGTGTGCGTTGGTCTCACATAATTGTGGGGTTTACATACTATGAAAGGGATGATACATACATATGATGTATAAGATAATTATTTTCTACTGTATATGATGGATAATTGCAATTGATCCTTCATTTAATTTGGCATATATGTTATGTAGTAAGAATAGAAAAAACTATATGAAACTTTTAGGAGTTCATGTCACTAAAGTGTGATAAATTCAAGTTTAATATTCAAATTATTCATGAGTCAATATTATGCCATGTTACTTGTCCCCTTATACTTATTGATTTTTGTTGATAACTATTTGTCAAAGTAGACAAAAAACAAAGGTTGTAAATTTAAATGGAACAAAATTCGTTGAATTTTGTGGATTTAGGCCTTGACCAATCTTTTGCTTGAATGGCTTATGTGCCAGCAGAAACATTTGTGGAAAGCATGAAAAAACTAGGCTGTCAATATTATTGTTAGAGAGAAAGAAAACTGTTGCACTCGATTTGAGCCAATGAGACCCTGGCATTGATGTAGTCGATATTAGGTGGTGTGGTCCACGATATAATATGATGAACCACCAAAAAAATCAAATAACTTTATATGATTAAAACACATAACCAACATTTTCCACACGTGGGTTACCTAAAAAACATTCTTTAGGGTTGAATCAACTCCGACTAAGATTATTAGGAGGCATTATTGTCAAGCAAGTTAAGAATGTTAAATTAAAAAAAAAAAAATGTCATTATCCTTTGCATTTTCAAGGAAATCAGAGATTCATGGAACTGGCCTAACTTGCCTTTTGACTTTAAGGTACCAAGGTCAACTGTTAGACACTTAATTGCAAAAGTTTTTAAGATATGATTTGCAAAGTCTACGGATTTTGCACGAGGGAGAAAATTGTTCAAGTAATGTGTTTCACTTAGTTTATATCTACACCCAAATCTAAGGGACTAACAGTTGTTTTTTTTTTACCTGGTGAAAAAGCTTTTTTTGGGCCCTGTTTTAAGGCAGTAATTCCATTTTTCATGAGGGTTGGGGGTATTTTTTTGGTGTGGTCACATGTCATCGTTTGAAAACTAACCTTATAAAGATGACTGATAACTATATTAAACATATCTCTTTAGCCTACACAAGAAATCATGCCCAAAATTCACAAAGAAATATACTATAGTTTTAAAAACTAAATCGCACTAGCCGGTTAAATTGAAAACTGAACCCTCAATCAGATTGGTAAAAATTATAAAAACCGGTAGTTCAACTATAGAAATTTCTAGTTTAACCGGTAAAAACTAAAAACCATATCATTTTTCGGTTCTTTGACTATTCCAGTTTTTAAAACCATGCAAAACATGTTTTGCATGGTTTTAAAAACTACATAAGTGAACTTTGATTCATGTCCAATGGTAAAGTAAAGCAAATATAAAAATGATATAAGTTCAACAATAGTGAAATGATAACAAGATATATAGAAAATATCTAATGGTAGAATAAACAGATTACTATACTTACAACGATGAAATGAAACACTGTAATACATGTCCGATGATAATACAAACTTGGAAAAAAAATTAAATTAAATAATAGTACAGTTTAGTATGTAGGAATAGGAATAAAAGGTTAGGGGTGAAAAAAGCATGGGTTTAGTGGTGAAGCATCAGTGAAGTAATACATCTTTAGGGGTAAAACAACAGCAAAGTAACTCTCACCGTCATTCAACAATTATAACAATTACAAATTTGAAAAGAGAAACAGCAATTGGCCCCAAATTACGTAACAATGTAAAATTTTAGTGTATACTCTCATCATATTGTGCATTTGACATGTATTCTGCATTGGAAGATTAACTATTCATAATTTCATATGCACACAAAAATGACGCGACTGATTGTTTGGTCACTGTGCTATGGGACTGGCCCACAAAGATTGATTTTGTAGTTGTCATCTTTATTTTCGTCTGAACTTGTTGGCTTGAAAAAAATATTGATGTCTCTTAGTAGTTCTTACAATATTACAAAGAAAAAAAAAAATAAATTGTAAATTATATCCTCTAATTTTGAACTGTTTTCAATTCAGTTCTTTAATTTTAAATTATTGTAATTTGGCCCTTACATTTGATTCTTCAAAAAGATATAGTTTAGTATTTTCACAACCTTAATTGAAAAGTACCAGAATTGTAATATTATATATTTATTTATTCTAAAAATAATAATAAAAATTTTGGTTTTTTATATTCTTTATTCTTTCACCACTTTCCTAGCAAGCAAACAATGCGTAAAGCATCTAGTCCACAAAAATCCAGACCTAAAAGATCCATAAAACCCACCAGCAGTATGATAAACACACAACTTTTCTTTTTTGAAATTGAATTCAAATTTCATTTAAATCAAAGAAGCATCAAAGTTTACATAATCATATGCAATTGATGGAATCTCTTCCATCCAAAACTAACATACTGGGCAAATCTCGCAAGCACATGTGCCACCTTATTTCCATTTCTCTTAATGTAGCTCATAGATATCCACTCCAATGCTCCCATCAGATGCCAAATGTCTGCTGACTGGTTGTCCTTGGCCGAAACAATACTCCTTGTAGCATTAATACTATTTCCTTCCACTATCAGATTCGTGAAACCAGCATCCGTTTCAAATTCCATCACCTTACAACAGGCGAGTAGTTTTTCCTTCTCACTACATTGAACTACTGGGCCCTTAGCTGTCATCGCTGCCATAACTTCTCCCCTTGAGTTTCTAATCACAACACCGTACCCCGAACTGGAATTATCCACGAAAACTGTTGCGTCATAGTTCAATTTATACACAAATTGAGGTGGCGGTTTCCAACTAGTTCCATCATTCTGCAGTACCTGTCGAGCCACTCCGTGCACAGTTTCAGCTTGTAAATACTCATGTGATAACTGGAATTCCTCAAGCAATTCAGCAGCTCTCTTATTCAACCAACCGAGCTCCAGGAATTTTCCTCCATGCACCACTCTGTTCCGTTGATTCCAAATTAACTATGCCTGAACCACCATTAACTCCACCTCTATTTTATCCATCCGATCTAGCAAATACTCCAACAAGGCTAGAAAGTTAGATGGCCTAGTCCCACATTTCTGCAAGGCTCTAGCACTGCCATGCCAAACATCTTGAGTAGCTATACATTCCCATAATACATGAATGTTGATTCTTGAAATCTAGAGTAGAACGGACACGACTCATCCAACAAAATTCATTTCTTCTTTAGGTTCCATTTGGTTGGGAGAATATCATGACACGCTCTCCACCCAAACACCTTCATCTTGTTGGGGATCCGTAACTTCCATATAGTAGCCCACACCCTATTAATCCCACCACCTGAAGATGGTTCAACCCAATCTTCCTTCTTCAAGAGAGACCTTGCAACCTTGTATGCTGACTTTACTGTGAAGTTGCCATCCTTGCTATGCTTCCAACTTAAAAGTATTGTAATTCACAAAATGAAAAATTTAGGTCTTCTTGTTCTACAACAAAAGGAAAAAAAATTGCAAAATGAAAAGGGAGAATGAGAAGAGGAGAAAATGTGTTGGAACAGGTGTCGATTAAGGGCCGATTCCATAAATTGTGACTGACCATGGGTGCATTTGAATAGCAGAAACTTGGGTCATGATAACTCATAAGTTAGGTTGTGATGACAACATGGATTGTGATAAGGTCTTGCACATTGTCTTGCACAAATTGTTGTTAAGGACTTGAGAGAGAGAGAGAGAGAGAGAGAGAGAGAGAGAGAGAGAGAGAGAGAGAGAGAGAGAGAGAGAGAGAGAGAGAGAGAGAGAGAGAGAGAGAGAGAGAGAGAGAGAGAGAGAGTATTTTCTAACAATATTTTTAAATTATTAATTCACTAAGAAATTTATTTCCCCTAATATTTATATAGATTTGAAATTGTTTTGGTAGATTTAATGATACAAAAGGGATGAAAGGGGATGGAAGTATGACATTGGAAACAAATAGAAATAAAAGGATTGAAATGAAATAAATTTAAACCTAAAATACTAAATTGGAAATAAGTAAATTAGATAATATAAATTTTAATCTAATAAAAAATAAAGATAAATAATGAAAAAGATATTTCATTTATTCCAAAATAGTCTTTTCCATGTTTAGAACTTTAGATGTGATAACTCATAGCTAGATTCCACAATTCAATTTGCAAATTTCTTGATGTTCAAGGGAATTGCATATTATGTTCCGATTGTCCAACCCTATGCAAGTGCTTCTTTCACCTTTCTTCGCTCTTACGACTTGCTACTTGAGTAAAAAACTTTGACAATCTTTATTAATATTACATCATTTAATAGATTTTGTTATATTAATATTTAAAATTAAAATGCTGATGTTTTTCATGTTCTACTTTACACACATTCTAAATTTCGTGTTAATAAAATACTACTTATTATTCAATCTATAAACTTATACTTTGTGCAATATTTTGAAGTAAAAACAACTTAAATTTTATATTAAAAAAACAACTTAAATTTTATAGATGACATAATTATTTGGACGAAACTTATGTACAGTACCTTAGATGTTGTTTCTTAAGTTCTCCACTTAAGATTCTACCATATGACGGCTTAACTTAAAAAATACACTTCCATCCATGAGAAAAAAGTCACATGGCAAAATCTTAAGAGAGGAAGCGAGGGAACAAAAATTAAGTACTGTACTTAAGTCTTGCTCTAATTGTTTAACTCAGATCATCTTGATATTTTATAAGTATAGAAAGATTGAAAAAGGCAATATAGTCTAGTGGTAAAATTTTCAAGAAACACATTAAATAAAAAGTTATTAAGTAATATAACATGGACAAAAGTTACATTAACACACACATGGCCAAAATCTTGAATATAATCTTTTACATTAACACATACACATACACATACAAGCCCAAAACCTTAAACTTATGACCTAACAATCTCCCCCTCACATGTAAGTCACTATTTTTTTGTGAGTTTCATTACCTAACTCTTTTTGAGTCTGTGGTGGGCCTCTTTTGAAATGTTAGGCTGAGTTGCCTCCTACTGTACTAAGGCCTAAGTATTCTGAGTAGAAGAGTCAGGACTGGTCCAATTGCAACTCACCTTAGCCTGGCTTGTGCACAAACGATGCCCCTTTTTTATAGAAAATATGATCACACGCCCATGGCAAGCATAGCTGCTACAACAGAACTATGACAAGCATAATGTAATGGAATAAGGCAAAGAAATGCGTTTGCTATTAGACAAGACAAATAAAAGGTCTTTAATAACAATGAAATCGCAACAACGAGAAATGCGTTGTAAAAGGAATGGCAGAAATAGGAAGGGAAATAGCAATGATAATTAAATTAGATAAGAAAAATATTAGTTTGCCATATCAAATCATATTATGGGATTAAGGTCAAGGAGGGAACCACTTCCTCAATGTGAACAACCTCTTAAGAGAATCCTACCACAGAAATTACTCACTTTGAGGGAACGAACCTGAATGACTTGTACCCAAAAAAGAAGAATCCTTCTTTCCTCAATAGAGAGTAGGCCTTTTAGAGGGAGAGAAGGGATTATCCTAGTGGTGCATGTCTGTCGTACTACATTTTCTGTTTTTTCTTCATTCTTTTTTTATTCTCGTTTTTCTTTACTTTCTTAGTGTTTACTTGTATAGTGTTATGGTGATGGTGATACCGTGATTCTTTCCTAGTGACTGCTACTGTTGTGATTGTATTGTTCCCCTACAGTGCATGGCAAGAGCCCTATATATATTGCTTGCCATGACTGGTTGTTACCCTTTTAGCCTTTAACTACTTTTGTCTGGATTTGGGTGTCCTTCCTGACCACTTACTGGTTTGTCAGCTGCCTAGTCACCACCACTTACCTGTGCTATTTGTGCCACTACCCATTACTAGACATAGAAAACTCTTTTGTTTACTTGTTCACTGTGACATTCCTATCCTCCACGGTGTGGGTATTCTCTCTTGCTATCTCTCATGGCAAGCACCTAGTGGTCCTAGCTCATCCTCTCTTTTTCAGGTGGTATGTCATTCCAGCAGGACATTTCTCCTAAAAGAGTTTAAGTTGGAACTCCAGAATAGGTTTTCCCCTTCTCCCCACTGGCAGACCATACCCCTTTTTACCTCTGACCCATGACCCACCACCCTTGTATTGGTTGGGTATAGGCTGGTAGTGCTTGAAGTTTGCGTGTGCCCCTTTTCGTACACATCAAAAGCTTTCCTGATGCTCATGCATTTGTCATGGTCTAGAGGCTCATCTGTGCATTCTGCCGCTCATCCTTGACCACTTATGATGTGAACTGTCTTTTGATTTTCCATTCTTTATGGGCTTGCTCCTTTCAAGGGCTGGACCTTGCTTGATTGAGGGTTCACCCCTCTTGAGCCCATTCTTTGCTACTTCTATAATCTTGTTGTTATTTATGTCATACAACCCTGCCATTCCAGCTTTGGTGTTATTTGACCCGCACCTGCTGGGTTTTTTTTGAGCCTACTGCACATTCCTTTTTTCAATTGGTTTCAATGACCCAGTATGATCATTGGACTCATACTCATGCTACTTTGGGCTTCTTGGACCCATTACATTGCTTATGGACTTCTTTGGCCCATTCCTTCTTTGTTGGACATTCTTGGCCCATTTTTCCTCCTAGGCATTCTCGGCCCATTTCCAACTTTACATTCCTATGGGTTTTCACTAACTCCTTTTGGGTCTCCTTAGCCCAATTACTATATCTTTCATCATTGGGGTTCATGAGCTTTCCATAAATCCCTTACTTTATTACTTCATTACTTTGGGTTTGCTGTGACCCATTCTCACTTTTCTACATCATATAATGTCTACGGGTTTACTGCTTCTTCCTTTGGGCTCCTGTTGGCCCATTTGCTTTCCTAAGGCCTATTTGTTTACTTTATGGGCCTAAGACTCATTATTCCTGCCATTCGGGCTTGATGAGTTTCTTTCTCTCAATCCATTAACTCTCTTCTTGCCTATGTAGTTAGGCTTCTTCCTATTGCCAGGCTTTTCCAAAATGAGCATCAACAGAGTAAAAAACATGTCCTACTAGCGCCTAGTTACATGTGAGTTTTTTCTCTTACTAACCATCAATAAGAACCATGTGTTAGTCCCACATGCGCATCCCTGGAAACTCTATACGTGCACGACAATGGGAACCTCATGCTGCATCGTTCTTCTTTGATCTATCTAGTGTCACTGGCAATTAATGCTAAGCATTTTTCCAAGATCATTTCTGTGAGCTTTTGCAAGTTTGCCTTGTTTCTTGCATACTTGTTTGGATTCAAGTTCATGCCCCCTCTTTTGCTCAAACCTCGGAAGGGATTTTGATAACCTTTAATTTGCAACCTAACTAAACACCTTCATTCGTTTTTATACCAATTGTTAGGAATATAACACATTCAGAAAACTCCATTAAAATCTTAATATAATATATAGAGACAGTACTACTGAATTCAAAATAGCATTATGAATTTGGGGCCAGTTAATTATATTAAATTTTCAAATTGTTGTCTTTTTACAGGTTAAACTTACCCCGCACATAGTCGCATGTAAGGCAATATTATAATGGTTGAGAAGATTAATTTGAATCCTAATTCTTCTCATTAATAAAGGAAAATAGGTTATCTCACCACACTACAAGTATTTTGGTACTTACCGGGGCAACAATAACTGTTCTTTTTACAGGAAAAAGTTGAAAGAAAATGAGAAATCTCATAGTTGATCAATGCGTGACGTGTTACAAGATCTAGAGGAGAATACATCGATAAAACATTGCTTGAACATCGTTATATGCAATGTACTGACCAAGACACAATTCAAGAGGATAGTCCATAGTTCCTATAAAAAGAAAAAAGAGGATAGTCCATAGTCTAACCTTTGAAACGTAATCTTCACTTCAATCTCTCTAAATTAATCGAAATTCTCATATGACACATACATGGTCCCTGTCCAAGACCAAGCAAGTCCAATTATTCATACCAGGGTGTAAAGTTTAAGCTACTGGTAAACTTTGTCAATCACCATAGTCTAATTTGCCTTCTTCATCCAAGACATTTAGACTCCAATATTTGGTTTCGAGCTATTTGGATCAAAATATTCCTATCCCTTGGAGTTATCAAACCCCATGATCGAGTAAGGATCATAGAGACTCTTTCTCTGATGGACCATGTCGGCTAGGCAGACATATATGCCTTATTGGTGTCGGAGTTTGGTCCATGTACATATCGATTTGTAGTTTCTTTCATCTTTTCATTGATATGATACAAAAATTCTCTTCAAGTTTTTAATCCATCTATTATTACTTTTCGACAAGAATCTTCCAATTTTGGTATTTACTTCTTTACAAATCAAGAAGAGCAAAATTTTAAGGAGATTATAAGGTCCTTTCGATGGGGTGAACTGACCTTTGGTTCCCCATGTTAAATAATGTTTATGGCCAAATTTTTTTGTTTCTCATTTTATGTGACTTTCACGCGCCTAAATTACCGCGTAGAGGAGCCACACGATTAGAATATAGAGACGTAACCTACTACATACTCTTTTACAATCATACATATTTGGACCATCAAGTACCAAATGGTCCTAAATATTCAGGTTTATCTAAGGTGCTATGCAATATAGTAATCAACAAAGAATTCCACCCGTTTGATTAACAAAAAGAAAGGTACGTTATTCGTCTCAAAACATGACGTGGCAGTCAGATCAAACACCATCATCATCATACCATATCCCTTTATTTATAAGGAACAAGAATTTTCCCAATTAAAAAAATGAAAAAAAATCTATATGTGAAAAAACAAAAGTACTACTATGAGAGAATGAGAGAAAGATAGCAATTTTATATAAAAAAATCAAAGTTAAAGGAAAAGAGAATTTGATTCAAAATGCTCTCTCATTTGTCCAATCATCTCATTGAAATGTCAACCTGATTCTGGTAAAAAAAAAATTTAAATTAAATTTCCACTCTTGTACCCTCTGCAAACCGTTTCATATATAAATTCTTACTCCTATAAAAGAATTCAGCTATATGTGCTTCACTTAGATATAGACAAAGAAACATAGAGAGAGTTCCAAGACACAAAGAAGAGGAACAGAAGAAAAGTTAACATATAGTACTACTACTAAGATTTCTTTTGGTCATGGCAGAGGAATTTCAGACTGGGATTTGTGGAGGCAATTGGTGGATGAATCCATCTAGAAGCACTTTCACAGGGAGCTCATCGCCATGTTCCATGGCACTTAATGACACTGGAAGCTATGCATGGTCTGATATGGTGGACATGAAGGGAAGGCCATGTGAGGAAACTAATTCAGTCTCTGATAGCTCCATAGTTTTCCAAGATGTTCAGAAGCCTCAACAACAGGCTGATTCAGCCAGTGGCTGTGGCAGTAGTAGTATCTTGATTGATTCCACACTGCAAATGATGGGTTTTGGCCTTTCATCATCTTCAACAACATCCGATTGGAATCAAGCTTTGCTGTAAGTTACTTAATTTGATGCTAATTTGATTAATATATAGCCACTCATAGAGTTTGTGTACCACAAAGCTCGCTAGCTAGCTCCATATGATAATTGTGATGTTGTTAGATTTTTAATATAAAATTTTGTCATAGTTGGCCCAAATCCTACATGACCTTACTAAAGCTTCCACTAAGGAGTAAAAAGTTGAGTACTTGTTACCTTTTCTTTGTTGTTTTCATTTGGAAAAAGAAGTCAATCTGATCAATATTAAACTTTTTAAAATCTAGGGAAAAATAAAAGACAAATTATATGTTTGTGGGAGAGAAATTCTATATGAATCTTATTCTTTCATCCTTATTTATTACAGTCGGAATAGTGGAAGAGCTGAGAGCAATTATAGTTCTATGCTTCAAGAAGAAATGAATTCAAGGTTGAATTACCAACAAGAAAGAGGAGTAGATTCTACTCAAATCCAAAAGAATTGGAGCCCAAAAAACCTTTCTAATGGAGGTGATCAACAAGATAATTCATCCATCACTGCTTTCAAGTCATCTATAAGTCAAGACTTTTCATTGGACACTGTCAGTAGCTCTACCGGCAACTGTACAGTGACTTGCCAGGGCTTATCCACAGGCTTTCCTGTGGGATCAGCTTCTTATGGATACCCTTCAACATTGATACAAAGTTTATTTGATCCTGACCCTCAACCACAGCAATCTCTATTCAACAATAGATCTCTAAGCTATTCATCCGCCACTAATTTTGGTGCCACTACCAATGAATTATCACCTAGTTGGCCTAGGTTTCCTCCCTTTTTCCCAAAGCAACAACCTTGTGGCTTGCACTTCACTAATAACACACCCTTTTGGAATGCCTCCACCGCCGTGGCCACGGTGGGTCTAAATGACAGTGTTCGAGCTGGGGTTTTTCCTTCATCACCATCACAATATCTAGTACCAACATTTGAAGAGAAACCCAAGTGTTCCAACCACGCAACAAAGGTAAATATATATCAAATTATAAAGTTAACCTAAGCTATATATCTAGCTAGGGTTCGTGGTACTAATTTTTGTATGTGAGAATTTCAGCCCATCACTGAAGATGTTCAAGACTCGGTTTCAGTGGTGAAGAAAAGTGTCAATGAACCTGTATTCAAAAGGCCTAGAATTGAAACCCCATCACCATTACCAACTTTTAAGGTACGATATATTCGATCAAGCTTTTGACTAGTTGAAGTGTTAGAAGCTTTATCTTTTTTTATTATTGTAATTATTCATATATATATATATATATATAATTTTTTTTTTTACCCATAAAGATATGGATGAGAACTTCTAGCGTTTTTTCTGTCAGGTTCGGAAAGAGAAACTAGGGGACCGGATAACTGCACTCCAACAATTGGTTTCACCTTTCGGAAAGGTAGATTTTTGTTTTTGTTTTTCTTTTTTTTCTCTACTTTTTTCAAAGAGTACGAATAGAAAGAAAGACCTTTACTTTGTGAAATAATTGAAAGCTAATGACATTGATTCATATTCTTGTTTTAGACTGATACAGCCTCCGTTCTCCACGAAGCTATTGAGTACATCAAGTTCCTCCATGATCAAGTCAGTGTATGTTTGATTATCTTCTTCCTTGTTATGGTAATAAACATTTAAAGAAAAACCCTAATGGGTAAAAAAAATCAACAAGTTAGAAAAGAATACTATAGAACCAGTGTTAACTAAATTTATGTTTGTAATTTCAGGTTTTAAGTACTCCATATATGAAAAATGGAACTCCAATTCAACACCAACAGGTAAAAAAAAATTCTCATTCATTTTTTCAAAACAATCATTTCCATTTTGACTTTTATTTCTCTAAAAGATTATAATAATAATAAATACATAAATGGATTCACATTTGTTTTTGTTGCAGGTTTGTGATAAATTGGACACAGAAGGGCCAAAACAAGATCTAAGAACCCGAGGACTTTGCTTGGTTCCAATTTCAAGCACATATCCAGTTGCTAATGAGACCACAGCTGATTTTTGGACACCAACATTTGGAGGAACATTCAGGTAGAGAACGAAGCCCAAGTTGTTCTACCAAACTAATAGAGTACTAATAGTATCAACAACCCAGCGAAGTTAGGAATGATAATTATTTCATTTTCATACTTAGAAGCTACAATATTGCCGTGCTGTACTAGTCATGAGCAAAAGCTAAAGACACAAAGAAAAGGAAGAAAAAGAAAGAAAGAAAAGGAAATGACGCTTTAAAGATGGACAGGCAGTGCTGCTGGGCCAGGTGCAAGCAGAATGATTTAGGCTAGCAAATGATTAGTAGCCTCTGGAAATGAGAGAATATATATATTGGTGCTATTGTAATAACCCCAAGTATTAAATATAGTTAGAGGTGGGTTTAGGACAGGAACAACTACTAAATTCAGCGGAATTTAACACTAATAGTTTTAGATTTAATTTTGCTATTGTTGTTGTTGAGAATAGCTGAATTTAGCAGGAGGGTGTGATTCATAAAGGCCCTTTTGTTCCTGTTCATGTATTTGTATAGAGCTGGCATCACCACCACCTCCACCTTTTATATATTTATTTATATAAAGAAAACAGAAAAAAAAAAAAAAAAGAAATAAAAGGAGATTTGTATTGAATTCGTATATATTCAACAAAAGGAGTGAGTGGAGCTTTTGTTTGATTGGGGTTTTTAACTTTTTTCTTTTGTTTATATGTTTGGAATGTCGTAGTGGAAGTCAGAGGGCGGCCCACTGTTCCTGCTTTTAGGGTTTCTGGTGAATGATAATGAGAGAGGGGAAAAGAGAGAGTTCGATATGCATGCGCGCGTATGTGTATCTGTGCGCGTTTGAAACCACATTGGTGTGAATTCATTAGAAGATAAAGATGTGCCAACCCTCTCCTCTTTGTCTTTTTTATTTGAAATTTATCTATTTTATAGTCTAAATTAAATATTATAAATAAAAAAATAACGTGATACACTTTATATATATTAAATCCAAAAAATAAAATCCTAATTTCTGGTCATTCTCCAATTCTATGAGAAGGTCCTATTCTCCTCTTAAAAAAAAAAAAAAAATCCCGACCAAAACATAGGGTTTGCTCAACCAATAAGCTTTTTCACATTAGTCATTTTGTCCCAATAGCAATGTGCGTTTATTTCTGGTACCAAAAGAGAAATTGCATGTATTTCGATTGCTTCTCTCTTCCAAAAAGCTAAAAAATTAGGTCTTACGGATGGTGAAACTTGTTCAATGGTATAATTATGCCTTCCTAATCATTATGTTTTACTGTATTAAAATACAGGATGACTTCAATTGAACGTTTGTTACAACTTTTTCCAGCATGATTATGTGTACAGGCCCTTATTGGGTAAATATATATTTTCGTAGGGAAATGGTAACCATTATAGCAAACAAAGCCTTAATGGTTTTGTCTAATTATATATTTCAACTCCAAACCCAATTTATGATCCAATTGTCTATCCTTTTTAAGGAATGATTTTCTATATCTATGTCCATATTCTATATGATAATATAAAATACCTATAAATAAATAAAATGAATATTTTAACTTTTCATTTACTTCTTATAATGTTATATATGAAATTTTAAAAGTTCATATTTTTCCATGCAATCATTCTAATATGTATTTTTTTTAATTTGATTTTTAAAATAATAAATAATACTAAATTATGTTATTTTAATCTTAAACTATCATCATCTTTTTGGATAATGCAATATATATTATACAAATTTGAGAGATAATTACAATACGCTGCTAAACCCGTAACTTAAATCCTTTTCCCTCAGACCCTTTGGATTAAATTATATTTTATCTTCTTTAAATAAATTCTAATAAATTTATTTAAGTTATTTTCTACAATTTTTTTAATTTAACTTTTTATTTATAAGTATTTATTAATTATATTTGCATTCTATATAAGTAATTTAATTTTTATCAAACTGTTTGTTGAATTATATGAGTTAGCAAACAAATCCTTGCTCGGCCATATCTATGATGACATAAAATGCAACCTTAGAGGAATGCAAGTTCTGTCTTTCAGCTGGGTGAAAAGATGTGGAAATATGGTGGCTCACTCATTAGCAAAACATGCTAAGAATTTAAATGATGATATGTATTGGATTGAAGATACTCTACCGACCACGGCAGATGCTTTGTACCGTGACTCTTTACATATTAATGAATGATTAAACTCTTTGCTCTCAAAAAAATTATAAGAGTTAGCAAAATGAGAGTAGATAAAATGGGACCCACGTCACTATTCACACATTTAAAAATTATTTTGGTACAGTGTTTTCAGTTTTCAGTTTTCAGTTTTCAGTTTTCAGCAATAAGCTGTATCCAAACGGACCCAAAGTCTCCAACATGTTTTTTGATTCAATATTGCAAAGAAATGCGCATTGGACATTTCCTTCAATTTGATTTTACTATTATAAATCTAGATTTTTTTATTCAATTGCCATTATCCGAAAAAATACCGATCACATTTGCACTACATACCAAAAAGTCTGTTTAAGATAAAATATAGGATTTTTCACAATCATTTATGTAACCTAAATCAGCCTAACAAACACACTTGATATGTGACTTAAAACATGGTGTAGAGTATATGCACACTCATCCAATCCAATGCATTTGCATAATTGGGGTATCACAATCAGCCTCAATTTGAATCCTCAAATACCATTTGTAACAATTTGAGAATATTAGTATTATATATGAAATGTCATAAATTTTCAATTAAATCTCATATAATATATATTTTTTAAAATGTGTTTTAAATAACAATGTATTTTTCATAGGTGGAGAACTTTTAAAGAATAAATATATCGAAACTCATGTTATTCATAAGAGGAAAAGTATGAAGCGTCTCTAAAAATGGGGAATTGTAAATTTGTTCGCTTAAGAGTTTAATTAATAACTTCGACTTTTTTGACATTTCATGGCAAATGGGTTAGTAATACTAGTATCATCACACGCGCTTCATGCCTCCAATGAGGCTTTTTTCTTAGTGGTCCTATTTTATAGAAAAAAAAATTGTGTTTTTTTATTTTATATACATATAATTTTTATTTTGAAAATTTAATTTATAAGTGAATAAAACAATTTGAAAATTAACAGGAGAGTGGTCCTATTTTTTAGGCAATATTTTAGTGGGAGTTAGAGTCGCATTTTTACCAAATTGTCCTTTAATTTTGTCTCTACTTAAACATAGAGATGTAGATGCGTTTTTGAACTAAAAAATGAGTAATCCAAACAAGGGAAGCCCCTTAATAAATATGAATTCGTTTTACGACTTGATGCTGATGTACTTAATTTGATGTATTTTAGCTTAATGTAAGTTGATATCTTTTCCCTATTCTCTATACGTTGATATATTTGTTGTGTTTTTTGAAGTTGACTGTGCATCACGTGGACTCATTTTCATTGTATTGTTTTGTCGCAAAATTGAATAAGGAGATTGATAGGGTTCATCGAAATGTTGGCAAATTCCAGTGACAAAACACATCAAATTTGGGTTGTATCAATAGAATTATGTTAAATTTGAGGTTATGATCTTCTCAAAGATTATGGGTTTATGATTTTTTTTTTTTTTTATCTCTTGTACAATGCAACAAAATTTTGAAGTGAAACTTGCTTCGTTGAAAAGTAGACATATGAGACTTCAAATGGATACAAATTTGTCCTAATTCAGATTTGAAATGATTGAGATATTGATTTGCACTTTCTATGAAAAACATTTATTTAGTTAGTTATTCCTTAGATAAGTGATTGGCTTTGAATAAAAAATTTTCAATTGGTATCAAAGTACTTAAAAGAGGTTGGGTGACCGATTACGAGATAAAGTTCTAGAATCATACTTCCCAAAAAAAAGTAAATAATAAAATATGAGAATAAAACTGCTTTTCATGAACTCTCTTAAACCTTACAAAAATGAGAGTTTTGTGCATTATATACGACTTTTATCAAAATATTTAGAACATATTAGGGTCAAAACAAAATTATTCAAATATTATTATTCAGTTAAAAGAGTGAGGCAAACATCACATCTCCCTATTATTGAACATTAAAAGGATAAATTGTTAAAATTGGGATGGTTCTCTCAATATTAAAATGCAATGCCCACTTGGAAATATATTATGAGCCAAAAAAATTCATAGATTTAAGAGCAGGATATATATCAGGAGAAACAACACAAAAAGGGATATGATTTCTTCTCCTAGATAAGCAAACAACCAGTCCAAAGTGAAGACTTGACTTTATATATGGTCCAAAACATTAGTTGCATCCCTTATGAAACAACTTGAATTCGCGTGTTTGGCTTTTGATATTGTAACACAGCTACTTCATCTTCAACTCAAATTGCTTTATCGGAGAGATTTCTTGTTGCCCATAGTGAGATAATATTGTTAAAGTTATCCCTATAAACTGTTATCAGACTTACATAGTCAGGTTTGTTGATTGCATCAAAATAACATTTTAAAGATTCCAATGGAGATGGATTCCAGATGCTGCAAAGAGATCTAAATATTTTTACTTCCCACATTTGAAAATTTCTCTTGCGGGGCCAAAAGCATCCTAAATCTACACCCTAGATATGAATTCATTGTAAGATATTAAAACCTTTCGGTAAGGCTTATAATTAATGTATAGAAAATGAACTGAAGAGCTTTTACTCAAGTATACGAAATAAATCCATAGAAGCTTAAAACTGAAGAATCCCTATGACAAGTGACTAATCATGAGGAAAAGTACTTTAATGGTTAAAATCATGTTGATTGGTATCTCTTGGCGCCAGCTTTATCATCTTTTTGTGACTTTTGAATTGATCACCTAATGGGTATAATACCACACCTTAAAGCATCGGGATCAGTACCTCTTGCTCTTGAGTACTCGATAGAATATATTTCTTTTTTTTTTTTTCCTAAGGTATGGTTTACTTAATAAAAAGAAGAGACACAAAAAAGGAAGCAAATAGGAAAAGAATCCAAGCATCATTGTGATTTAATAAAGTGTCGTAGGACTCACAGCCGCTACTACTTAATTTGATAGCAGGACTTCTTTTTCCTGTTATGGCTAATCAATGGCAAACTCTATATTTGTCTTCTGCTACAAGTTTTCCCAGCCTAAAAGGGTTCTTTCTTTTGCAACTTTGAATCTAATGTTGTTAGCCATTCGCAAACCAAAACACGTGGCTTAAGACCGCCAGAAAATAATTTAGATTCTTAATTCTTGCATGATCTTTAAGGCAAGTTTGGTCACTGACTTTTTATAGCCTTGGCTTGTCAAGCTCTTTGACCTATTCGAAATGTTCCCAAATGAAAAGACTCTCCATGATTATGTTTATCTGATGAATTTATTTTTATCCATCCATTTAGTTTATTTTATTTATTGTGTATAGTATAATTATACCTTAAAAAAGACGTGCTTTTTTTTTTTTTTTTTTTTTTTTTCTGAAGTAAAACAACCATACTTTAGAAAGCCTAGTGATGAGGAACAAGTATTCCGGAGAACTTTGCGCAATTAAGGGGTGTTTTGTTTGTATTTTCAATTAATAATTTTTAATTTTTAAACAATATTACACATATTTCAACATATTTTTTCACCCACACATATTTCTACAAATGTTTTCAAACAATAATTTTCAGTTTATAAACACAAATAGTAAACGGGCCCTAAAGGCGTGCTTTTACTTGCTAAAACACAATCTCACCCACATGATTGTGAAATTTGATACTAAACTTGTTTTGCAGTTTCTAACCCATACTATCATCATTGCAAAAGAAAATAATGCCAGTATTATTAGAGACTGCAGATCATTTATGAACTCAATATCCTTTTAATGCTAACTCATTCCCACTGTAAAAGAAATCAAGCAACTTATTTTCTTAGCAAAAGCTTGGATGCAAACTTTTATACAAACTGAATAATTTATACATATATACTGGATAATTTGTATACATTTCCATGACAATATAAATTTAAGGTACATCGTTAACAACCTCGTGACTCAGCTAGCATCTTTTAGTGATTTTTATGGAGATTTCATAATTCAAATCCCTCCTTCCTCCATTATAACTATTGATTCATCTACAACAACAAAAATTAAGGTACATCCTTGTTTAATAAAATTTCATAAAACAATTTTGTAGTGCAAACCCTTAAAATTTGAGGTAATTTTGAGTTTGCTCCTTAAAATTTTAAAATTTAATTAGATTCATACCTCTAACATTACTTTTCATTAGAAATAACCTCTTTTGTCTGTATAGTTAATGAGTTGTCCATTGAATGCTACTAAGCTTGCCACATGTAATCATATCATGTCATGCAATTAATAATTATGGCACATGAACTACATATCCTAAAAGACTTTAAAAAATTAAAACATTGCTCTAAAACTAAATAATAAAATAAAATAATTCATTCCCTTCATTTTATCAACATCCAAACGAAAAAAATAATAATTAATTCATAAAAATATTCAAATCAATTCACAAATATGTCATTCCAAGAACCCAACTAATTAACCAAAAATACCACGAAGCCCACAAAACTGTATATGATGTTTGGTTTGAGTGAAAGGAAGAGGATGAAAAATGGAGTAAGGAAATGGAAAATGAAAATGAGATGTTCAATTTTTTGGTTGGAGAGAGAGAGAGAGAGGGAGGGAAGGAGGGAGAGGGAGACAGAGACATAGAGAGAATGAAAATGAGATGTTCAATTTTTTGGTTGGAGAGAGAGAGAGATGAAAATGGGGGTGGATTGAGTTTTTCTCCTGTGCTTACTATTTTCTCCATCCCAAATTTAGACTAAAAAATTATTCAAATAAAAAAGAGAAGGTGAATAATTTTTTTTAATCTAAATTATGTGCTTTTGTTTCCAAGAAAAACAAGAACATTCCATCAAGAGAAAAACAAAGAGAAAAAAAAAAAGATGTGTTAAATTTATTTTATTTTATTTTATTGAAATGAACAAAACAAAACTACGTAGTTTTTTTTTTTTTTTTAAATTTTTGAATACATTAAGATTATATTGTTTGAAATGAGCTAGCATTTAATAAAAATATTTCCAACAAATATGGATGGAAGAGGGTTTTTTTTTTTTTTTTTTCAAATTAACATTTGGTACATATATATCAAAATTTTAATACTTTAGGAGACAAAATCAATATTTCCTAAAGTTTAATGATGTAATCTACATTTTTGCCAATTCATAATTAACATTACTGGCAAAGCTAAAAAATTTCTTTAGTTAATGAAAACTTTAACAGCCAATGTTTTTTGGATATGTGGTTTTTGCTCAAATATTGATTTTCTACTAAAATAAATTTATCCATAACTGATTCAAAAATAATAATTAATTAATTTCAACATGTTTAGGATTATAATTTCAACTTTTTCAATATTTAAAAATCTAACATGAATTTTATACGAGTTATATCGTAACTAAAATTATGGTGTTTTAAGAAAATGTAAAGAACAAACTTTTATTATTTTAGCTACTCTAAATCATGATCAACAAAAGTACTCTTGAGAAAGAGACACACTAGAATTATGCTAGATAATCTTCAAGCTTGAAAAATAATTTAAAGCCTTAAGACACCAAAGATTAGGCCTTAAATATTGTTTTTATTTTTATAAATAATATGATAAATGTCAACTTAATATTTATACATAATTTAGAAAACAATCTAAAAGGGAAACAAATATATTGATTGCGAATGAATATCACGCTTAAACAAAAATAACATAAACATAAACATAGAGTAAATGTTTTTGTTTATTAGAACCACAACAACTTATGTTTATTCTTTATTCAAATAGAAACATAAGAAAATATGGATATTAAAATGTCATCTTTTAAATTTTTTAGGCTATTCATACCCATTTATCCTTCATTTTAAACATGCAAATCAATTTGTGACTATTTGAGCATGAGAAGCATAGGTTTCAAAGTTTCTAAGCTTTAAAGAAGTTTTTGTATTTAAAGATATTTTAAAATTACTTTTGTGTGAAATTTTATTATACGTTAGTTAAAAATGGGAATGAGATTCACGTGTAGATGATCAAAATTGCAAATCCTTTTAAAATCAAAATATTAGTTCGTTCTCCAGATCTCTTATTCAGCTATCAGAAATTTTACCAATTGAGCTAACTGGAACCTACTTATTGTTGACACCGTATATATTTAACTTCTTAATTTGCATGCTACACTACCGGTTTAAGCCTTAAAATGCTAAAAATCGTGGAAAAATAAGGAAATTATATGAAAATTTCTATTTATCTTGATTGGAGGTTGGATAAATCATTTTAATATCCAAGAGTTTAAAATCCCAAATTTTTCATTTTTAGCTAAGTTTGACCAACGTCGACTTATCCTAAATAGTACTAGTCAAAAAGTTGATCAAACATCAAACTGTCTGATCGATATAAATTTATATCCATCATAAGATGATAAAATTCTCTTTAAGAAAATAGTTTACAAGTCCAAATCAGAGTTGAAAATGATGAGAAATCATAAAGTCATCAAAATCTTGATTAAAATGCTATTTCATTATTTTTCATATTAAAAGATTGTTTTGGGGGCATTTTCACAAAATAAACTATATAAATCCTACCAAAATGGGTGAAAAAAGGCTTAAATTATAATAAAATATGATGGATTGGGTTACAAAAAAAGGGCTTGACTATATCCCTTTCAAATTAGGAGGAATTAATTTTTCAAGGCAAGTGCCACACAATGTTTTGCACTATATCACCTCCTTTTCGGGCGTGATTTCTTATCAACTATAGTTCCAAATTGGATGAGGGAAAAACTTATGAAAACTAGACATCTAGACCTTTTTGATGATGTCTTGCTTGAAGTAATTTGAGCCCTGAAGACTTCAAACAGAACCATGAAAACAAGGTAGAAAAGGGAAAAATTGTGAAATGAAGAATGTGGTAGCTTCTAGAAGAAACAATGAGGTGATAGTAGGATATTGTAGTAGGCGCATAACCTAGTGGGATCTTACTCTCCCCTCATTTTCATATAAACAGTCCCCTTCCCTCTCGCCCTCCCCCCTACATTCTTTTTCGTGCACAAATTTCCTATACACTAGTAAACCTCTCTAGGATTCCCTCTAGACCTCTCTTCTCCCTTTTCGCCTCTCTAGAGCAGGCTAAAAACCCTCCAAACCTAGAAAATCTAGCGGCCATTTTTCTTCATTTCCACCCTCAAAACCCCATATGAAAGCCTCTAATTTCTTTGTTAGAGTTAGGGTAGTGTAGCTACCTACCTTTTTCTTTCCTTTTTTTCCTTGTATATACTCTTATAATCTATAAAGATCTTCTCTTTTCTATGCTCTTTTATTTCTTTACCCTTTAAAAACGTTCCTTTATATTCTTATTTTTTATTTTCAATTCATTTAAATTTTTGCACTTTATGCTATTGCTCTTTACATTCCTTGCTCTTTATATTCAAGTTATGTACCTTTCTTTGTCATTTAAATTCAAGTCTTTATATTTTTGTCTCTCTCTTTTTTGTTTTTTTTTTTTTGTTTTTTGTTTTTGTTTTTGTGGAGGTTGTGTTTTTTTATGCATATCCATGGGTGAATGATATGTGTAAAGGTCTTTACCTTCTTTTACTCATAGGTATACTAAATATCATGAATTTAAAAAGAATAGTTTGAATTTGATAAGGATGTGGTGCAAAACTCATGGTTTACACCTTCTAATAATTGTATGCCACCTCAAAAATTTTCAAATAAATGAATAAGCTTTCCCACACAATAATTCCTCCATATTGCTCTAAACGTTGTAACCTAGCCTGATGATCATCAGCCAAAAATCCCAAGAACCACTAGCCTCCAACTTGCCAAAGAAGCCACCAGAGATTTCATCGGATTCTGGAATACCTCGCCAAAGCCGCAATTTTTAGTGGTCGTCAAGCCATCTCTTCAATTAATGCAAAAATCAAAACCCATTTATCAAACAAACCAAATCTAAAAATTTTACCACCTTAAACTCACCTTTGATCTACATCAACTAGTAAGCACCACCTCAAGTCACACCACTCCATTGGTGGCCAACCAACAAGCAGTGCTCCATTGCCATCACAGCAATAAGCTCAATCATAGTGTCCATGAATGCCACCAAAAGCTTGTGGAAATCATTGGATGGCACCAAATGTCAATGCCAAAACCACAACATAAAGGCAATTCTGGCATCTATTTCTAGAATCCGGTGAAATCTTTAAGGGGTTGGTCCAATTCAAGGCATTGGTAATGGTGAGACAAACATCTTGGGGAGTTTTCTTGAATTATTAATATAATATATAGAGATACATTTTAGCCCAAAATGCCTAAGCCTAATGGCTATGTGCTCAATTATGGTATATTAAGTACTCATTCTTCTCATTATTATTCAATATGGAATTTCACTTACACGTATAACCCAACAATCTTCCCCTCACATGTGAGTTCTGCGCCTCTATTCGTTCAAAACCTTTTCGTAGGCCATAAACAAGTCTTATTTTCTCCTTGTCAAATGGGCATTTCCCTTCACTAGTGCATCATTTGTGAGCCTCCACGTGTCAACCCAACAAGTCTTTTATCCTCAATGGAAACCTCGCACCTCATCATTGTCTAGCACCATTGGCAATAATATTCCTTTGTTGGGCCTTTTCCAAGATCGTTTGTGTGGTCTTTATGGGTTTTCTTGGTGCAATATACCATCCACACTCCAACTACAAAAGGGACCCGCCCTGCTCTATTTGCAAAAAGACTTTAAGTACACATACCCCGTTTCCACTTCAATTGCAAAAGGAATCTCGATAACCTTGCCACTTTTCCCCCACACCGTTATGGGCTCTTATACCACGTGTTGGGGAGATAAATACCTTGGGGAGCTTCCTTGACTAATAAATATAATATAGTAACATACTTTAACTCAAAAGGCCTAAGCCCAATGAATATGTACTCAATTATATTATATTAACTACTCATTCTTTTCATCATTATTCAATATGAGATTTCACTCATACGTGTAACCCAACAGTTAGTTCTTCAACTAGATGAGAAGTGGTCTTTTTATTTGGTGGTATTTGATTTTTTTAAAAGGGTGTTAATGAATAAATAGTGTGTCATAAGCTCTATTTTTTAATGTGTGAAACACTGACATGGCAACTAGGTCCTTAAAGAAGTTAAACTCTTAAAGGAAACCAACCTTCCATCTTGATTATTCCTTATATTTCAAATCAATATAGTGAGTGGAGATTTAACATTGTGCACCACCACCATTGATTTACCATGGATATAAAGATTTAATCAAGATGGCTCTTCCTTGTTTAAACTATTATACACTAAATCAATATGGTGGGTGGAGGTTCATCCTTGTGCACCACAATCTTTGATTTTCCATTGGCATAAATGTTTATTCAAGGAAATTTTAGTTTACCTTATGTCTTAAAATTTATAAGAAGTGTTGTTAAAAGGATTTAATAGAAATTTTTGCAAAAAGGCTCCAAAAGTCATCCCTTTTCAAATAATAGGCTTTCTAAGTAAATAAAAATGAAAGTTTTTCAAGTTTATCCTTAAGTAGTAAAGCCTTCCAATGTGGAATTTTTTAAATCTTCAATAGATTCAAAATAAGTTCTAAAAGGATTAAATTTTGTAATTTTCTTTAATATAATAACAAAAACCATGTATGTTCACTTCCAATGTCTTTTTAAAAAAATCATGGAAAATTTTTTCTTTAAACAAAAACCTATTTTCAAAATAGCTTTGATCTTAATCTTGAACAAGGTTTTTCTAAGGTGTATAAAAATATTTTCTTTCTTTACTTTTTTTTCTTATAAAAATATTTTTCCAAAACTCATAGCCTTTTTCTAAGCCTTTCTAAGGTGTATAATTTTTTTTTAAGGATATACAAGAAACTTTTTTAACAAACGAAAACTCATTTTCCAAAGGAAGAGTCCATTTTTACTCAAATAAAAGTGTTTTTTTTTTAAGCTTCTTCTTAAATAGCACAATTTTTAAAGAAGTTGTGACGTGTCCATAATTCATTTCAATTGAATTAATGGCATATGGTTAAGCAAACATATCCTCTCTCCCCCTACATTACCCATTTTGGTTTGTTGTGTTTGTGCATGAGAATGATACTTGGAGAATAAAATTGCTTATTTTCTTGCTTTTAAAGGCATAAGGTAACATATACCTCTTATTTTTCTTTCCTTTTACATTGTAAGGTATTATTTCTTGCAACATAGTAAATAGTTTTTACACGATATATATATATATATATATATATATATATATATATATATATATATATATATATATATATATATATATATATTGTTTAAAAAAAATTCTAAAAACAAATGCCAAGTATCCAATTTATTTTTCAAAAGAACATTGTAATTAAATTAAAATGAGGTACTATCCCTTGGATATGCGATGTGGGGTGCCTAGCTAACATCTTCCCCACCCATAATCGAAATTTTATGTCCGAGAATTTTTGGTTTGGTACTTTGGCTACCACTTTGGCTACCTTAATTAACTTAGGAATCCCTAAGATAGGTTTTAGCTATATAGGTGCTTAAAATGAATTAAATAAATACGTGACCAATCAATCACACCTTTAGAACAAAATCAATGGTCGGTGGTGACCCCTTAAAATGAAATAAGTAAAGAAACACACACACACACACCACCCTCATAACACATACACACTTATCACATGTTGCCAAACTCCAATGTGGAAACCAAAAAAGGGGAAAACCGAAAGGGACTTCCTTCTCCCATCTCCTAAACCCCCAAAATATTTTTCGAGTGTCCATAGTAGTTAGTAACGAGATTAAGCATCTTATCAAATAAGACTATAGTATTTCAATTATGATGACCCCTTCCAATCATGGAAGTAAAAAAATCTAATTAATATTTTGGTATATTTGGAATACATTGAAATTGACTATTGTGGTATGTTGTTTTACAAACTACTGTCATTTGAACAAACAATCTTACAAATGCTATATACATTAACTCTTAATCCTGAAAGGATGATGAACTCAAACATGAATTGTTGATTGCTTTAATGTCTACTGGAGTGAGATTTTGTATGGTTAATACCTTAGTATGTTGTGTATTCACATGTAGTGTTGTGGGAACACTAATTCTCAATATGGAATTCATAACTTCTTTAAAGACGCAAAACATCTTCTTGAGATAAATTTAATGGGAATTCTTTATTTTGAATACTATGTCCAACCACATTGCAAATAGTTACTAAATGATTTAAGATGCAGTGACTTACAAAGTGGTAGTAATTTATAACTTTGTTTCACTATAGATAATTTCAAGGAGAGGTTAAATGCAATATAATAAAGTCTTGGGATAATTTAATTAATTAAATAAAAACCTATTGTGCATTTGGTGACTTCGTTGGCGTGGGTTTGTTGACTGATCGGTGGGTTGGGTGACTAGTTCGATGGGTTTGGTGATTGATCGGTGGGGTGAATCGTTGGTTTGGTGACTAATCAATGGCAGTGGTGGTGATTGGTGGTCTAATTTGTTCATGTGGGTTTCAGATTGCAGGGTTGGTTGGTTGGTTGGTCTGATCGGTGATCGTTGATTGGGTTTGTTGTTGGTGTGGGTTTTGGACTTGCTTGAGGTGGGGTTACTGGGTTTTCTAGGTTCAACTTGCTTGAGATGGGTTTTTTGGGTTTGAGATTTGTTTTGTTTGAGTTGGTTATGTGGTATTTTTGGATTGATTTGGTACTTTGGGGGGTTTGGGATTTGATGATTTCGCTAGGGTTTGAGAACATTGTGGCTTTGAGTTTTATGATTTTGTTTTTGAGTTGAATTTTTTGGGTTTTTGATGTGTTTGTTTCCTAAGAATTTTTTTTGGGTTTGCTAGTTTGTTTGCTTGGGAAAAACATGATGTTCATATTCTGGGAGAGAAGAAATGTTCTTAAGAAAAAAAGAAAAAAAGCAAAAAAGAATTTTTTTTTTTAAATTTTCGAATCTGACTTTCTTTTTTGTTAATTAAAATCTAACGTGGAATTTAAAAAAATGCCAAATAATATTTTAATGGTCACGTTAGCAAGTCGGACACTCTGTCTGACACGTAGGAGTTTTTTGTTAGTAGGTTGATGGTATGGACCAAAATAGAATTGATTTTATGTTTTTAGGGACTGAAATAGTAGCAAAATCAAAATTAGGACCAAAATAAGAATTAACCCAAAATGTAAGGATCAAAAGTGTATTTTTGCCTTATTTTTAATATTCAATCTATTGGCGCCATTTTTATATATCATACACATTAGGATTATAGTCCTAATCCTAATTTCATGACTTCATCTTATATATATATATATATATATATATATATATTGTTTGAACAAAAATTATTTTTCTAAAAACAAATGCCAATTATCTAATTTATTTATCAAAAGAACTCTGTGATAAATTAAAATGAGGTACTATCATTTGAAGATGCGGTGTGAGGTGTTTAGCTAATAACATCTTCCCCACCCATAACCGAACTTTTGAATCCAAGAATCTTTGGTTTGAGATTTTAGCTACCTTAATTAACTTAGGGACCCCTAAGATTGGTTTTAGTTAATTAGGTAATTAAAATGGATCAAACAAAGGGGCTGACCAACCACACCTATTAAACAAAGTCAATGGTTAGTGGTGATCCCTTAAATTGAAATAAGTTTAGAGACTCACATATACATCTTACCCTAATAACACATATGCACACATCACTCATTGCCACACTGCAGTGTGGAAACTAGAAAAAGGGGAAAACCAAGAGGGACTTCCTTCTCCCATCTCCTAAACCCCCCAAATCATTTATAAGCATCCACAATAGTTAGTAATGAGATTAGGTAGTCTAATAAGACTATAGTATTTCAATTATGATGATCTGTCTCAATCATGGAAGCAAAAAAATCAAATTAATATGTTGATATTCTGGAATACACTAAAATTGACCATTGTGAGATGTTCTACAAACTACTATCTTTTGAACAAAAAATCTTACAAATTCTATGTGCATTAACTCTTAATATTGAAAAGATGATGAACTCAAATAGGAATTGTTGATTGCTTTGATGTCTGTTGGGGTGAGATTTTGTATGGTCAATACCTTAGTATGTTGTGTATTCACATGTAGTATTGTGGCTAATTCTCAATATGAAATCCATAATTTCTTTTAAAAACGCAAAATATCTCATTGAGATAAGTTTAATGAGAATTCTTTATTTTGAATATTGGACCCAACCAAATTGGTAATAGTTACTTAATTAGATTTCGAGAACATAGGAATAATCAAATGATTAATTGAGGGTCTTAAATGATTTAAGATATGGTGACTTACAAAGTGGAAGTAATTTATAACTTTGTTTCACTATTAATTTTCAAGAAGAGGTTAAATGCAATATAATAGAGTATTGAGATAATTTAATTAAATAAATAAAAACCTATTGTGCATGGTTAATGGACACTTTGAGTCTCTTATGTGATAACAGGAGGCTCGAGTTTCTTTTTAGTCCCACCTCGAACCACAGATACTAAAACTCATAATGGTTCTTGTATCAAGGTAAGTTTTCTTTGAACCCTTATTAAAAATTCAAATTTCGCACGTGTTCTTGCATAATGCGAACTTCGAATTTTATCTCGCTGCACATGATATGGATGGGAAACATATGGTTTTCCAACACTATGAGCGCAATACAAGCAAAGCCCGACTCTTTTGGAACCCATCACACAATAGGTAACGTATTTATTGTTTTGGGCCAAGTCCATGCAATTTTATTGAAGAAGTCTGGTCTGAGGACAAAGAGCAGGCCTTGTTGGGCTTATTAATGAAACATGGGCTTGCTAAGTGAGCTTAGAACGCTTGTAAAAGCTAAAGGTGCATGAGCAACCTCATAGGGCCACAAACACAACTAAAATCACTAATTTTTTTTTTATCAAAAAAAAAAAAAAAAAAACCTAATTTGACTTGTTTGTATTTGTCACAAAATCCAGAATTTCCATAAATCCTTTTATAAGCACCTTAAGATATAAGTAGGCCAGCTTATCTAAAGTAGTTTGTCCAATTCCCATAAATTTCTTAGGTTCCTTAGAGGAGTGTTGCCCATCAATAAACACACACACAAAAAAAAAAAAAAAAAAAAGAAGTAGTGTGAGGAGGATTACCATTATAACTAATCCTATTATCCATCTAAAAACAAAAATCAAGATTACCGTTTTTTTTTTTAAAACCCAACAACCAAAGCCTTAGTTGGTATGAAGAGGATAGTAAGTGCATTTCTAATCCATTATAAATCCCAAAGAATAAAATAAAAAATATTTAATTTACAACAAACAATTCTCTCTGACTCTCACCTCTATATTCACTACTCTGGCTGACGGACATGCTCAAACTTCGGACGCTATTGCTTTTTTTTTTTTTTTTTTTTTTTCTGTAGAATAAGAGAACCAGAGCTCAATTAACATCGAATACCCACCAAACCAAATTCTTTAGAACACTGGGCTCACCATTGAATCTGGGCTACTTGACATTTTCGGCTACAATTGGGTTTAATATTTCAAACTTTTGGGATTTTTTTTTTTTTTTTTTTCATTTCTATTATAAAATCCATAATCCCTTTCCGAGAGAGTTATATAACCCTCCACCAATTCCATAAATTTAACCCAACCCAATACCTCAACTTGGATTTTCATGAGCTCATGGGTTGAGTTTTTTTTTTTTTTTTTCTCCAAAGTAACCCAACCCAACCCACACAATTAATAGTTTTAAAAGTATTTGTATTTTAAATTTACCAGTACGATTAATTTTGGATACTGAGACGTTAAAATTTGGCGAAACTACACTATTGGTCCTTGAAATTTACTTTGTGTGCGCAATTAGTCCCTTAAGTTTGAAGCGAGCACAATTAGTCCCTTAAATTTTACAACTGAGTTGTATTGATCCTTTTACTAACTGCTATTAACGGTGTTACTTACGTGGCTAATGAAACAATAACTCAGTATTTTTTTTTAATGACGTGGCATCTTTTTAATTAAAAAATTTATAAATTAGATTTACACAGAAAAAAATATTCACCGGTGCTAAGCTAACAAAATTACTTTCTACCTATTGTAAAAATCCACAACGAGAGACAGAAGGGGAGAGAGGGAAGAACCCAACTGCCGGCAGTGGAGCGGTTTAAGCACAGGTTCATCGTCGCCGGCGCATCCGCAGTCTCGGCTGGCGGCTGGAGCCACCGGATTCTCCACCGTCAGGCGAACGCAGAACGCGGCCGCCTAGGTCGCGGCTCAGCGCTTGGCTAAGGTGATGGCGTCGCAGACCTCCACCGCCGACGAAGACGATGACGAAGAAGAAGAGAACGGATTCAAATTCGTCGTTCCGGCTCCGCCTGCTCCCTCGCCTTTCTCTTCTCTCGGCAACAGTAACAGTAACAGCAACAACAATTACAGTAGTGGGATTTCGGTTTCTCGGCCTAATCGATCTCCATCGCCTGCGGTAACTTCGAGAAATCTTTGTCTCTCTATTATTTGAACTAATTGCTTTGAATTATGTAAAATTTTAGTCTTTCAATTCGTTCTTTCTTTTTATCTTTGAAGATCTGAATAGTATTGAATTTTATTGCTTTAAGTCTTAATTTCAATGATAAGATCAAGTTTGATTGTAATACTGTGGAATATCGTTTTACTTTGAGATTAAGTTTCGGTTTTTTATTTTATTTTTTAAAATATTTAAAATTCAGAGAAAATCATTAAATTTTGAGTTAAAGTTGATAAAATGGTTGATTTTTTATTTGGTTATAGTTGGTAAAGTATTAGGCCAATTGGGATTCTGATATTTTAATTAGTTAGGTCGGAACTTTGTAGAGCATGCTTCTTCGGTTCGGTCAACATCAGCTGGAAGACCATCAATGTCAGTTCGTTCGGTAGCTGTGGTGCCACCTAGTAGATCCGTAGTTAGAAGTCCCGTGGCGATACCTCCGATTGAAATAGATATAGTATTTGTCTGCTATCTGATGAGCTCGAGTTGACAAAACTGTGTTTTGTTGGGTGTTTTGGTCATGGTTGATATTATGCACTCTGTTTGATTGGATAACATTATTGGTCTAATGAGGCAGGTTTATTCCCAATATTTCACCACTCAACTCAAAAGATAAAGGAGATCAGCGTGAAGCTTCTATTTTAGCACCGGTGAATATTTTTTTCCGACGTGTAAATCTAGTTTATAAATTTTTTAATTAAAAAGATGCCACGTCATTAAAAAAAATGTCAAGTCATTGTTTCATTAACCACATAAGTAACACCGTTAATAGCAGTTAGAAAAAGGACCAATACAACTCAGTTGTAAAACTTAAGGGACTAATTGTGCTCGCTTCAAACTTAAGGGACTAATTGCGCACACAGGGTAAACTTCAAGGACCAATAGTGTAGTTTCGTCTTAAAATTTTTTAGTTTTATTAATTTTTTATATTTTGAAGCTTAGGCCTGATGGAATTGGAATACTAGGCTCCAATATGTAAATTGTATTATGGGTTGAATAATGGATTCCAATGCTATGTTGATACAACTTTTTTTTTTTTAGAGAGTTTAACGATCTATAACATCCTCTTTTAATTATTAGAGTAAGACATCAATCGATTTTTGGTGTAGGTATGGATTTAATCTTAGATTTCTTACTCAACTATTAGAGAATTTACCAGTTGAGTTAACTGAAACTCAGATGTTGATACAACTTAATGACTTATTCTTTCAGGTTTTGAAATCCTGTTACTATCTTGTACATTGCACAACAGATAATTAAATAAAAATTATATATATATATATATATATATATATATATATATATATATATATATATATATTTGTTCTTTTTACTTGAAGCTATAATTTACCTTATGCAATTCATTTAAGTTTATCTGATGAATTTATAGTTATCCATTTATTTAGTTTATTTTATTTATTGAGTAAAGTATAATTGTACCTTAAAAAAGACGTACTTTCTTATTTTTTGGAAGAAAAATGGCCACACTTTAAAAAGCCTAGTGACGAGGAACAAGTATTCCGGAGAACTTTGGCAATTGGAGTTGTGTGCTTTACATGCTAAAACACAGTCTCACCCACTTGATTGTGAAATTTGATACTAAACTTGTTTTGCATTTTCTAACCCTTACTATCATTGCAAAAAAAAAAAAAAAAAATGCCAGTATTAATAGAGACTGCAGATCCTTTTCTTCACAAATTCTTTAAATTCACTCTTTGACGTGCGCCCAACTTCTCAAGAACTTCATCAGACTGGAAAGGAGCTGGAAAATTTTCATCAAGTTAAAGATATTATAATTTTTGCAAAAGACAATATTGTTGGGCTTTGTGAAACTTAGTTGTATTTTATCCGGATTATGACCCTAATTGAAATAATATTATTATGGTTTTTAATAGGAGATTTTT
Source organism: Castanea sativa (assembly GCF_040712315.1). NCBI lineage: Eukaryota > Viridiplantae > Streptophyta > Magnoliopsida > Fagales > Fagaceae > Castanea > Castanea sativa. Next base: position 72,422,553 of record NC_134017.1, read on the forward strand.
TGATATTCTTATTTTTCTTTTTCTTTTTTCCCCCTAGCCAATGGTCTTGGCAGGCAAGCTACAGTGCAGAAACGTTGTTGAATATGACAGTCCAATTCAATTCTTAATTGCCTTATAGAATTCATGTTAAAGAATTGAGACATATATAGAGAAGCAAATATATATACGTGCAGATGACCTTGCCAAATTAAGTATCGGTCAATAACTATCCCATTTATAAAATGAAATTAAGTATTGGTCAATAACTATCCCATCTGTAAAATGTATGAATTTCTAGTCACTAAGCAAGTGATATCGCTAAAGAATACTATTGAATTACACATCTCAACTTAAGAGTTCAAAAAAGGCAATGACTACAATGTCAATCACACACCTGCCACAGTTTTGCTTCTCCTTCCACGGATTAAGCTCCTTTGTTTATCTGTTCAGCTAGCTTGTGAACATGTCAATAGGTAGAATATAACTGCACAGCCACAACGTAAGATTGTATTTATTTTTTCTTTAGTTCATAAATGAATCATTTTGTTAGTAAGAGAAAAGCAAATATCATTTCCCATATATCAAAAAATCTAAATTTAAGGTACATCGTCAAAAGCCTCATAACTGAATTGGCATGTATCACTATAACAAAATGTATTTTTAGCGACGAAAGTTAGTGAGGAAATATTTTTCGTCGCTAAAAATACAGTTTTAGCGGTGAAATATAAATTTCGTCGCTAATAATGAAAAAAAAATTATAACATTTAGCAATGAAAATTGATTTTCGTCGCTATTGTAATCTGAAAAATGGGCACCAGTAGGGGAAACATTGGCACCAACTTAATTAATCTATAGCGACGAAATATTTCCCCGCTAAAAGTTGAAATTTTTAGTGACGAAATATTTCGTCACTGTAGGTATTGCTGTGGATAGTATTAATAACAAAAATCCGTTCGTCGCTAAAAGGAAGAATTAGCGACAAAAAATAATCATCACTAAAAATATTCATAGTTTTTCATTCCATTATTTTAGTGACGAAATCATAATACGTCACTAAAAGTATGCTATAGCAATGAAATATTAATTTCGTCGTTAAAAATCTTAACAAAATATGGGTTCTTTAGTGACGAAATTTAAGTTCGTTGCTAAAAACATTAAACCCCTTATACCATTAGCGACAAAAATAATTCATCGCTAAAGACCTTCATATATAAGTGCCCCTTCCCTATGCCCCTTCCCTATTTTTGTTCAATCCTCAGCTCCTAACCCATACGAAGAACCCAACCTACGACGATAAGCACGAACCCACCAACGCCGTTCACCATTCCGTCGCCGATAAGCATGAACTCATAGTCGTCGATTCTCATTCTGTCACCGATAAACACGAACCCATCGTTGCCGTTCACCATTCCGTCACCGATTCATCATTCCGTCGCCAATAAGCTCGACCCAATCGTCGCCATTCATCATTCCGTCACCGATTCACCATTCCTCATCGCCGATTCACCATTCCTCGTTTCCGATTCTCCATTCCGTTGTCACCATATAACATTCCATCGCCGATAAGCTTGAACCCAACCGTCGCCGTTCACCATTCTGTCACCGATTCACCATTCCATCGCCGATTCTCACATAATCTTGTAAAATCTTTTGCTCACCTTTTTTGGGTACTTGTTCATTTTTCTCCATCTCATTTATATTGCTCTTTTAACTCTTTGGATTCTTTCTTGTCTTTTTTAATCTTTGTAGATATGAATCTGAAGTCAAAGGATTCAAGTTTGAGGATCAGTATTGTTTTATCAATTTGTTGGTCTAAGTTTTATTTGTGTTTTGGATTACTTCTGTAATGGTCAAAATTTTGCTTCTTTTTTTTTTTAAATAGTTAATACTTCATACTAATAGGTTGTGATTTTTCTTCAATGGTTAATCTACTGTGTTTTTAGTTATGTGTCTATTTTGTTGATGGTCATTATCTAATTGATAGTACGTCAGATCTATTTTTTTGTTTTTTTTTTTCCCTTGAGAATCAGTTTGTTTTGGCAGAAAAATTTTCACTTTTTTTGATTTAGAGGCAAAAAAGAGAGAAGAATCTAAACCTTCATCCATCTAGGTGGAGATTTAGGGGCCAAAAAAGAGCTTAAAGAGCTCTAAAGCTATTTTCAGAACATAAATAGTGTCTGCAAACCCACAAAAAAGATCTTAAGTGGTGCTTTCAGGGTAATTTTACTTTTCATGATATATAAATCAAGCATTATTCATTGTAATTTGGCAAACACTCAAAACACTAAAGAGTGTTTTTTCAGTTAATGCTCTATAATTCAAAACTAACATTATGTTTTATTAGAATTAATGTTTATGTATATATTACGATTGCTTGCAAGACTTAGTTTATTGCTTTATGTATTTGTACTGCGTTGCCAATTTATGTTTTGCTAGAACAAAAAGGGTGAAGCTTTATGATATATTTAATAATTCTAGCTTTGTTAATTAAGCCATAATTGGACTGTGTTTTTTTATTTATGTACTGTAGAAGATAATTTAATGGTTTTTGGTTGAATGTGATGACAAGGTTAGTGATTTTTTGGGTTGCTGTGGGGGAATAAAAAGAGGCTTAGATCTGTGAAAGTCAAAGACCAAAGCTTAGCCAACAAATCAGACTTATATGCTTAGCTTGATCATAGTAAGTAAAATCTGTTTAAATACCTATAAAACTCTATACTTGTGATGTTTGTGATTGGTTTTGTGGTGGGTTGTTGTGTTGGAGCAAGCGGGTGACTTGCATGGTGTTATAAGGTGGTTTAAATTCATATTGAAAGTGTTTTTAATTTATTGCAAATGTGAAGAAGTATAGAGGAGATCTCAAACTTGGTTTTTAAGAAGAAGTTCGGTATTGTAAAAGAACTTGGCATGAGACCTTCCTCTTCTCTAGTAACCACCGCTTTATCTAGTTTCTCGGTGGAGTATATCCAACTGCAAGAAAATGAGATAATTAAGCTCAAAGAGGCAAGAGCTAGGAACCAAGAGAAGTGAGCTAGGGAGCAAGAGGCGCGAGTTAAGCAAGAAGTGGTCCAAAAGAATATTCTTAACTTTTTGAAGAGCAAGGGTTATGATGACGCTCTTACCTATGGGGGTGGTTCATCTTCAAGTTAAAACACTTATTGGTTAGTACTTTATTTTAACAATTGACCCGCATTACATGGTGTGACTACTTTTTTTGATGCATTATCTGAAACTAATTGTATTATATTACACTTGAAAATCTATATTTGCTTTCTACAACTTATACATTAGAAGTTATGATTTTAATTCATTGGTGTGGCTACTCTTAATGCATTATTAGAAATGTTTCTTATAACATAGTTAATGTTTTTACTTTACGATTTTAATATAGTATTGTTTTTATATTTGTGCAAATTTCTTATTGGTGGCTTTTAGGGGATTTACTTTTGGCGTTACTTGAAGACATATGAGGACATCTTTCGTTAGTTCTAATTATATTATGTTACACTTTTTGTATTGTTATAAAACATCTTGAGTTATTGTATGTGTTGCAAACAATTATTGTATGGAAGAAGTTTGAATTGGATACTTCTTTTATTTTTTTACTTGTGGAATGTATAGATCTTTTTTTATAAATGTGTTGTTGAAATAAATGGGTTATTTAAATTTGAGGTTTTAATAATGTAATGACAGGTTACAGGTTAATATCAAAGCTATGAAAAAAATAAAAACAGAAAATAAGTTTTAGCAACGAATTTTTTCGTCACAAATATAACAACAAAAAATTGTTTTAGTGACGAAATGTTTCGTTGCTAAATGTAGCAAAATTTTGTAAGAAATGGTTCTAGTGATGAAAATTTTCGTCACCATATGTGCTTGGATTTTCTTAAAAATAGTTTTAATGACAAATTTTTTCGTCACTATATGTACCCGAAAATAGTTTTAGTGACGAAATTGTTCGTCACTAAATATGATTTAATAAACTGAAGTGCTTTTAGTGACGAAATATTTTCGTCACTGAATAGTGTTTTTAGTGAGGAAAACATTTAGCGACGAAACATTTTCGTCGCTAAAAGTTTTTTCTTTTTAAAACAAATCGGACTTTTAGTGACGAAATTTTTCATCTCTAGGACTTTTAGCGACGGGGTTTCAGCGGCGAAATGAGTTTAGTCGCTAAAAGTCTGATTTCGTCTCTAAAGGTTCTTAGTGACGAAAAACTGGACTTTTAGTGACTAATTTTTTCCTCACTAAAAATACATTTTGTTGTAGTGGGATATTTTGTCTATCTAAAACACATTATGGATTCCATCTTGAGAATTAGTGTTCTCATAACACTACATGTGATTAAACAACATATTAAGGTATTTACCATACAAAAACTCACTCCAGCACACATCAAAGTAATCAAAAATTTATGTTTGAGTTCACCATCCTCTCAAGATGAAGAGTTGATGCACATTGCATTTGTCATATTGTTTGTTCAAAAGACAATAGTTTGTAAAAAAAACATCTCACAATAGTCCAATATAGTATATTTCAAATACACCAACATATTAACTAGATTTCTTTGCTTCCATGATTAAGACCAATCATTATAATTGAAAATAGCCTCTAAGCACGTGCTCACGCACGTACTCAAAGGCTCTTCTATTTTCTTTTTCTTCTAAAGGTTAATAGTTTTCATTCATCCTAACTCGGAGCTAATACATTTTTTTAATCACAAAATTACCTAGAGGTGTGATGAGATGGGATTAAATTTACAGTTCTTTGATAATTACTAATTTACTACTCCATAAAAAATGTTACATACAATTTTTTTGGTTTTAAAGGTAGTTGCTAAATCCTAAATTTAAGCTCTTTTTAACTTTTGTTATGGATGTGTAGTAAGTGACTAAATTTTAGGATTAAAAATTGGTTGATAACTCCCATAAATAAATCAAAATGAATAAGGAGAGGTAGAAGTGCCTAATTTTAAGGGATATGGATAATGTGAGAAAAAGAAAGAATGGGGGTTGTATTATACTTGACTGATAGGAGAGATAGATCCTCTCAAAAAAAAAAAAAAAGTTAGAGAGAAAGAGAGAGAGAAAAAATTGTTTTTATCTATAATACCATTTAATTTTCTTCTAAAAACAGTTGTTTTATTTTTAGATTTGAATTTGAAAAAGAAACATGCAAGAGGAGGGAGCAATGTGGTTGGAAAAAGATCATTTTTAAAATTTATCTAAAATTTAGGAGTTTTTAATTTAGTAATTTTACCTATCTAACGCTACTAATCAACATTTCTAAACATATGAATTTAGAATATTTTGAGCATAAAAAGTAGGAAACTAAACATGAGAAATCCCTTAAATAATAGTATAAATATTAAAGTCTTATCTACCAAGATATTTAATCTCATTACAAACTACGAACTAATATTTTGAGTTTACAAGGATTTGTGATTTTGATCTTCTATATGCAAATCTCATTCTCATTCCTAACTAACATTTATACAATGCATTTCATGGGTTACAACACATTAGTTCAAATGCTCACACAAATACAATGTTAGAAAATTTAATGTGTGTGTGTCTATATATATATATAAGATAAAGATCATACAATTGGGATTTATTTCTCTAATCTTAACATGTAAGATATTCAAAAATGGCCATCAATAATTTGTACTACTAAAAGATAAATGAGGAAGAGGTGTAAACAACCTAATGTATTTACTAATTAATGTAAAACAATTCTCATATATTTTAATTTTTATATTTGAATAATAAAAAAATAACATACATGCTCATGTTGATGTTAATGTTTATGTGTATTATGATTTTATTAAAGATTTTATATTCAAATATGATAATTATTATTTTCATGTATTTGTAGTTCTTTCATAATTTTTTAAATTGTATATATTAAAAACAAAAATAAATTATAAAAGTATAAATATAATATATTAGAAATATTTGTCTTTTATTTATTGAACTGGATAGAAAGGAGTCTTTTGGGTAAATATTGCTAAAAATGAAGTTTTTTGGGGTTATAGTCACTGTTCCAAGTTATTTGGGAAAATGAGGAGAGAGAGTGAATTTCGGCAACAGTGTTGCCGAAATTCGAAGAAAAGTATGAGAGAGAAAATAGGAATTGAGGAGAGAGAAATTTTGGGATTTCAGCAACAGTGTTGCCGAAATTCCTTCTGCCCAGCCCTGCCCGCTTCACTGAGTGCCTATGCGCGAGTGCCCAAAAGGAAAAAATAAAAAAGGTTTGTGGCAAAATCATTGCCGAAAATGGAGGGAAAAGAAAAAAAAATTGAATTATGGCAATGGGATTGCCGAGATAGGGGGGAAAGAAAGAAAAAAAAAAAAAAAAGAATGGTGGCCATGTAGTGCCGAAATAGGGAAGAAAAAAAAAAGGGAAATGTGGCAATGGTATTGCCGAAATAGGGGGAGAGAGAAAAAAAAAAAAAAAAAAAAAAAAAAGGAAATGTGGCAATGGTATTGCCGAAATAGGGGGAAAGAGGGAAAAAAAAAAATTACGGCAATGGGATTGCCGAAATAGGAAAAAAAAAAAAGGAGAATTGTGGCCATGGTGTTGCCGAAATAGGGGAAAGAAAAAAAAAATTGTGGCAATGCAATTGCCGAAAATGGAAAAAAAATTTTAAAAAAAGGAAAATTGATTGTGGCAATGGCATTGCCGAAGGGGAAAACGACAAACTCAAGTACGCTGAGTGTTTGATTCTTGTCTTGTTCAATTCCATTGCCACAATTTCTCTTTTTTTTTTTTCCTTCCCTATTTCGGCACTACATGGCCACCATTTTTTTCCCCCCTATTTCGGCAATCCCATTGCCATAATTCAATTTTTTTTTCTTTTCCCTCCATTTTCGGCAATGGGATTGCCACAAACCTTTTTTATTTTTTCCTTTTGGGCACTCGCGCATGGGCACTCAGTGAAGCGAGCAGGGCTGGGCAGAAGGAATTTTGGCAACACTATTGCCGAAATTCTCAAAATTTCTCTCTCCTCAGTTTCGATTTTCTCTCTCATACTTTTCTTCGAATTTCGGCAACACTGTTGCCGAAATTCACTCTCTCTCCTCATTTCCCCAATTAACTTGGAACAGTGACTATAACCCCAAAAAACTTCACTTTTACCAATATTTACCCAAAAGACTCGGATAGAAAGGGTATTCATTTAAGTTTTAGTATTTGCTTCTTATGTTTTTGCACCCAAGTTTGCAATGCAGAATTGCAGCCGCATACCTCTAATTTTTTTTTTATGAGGTATGAAAGTAACTAACCGGGTATGATTGTAAGATAACTGATAGTTTAAAAGCCTTACTCAGTTTCGACGATAATTTAAATGCCTTCCACAATAAAAGACACTGAGCAAAACCAATTAAACCTAGTCTATTATATTTAAAACGCGGTCTTTGTCCACAAATGTCAAGATTTATCTTAAAATAAATCTCAAATTTGCCATAAAAAGCTGAATATTTCTTTCTATAAGTGTACGTGTCTATTTGAATAGTAGGGCAGTAATTATTGCGCTAACTAAGTAACATACAATAAAATTTCCTATTTACTACTTGGAAATGAAAATACTAGAAATAAATATATTTAATTTGTAATTATAAGCAATAAAATTACTAATAATAAAAATTTCACACAAAAATAAGGTCAACTTTAGAGTTTAAAAATTTATAAAACTTAAGCTTATCTTGCTTAAACAGTCAAAAATGAGTTTGGTTTATCTCAAGTACTTTTTTAATTGAACATGTCATTTTGTTTTAAATATACAATGGCAAGTGGTAGTGGGTTTTAATCTCCACATTTTATTTAGTAAGTAGATGATGTGACAGTTTCTCATTAAAACAAAAAAAGATTCTTTTTTAAAAAGTATTGGAGGTAAGCTAAACCCATCAAAATTTGACATCACAATGTCCATATTTTCCTATGCTTCTATTTGAATAAAGATAACATATGTTTGTGAGGTTCAAATAAAACAAAAACAAAAACAAAAAAAAAACTATTTCATGTTTATGTTTATGTTTATGCTATTTAAGTGTTTTATTCATTATTAATCAATATATTCATATCTCTTTTAGATTTTTTAAATTATGCATAAAAAATATGAGATACAATAAGTTCTCATTCATCAAACTATTTATTGAAAAACTATTAAGGTCTAATCTTTGGTTTCTTAAGGCTTTAAACTAGTTTCCAACCTCGAAGATTTCCTTGCTTCATCTTTGTGTTCTTCTTTCTTTAGAGTACTTTTGTTGATCATGATTTAAAGTAGTTAAAAGAGTAAAATTGTGTTCTTTACAATGTCTTAAACACCATAATTTTAGTTAAGATTTAACTCTTTTCAATTTTTATTTTAATGTAATATTATTCTATGCATCTATATATAGGTTTTGTTAAATTCTTAGTTAGTATAAAATTTATGTTACATTTTTAATTTTGAAAAAAAAATTAAGAATCTTAGAAGTGTTGAAATTAATTAATTTTTATTTTTGAATCATTTGTGGATAATTTAAAAAAAAAAAATCAATATTTGGCAAACACCACGTCCAAAAAAAAAAAAAATTGGTTGTTAAAGTTTGCTACCTCTAAAGAAAAATTTAAGCTTCGCTATTCATATTAATTAGGAAATGGCAAAATTGTAAACTATATCATTAAACTTTATGTAATTTTTATTTTGTCCCCTAAAGTATTAAAATTTTGATCTGTATACCCTTAACAGTAAGAAACCTAAATTTGCAAAAAAAAAAAAAACAAACAAAAAAAAAAACAAAAAAAAGAAGCCTTTCATCCATATTTTTTGGTAAGTTGTTCATTAAATGTCAGCTCATTTCAAACAACATTGTCATAATGTATTCAAAACTACATTGTTTTTCTATTTCAATAAAAAAAATTATTTAAACAACTTCATCCTTTTTTTATTTTCATTTTTTAGTATTTTTCCCATCTTTTTCCTTTGTTTTTCTCTTGGTAGAATATTCTCATTTTGCTTGGAAACAAAACACATAATTTAGATAAAACAAATTATTCACATTCTCCTTTTTATCTGAATAATATTTCAATATGAATGGGAGGAAAGATATGGTGAGCTAGGGGAAAAACTCAATCCAATCCCATTTTCATTTTATCTCTTTGTCTCTCCACTCCATCCAAATATTTGAAAATCTTATTTTCCTTTCCCATTTTGTTTCTCTATTTTTCATGTTCTTCTTTTCCACCCCAACCAAACATCACATAAGGTTTTGTAGGTTTTGTGGTGCTATTGTTGATTAGGTAGGGTTTTTCAAAAGTCATTTTTGTGAATTGATTTGAATATTTTTGTCAATGGCTCCTTTGTTTCTATTTGGATGTTGATAAAATGTAAAGAATAATTTTTTTATTTTTTATTTTTTTTTAGAGAAATGTTAAATAGTTAAAGTCTTTTACGTTATTTAGTTGATGTGCCATAATTAATTGACATGGCATGATATGATTAGACCAATTATTACATGTGGCAAAGCTTAGTGACATCTAATGGACAACTCATTACCAAACATGGACACAAGGGGTTATTTCAATGATATGTAACTTTAAGGGTGTATATATATATAAGCAGAGACCTCATGCGAAAGAGTATAAGGTTATGTCTTGTGGTGCTTTTCATGAGTAGTATTTCATTTAGCCTTTCACCTCACCCCATCTTTTTATCAATGACCAGTGTAAGCCATAAATGCATAAGATTAACCGATTTGGTTCCACCCCTTTTCCAACTTTCTTGAACTCTTCCACTTTCGATTTCATTAATTTCAAAAATGAAAGATTTTTTCCATTCAATGTTAGTTTTTCAGGTTATAACACCTGTTATTTTATATATTCCAGTTTCACAAAATATTGAAGGGCCAAAAGAAAAGTAGGAGAGAGAGAGAGAGAGAGAGAGAGAGAGAGAGAGAGAGAGTCAATGTCAAGAAGAGTATGAAATTGGCTTTGGTTTTAGGTGCATATGATCTAAACTTGTCAACAACATTGTCAAAACTTGATACAATGTTTCGATGACATTTGGGGTTTCTAAAAGGTATGTTTAGAGATGACTTTTATTATTGTTATTTGTGTTTATTTATATTTTTGGGAAGTACTTAATATTTGTAAGAAATTGAGATACTAAGATGTATTATAAATTAAACTTAAGATATGAAATAGTAAAATTTTTTATATATTTTTTTGTTCAATTTTTATTATATTTTTAATCTCTTAACAACTATATTTAGTTTTGCAAATTAAAAATTATAAACCTTAAATCTTAGATGTTCAGCCTTCAAAAGTCCATGTGTTGAAAACGTCAAATGTAAAAACCAAATATACATATACACTTGATTAAAAAAAAAAATCAATAAGTATGCAGTGGCATTTTCAGGGTCTAAATAATTATGGTTACTTTTTTTTTTTTTTTAAATACAAGATAGAAATTTTACTCTATCCTAATTTAAGTGTATATTTGTATGAAACTCTCTCCTAGAAACTTGAACCTCGACCCTTGCCCCCCACACTCTACAAGCATTTGTACTTGTAGAGTAACTATCGCACCAATGCAATGGTATTATGGTTACTTATATATGGATATATTATATTATAACTTTTTTCTTCATTATTATAGTCACGTATGATTCAAAATCGCAATTAATTTTCCAAATATTATAACATATATGAGTATTATAAAATAATTAATAATGAACATGTGCATTGCGTGGACATCTACTACTTTTAATATTTTAAGGAGCAAACTCAAAATGACCTCAAAATTTTAAGGATGTAAACTACCAATTAGCTTTATGAAATTTTATTAAATAAGGATGTACCTTAATTCTTTTTTTCTTTTTGGTATTTTGATAATTATAATAGAGCAGGAAAGGATTTGAATCTTGGACGTGTTCGTAAGAAACACCAATATAGGCTCCAATGTGTAACTTGTATTTATCAATTAAATAACGGATCCTAGAGCCTTATTGATACAAATTTTTTTTTAGTTTTTTGAAAATGAGTTTAATCTTGGATAAAGTGAGGTTTAAAAAAAAAAAAAATTTTAAATTGTGAACTCCAAAAAAACAATTGAGAATAAAGCTGTCTACTATGGTATCTTTCAAACTACACAAAAGTGAATTTTATGTACGTTTAGTACGATCTTTTAAATTGGCTCTATAGTCGAATGAAAACCTAATTTTCATATTAATTCCAATAAAATTACCCCAACCTTGTGACCCAATCCAATCCAAATGGGGTTGGGTTGATTATAAGATTATTATTATTATTATTTTTTTTTTTTTGAGAAACAAGGTTGGTTATAAGATTGGGTTGAGTAGTTCTAAACTAAGAGGTTAGGTTGGCGGCATGGCCGACTCAACAACTTTGGGGGCAATAGGCGAAAATTTTAAGTAGGTTTTTTTTAATATTTAAATATTTATTGAATTTTTTATTTAAAATCTATTGATCATTCAGTTTGTTTTTCAATTTCTCTCTCTTTTTTTTGAAGTTTTTCATATTCAGATAAATATTTCCTAGTAAAAATTTATAATGAGCAAATATTTAAAAATAAATAAAACATAAAACATAATTTATAATTAAGAATTATAATTTAACTTAAAAATAAAATTTAAAGTATAGAATAATAGAACCTGGTTAATACAACTTTTCTAACGCTGTGACTACTTTATTCTTTAAAGTCTAAACCTACAGTTTTGCACAAATAAAAATTTATTTATTAATTGATTCAATAAATTAGTATCACTATAATACAAATGGGTTAACATGATATAAATCAAATTATCAATTGGTGTGATAAAAAGAGACTATGACTTGGCTGAAGAGTGTGGGGCTGGGGGGAGGGGGGTTATCAACAAATTTCCTGCAAAATGAAAAGGATGGATCATATGAGAGCTTGCAGTGGAGAATGAAAAACATCATAAGTTTGAGTCTTTGACTGCAAAATTCTTCCATCTAAAATCATTTGACAATAAAACAAAAGGTATCTATCACCTTGTGTACACACATCACATGGACTAGTCGTTTTGAGAATATTCTGAAACACCCACGATCAGTTATCGGCAACCAAATGTGATGTACTTAAATATTTCTTAACTTTAATGTTATTAAGCTACAATATCATTATTATGGAACGGACCTATAAGTCAAAACCTTATTTCCTGAATGCGAGGGAGTAAAAAAAAAAAAACAATGTGGCACTGTTAAATATTGTAATTCTTCTTCTTCGAATGCAAATAGGCAGAGCTCATTTTGTTGCACTTCTTTTCTAATAGTGGAAAATTTTGGCTTCTATATTAACAAGAAAGTGGACCTTCAATTCACCATGCCAAGCAAGGAGATAAATAATCAATTCATATTAATATATAAAATAAAAATAAAATTGTGGCACATATGATAATTAATGAGAGCGACTGTCTTGAAGAATGAAAGATATGTGATTACAAAATAATCAGCAAAGCACGTAATTATAGTTTTATTACAACAAGGCAAGTGGAAACAATTTCTAAGATGGGAAATCTTGTATGTATGGTGAGGGATAAAATCAAGCCGTTCCCTTGAGTTTCTTTGAAATGCCAGCAAAATACTTTCCCTGGTGGAAAGCTATGTCCAACTCTAGCTCAGAAGGCTGTCTTGATCCGTCCCCAGCATAAGTTCCTGCACCATAAGGAGTGCCACCTCTCACCTTCTCCATCTCGAACATGCCAGCTCCAAATGTGTACCCGATGGGCACAAAGATCATTCCATGGTGAACAAGCTGAGTAATGGCTGTCAAGCTGCATAGTTTTCCAACCAAAACAAGAGTGTAAAGTTTCGATGCTATTTAACTTCTCATTCAAGATGTGGTGACAATAATAATAATAATAATAATAATAAGAGCATGCATTAAGTCTATTGACACGGTAATTTTCGCAAAATTTTTACTACTACTGACATACTTCGTTGTGATTGGTGCATGATAGAAGTATTGTCATTGATGGACCTGGTTGAAACTTGAAAGTAGTGTTACACCAATTACAATAGGTTACATTAGCAATTAGCAATTATGAATAATGTTGTCTCCTTAACAATAGTTACAATACTAAAAGATAGATGTGAAACTTGTGAAACTAAAACTCACGGGGTAGTCTCTTGTCCTCCTCCCTGGGATCCAGTGCTATAGAAAAGTCCTGCAGGCTTGCCTGCAAGCTGTTGAGTTCTCCATAGCGTTCCAGTTGAATCTAGAAACGCTTTGAATTGTGCAGCCATCATTCCAAATCTAGTTGGGAAACCGAAAAGTACACCATCAGCCTCAGCTAGCTCGTTAGAAGTAATGACAGGTACATCACTCTTTGGTGGTGCGCCCAACTTCCCAAGAACTTCATCAGACAATGTCTCGGGTACCTAGAAAGGAGCCGGATTGCCTTATATAGAATTCATGCTAAAGAATTGGGACATATATATAGAAAAGCAAATATATAATTGCAGATGCCCTTGCCAAATTAATTACCAGTCAATAGCTATCCCATCTACAAAATGTTTAAATTTCTAGGCACTAGACAAGTCAAGAATATATAAACTGCAACAATTCTATGACCTGTAGTATCAATGTCCAAGCTAAGAAATACTACTGAATTACACATCTGAACCTAAGAGTTCAAAAAAGGTAATGACTTCAAAGACTATCACACACCTGCCACAGTTTTGCTTCCACTCCTTCCACGGATTCAGCTCCTTTCTTTATCTTTTCAGCCAGCTTCTCAACATGTCCATAGGTAGAATAGTAACTGCACCATTCATTATTAATGTTTCAATTACAGCAATCAGATTAATGCAAGTGCAAAACACTTGAAAATCAACTGTAGGCTGTCAATTAGTACAGCTATTTCCTTAGTCGTGGTCTACAAACAACAACCAAGTCCTAGTCTCAAAATTTTGGGGTCGTCTACCAAGAAAGCGTAATTTAAATTTACCTAGTTTTTCAATAATGATGAATTAATCTTGAAGCATAACCGGACATGAAATAAAAAGCCATTCCTAATATATTTGATATGTGGCAAGAACTAGTCTCAATAATGATGAGTACACTTGAAACGTGGGACCACAAGCTCTAGAAAAAGGCATGGTCCCCAATTTCTAGACTTTATTTCATAAGGTAGTTCAGGTTTCACAATCACTTTTTCTTCATCTGTGGATGGTTCATAACATAATGTCTTTAGTCTTTACGCTTTTCAAGCTTTATTGAACAGGAATCCTACTTTTATTAATAACCATATGAATGCAAAAAGCAACATTATAAAACTTGTGACATTAAAGAGCATGAACTCAACTCATAGCTGGCATCCGTCAAGTGTGCCAAGATTGGGGAAGCACGAGATGAGGCCTCTTTTTGTGACTTATCCCAGACTCTTTTGTACCAGAATGTAAATTTTTTTTTTTTTTTTTCCTTTTAGAAAGGTACTATTATGTAATTAATACTATCATGTTCCCCATTACCCCCATCAAAAAAGAAACGAAGAGAGAATATAAATAAAAAATGAGATCAAATAAACATACAACATATTTAGGCTTAAGTGAGCAGAAATAGGGTACTATAATTAAATCTGTTACGTTTGGTATTGTTTTATTCTATTTTATAATATATATATATATATATATATATATATATATATATAGAGAGAGAGAGAGAGAGAGAGACAAGGTCATTATGGTTGATTTCTTGTAAATTACATTCTATCTTTCTATACAGCACTGCACGTACGTCTTGGTTACAATTAATGAACAAAACCTTAACTTCTTGATGTAATTAATAGAATTGGGTTTGGCTTCGTACAGAAGATTTGTATTCATTGTACAAAGCTGGGAATTGTGATTATTTAATGAAATCCATGAATTCCCCAATTGCAAAAGGTTAGATAATTATCAATGTGAAAGCTCTTTCTCAAGAAACAAAGTAGACATTTAGGGTTAGGGCGGGGCAAAATTACAAAATTTGGACGGGATACAAGATTTGACAATAGCAAGAAAATAAAATTTTTCTCTTTAAATCGTAATGCATGACATATTTCTAATAAAGAATCGAATTTTTTTTATTTTTTGAGAATCAGACATCATTTGCCAAGAATTAGTACTTCCCTTATGGAATTCATATAATGAAAATTATAGCTCTCGTAGACGCTCCGAAAGCTAAGAAAGACCAACTAAAAGAGATATATACATAGCATAAATGCATGAGAAGATGGACTAGCTTAAAGTTTTATCAAATAAAAGATTATATAAACGCAAGTAGCTAGAAAACCCAAAAATAAACCGTAGAGAGGGACTCAAAAAATGATTGGTTTATCTTTCATGCACTAACAAAAACATAACCCAAAACAAGAAACTGAACCAGAACAACAAAAGCAGAGAATAACGTACTTATATAATACATGTGCAAGACAAGAGGATCAGCGTGTGTGCGTTTGAGAGAGAGAGAGAGAGAGATAACTAGAGAGAGGTTCTTACACAATGTAAACTTTGGTAGCCATTACTGGATGGAGTCTTTGAGTCTCTGTCTCTCTGTATGTCTTTCTGTCTTTGTGCTTTGTAGCGAAACCTTGCGAAGAATGAAAGAAAGCTTGGTAAGCTTTTATAATAATGCTGCCAATAAGTTTGGCGAATTTTATTATTCCTAGTCAATGTGGGCTGCGTATTGAATCACGTAATATAAGGTATAGCCAAAAATAAATTGGCGACCAAAGAAAAGTAGATTATAAAAAGAAGAAAAAAAAATTGCTAAATATATATTTTAATTGACATGGACAAAACAAAGTAGTTTTGAATACATTAAAAATACGTTATTTGAAATGAGTCAACATTTAACAGACAACTTATCAATAGATATGGATCTGAGGGGTTTTTTCAAAACGTTCTATAACGCTAGGGGCACCAATCAAAATTTTAATACTTTTGGGGGGACAATCAAAATTACCTAAAGATTAATGGTATAATCTAAAGTTTTGCCCTTTTTTTTTTTTTTTTTTTTGAGAAACACACACACACACACACACATATATATATAAGGGAAGGGGAATGAGATAAGAGAATACACTTGCATACGAACACCAAAACTGCATGCGACAGTTAGTGTGGCGGAGCAAGTGATAAACCCCTTATCAAGTTTTGCCATTTTCTAATTAATATTATTAGCAAGGCAAATTTTTTTCTTTAGTGAATGCAAAGTCTAATGGCCAATGTTTCTTGGACAAGTGGTGTTTGCTCAAATTTTGATTTATTTTCTTTAAAACATATTATCCATAATTGTTTCAAAAATAATAATTAATTTCAATACTTTTAAGGTTGTAATCCGTGGGTTTCAATTAATTTAACTAGTAAAGTCTCTGATGGTTGAATAAGAGATCTGAAATTCAATTTCTATTTATACCAAAAATTAATTTGTATCTTGTTTTGATAATAAAAAGTAATCATCCGGAGCGGACGAAATAGGTTAAAACTCTCTAAAAAAACTGTAATTCATTTTTTTAATAAAAAAACTAACAATCTAACATAAATTTTATACTAACAAATAAAAGAATTTAACAAAACCTATAATTGCTTAAATAAATATGGCATTAATTTAAAACTTCATATAATTTATATCATAACTGAAATTATGGTGTTTAAGATATTGTAAAGAACACACTTTTTTATTCATTTAACTAACTTTAAATCATGATTATAAAAAAAAAGTACCTTTTAGAAAGAGGCACGCTAGGACAAAGTTAAATAATCTTCAAGCTTGAAAAATAGTTTAAAACTTTAAGACACTAAATATTAGGCCTTAAAAGAAATTCCACGTCTGCTATGGGTACTTAATTTTTTTTTTTTAATTTTTATAAATATCTAGATAGTTTCCAACTTACTTGTTTTTTTTTTTTTTTTTTTACATAATTTTAAAAAATCTAAGAGGACCATGAATATATTAATTAAGAATTATTATTTTTGAATATAACACTTAAACTAAATCATCATAAAAATAAACATAAACATGCAAATAAATATTTTTAATTTATTTGATCAATAAAAAATGTTATTTTTTATTCAAATAGAAGCATAGGAAAATGCACAAATTTTGATGGTAATTTTTGAATTTTTTAGGTTACTCCCCTTTCTCATTTGTTTTTAACATACAATTTTTTTTTTTTAACTAATTATGCAAGGGAAGCTTAAGCTTGAAATTTTCTTAGTTCAAAAAGAATTTAAGTATCTAAAGTCTAAAGATAATCTAACCTTGTTTTTTTTTTTGTTTTTTTTATTTGATGCATAATCTTTTGGACTATCATATTCTAAATTAGTCAAAATCTTGTGGGTTACAAATTAGTCCAAACTTATCATATGTGCCTCCTAAATTAGTGTAGTAGTTCAGGATAGTATCAAGAATCATACTTATGAGATCATTTATAAAAACTTTTAT